>NC_089687.1:27845000-29104285 GCF_031753505.1 Anomalospiza imberbis | reverse complement strand
CCATATCACTTCAGCTGAGCTTGAGTTAAAGACTAAAAAATTTAGTGCTTTGCTTTATTATAACTAATATTACAGCTGGAAAAGACCTTTGGTTTTGTGTTCCCAGTTTCTTCATTTTTGTGCACTTTTAAACACATATACATGTGCCAGAATATTTCATAGGCCTTTTGATATTTTATTATCTCTGTATGTGGGTGGTTTGTTTCCAGCTATAGTTTGAAGTGCAAATTTCCCTCTCAGTTTTCCCATGTGAAGGTTAAAAATACAGTCATGAAATATCCGCCACATGTTTTCTTTCCTGGGCTTCTGAAGCAGAAACAGAAAACAAGGTACTTCTCTTCAAATATGTGCATTATTTAAAAAAATACTCCAACAAATAATTAAATAACAATCAGCTGTTAAATAGACATAAAGAGATTCAAGGCCCACTGTCCCTAGATATTTTTACATATCCCTGAAGAATTAACTGTAATGTCTGCCCTGATAAAAATCTCTTGGGGCCAGCAAGCATAGCAGCAAAAGGAATCACAACGGGGTTGGAGATTAACTCAGCATCTGCTGTTTGCAGCCCACTGTGTGCTTCTGGGGCTTTGCATCTTATTGTGACTCATATGGAAATGAGGAGATGGATCCCAAACAGAGCTTTGCTTTCAAAATCAGACATAAAAACATCTATTTCTTAAATTAGCATTTCCCTCCGACAAACTGAAAATGAATATGAAAGTGTTAGCTATGAGTTACTCTTCATTTTTTATTCAGTGTTCTTGCAAAGCAGGACAGCATTTTCCCAAATCTGCTGGTCCATTGGTCAATGGCAGAAGCAAAACACTATAACAAGGCTCCTTGGAATTTTGCTGTCTAGAGGACTTTTTAAATCATGTCAGCTGTCCTGTACATGCCAGTGAAGAAAGGAGGAGGCAATAGGTTAGGTATTTTGTTCTCTATGTCTGAAAAACAGGTGTTTTCTATGGAAATTAATGATTAAAAGTAATCCCTGAAGCTTTGAGCACTGTCACAAAGATTAGAAAGGGCCAAAGGGAGCTCGCTGACTTTTGAAATTAGCACTTTTTCAAAAGAAGAAAAGTTGCATAAGGGTCTTTCCAGCAAGCAGGTGTGAGCAGATTGGTGCTGCCCCTGGGCCAGCCGGGCTGAGCCAGCTCGGGGCAGCCTGGCAAACACTGCTGCTGGTGCAGAGCAGCAGTCAGTGATCACTTCTGCCTGGCAAACCTTGCTGCTGGTGCAGAGCAGCAGTCAGTGATCACTTCTGCCTGGCAAACCTTGCTGCTGGTGCAGAGCAGCAGTCAGTGATCACTTCTGCCTAGCAAACCTTGCTGCTGGTGCAGAGCAGCAGTCAGTGATCACTTCTGCCTGGCAAACGGCAGCAGGGAGAAAAGAGGGGTTTGCTCAGTTGGGTTTTCTCCCTGTGACAATCTTGAGGCACTTTGTGCCCTTTACTACTGCAGTAGCCTTGAGAAAGAGTTGTGCCTCTCATTGAAACAGTCAGACTTTGAGAGAAAACAACTAAAAGGTAGATTTTTATCCTCAACTTCTTTAACTTCAAGACTATGAAGGTGATCCCTTTTAAGTTTCATGAGAACAGACAGAAATGTGATTTTCAGATTGTAAATGCTCCTTTTAATGATGCCAGCAGAACAGAGCTGAAGCTGTAGCTGCAAAGGGGTGGTTCTGAGGGACCTGACCCAGCACTACTGATGTGCTGCTCCTTCTCCAGGAGGTGGCTGTTCTGCTGCTGCCCAGCATAAGCAAAATAGGTGCAACACTGGTGATGATAAGGTGGGGTTTTTTAAAATCCATGCTGGCCAATGGTAATAGGATTCTTACCATTCACCAAATGCTATGATGACAGAAGTGAATTCAATCTGAAGACTGGTCTTTCCTCAACACCTTTGGATTCGCTTTGTTTTGTTAATATTCTTAACACTTTCCCCACAGAAAGACTTTCTTTTCCAATTTTGTGACTGCTTTTCCTTTCCTACCTGTGACTTTCAATATCTTTTAGCCACTGTTCTGTAGATAATTTATTGACACCTTCTTTCTCTCTCCCTTCTCTACCCTCTCTTTCAGCATGATGTGAACTGTGCATTTTCCAGCCAGGCCAAACTGTAAGAGTGTGTCTTTTCATTTGTGGGAGATATGAAATATTAAAACAAACATTTCCCTGCTTCACTCTCAGTAAGAGCTTAAAGGAGCTATTACAGGGATTATTTTTCCTCTACTTACTGGAAAACAAAGATAAAAATGTAGTTTTCAAGTAGGTCATTTAATCTTGGAACGTTTAATTGTGAGGTTGCCAGCCATGATTTGATTTCTCATCTTCTATTATTCCAAGGTTACAAACCTTCCAATTCATTTATATTTATAAACAATGTTCCCACTATATTACATGCATGGATTATTAGGAACACCTCCCAGTGGAGTACTGTCAACTTTTTGTACATAATTAATTAGAAGCCTCAAAGCTACCTTTTATCAAACTTTCACAGAGGTTTAGCATATCAGAAATCTCAAAATGAAAGAACTCTGTTTAGACCAAAGGGCTATCCAGCTTACCCAAGTAAGGAAATATTTTTTATTTCATGGGATTAAAAAAAAAAATTAAAATAATTAAAGCCAAAGTGGAAATCACCTAGGGAAGAATGTGGTTGCAGTGATAACAGAATTATATTTCACAGTAAAGGGAGCCAAACCCTGGCTCCAATTAAAAGTCCAGTTCTGATAAAATAAGTCAAAGGAGAAAACAGCCTGGCCAAAACGATGATCCTACCTGCAAAAGAATTGAGATGGGAGTAAGAACTGACCCCTAACACTTAAACTGCTTATAAATCATCCACAAGGTGGGAAAAGACAGAAAATGCAGCGCTCTGCCTACTGCATGGCTTCTGATTTTTACAGCAGCTCCTCAGAAGCAAATTGAAACTTTCAGCTTTAAGTTAACTTGCAAAACCTTGGCTGGGAGGCCAGGCCAATCTCACACAGGCCCCATGTACATGGTAGCTCACACATTATCATCCTAATTTGGTACTTGCCACATGCAGCATGTGTGAGCAGGTCTGGGATAGCTCTGCAGCACCAGGGGTGAGCTGGCTAAGAGGAGGAACACTCATTTTTCTTTGTATGCCCATCTCCTTGCCATCCTAACACATTTTGGATCACTAACTGTGAGCTCCCTGCCAGGGGAAGCGCCATGGTGAACATGATTTATAGGCAGCAAACATCCCTTTGATTTGGACCATCACTGGCACATAAAAATCAAATGCAAATTTCTCAAATTTCTCAAGAGCAAGTTCTAATTAGCATTTTACTGGGAATTTTGGGGCAGGACTTTTCACCTGTAAGAGCAGTTATTCTTTGAATAAATTTTGCTATGAAAGATAAAATACCTGTGGAACTTAAAGACTTATTCCTCTTCTTTCCCTTACCACAAATTACCCTGGAAACCAAGGTGGCAATGCAACGGGAGATACTGCTCGTGATTTCACAAATTAGTGGCCTGGGCCCTTTGGGAGAGCTGGATTATCTGGAGTACAACCAATGGTTCCATTCCTGCCATTCACTCTGATGCCCAGGAGATAAAATGAGCTCTGTACGTGAGACAAGTAAGTCTTTCAGCCACACTGAAAGATTATAATTATATCATTGTTAACAGCAGATTGGAACCGTTTCCCAGGATCAACAAATTTTGTTTTTCAAATGCTGTATACAGCAGCTTGGCAGCAAGGCTAAGAGCTGAGTTTTCTTTCTCCTGGTAGGTCACTGCTGATGCAGCAGCACTTGAACTGAACAGACAGTTTCTCTCCAGAGAAAGTCGTATATTTAGTGTCCCAAATGGTAGGTTAGGTGTCAGATTTAATTTGAAACCTGAGATGTTATAATTCCAGAGAAACTGTTGGCAAAATGTTTGTGTTTAAACAAGAGGATATTGGTTTAATTGAGTTCTCTTGTTCTTCTTGGTATTAATTATATTTAATGAGTAATGATTTGCCTAAAAAAAATTAAAAAGTCAAAGACTAGCAGGCTGAAGAGAAAGTTCCCTGTGGTGCTAAAAGACAGCAAAATTCAAAGATCCTGTTGATAGAATCTTTAGTCTTATCTGTGCTCTTGACACTGCCCAGGGTACCATTACACTGTCTACAACAAAGAAAATTTCCTCTTCCAAGGGACTGAGACAGGAATTTTGATTTAATGAGATAGGAATGCAAACACCCCTTGCAGCATTCTGAATGAGTTATTTACTACATGAACCTTGAACACAGTGATGCATTTTATATTGCACTTATCCTAAAATGTCTCTGCATCTCTTCTACACACAAAAGCCAAAATCCACATGACTGTTCTAACAGAAATATCTTGGCCAGCTTAGAATCTTATACTTGTTTTACATCAGTGAATCAGCTCACCATATTTTATGCATTCCCTTTATACATTTCTACAGCTAGAGTCCTCATCCTGGGCTTCAATTATATTCAGTGGAGATCTAGTAAATGAGTCTAGAACACAGGCTAAAATCCTTTAACTGTTAGTGATCTATAGCCTTCCATCAAAGCAGTGAAAATTTTCTATCTGTGTAATTAACAGGAGTAACTAGAAAAGACTTGGATGTCGCCAACTTCATACTTTTCATAAAACATTGAGATTGTCTGAACTGCAGTAAGAAAAGTACTGATTGCCACTTCAAGGCTTCTAGTTGAAAGCAGAGGACATTGCTGTCTTTGTCCTGTGTAATGACTTGCAGAAATTCTGTAAACCCATTTTCTTTAAGAAAAAAAAATCATTGCCATTAGCGTCTTTTGAGACACCTCCTATAAATAGTTAAAATTGCCCTGCTTTACTCAGTTTAATTATTTATTTGGAGAATAATTACTTTAGATGTCAGTTCCATTATCATAGAAGTTGTAAATGATCCTGAAACTGAAACAAATAGTGTCTTCTTGAGATCCGTAACCTTAGCATTACAGACACTATTTTAATTGTTGTTTCATTGCAGCACCCATATAGAATATGAATGAATGTGACTCTCAGATAGTCCTAAGATTTATTTTAGAAGAGTTAACAAAACCTACAGATAACAAGAGGTAAAGGATTTCTCATTGAAGATGCTTGTCTGTGCCTTTCAAAGTCTTGTAGAAAATAATGTATGCCTCAGCAGTAGTGGAATAGGTAAAAGAAATAGCATTAATGGGCAGTCAGCATAAAATGTGAATATTATGATAGAATATTGTTATTGAGGCTAGAGTTAATGAGTTTTAATTCATTTCTTTCCATCGAAACCTAATCCTTTCCTACATATGTGTGCAAAGTACATGCCTACCAAAACCAACACTGAAAATGCTCCTAGTCATTAGACAAAGGTACGTTTATTTATTAAATTTATTATATACTCAATTGATTTCCTAAGGGTTTGCACACATCTGCCCAGTTCTGTGATACATCAACCTTGCCCACCTCCCAGAAGGACACCAAAGTTTTCACTAAACATATTGTTGCTATTAGGGACTTTCACAACATTCATCTCCTGTCACTGAAGAGGAGAAAATATGAACTGGGTCAGACCCAGGATCTGTCCAAGCCAGCAGCCAATCTCCAGCAGCAGCTGAAGGCAGATGGCCAGGGGAGAAAATTAAGACCGTGGCACAAAGTCTGACACTTCTCCTCACAGTGCCTCAGCTCCCAGCCATCCGCAGCTCAGGAGTGCTGGAGCTGGGTGCACTCTTTGCCCTCAGTCATGTCCACTGGACATCCCACAATGTGCTGTGTCACCCTCGAGCCAAGGAAACATTCACCTTTCAGGTCTTTTAGCCCAAGACATTCCAGGTACACCTATCCTCTCCAGCCTCTCCAGTAACTGTGTTCTGTCCAGGCAGATTTTCCAGTTGTGCCTCTTTAACCATTACAGTCTTCATTTCTAATTCTGTACCACTCTTCCTTGTCACATCCTCCTCCATGCACAGCATATTTGCACTCACAAATTTATGCTTTGCTATTCAGTTATGTCTGGTTTTGTATTTTGGCGCTTATGAACTCAGAGCAACTCTTTGTTCCTGGAATACTAATTCAGAACTGCTGAACTGAAAGTGACCAGGCATAAAAGTGGTTTGTTGCATAGGCTAAAAGCAGGTATTTCCCTTTATCCAGAAAATCAACACTGTCACCGTCTCAATATTACTCCTCAAAAGATCCTTCCATAACACAGAGAGTAAGAAGGATACTTTTAGGTACAGAGTAAGGGGTTTATTTTGTTACTCATCAAAGAGGCTGCTATCTGCCCTCACTTATGTAAGGTTCACTTCCACACCTACCTTGAGTATCTTTAGCTCAGTTTGGCAGATTCAAACATTTATGGCCAGGTTTTGTGCTATTTCTGTCAGAAGCCAACTTTCTAATTTCTCAACATATAAAGTGTCGTTTTTCCAGCCATCTTTCAAGACTTACTATATTGGATTTGAAATCTTCTCTACTCAATTACTACATGCCATTTTTCTTTTATTGCAACCACAATACCATCTGTGCTGAGATTTGTTGCATGAGATTTTAGCTTTGGATATCAACTATTTCTATAAAATATCACTTGGAATCAATTAGTCACTTTGGACATAAAGATAAACTAAACAAACAGTTACATCTATCTTCCTATGTTTTTTTTTTTTTTCCTTTAGCTTTATGGTATTTTGAGAAGTACCAGATTTGCTCGATGAATGGTTGCTATTTAATGATAAAAGATAACAATTCTGTAACAGCAGTTGGGGGAAAAAATACAGGGGGAAAATAGATGGCTCTGCTCATCATCATCATCCCAAATGAAGGAAAATATCCTGAAGCCTGGACTAGTGACTAAGAGTCAGCTCTCCATCTGTCTGTGAGGGTGGTGTCAGCCACGGGACAATGACTGATGAGGATCCCACCCCATTCAGCAAGCTGGCCAGGGGGGCAGGCCCAGATCCCAGCCAGGAGAGCTCCCAGGGTGCATCATCATCCCTGGGCAGGGATGAGAACACAAAGTTACAGACACAGCTGAGCCAAGGGGGAAGAATTGGGAAGGTAGCTCAGGGTCTGTGTTTGTATGCAGGCAGGAATACAAATTACAGATGCCAAAGACAAGCCTCTCCCTTAAATCAAAGTTAAAGATTGTCTTTTCTCTCTCCTGCCAACCTAAATGTTCAAAATCATAAATCAGGACCCCAAGCATGACAAGTCTGACTTCAAAAAGCAGGAGCTTAAAAGTATTGGCCATCTTTGACCCTGAACACCATCACAATAAGGTTTCTGAGGCCCTCGGGAGCATCAGCATTACATATCTGAGCACTTATAGCTGCAAGAGCTACAGATTTCACTGGAATTCATTTGGGCTTTTTCCACACTCATATTATTGGACATCTCCACAAAGCGGGCCTTTAATATCACACAGTGCCTTGACACCAGCCTCCCAGGGACCCCAGTGACATTAGATAGCCATTCTAGGGCCTGTGGGCTTCTCTGACCTTCACTGGGCTACAAAATTAGCCAAGGGACACTCCTCCCACTGCTCCTGCCAAAAACATCTCCATGAACTCCCTGTTAATATTTACTCTGGGTTGGATACTGCCTATATGTGAAATGAGAGCTCCACCTGCATACTCACAATCAGATTAATCTCATTTAAGCACGGATAGCTACACTAGGAAGGGAGCTCCAACCTGCCAAGTCCTGGCCGCTGTGTAGAGCAGACATTGTGAGTGCAGAGGAAGCTGGGCCAGGGAAATGGTCTGGTTGGAAAAGTGACCTGACACAAAATTACCAGATCGTTTACAACAGTGGCTCCGTGAGGTGGCTCCCTGTACAATCCTTCAGCTATTAATGCCAGCACAAAGGAGAGCTCAGGGACACAGAGACAAGCCTTTAGTCTGCACTTGGATGCAGTTAAATTGCAGTCATGGAAACAAACATAAATTCCCTGAGGTCATTTGACAGTCCTGCAAGTTTTTCTGCCATGGTTAGAGCCCAAGCTGTTTTTAAAGAGGCCACAAATATGGGATGAGGGAATATGGATATTATACTTCTTTCTTTCATGTTTTAGATCTTGAGATTGCAAAACCTTTGGGGCAGGGCTCATCCATCCTCCTGCCTCTTCAGAAAGAGCCTTACTTGGCCTTCCAAATAAATACACTGGGTAATATGAAAAACAGAGAGGATGGTGTTGCTGTCATCTCTGGCAGAGGTCCAAATAAAGTTTGCTCCTCTTATCATAACAAATAACTGCATTTTGCACAAATGGGAGCTAGGAATGGCCCTTTTTAACCCATGGACAATTATACAAAATGAATCCAAAACCACACCTATTAGCAATCATGAAGGATCCTTCCTGACTAATCCTGACTTAATCTCACTGTCCCCTGACAGAAAGTTTGTGTAGTCTGCAGGTCACCTGCATACTAGATTTTCTTCTTTCTCCCCGAGTACATGCAGTTTAGACTACTGATAGGAACTTTAAGGGTTGCAGATTTTGGGGCACACCACCAAAAAATGAAGGATTTGGGAAGTAAAAGAACAAGCCTTGCTGTTGGAGTATAACAGTTTACATTCACCTGTTAAATCTCAAAAGTCACAAACCATTGCCTTGAGAAGGTGGAGTCCCAAACCAAGCACACGCTGTGGACCAGCTTTTACTAAATGCCAGGAAAACAAAGATGTAATTTTCAGCAACTTGGTGCATGTAATGAAACAGAACCTAACCTTAAAGGGGTTTGGGGTTGTTTTTTCCTGAAATCTGACAGAAGATGTTGAGTTTTAGTGAGAAAGCCTCGATCTGGGGTTTTCCCAGCACATTTTTTTTTTTTAACCACCAAGTATGAATGAAAGGAAATTGCAGCCTCAGCTGGCCCCACCTTGGTCATCCCAAAGTGCCCAGGCAGGGCCAGAGGGGGGTGTGCTCACAGCCATGTGCACCATGGCTGTCCACAGGTATATCAGGTACACCTTTCCTTTAGGAAAATCCATAGACCTGGATTTGTACTTCAGGACCAAAGCAAATCAGCAGAGGTCTCTGGGTGTTAGCAAAATTATAACAACATAATCACCAAGCCTGTGGTAGTTACTTTTTGCCATATACCTTACATAAATGAAAATTAAATCTTCTTGTAGACCCTCGCAGCTTAGGCCTTCATTGCAAACCAACAAATGTCATATTTTGAAAAATAATTCAATAATTTAAGATTAGTTCAATGGTTAGAAGTAGCTTAGTACATATTTTTTCTTGAGAAATCTCACCAAGTGGCATCTACTCACAAAAGCAGCACAAGGCAATGTAACCACATCTTTCATTTGCTGCTACTGCTGAGTGGGTTGGCTTGCCCTGTGCTTTTATTTTACAGTAGCTTTGATTACACTTTTCTCTATAAAGTCTGCATCTGACAGCGTGGAACACATTTATCTCAAGTTTGGAAAGAAATAACAGTAATAGGATCTCCTGCTTGTATGTGAGAGAGTGGATGAGAACATAACAAATTCACCTCTGCCATTACCTCTCTGAAAAAAAAGTCAGAATTTCAGCTGCAGTGACCTTGTGGTCACAAAGATGAAAAATTGCAAGACAGAAGACATGGAAACAAAAGGGCTGCAGATAGACAGGTGTGCATTGTTACAATACATCCTGCAGTTGTTATATATCCAAAACTAGTTCTCTTAAGACAGAAATCAGGCTTCCCCTCATGTTGTTCAATAGTTTACAAAATACAACTGACAGTAATTCACACTATTGTTCAATGGCAGTAAGGGAAATATCTCTTCATTTAAAGACCTAGACCCCAGGAAGAAAATAAAGAATGTACAGACATTACCAACTTGCCCAGATGAATTGCTGTGCATAGCTGTGCACAGCCCTGCACAACATACAACATACAAGAAAAGTCTTTTTTAAGGGAGTTGCATCTGAAGCCCAACATAATTTAGAAATATTGACAGGAATGTTATGGTAAACTTGATTCTAAGAAAAATCAAGATTCTAGCATATGTAGAGAAATATGCTTTGTGAACTAAATTAATAGAAATATTCCTATACAACAAACTAATGACAAACTAATAGAAATATTCCTATATAACAAATTATTAATACACCCAATTTTGTTTGGTTTTGTCATTATAAACCAAGTTATACCTTGTCTGGACTGAGCTGTGTGATTCCTAAGAGAGATCCCTGTCTTGTAGGGATTCCTAAGCTCCAAAATAGATCATGATCGCATTTAGGTTCTTTCCAGGCAGCAAAGGCACAGATGTCTCCCCATAGTTTTGAAACTCACAACTCAGACCTCCAGCTCATGGAATACCACATAGTCATCAGAACTAAAAAATACATAGCTCTGCTCGGAACACCAGAATATGTGCTGCTCTTCACATCTAACTTTTCAAGGCACCTTGTTAATGACTATGTGAGTATATAATGTAATTTAGAAGAGCTTTTCTGTTCATAAAGCTATGGCATCTCTTGAGGAGTTAATATTTGTTCTGGGGATCAACAGGCACTATAACTGAAATTAAAGATGACTTTTTCATCTAAAAAATCCTTTCTAAGCCTCACTGACTTAGTGCCCTATACAGAGTCTAGAGTTTGGAGCTAAAACAGAGAACACAGACCCGTGGTGCTGCTGACAGAAAAAGACAGCTGTTGGAGGGTTTTATCCAATTTGATCCTACTCACAGTATATCTCAATTTCACACCATGTTTTAATCAAAGTAAGCTTTTATGAATATCCACAACTACTTACCCTAACAGATCCTAGGACTGAGAAACCCTCATGCTAGGAAGTAGGACCTAGGTATTAAAATAATTCTCATTAAGCAATATAAAATTCAGAGAAACATATTTCAAGGCCCACTGAGTTAAAAGAACTAGGACACAGTAGCTAGCAGTGCTTAGGTATTTATTAATTGCCCATAGGTAACAACAGTCACTTTCACAAGCAGGTTACAAAGAACATAGTTTTGCAGAACCAGCTCAGGCAGATTAATAGGCTGTATGTGATTTGGCCACTTAAGCATCAGAAGTGCCATGAAGAGTGTAAAAACTGATACCAAAGTGGGAAGGCATCAGTCATCTTCATGCTGTGCTCTGCCCCTCCCAGGAACAGCGCTTTGAGGTTGGCTATTTTGAATGGCAAATTTTTCCAAAGCCTCCAAGATCCCACTGCTGTGTTTCATTTCCCTGAGAACATTAGACTGAGGGAAAATCCAGAACACAGAACTACTTACTAAACTTGCCTTTATACAACTTCATATTTCAAAGAATTAATAAACAATGCCAAAATCTCTATTATAAGGATGAGAAAAGTATCTCAGGAATTCTTTTTCCTCTGCAAGGCTAATCAATACAATATTTTAGGTATGCTATCCAGACCACAATCCCATATTATGCTGAAAGGAAAGAAAGAAGCATGAGAGATAGAATGGTGTATTCATTACAGTTTAACTCTTTCAAACAGTTTAACTGTTTAACTTTTTTTTTTTTTTTTTTTTTTTTTTTTTACTATGGTCTATAGTCCAAATCTGATAAATCAGAATATAATCAGATAGTGCAGGAATCATCACTACAAACCTAGCCAACAGGACAACAGGAGAGTTTTTTTCCAGGATTATTTCTCAGCAAAGGATCAAAATCCCAAACACATTAAATTAGAGGGAAATTCATTGTGTGAAAGTGAGGAGGGCTGGATTTGTCTGACCCATACAATACTGCAAACACAACCACAAGCACTGAGTGCCTGCCTTGGGATGAAAAAAGATATTGAGCTTACAAAAGCCATCTATCTCCCTGTGAAAGCAAATACCACAAAGGCTGTTCCACTCCATGATTCACTGTTGAATGTTTTCAGGTGGGCTCTGGCTCTCTGATGTCACTCCTTCATACACGTGCTTAATTTGACATACAGAGCCAAAGACTAGTTCCACTAAAGTCCTGTGATTTGCTTAGTGGTAGGATGAAAAAACTCCCACTGGCTTCAAGTGTTAAAGATCAGAGACTGAAGGATCAAACTTTATAGCAAGTAGGGTCAAGCAGCAAGTTCCCAATCCACAATATGAGCACTGGTTTTTATTATCTATCACTGCTCTGCTCTGAAGGACTCTTTCCAGCATGACAGTTCCTCGTTTTTTTCTGAATGGCTGTTATCAGATCACAGCTTTATACTGGAGCTGTTTATAAATGTTCCTTATGACATTGCCTTTTTTTTTTTTATCAAGCCATTTTTCCACCATGAAACAGGACATTTATTGTTCATATATAAGAGGCAATGAACCTCCAAAAGGAGCGTTCATAAAACCTGGAAACCTCCTCAACAAGCAAAATGACTAACTGTGATGGACATTCATAAATCACTCCATATCATTCATCATAATTCCTGAAGTTTCATTAATTCCTAGAGGAAGACATAAATCTAATGTGCATCTTAAGGAGTCTGCAGGCTGGCTTGCTCTCCAGGCATGAAATAAATATGATGTTCTCTTCCCTTCTGAGGAGGTGTAGGTTTTGCATGTGTGCACAGCAGGAAATCGATGTCGCTCAAAACGTGGGGATATCCTGGGCAGCCCTACAGGCATCGCTTTTGCTTTCAAAATGTGCCAATGCCCCATTCTAATCCTGCCCCCACTGAACTCAGTGGACCCTTTTTCCTATAAAGCTCAGGCAGAACTACATGTATAAAGCCTTTAATCTACCTCTGCTTTTGAGCAATCAGGTTAAGAGTGCAGAACCGAGGGGCCACCAGGGCCTGGGCCAGCGCTGCAGGCATCCTCTTGGAAGGGTCCTGGGCAGCTACAAAGGGTCTGGCTAACCTGCAACAGCGTGGAGGATCACAGAGAATATATACATCCAGCAGAATCCGTAAAAAAAGAACAACAACAAAATCTTTTCTTTTAAAGCAGGCAAGATGTGATAAACAGGAAAAAAAAAAAGGCTTTACAGTGAAGCCTGGTGCTATGCAAATTGCTCCCTGAAAATGCTAAAGCAAGTTTGACATCCTGTGGCCAGAGTCAGCATGGGAATAACTCACCCTTTCAAACCCTGGGCTTGCTCACTCAGGAGATTATCCTGCTCCTGAGGGCACATATTTTTGTTTGAGGTGGGTATGACAGTCTTGTGAGTGAGTATCCTGGAGGAAAAAATATAAATGTGCATACTAAATATTTCTGTCAGGGGACGATTAGGGGCTGAAAGAGAGCAATAGCACTTGAAAGCCCACAGGACATCAGAGGGTAAAGACAGGATGGCTCCCAGAAAGTCTTTGTGGCCCCTCTGCTTGAGGTTATCCCCTGCCCTAAAAGAGGAATACAAATATAAATGGGGGACCAGAGACTGGAGGAAGAAAAAAGAAAAGAAACTAGAGCACAGAAAGACTAGTTTCTCCTAAGAAAAACAGGTGCAGGCTGAAATGTAAATATCTCTGAAAAGATAATTTAGTCATATTCATAGGGTCTGTTTAAAAGTCTGCTGCTTCTTTTTCCAGCCCACATTTTCCAAAAGAAAGAAAAGCTGTCTTTAAAATATCTGTGATAATTGTTATGAAACAATCACATGTAGCAATCTTGGCTTATTGGTGCACATCCAACACACCACATCAATCTCTGTAAACCTTTCCAAAGGTTTGTGCCTGCAGTTTGGAAGAACTGATTGTACAGCAAAGATAACAAGGCAATTTGTTAGAACTTAATTTGTAACAAATTATTTCTGTGGAAAGAGCAAATGATAACAAAAAGATAACTCTAGATTTATGGAATTGAGGTAAGACCCAGCATTCCAGCTGCACAATATCTTGGGATAAGTCATGTCTGCACAATTTTTAGAAGATTGGCTTTGAACTTTCAAGATCATTGGCATACTTTTACACAGAATAGATTTATTGTTAGGTTTATTAAGATGGAATGAGTATTTATTTACTCGTTTTCTTTTCCAGAGCAAACAAAATTCATAAAAGATAGCCAACATATAGTATATGCTCAACCATTACAAGATTTTCAGTTACACAAACAGCCTTTGAATCAGGCTATAAAATGGTTATGTAGGTAAAATAACCCATTTCCTCATAATCTTCAAAATATTCACCCACTGTGAGCTACTTTCTAGTGTCTTTACTGGGGGCAGATATAAACTTCCCACCATTTTTGAATGGTAGTGAGTTTGAATTTACAAAGCAAATATTTTTATTTTCTAACCACCATTATTTCAACCTTTTAAAAAACACTGTATCTTATTCTACCTTGTACAGAAGAAGGCTAAATATAAGAGATACGTTCCAATACTGAGGACACAAAGCAATGAAGCACTTTGAGGATTGGACTACTTCATCATGTAAGTAGGTCCTGTGGGGTTCTTTGTTTGTTTGTTGTGGTTTTTTTTCCAGTTGATTTCAGAATATTGTGGGTCTGTTCATCTTGTCCTTATCACTCTCTACAACTTCCTGGAAGGTGGGTCTCAGCCTCCTCTCTCAGGACTAGCAACAGGACAAGAGGACATGGCCTCAAGCTCTGCTAGATGAGGTTCAGGCTGGACATCAGGAAGACTTTCTTTGCCAAAAGGGTGTTCAGGGATTAGAATGGGCTGGACAGGGAGCTGGTGGAATCACCATCCCAGGAAGGGTGCAAGGAACAACTCAGTGTGGCACTTGGTGCTGTTTAGTTGACAAGCTGATGTTTGGTCAAAGATTGGACATGGCAATCTTGGAGGTCTTTTCCAACCCTAACAGTTCAGATGTTCAGCCCAAAGCAAATTCCTAACTGGAAGTTTTAGCTGTCAGAAAAAAAGACCATTAAGGATAGGAAAGAATCTGCCCAACTCTATTCCAGCTCAGCATAAAATAAAGAGGCTTTAACTCCTCAGAAGGAAGAGTGAAGAACAGCACAACTCATTGTGCTTAGTTTACTCATTTAAACAATACTTTAAATAGGGAATTAATCTACACAAAACCATGTAATATATGTTAACTAGAAACAGAGAGATACTCTACATGTAACAACACTCTTGTGAAAACAATGTCTGCCTCTTTGTAAGGTTTTTCACCTATTTAATTTTTAAAATAACTTTTTGTTATTCCATATTAGAAAATTATTATGTGCATATCTTTACCATGATCTCTACAGCTAAAAATATGGGTTGGGGCAGTCCATGGAGACAGGTGAGTCCTGTCCTACCCAGGAATGCTCAGTCACTCCTGCTCCAGCCTGTGCAATGATGAATAATTTAGACCCTCTGTAGTTAAGCAGAGCTTCAGCTGTGCAGTTGATAATCAGACCACTGTCAGAGCCTGGGTTTCTTTTTCAGGTGTGCAAACACACAGGCACGTGCTCTTCACTTTGCAAAGGTAGTCAGGGCAATTACCATCAGAGAGGGGGTTGCTGTGCCACTCCAAATTTGTGAGCTGTTATTCATCAATACTTGCACTAGGAAACATTTGATTATTCTGCAAGATGCTGAATGTTCCTGTTGATTGAAACTGTTTAAGGGTTTCAAACCAAGGTTTTCTCTCTGCTGTACCACACCAGTTCAATTTCTTTTTCATTGTTATCACAACTGCAACAAAATGTACATGTACAAAAGGCTCCACTAACACTTTCAAAGATGAGAATTTAATTTGCAAACTACTCCTTGATTTCTGGAGTAAAAATCTCAAGGGTACTTATATGTAACTTTCAAACAGCACCTTAGAACCACCTTAGACAGCTGAACAGCAACTTAGAATCAAAATTTTGATGGCATGTAGGCAAAATTTTAGGTAAAGTGAGATCTTTAAGAAGCAGCCTTGCATCAAATACACATTCTTCAAGTATGTGATCATAAACACCACATTTCCTAAAAGGACATGATCCTATTGCATGCCATTGTCATTTCTGCTCTCATGACATTCACATTCCCTCTAAAGTATTGCCCCAGCCTTCCATGCTGAACATGCCTCTGCCACAGAACACCCTGGCAGGTGCCTTTCTCATTCTGCACCTTTCTTCGGGACAAAATATGTATGAGCAGCACCTGTTGGACAAGCCAGCTAGCAAAATTGGGTGTGAGGGAAGTGGGGTGGGCTGAGGAGTCTGTTTTGGAGGGCAAGCCCCTTGCAGCTGTAGTGGATATGGTTTAAGTATCTTCTGTAGAAGTACAAAGATCTTTTAAGGCATAATCCAGCCCGTGCCCATTTTGAGAGGCCTGGCTTTATCTATGCATGGAACACACTGTGCAAATGGATATTTAGCTTGTGAGAGACTATTTCTTCTCCCTGGCTGGGTGACTGAAGTTTTATAACTACATTGGTGATCACATGCAGTATAAATAACAAATGCCTCTCCAGATGCATACTGAGGCCTGCATGCATTTATGCAATCAAAGCACAGCACTGGGGGGAGGGGGGAGAAATCAATAAAACCTTAGGAACAATGAAAAACCTGGGCTACAAATAAACAGAACCATTGCTGTACTAATAGGTATTTTCTAAGAGGTGGAATCTTGCTACTATATCATACCCAAAATACAGCAGGAATTGTTTCATTGCTGACATCTGGCTGTAACAGCACAACCTCTGATACCATGCAGGACATAACCTCAGGGCAGGCTCTGAAGAAATCAGGAACATGACTTCACAGAAAATAGGAGCAATATTCATTGGCTTATAGAATGGGAGTGAAGGGTGATTTAAATGCAGATTCAAAATATCAGCAGTGAAATCTTGGTGTATTTAGAGTTGGCCTATTTAGCTATTTAACTGACAGCTGGTGATTAATGTCGATATAGAACTTTGAAATGTCTTTCTCTTGGAGTACAAAGTGGTTTATGCTTCAGTTTTTTGGTTGCTTTCTCAAATGAATTTCTAGAAGCTGAAGACCATGAATGGGAATGCTGAAATACAGCAGTTTTCAAAGCTTTCAGAATAGTCATGATGAAAAGTTGTTTTAGACTTTAATTGAATTGATAGTAATAGTGAGGAACAATTTTTTTGATTTGTTATTCACCATATTTTGGACAACTTCTGTAACTGAATGACAGATTTGAGTTCATTTTTAAAAGTTAATTGCCTGTTATCTCCATGGTGCCATGTTTATTTTATTTTATTTTATTTTATTTTATTTTTTTATTTTATTTTATTTTTTAATCTATTTTTTCAGCACCTAGTACAGTTTTCTAATTGAACCACTGGGTCTCTTATTCAAAACAGTATTTTTAAATTATTGACACATTAAAAAATCAAGTATGATGCCTCAGCAATAAATTAGCATCACATTAAAGGGAAATAATCTGAACATGTTCACTGATGTTGTTAGCTGATGAGTTACTAACATGACTTCAGTCTGCATTATGGCTGTTGAAATAACTAGTCCAGGTTTTCCAGCAGTTTGCAGGCCAGTTCAACCACAAACAAAGAAAGGTGACCAAACACTCTAGGATGAGGATTGGTCTTCTTTCAGGATCCAGTCCAATACTCATTTAGGCAAGAGGGAACTTCATTTGTACCTCCACAGGCAATGGATCAGGGCCTTACTAAGAGACTTAGAGAAGCCATTCTTTTCTTGGCTGCTGAAAGAACTTCCAGTGGAGGACAATAAGGATGATAGCATTGTTTAAATCCGTGACAAATTACATGATAAACTGAAATAAAGCAGAAGTACTAGGCTGGAGACATGCTGACTTGAGTGCATCCTTTTGAACCTTGGCCCAAAACATCAGCCTTAGGAGTTAATGTCCCCACTGATAAACGTGCAGAGCCAGGTTACTGACTGGCCTGCCCAATACATGCACACAGCTTTTAGGGCAGGCTACCTGCACAGCTTTTAAAATACTGACCATTCTTTTCTAGGGAAATTAAGGTGATATAAGAGAATCAGGAGATGGGCAGACAGGCTCTAACCTCAGTGGAGCAGACACACCAGTAGAGCCCAGCTACGCTGGAATAAAAGGGGGAAATGGGCCAGGCTCTTTCAGTGTTTCGGGTACTAACAAGCACAGGCTGCTGCTGCTGCTGGGTACTAGCAATGAGGGCTTACACACAGCACTCTGCACAGGGTCAAGGCTTTTATCTGCTTGCTAAGACAAAACCCTCGAAAGGCATTTGCTGTGTGTGATAACACAATCCAAGATCATGTGCTCTCTCATATTACAGCCAAACTCTCAGAAAGATGATACATCAGAGCATTCTATACAGGGACATCCACTGAAAATGAGTCCTCATGAAATATGCAGGTCTTTGCTGTGTGTTTTGTTCTTCATGCCTTCTATTCCCTCTTCTCTGAAACTGCTCTGCTTCAGTTTGTGGGCATGTGAAATGCAGAGATTTCCTGTTTAGCACAGAGCGACTCCACCTTGGCAGGGTGTCATGCGTGGCAGCTGAGAGCTGTGCCAGGACACTCCCCTGATGCAGCCAAGACCCTGATGCAGTCTTGGTAGGTCAACACTTTTACAGCCACTGTGAGAGGAAAGTTTTAATCTGCTTGTTCCAACTCAAATGCTAATGTTTTCTCCCCACGCTTTTCAATCATAAACAATTATCTATGAAAAACAAATTAGGTAAGAGATTTCTCTCACCCTTCTACCGTGTTTTGGAATTCCTTCTGCATTGTCTTTTGGTTTTCTGCTCCATCTTCTGCTCTTCCAACTGCTGCTTGGCAACATAGATTGCTGTGCAAAATATGGGCTCCTGAAGATTGCTCACTTGAATAAAATTTTAACCAGAGGCAAGCAAAGTAATTGAGCTGCCATGTGTCAATAACATAATAGTGGGTTTGGTTTGATTTTTTTTTTTTTTTTTGTTGTGAGTGAAAGATTCTGTCTTATTAAGACAGCATAGCTTCTGCCCAAGTGGACCAAGTCAGGCATGTGCAAGAACATGAAAGATGAAAGCCTTGTTGGTCTGGGGACTGTTGTGACATCTCCATTGCAAAAGGACACAATTCTCTTGTTTGCGTTGCACAGTGGCTCCTAAATCCCATCCAGTACCCTGCATGGTGTGGCATGAACTAATTCTCTCTGTTTAATACTAAGCATTAGGGGGTGTACAGGATTTCAGTTACTAGCTAAAAATCAGGATACATGAACAGTCCCCTGCAATACTCCTGGCAGTTTAATGTGGCCTGGGGAAATTTTTGTCACCGTTAAAGAACACAAAATGTGTTGGTCTCACAGAGTCATCACTACTCCTTCTGTGATACAAGGTTTTTCCCTTTGCATGATCAGCTTTTTTTTTTTTTTCTTTCCTAAGAAATCAGTTTTTCATTCCATCTAATGAATTGCTTTCCAGAAAAAAGCTGGTTTTCCTCTTCTTTTCATTACATAATTTGCCTTTCAGATAGAGCTGGCATTAAAAAATAACCAGGCTTCATATGGGATAAAATAGCTGAGAAGGTTTTTTTCTTAGATTTTTACTTTTTTTCTCCACATATTCTCATATATTCATTCCTCATTTTGTTTTTTTTTTTTTTTTTTTAACAGACTTTATTTTCCACATTCTCAAATTATCTTATGTCTTCCTTCTGATGTTTTAGTATTGTGGCCCTGAGCTCTACAATACAGTGTGTGCTAACTGGACCCCAAGTAGGTGAACTGTACTTTCCAGGTTAGAGTTATGAGAGGGTTTCTAGCAGAGTCTCTCTCCCTCTTTTGCCTCTCTCTCTCTTTTTATTAATCTTTGATAACCCTCTTTTTGATCTGCACACTACACCCTTCTAATTTACGAATGCTTTTAAACCTCAGGCATGGGATTACTTCATTTGATTCATGGAAGACCATGAGCAGTTCAAATTAACCTTTTGCTTCCTTGAGGGGAAAAAAAAATTTACTTTGGGGATTTGGTTCACCTGTTGAGAAAGAAGCTGTCTCTTCTTATTTACTGAGATTGCCTCAGCACCACAGAGATGACTCATGCATACCCTGAAGGGTTTAGGTGGCACCGTAAATTCACTGCTGGACACCATGGACCCTGTCCAGAGCAAACTGAGGTCAAAAAAATCATTCCTGTTGATTCCAGTGCCAAAGCTACATTACACTGAGTGCACTTTGTTCCCAAGGAAATTAATGGAAGATGGTGTTTGGTGTATCAAAGAAACATCAAGAGATGACACCTTACTGGTTTGTCTACAGAAAAACAACAGCATAAAGTGACATCATCACACCAGTGACAATTGTATCCTCTGACTTTTCCATATCTGTTTACCATCATTTTTTTTTCAAAAAGATGCCCAGAAAGAGATGAGATCCATGTCTAAAACACGTGTTAAGCCCTGCTTTTCTATAGCCCATTAAGCAGGCACAAAATTTACTGCAGTAAAATGAAGAAAAGGAAAACTCCCTAATGGAAAGAGCCACTTTCCTTCCTCTTGAAAGGAAAGCTTACCCAGGTAGGTAAAGGTCTACAGGATTGATCTTCTGTTTCCCACTTGCTTTTAAGAGTGCAAGGGACTACATTGTTGGGATCTGCAGAAAAGAGCGAAGGAAAGCATTCACACAAATATCACTGAAAGGCTGAAAGAGTTTGCCCAATAGGAAAACCATTGATGACTCAATTTTCTGATACATATATCAGAATTTATATCAGCCTGCAAGCTCTCAAGCACTGGATGTGGTTGCTGTGTTTGAGAAACAGCAAAATGGCAGGTTTTTCATCCCTGTCTCTGTCTGTCACACCATAGTGCTGACAAAATAAAACAAGGCAAGGGGTGAAAGAAGAGAAAACACTGAGTTTTGTTTCTGCTTTTCTAAGCATTTTACAACAAGAACATGGCAATTAGAAAATGAACCCAGAAACTGGGTTAGTATTAGCTTAACACTATTTCTTTCTTCATTAATTTCTCCTCTGTTCCTCTTAGCATTCAGAGACAAATCTGATTCTTTAAATCTGGTCCAGATCCCTGGCCTAATTGCTTGACTGCAAACTATTTTACATAGCTTGATTGTATTGTTCAAAAACTATCCCTGTGCAATACCATTTTACAAGCCTGCAAAAAAAGCCAGAGACCTAGGAGGGCAACAGCACTTTGTAAGGGTTTAATACAATGCCACATTGTGTGCACCCAGCAGGGCAGATCAGGGCTATAACAGAAGCTCTTTCTTTTAGAGCTTTTCCACTCAGACCATCCATTTTCTGCCTCCAACAGCATAGGTTGCCACTACATTAAAAAAATAAATCCGAAAGCATGAGAAATGTCAGGATGAATGTTGTCTTTTCATCTTCACAGAAGCTGCTTCCTGGCATTAAATTTGAGTGCTATCCCCTGCATGGCTTATCCTACTTTGTTGCTGTAGCCTACCTGCCTCTGCCTCTTAATGAATCAGGACTCAATAAACCCTGGCTCAGTCCATGGTACTTGTTCACTTGTAGCTAATGATAATACACGGGGAATACCTTCACCAGGGGCTTATTGTGCCATGTCGCAGTGCAGATCAGTAGTTCATCCAAGACTATATAAGATATTCAGGTTATCTCATTTGAGCACTATTTTCTTGCTCTTGATCCCCCAGGGTGTGGGTGTTTTGCAGCAGGAGGTGCTGGGCTGTTAAGGTGCTTGCAGTAAGAGGTGCTTGCAGTAAGAAATCCTCTGAGGCTTTGTGGAGGACACCTTTATGCCATTTATTAGAGCTGGCATTACAAGGAGGGATTAGCATAGAAATCTTGTGTCCTAGACAGCAGGAACTATGAGCAGTTAAACACCCATGGGGCCTCTGCTGTGTGTGCAGCACTCCATGTCCATAAAAGAGATTCTGCCCTTTGCCATTCAACTTCCTGTGACTTTCCTCCACAAAAATGACTCTATTCATCCCTTCCACTGTCAAACAGCAAGGGTGCTCCATGCCAACTCCTTGCTGCACCCCTAGCTAAAGGCAAGGTGCCACAGAGGTGAGGCAGTGGAGGAACAGAGCAGGACCTGCCACAGACTCCTCTGCTCGCTGAGCTGGGCGTGTTTATCCTGTGGCCAAGAGATTTGTGCAGCACAGCACAGGCCTGAGGGTCACAGTGAGTGTGAAGCACAGCAATACTGGCAATCCACAGACTGGAATTGCATTGGTTCTTTCACATTCAGAGCTGTCTGGGACACAGATCCAAGCCTCTTCCTCCCTTACTTCCTTCTGTTTTGCTTCTCTGCAGAAGCCAAATACCCTCATAAATCAGTCTGCGCGAGTTCTTCAGGAAATTACTCAAATTGCCAAAGGAATTGAAGAAACAGCAGCAACTAGTGATACCAAAAGCCACACCTAGACCTGCACTAGCAGCAAAACATGCAAGATTTATAGACATTACTGAGCCAATGCAGAAAACACAGCTGAAGTCATCAGCCCAGGGAGAAGCAAACTAACTGTGCTGTGGCGCTGGTGGAAGATTCTTCTTCAAGGTCATATGATCCCAGAGGTTCCAGAGTTTTTAGAAGAAGAAGCAAATGTCTGTAACATACACGTACAGTCCTAGTTTTATATTGCTCTTCTTTATCTCCCTACCAGCCTAGTGAGAATAACTAGTGTGTCGAGACACATGAATGGATTATACACAGCCTTAGACTGCCAAACACTTGACTGCAATGAAAAGCATAAAATTTCAGCATGGTGTAGAATGGATGCAAGAAGAAAAAGAAAAAGGAGGCGAAAAAATGAGGTATCAGGATGGCTCATTCTCTTCTGCATAGTTTGAATGGCTGCAGAAGAAGATAGCATGCCCTACTGTCACCCTTGCTACCTACATTAGCTCTTTAGGTTTAATATGCATCCCAGCCAGCTAAATCAAACTCAAGGCCAGTGCAGTTAAAGAAATGGAGCAGAGTTGAGATCACCTCCATATTCATAGTCAGATATATTAAAGATACACAAAGTTCATTTGCTCCTAGCAAAGGTGGAGCCCACCAGCTGTCTGGTATAAAGTGTTTAGTTGTGGCTGACCTCCCTTACAAAATACTACACAACTATGGTTTATAGGATAGCTGTGGTTCAACCTTGTGAGTCATGACTTCATTCATTTTTGATGAACAACTGCTGTCCTTTCAAAAATTATTTCTGGAAATGGAAGAATACCATCTCTCTTATAATCAGAAGAGTAGCAGGCAGTCACATGTAATCTTATTTTACAGTAAATAGACCAGAAAATATGAAAGAATAACATGAATATTGTCATGTGCAAACAGAAAAATTCTCTTTTTCAGAATTGTGCAACATTACTAGAGAAATCAAGGCCAGAATCATATAAATCCTCAAAATCTCTGATAATTCGATATTACCACTTTCTTAGAACAGTGTGTCATTATATGCAGGTGTCCCAGCAGGAGAGACAAGGCAGCCAGACAAGGAAGCTGCTGGTGAGCAGAACTGCCTTTATCATCCACTTAAATGACATTTAGCAGTGAACAAGTCAAATTGCCTCTGTTTGACTTCACTGGCAGTGTGCTTCAGTGCAAACACAAGCGCAAGCTGAGCAAGAAATTTACTCTCTTGCAGTATTTACAGCTCTTAGCACAGGCTGCTTTGCATGAGCACTTATTAATTGCCTGCAAAATCAGGGGAATATGTTCTGTGTGTGTCAGCTCAGCATATATTGTACATAATTGCACATTTGAGCCACACGGTTGTTTATGTCACTTTGTAATCACACTAATAATTACCAAACAACCAAGTAATTCAATGAACAGTAAATGTAACATTTAATTACTTTATTAATTTCCACATAACGTGGAAGAAGGAAAATAGCCGGCTCAATCTATAACTTCACTGTGCTCACAAACCCTATCTTTATGCAGATATATGGGAGAAATTATCAAAACACAACACAGGAGATGCACAAACATAACTCAGCTTTTACTTGATGTTTTTCATGTTGGCATCTCTCCTGCATGGAGCTTTGAAAATTTATCCTATAACGTCAGGCCAACTTCAAGGCATCCAGAACTTTGAAAATTAAAAGAAAAAAAAAATCTGTACTGAGATACAAATTCCACCTTCTGTCAGGAACTTACTGATTAAAAAACTCTTTATAGGTTAAGCCAACCATTACATTTTTATGTTGCTATATATTTCACAACATAAAAAATAAAATATTTTCTCCATAAAACCTTTCAAAACCGTAAATACTAGCACACTCCACAGCTCCAGACGAAGTTGCAATTTATTATTTATCTGTTTTTATATTCTGCTATGGTATCTTTTCCTTTTATAAGCCTGGCAAGTTTCCCACTGAAGTTTCTTTGTCAGCAGTTATTTTAAACTGTAGCTCTTCATACACCATGCTACTCTTACGCTGAACCAGTCCTCATAAACTAAGTAGTTTTTAGGAGCAACGTGTCTTGGTTTGGGGAGACACAACAAACTCTCTGCAGTTAACGAGCATTAAGCTTTCTGAAATTCAAGTGCATCATTCTGAACCGCACCTGAATTCATGCTGAGCGTGATTTTTCTACAAGCGTTTCTTCATTCACACTGCATTTGGTAAATAGGCACAAGGCAAAGCTCCAGTTTTCAGGGGCAAATTTTGCCAGACAGTTGCATCCACTCTCAGAGGAGAGCATAAAAGCCTGAACCCAAAGTTCTCTACCTGGAGCCTCTCTCCAGGTAGAGAGAGGCGCTCTACCTCTCTCTCTCTAGAACACGAGCCAAAGAATGGGCCATGACACCAGAAGTGCATTGAAATCTCTGTAACATGGAAACACAGAAGCAGCCCCTAATGTCCTTAAGGCTGTTTCTCCTGGATGTACCTGAGCCCTGCCAGAACACACGGTTTTTCTTGGTGAGCGATGGCTGCCTGTCTCCAATCAGTCACCACATCATGTGTTTGTCAGTGACAACAGCAAAAGGCCCAGGGCAGCTCTCACAGACAACAGAATTAGAAAATGGACTGTGATGGTCAAAGGAGTCAACCAAACTCTCCTTTGTCCTGGCCTGCAAGGATCAGGAAAGTACTGATTAATTGCGCTTTCTGGAAATTGCACAGTGATTATCTTAAAAATGTAATCTTTCATTGAGGTTGCTATTTCACAATAGGAGAATTTGGAAGGGGTTAGCACCTCTTGAACTACAGCCTAGACCTCCTGTGAGAATGATACACCCCAGATCAGAGCTGAGACCCACCTGGGCCCACACCAGAAAAGTAAATGCAGATAAGCCTAGAAGCTATGTCCTCTCGAAATTAATTTTTAGCTTATCTGTTCATTTATAAAAAAAGGTTTGTACTTGGTTTATATTTTTGCTGACCTTTCAGACATTCGTTGACAATTGACCAGCTGGATACTTGTGGGCACACAGTTCATGGTGACTGGCAGCGGGGCCGTGCCGTGGCACACGGTTTGTGGTGACTGGCAGTGGGGCCGTGCCGTGGCACACGGTTCGTGGTGACTGGCAGTGGGGCCGTGCCCTGGCACACGGTTCGTGGTGACTGGCAGTGGGGCCGTGCCGTGGCACACGGTTCGTGGTGACTGGCAGTGGGGCCGTGCCGTGGCACACGGTTTGTGGTGACTGGCAGTGGGGCCGTGCCGTGGCACACAGTATTTGGTGATTGGCAGTGGGGCTGCAGCCCAGCCTCATCCCCAGTGGGCACAGCTGTGAGAAGCAGGTGAGCAGCATTGACAGCAATGAGCCATGGGGTGCCCAGGTGCACTGAGCAACCACCAAAGGGAACAGAGGGCACACAGGTGCACTGCATGTGGGATGAAGAGTATAAAAGGTTGGGCTGAAGAACAAGAAGGGCAGCTATCTGATGCTTTCTGAAAAGGTATGGTGTTGCTCTGTATGGGTTGAAGCCTTTTGGAACTACATAATGATACTCTGTGTTTCGTGGCCTTCTCAATTATGACAGGTACTTTAGCAATAGATGGAATAAGAAAGTAGGGTTTTGAATGTGAGGAATGTAAATGCTTGGATTTTCTTGATATTTAATACTCATATCTCTTAATTTATCCACTGTGTTTATTAGACCTCCATCTTATCCCTCACCATTGCTTTGGTCATAAAAACTTGTTCATCAAGAGGTATGACTTTGTGCTGAGTATTGAATAGCTCTCATGCTGCAATTGCTTAACTTGCCATGGGGCTTGGAGCTGGAGAAACTGCTTCTAAGAGAAGAATCTGAGCATTTTGTGCTGTTACCAACAGCCATTCAGCTGACTTTAGGTTTTAAGAGGTAGTTTTCAAAGTTTCTTGATAATGTATGTAAAAATACTTTGCTGCTGATCTAAAACCCAAGCTGAAACAAAAATCCCACTAATTTCCTGAAAGAGAGAACAAGAAGGGTCTCTAGAACTGAGACAGTTAATAATAAGTACTGCTACTCCTCTGAAAAAGTAATGAAAAGATAATAATTTGACTAAGACAGGGTGTTGAAATGTTGATAGAAATCTAACTTACATAATACAAAGACAAATGCAAAGGATTAAAATACCATATAATTTTGAAACCATTACAATATGCCTGAGTGATTCTTTATTAGGGAGCCTCAAAAAAGTATGTAATTTCTTCTTCTACAAAAGCTGTAATCTCTCTGCTGGGTGTGTTAAAAATGGCATTTCAACCTCCCCTGTGAAAGTCTTTGTGTTTGTGAGTTTCTGTCAGGCTGGTCTCATTACTTTAATGCATTTTGTATATATTGTAATAACATAAATGTTTTAATGCATTTCTTCTCTGATCAATCTGGACAGTTATCTTTAAATCAGTCTTGTGTAACGTTAGGTGAGGAAGTTATAATTGGATCAAGGGGAACTATTGGCAATGAAGAAGCATTTAAACTTTATTTTGTTCATTTCCCTGTAGAAGAACTTGCAGTAATAGACTTCTGAAAACTACTCCTAGTTATATTTTTTAGTTCTTGACTTTTAGAAAACACTTATGTGAGATAAATGAATTTGGAAATGAACATGAAGTGCAAGCTATAATGCATATCTCCCTCACAAATCATTTGCAAACCATTTTTATAGAATGCAATTAGCCATGTACAATGATGGCAAGAGACGTACTTTTGAGCAACTGGAAGCCATCATTCTCTACCTGTCAAGAAATAGCCTCCAGAGAGCATGGAGCTGCAGGAGAGAAACCTCACCGCTCTTTAAAAAGCGAGGCTGATTTCCTAGATTTGGTAGAATGAGGAATTTTGTTTGACAGATGGCATCACCACCCTTTGTACAAAATATTGAACTCAGTATGAAGGAATGGAATATAGTCAGAAAGATAAAACTTTGTGAGGTCTTGGGAAGCCTCAAACCTGCAGGTTTTTGTCATCCAAGTCTGGTCCCCTCTACTGAGGTTGCTGAAATATGTCACTGAGTACCAGAGCACAGTGTTGCAAGCATGAGTTGGGTCTTGAAAACAACTCATCCAGCACAATGGCCATTAGTGCTATTTGGAAGCAAATATCACCATTAAAACAGTCTCTCCAATTTATATATGCTCTTATATATAAAGGTGATAACAACCGGGCAATGTTTAACCTTCTATCTTGAGCACATAATTGAAGGAATAATAATAAATTACTAAATGCAAGAGGGATATCTTGAAGTGCCATTATAACCACTCACGTGCCATTTTATTGCCATGTGAAAACTGCCTCTGTAAGCCTAGCATCGTTCTAATGAAGTAAATAGCTTATTCATTAGAGAAGAATAAAAGCTTGAAGCTTTTAGAATTCAGCTGGGCATAATTTACTGATAGTAGCAAAAAAAAAAAAAATAGAAAAAGGTCAAATTTTCTACTGAAGCAGAACCATCAGGCAATTACTTAGAGGTACATCAAACAATAGCACCACCATTGTCTCCAGAATCAGAATACTTTCAAGAGTATATTAGCCAACACCCTTAAATTGGATTGAAGATGTGTGAAAACAGAGTTATGGGTTTGACCCTTGGTTGTTTCAGAAGCTCCTTATTCCAATGGCCACTACTTTCAGTGCTGTAATGAACTATTTATCCAAATTGAGTACTCAAATCTGCATTTAGACTACTGAATGCTTGATACTCACCCACACCAAGCTCCTTTTTGTGGATTTTTGCCAATCATTTATGTAACCCCTTGAGCGTGCCCTGAAAGGTGCTTGGACCAATGCTGATCAATAACCATAAAAGGATTTTAAGAGCTAATGCTAGCACAGTCTCAGGGCTGGCAGAGAACACACATCAAGACCAGTGTTCAACTTGATCTAACCATGGTAATTTGACACTTCAGCTGTGTGGCACTTCATGCCTGTGGCCTCCTGCTCAGTAAGGACAAGTTTAGCCTTTGGCTTAACCTCTGGCTAAAACCAATCTGAGAACTGTCATTTAATTCCACACATTCATATTTCCTATCCTTAGGGAGATGCTGTATAATTTACAGGAAGAATCACTTGCTGAATCTGTTTTTCTGACTTTAGGTGTTTTCTAATGTTGCCAAAGAATTCTTTTTGTGTCTGGAGGCCAGCAATAGGTTATCAAACAAGAGGTCTTTTGGATCCTTTATTTAGCTCTGATGATTTGGCCATTTACACCGTTTATTAGGACAAGGAACTGGGTTTTCTTTCACTTGAAAATTGGTTTATCCAAATGAAAAATTGCACTATGGATGCAAATGTACTCCTGTCCAGTTCTGTTGGGCTAAATGTACCAATCCTAATTGGGGAAAATCATTAGGAGTTACCTGTGGAGCCAAAGAAGAAGAAAACTATCAGAAAACACAATTCAATATCAATGAGACAAAATCAAGAAAAAAACTTAATGTGTTTGTGGCGTTTATTGCTGTTGTAAAATGAAAGCTATCAGGCTTGCAATGGCAAGCCTCAGACTCAGCTGAAGTGGCCCAGTGTTTAAACTGCCAGGATAGTCTAGGAGATGCACAAGCACAGGCAGAGGCACAGGAAATCAGGTAACTTTAATACACAACTTAAACTGAGCTGGTCAGCAGATAATTATTTTAAAGACTAAAGAAGATTTAAAGAGTCTGAAATCTAAATTTTTAAAAATTTAAAAGAAGGGGGCTAAAATGTCCAGTCTGCTTCATATCCCTTTATTTAAGGCAAGAGTGCCAGGTAAAAACTGTAGAAATTGTTTGGGTCAGATGTGCAGAAGTGTCTGCTCAGCTGCAGTGCAGGAAGCAGCTCTGTGTGGTGCTCAGAGCTGGGCAAGAGTGACTGACTCTTCTGCATCTGCTGGAGTCAGCCCCTGATCTGCTGGGGGCCTTTCTAAAGCACCTCTTCCAAATTGCCATGTATTTATGCATCTGGCCACTTTTTGACTCTGAACTGGCAAACTTTTTTGAAAGTGGAAGCCAGCTCCTAAGACATTAAGTATCCTTGAGTGAGCAAAGTTTTACTTTCCTATTGCTGAACACAAAGTACTGATGGATTTGCCTTTGTACCTACATCCATAGGTTCTCTGCCCAAAATCAAGCTAAAATTACTGCTAGTCAGGATGCTTTTTCTTTTTGTTGTATCTTACACTTAGCCAAGATTATGACTCCTTTATATATGTGCTTTTATTTGTACAGCTGCTGGCATAGCAGGGAATCTGTAGGCACTGCACTGCTGGTTTGTTGGTACATTTTCGTGTACACTGTACCAATTTCATGTTCATGTACCAATCCACAGGGGGGAAGATAATGGTTTTGGAGTTACATCGCTTCTCCCTCCCATTTCTAGTATGAATTGAAGTGAACTCATTGAAGAGAAACTGGGCTCAGAGCAATAAGTTATGGATCAGCAGAGCCAAGGGCCTAAGAGCAGCAGGTCACTGGGAAGAGTAGCCCATATAGAAGTTTTTATTTTCTTTTCTAAGCTAGAGCATTTTCTGGATCTCCCTGGGTGGCAGAGATGCTGAAGGTGAAGAGGAAGAGAAGAAAGACCTTAGAAGATCCCTTAAATTGTCCATGAAACTGGTCATAATGTTGCTGAG
The DNA here is from genome assembly GCF_031753505.1 of Anomalospiza imberbis. Lineage (NCBI taxonomy): Eukaryota > Metazoa > Chordata > Aves > Passeriformes > Viduidae > Anomalospiza > Anomalospiza imberbis. The sequence goes on along the minus strand of NC_089687.1, from coordinate 29,074,456 downwards.
TGTTTAAAAGGCAAAGATGTGATTGAACACAGAAGGAGGAAACATCACAGCTTCTTTATGTGTACTTCCACAAAAGAGAGGATACATGTATAGGGGTTAGAATTTATTTTTAATGTTTACAGAAATTAATAAAAAAGTATTTTGCCTATCAAGCTGGGTTCTACCAGCATGATAGGCAAAGCATTTTTCCTTTTGCCATGGATTAAACTGTAGCTTTACAGACCTAGGGAATTTTTTCATTTTGCTGTATTTCACAAACAGTTTAAGAGTAAGCGCACACTAATATCCTTTCAGAATAAAGATTGCAATTACAAGAAATTTAGATTTGACCTTTAAAAACTGCATGTTTAACAGATGTATTTATGACTGAAGACACATCAAGAATTCTACACTTTGCAGGTATGTATGAAAACTGTGATCACACCAAAAGTCTTTTCCTTCTTTCTGCTCTAAACTGGGGCAATGCTTAAGCATGTGTGTGAGCATTGCACAGCAATGAGAACTTTGCCTGGTTTCTTTTCAAGTGTCTGTGTATCCTGCTACTGGAACACAAGCAACTATGACTATCAGTATGTAAGGCAGCTGTTAGTGCTGGTTCAAATAGAAAGGTGGGAGTTTGGATAGATTTTTCTAACTTTCTTAGCCAGCAGAGGCTTTCCTGTGGGGGATAAAAAAACCCTGGGTCAATTCCCTGAGCATAAGTTCATTTAGTACATGCTCCTCCTTTTCCATATGAACAGATCACTAACTCTGACTCCTGGGACAAAGTCGTGGGCCTTGGCAAGGTTCAATCCCTGGCAAAATGCAACATTCAAGCAGAACTTTGAGCACAGAACTGCATGGAGCAGTCACCCCTGTGAGTGTGCATTTTCAGTCTTCTTGGGAATACAGAAGAGTTTTTCTTTGTAATTTGAAATGCTGACATTGGCATAAATCCAGGATGAAAATTGCAGCACAAAAGGGAGATGTTTCATAAAGCTATAAGTGATTGAAAACAGGGAATTACAATGCTAACTACTTTTGGATGTTAATTATAGAAGCTGCTACCAGGCATATTCTATATATACCCACCCTCTTTTCTGGAAGTAACAAGAGTGCTTTCTGTGATCCTGTTATCATACTGAAACAGGAATTCTCATCATTTTGCATTGTTAACTGTATTTGGACACAGAAATTTGTCTCACATAGGGTGCATTTACAATTCAACAGACCAGAAGAGGTTTTTTTCTCTCCATGACTGCATAACATATCTGAAGTAGTGTAAATATAGCAGTGTTTTATTTATTTGACCACCTCTTAATAGCCAAAACTGGGACTAGTTATCTTTCTTGCACCACTTACCTATAACAAACCAAAGTTTGGAAAGCTGCACACATTAAAACCAATATTTTTTCTGACTCTGGGGGCATTTCTTGAGCCCAGTTTCTTATTTTGATATGAAGAGGAAGCTGTGTTCTACATAAGCACAAGGACCCAGCAGCAGAACAATGCCAGCACACTGAGGTGGTACCTGTGCTGGTGTCAGACCACAGGCAGGGCTCTGAATTTACTGTCCAGAGTGAGTTTTCCTCTTTTTCTTTGCAGCCTTGGGCTGTTGGCTGAATCTGTATATTCACTCAAGATGCTATGATCACATCCAGGTGTGCTGTGCTAACAAGGGTGTGAGGGCAGCCTATTGTCTTCACAATAATTCTAGGAGCCCAAATAGCCAGTTCTTTCCATGAATTTTACAAGTCAGGAAAATAATATTTTGTATACTCTCGTTTTGTATTTCCAAGTATTTTGAGCATAAAAATGGAAGAGTAATTTAGGAAAATGAAATTTTGATGGTATATTGGTAAGTCAAATTTAAAAATATGAAAAAGAAATATTACACTCACTGCAGGACGTCATTCTCTAAAATCTTTGGTAAGACAGTCTGAGGTTATTTAATAGCTATCTTATTTAGACTCTTAATGAAAGCTCTATAGTCTGCATGTTGAGTATATTCTCATTTTTCTGTCCTCCTTCATACAATCAATTCAGTGTGATATATGTTGGCTGTAAATATCTTAATATCTTGCTACCAATGGGAAAACTTACATAAGGGTGATTGATCTAAGAATTGATAACCATTTCAACCTGAAGACATGTTCTTTCCCCTCCCCCTATCATAAAAATCTTATCTTTCCCTAAGACAGTAAGTGTGGTGGCTCCCATTGAGTTGGAGAACTCTATTTGAAAAAGACATAATTAAATTCATGAACCCTTCTCACATTGCACTCTAAAAATGTCAAGAGATATTTCTGATCAGCCCATAATTGGTCTTTCACATATTTCCTATGTCAAACATTTATAACCAGCATAAAGCTCTTTTGTAGAATATTTTTGCCAGAATTAATATCATACTTTTGAAACACTATAGCATAAAAACAAGATCTGTTTTTTACTGTATCTTCTAATCTTACATAGCACAGAGGGGGGAAAAACCAGTTTAAATTACTGTGATTTAATGAAAATATATTTACACATACACAAGAAGTTAAAGTCAGCATGAATTATGCTCTTAAGACTCTTTATAGCTTTTTAAAGTTTTGTTCTCAACATGTAACTGTTTTACTGAGCAAATGTTAATAGCAACATGCTCTGAGAAACCTGCAGCTCTGGGATGTTAGACACAATCTCCCTGATTGGTATCAAAAATCTGACTAGAGCTCAAAGCATGTGCATACACTTTAAGTTTAAATATCAGTTAAAAACAAGGTTAATTGCTGTATCTGGCCTCTCACAAGGTGGGAGGCTAACCAGAATTGAACTAATTTTGTTTCATGAAGGGTTTTCTTGTTGAAGGATTTATTAGAATGTTGTTCTCAGGTTACATATGAGAACAGTTTTCTGGTTAGACTTCCATAGTAGGTGATGATTTCTCAGACAGCTCCAAAATCACAGCTTTGAACAAAGCAATGACTTTTTTTCTTCACAGAAGTGATAAAATGTGACCTAAAATTATTAGAACCCCCAAAATGTGAACCTCCCATTTTTGAATTGCCAGTGAAGGAATATACAAGCTGTATCATGGAGAATTTTCCTGTTGTTTTCTTCTCCCCTTTCTAACTACTATGCTCTTAAATTAAAGAAAAATTGTGCTTTCCATTTCTAAAGGGAGATAGTAGGAATGTACCTGACCATATTTTCCAAAGAATTTTACTTTTTGAGCATTTCCATATACTTGTAAAACTGAGAAAATTATAAAGTTATTGTATACTACCAGAATAATCCCCAAAACTTATTTTAAATCAATGTCTGTTCTGATTTCTCCCTAATCAGATTTTTTTCTTTAACTTTAGGCTGTAGATCCATGAAGAAAAACATTAGCTATTGCTCCCTGGGGTTAATACAGTGCTTCAAAGAAGGAGCATTTAATTCCCATAAGTAGAGAGATGACTTAAATCCTGTAAATGATGAGCTGAAAAGAAAGAAGCATTTAACAGTGCAGAAATAACAGGTTTCATTGTTCTGGCACCAAGAAATTGTGCTGTGCAGTCTGGAGCTCCATCTCCTGGTGCTTGTCAAAGAACTAACATAATTTCCAAGGGTCCCCTAATCTAAACACAGGCACCTGAGTGCACCTAAGCAATATTACAGGGGCGATTGTGAGCTCCCTCACCCCCCAGAAAATCCAGGTTTAGGTTTGTAACCCCTGTAGACAGGGAAACACATATTTGAAAATGCCTTTCCAGGTCACTCTGGACTCACTGGAGCAGTTCACCAGCTCCTTTGCTATGGACTGTGCTTAAATAGAATTCTCCTGCTTTCAGAGAAAATCTGGGAGTTTGTGCAAATCACCTCACTCACGAGTTTTGGGGAGGTGGAGACTGCAACTGTGCTGAGCACTGTGCAAAACAATTAAAATTAAGCACTCTAATGTATTTCTTTAGTTCTTTATTTGTGGGATGCTTAAGGAACTGTCATTTGAGGGTTAGAGTTTTGTCTAGTAAATAACTGAACTTCTCAGTTAAACTTTTTGTTTAAAGTCCTTTTTTATATGTAAAAATACGTATCAATGCATAATTCTACATACTAATTTTACCAGTTGTCAAAACATGATTGCTACTTTACAAAATATCGCGTGGCATGGGGAAATACCATACAAGTGAGCCAAATATACAAATAACAAGTGAATGTAATACAGGAGGGAACAGATGGGTCAAGGTGACGATGTCAGTTGGAACAATGTCACAATGGGAGGTTAAGTTAATTCATTTTTTCTATGCATCACCCACAGAAGGTTCCTTTATGGGAAAAACACTTCTAACAATTCATTTCAGGGATATTTCTGAATAAGAAAATTGACACTGTTATGAGTATTGCTTATTTTAGTGTCGGGCCACCCCGGGATCCGGTCCAGCGGGGTAGCCCCACAACTAGCCAATCCACAGGTGCTCAGATAGATATAGATAGCTCCACCGGAGAGACGAGAGGATGCTCAGGCTGCTGTAATCCAGGAGGGTTTCTGGAAGGAAGGTGAGGGCAGGAGAGGAGGTGCAGGGAGACAACCTCCCTGGAGGGAAGCGAGCTCTGAGAGCGCCGCCCCAGAGGAGAGGTCGGGATTATAACTGAGGGAGGAAAGGCAGGGTCAGGGTACAAAGGACCAATAGGATACAATGGGGTGATCGGGGGGGAAAACCGATGGGAGAGAGAGAGAGGTGTGGCTCCAGCCAGAGAACCACTAACAACACACAGAACAGAGAACTCTCCAGAACTGCGGATGGTACAGCGGGGTGATGGGCATTAACAGGGGAGGATACAACCAGTGATAGACATGAGCAAAGGCGGGAACCCTAAACAATTACACTATTGCAGTATCCCAGGGCAGCCCTGTCGGATCTTCCCCTGGGCCGCCTCCCACATTTTAGTAGAACCTTCCTTTGTCATCTGGCTGGTTAATAAATGTACCTATTATTGTTATGGTTGTATTAATTTTTTTTTTCATTAATAGATTCAGAAGTGAATATCTCTTCATTTCTTAAGAAGGATCATTATGTAAGTCACTTAGGATGTTTTTGCTTCTCTTTAAGTATTTACAAGTAAATAAATAATTTTATTCAGCCAACCAAAAATACTGTAACTAAAATACATTGCTGCTGCTGTATGGTAGCTGGATCATAATCTAATATAATGTCTTTATTTTAGATACAGGCTTTTTATCAGCAAGCCTAGTCAATCCAATAGTAAAGTTCACAACTCATCTATTTTTGTTTTATTTCTTCACAATTTGCTGGCTTAAAGGAAAGCTAAATCTGTTCAAGACATGACTCTTATGAGAGAAACAGAGCCTACAATGTGGGATGGAGGTTTCTTGGGAAATGAGTGCTACCTGTGAGCTGCATTTAGGTCAAGAACCTGAGCACTGCAGACCAAGTGCACATTGCCCTCCCCATTTAATTTGCTATGACAAATTATTGAATCCAAGTCCTGCTTTGCTATCCCAGTGCAAAAATATATTAATATTACCAGTTTGAGCCAGTTTCCTCCAGATTTATCCCACTGTAAGAACAGACATTTCCCTGTAACTTGGTATAGCTGCACCCAGCTGCTCAGTAAAGTAAGGTGTACCCATTTCTTCTTCAGAAGCTACTCTTAAATTTCATTGACTTAATAACACATGTTGCACATAAAGAAGAAAGAATAAATATTAAGGGAAAATAATAAAACCATGAACAAATATCATTAAAGAACTTTTGAAATATTTCTTTAGGGTGGGAGTAGCATGCACTTGTATCTATTCTGAAATTTAATCACATGTAGTCCTGATCTTAAAAAGACAGGCAAGAATTTATTTGGGACTATGAACTGTGTTTTTTGTGCATCATTATAAAGCAAATTGTAGTACTATATGTCCATCCTCCCACAGGGAGGAGAAAATACTAGAAATCATTGGCATTATCATTATGTATGTGGCAGTTCTTTTAGAAACCATCATTGCTACTCAAATTATTGCAGATTCTTATAACACTGCACATGCCATATAAATAGCAAACTTTTATTAGTTCCCTTACCAACCTTTCAAGATATTATACATGACTGATATTGTAACTTAAAACTTGTCAGGAACAATAGAAGCTATTCAAGGCATGGGTTTGAGTGGAAAAGTCCACGTAGCTCTTATTCTCTTGCAGCAGTCTGACAATACTTTAATGATCTCTGGCCTTAAGCTCAGTCTCTGACAACACACCGAAACATAATAGTTCTTGAGAGTGAGCTTGCAATTCCACCACACTATTTCTGCAGGAATTTGTCTCTGGGACTTTGCATGGATCACATTCAGGCCAAGTACTCACAGCTGCAGGTGACAGAGCATGATGGCTGATCTCTATCAGGTGAGTTACACAATCTGTAATGATTTTCTCATATGATAGTATATTTACAATTTATTATTATTATTATAAATTAATTATTGCTGAGCCTGTATTATTTTGCCTGTTGGTGCAGCTATGAGAGAAATGCAAGACATTTCAGATTTCCAGCTGAGATTTCCTACAAGAAGGCAATGAGCTGGGCCTGTATTCAAAAAATGAGAGCAGAGGGCTGGCTCTCTGTTCTTATTGAAGGAGGGTCTGCTGGTGCTGTGTGTGTCTGGTTCCCAGAAAGGGTGTGCTGACCCTTACAGTGGTAGTATGTGCTTACAGATCCGCAGAGATATCACAATCACCACCTTTTCAAATAACCTTGTGCTTCAAAATACTAGAGCCAAAGCCCTTGTAGGGGTTTAAGATTTTGGAACCTTTTTGCAATGTAAATACAACACCAAACTGAGCAGTCCTGAAGGAGAAAATCATTTTGCTTAACTTTCCCTAGGATGGATGAAAAAACTTTTCTTAGTACAGGACCTTATTAGTGCATTCCTTATTGTCCTAATGTTTACTTCCCATATCAATGAACATCTCCAGCTTCACATCACAAGCAATTTCAATAGGAGGTTCTCATTTTCTGGCACATAATTGACAAAAATATTGACTGATATCTAATGCCAGGTTGACCTTTCCACTAAGTCCTCTGCAACCTCATTACTCCCAGTTTTTATGACTTCCCATTAGCTTCCCATTAGCCAGAATCTTACCTTCCTTACCATCCTTGTGGTGTTCTTCAGCTTAAACCACAAAATCTCATGAGATGGATCAGTTTCATTAGTAGGAAATAGAGAAGTTAGGCCTGTCATTTCCCCTAACCCCACAGACCAGTTCTTGTTCCCAAAGAAGGGCAGTGGCATGCTTTGCCACTACTGCCCTTGGTGAATCGATGGTGAACTCCATTAATTATATTTCAGTGATTCTAATTAGTCATTCATTGAAATTGCTTTAAATCCATATGGTATTGAGTAAGACTCAATTCATATATCAGTATATTCACTGATGCAAAAAACCTCCAACCTTTCCTTCTTTTAGGTTCAAACTTCCAATGTCAGACTTGGGGAGAATCTAGAATTTCCACAAACCATGCCGTGCACCTACAGACTTAACAAAACAAGCTTGTGTTGTGGGTCTTCTTCTTGTTCCTGTTAAATTGGCCTTTTGAAGACTAGGCTTGTGAGCTTTGCATGTTAAAGGCTAAACTCTTGTTATAGTGAAACTGATTCTTTTAGGGCTTGAGGGAGTTTGAAGGTAAATTGAAAAGGAGTGACAAGGAGTCCTTGTACAAGTTATTCACCTTGTAGAGCTCTAGGATGAGAGAGCTCAAATGCTACTCAACGAGCTCAAAGCCAACTCATTTAAATAACAAGCACAAACTCCACTTGGGATCCACACTGAGGCATTTATGCATTTTGCAGCCTGAACTCCCAAACAACTTTATTTGAAACAAACAAAAAAAAAAAAAAAAAGAGTAATTCCTTTTTTATAGTAGTAATTCAAGGATCAAGTCTCAAAAGCATTTGAACATTTCAAGGACTATTACTACACTAAATTGATCTTAACTACAAGTATTAAACTTTAAAAGGAACTGAATACTGTTTTCAAATTCAAATTATTAGCTTCACATCTCACAAGGATAATAAATCTATGCATATTCTTGTCACTTTAGCAGAAAGTAAAATATTCGTGTTTTAAAGATGGAAAGTAAATTCTTGCTAAGAAGTGATGCCATGATGGCTCAGAAATTATACACAACAAAACCTAAAACTCCTATATCTAATACTGATCTAGTAAAAATATTTTGCAGAGTTAATACTCAAATTTCATGGACAAGAAATGCAACTAGACTCATTAAATAAATGAATTATTAAATAAATCATATAATAAATCAGTGCAGTCCTTTGGTTCAGATCTTTGGTGGTACTAACTGGAATGTCCTACCAGGTGCTGCTATATATTTGTTCCATCTTAATAACTTTCTCATGTCTTTTAAAATGCCATAGCTAAACATCAGTGGAAGTGTTTGCAGCTGGTTTGGACACCTCTTCACATTTAAAAAGTTTATAATTTCTAAAAGCCAATGCATTTTCAACAATGTGAAAGAATATTTGCTAATGTTCACAGAACTTTACAATTTGAATAAAAATATTTGTCCATAAGATGACAAATATTACAGAAGTCTCTCTTTTAAGTCGAGTTCAGAATTTTGTTAGTTTTAGCAGAATTTTTATTGATTTAAAAGTGATTTTAAAATTCATTCTTAGATCTTAATGGCATTCTTACTCAAAAATGAGATCATATTCAAGAAACAATAACTGAGCAAAATCTCCAGATATATCTTATTTCCTATGATGACTTTTAGAGTAGTTATGTTAAATTGAAATTTCATTAAGTTAGACCTAGGCACCTCCTTTTTAGCTGTTATACAATGATGAATGGTGCAAGAAATATATGCAGATATAATGTAAGTATATGGCTTAAGGCAGAAGGAATAGGTAAGAACTGAAATATCTGTTTTCAAACTCAGCTTCAGCACAGTCTCATTTTTCCTTATTTGTTTTTCAGACTAGTTTTGAGACAAGTCCTACAATTAATGTACAGTTAAAGCTCCCATTCAGGCAATGGGAACTTAGCCCATTTCCAGGAGTACAAGCTGCAGCACTTGGCCCTAAGAATTTAATATAGCTGTAATGACTCATTATTGAATGTTTAGTTTAATAACAACTGCTTATTAAGTGTATTAATCTCAGCTGATGAAAGCAAAGTTATTTAGTGAAAAGCTGTTTTTCTTTACATTAGTGTGCAATTATTTAACTGAAAGTTTCAAAGAGACACATCTAATTACAGTACTGCTTTAAAAGTATTTAAACATCAGTTATTAAAGTATCATTTGAAATATGCTTATGGACCTCCTGAAGTGTTGTTTAAAAGTGAAATTCTGGTTTCAGATTATTACTTACAGGTTTCTTTTCAATACTTTCTAATTTCTTACAAAATCTGCTTAATGTACAGGATTTAACTGCTTTCTGTAAAACAGAACAAGATGCAAGAATTTCTGTGTGTGTAGAATGTATATGTCTATGCTCAGGCTGAGATTACTGACTGAAAATCAAAATTAGTGGTGCACATTTACAAATTAAGAATCCCTTTGCTGAATTGGCATTTATGGGGAAAGCATCAATGAATACTAAAAGAAGTCTGCCAGTCAGTTCTCTGTAATTAAATAAAGACATTTATCTGCAGAAAAACTAATTCTGCTTGCCATTTAGCATCTTCAAATATTTGTCCTCACACTACACATACTTGCCTATAAGGAAATATCAAAATTATCTTGATTGTTTACTTGTATTTTAGTCACCTATTTTTTTTTTAGGGATACTTGTTCCTCCATCATGTGTTTCCAACAGTTTATGGATGAGAGATAAGCAGTGCTCAGGAGTCCCTGCCAAGCTCTGTGCACCTGACAAGTATGAAAAGGACACAGACAGTATCTTTGGTGAGTCATGTCAAAAGTCTACTGGAATTCTGGCTGGTCAAAGACACGTAAGATATTCAGATAAAAGGAGGCACAGCCCTGAACAGGCATATGGATGAGAGGAGCCAGGTACTTTTCCAGCAACTTTATCCTGCAAAGAAAGGGTGATGTGACAGAGGTGCTCATTTGCTGAACCTGAGCAGGGACAGTAGGAGTCTGATGTTTCCCAGCCTCTGAGAAAATTCTCTTCCCTCTGGCTTAGACACATAAGAACTGTCCTTGCTGAACTATTGAAGTACAGCTTTTCAGCCTTTCACACATGCAAGACATTGGCTGTGCCATGCAGGCTCCAGACAGTCCTTCCCTGGGACTGGGAAATTCCCATGCGACAGCAGCCGACCCCAGGGAAGCTCCATGCTCCTGCCATGGCTGTGGGGGGTGCAGGAGTGTGCAGGGCTTCTCCTGTGCTGGAGCTGGTGTGGTGGGGGGACGTTGTGAGCTTGGTATCTTTTACACCTTCAGGAAGAGGAATTTTCCTGCTCTGATGCCCCTTCCTGCAGACCCAGTCTCCAACTCCTGCACACCCACCCAAGGGACTCATGGTCAAATGGGGTCCCCCTTCCATCTGTCCTTCCCCACTTGGTATTAATGTTCTCATTCTTTCTGACTCACACAGTAATCCTGTCACTTTTTTTTTTTTCTTCTCTGCCTTCTGCTTCTTATTTCTCCTGGGGGGAACTCTGTCTCCTTACCCAGGGCTCAGGTTGTGTACCTGAGTGCCTCCAAGGTCAGTACGTAGCCTGGTTGTTCCAAACGCAGACGGGAAAGCTGTGGACAAGGAAGAAGTGCAGCAAAGCTGCAGGCTGGCTGGAGTGCCTTCAGTTAGAGTTAATTGGCCATAAACCTCCCTGGACTGCTCAGCCTGGGGACAGGCTATTGGCTTGTTCTTTAAGATCTCTTGTCATGCTGTCAGCTTTGTGTAAGTAATGAGCAAACTGCAGAAGCTCTGAGACTGTTGTCTCTTTCACAAATCGTCCCCTTGATTCACTTTGCTCAATCCTCCATTTTTGCATCTATTTGTTTTTCCCTACTTCAGCAGGATTGCATTTTGTCCTGTGTTTGTATTGCACCACCAGAATCAGTGCATCAGGCTCTGACAAGTGTCAGAGTTTATTAGTGGGGCTGTGGGTTGTTCCTTCTAAAGAGAAAAGCAATGATGTGTCACAGCACTCATCTTCTGTTTACCTGGATCACCATCTCTGGAGCGAGCCCCCTCTGCCCCTCAAGCGACAGGTACAATGCTCAGCTATACACACGTGACATTTTGGACTTAGTTTCCCCGAGTACGATAGCCACAATACAAACACCAAAAGGATTAAATATCACATGTTAAAATTTCAGGGTTAATTTTTCCAGTCAAAAAATAGCAGCCCAGAAATACAGATACTTTTCTGTGGAGAAGAGCTAATACGAAAGTGGTGACCAGTGCAGGAGGCTCTAAAATGCATTTTGTCCCAAAGGCCTTGGTGGTTTTAGCATAAATATTATGGATTCCAAGACTTTATAATATCAATTTTAAAGTAAATTTCCTTAACTTTTGATCTAATTGTAGATTTATAGGATTTCCAAAGCTATAGCTGTATCACAAGACCTGGAGAAGGCTTCTTTGAATAAAAACAAGAAGCAGAGAAACAAACAAAGAAAACATAGTGAAGTTTTCGGTAATATCATTAAAACACTTGCTTTCCCAGTAAATAATTATTGGCCTTCTGCTCAAGGTTGTCAGGGGGAGAGCAGTTGCTGTTAAGGCAGCTCCATGGCAGGTGTGCTTGGGAGCCAGCTGTCAGACTAGAACCACAGTTGCATTCTATTTTCTTCCTCCCAAAAGTATCTAGACACATGAAGGCTGTGCTTCCAAAATTACCAGAGGCTAGTTTGCAAGAGATGTGTCAAAAACAGCCTGTAGCACAGTGAAACTTCAGAATTATGGAGGTGTGTGTTCCAAAGTGGCCATTCTGATTCCTCACCTTTTGTCTCCTGGCTCTGCCTTTGGTATACCAAAGGATTCAGAGAAGGCAATGGTGAGAGATTTTCTGTCTCCTATAAAAATCTGACCTAATCACAATACTGGTGCCTCTTTGGAGCCCTACAGCAGGATGGAAGGGCTTTTAGGGGTGATTATGGGCAACTCCTTGGCACGAGGAGCAGAGCAGCAGGAGGAGACCTGGTGCCTGCTGTGAGACCTAAGCAGGTCTAGCACAGCTTTCAGAGTCTCTGCATGGGAACCCAGCAGGGGAATGGCAGCAGCTCTTCAACCCTCCACAGGACATTAGAGATGAGTACTAAAAAATGCTAGGAAATCACACAGGAGTACTTAAATATTACTTGATCATTAACACAGTAATTACATCAGCGCTGCTCCTGCCTGATGCTGTAATTTAAGAGGTTTCAGCATTTTCATTATAATCAGTAGCAGTTATTTCCTGTGGTTTATTGCCCATAAAATGTTAACCATAGGGGGGAAAAAAGGAGACAGAGATTTTGCCATGATGGCAATTAACATCTACTGTGGTGCTTGTGCCTCCCTAAGCTACAAATCACTCTGGTGGGTGCTTCATCTGGCTTCAGGGGGCCACACAAGGCACTTGCATTCCTAAAAGCTTTTAATACAGACTTTTAACTAAGATTTTTAGTGAAACCCACTCTGAGGAAGTAGGATGCATTTCAAGTAGGCCTGTGTCTATTTTTGTTTCTCTTTTCACCAATATTTTAAAGACAAGGTTCTGTATTTCCTGGGTTATGTGGGACATGCAGTAGTGCTTCTACAATAACGTAGACTCAGCTGCTGTGCAGAGCACATTTCTTAAGAGGCTGCAGTTTCTGACCTAAGCATTTGGTAAGTGAACTATCAAGCTCTACTGCCATCAAAATGAAACTTCAAAAAAGTTATCACATATGAATTTATGTAACAAGCTCTCACACATTTTGCAAATGGGAATGTAAATGATGGTTCCCATGTACCAACCAGATTGCCTGATTAATTAATGCATTACAAGGGGAAAAAAGTTTTATGTTTAAAGCAAGACTGGGTGACTACCTCAGTGCATTAGTTTTTATGGTTTTGATCTGATCTGGGCAAAGAATTACATTCAATCAACTTGAACTGTTTGTATTGATCTGCATAGAAGATTGGGGGGGAAAAATATATTGTCTCACTATAAGCTTTTTCCTGGTTTTATTTGCTTTACAAGAGAGCAATATTTTTCCATGCAGAGATTGAGTGCAATGGCTCTGTAAAACTGCCCGGGAGGCTTCTGCAGCACCATTAGAAGTGCCTTGTCTGCTCAGAAGCTGCTGAGAAATACTTTTGAGGAAATGGGGTCCCCTGGAATATTATTCCTACAGCTGCCATGATGAACAAGTACTTTAAATTCACTTGAAATAATTCTGAGATGTGGTGACTAACATAGGAGTGTAGTGAATTTCTCCCCTAAAACACTCCTCCCCATATGTATGACTGCTTTAGAAATCAAATATCTTGGGAAATCGCTCGAGATGAGACAATTAACATTATAATTGCTGGGTTTCAATTTCATGACACACTGGGGGGCTTTTTTTCCCCTTTCTCTCCCCTTGTTTTTTTGTCTTTCTTGCTTTCTGGGCTCCAGTTTTCCAGGAGCATTTTGTGATTGCCTTGAATTCATCTGTTAAGTGAAATTACCCTCCAATCAGTAAAAGAAGCAGTTGGACTCAACACAGATATGGGCTGTGGCACACAAGGAGATCATTTGGGAAGTAACTGCGACTTAGGCTTGAGTTCCTCCTGATCTCCTTCCACTTGTGTGAGCTCTGGAAGAGGTGTGGTGCAAAGTGTGTTCTCTCAGCCATTCTCAGGATGCAGCCGGCCCAGGCTGCCTTAGCAGACTGGGTTGCCTTGCCCTGCTTTGAAGAGGGTTTCAATGGCTAGAAATGATCGTGTTAATGAGAAAGGATAGGCCAAGCATGGAACTGAATCTGTGGCACTCGCCCCAGAAAGCCCAAGCAGTGAGAATCCACAGACCGTTTATGCAACACCCTTTGCATAAGAGCAGAGGTGAATCTTCCTGAGAATACGAAGGAATCTCCCCTCAAATTAATCCATGCCATTGAACTGCTGTAACTGAGAATGCTGTTTGTTCCCAGCTGTTTAACTTTGCCACATTTTGTACCACCTGCAATGACATTTCATTACTGTGGAGTGACAGCAGCAGAACCACCATGCAGCTATCAGCAGGAAAGGAAATTAGTGATGTTATGATTAACAAAATAGCTTTGACTTAGCCAATGCTGGGAAGACAGGCTCCAAAAGAATCAAATACTGCAAGTGTCAGGAATGAACTATCAGCACCACCCTGTGGTTCCCTTGTTCTGCTTTCTTCTTGTATGGGTCAGAAGGGACAGGATGAGGCCAGGTAAACTCAAAAGGAAAAGCTTTGTTTCCTTCTGAATTTTGGCCTCTGCTTTTCATATGGCTGATACTAAAAGCTTCCCCTTCTGCCCTCATGATATGAAAAGTCCAAAAAGTTATTCAGGAAAGACAGGATGTTTTATGGGACTTGAGGTGATAATGAATATGTTCATAATGCCAAGGCTGTGGGTTCGATCCCAAAATGGGCCATTCCCTTAGGAGTTGGATATCATGATCTTTGTGGGTCTCTTCCAACTTGGAATATTCTGGTATCGATTCTGCCCAGTCTTCTTCATGTCTGCAGCTCTTTAAATTGTTCCCACAGGGTACTGCAGTCTACTGGCAAGCTTACAGAAACACAACTGAAATTTAATCATGGTTTTGTCATAGCTTTTACAGGTTTCCTCATTCTTGTAATCTCTGATTCAGATAATTAACTGAAAAATGGATTTAAGTGTGGGAAACAATCTTTCCTGTGAAATTCAACATATGCAACAAGTCCTGTCATAATTAGAGTGGTCTGGTTGTGCAAAGCACTACACAAATGCTATCCTTATTTTAGCAGAGTCTTCATTAAGGTATCAAATTAAGAAAAGAATTATACTAGTTGCATATCCTTATGGTGTAATTTTCTCTGATATAGCAACTACTGGTGGAATTTCAGCTAAATTAATGGACTCATATGAAAACAATAAATGCCATTCAAGAAGATATCTATGAGGCATCAACAGATGTGAGGCTATCTGTGCCTCCCTCTATACAGCTCATTAGTTAAAACCATCAACAAAATACAGACTGCGCTTCCATACTGGACATTTTTGTTAATAAATAGGAAAAGTCCCTGTTTATATAGGCCACTCAAGTTAATTCAAATGTCCTTTCATTTTCTTCATTCATTAACAAGTCTTTCAAGGATTTAACTTTTTTCTGTATGAAATTCTGTTGATTTTGGCTGCATTTCCCTACCTTTTCAGAAAATCAAACAGTGACATTTACATAACTAATAACTTTTATATTTAACATCCCCTAAATGATTGATCCTTTCCTTTTGACTGGATTATGTGACAAAATCCAAATAATATATTTTTTCAAAACACATACTCATTCTTAGAATGCATGTGACCACCTGTAGTACAGGGTGTTGTTACCTCCTCCACTCTGGTTCACTGAAACATAAAAAGAAGAGCGTTGCAAGTGAACTCCAACAAAACATCTACAGCTGACATTCCAAAATGATCAGACAATCACAGCCATGGCAAATTGCATGATTGGGCCAGCCAGCTCAGCAAACTGTCCTGAAAAAAAACCATGTCACTGGCAAGCATTAAACAGTGAACAGCTAGGATCCCAGAACATCCTATTCCTTACCATAAAAAACAGGAGAATCTCTACCAAGTCGTTTTTATAAAAGTTCAGGTTTCTAGAATTGCTTCCTTTACACACCTCTAATTTGTTTGAGTTCAAAAATTTGTTTGAGTTAGATAATATTTAGGACAGTGTTGTGGGATTTTTTTCCCCACAAGGAAAGACTGAGAAGGAATCTTTGTAGGAGTGTGTCGAACTGAGCGATTAGTTTAATACTGCTGAGATTTTATTGTAATATTAATGATGTGTTACAGTGCCTAAGGTCCTGGATAAGCATAATTTATTATTTTTAATCTGAATAAGTAAATAAATAGAAGAGTAATAGGAGAGGCTTCTTTCTTAATCTTATCCGTATTGTGGCATAACCACATTCATATTAAAATTCAAATATTTTGCATATGCTTTCCATTTAAGTACCTACAGATATCAAAACTCTGATTTCACTTGAACACTAAGGAAAACATCAAGGTGATAAAATTTATCATCAAAGTGTGTGTTGTCACTCTACTAGTTTAATATGAGAGTAAAGAAGGGATTCAGGACACCATATGGAAATGCAGCTACCACTTTCCCTTGATTACAAGACGCTAACTGATATTTGAGTATTGTGTGTGCAGCAAACCAGTTATGTGTATCAAAATCAAGTTATGTCCTTCTTAGTTTTTTACACATTTTAAACACTGAATTGCTTCCTTCAAACTACTGTATATCAGTTTTGAAAGTGTAGTAAGAAGAAATAATTAGCAGTTAATCTAGAAAAATCTAACTCAAGGTTTACGTTTTTCCATGTTTTCTAACCTTAAATTTGTGGAGAGAAAACTACTGGTTTCTTGTTGCTATAGTTTTATTTTAATGTAAGTAGGAAATATCCGGTTTTCAATGTCATCTATTCTATGCATTTAGAAAACCCCCTGAGCGTTTTGAGTGCAGATGTAAGTAAGTAACTGGTAGTGCAGTTGCTGAGCATGACCCTTTCTGTATTTGTCAGGAGCATGGAATTTGGGGATGTAACCTGATCCCTTAGTAGGACAGAAAAAGTCCTATTTTTCTAACAGCAATTAGATCAAAAGTAGTTTTACAATTAATTTCATCTTAGAACTGGAAATGTTTATAAAACCATATGAATTAGGAAAATGGCTTTTGTACACTTACTCCTAAGGCTTACTCAATTTAATGTCATATCAAAACCAGCCATTCAAATCTGTGGGGGAAAAATAAACATAAAAACTTAAAAAGACAAAACACTTTAGTTCATGATGCTGTACTCTACACAGAGCTTCATTAAGTCTGTTCTATAGAGTCTCAGTTTCTCCTTCAAGGAAAATTCCAGTAAAACCTGTGAGAGTTCTGGCCACCTAAAGGTGGAAACTGAACAGATGTGAGCCACATACAGAGTTGTTTGTCATTGAAAGTTGGTCAGTTTAGTTGAACTGGTTCAAGAACCCCAGTGGAAATTTCAGCAGATCAAGTTGTCCTCTGTTTGGGCAGAGAAAACCATAACCTGATTAAACTGGTCATATTCCTGAATTTAAGGAGGGTCTTTATCTCTCTGTTTTGCTCTCATTATTCTCACCTTTGGAGAAATTGTCTGCTATGTTTCCCTTTCCACAGAGCTAAACCATGGATAAAGGAGCTACAGGAGTATGCAGGGCTAGAGAACCCTAAGCTTGCATTTATACATTTCCTTGCTATATGATTCAGCTTATTACAAAAACTCTTTCTTTAAAAAAAAAGTTCTTTTTCTGTATTCCCCTTCTTCTTTCCCTTTACTTATTCCATGTGCTGAGGAATGGTGCCACATTCTTGCCCTGTACACATGTTGCTGCATCTACAGCGAGATCAGGGTTTTGATTATGCCCACAAGTTATATTTTCAGTAACTATTTCACACATCTATGCATGTGGTTATCTAGGCAGCTGAAACCCAATTCTGATTTGGGTTATTTTTCTTTCTCTGGCCTTAATGGAAAGATGCAAGGAAGCAGCTTTAGACTGACTTTCAGAAATTAGTCCATCTAATCAGGAATTAGTGTTCTGCTGAAGTTTGAAGAACATGAGATGCTACAAAGCAGACAGATGGCACATGTCAAGGGAAAAGGTGGTGGGGGGCTCTTCTTCTCTGGTGTGATTTTCAGCAGCTACACAGGATTTTAAATGGGGTTTCTATCGTTCAGATACGTTTGCATTGATTCCCTCTAGAGCTGAAAACAGAAAAAAACCAACCAAAATGTCAGTCAAGAGCTAAGGAATTCCTCTGTTTGGGGAAGCCTGGCTATAATCTTGAAAAGGTTTATTTTAGAGCTGCTTATGCCCAAATCCCAGTGAGGAGGATGGTATCCTTTGATGAGTGCTACACGCTGGATGGGAGCCCCAGGTTCAGTTTCAGGGTTTGGTGTTGCAAAACCTCCCTCTCCCTTAACAGTTTTGAATGACTCAAGTACAGCCATACTCCAGGGTGAAATCTGAATCTTTTGAATCTTCACCTGCCACTGGACGAAACACATTAGTAGAGTACATTGACTCCAGCAGCTGCAGGTGTTTGTACTTTCAGAGAGAGGGGATTATTTCCTTCACAGAAAACAGGAGTTTATTGAGTACTCCTGAATTAAACTGTGAGTCCAGCCCAAGCTCGGTGCTGCTGAAGGGTGGTAAGGAAGGACCAGGCTCTGTACAGCAGCTGGGCTTTCCTCCCAGCTGGCTGGCACCCGCTCCAGGGAATGCTCAGCAGGCAGAAAAAACAGCTGAAGCACAATTCCATTCAGCTTGTTCTCAGGGCCACCCTGTACTCTGGAGAGGCAAACAGCTCTGACAGTGCCTGTCCATGTGTGGCTCAGAATCACTTCATTCCTTTAAATAAACAGAGATTTAAAGGAATTACCTATTCCTCAACATAATTAAGCCAAGCCTACCATACTCTCTCCTTTCCAGAAACATGACTGTGGGTTTTTCTAAATCAGAAACACAGAAGCATGTGCAATGTCATGTTGGTAACTTCCACTGTTATCCATCCATCTGAGACTCCCAGAGCCATTTCACATTTAGTGAGAAAAAGCAAAGAACTAATGCTTCACTTTGTTATCCTCTTCTCACCTAATTTTCTTTTAAATTTCATTTTCAAGCCTTCCTGCATTGCCGAGAAGTATGTGTCAACAGACCAGAATTAAAAAGGTGACAAACTGTGAAGAATTAAAACTTCTAATTTAACAGATGAGCAACTGCAAATAACCAAATCTCAGACAAACACAATTTTAATGAAAGGTGACATGCTGGAGACAGGAAGTTTTCCCCCTCTCTCTTCATCATGTAACAACAAATTAGTTTAGGAAGCCATACAATAATGCTGTGAATGCAATAACAAATTCATATCCTGTGCTGTTAGTTTTGTTTGCTTGTTTGCTTTCTGAAACCATATATGACACTTCTTTCGTAATAGTATATTTTCTTCATACTAAATGTGTCAACATTTGTTCATGTCTGGACTCGGTCCCATTCTTATTATGATCAGCTACAGCTCATATTCTTCACCTCCTCAGTGGAGCTTTACATTTCAGCTGATGAGGGATGAGGAGAGGGCTGGCTCTGCAGCCCTTTCTGGAGTTTTCTAGCACCTTGTGATCTAGAAAACTGAGTGGATACATGTTGGCCACTTGCTTTTAATGAAATTTTCCAATGTCAGAAATAGCAGAAGGAAAAGTAAACATAGATATAGATGAACATACTGAGCAAGAACACTCCTTTACTGCTTTTAGGAGGGCTACATCCAGGCCAATCATTAACCTGAGCGGGTTCCCTGAAGTCAAGCCAAATCCATAACCAATACAAAGTAACAAACCTTTGTAGAAGTTATTGACTAGCTACACTGATTGATGTCAATTTGGGATTTTGGCCCAGTCAAATGTATTCTATTTATTCGACAGATTAATGCTATACTCTGAGTATGCCCAGCAGTGGTTTAAAATGCCAGCAGAGTGTTAAAAGCTCTTTTTAACTAAACATCACTGCTTCCCTTACTCCAAGGCTGTAATTTAGATCAACAGGTTTTGCAGGCAGTTCACCTGCTGTTGGTGAGCATCGCACTGGAATAAGTTTTCAGATGTTTGCAATTAACCTCAAGTAAGCACAAAGAGAGGCTGAATAACTTCAAATGACTTCTTAACAAAATATGTGTTTGCTCCACAGCAGGTGGTCACCACATGCAGTCTTAGGAAGGGCCTTACTTAGAATGCATTCTCCTATTTAAGGTCATCGACACAGCTCTTTTTGTCCTACTGTGCTTGTAAGAGTAAAGAATATCAAGGACTTTCTCAAATTATTATTATTATTATGTGAACCAAATAACCAAAAATTTTATCCAGATTTCATGAATGAGATTTCCAACCCAATGCCTGAGTCTTCCCCCAGCAGTTCAAAACATGTATGGTATAAATTCCCCTAGACAGCAGAGTACCCTAATTTTTACATTTTCTCTACTTGTATACTTGAAAATAACGCTCTCCTTTATTTCTGTACTCATGGCAGGTGCCACAGTAAATCAAACAGTGGGAATCTCTCATATGCACCTCTGCCTTACTGGGTATTAATGAAGTTTTCCATTTAACTTCCATTGGGGAATGATTTCAAGACTAGGACCTATGGGACTTGCTGTTTAAACTGTTTACAAGTGACACTTTGGCTCTGGAAATGTAAAGTATATATGACAATGGGGGCTGTTTTCCCATGTAACCCATCTGTGATTAAATGTGTATTTTATGCAATCAGCTGAATTTAAAGCAAAAGCAACAACTTACACTTTTCTCTCTTGAGACATAAAATATGTTACAGCATGAACCAGCTGTATCTTTTTAGACTGCAACTAAATTTCATCATAAGTTAGTCTGTTTTATGCATGTTTGGGGAAAAAGGACTAACAGTTAACAACATTGTAGAATAAATAATGGAACAGGGGGGTAATTTTGCTTAGATTATACCTGATAATTGAAATGCCAGGAAGTATTAGCAAGCAAATATTGGAAATTATTAGAAGAAAAAGCTTAGAGGCCTCTGATGTAGAAAAAGGAAAATTATCACTTACAACTTCACATTAAGTCAAATGGCAGCCATTCTTTTTACATCACAGTTGAACTAAACAGAAATATTTCTCACAGCAGAGCTAGGACTGCTAGCTCATCATGCTGACTTGGTACAAACACAAATCAAACATTTTCTCTAATAGTTACATTAAAGAGAATTAATGATTTGGAGGAGAACGTGAAAACTCCACAGTAATATTGTAATCAGCAAGATAGGCAGCTGTCTTTGCACCCAGGGAAAATTAATGTCAGGACCTTTCCTTAAGAAATTAACTATGACACTGGCTTTGTCAGAAAGAAGAAAAGGATAGATATCCCACTTGTTGCAGCTTCCTTCTGTTGCACAATATATTAAATAATAAACCTGAGTATTAATTCAACTGGGACAATGTATAATGTAGAAATTATGTATAAATTAATGCATTCATTTAAATTAAAAAAAAAAAAAGCTACAGTGCAGAACCATCTGTACTGTGCCATATGTCAGGTAGAAGGCCAAATAAAAATCAAATAAGATCATTAATAATCTTTCTGGGAATACTTAAATATTTTCAGCATATTAGATTAGGGAGAGCATTACATTTTTTAAGCAGGAACATACTGTTGCCATTATTTATAAGTGAGATACAGACTTAATGGGGAATTTGTCGCCTAATTAACTTAAATAATATTACAGTATTTTATGAAACCTTCCCTATTATTTAGAAAATTTATAAGCCTGGGAACAAGCTATCCAAATTCCTAACTCTCTTAACTTTGACCCAAAGGGGAAATAGGAGCCCAAGAACAATTTAGGATCTGGAATCCTTGCAGATGATGTTTCTCAACCTGAAAATTCTAAAGGTAAAGGGAGGTTGTGAGTCATGTAAGCCATGAGGACTGCTCCTTTTTTGTTCTGGGGACTCACAGAAAACTTAGAAGCAAGCAGGATCTTGCTGTACAAAACCTTCCTAAAAATCAGGTCTGTTCACTTTAGCTAAAAATAGAAAGTGCCCTCACTTTGATAAAGGAATCCTCAGAGAACCTGAACAAGGCAGTCAGGCTGCACGTCTGCACAAGTTCCCTGAAAAGAAATGTGGGAAGAAACCATAAAAAAATAGTTTACAAGCACCTGCAGAAGGTAAGACAGAATCACCAATGAGACCTTTTCCAACCCAGGCCCTTGCCTGCCTCAACAAGGCTCTAAAAAGCAGTGTAAAATATCCAGTGAGGAAAAACCTAGTTTGAAATTTTCTGCATTGTCATTAAAATGAGGTTTCCATTGATTACTTTACTTCCTAATTGATACATCTTAATGTACTGGAGGCTTTCCCAACAGCTTTTTCTTAATCACAGTTATTTTTATGCCTTTATAACAGATCTGTTCCCATTTTGTTCATGCACATTCAGCAGTACTAGTTTCTAGCATCTCTTCTTGTCTCACAAATAAACTGTTTCCATCTCCTAATTTTCATCTTAAGTAAATCCCTCCAACTATCATAATGACTCTTTGGCTCATCTTTGAACTTCACTTAATTTGCCCAGACATTTATCTCCAATGCAGATATCCCTACATCTAAAAAGCCAGACAATAACCTTTTCTTTACTCCATGGCATGACTCTGCATGCTTCCCTAACTTTGTACTACTAAGATGCAAAATCATGTCTCATTTGTGATCTGTTATCTCCCTGAACATTGGTAGTGCTGTCCTAGATCTCTCCCTCCTACTGAATTTCTCTTCTGTTAATTTCCTCTTGATATACTTCAATTTTCAATGGCTCTAAGGCATCTAAGACTTGCCTGTTATTTTTGGTTTATACTTTAAGCTCTTTTTAATTTGGTTTGGGTCTCTGATATTTGCAACTGATCACAAGTTAATGTCATCTATGGATTTCATTAATTTTATCTTTTTGTCATTAATTTTATTTTCCTGCTCTTTTTTAAAGTATAGAAAAATGACACAAGTATCCTCTAAGATGAAATTAAACACAAGAAACATTCTTGTGGCAGCCTGTACACTTCTACTTTATCATTCAGTGATTCATCCTTCTTCAGGATTCTAATGTATATTGCATGTCCATACACAAAGCAATTGCTGTGGGTGCACATTTTCAGATCCATGAAGAATTAATGCAACTCATATTGCACCCATCACGCTCTCCCCAGTGCCTAATGCTGTTGTATGTTTGCAAGGGCAGCACTGGAGCTGCAGCAGCAATCCTCTGTGAACCTAAATCACTTCTTGTTTATGTCGCTAGGTCATCAGGG
The DNA here is from genome assembly GCF_031753505.1 of Anomalospiza imberbis. NCBI lineage: Eukaryota > Metazoa > Chordata > Aves > Passeriformes > Viduidae > Anomalospiza > Anomalospiza imberbis. The sequence continues at coordinate 29,051,464 of NC_089687.1, read as the reverse complement.
GCTTTAATCACTACCCTACAGAAACTTGCTGTGGAATGCCTAATTCACTGTGACTATTGACATTCCGAGCTGGTTAGGAGATCAGGACTAGAGTCAGGTGCTCTGAAGACAAAGACAGCAGGAAGTTCAGCCACAGAAAAATGGGTACTGGGTGTTGAGCAAATCACAAAATCCTGCAAACATCTGCAGTTGTGACATGGAGGGGCGGCAAAAGCTCCATTGCATCTAAAAGATGAGGTTGTCAAGCATTTGGAATATCACCACCTGATGAAATTGTCTACAGAGAAAATTGGTTTCCAGTAGATTTTCAGAGCCATCTTAGAACCTGCTTTCCCTGTCTTTTTAGCCAGGTAGAGATGGCCACAAAAATTTGTGGTTAAAAACAGCTGACAAAGCATAAGCCCACAAGGGACTTGTCAACTCTGGAGCATCAAATGGTGCACTAGCATCCATTTCCCACCTCCTCCAGAAATGAGAGGCATGGGGAGATACAAATATAGGACTTCACCAGGAAATGGTAAGTGTTGGTCAGCACAGTGAGTTCAGCACTCCAGGCTGAGGGTCCAGCTCTCAGCCTTGCAGCAGGGACCTGGTTCCCCTGTGCAGGTGTTTATTGGGGGTTCCTGGTTCTTCCCACCCACCCAGATCCTGCCGGGAGAGAGAAGTTGTTGTCCTTGGCAAGAGCTTCAGGACAAGGTCTCTGTTTCTGAAACAAGAGTCAGGAGGAGCAGTGGAAGTGAAGTCTTCATGCTTATTACATTCCTGGATATTTCATGAAGTCCTGGGAATACAGATATTTTAGAATTTAAAGTGTCAGCATCAATGATTTGCTCCATCTATGTAGTTTCTCCCTAGTGTTTATTTTATCTGGCTTGGAAAAGCAATTTTGTATTCTCCCTCTGAGTGTATATACATATGTATATATGTGTATATATAAAAAATGCACATATTTATAAAATACATATATACTACTTCTCTTAGTTTCCAAATGTCATTCCCTGTGGCCTTACCTCTATTACACACATCATTCATTAGATTATGAAAACCATTAATGTCAGGCAGCAGAACCAAAGGAATTCACTAAGGGAGCACCATTAGCATATCAAGTAGCTATTTCTCAGCTAAATATTCCTGACAGCCCTCATTACATATGATGGATGGGTTTTATAAGAGGTAGTATTTCCAGAAGAAAATAAAATCTCAGCATTCTACCACATGTGGCCCAATAACTAGATATCATTTTTTGACTGTCTGTTTGCATTTCTTTCCTTTTTTTTTTCTTTCAGAACGAAAGAGTTGTAAAACTCACAAATAGATTAACTGCATAATTCAAAATTCATTAATAAGTGTGAGCCTAACCCAGCCTAGTTTCTGAATTCTGCACGTGCTTTAGTCGTGGGGTATCGAACACTGTGTGTCATCCTGGCTGGATTGCCAGCAGCCTGTCAGAAATAAAAAGACCTGTAACTGAAAAAGCAAGTAAGGCTGGCTTTTAAAAGACCATGTAATGCCAAAAAATTTATGAGTTGAAACCAAGCATTTTCTGAGGTAAGGAACACAATTTTAAAAGAAAATAATTACTGTAGCCATGTCTTCAGAAGACAACAAATAGTTCTTGCAGCACCTCCTGAAAAATGGGCACAAGGAGCCACAAACAAGCACAGAGGGCACCTGATAACACCCTTGTGTGAGCATGCAGACCCCAGCACTTCTTTACAATGGGACAGGAAATAGTTTCAAATTTTCTGCTGTGCATTTTCCTCTAAGTGCCAGTGATGGAGCCCCTGTACCAACAACAGATTTGCCCCCTACACCTCTTGTGGTTCTTTCAAGTACTGATTTAAGTTTGGGGTTTTTTCCAAACACTGCAATAGAATTTGTCTAGCATGATTTATTATCAATACTGCTAAAATTTCATGGTTCTCTGACCCTCTAAATCTGAAGTGATTTGACTTCAATGAGGCAGAGTACTCCTTTGCAAACCAAATTATGAAACAGCAGGGTATTAATTTTATTATTATTCAGAAATGAGCTTTATTGCAGAATCAGGAAATTGACTGGACACCTACTGCACAATGATCTCCACCACCACATGCTGATGAGGCAGGAGGATGTCTTCAGTCTGCTTCTTTTCCCAGATTTCACTTCTTCCTGTTAACTTGTTAACTCCTACTTGTTAACCTGTTGCAGTTTTTTTTTTTTTTTTTTTCAGGAAGAGTTTCACCAGTAAGGGAAACAGGTTCATTAAAAAAGTAATTTAAAAACAGAGAGACAGAGAAGCCATTCCTTAGAAAATTGCCAAAATCATTCAAATAACATTTTTTTAACTCCCCAAGAAGCTTTCTTCCTTCCAGGTCCCTTCCAACTCAGCATATTCTGTGACTCTGTGATTCTGTAGAATTCTTTAGCATTTTAATGCACAAGTTCTGAGGTGCTAATAACACTCCTGTGGTACTTCCAACCAATCCAGGAAAGAGACAAGAGTTTTTTTAAAAAGTCTCAGCATTTTAAGAACTACTTTCATTGGGTTTTTTGCTGTTCAAACTCTATGAAGTGTGTTTTTTTCTTAATGTGTGATACTTCAGAAATGCAGAGTGCTCATCTCTTGAAAATGAGTGCTCTAAAGCAAATGAAATTTGCCACGCAAATATTAGAGGGTGCAAAATAAATTCTCACCTTTGACAACTCTGTCTGATACAATTATAAGCAATTATAAAACTACTGAAAAGCAGTTAGCTAGCATTTTCAACACTGTAACACAGAACTCCTGGCCAAGATGTGTATTGAGATATCTTAGATTTTAATGGAGTTGTAATGAAATATAAGGACAGTAATACTTACTGCTATGAAAGCACCAGAATGCTTACCATTACCTTTCTCACACAATTAATTTCAACATGATATTAATACAATGCTGGTATTTATTATGCAAAAATAAAACTGTAAGGGCATATTTTTAAGACATACTCTGAATATTTTTCTTCAGACTACTTCACATTTGTTCTAGTATCAACAGTTATATTTAAATGAAAATGAGCAATTGCTCATAGAATTTCAATGCAGGAAAATCAACCCTGCCATGTGTAGTTTCTGAAATGTTAAATATTCAGTTCTCATCAACCAGTGTGAGCAATAAATCACAGCACACTTCATGGATTATGTAAACTGTCAAGTAAGAGTAAATGTATTCATTGCTTTAACTTTAATAATTATCTCTATGTCCCAAAATAGTAATACATTAATTCTCATAACCCTCACTGCCAAGACAATTATTTAAACAGGAGTTTATATACAAAGATATGACATATCCTGAGAGTTTAGAGTTGAGAATTCTTCAGTAAGGCTATAACCTTAGTGTTCCTTAGCTAGGTACCTGTTCAGAAGTCATTCCACTGAACTGTAGGAGTTAACACATCTGGAGTGGAAGGTGCCTAAGATACATCAGAACAGCCATTGGCCTAGTTCTTCCACAGGAAGGATTTTCCTCTGCTCTTCTTCATGGTATTCCATTTATTTATCATTTCATTTCCCTATCTGCAAAAGAGGGACACTAATGCTGTCTTCTTTTGTAAAATGTTGTCAGGTTTACATACAGGAAAAATATTAAAGTCAAATCCAGAAATAGTTATAGATTAGTAGATAGATTCACTTTGTAACTCTTGAAGAGCAGAATAGCAGTTGTTCTATATTATTACAAATAAAAATAAAGGGCCAGAGAGAGAGAGAGATCAGACTTGTTTCTTTTCCTTATAAGTTCCTGTGCATCTTTCCACAAGGAGTGACTGATGATTCAGCCATCACCACGCTTCTGGACCTCAGTCTTGACAAATGTCATTCACACAGCATTTCATTCACAAGAAAGTTAGAAAAGATTTTCAATATACAGATATTCCTGCAACAGAGAAATGTACAATACTACTGAGTTAGACCCGAGAGTATACAATGGCTTACAGAATATTTCCAGTGTGGTTTACAAATATTTTCACATTGCAGTGTATTGTTTTAAAATGAACACTTTAATAAGAAACAATAACTGGAAGGTCCAAGATTTCACAGGGTGTAAGTCAGCAAGCAGAACACTTTCTTTCCATTGCCATCTCAGGCTGCTTCCTTTCCCTGACCAGTCTGCACACACAGCAGCAGTGGATGTGAGCAGGAGTACTCAGCCTAGGGGGGTGCTCCCTTCTGCCCTTATTGCAGACAGGCTGGAAGCAGGGCAGTGCTTGCAGGTCCCCGGGGCCCCCCTCCCTGCACCCCACTGCTCCGACAGCCAGTGGGCTCTGCAGACACACAGCACATCCTAGGAAATGTTTGATGGCAGCACTGCCAGTGGCACCAACATTGCTTTTACACGGATTTACACCTGCACAGTGAATAAAAATAAGAGCAGTTCAGACATAAGTGGCATGTTTACACATTCAAACAGCAGGAGCCTGTAACAGATGAGCAGACTGCCTTCAAGCCAGCCCTGCTCATTGTGATGCTTGCTGTGAAGATCTTCAAGAGATGCTGTTGCCCTCTGACTTTGTTCTCTCCGACTTTGACCTCCCAGCCATTAAATCCCAAGTGAATCCTTTCCCACTTGCAGGACTACTTTGTGCTCCCAGAGACACACAGCTGCAGCAGATCTCAGGTCAACAGACCAATTCCAACCAGCATTTCACTTGCACAGTGTGTGGTGCAGGAACAAGGAAAAGAAGCAGATATTAATTGCTTTATCTTCATCTGCATTTGGGAAAACACGCAGTGCAGCTCCAGAACACGTAGTTTTCTTCGAACATACTGTAGATCATTGGCTGGGTCAGAATTGTTCCCAGCTTATTCCAATGTCTTTTTTACAGGTGAGAGTGTACCTGGCAATATCAGGCTCTGGTACCTTGACATGGTATCTTCTTTGTGGGAGGATATGTCAAAATAGGAGGTCTAGGTCTCTGCTGTGACTTCTCCCACATTGAGAAAATGGCTAACTATTTTCTGTACAACATTTCTGTGTTGCTTTCTCTCTCTGAAGTTTATAAAAAGCAGACATGTATTAGAGCCCTCTGAAGCACTGCTTTTTAGGAGATTCCTATTTCTTGGTGAAGTTTTTTACCTTGGCACTTAGGAGAAAGAGTAAAGAGCAACATAAGGGTACTTCTAGTGGAATGAGACAGAACTATAAAGAGAAATAAAGTAAAGGAGATAGAAGATAAATGCGAAGGAAGGAATGAGGGAATGAGGAAAAACCTGGAAAACAGAGAAAGACAGTGACAAACCCTGGCAGGGATTCATAAGGAAAAGTTGAAAACTTATATGAAAGAGAAGAATGTAAAGGAAAACACTATAAACCATGGCAGGGAGTGGGGGGTGGTCAGGGAGCAAAGAAACAAAAAATGGAAAAATTATACAAGAAGGGATGAGTAAAATAGTAATAAAGGTTTCTTCAAGGCTGAGTTCTGTAAATGAGGAAAGGGAAGAAGACACTGAGAGAGTGATTGTGCACAGACTGAAGAATGGTCTGGGAGGCAGGGACACGGTACTGCCTTCAGCAAATGCACAGCACTCTAATCCTGAGCAGACACTGCCCAGAGCCTTTACACTTGCCTGAAAGAAAGCTTCAGGCCAGATGATGGAGAGAAGCTAGTGCAGGTACCAATTATATATGATCTTCCTTTAACTGCAAAAGATGACAATGCTGGAAGTGTTGACCCCCTGTACAGCACCTGAGACTGCAGCTGTAGAAATCTAGTAGCCCTGCCTCACCAATTAAACACTGAGATTATTTTATACTTTCTTTACCAGTGAATTTTTTGTCAGTTATCCTTCTATTTCTAAACCCTTCATTTGCCTGATTACCATAAATTTCCCTCAGCACCTTCCATAATAACCTAGGATAAACAGAAGCACCAGCATGTGTAAATTAGGGTAGAGAAACAGAACTGGAATTATATAATCATATCCTCCTCCCTACAGAGAGCCAAAAGGAAAATTAATCTTTTGTTGTGTGCATCTGGGGACTTTAATAATATGGTAAAAATAAAAAATTCTTTTACATAAGTCCATCTCTTAATTCATTAAGTAATACAGCCATACCATATTGCATAGGAAAACACTATGTTTAAAAAGAAAAGCCAGAGCTAACAGCAAGAAACCAGCAGTTTTAAAGCAGTACCAAAATCCTCTAATTCTCTCTGATGTTTCTCTAGCCATAGAGAGTTTTTTTCCACTAAATATGTTAGGCCTTTTCCAGTTCTTCCTCCCCTTCTCTAACCCTCTCCTCTCCCAAATGAGAGTGGAGAGATATGAAAACAGAGCAAAAAAAGAATAACTGTCTTCATGCAGAGATGTGCTCTTATCAGAGCTGACATAAGGAAATGAACTGTCATTTTTATCCTAAAAAGAAGTAGGAAGTATAGGGACACAATTCTTAGGAGGCTTCTGCCTCAAGTTTGCAAAAAGTATTCAACTGACCATATCATAACATTGAGAATGGCTGAATTTAATTGTTAGGAACATTTGCCTTTTTTCTTCCCCCTTTAGTCCTTCCTTCCTAGTAACTGTGAATCTACCATTATCATGACTTGCACGTAAGTCTGAAGATGAATTAAAAAGCATGGCATGATTACCAAGCACATCCATTCCACCAAAACACATATTTCAGATTTAGGATTCTGCCTGGGAGAGAAATAGGTATCTATCAATGGCTGTGAATTTAAGCAAGAGTAGCTGACTAAAGACTCAGGTGAAGAAGTGCAGAGAAATATCTTGTGGATCACAGTGATTAATTTCTCTGTGTTTATAGACTTCCAATATATTAAAATTATTTGCTTCCCTGTATGTGCAAGGAAAGACTGTTCACTATTTGCCTTTGCGAGAAAGGGCTTGGATGACAAAAAAAAAAAAGAAGGCAGACTGGTACTAATTCAGAAATACTGGACAAGTAAATGTGCCTCCTTTTCTCCCAGGTAATACTTTCATGCAGGGATATATGTTGGTGCAGTTTGCCCTTTGCAAGTGCTATATTTTTCTTTGTATGCAATTATCCTCTTCCATACACACTTTAGTGACTTATGGCAAGCATAAAGCCTGCAGGTTGCATGACACACCATGCTTCTACTGCTCTGAAACTGCAACAAACCCACAAGGCCACTTTTAAAATCTTGTAGACTTCTTGAAGTCAACTTATATAGATTTCTTTACTATGCACCTAAGATCCCTTATATGGCAAACAGAACATCCAAGTTTTTCTCATCCTACCAGCCAAAGTCACATGAAATTCAAAGAGTATAAATGAGAAATCAACAATTTTTTTAACAGTCCAGGGCAGTTATGTTTTTGGTAAATTAGTAAGAAATCTTGTCTTCTCTCATTCTGTAAAACTGTTCAAGAAGAAATGAGCTATTTACAAGTCAGATGGGTCAATTCTATGTCCTCTCCAGTGAAAAGATATTACTCTAAATCATCTTTTGATTCTAAAGAAAACATAAAATATATGTAAAAATACAAATTTCTAAAATTTCTGTTATCGATGTACAAGTGGTAAACATGCCATCTATTTTGCCTTAGTGTAAATTTTACATTATTCAGCATAATGAAAAGCAAAATAAACTGCAGGTTGATTTCCTACGTGGTTCATGACTGTTTGCTGTCATGATTTTCCTTTTGAAATGCAGTTGTCACTAAAGACATGCTCCATTCAATTACACATCACAGTTTTCTCAAAAGCATGAGATACTTCCTTGTTGTACAGAATGTGAGAGCTGAACTGTGCCCCTTTCTTTGCAGTTGATTCAGAGTGTACTCCCCGACAGCTAAAGTTGGAAGTTGTGTCCAAAACACTACAGTGTATCTATTTAAATTACTTCTAAGGCTCAGCCTAAATCAACTCGTTCATTTCATTTCTTTTGATCCTCAGAACTGGGGAGCAAATAACACACCTTAATCTATTAATTTTTATGAAATATTGTGCCTGAGGAAATCTTTTGAAAACATGGGATATTTAAATGTTTGCTGCATGAAGGTGTGGTAGATATCTTAGAGGCTCGTGCCACAAGAGACGCATGAATCTTTAATTTGTCCCTCAGTGGCTGGATTTTCTGTGGAGGAGATCCAGAGAAAATCCCCAAACTAATTAAGCAGACATCCAGTATTATTAAGCTTTGTCTTGCAAGGCACAGAGAAGAGCAGCCTGATCTTAGCTGGGAAAGAGAACAGTCTGCCTCAAACCCTCCCCTGCCCAACAGTGTCTGGTGGGCTCTGGGGCTGGCTGCTCACGGCCACTCTCATTAAATGGGACATTTGGGCACCCTTTAGAGAATTACCTCTCCCAGATAAATATTTTGGAGGGATAGGATTCTCACAGTGTGCTGCAGTATATGCTGCCAGGGTTGAGTCTGGTCCATATTACAAAATCACTTTCATAACTACTGTCATGTTGACAGCCTGAGGAAAGACAAGGGACTGAAAAAAATTAGGAGGAATTGTCTTATGGTGATTTCTGTAGGTCATGATAGAAAGGGCAGGGGAAAATTTTCTTTCCTCCTAACGTGTTCACATGCAGATTTATCAATTCATTTTCCATAGACAGTGTATTTTAATTAAAGAAGAAGTTGTGTAGGGAATAAAAACCCAACACAAACTGGAAATAGAGAAAGGAAGCAACACTTATTTTTCTGGAAAAAGGGCAAAATTACCTACACCCAGGTTCTCATAATTGCACAAAATCTCAAGTGTGAAAAATGGCAAGGAAAAGTCATTGCATGGTGGAATGGGCCAGTTGCATTCATGGTTGGTTTAGGGCCTGGTTTCAATTTGTATAAAATTGCCTTTCTTAAGACTGCCTTACTAAGATAACCTAGTAAAAGTCAAAAATGTTAACTTAATGGAAATAATTTGATTACATTTGTTACATCTTTCCATTAACCATATTGACTTTTAGTGGCTTTGTTAATTAGACATTAATGGGAACAGAGAACAATTAGCAACAGGGTGACCAGTTTAAGGTCAGGAGGCTTAGGGACCTGACAGCTAAGAGTAAAACCATTTCCCAGATATACTTTCTCAGACTGGGTTAGGAAAACACTTCATTATGTCTGTGGAGGAGAAATTAAAAAGTGCTTTTATGGGTTGCATTCCCATCTTCATCTAAACTTGAATATTCAAATGCATCTCTCTTTAGCGTTGGATTAGCTACTGCAAACACAGGCTTGAAACATAACCCCATCCTGTGTGGATTTTAAATCGAATTTTGATGAAAATTGAAAATCACAGCTTGTTTCTTAACTGTTCCCTGTCAGCATCAGAGATTTTATCAATTTCAGCAGAAGGACCTGTGCTTTCCCTCAGCAATATTGCCAGTGGTGTGGAACTTCCCTCAGGAAAACTCTTGGAAGTTCATATAACTAGGTGAGAACTGGTTTAGACAACAACGTGAGAGCTGTTTTAGATAAAGAGCAGCAACTCATCTGCCCACCTTTCTAGCTCTCTTGCATGTACTCCATATCTTGCCCAATGAAATATCAAAAATAAATGAAGTTTTCCTGCTGTTGCTGCAGCTGCAGTTTCTTTCAAGGATCCTTGTCCTCAGCACCCAACCAACAAATCCAGTTTAGCAAAGTCTATTAGAAAAAAAACTTTCAGCCTCTCCAGATAGGCATGACCTACATCAGAAACACAGCTTTTAGGACAGGCCATTATGACATTTGCTGCACCAATATGTTTAGTGCTTTCCCTTTTAATATTAGCATATAGATATTTGAAGTTCACTTATGCATAGGCATAAATCTGAAGTAGCAGGCAGTTATTCCTCACCATACTGTGCAAATGAAGCCTAACAGACTTCTCTTTAATTACTGAAGTTCTTCAAGTCAAGAAGTGCCTAAAGAACTGCATCTGAATTTGGCCTGCAGGAATTCTAGTAGGTGTCTCACAGTTTAATCTTTTTTAGACATAACTATTCCTAAATGCATTAACAATTTATTTATTCCATACACGTTCTCTTAAATCTTACTTTTAAGGTTATGAGAATTATGTATTTCTTACAAAGCCTAACTCTTTCAAGATAGGTTGTGAAATTGTCCAGAATATTGTTTTTGAGCTTGATCGAGTAGTTTTTCATTGTTTTCATCAATTCACTTTAGCAATCTTTTTTGTTTGGCATCATAGGGCATTTTTATAGCTTTCAGGACCATTTTTGTACTTCTTTTTCACTCTTTCTCCTATTTTTTAAAAATATATGAGTCTGAAGTTTTGATCACAACCAAGGGGCTGACTCACCAATGTCATATGAGACCAATCTTTCCAAATTATTAAGTCATGTTTTGCTTTACTTTTTCCACAGAGCATAATCCAGAATGCCACTCAGAGGAGTATGCCAAGTTCTTCTGTAGACTAAGATATCCTGTCTGCTGCTTTTTGACACCTGGACAAGCAGCTCATGTGTCTGGTTGTTCCTATGAATATCCAGGCTGGCAAGTTTTCACAGTGAATGGAGAAGAATCTGTTCTTTAATTTATGTTCAGGTAGTTTGAGTGAAAGTACCATGAATGAAATGCGTCTAATTGATAAGGATATTACTAATTTTTTTATATAACAGGTCATGAGGGAAGGAAAGGGAAAAACTCAGTATTGTCTTAAGTGCTGCAGAAAAAAACCCCACATTGTACTGTTGTTTTCTGCCTCCTAATTTGTTAACTTGAGTTAATTTTATTTGCTCTTGAGTAGATTTTCCACAGCTGTCTCTTTTTACACTTGGTCTTCCTGCTTGATACAGTCCCATCACAGGCAGACCCAGCACACATGCTGCTCAGCTGCTGTGTGTGTCCTTCAGTCCTCTTTAATTGGTGCACAGTTTGCACTCTTTACAGGGATTCCACAAGGACAAAATTTGTGCAGGCAAAATGCCAGAGCAATCTTCCCTGGAAAGCCAGATGTTCCATTTCACCGGTCGGATGGCTGGCACGGTCCTGCCGAGGGAGCACAGGAGAGATCCGTGCGTCCTCCTCAAATCACACACAGAGTTACTTCCCCACTAAGTTAACTGCCTCAGATTTTTGAAGTGCACTGGTTTTCTCGCCATTCATTTGGAAATAATTTGAAAGCAAAACAAGCAAAGCACATCAAAACAACTGCAACCCTGGGTAAAAAGGAAAAAGAACTCTACTGAGACTTTGAACACCTTGTAAATTGCTTCTCAGTTAAGATATTCGTGAAAAACACATGCAGCAAAATGCTGTCATCTGATTAAAAAAAAAAAGTATGACGATTGTGCTTGTTAATTGTGTTTGTTTCCTTATGACTAATTTATTTAGGACAATTGAGAAAGCTAAAGCATTTGAACTGATTTTCCATTTGTTTGGCTATTAAAGTTCCTCTGTGAAATGTATGTTTACTTAAAGTATCTCCAGCTACCCATTTACAATGCATTTGTTAAATTAGTTAAGAGACTTTAATTGGGCATTGGGGATTTGTTGTGCTATTCCCAATTCTGTTTACTAAAAATACATGAGAACAGTGAGCAATTTATTTATAACCTTGTTATATGAGGACATTACCAACATCAGTTTTTTTTTTTCTTAACATATTTTTAATTTGCATTAACAGAATTCAAGTCATGTTTGCTTTTCTTTCTGTTTTTACAAGAGCAGCCTGAAAACTGATTCTAGTTAAATACGGTGGAACAACATATTTTATTTGGAACAGTGTTCATAATATTTAGAACAGCAATCATATATGTGGACCCTCCCAAAAAAAAAGCAACAATATTGAATCAGCATAAGAGAATGCTGTCTTTCTTTTGCATCCCATTAAGGTAAATAGTTTGAGCAGTTAACTATATTTGAGGTTAAAAATACACTTTTCTTCATTGGCATTATCATCAAATAGACACTTCCTTGTTTTGATCCAATCCTGGCCATTTCACACCAATTAAAACACAGCAAACCAATAAAACTCCTATGGCAGGGCTTTGATTCCAGTGCCCCTCTGAGATGAGGGTGTCTGCACACCTCTTCAGACAGGCCACTCAGAGCCAGGATCAAGTTGTTTCTAAAGTTGTGTTACTCTTAGAACAGTGTCCAGGCGTATCTCTGTGCTCACCCAGAGCCTGGGGAAACTCACTGGACTGCCAGGCCAAGGAAAGTGGTTCTTTCCCAGGAAACAGCATGTAATTAAATGTTTTAGCTTTCCAGAACTAATTCTTTCTGTCTTGTTGAATGCAGTTGCTTTAACGGAATTTTCACTCCAGCTGACACTGATCTGTTGTGATGGGATGAGTGAGCAAGCTAGCAGCTGTAAATGTTAACACGTAATTTATTTAAGCTGTTGTAGAAGTAAGAATACTTTTATGGTAAGGAAAATCAACGCTGTACTCTCCAGGCCAAATATTTTGTTTGAAGTTTGAGTTGTTTTCCATAGCCCAAAGAACAGTGTTCTGTTGTTAAAAAAAAAATTGCAGTCATTTTTCAAAGGACTGTGTAGCCCTGGAACATGAGGCTAGTCCTGAGCTGGTGTGAATTAGCATAAATGTCCATTTCAATTGAACTATTCCACTTTACACTAGCATACTTCCCAGACAAATATGTATTGTTCAGTGAACAATAAAACCTTAAGAAAAACAAAATGCTTCAGAGGGAGACATAAAAGAGAGGAAGTATGATCATCAAAGACAGACTCCTGTCATCCTCCAAAATGCATGCAAGGTAATGTTTCTTCCTCTTTTCCTGCAAATTATTCTAATCTGCAGAAATTATTGTATGTCACAAAACTTCAGACTGTGCAACACTTCATCTAATTTAAATTGGGGGGTTAATTTACCTTTCTAGCTACCTTAACATCAGAAACTTCTCTTTAAACCTGGCCAGCTTTAGTTCTACTCTTTGATTAGAGCTATCCTTGTTGTTTGTGGAATGCTAAACCTTATCCCTTATTCTGAGAGCCTAAAATTAATGACAGCCTGTGTGCAGAACCAAGGACTTCTTCTAAGACCACAAATTCTTTCTGCTGAGCTAGGAACTGATTTGATTTTTAGAACATGTTCAGAATAGTTTTACTTAGGTTAAACTTTTATTTTTGAAGAGTGCTCCAAGCACATGGAAATAAAAGTGAAAAAAAGGTTAATGAGTCCTTTTGGGGTTTATGACTGCAATCAAAAGCTTAGAAAGAATAGAGGTAATAAACCAATTGATAGTACTGTACATCCTGGCATAAGCAGCACAGGGGAGGGTATTTGCCTGACTGTGATGGAAACTTACTGCTAAATCTTATGTTCAAGAACTAGAAATAAAAATTAATACACTTATATGATTTTCCTTAAAAGACCATATATATTCAAAAATGTATAACAGCAGGGGGAAAATGTGGAGGCAGATTTAAATAGTGAAGATGTTTAAATCACTGAGTTGATTTTTATGTTGTTTACTTACATGCTATTTCACATAGCTTAAAGCAAATGTAGTTTTAAATCCTGGGGAGGACAAACACTGGTTAGAAATTTTGAAAAAAAAAAGGCAAGTAAAAATGACAAACATTTCACAGAGCTTAGCAGGAAGTGTCAAGAGCAGCCTTCTTGGTGAACAAAGAGTTTAGCAGCCAGCAGCTAATACTCTCACAATGCCATCTTGACAAATTTAGCACTCCAAATCCTGAGAGCCCAGATTTGTACCCATCTGGCAGTACTGAGAGACAAACACTCATGTATCAGATGTGCTGCAGAGCTCACGTTCCCATGCAGAGAGCAGCAGCCATCCTGTTTTGATCTCGAGCTATCTCCAAGCACTGCGCATTTCCTGATTTCCTTGTCCTGAGCACTGGGCTCTGCCTCAACAGAGACACATCCAGCCACTGCTGGAGAGCACTCACAGAAAGCCCCTAGGCAATGTGGGGGAAGAAAGCTGATGCCAACAATATTGACAGGTGCCCGCAAAGGACATGAGAATAAATTTGCTTTTGTGGCACGAGTGAACAAATGCAGCTTTACAGAAGAGAGCAAGCAGAGATGACAGACACCTGTAGGCTGGCTAACACTGAGCTTCAAGGGATGAATCTAGGGTGATGCTTGAGTTCCAGGGAGTTTCTTGCACAGGAAATATATTTGCAGTGATGAAGGAAAATGTTTCTTTTCTAATGCAATTCGTGTTGGTTCCTGTCTTTCCCAGGTGTATAATTTCTTTTCTATACTACATGCAATGGCAGAAGATCACAAAATAGGATCTGAGCTGCTTGTTTCCTTCCTGTAGTAGGAAAGCCAGGCAGCAGAACAACACTCCCTGAGCAGGTGATTTCTTGATCAAAACTGATCTTACCAGAAGTTCATAGTGTACCAGAATTCCCACTTTATTTATCCAAGAAATAGGAGTGCCCTCCACATAGATTTGGAGGTTTACTGATTAGATCCCTGACTGGAGGGTGTCTTTCTTTAAATCTTTCAAAGTGTCTAAAATGAGTGATCTATTTTCATGTAAGAATTACTCCTTATGTTTCTCATGTTTTTCACAGGGGATCTGTGCCATTTAAGAGCCATTTTTATCATAACAAGAAAGCCCTCTAGTGAAAAAAAGTATCATTTGCAATAGAATTAATTTATTTTCATAAAAATGCCCCTTCTCCAGTGTAAGTAGAACTCATGCTCATTTCAGGCTTTTAGGAAGTTTTCCTGAAAAGGAAACAGAACAACAAACAACTCATCCACCAGACTACACAGAGCCACAAGGACCACTTAAATGAAGTCAGGTTACCTTCTGCAAACGTTGGTCTAAACTTTTGGCCCTGCAATGGCAGGAATGAGGCAGGAAATAGGAAAAGAAAAAAGAAAAGAGGGAAGAAAAAAAGATTTAGGCACACAGAGAATATAAAACAGAGGTAATACTGTAAAGATGTCTAACAAAAATGCTCTATGTATTACCAAGGAAAGAAGTGAGCAGAAGAGCCAGTAATTATTACCCAGACAGAATATTAATAATAACAGCAACAAGAATGTTATAATCTCAGTGTTGATTTTGGCAACCTTCAAAATATAAATTGCATTGTTTCAAGGGGCATCCTTTCCCAATATTCAATATCACCCTAGAAGAGGCCTTGTGTACTGCTGCCATGCTATGAAGTGGAAATGTTTATACATTCATTTGATTTCTATTATATACACAAACCTGCATTTAGAGGAGCAGTTCAGTCATGCATAAGAATCTCTAGTTAAAGACTTCAAGTCATACTTATCTAAGCATGAGTAGCTAGAGAGGTTTTCAGAGGAACTCAGGCTATAACCTCCTTCTTATTTCAACATTAAATAGCAATGGCACATTTAAGTTTCTTGCTTTACATACAGGACTTCAGTCATTAACTTCCCCCATCACACATACCAATATATACCATGCATATACAATATATATGCCTGTATATCTCTGTATCAGTCTCTATTTAACACACACTTTCAAATAATGAGGTCTAATGAGCCCTTTGAGACACACAAATGATTGAAAATATATAACACCAAATTCTCATGTTAACGACACCTCTAAAGGGAGCAGCAAGAATCAGAAAATAAAACTAGACCAAATGCTCAACGTAACAACTCCCTGGTGTGGTATGGCAGTCTAGGAGAGTATAATAATGAGATCAAATACAAATTGCAATATGAAAAGTGAAAATTCAATATGCAATATGAATAATACAAAATTACATTAGCAAAGCTACATCTTCTATTAGTAGAATATCCTACAGTATATGAATCCACCTACTTTATGCAACATACCCAGGCTCTTTTATATTTCCTAAATTTGTCTTATGGTAAAGTAGTTATTTTCATGTGAACCAGAGATCTTCAGAGACAGCAAAAAGCCATATTAGCAGAGTGCCTAACCTCCACCTTCATTCCTTCTCTTCAGAGCTGGCTGCAGAGTATGGCTGCACAGACACTGTCCACACAGAGCCTGGACAGGGCCCAGCCCTGCCTCGAGCATCACCACACTTGAGTAGCACCAAAACAGGGCAGAGGCGGCCGTTGAGAAGGAAACTCAACCATCCTCCTGCAGCTGACAGCAACACTTCACTGGGAAAGCAAACATGCACAGGCTACAGCTGCTGATGAACAAAAATCCTTCATGTAAAGAAAATTAATCCCTATGGTATGCAGATACCCTCTTTGAAGAGAAACTGCTCTTTTATTTGATAAGCAGTCCTCCGAAATCTCCTAAAACCATGTTGTAAGGAAAAAAAAATATAATAATTCCATTTTTTTCAGGTCTATCAGAAGTAAAACTAAAGGTTCATCATGTATTGTTTGCTTCTGAAAGGCCAAATGACATTGCAGTAGCACACCTTAAATCAGCCACAACACTTGACAGGATGGGGTGTCCCTAGCCTTTATGGATACCAGGGATGTCAAGTCTCCTCCTGCTTCTGTCTAGAGATATTCCATGCAGCACAGTGCTGGGAGGCTTTGCCTGCACTATTTGCTCTCATTTGTATTTCTGTATTGGATTCAGCACAGTAGGGAACAGTCCTGAGCAATTTATTTTCTCCAGCCATGCTGTTCAGCTCCTCTCACCCCTGGGGACTAAGAGGAAATCTTTGACAGGTAGACAGCTCTCTGTGTATTTAAAAAAAAAAAAAATCCCTAATGTCAGCCAGAAATCAGTAGTTGGCCAACTGCAGTAAACACAGTGAAGAAAGAGAAGCAGGAGAAGGAAGATATTTACCAACACACCTGAGTGAGCAAAGGGGACCGGGAGGTTTCCATATTGGTATCTTTATCTTAGGTGGGATTTCCTGCTGAGATGGCCAAAGCTGTACTCAGAGCTTTAATTGCCATTAGCAGGAGTAATTTATTCTAGTCAAATAAAAATGTGACTGATGAAAACTGCTGCTGCTGACTGTTTGCAGCACTGACACATGCCAACAGCAGCTTTAATGAAGTAATTTGGTTGTTTCTCAAAGAAATGTTGCTCAAAATGATAGATCATTTGAAAGCTACCAAACACCATGAACAAGAATCCTTTCTGGCATAAAAATGTTCACTCTTGCAATGAAGGCAGCAGAACACCAAGACATTTAAGTTCCAAATATTTGCTTTGGCCAAATGATGACATTCAAGTAGCAACAGAAGACATCATAATCATCATTCAAATCTTTGCAGATATTCCATAATGCTGTGCTCAAGCACTAAATTCCAAATGGGCATGAAAATAAAAAATATATAGCTGGGCTATATAAAATTGTAGGTTTTTTTTCTCCACCATAAATGATATTCACAATCTTTTTAATAACAAGGGCTTTCAGGGAAAAGAAAAAAAGGAGAGATAAACTATTATATTAAGCTATCTAGTTCAGTACAGGAATAGCTAACAAATAGGTAAAATTTCCTACATAAGAATTTATTATAAGGAATTGAACAGTAAATTTGGAGGCCTTGAACTTGCATGCATTCCAGTAATTTCAAGTTTTGCATTTGAGAAACAACACTGCCTTCGTTATTTTCTACTTCAGTGATTCTGAGCAGGAAGAATTTAGGTCAGCACTGAGCCTGAGTTACTGCTGATAATTCAACAAATAAAATTCTGCCCTATACTTCATTCTAGGGAAAATAAGGGAGCACAAGGCGAGGAAATTACCTATCTTTTAAGACAGGTAGGAGACAAGAATCTGTTAGCCACTGCATTTGTATTTAGAAATTACTTTTGAAGGCACAGTAATGGACTTTCCACATTGAGCTTGAGACACATAAAACAGCATCAGAGACCTGGCCATGTTTGCCTCTGTTAGTCCATGGCAGGTGAACCTCATATTCAGATAAATTAACAGGTGTATTTGGGACATGTGGTATAAGAATTAACTAAATGGTGATAAGAAATTGCTTTAACTCTGGTAAATATGGCAGTGACTTAGAAGTACAAGAGGAAGAATTTATTTTCCTGTGGTGGTGAGAAGAAAAGTTGAGGGTCTTTTTAACTATTTTTTGCTTTTCTTCCATAAGTTCAGTACATTCATATATGTGTCTGGTTTTGCAATATATTAAAAATAACTGTCTATAATAAGACATTATTGAATTTAATTTACACTGCTGTAATTTTGCAGTCTCAGAACAACTGTAGGCGGAGGTAAAATCTCCTCTCACTCCTCAGTCCTCTGGTCTGAGAAAATAGTTTGCTGTCCTCCAGGGAATGCCATATGTGAATTAATATATGTTCAAAAACATTACTTTAGTCCATTCTTAACCCTGGTGGTTTTCAATTGCGCACATCCCAGTGAAACCACCAGGATTTAGGCACATGCTTCTGCTCTGCATGTCATTCAGCATGGGTGAGCATAAAAACTAAGGACACAACCACGTAGAAATCAGGCCTCATACTGTAGTAAATTGTGTTGTAAGTTTTATTGGCATTTATACTTCCATTTCTTTCTTTTACTGTCTCTAACCACATTTTTTTTCTCTTATATATAAAGTACAGAGATTTTTTTTTTTTAATTGAGTTTACCTAAGAGCTTTTTCTTGACTGTAAAGGAGAAAAACTAAAACCTGTAAGGAAAAGCCATTACTTCTCAAGTACTTTTTCCTTTAAAAACATCCAAGGTATTCAATATGTTAATTAAATTTTAATTAGCCATTTCCTTTGTGCTAAGAAAATGCCTATTTTATTGCAAGAACAAGCAATTTAGGGCAACATGACACTATCTTTAGAAAGCTGACTACTAGTTCTTCTTTACAGGGGAAAATAAGCCACTCTCACATTAGGAGAGGAAAGTTATGCTGAAGTGTTTAGAACTGAAAATGTACCTTGAACTGGCACAGAGCAAATAAAGGCTTTGATGTTTTCATGTGTGTTCCTGCTACAAGGTGTTCTGTGTTGCCAGGCAGAACAAACACTTAGAAGAATCTCTGCACTTTTAGTTTCACTTCAAGGTGAAATCCCAGCCCCATCAAGTCAGCAGGGTGAACTGAGTTTGCTGCAGTCAGGATTACACCCAAGTCATTTGTCCAACCTTTTTTCTTAACTCTTCATGTTCACAGTCTTTTTAAATCAGTGTCAGAAGAGACCTCAGCAGAAAGTGAGTTTTGGCTGCCACAGTCAAAAACTCTGAAAATGAGCAGAGGTAATCCTCATCCTTTTCCCTAAACCTATCACACCCAACCATAAAAGTTGTCTGTCTGTCCCTCAGTTTCTGCTGGATGTGTATTGGAGTTCACATTTGACATTTTAGAACACATTCCTCATCTGGCTTAGGTGTACCTCAGTCCTTGTGCTAAGATTCCCCTGAAACAGTTGCCCTTTATCACTTACAGACACCACACACATGTCCCTGCACTGTTTTTAGCAGGCTGTACATGTGAGGCCTTTCAGGCATTTTCCATGCAGCCACATGCCTGCTCAGCCAAAGCAATCCTGAGATGCTCAAAGACAAGCTGTGGGGACTTGGATTCAGCACTGCACTAATGAGGCTGAGTAGGATACAGGCAGCATCTGCCATAGGGCATCACTCCCCTTCCCTCTGACCTATTACTGACCTGCTGCACTGCTATCCACTACATCTGGAAAGAATATGGCTGTGCAGAACTTTCCCAAACCTGTATGAAGTTAGCAAGCTCAACCCTACCTGTATCATATCCCATTTTCTAGTCTAGTCTTTATCTCCCTGCTTTTCGACACAATTTGCTTTAGAATGTGTCTGAATTTTCCATCATACTAAATTTATATTAAAACACCTGCTGCTGGGGAAATCACTTTTAATTCAGATGTTATAATGCTAGTTGCCATGTCTGCAGTGAATGATGGGCTTTATAAACCCAGCTAAGGCTGAGGTAAAGCCTCCATTCAGCACAAAGGTCATTCTTACTTCACTCATGATCTCTGCCCATCTTCACAGCAGAAAGATTTCAGTTCCTTCCATTTTCTTGTAGGTGAAGCTACATTGCCAGTCATATATTAAACATTTGAGGTGCTTATTCATATTTGATTTAAAATTAAGTGCTTTAAAGGTTTACTTTTGAATTTTCATTCACCAAAAGCAGAAGATTGCATAATTCTTCATTTGCAGTGTATAAGAAAAGAATTACTTCTACAGAAGCAAGGTTCCTGTCTCAACCCTTGCATCCTTATCACATTAAATAAAAATAAATTTGTGCTTTATGGTAGTATTGCAAGAAAACCAGATAGAAAGCCAGACACCACAGCTCTCTACCAGCTAAGATAAAATGTTACAATGAGATTAATTTTGCCAAAAAAAGTGTGAAATCATTTGACTATTGAAATAAGATGGTACAAATTTTCAAAGTTTGGGTCACTGAACATACTTTATTAGAATGTCTTAAAGGGACATGGCCAAGTGAAAAGGCACGTTTCTAGTTTTGTAAAGTGAAATAATTCCATGAACCACTGGAAAGAATTGATTTTTGTGTCTTTTGTTACAGAAGTGTAGTAAAATTTAAAAGATTTAAAAGGCTTATTATTTCATATAACACATGGCAATAATTTCACAAAAGCTTTGTTCAAGAAAATTTTAATCAGCTCATGGAATAGCATTTTCAGTGTTTCTCATATCAAATATTTTGCAATCTGCTAAATTTTTGTGTAAGGAATTTTTCTTTTCCCAAGTCTACCCTGTTTCATCCAACAATTTGGAATCTTTTCAAAATGAAATCCTGAGAATTTTGTTAGTGACTTCAAAGTATCTGTGTTTTCCCCCTTAAGGTTTGGCTACTTTGTAATTTTATTTCATGTATAGTTATTGTGCAACTCCATTAAAAAGCATTACAGTGCTTCCCAGGTTTGGGACCATTTATCCAGCTGAAGAACTACTGCTGTCAATAGCTTCTTCCCACTGTTGTCTGCAGGGCTATGAAGTCAAAATGTACATATACATTCCCATTTTCAGCCCATTTCCCCTTTACTTGCTGACATACAAAAATTCAATCTCTCTCTTACCGACACCAGGACTCATCCCTCCCCAGTGGTTATAAAACCCATGATATTTCTCAGACACACAGAACCATGCAGAAGGTGCTTTGGTCCACATGTAGACACATCTGCTGGAAATATCCCTGTAATTAGCAACTTTAAATGCTGCTTCGAGGTCCCTGTCTGAAAAGTTTGACTGAAGTACAAAATGCCATTACAGTATCTATTACATTTCCATGAACACAATTCAAAGCAACAGTACAAGAACAGGCACAACAAATTATATAAAGAGAAGGCAGAGGAGGAGCAGGAATTCTTCTTCCTAAAATACTGTTATGCTTTCTGGCTTACCCTGACACCTGACCAAATACTGTCAAATCTATTGTCCCATTTCTTTGTCATTGGTTTGAGAAAGGAGTGAATGGCTGAAAAAATCCTAACCTGGTCTCTAAACTTCTGATCTATAGACAGATGTCGAATATTTTTTTCTGATTGTTTCTGGTATCATCTGCATTTCCCATATTTCTGGCACCATGATGTCACTCTGATTTCTTAGGATTTTCTAAAGCCTTCTGAGTTTACATTCTTGTAGAGAACTTTCTCACTCAACTTTCTGTAAACAACCTCTTGTTTTACATTCTTTCATAAAGGCAGAGAAATTTAATAAACTAGTAATTTGTCCAGTGTCGTTGGAGAGGTAGCACATTCACCCTCCAATCCACTGGCACCTTTTGAGAACTATAAATGATTAGAGTCAGAAGAAATAAATTATCTCTTCATCGTGACCAAAACTATAGTGCATCATTTTTCCTTGTGTCCTCTAGTGACACCATTACTTACTGCTGTCTTCCATTTTATACATCACTGAGGAAATATCTTTTAAAAAGGGAAGAAAAAGCAGCAAGCTGGGAAAGCAGAAGCAATCACTCAAATCTGTTTGGGGCCTCCTACAATGCAAAAACAATTATTGTTCAACTTACCACAGCGAAAACCTGATGCATGTTTATCTAGATTCTGTCTCTCTGATGCCTTGCTTGAGTGTTGTTTGAGTGTATTTTCATGGTTGGCTGATCATTTTCATCATTCACTTCAAATGTGTGCCAATGTGTCATTAATTAATATTAATGACAAGGTGTCATATAAGTGCAAAGACTATGGGAACCTATACATGCTTCATTAAGCTAATATAGCTTAAGAAATTAACTGGACTTCCAAACATGTTAGCTATTGGATCCAGTAAGAGTGAGTACTTAACTCTCAACTAAGTTAGTGTCAAGTATACTATAAAGATGGAGAAAAATTAATTTTGAAAAATCTTTAACATTCCTAACAAAAAATTTTAATGTATCTGTTAGTGGTGAATCTTCCTGTAAGTGATTAAATTTCTAGTTATAGGAATACACATAGAGCTGTTCCTCCCAGGAATCTACCCTTAATGTGTTAAACTCAAAGGCTGCTGCATCTCTATTGCAGAAACACAGAGATTATCGTCCCAAATTGCACACCTTTGGTATCTCCAATTTAATTGCAAGATATTTTGGAGATATCTTTGGACAGGGTGTAGAGCTCATGTTGGCCATTGTGAAAGATAGAAGTTGTCTGGTGCAGTGAAGGCCTGGAATTAGCCTTGATTTCTGTTGCTACAGTAGATAGTTAATTGTGAATAAAGATATATGGTTTGAATCTGAATATTAGAGTTTGCAAAGAACAGCACACAGTCAAAAAGTTAGATTTCATATGTGATTTCCTATGTAATTTTTTTCCTTGGAAATCACGTTTTGTCAGGGACCTCAGCATACAGAGATGGCAATAGAGGAATCAGTTCTGGAAGGGGCCCCCTAAAATATCAAGTCAGTCAAAGTGATTATGTTTAAACTTGATCATAAACCAATCAAGCTTAATACCTTAGGTTTATTACAAAGCTTTAGAAAGCTGTTCTCACATCTGATCCCTCTGAAGATTAGAATCATTCTGTTAATATATTCCTAAATGTATTCATAGCCATTTGCTCCTATGTAGTCAGTCATTGGCTAATGCACCAATTCTGTTTCCCTGGTGTTTATCCACTGATGTGGTGGATAAACACAGTTTATCCACTGATGTAGTGGATAAACCAAATTGTAGAAACAATTCTCCAGTCAGTTCTCACTTGACTGTATGACTGTATTTTAAAAATGTGTGCATTTTAAAAATGTGTGTATTTTAGTCATCCTCATCCTGATCACAGGAAAGTACAAAAATTAAAAATAGACGGAATAAAAGGAGAATATTTCAGTGAGTTTGCTCTTTCTTTTAATTTGAACACCTGAGGTATCAGTTAATGCTAAACTTCCTGTTTGCTCAGACTGGATCAGCCCTTCTGAGCAAACTGTTTCCCATTGTGCTGATCTTTTTTTTAAAGTGGAGTTTCCATTGTGCAGATGAGAGGACTGACTGAACAGCTGATACAGACACTTCATGGTCTTTGGGTGTGCAGGCAAAGCAAAATCAAAGCTGTAGGAAGGAACTGATGATATTTATAGAGAAGTCACACTTCTGTCCAAACTGGATATCCTATGAAGCTGTGAATTTTGTTACTCAAACTAGAGTCTCAGATTAGCATCACAGGCAATAGATAACTATAACACAATACATAACTGCGCTGGATTTTTCCTTCTACACTGGACAACTAGCAGCACTAATAGCATGGTGGCACCTTTGAGGGAAGTGGCTGGACTAGAAGCTCCTGAAAACTGTGCTGCTAATGGCATCAGAAGAACCTAGGTCAAGTGATACTATAAATAGGCATCATTTTTCCAGGAACTGACAAGATTTTCTGGCTGGGTAAATCCAACCATGATCCACAATGGCAGATGGAAAGGAAATTACTCTTGCATAGGCTTGAGAAACTTTCTTTAGCCAGCTCTATCTCTTGCCAAAGTCTGGCAAGTTCAGCTGGATGGCAGCTGCAGGCTGACTGCCCAGGTCCTGTTTAGCAAGGCAACAGAGGCTTTTTTCCTGATTTAATCAGCGCTGGAATGTCACTCGGCTTCAGAACGCAGAGTATTCACAAGAACTCAGTCCTGCTGTGTTAATCAGAGACTCTCATTGTTGAATTAGCATGTATTGTCTGAATAAGTACTTTCTCCCAGTGACTTTGACTTTTCCAGGATAAGCAGTTCAGTAAACTTACAGAAGTGCTGCAGATATCTACAAGATAATGTATGCAGAGTGGAGTGATAATAGAGATGAAATAAACAGTCACTATAGTCAATCTCCCAGAAGGATGCAGAACCACAGACACTTTCAGCAGGAACATCAAAAGTCAGTCAGCCAAGCTGAAAATTAACTACAAGCAAGTACAGACTTCAGTGTCATGGAAAACACAGACAGCAAGCTACAGAGTGATGCTTTAAAACACAGGATTAAAATGCCATTGAAAGCTATGAATCACTTTGGTTCTTTCCATAAGTTGAGAGACTAATCAAATGATGGCACCTAATAAAATATTTGGAATATAGCAATGCAATATCTTTTTGTTTTCTGTTATTCTTCACATTTCTAGGAGTAAAGACACTCTGGGGGAAAGGAAGAGAAGGATTTTTCCACAAACATAATCAGGATCCTTCTGGCACATATTAACTCTCTTCACATTTTCTCAAGATGCGGTCAACAAAGAGAGCAGTAAATTGGCATTTTAGTTTTGCTAACTTTGTCAGCTCTAACTTAGAGGTTTTAGCTCTGGTCTAATGACACTTAGGAAGATAAGAATTGACCTTTATAAGACTTCTATCATTCCAGAGAAAATTGCTTGGTGCAGGAGGAACCTCATGGAGCTCAAATGCCAAGTGAACATGTGAAATACCAGGTTGTAAAGTGGAGTTTGCACAGCTGTCATGCTGGTTTGACTTCAGCCACAACTCTGAATAATAGGAAAACAACTTTGCATGGAAACTGCTTTTCTGGCCTTTGGAAAATACACCAGTAAGACACTGTCTTAAGTTTGAGTCTCCCTCTTGTTCATTCTTCTATTTTTTTCTGTTCTCTCGTTCTTCCTGTGCTTTGTATATTTTATTTTTTAATGATAATTATTTAAATTAATTAGCATTTTTAAAAATATTGAAGTAATATTTAATATCTTTTTCAGGTACAGTGAAAGGATTCCAGCTCCAACATCAAGTTGAGCTGGTTATCTTGTCATTTGATTCGTAGGAAGAGCTGTAAAACACTTGCACCAATATCAGGGGTTATTTAGTTTTTTATCACTGATTAGAGATGCAGATCAAGCAATTAAAAGTTTTGTAAGAAATACAAAACACTGCAGATTATAAACATTAAGAGCACCCAAACTACTTCCAAGCTGTTATTATGAAAGTCAGAGGATACTTGGCGATAGTTTACATAACGAGACTCTAAACTAAAATCTCTGTATTGTGCCTTAAATAATACAATACTTATTTCTCTTGCTGTATTTTGAATGCCACTTCCTTTGTTATTAGCATTGGTTTAAAGTAAAAATACACTTAAAGAGCAAAAGGAGTCTTGGTAGTGTGATTAGATTCTGAGACATATCAGTGTGAACTTCTGCTTGAAAAGGAGATTTAAGGCATGGGATCCCACAGAAGGCACCATCCTCTCAGCAAGACTTTCCCCAGTAATCCACTGCACAAGGCATAATGCTGTCTCACGCTAAATTTATGTCTCAGGTTAGGCACAAATCTTGTTAGTTTCTTAGCCTGACTAATGTATTTTACTTCATTGAGGCTCTGTGATACTCTGAATCTCTGAAAATTAATCCAAAAAACTGTTACCTTCTGTGTGTATACTGGACAAGAACACTTTGCCTGAGATTCACAACTACATAAACAAAATTTGCAACGTGAAATATAAAAATATGTAAGAAGAACACAATATAAATCTGCAAGGAGATAACTGCATGAAAGGATTTTGCTATTGGTGACAGAAAAAAAGAAAACAACACATTGGACATGAATGTAAGCAAATGTTTTAAGGCAAGTACGTGTTTCTGGGGAGAGCCTGGTGCCCCCATCAGGCTTTACAGATTGATTCATTTCAATCCTGTTGACACAACAGAGACTAAATCCCTCATACTTTGGTTTGAATTACCTCATATTTACTCATTTGAAAATGCTGATTCTAACACAAAGCCCTGGAATTATTTTTTCTAAGAGACTGTTTCAAAACAGACAAGACAGAGAAAAACATTCAGATTTTAGATATATTTTAATGTGTTCAGGATTTCCTTAAGTGATTATTGTCTGCTTTATTCCTCACGTCTGTTTGTTTGGCAACCATGAGCAAAGCCATTGTGTAGTCAATCCTGCTCCTTTTCCATTTGAACTTATTCTGACAAACTGGACTGGTTGCCTTTATAGCAAAATAAGACTATATAAAATAGTCTCTTATGCTTTGCTTCAGAGACCTAATATGTAAATAAAGTGTGAAATAAAGCTTCTTTGATTACAAGAAGTATAAGGAGTCTTGATTTTCTTGCATATCCTTAACTGAAATGAAGCTGAGACAATCAAAGAAAGAAATTTCAGCTTCAACAGGATATGTTGATGAGATATTTTAGTGTCTTTGAACCACAACTATTTAGAATTGTATCAGCTGCGATGAACATCAGAATTAATTTCTTGTCATTCATGGTGATATCTGAATTTTTATTTCAAGTGATGTTGACAATTCACAAAAATGTAGAGCTTTAGCACACAGATCATCTCATTAACTTAAAGGTGGCTGTTCACATGCTTAAGCTGTCACACACAGAGTACTTGTGTGGAAAAAATAAGATAGTATTTTACTTTAAGAGAGATCAGGGAAAAAAACACTTCTCAAAACCTCAAATTCAAGAAGTACAAAATATTCTTAAAGCAACATTAAAATATATGGAAAAGGAGCTTATCCCAAAATTTACTAATGCTATTCAGATATGTTTAAATTTACTTCAATATGATATTGATTCAAGCCTATATTGCTGAGCTATGTAAACAATTACTTGACCTATTGACTGATTCATCATTTAATTACAACTTTATTAGTTCCTTTATTTTATAGTTTCTCCTGATTGATACCAGCAGATCAACATCCCATGTTATCACTGTTTTGGTCTCTGTGTTCTAGTTATGTGTAAGTACATCAAAAATCAACCATAGCTTAAAACCCACAGACATTACAAAGTTTATCATAACTTTTAGGAGCAGTAGAATCCACAGACTGTGCTTTGCCTTCTCTTGAAGACAGACTGGGTTTGAGGTCTTCTGATGAAATTGTTTAGCACTCTTGCATCACCTTTTCTTGCCATCCTTTGCTACAGTACCATCATCTGTGCAGCTGGTGCCACTGAATTTGAGTTATTCTTCAGTCACACTACCAACTGGATGAGATAAATTAAATCAATATTCTTCTCCTCACAGATGAAATTAATTTAGCAATTCATAACAGCTGTAGACATTCTTTTCTTTGTCCAGTTCTACACTACAATCCATCAAAGTATTCTGCTTGGCATTTGAATTAATGTAACTTAATTTGTAGGCAACAACTCCTTCTGTCATAATGAAATCTTTCAGTCTTTGATTTCAAGTCTATTCCATAGTCTGGGCATTTTTACCCACTACCAGTGAACTTTATTTCAGATATCAAAATACAGAGTAAAAACCATACATCCTAACAGTGTGTCACTTGTAGTTTTAATGTCTAAATGAGTTCTTTTGATTATTTTTTAAGAAATACCATCTTTAGTTAATTAGAATTCAAGTTTATGCAAAATATTTTCATACCATTTTGTTTGTACTGAATGAAAACACGAGGGCTTTTTTTCTGGCTGAAAAGATGCCAGCAGGAGCAAACTAATGAGCCCCAAAAAGAGAACATTTGTACAGCTGGAGTCTGAATGTTAGCAAGCTGCTTGTTTTTGATTGACACTGTAACAGTCATGGTGATGGAAGGTGATCAATAATCGTCCCTCTGTGACAATGTAAATAGTATAATCCAAGAGTGATTCCCAAACAAAAATATTCAGAGTCTCAGCTTAATTTGGGTAAGCATCCAAGACCTCAGATCTTTCTTCTAAGTGCTTTACCCTTTGGTGTCTCCAAATTACATTCAAAAACAGGTTGATCAGTGCCTTGTTTATAGCATTCAGGATTGCTCTGGTATGTGGTAGGCATGAAGCATGATAATAAATAAGAACAGTTTTTAGAATTAACAGTTATTAAGCTTTTAAAATATTAACTTTGGAAAAGGATTTTTTCTCCCATTGTTTGCTTTGAGTTAGATCATTTCTCATATCAGCTTCAACCTGTTGTGTATTTAACACACAGAGCAGCAACTGTTGGTTTTCATGCTGATATATGCAGCAATGCACGTAACTCAGATTATTCAAAAATTTTACAGGATGTGTCCACATAATCTTAATTCAACTCCGGCAGAGACAGACTTCCTTAGAAATAAGTAAAATAGAACCCCATCTGAATAGAGAGGGCAATGGTTTGTCACTATTGCCAAAACTTGAGTTTTTTCTAAGCAATGCAGGAGTACTCCTGGAGGGAGAGGCTTCAAAAAGAAAAGAAGGAAAAAATATGAGCACATGTAAGGCAATTTGAAGAAGAGATAGGAATGCTTAGAAAGATGGATGAATCAAAAGGACAGAAGAAAAGTAAAATTATGAAGGTATGAAGGCTACAGATATAGACCATGAAGGGCTGCAAGCAATGTTTTTTTTGTGTTCTTCCCAGGTAGTAGGAGTGCTTTGCCCACAGCTGAAGCAATAAGACTCGATAGTTTGGAGAAGTGGAGGTTTTCTTCATTTTTATTGTGCTTTTGGAGTATTTAATGCCTCACTAGACCTAAAAAACCCTAGGGTCCCATGCTCATTTCAATTCAATTAAGATATACAGGCTGTGCAAAACATATATCGATAGGGAGCCACATTTTCAGAAATAACTGCTTATCTGTGCACTTTTTAGCTCATTATAACAGGCTCATGGAATCCAGCTTTAAATAAAGGCTGTTGGTGGACTAAATTACAACACAGTATCAAGAGACTTCATGAACTAGATATATTCCATTTTATTAAGCTTTCATTATATATACTATGAGTCAGCAAAATATTCAGGCCCTGCTAACCAGAGTCCCAGTGCTTACTCTAAATCTTGAAGGCAAATATTTTTCGCCAAGGGCACCCAGTAAATTAACTGTAGGTTTTGGCCCTCTCCCTGTTAAAATAGACTTGACAGAGTGTCCGTCTCACAGACATTTTGAATCTCCTTCCAGAAAGCTGCCATAAACCCAGAGAGACAGCAGCATCCTTGCTTCCATGCTGTGGACATCATCCTTCCATGACAGTACCTTTCCATGCAAATACACCAACTCCCTAAGGCTTTATTTTCAAGATGAAAAAGTGCTTTTTAAAAATTCTGAATAAATGAACAAGTTATTTCTCCTGTTAAGTTACTAACTCTGGTTTGAGGTGAAGAAGGGGGCTTTGTCCCAAAGACCTCCCACAGCAAGACTGATGATGCTCTGCCTCTTTCCCTGCATGTGGCCCCATTGTCTAAGGGACTGTCACTCAACACACAATGGCTGGTTTATGTTATAAACGTGCTGCTGTAGCTAAAAGGTGAAAAAATGCTCCAACTCTGATGATGCTTGTGGGCACTCAATACTTTTTTCGATTTCTGCCTTTGTCAGATGTTTGAAATTAGCCCAGATTTGTGAGTTGTGGGGAGGCCTGCCAGGGAATGACAGCACATCTCCTCAGGCAAACACAATTAGTGTCTGATGTGGGTTTTAGTCCTTTTCTCCCACTGTATCTTCTCCAGCCATGAGAAGGCCACTTATCAACATTTAAAACAGCCCTCAGAATGTGCAGCTCAGGGAGCTCTGATGCCCTTCTGCCAAAATGGAGTAAGTCCCTTCTAGCCTGAGGCACCAGCCCCTCAGCTGGGTGGTCCAAGTGAGCAGGGCGGCATTTTGGGGGACAGCATTAAACCACCAGCAAGCAGGGGGTGAGTAACCCTTCTGTGTGATTTTTAGGGCGACAGTGGAGGTACAATTGACACCAAAGAAGGCTTCGAGCATCAGCCCTTTCTCGTTGTTCATTACAACCTTTCACACCCTTCATTGCACACGCAGTGCACCTGTGTGCCCTCTGTTCCCTGTGGTGGTCGGTCCGTGCCCCTCGGCACTCCATGGCTCGTTACCTTCAATGCTGCTCACCTGTCCCACACAGCTGTACCCACTGGGGATGAGGCTTGGCCGCCCACTGCCAGTCCCCACAAACTGTGTCCCCACACTGGGGAGCCCCTGGAGCAGCAAGGGGAGCTGGGCTGGTTCTCTGAATGTGTGCGGTTCCTGGGCTCTGCGAGCCCCCTCACGTGAGGGTGAGCGTGTGAGGGGCCTGGCGGGAATAAAAGTCTTGAGAAAAGGTGTGGAAAAGGCAGCACCATGGTAGACTGAGGGGAAACAGCTTTTTCAGAGGGAGCTGCTGGGTGGCCTGAGTCACCGTCCCAGCTGATTGAAGCATCTGCAGTGACAAGAGCCCAGCAGGAAAAAGGGAGAATGCTGGTGGCACCAGCAGGGACCTGCTGCAGCTGGTAAGTGCCCTGTGTTTTGTTTTTTCTTTTTCTGTGGAAAGCATGTGTAAGCATGATGCAAATATAGCTCCAGGGGACAGCAAGGCTCTTCCAAGACTCAGTTTACTTGTTTCAAATGCACCTGAAATGGTGATGGTGAAATGCAGCTTCTTTAGAGAAAAGAAAAAAGTAGGGAATGATTCAGTGTTGGTGCAATTCCTACAAAGCCTGAGCAAGGGACTATCTGATGCTGTTCCTTAAGGGTTTTTTGAAAACACAGTGGCAGAGGTAACAGTGGAGATCACACTTGGCTCCAACTCCTTGAATTGTAACAACTCTAAAATGGCTCTATTTTTGCTAATATTTCTGTGTTGTATGTGTTAATGTCCCCATACTGAAGGATTTAAGATACCCCCATTACAATAGTTATGGGACTTGGTTCACCTTTGAAGTGAATAGGAAAACTGCAGTCAATTCCTCACAGCATTTGATTGTATTGCAAAGCATATGGGAAAAAATCTTTTAAAAATGGCACTGGTCTGCAAGGTGTAGTGAAAGGTAACCTGAAACCTTCATTCTCAAGATATAGTAATTTCTTTGATTTAACTATAAGAGAAAACAATTAAAGATCTTACCTTGTTTCTCTGGTTTGTTTTCTGGGATCTTCAACATCTCTTTTATAATATGAGTTGGTACAAGCATGTAGGTATTACAATTAACTCTGGCATTAGAGTGATGTGTGATAACATCAGAAAAATAGCACTCAGGGTATCAACTGCTACTGTGGTATGTAAACGAGGTATTGAACATATGCATATGCAACACCAACAAATCTGTCTTAATTACCAGCAAAGTATTAAATTATTTACCACAAAAAACTTTTGGTATACTCTGGTCAGTGATAAGGCATTGTAATCACTTCCTTCCTCGCTGAGAAATTTGTAAACTAATGGAATAGCAACTGCTTAAATAGAAGAAAAAGTACATTCAGAACAGACACTGCTTTCTTCTAAATGCATTCACCTGGTGTTTCTTAGCTTTATTAAGATGTTGGCTGTTGTCGCAGTTCACACATTTCTCAAAGAAATAATCATATCATCTGTTTCTTACCTAATATATGTAAAAAATCAATTGAATACATAAACCAGTAAAAGTACCCTGTGGGTTAATTGATTAATTGATTTATTATAGTTCTGAATTGTTAAAATGAAATATAGCTCCTAGCACAACAGTTAAGTGTTATTTTAACTACTGAATGTCATTCAGATGACCTTCAAAAAGGACATTGATGCTGAAGAATGCATGATACCAGAAACACGCAAGTATAGATTGTAAGAAGGGAAAAATGTGTAACAATCACAGAGTTATCTGATAACTGTGGTCAAATAGAGACGTAGTAAGATGTGACATATGAAGAAGGTGAGAGTGCCTTCTGTCCCGCTGAGGACCTGGAGAGTTCCCTCTACTCCTACTCTCCACTGAGTACTGCAACTTTTGAGTTTGTCTATCAGAGCCAGGTTTGAAGGCTATGATGCCAGTGAGTGGTTGGCCTATGGATGTAAATCCAAAATGCAAACCACTGTCTCCAGCAACCACAGGTTTTGAGATGGTCTTTGTTCATTCTTCCTTCTTCCAGACAGAGCTGGAGGAAATCTCAGTCACTGAAGTTCAGTGACTTTTTTCCCTGACACCTGATTGGTATCAGTCCACCTGAATTTCAGTCACTGAGAGCCTAAAGTGTCCTGCTCTTGGACAGCTGAGAACAGTCTCCTCATTGTGTCTCTGTGAGGTGTCCCTGGTTTCCTCTAGAGATACCTAGACTGAAGAAAATAGGGCAATTTTTCTCTGTGGTGATTAGTTCTTGTTTTAGCCCTAAAATGCAAAGAAGAGGGGGAAAGGATGAGGATCTGATTGGGTTTGTGTCTCATGTTTGCATACGTATTCCTAATTGTGCCCGGAAATCTGATTTATTTGCTGCAACTCACTTGCCATTTTAATGCAATTGAACTTGGCATAGAAAGTTGGGGGAAAAACATGTGGGAGTTACATGGGAAAATTAGGGAAGATAAAGTTAGTGGGAAATAAATTTAACAGCCAAAATAACCCAACACTAAAAAAACCTCAAATATTAACCAGAATATCCAACTCAGAATCTCTGTTTTTTGTTTTTACCTCTTAATCAGCAACAAAAGGGAATAAGTCCATTTGTTGCTTTTGGAGGTCACCTTTTAAGGTGCTTTATAGTTTATGTTGCCACAGTAATTTCTGGAGAGATATGGGGCAAAGAGAGAGCCCTGAGCCTGTCAAGACTGTTGAAAGTTTGATGATGGTGGCATCAAATTAAAGACAAGCACCTTGTATCTCGGGCAGTCCTAGGGGAAAAAGAAATGAGTGGTTTTTATCTAAAGCAGTAAAAAGGATGGTTGTGGGTGTCATATAACTTTTTCATTATCCTGTCACACTTGGAAATCCTGCATTGCAGGACCTCAAAGTTAAGAGTAAACAAATTTATTGCAGTGTATCGGTCCTTTAGGGTATTTTATGTTTTTATTTTTGGCCACTTTTCCTTGCCAGATTTCAGATTTGGTATTAATCTTCTCCCATCTCACTCTTGACATGAAATTTAGTTTTGCAGGGGATTGCAGAGCTAAAATCAGTTCAAGGGAAGATACAGCTTTCCTTCTGGGTTGCAAATCTAAAATGAGGAGATCAAAAACTCTTTATTCTGTTAATTTCAGTGTCACTTTTGATGGGAGGATATTCTCTATTCCCAAAAAAAAAAAGATTTTGTGAGGTAGATAGTTTCTGTGGCATTTTTGTCATGACAAAAATACTTTTGTTGATTTTTGGTGGTCTGCTGAAAGTGAAAAAGCAGTTGCAGCTTAGGCCTAGAAGACAGTGTCTCCCTTACATGCATCCACACATTTGTGCGTGCTTCTTAAAATCAGACCTATCACAACTTCCTGTGTTCTTTACATGGCCAAATATTTGTGGTTATTTGAAATTAGTTCACTTACCATGCTCAATTATTGATAGCAATGTGTAAGTTACTGCATGAATGCAGAGAAAACTGAAAAAAATCTAAACCAAAAAAAAAAAAAAAAACCAAACAACCCCACAACTCAAATTAAGAGAGCCACCACACACACAACAGATGCACAAAACCCAAGCTAAACTATCCACTTAAACAGGCATCATGCAGGGCATTCAGACTCCTGGTAATGATTGTGATGGGCAGCTAACTGTAATGCATATAGATGATTATTTCTGTAGGGTTTTTGGAGTTTGAGGGATTTTCATTAAAACAAAAAGGATTTTATTTCTTTCCTACTTACACATTCAGCATTCAAACAAGAAAAATAGATTCCTAATGCCCAAGGGGAACTAATATCTGTCCAAGAAGTAATTAGATTTCTGTTTAATTTATAGTTATATCAATTATTCAGTCACTTCTCAAGTCATAAAGTTTATGGGGTCTGGACAGAACTAAAGTTTAACTTTGTTTACACATCAGAAGACAATGACCTCTTCCTATATGGGAGGAAGAGTCAGATTTTAACAACTTTAGCAGTCAGGGACCAGAAATTCTATCTATTTGTCATTGTTATTCTAAATCTGTTGTTGTAGTTGTACTTACCTGAATGGGAATGATTTATTCAATTACACATTTGGGATGAAAAGCAAGGTTCTGTCATTCAGATGATCATAGAAAAGGAATACAGGAGAGGATAAAAACTTTAAAGGTAGACTATTTCTGTTCCTCACCAGTGGATAACTCTTTCAAACAGGGTCCCAGCGAACACAAAAAGGCTGTGTGTAGCTGTGTTAAGGAATACACAGTGTCTTTCACAACCTGCCCCCTTTTGCTGCCTTTATCTGTGGTCAAAATGGAGACTCATTAGGGATTTGAAAGTGCATGACTAGAAGTAGGATAGAAAATACAAAAATACTTCTGCATTTCAGTAGCATGCAAGGTTGTGGAAGAAAAGAAGGGTGCCCCAGCTGTAATTTTCAATGCTAGCACAAACACTTTCTTCCCTTCCCTTCTGCTGTGTACATGTGCATAGCGATTACTCTGGCTGCAGGATCTCTTTTTGCAAGGATCTCTTGGCACAGCAGGTGCCATCCTAATGCAAAGCAGAAACTCTGAACTCCATTTCAAACCAATAATTTCTTCCATGGACTTACTGTTTGGTTTTGCATTATCTTAAGGGCTTTGGTGTACATCAGAGACTGGTACCTCAGACAGGTAGTTCAGCAACCTCAGCTCGTTACGTTGAGAATTGAATAAGGGTTTATGAACCTGATGTGTAAATGGCAACAAGCTGGGCTTGTGGTCTCACTGCTTCTTGTTCTGCAAGATTCCAGTGTGTTGTGGACAAGTGCAGCTGTTAGCCTTGAAACTTGGTTTATGTTCCCACCAGAAAAAAGTGAGTACCTTTCACATGTCACTTGTTTCTCAGCCACAGGTAGCACTGTACACATCAGTCTCTTTCCAGTGTCTGCTTGCTTATTACTGCTGGTGTTTATTGTTTCTCTGCTGGGTTTCTTCTTCTGGAACCATTTGATCACTGTCCCTGTGACAGTCTGGTCCAATCTTTATGTGTATGTTACCACGATCAAACAGAAGTGAATAGCCTTGGTATTTTTATTCTTTGGGTATGTTTTTTCTCCTGCTTCAGGTAAGAGAACATAGAGAGGCTGCCTTCAATTCTCTTGTCTGCAATGTTACATAAAATATGAGATATAAATCAGGTAATCTACATGTTTTAGTGTACCCTTTCTTCAACAGCAGTAGTGTCTCCTGCCTTAAGCATAAAGGGAATGCTGAAAGGCCGGTGATAATAGGCAAGAGAGGTGGAGAAGAAAATAAAAAGTCAATACCAAATAGCAATGATGGTGAGCCAAGGCAGAACAGCCTTGGAAATCATTCCAACAGATGCAAAGAATTTAAGATGTCAAATTATCAAGCCCTGGGGTTTGGGGGTACAGACCAATATTTCTTGTAAGATTATTATACTTTCTTGTAGGAGTACCCTTTCTGTTAAGGGTTTTCCTACCTGTAAAATGTTTGCAGCAGTAGGAAGAGTCATTTCTGAGTTATTTGGGATGGACCAAGAGAACCACGATTATTTAGGAAAAATACTTGCTGAGACCTTACAATTCGGGCTGCAACCCACAGTGGACTTGGAAGGGTATTGCAGAATAAACATCCAGAAATGAGATTGTAATGGAAACCTTGACAGGCTTAAAGGCAAAGCAGTACATAGATGCCACTATAATTAAGAGCAGTGACCCTCCAAAGAAAAGGTTTGCCAGCAGGTAAATAAACTGCCATTGTGCAGCTCACCTCGTCGAACAGTAAAGTTTGGAAAGAGATTGGAAAATTGGCATCAATGGATGCCCCCTTGGCCATCAGTTCTAAGAGACAGCTACCTGCTGTGGGATGAACAGAGTGTAGGCACTCTTAAAAACAAGGACTTTGTTCTGAGAGTCATGCTACAGGTAATCTGAACCCTTCTGTTATGGCCTGTTCACAGCTGTCAGGTTCTTTAACATATTTTTTAGTCATATCCCACCTGCCCCGGCCTGGGTGTATGTAATACAGCGGGTCAGGTGGATAGAAGTATTCTGATGAGTGAGTTAAGCTGCAGACAGTCTGCCTACATGTGCCAACATGAAACTGTACACATGCTCCCTCTCCTTTTTTTTCCCCTACCTTTACCTTTCAATTTGTCAGTGCATTTGTGCCCTGTTTTGACTCATTCATGGTCTACTGAAGCCAGTTAAAGCTGGGGGATTTGTGTGTGTTTCCTGGTGGTTGGTTTGTTGTTTTATATTTTTTTTATTACAGCATGAACATTTTTTCAGGCACTTTCACAGAAGCCTGGTAAAATTGCTGAATGGCCATGGCTGCCTGGACTGGCAGGGACATTATCACAGCTGAATCCTTGCACCATCACAGGCTGAAACAACAATGTTGTTTCCAGAGTGGTGAAAAAAAAAAAAAAAAAAACAACAAACAAACAGTAGGGAGTTCAGAATAGTATTGTTTATCATCAGAAATCTTGTTCTAGAGATTTATTCTGCATGCTTTTCCCTGCATGTAAGCTCTCCAGTGGGCCAGTATGATCCTGGACCTTCTGCAGGGAAGGTAGCCAAGTTGTCTCAGGCTTCACTTCATGTTACTGGGCACTTGGGAATTTTTTTATGGGGTGGATTTTGTTCCAAATAATCCATCCATGTGTCTGTCTTGAGAGGTAATATTTTGCTTTTTTACTCAGGGATAATGATTTGGACTTGCCAGACACTGGTTTTAAGGCAGATTTAAAATTCAAGTAAGATTAAAAAGAAACTGAGTTAAAATGGTATGAAATCTTACATAATTGTTCTCAATTTTTTAACTTATCTTGTTCTGCCTCAGCTTCAGATTCTAAACCTTAACTGTTTCTATGCTGGGAAATAGAGAAGTACAATTTTACCACATAAACAGTGGCATTTAGAAAAAATCAAATATTTTTGTCCACTAGTGTGATATTTGCTGTCTCTTAATCTTGAACCATTGCTGGAAAAACATGATTCAAATCAGTTGGAACTCCAGTCTAAGGACTGCATGGTTTGAAGCAGCAGGATTTTTTTGGTATTTTTTCCCCTCCAGCAGTCTGTATTTCTCAGTGTGGCACAACTTGCTAGTGTTTGCAGACTGGTGCTGGGTTTCTTTAGCAAAACTGAACATGTAGGTGCAGTCCTAATGAAAATTAATCTATAAATTGAGCTGTATTTTTGAAATGACTGGTTAATACCTGCTGGGTGGGTATGTGTGTTCATAGTGATTTGAGAGAAGCCTGAAGCTGAAAAGCTTATGGCAGCTGTAATTTTTACCACTAAAGAAGCAAAGCATGGCTTCTGAAGGTTTCACCTGCTTAATTCTTTTTTTAACACCTCACAGATTGCTTGTTTATCCAATTGGCTGCATTGATAAAGCTTCTTATCTCAGATCAAGAGCACAGTATCTATCAACTTCCATTTATTCAATTCTAAGAATAAGAGTCTATCAGTTTCATTATCTGGATCTTGGCAGCACTTTAATTTTGGAATAACAGGCCACATTTAGCAGCTACTTTCTTCTTAAACATGACATCCTGGAGCTGTGGGTTGACAGCTGCCTGACTATGAGCCAGCAGTGTGCCCAGGTAGCCAAGAAAGCCAGCAGCATCCTGGCTTGTACCACAGAGAATGTAGCCAGCAGTACTAGAGCAGTGATCATGAGGCCACACTTGAAATTACTGTGTATCTTTGGGCCTCTCACTACAAGAAAGATATTGAGATACTGGTGTGTGTCCAAAGGAGGACAATGAAGCTGGTGAAAGTGTTGGAGCACTCCTCCTCTTAGGAGAAGGGGCTGAGTGACTTTATCCTGGAAAAAAGGAGTCTCAGGGAAGACCTTAGTACTCTCTATAGCAGCCCAACAGGAGGCTGTAGCAATACAGGTATTGGTCTCTTCTCCAGAACAACAAGTGATATGACCCCATAAGAAATGGCCTCAGGGGTCCCATGGGAGAACAGGCTGCCTGGGAAGTGGTGGAGTTACCATCCCTGGAGGTATATTAAAGGCATGTTGACGTGAGCCTTAAGGCTTTTGATCTCAGCATTTTCTCAGGCTTTTGATTGGTAGTTGAGGCTTTGGGGGAGTTTTGGTCTCTTCCAGATGCCTAAAATGTCTTTTCTACACCATCCCAGGAAAATACTGTCCCTCAAAATAAAGGAGAAGAAAGGTCCTACCAGCACAGATTCCGACATAATGTTACAAGAACTCATTTAATGCAGAAAATGGATTGTCTTCCAGTTGTAAAACAAAATTGCAATGATGTGTAGGTATTGAAGAGGAGATAAAATCAGTGAGGGTTTTACTTTCTGATTAGTAACTTAGGGGTTAGCTGGAATAATGACAGCTTTATTAATGCAAGCTGGAAGCATGTTATGATGGCTGTGTAGAAGGAACTTGCACTTACCTTGCTTTCCTGTCTTGAAAGGTCTGTGAACCTCTAATGCTTCAGCTGAAATATTAAGCTTCTGGAGCTCTCTGGTTTAATTAGTTCTAACACTTTCAAATAAGCTTGTAGGGAGGCTAATGAAATAAATGTACCTGGTTGCTTTTCTCACAAGCTTTTACCTTTGGCAATTTTGCTCGCCTCTTTCGCATGAAATCTTTGGAAGTTACAAGGTCTTAGAGACTACTCGTTAATCTATATTTTGGAAAGACATAGAGACCTTGCACTTATAGGTGTGGGTGGGTAAGAGATGAGTGTGGTCATCCATCATCACACCTAATACTCGACAAAGTAGAAATGGCCAAGAGGTTAACCAGTGACTATGTCATTACCTCCCAGAACTGCTTTTCAAGCAGCAGGTTGGTATGGACTAGCATATTCTCTGTGAAAAGAAATGAAGGTATAAACTTTTACCTCTTCCTGAGATTGAGGGGCCCATTCAACATTCACCCCTGAAAATCTGACAGTTGTTTATTAACCATTTGGAGCCCACTGTTTCTGCCTGGAGCCTGGCTGAAGATGGGTTCTTCTTGCAAGACCTGCTCAGGAGCAATGGAATCCACAGTTGTGCTCTCTTGCCTGCTGCTTGTCCTCTGGGAGTGCTGCTCCAGGGACTTGAAATCTGGAGATCTTTGAGTTCATTGTTAGTGTTTGAAATTGAGTATTACTGACCCATCTAGTTCTTACTGCAAACACCAGGTATGTCCTACTAGATTGTAACAGTGATCCTCTGATCTCCAATGCTGGCAGCACATCTTTAATTAGGAAAAGCACACAAGAGTCAGTTGTCCATTCCCCTCATACTTGTCCAGCATCCTGAATGGCTGTATTCAAGATTCTCCTCTTATCTTTCTCTGGGCATGTGTTACAAGTTCAGGTAAAAACCAGTATTATTATGAGTGGTGGGAACACACCTTTTGTCTGTTCAGGCCTCAATGTGCCATTTCTGAAGTGTTCCTAATGCCAGTGTTCTCTCTCTCTGAACCAAGTTAATGACACTTCTGACTCCACTGTTCTGTAGATTTTTTTTTCTCTTTAAAATAATTTAACCCTTTCATTCATTTCAAGGAGCTAAGATTTGGATTTATGTCACACAGGGTTAATCCATTCTCCACAGTGAAGTGCAAAAATTTCAGAAATAATGTAATCAGTTCTGCTGCCATCCATATAAAATATTGTTTACACTCCAGGCCTATTGCTTCAGGAAATTATTGATAGGAACAGCTGCTCCTTCACAAGAAAAGTAGAAAAGTCCTTCCTCCCTGACCAGGGGCACTTTTCAGCCACCTTTACTTTATCACTATGACACAGAAGCATGCAAGATTGGATTTCAGACTTTAAATAATAATAAAAAATGTGTAGCAAAGAAACTCTCTAAAACTTCACTCAGGAATTTTTGTGAAGCTCTGAGCCATCTTCTTGTGCTCCAAAGGATTTGTTCAAAACAAAATGAAATTTGGAGCATAAGATATACAGTACAATCAGAATCCAACTTCAAATGTACCTCGTTGCTACTGAGCTGAACACTATAATTACAATTATAACTCTGCAGTGCTTTATGCATAAATTATTTAAATTAAACCACATAGATTATTCAAATTTTATCTCCAAGACACACTTCCAAAAGCCTGCTAACATGCACATTGCAACTCACTGCTAACATGAAGAACTCTTAAAGGCTTGATTATTTTTTTAAATTTGTTTGGAACTAGACTCTGTGCAGTGACTTGCCTTATTTCAAGTTGAATGAGTCTTGGGTTAAATGGACTTGGTGCTAGTAGCGTATTTTCAGATCCATCTTCAAGCTAAGCTGGTGCTATTCAGTCTTTCCTTTCCTGATAACAAACTAATATTCTGTGAGGGGCTTAATGCAAAGCAAAAGCCTCTGCAGCAAAGAGCAGGAACACACATTTTTTACCTTGTAGAAGCAGCTCTGGCTGGTGTGGTTATTTGACATGATATTGACAATTATTCACTTGGGACAATCCTAACAGAATAATATATTTTCACATGAAAATAATAATGAGAGAAGGTTCTAGCGGGGTAAACCTGACTCCTGGAGGATATCCCTTGTTTTCACCATTTCTCATGGGTGGCTACGTAAAGAAACTTTATCAGTTCATTCCTCTTCTAACCATATCTGCAAAGTCCTACAGATAAACAGGTCAGAATAGCTGTAGCAAACCATAACGTTTTTGTCTTTTCATCAGTACTAAGGTAAAATTTGGTTCTGGGCGCAAATTCAGTAAAGGTTTTTACCCTTTCCTCTGCCAGTACCTTTTTCCACTGAAATCACCTAAAAAATGTTTAATATTGTGAATAGTCTTAGGCCTGTCACGGGCTGTAGAGAGTATTAAAAGGAATCACTGAATTGTAGTATACAAGCAACTTGTTTGCAATTTGCAGAAGACTGTTTTAATCCTCTTATTTTTGGACATCATAATTTTGTATTCTTCAATCTCACTGAAGATTTTCATTTAGTAGAGTTCTGTTTCCTGAAAAAACAGTGGAAAGTGGTGTTAAGCCAACATAGAATGCCTGAAAATCTCCTGCTTGAAGTTTTTTATTCATATTAGAGTGATAATTTACTTCTGCAGAAACTGTAATGAAGAAGGGCATGCTTTTTAGTGTCATCTTGTCTGAACAAATAACTAACAGGATTTTGCGGATGGTTATGTGGAGGAGAAATTAGTATTGCTACTTATCTGGAGGAGAAATTAGTATTGCTATGACATGTAGATACCTAATGAGAAAGAAAAATAGACCTGTTCCACATTGCTGGAATTGTGGAGGAAGTTAACTGAAGATCTGAAATTCCTCCTGGGCTTTTTATTTCTTAAATTAAAAATGAAGCTTCATAAGCTTCATCAGAAACTGAGTATTAAGTTAGTTATGCATGCATAGTAACTCACTGAAAATGACATATGATTTGAGGGGCTATATAAAGTTAAAAAATATTCCTGATTTTTTTTGGGTAGGTTAATCAGACTTTTAGTCTCTGCATGATGAAGTAAGCAAGGCTGTAAGGGGCAATCTTTCACAAAGCAAAGGGCCGGAGAGTTGTTAACCTCATGAAACAGCTGCTGAAGATCAACAGCAAGATATTCCTTTATTCCTACAGTGACAGAAGTCATGATTCTTCCATATGTTGTTTCCTGTTGCTAAGGTTTTAGTACCTCTTTCAGATACAGTATTTGTAGCGCCATGTGATTTAGATCTTCACTTGTGCTTTCACCTTTTCCATTCTGGAAAGCACCACAACAGTAGCATGGGTTTTTTTTTTGTCCCACCCAGATCTGTTTGGCACTCTTAGGAAAGGTCTAACTTCAATACCCATTTTATCTCTGGTTTTGGGATGAGTCAATAGAATGTCTCTGAAATGCAAAGACAGTTTGTATATCAAATCAGTGGATGTTTGTATATCTAATTCAGTGGATAAACAGGAATGTTCAGTTATTTCTTAATATGAGTTCCAAGAAGAGAAACAATAAGCATATTTTCTCTCCCCTGCTTAGTTTCCTTAAATGTCTATATTTCTCTATTTCCTTCTTTGACACTGTTTTACAATTGAAAATACTAAAATCAGAAATAAACTTTTATGTTGCATGCAAATTCTAAACTCATCAGCTTCAGTTGTATACTGAAATCATGTCCAGGCATAGTGTGACATGCTAAAGATAGTGTTATTTCAAACCCCTGTGGTTTATAGCCCACAATTCTGTGATAATTTTTTTCAAAAATCCTTTAAAGATTCCCCATTTTATCTCTGAAAATACTTCTTTGTTGTCTTTAACGATTCTGACAGAAATGTAGTAGATTGTAAGTTTAATTAATTATCAAACTGGTTACAACTAACTGTGTGTTTCAGAGGCCTAATTCTGTACTCTTTACACAGAACTGAACACAAGTACACAAGTATATTCTGTCCAGTGGCATAGCTCTCACCAAGCACTGGTAGTAGGACATCAGCCTCCTGTTGCAGAGCTGACAAAAGGCTGCTTTAATGCTGTTTTTTTCTATGCACAGCAGTACAGTGTTTGTCTAGTACTGTGAGTGGACAGCTGTTAAAAATAACCTTGTGGTGAAACTTGCACTTAAATAGAATCTGCTTGTAGCAGAGGTTGCTCACCACCCTAACATAAAGCAAATCTTCATGCACAACAAAAATAACAGTTACTTAATAAGAAAAACTAGTGCAGTTTTCAAAACACTTTAAAGTTGATCAAATCCAGATTAAATCTTATTGATTTCTCTTCTCAATAAATGTGCGTTTATTCATGCTCATTTGTAGCATGAATTGTTTGGAAGTGCAGATATTTATAAATATTTCTTTCAGAAAAGAAGCTATTTGCCTGAACAGCAGCCTCTGTTCACCATTATTGTCGGTTACTCTTACCTGCCTGCTAAAGTCCCACACATGCATCATAAAAAACTTTTGGAAGGTTTTTCATTTGGTTTAATGTGTTTCTTTACTATCAGAGAGTCAATCAGCCAAAATGTAAAATACAAGTGAGAGCTTACAGATAACCCAACAGCTTTTTCTGCATTGATAGTGGTTGTAAAAAGCATCTTTCAAGAAACTTAGAACTGCTTTGTCTGAACAAGTTGTTTTCTCTATCATTCCTCCTGCTTTGCAGAAGCAGCCAGGCTTTTAACTATTTGTTCTGAACGTGCTTTTTTTGCTAAAAGCATTTCCCATCTGCTGACCTTTATTTTACCACTCGTGTTCTACTTTCCCATTTTAATATTATGATCAGTAGTGAAGGATGGAACCCTTCCAGAAAGCAATTGTCTTTTGAAGGATTTCAGGTTTTATGATGATGAAGTAAATATTTAAAAGATTAAAAACAGAGTTTATTGGAAAGAATTATTGTACACAAGCAACTCATTATTGGAGAACAAGGATATTATGGGTCAAATACTGCTGAAGAGCCCAAAGGCCTGTGCAAAGGACAGAGATGCCTACTTCCAATAAATACGCCATTTTTAATGAGGTCATTCTCCTGTATTAGAAGGAGAATATAAAGGAAAAAAATCTTAGTAAGTTACATGTAGAAGTGCATATTTTAGGGAGAGTTTTAACTTGTTATGGCCATATACTGTTAATTTTACTTCCAGCCACATTAGTAATCCATAATTTGCTCCAATTTATGAATGCGTGTTGCCTCTTTTATTTTCAGTTATCAAGGTTCAGGGAAGCTGTTGTTAAAGGAAGCCTGAGTTTCAG
Source organism: Anomalospiza imberbis (assembly GCF_031753505.1). Taxonomy (NCBI): domain Eukaryota; kingdom Metazoa; phylum Chordata; class Aves; order Passeriformes; family Viduidae; genus Anomalospiza; species Anomalospiza imberbis. The sequence continues at coordinate 29,007,747 of NC_089687.1, read as the reverse complement.
TTTCACTGTACTTGGACTGTGGTTTCTGAATGATAGGTTTTATTACTGGCTTATGCTAATGTCCTGGAGATTGAAATCTTTAAGGCTATAACTGCATCTGCAGCCCTGGGAGCTATCAGGGAGTAGATGTTCATCTGACAAAACCGTGGAGCCAGGTGGCTTCTGTGGACACCAGTTTCCTGGAATTTACCCAAAGATAATTGAAGAAGGAATAAAGTTATTACAAAGGAATGACAGCAGGAAGTGCATGCATTGGAAGAGGCAGGTGGAGGAGGTCTGTTAAGATCTTAGACATGTCCCAGAATAGCAAGATGAAGCATCCCCTTGTGTTTGCTATCTGAAGTAAAATAATTATAGGTCTTGAGATCTTGGGTAAAGTTGGTGTTGGTTTGCTTTCCAGTATTTCTAAGTCACTGTAAATATAGAACTCATGAAGCTGCATTTCTAATGATGAGTACATTGAGGTATTTTAGGAACCTGTTTCTGAAGCACTGAAGCTGTTAGGCTGAACTTTTTCACTCAGTGCTGGAGAAAAGCAAAAGGATAGAGAAATGGTGACTGCAACCTACAAAGACAGTAAAGCTGAAATCTTACTATATTAAAAATGGCAGTAGGATTTCAGCCTAGTGTTTCCATTTCTCCTTCTTAAAAAAATTATAGACACTTGAGCCTGAATCTCTGTTGCCCTGTATTTGTGCAGTCCTCAGTGCTGAGAATTGGAGTGCTCATGCTTTAGACTGTGCTGTCCATAACAGGATATGATGCATGTCAAAGGCAAGTGTAACTCCTACATACTGCTCATCTTAAATAATTCATGTCAATTGCAGACCATCTCAAGTTGGAAGGGACCCATAAGGATCATAATAGTTCAACACTTCTTCACAGGGCTAAGTAATGTTATTGAATGGAATTATTAGTCCTGGTCACGTCTCATGGGTTTCACTATAGTATGTCCTTTGACTGCTTTTTCTGTTCTCTTTCCCCCAAATATTTCCTGTTAATTGTGTCCAAAACAATGATAAAAATCAAAGGCTTTTTCTTCCTTTAAAGTCTCTCTCCAAGGCTGTGATGAAGCTGCTCCTGCTTAGTATCAGTGGTCTGGATGAGGGAATCAAGCACACCCTCAGTCTGTTTGCAGGTGACATCAAGTTGGGCAGCAGTGTTGATCTGCTGGAGGGCAGGAAGGCTCTGCAAGAGGGATCTGGACAGTCTGGATCAATGGCTGAGGCCAGTGGTGTGTGGTTCAAGGCAAAGAAGCAGGTCCTGCCCTTGGGTCACAATGACCCCATGACCATGACCCAACACTATAGGCTTGGTGAGAGTGGTTGGAAAGTTGCCCAGAGGAAAAGGGACCTGGGGCTGCTGGTCAGCAATCAGCTGAACATGAGCCAGCATGTAACCAGGTGGCCAAGAGGCCAATGGCACCTGGCCTGTGTCAGGAACAGTGAGGCCAGCAGGACCACGACAGTGACTGTCCCTGTGCTGGGCACTGCTGAGGCCACACCTCAAGTGCTGTGTCCAGTTCTGGGCCCCTCACTGTAAGAAAGACGCTGAGGTGCCGGAGCACGTCCAGAGAAGGGCACGGAGCTGCGGCAGGGTCTGGAGAAGTCTGAACAGCTCCTGTGAGGAGTGGCTGAGGGAGCTGGGGGCCTTCAGCCCAGAGGAAAGGAGGCTCAAAGGGGCACTTGTTGCTGCCTTATTTCAACTGCCTTAAAAAGGAGGTTGTAGTGAGCAGCGTGGCATCTTTTCTCCCAGGTAACAAGGGATAGGATGAGAGAAAATGGCCTCTAGTTGCCCCAGGGTAGGCTTTGATCCAATCTTAGGGAAAATTTATCTAAATGTTGGTCACACTGCCCAAGGAATTTATTGAATCACCATTCCTGAAGGCATTTTGAAGGATGTAGCTGTGGCACTTGGTTGAGTGGTGGACTTGTTGTTCTTTTAGGTCTATTACAACCTTAATGATTCTATGATTCTAAGAACTAGCAATGTTCTGAAGGATAAACTGGTTTTTTAAGCGTTCTTCACTGATTTTTTTTTTGTCTAATCTTAACCTATAACAAAATACAGTTTGCATCTGTGATCTTGTTTTTTATTTAGATGAGGCAGTGGAAAGAGCACTGAAATTAACCTATGGTTTGAAAATGTAACAAATATATTCTGTTTATGCTCATTTACATCATGGTGAGAAAGAGACCCTTGAAACTGCCTTAAATTCAATAGTATAATTTTTTTCAGAACTTTTTTCACAATTTAAATCTAGCATGGCTTATAAATTATAAATTAAGAAATGGATTAACTGTGACTAATTAAGGAGATAAATAGCATTTAGATTTGCTATTTAATTCAGAGATTGTCATCACCTGTCCTAGCTTCAGTGTTCATCAGTAAGTCTCAAAAGGCTCCTAAGCTTATTAGGTCTGTAATGTACATTCACCTTTCAGAAATCTTCCATCCCATTTAATATTGAAATAAATTCTCTAGTTCACAACTAATTATTAAAAGTGTGGACAGTCAAATATTGTCATCCGGAGTGTTATCAACACATTTTAATTTTTTATGTTGTTTCAAGTTTCCTTATTGCTGTCTTCACAGCAGAGACATCAGCAGCCTTTGTACCTGCAGAGGGTTCCATTAACTACAAACAAACTGTGGAGGTTGTAGGAGTTTGCCAGTCATTCCACCAACTACAGCAAACAAGCTATAACATTGAAAACTTGTGGGAAAATGAGTGTGTTTTGATTCTTTTATCATGAACATCTTTTTTATTGCTATGAAGTATGCAAGTTTATCTGAGACTAGGGCTCTGTTAATTCAGGCATGTGAAGTGTCCTGTTTGACTAATTGAAATCAGATTGCTTTGGAAAGGTACCAGGTAGAGCTGCAGTTATTTCAAGTTCTAGTTCTTCCCTTTCAGCATCACGTGTCACTGGCTCAATCCAGCAAAAACAGCTATAGCCTATGGAACTGAAAAAGGGTTCCTCAAAGCTGAGAGGATCTCCTCCACCTATGGATGGAGCAATCCTGAAAAAGACTGGAAGAAAATTTGTGGCTTGGGCACAAAATAATGAAGAATTTCATTAAATCCCTTTGGTAGTCATTTTTAAGTCCAAGATAGGCTGTTACATGGAAGGATGGGAGAAGGCTGCAAGGCACCTGGGCTTTGACTGACAGTCTGTTGCAAAGTCTCAGTGAAATATTCCAACTGGGCTTCAGAGGACTCTTGTTTATACTTGCATTTTTAAAAGCATACGTAGAAGTTTAATGTCCAATACACTGGATAATAAGTAGTGTCAGTCCTATTTCCTGGCACCCATTCATGTAACATTAGCATAGTTTTCTCTTTCTGCTTCTAATATTCTAACTAACCTATAATATCCTAATATTTATTTGTGTCAACACCACCTGCATTAAATTAAATTTGTAAATTAAAAATAGCACACTTGTTACAGCATCAACTTTCTTATCCTCAGTAGCAATTGGTAACTGTTATGTTCAGGCAAAGGAGTAAAATTGAAAAAGATTTGTAAGCATTTTTCAAATTACTTCAGGTAAATAATAAGCAACTTTACTGCTGTTATGCAGTGATAGCTCTCTTTAATTTTCCAGTGCTAAATTAATTTACAGTTGCTTCAGACCTCAGTAATTTGCTCATGGTAAATGCACATGTGGGAGAGTTCTGGGGATCTGGAATGAAGAAATACAAAATGCAGTGCTTACTTATTATAAAATTGCATTTCTTAGATTTACTCTGTCATTACGGCTGCACATAGACGGAAATACGCAAAACCATGAAAAATATAATGAGAGAAGACTGGCTAGATTTGGTCAGGATTTTCAGAGAGACCTCTGGGAGTGGAATGCCTATTTCTTATTAAATTTCCTTTAAATTATTGGGAATACAGCCCTTTTAGGAGGATCTTAGTCTTAGTTATCCTTAGTAATCCTGGTGGTAATAGTCTCCATAAATTAAGCCAATGAATGTTTGGGGGGGTTTTATGGGAAAAAAATGTGCTACAAATTTACATTTGTACCATAAAACAGATGAAATCATGGTGATCCCTATTGGCTTTACTGGGAATAGACCTTTTCAAATAAGATCAAGGCTTTTTACATGGAAGTAGAATATGATGTGCTAGAGGAATATCAGCAACACGTTGCAGATTTTTGTCTAGGTAAAATAAGATATCCTAAAAGATCAGAGCTATAGCCTTCCTTGGATCCAAAGCATTTGTTGCTTTGGTGCCTTTCCTCTCTTACTGGATTTGTAACTCAAGTGTTTGAAGTTAATGCCTAAATTGTAATGAATGCAGTTCTGAATATAATGGTAATATGATTGAGAAAGAAATATACCGATTTAAATATTATGACCTCTCATATCACTTCTGTGGCAGGAAAAAGGGTGTTTTGCCTGGAGGGGTTTCTTGTTTGCCCTTGCAGTATACTTTCTTGATATTGTGGTTTCCTATATTCCTATTTTCTGGCAGAATCCTATTTCTTATTAATAAAGAGCAACAAAGAATTCCTTCAAACTCTACCGAAGAGAGTGTGTTTCACTGTAAGATGATTCTGGAAAGCTTAGTAGCATGTGCTTCCTCAAAGGCAAAAATGCAAATATAGCCACCAAGATGTTACTCTTGCTTTCTGTGCATTCCACATTGACTTTCCTAGAGCCAACACTTATTCCTGTTCCATCAGTACTGTAAACCAGAGATAAGACTTCTTCCTTCTAGTGTGCAGTGGAGAATTTTGATTGCTTTTTTTTTCAGGTTTCTGTAGCCTGACAGATCCAACATGCTTCTGCTACTAGGATTGGGTACAGCATGATCTTTTAAAGCTTCCCAGTGAACTGAATTCCTTGGGCAAACTAGAATCACCCTCCTCATTTCCATCTTATTCTTTTTCCTAGTGACACCTAAATGATTCTATAGCTTCCTGCTATCCTCAAAACCTGCTGGTTTTCAGGATGAAACACTAAAATGCTTTTCTCCCCACAATTTCAAGCAGCCCTAGGACTAAGTGTGCCCTATGAAGGACTCCATGCAGGATATATATGTGCTTGCAGTCAGTAAAAGCACATGGATTCTAACTCAATTTATGTTTTGGAAATTTCTTCAGATTCTTACTGTATATGTATTATTTCAGTTGAAGGTAAGTCTGGAAACTGCCTGTAACTGAAGATGCTTTAGGTTAAAAAAAATTTCTTGAGAGGTTGTATAGTTGCTTAAGAAGGAGGGCTACCCCCTTCTTATCTAATTCTGCTTACCTCTGTTTAAAATTACTCTCTGTTACTGGATTTTTTTTAATTTGTTGGGTTTGGCATGTTTGTTGACTCATTTACTGTTTCACTGTGATACCATTGTGCTTTTCCGCTAACCAGGCATGTAAGTCTGCATCTTGCCTGTCTGACATTTATTCCTCAATTGATGAGGAAATAAGCCATTTGCAGATCTCTCCCTGCAAGGCAGTGAGGAAGAGTCTTCCAGCAGGAGAGAATTACTTCAGATGCAGCTGGTAGGGTTTAGGCCTTTAAACATGAGAAAGTGGACACATAATTCTTGTAGAGAAAAAGTAGATTTCTTCCTAGTTCCTCCTGTGGAAGACATTTTTTTAAAGATTCTCATGTGAACTCATGGAAAAATCTTCTTGTTCCATTTCTTATTAATTAGGATTTTGCATGACACTCATGTGATTCCAGGGACTGATTGTGAGGAGGTTACCCTTAGCAACCTGTCTTTTACCTTGGATCACCAAATAATGACTCCAGTGGGTGTAGCTGGTGTTCTCCATAATAACTGCAGGGGAGCAGAGAATACTACAGTAATATTATGCATTTATCTGAATTGGAAACTCACTTAAGGAGAAGACTTCTAGTTTTTGCTTTACAACCTGCAGTTCAGAAAGTGTATTTCAAAATAGTGTAGAAAAAAGAATCACAAGAAATCAGAAGACAGGAATCACTATAAAACTCAGTGCTTTGTGGCTAAGAGATCAGTGAGAGGAATGCTTATGTGGAAAATATTTGGGTCCTTAATAACTAAACATAAATGCTTATTTGTGATTCAGAGAAAACTCGGTTTGGGACTTTTTTTTTTTTTTCCAGAAGAAAGTTGTTCTGTTTCAGATTGACTTGCCAGTGGAAGTAAGGGAAAGCAAACATTCTTGGATTCTGAGTAAGGGATTTTGAAATCTCTCCATGCTTAATAATGAATCTGACCTTTTTCATTGGCAGTCATAGAGAGCTCCACAAAATAGATGTGGGAGTAGAGTAACTTCCCTCTAGATATCAGACACCCTGGAAGCCCTCACAAGAAGATAATAATGAGGAAAGAACTGGAGGATGCACGTGAACTTTATGGTTATTCCAAAGCAGAATGACTAATGACTGGTTCTCTTCCTTCTCTGACTCTTTGCTGCTTCAAAGCAGACACGGGAGACATCACTTGAGACACTTCCTCCTTTGAAGGCTGCAGGCTAAAAGGAGAGTCCCTTATAGCAGAGTCCCATTGGAGCCACTCTTGTATGGAGGGAGCCTGAAGGCAAAAAAATTTCTTCCTACTCACTCTTCTGCAGGAAAACTGGTCTCTAGGGCAATCCTGAGATAGGTTTTGGGTGTCATTTTTGCCTTCAGTTGGAAAAAATCCTTAGCAATTGAAATGGACAGCAGCAAAACAAACCATAGGCCCAGAGTTTTGACGGTCTTGGATCTGTTTATCATCTAGGTTTCCAGCCAGGGTTATTTAACTCATCATTTCTGGTTTCAAACCCTCCTGCCATAAAGAGGCTTCTGCACCAGCAGAATGGGTTTTCAGCCCTAAAGAGCCTAACATGGAAAGGGCTTGTCCCTTTAATCTAATTAATGACAGTCACTTGGACTCAGCAGTGGCCTTGAAATCCTCTTGCTCTGTTCACATGCATGTCTGCCTTTCAAGTTGGTCAGATTTGAGAAATGTCACTCTATAGGACAAAATAAACAGCTAAAATAATAAGATTGGGGGAGAAAGCTTAGAATTTTTCAGCCTAAATATTGGATTAACAGTTTTCCTCTAAATTCAAGCACTCAGTTAAAGACAGAATTAACTTCTATGCCTAATCTAGCTCTGCTAAACCTATATTTTTGTACTGGTTTTATGCTGGGGGCTCAGACTCTGGATGTTTGTACTTTACAGGTCAAACCCTTGAAAAAAAATCTCCTTTTCAGTTCTCAGTGGGTACCTGCTACTGCTGCCTTCACTGTGGGGAATAAAGTTTACTTCTGTGAGAATTGAATGTTCAGCATCTCTGTGGAGAGGGCCTGTAATCTACTTTTAGCAAATTAAAATCTAAAACAATTTGTCTGTATTTCATTTATGCCTCAGGACAAATTAATGTTAAAAAAAGCCTTTGAAATGAAAATGGTGAGTCCTCACATTAACCTAGTTGTAGTTTTTTATTTCAAGTTTCATTTGGGAATTGAAGGTGGATGTTAAATTGCTGGTAGGTAAAACATCACTGGCAATTTGCTTGGGTTTTTCTGCAAATAGATTTTCACTTAGAAAAGTACAGTGGGATTTGGAAAAAAAAATTATGAAAATAACTAGCTGGTCTTTTCCTTAAAGTTATGTTGTACTCTTCAAAACTTTAACTTGTGTCAACAAAGATATTACAGTCCTAGAAACTGATATTGAGAATAGTCATTAATTATGTCAAGAAAACGATCCCATTTTTTGTCATAGCTTATTATAGTTTATATCCTTGAAAATTTCTTAGCTATGAAACAGAGAAGTACCTCTGCTATAGCTCATTCTCATCTAAATGTATATGTATGTACACATATTGTAGTTTATTTAAAATACACGTGGTTCTACTCTCCACACAAGGGAGTTCCTGCAGGTTTTGGAGTGAACCTTAACCTTAACTTTCCATTTTTTAGTACAACATTTAATCTAGCTCTTCTACAGCTTCTGAGCTCACTGTCATTTCTTTCCACCAATTAAATCTGACTGCTTCAGTGTGTAAGGAACAAATGTGAAACCTACTGATAGACACAGTAGCAATTTCATTCATGGTATATAAGCCCAGAGGGTGAATGTCAGGAAGCCAGCAATCTGTTAAATGCTTTATCCATGTTATGCACAATATATTTCTTATTAGTTATGTTTTTCATGTTCTGGTTTAAGAGAGTCCATTATTTTGTGAAGTTTAATTTGACTTGCTACATAGAAATGGGCTGGTTGACTAGTTACTTTTCCGTCTTGTCTTGGATTGTTAAAAGGGTTGTTAGTCCATTTGCTTTGAGACAAACAGATCACCTCAGAGGTCAGAAAGCAATTGCTTTCCATGGTGAAGCAATACTCAGAGTAATAGTTGGTGTAATAAAAGGGATTAATTTTCCAGTGCTTTATACTGGGATTAGCCATGGGTAGGCTTCTGCACTCTGCATCAATCTCATTTGTGGCAGATGAGAAAGAAGTGACTTGTATGTAAAAGCTTTCCTCCAAAGCCTGTGCTATTAACCACCACCAGGATTAAGAAATGGACTATTGAGTAAATCCAGTGCAACATTCCTGCTTCTGCAATCAACAGCTGCAACTATAGGCTTGATCTACCCTTGCACATTACACAGACTAATACCTGCTCAAGGTGTTACAGGGTGATGCCATTGCATTTTACTCTGGTGTGAGTCACTTTGGGTGGTGGAAGGTACTGCAAATGCAAGTGCCATATCTGTTGATAAGGACTACACTGCAGAAGCAGACTGAAAGGAATGGGTACCTATTGGATCTGCTGAATGGATCACTTCTGACCTACAGAATTTGGATGAGTGAAAAATGGGTAGGAAGTGTTATCAGGTCCCCCATGCATAATAGATCTTGGCCCTTTTTCTACACCAATGAGTGACAAAAACATGTGTATAGAGCCAAAAAAGCATGGTTACTGTTTTGTCTTTTAATATATTACGGCTCCACTATTTAAGTTGGTTACACTTTTAGCCATTTTTCATAGGAGGAGGTTTATTTGTAATTTTATCCTAACACTTTTTTTTTCTGCAATGCTTGAACGTTTGACAGCTTATATGCAAGTATGCATTAAAGAAAGATGCATTTCAAGTTTTATATTCTTGGCTCTGATGGAAGTTTTTTACTAGTTTTTTCTTATATAGAGATGGGTCTGAACAGTGAATGTTTGTCACCTACTTAATGAACTGTAAGTGTTTTGATTTGGCAGATTATTTTAGCAGGTTCATATTGCACATGCAGGGATAAAAAGTTAGCCATAACTGCCCAGGCACAGTTCTCAAATATATTGAAACACCTGCCTGCAGTTACCTTATCAAACACGTTCCTGGCTTTAACAGCACAATAAGCTGTCATGATGCCAAATAAATGCCAAAACTGACAGAAAACATCTGGGATTCAAGGACTCAGTTTTGCTTATATCTATGGTATCAAAGTACCTCAGCCACATTTACACAGTGCTTTCTCTTCCATACTGATTGCCTGTGCAAGAATTTTGTCATAATGGCATGCTCTAATTGGACATGGTAGCATTCTCCAGAAAAATAGAGGGTTGAACCAAACTCAGGGTACCCATACCAGGAAAACAGTGGGCAGGATAAAACAAAGGAGTCCAAGCAAGTCGAAGGGAAATATTCTGTAAGGGCTAGCTAGAGACTGTAATGTAATGTTTTTTTCTTAGAGATCCCACTTTGTGATGTTCTAGACAAAACTGGAAGATAAAATCTGTTGACCAGACTAGGAAAAAATCTTCATTTACAGAGCAGATGATAGTCCCCCAGAGGAGAAATTGGCTATGACAGTTCATAAAGCTTCTTCACCTGGAAATTACTTGGTCTACAACAGTGAAGTGTAGCTCTGTCTTCCTGCTGCTTGTGCTGAGCTAGAGATACTTTCCTTTTTCTATAGCTTTGCTATTATTGGGATAGGGGCAAGGTTTTTCTCTGTATGGTAATTAACACAGGAAAATTTCAGGATGTTCCTAAATAAACTTATAGGATTTTTGAATGGTTATAAATAAAGACCACCTACTGGCTGTTGTGAAGGGAGTTCATGAAACAGGATGTCAAGCTCAATGTGTTGTAGTCACAACTTAGACCACACAGTCTTGCCTTGCTTCCACTCCCACAGCTTGGAAAGTTCCTCGCACACAATCTAATCCACCCTGCTTTGAGATACAAGCTGCTGTTTAGATCTTATTAATTAGCATGCAAGCAGAAAGGAAAGAAAGTGACCTTTCTGTGGCTTAATTCTCCAGCTTCAGTTCAACAAGAGCCAGTGAAGTGCCATGCAATTAATAAGAGTGCAGAAAGAAGTAAAGGTCTCATTTTATGGTCGGAGAGATCAATTTCACAGAAAGGTACTCAGTGTAATTTTAGGAGCAGTTAATATGCCTGCTATAGCACAGGTATTTAATTGAGCAATTCCCTATGTTTTACCAGTATGTTAAGAGAAGAATACATTTATTAAAGTGTTCTTTTGCCTTATGTTTCTGTGTGGTAGTGGTGTCTTAAGTTTTAGATTTCATATTTTCTAGATTCTGTACTACATTAGTATATCTCTGACCTTCATATAAAGCGTTAGCAAGATCTCCTCACAGTTTAGTTAGACAAAACAATCCTTTTCCAGCCTGAGAACCAAGGACACCATTAGAGCTTCAGTCCAAAAAAGTATTAACAACAGGGAATTGAGGAGAGCAATATGGGAGGATGGGACTTCATATCTATAGCTGTAATTGGACAATTAACCCCAATATGTAAATGGATCAAAACTTATAAAAGTGTGAAAACTCAGGACCAGCAGTTCATCTTGGGTGTAGCCACAGCCAGGCTCTCATACTGCCCAAGGTGTATCCTTTGAAGACCTTTTAATAAATATCTACTTTATTCCTTTAACACTGTCTAGCCTCTGTTCCAGGTAGCCTCTCCAGGCATCAGTTAGTCATCAAAACTGAAATTACATCTAGACCTAATTGGACTTTCACAGCTCCTCAAGGTAACCATCCCTTGAATGGTCCGCGATGGGGTTTTCTCTTGTTGGACAATAGTTTAAATGAAGTATTTCTCACTGGTGGTTTGCTGGTAAGGCAGGTCCAAAGTGGAAAACAGCTGTAGTGTCCTTGTGTTTGCTGTCCAATACTGAGCTCAGCTGGTACTGCTCTATACCGCTAATACACAAATATTTAATTCTTCTTCCATATTATACACCTTAATGAGAACACAAAAGTGGTTTAATTTCAGGGTTTTGTCTTCATATTAATGCTCTCTCTGCTCCCACTCACAAGGAAAGCAAATGAAATGGACCATTAACATTGAGTTGACAGAGAGAATCTGTTTAGCTCCATTTCCTTTTATGAACAAGAATATGCCAAAAGAGGTAAACATCCAAGGACATGTTGATGGGATTGGGCCATGCAGCATCAATGTCAAGTGTGTCCTTAATTTCCTCTTTTCATTTTATTGGAGTTTTAGGCAATGAGCATGCAGGAGGGAACCCTGAAGTCTTGGCTGCTCTCATTAGTAGTCAGAGATAAAGGCAAAGGAAGAAGCAGAAACAGCAGAATTGCACCTGTCAGCAATGAGAAAACAATTATTTAAGATAGTTCCTTTTTATTCTGAACAGCATAATGGGACAGCAGTTCTGGTATCAGAAGGTGTAGTTATTTTTGTGAGCACTTTCAATCCTAAATATTCTATGGTCCACCAGGAGGAGCCACCATGAAAATCATGCATATGCTTTTAAACTTGTGCCAGCAAAATTTCATTGCTCCAAATGTTCACAGAAGTAAATTCAAAGGGGTGAAAGCATGGTTGGAGTAAAACCACTTAAAAGTTCAAACATATTTATTGGGAATATAAGATGACTCATCTGTCTCTGCTGGCAGTACCTCAGCCTCATAATATTTATGGAAACCTACAATATAAGAAACAATTCCCTCCAGCACCACCATTTTCATTTGCAGTTTTGTAATTATAAAATCTGTTCCAGCAAAGCAGAGAGGATTTGCAAGTGCAGTCAGCCCTAACCCAGCACAGCCCCTATCTGCACATGTGGGTCTCTGTGCAGCTTTGGGGTTCTATTGCCACCAGCTATGTGGAACCAAACCTCCAATTATGCAGGCCCATAAAGCAGCTACAGAAACAGCCTTTCTCTTCAGTAGCATAATAAATAATTTTAAAACTGTTTTTTAGGTCTATATCTACCAATAGCATGTAACAGAAAATACCACAGACTGTTGTCTTCACAGAATTTCAATTAATTCTAGGTTTCTTTAAAATTAAACTCTTCATAAACTTGGTGTTTGTTCCAGAGGTTTTGTCCAGAATAACTTTCAGATAGAGGCCAGTCAAAGCAGTGACTAACTGGAGTCAGAGGTCAGCAGCCTGTGTGAATGCTTTATGGCAAAAGAGAGAGAGGCAGGGGAATGCATGTAGTTTTGTGTCTGTAATGAATGCATATGCATGCACACACTGTTGGTGTGGGTCAGGGTTCAATCAAGTGTGTTACTTCACTGAAATAATTTATAGCTATCTGGACACAGTTTGGGAGATCAGCCACAACTGCAACCAAACTGTTGGTGGCATTTGCAGCTCATCTTGTGATATTAAGGTATCTCTGAATGTGCCCATGTCTTGGGTGCTCACATGCTAAGCATTAAGCTGTTGCCAGATCTGAGAAGGGAATATGACTTTCTCCAAAGCAACAAAGAGGTCTTTTGGAAATGTTCATTTAGTAAATTCTGTTATTTCCCTTCTGCTGCAGGAACTGAAGGTGTCAGCAGGTGCCATCTCCTTTCTCCCTCTAGCTCATAATCGTCTTGTAGTATCTGTGCTTTGTATCAAAATATTTATTAATATAGACTGATGGGAAGTAACTTGCAATTTATATACTATAAAAGGTTTTAGCTTTCTGATCTACTTTTCATTCATTTACTGCCTGAATTTTATGTCCTCTTTATCTGTTTGAAGTTACTGTTGCAATTAGGAAGAGTAAGATGAAAACTAATAATAGTTTTTTTATTTTATGGCTCCCATTATATTTACATTCCAGCAATTATCTGTCATCATTCTAAACACGCTTGTGTGTAACCAGGCACTTTATCTCATCATTATTCCTTTTCCACCTGTGCAGACCTGCACACACAGAGCAATCGGCAGGCTCCATTAAACTGCAACACAATCCCTTTGTTTTCCCTCTTCTACCAACCACTACGTTGTTTGACTTCTTGCATAGTCACAAACATAATTCTCCCTGTGCTTGTCTTGGTGTGCTGCAGTGAAAAAGGACAGTTTGGTATTAACAATCCTGATGCAGCTGATGAAGCACATAAGTGTATTGAGGGGAAAAAAACAAGCCACTTAAAATTATTTTTAAAGGACCATGAGACTGTCACCTGCTTTCATGTGTTTTGCAAAAAGCAATTATATAATCATCTAAATTTGATTCATTCTGATTTAGCAACTATATTATTTTGGATAGCAATTGGAAATTCATGTGTCTGAAAAGCAAGTATCTAAGCTTTTATTTTGAGATGTAATATGCCATAATATTGTGAAAAATGAACAAGTCATGCCTGATTGGTTAAAAAGTGTGCATTTACGTAAAAGTGTTTAGCAGGCTGAGTATTATGTGGGAAATGCCAGCATTCTAAACTTGCTAATGTCCTGAGACATTTTAACATAGCAGTGTATCATGGAATAGTGTTTCATTAAAAGAGACATTTGGAAGCATTAGACAAAGTACAATTATGCAAATGAAATATTTTACAATGTAGTTCCAACACAAATATTAATCTCAGTACTTTGTGGTAAAATGGAAATCACAGGTGAAGACGAAGCTGCCTACACCACAATCCACAGCTGGTTCCTCTTATGTTTCCATATTGCACATTAGATCAAGAAAACAATTAGAGAGGGATTTTTGAAATGCACTGCTGTTTAAAGTGTCCTGTCTTGAATTTACTTTAATTCCATGAAAATGTATGGCACCTCATTATTGAAACACAGCATTCTTTCCTCTTTATACTATTTGTACTTCTCTTTTTTACATTTTCTGTGCTCTGGAGAAAATATTGCTGTCACAGTGGCATTTGCTTTTCAACTCACTGCTTTTCAATGGTTTTCAGGTCTCTTAAGTGCTATCAATTTATTTGTGTTCCGGTGCCACTTCTGTGAAGCAAACCTTTCTGTCAGCTCATTGCGAGCTTCAGGTGGCTTGTATTTGGAAGCTGAGGTATAAACAAATTGACAGTATCAAGCTCAGCCTATCCTCTCACAGGAAATTCCACCCTTTTTTTTAGACCATTATTCCTCCAATTCATTCAGCAGAACCATTTCATTTCATCTGACTAGGGTTGGGATTGACTCAGTCCCTTGGATTTGTGTGGAGACCCTATGCTAAACATGAAAGTCTGTGTATGCCAAAGATACTGGATGCAATTACTCCCTTCACTGTATTTTTAATCTCTTTTCTTCCAATATTTAAGTTTTCTTTGGTGTTTAAAATGGTTCTTCTGCAACGTCTTGCTGATGAGTTTTTAACTGCCCTACCAGGGTCTAAATTTGCCTTCAAGTGAGCTCTTAAAGATGCTAAATTTGAACTAACACATCAGACATAAGAATTTATTTTCATACTTGCTTTTCTTTTTTCTACCTATCTCAGCTTGCACTGCCTTTATAAATTACTGTTGATCAAAACAGAAGCAGTCAGCAGTAATTTGTCATTTTTAGTGCCTTCACCGTTTTTGTGGTGTCAACAGCTTTTGATGTGCATTGCTTTGTCTGTCTGTCACAGCAGAGCCACATGTATGTTTGCAGAATCCAAACATTCTGCATATTCTCATCAAGAAGCCTATTTTGGGTCTTTCAAACACACTTAGGAATGGGTGTGGTTTAGAGATAACATAGTAATTACAACCGAAAAAAACAAGACAGGAGAAGCTCCTGATCTTCTGTCTTACAGGGATTTATTTATCTGTGGGGTGTTTTTTCCAATACTTGAGGCTTTAGCAGCAGCCACAATGGAGCAACATACCACTATCACTGCTTTTCAAAAAGTATACAGTCAATTATTCATGTAATTTTTAAACAATAGTCAAATGGCCCTCTTGGCTCTAAAGTCCACTGCTGTTTAGAATGAAAATTTGGAAATAGGCAAGTTTGCTGCTTTCATAGTAATTCATTGCCAAAAATAATGGAATCTGCATCATTTGGTCAAGGTCTTAAACCATAATTTATAAATATGTATTTCAGATTTAGAATTAAAAAATAAGAAAGAACATTAAAATATGTTCTATATAATGGGGTTTATGTCTGATTTGCTTTAATATCTACAGATTTATTTTAGTGTCAGTCCCATACATCTAATCTTTCCTGGATATTTAAAGACCTGCTAAGTCACAATGTGAACCAATTTTATCTCATGACTGTTTTAGTAAATCCTTCAAATTCCTGACACTTAAGGCCCTGTCACAGTGCAAACAAGCATTGCCTATTATCACTTTGGAATTGTAATAAAGGATTTTTGTTTTGAAGGGTTAGTCTTGTTTGAGTGTAAGTGGTAATTGATGCATTTCCTTTTGTGCTATTTTCCCCCAAAAACTGCTAGTCTTAAGTATCTCTCAAGGAAAAAACCTCACCTACAATCTTCTCTAAAGGTGAGCCTTTGCTTCATAATTGGTTATGCAAAAGCAGTCAATGAATGTCTGAGAAAAATAAATGTTTATTAATCAGGGAAATCATAACTTGGACGTATATATATGGGGAAGATAGAGACATTGTGCAGGTGCCAGCATACCCAACATACCTTTAGTCTTCCTAACTCAACAACCAATTAAAAAAAAATATATAGATGCCAGAACACTACAGTCTTCAGTGAGGCTGTATTCACCTTGGGAATTTTTGTTGGTATTTCTTGGGAATTCTTCTCCTGGTATTCTGGCCATCTTGTACTTCACTTTATCCCTGTATCTTCTGCAACCGGACCTCTGAAGTATTCCAAGTTTTTGTATGTCTTGCTGCATAGAGAAAAATCCTACTTTTCAGCAACACAATACATGGAAATTACTACTCTTGGGAGATACAGTCTTGTTTTGATTGGTACATTCTGATGCCAAGTGTGTGTAGCTCAGGGGTTGTCCAGATTTTGTTCATCATTTAGTCTTATCCAAAATTACTGAAGGAGAGAAAACACAATAAAATGGATCTCTGCATTGCAGCACAATCTCAGTCAGGCTTGGAAAGCACAAAGCTATGAAGGCAAGCAGTAGATAAACTGTTGGCAAAGTTCATGATATTCTCCAAGGCATGGTGACATCAGCTGAAGTCTTTCAGCAAATACTGATGATCTGTTTTGATACAAACAAAAGTAAACAAAGATGCTGGCTGACAGAAAGGAGAGAGAGAGTGGAATAAAAGACTAAAAGACACCAATGGAATAAGGATTTTGCCAGTGACTTAGAGGAAGCCAAACCAAGCAATGTCCTCTTCATTAATAATCACGAGAGATTTCCAGGCTATTTATATCCCCCAGCTTTCCTGACAATACCATAAAATAAGTCCTGAGGATTTTTTTGACAAAATTAACATAAAATGCATTCTTCTTCCCTATTTCTTTTTTTTTTTTTTTTAATTGCACTCATGGTAATCATTAGGAGCAGAAAGATGTCAAGAGAACATGTCATGTATCTAGCAGGCACTTGAGCAGATTTATGATGGCAGCAAGCTTCCACTCTCCTTTGTCACCTTTCATAGATTTACATGTTGGCTTAATAAGAATGAACAATGAACTGTTTGTCAGCTGGGAGAAATAACCTCTAAATGTCTAGTTTTTGCTTTAAAGTGCATACAGAAGAACAGTTTATTATATATATGTAGAGTGAAGGACAGGCAGCCTGAAATGAAGCACTAAAGATCAGAAAAACTGGGTAATTTGAAGAAGTTGTAACCTTTGGCTCACCTTAGAAAGCTGTAAATGCTTAGTGTGGGGTGGGATGGCAGTGAGGTGGTTGTATTAACTCAACTTTGGCTTCCACTGCTGACATTGAGGTGAGTGCAACGAGAAGATACTTCTGTTAGGAACTGGATCCTGATTATATCCAGTTGGCATGAGAGGAAATTCCAGCATTCTGGTTGAGAAAACTGCTCTTACATTTCTGGAAGGACAGAGCTCCAGGATGGCTGCACACTTTTCAGTGAGCTGCAGGACTTTAGGCTTGTTAAAGTCCCCTTGAGAATTCAGTAGCAAGTTAAGCTGTCTGTATAGACATACAGAAATGTAAAAATGAAGGCATTATTCTTCCACAATAATCAATTTCATGAAAAAGTGACAGATCTCGAACTTGTCAGAAGGCTTTTGTAGAAATTGGAATATGTGTTCTAGTGCAGTTCAAAGAACCTGAAATTCTTACTACTACTTTTTGACTTAGATACTAGACAAAATTAATAAGATGTGAAAGATACATGGGCTGAGGGGGATTTAAAGTGAAGGATGGGATACCTTTTAAGTAAGCACAAGAATAGGTGGGGTAGTATTAATATGCCTGTAATTTTTCAGCTGCTTCATCTTGGTACCCTGCAGATGGGGTTAGACTCAAATTCCCCTGATATTATCTGAACTTCTATACCACTGCACAACCTATTTCTCACTCTAGTAAGGCTTAGCTGTTAAATTCCCCCTCCCAAAAGACTTGAGCTGTATAAAAGCCTGAAAATTGGAGAGGTCTAGAAATTGAGAAGTTTTGCATTTGTTGAAGTCTCCCTTAGGTACTCCATCTATTGCATGTTGAGAATAAGAAATACATAAAATACAGAAACTTAGTTGATCCTTTTCTTTACATGGAGAGTTACTCTTTATGCACAGTAGCTACTGTCTGGCCACAACTAAACAAGATTTTGGTGGGCATCCAGTGCTTGCACAAGTAGTTTCTGTCCTTGTGTTCCTGTCAATGAGTCAGAGAAGAAATCCAGAACCCGCAATTGTTAGCCCAGGGTCTGTAGACAACTGACAGAATTCTCCAAGATTATAACTGTTACCTCCACAGAAACTGAGGTTTATTCTTTACACCTTACATAAATCTTGCAAGTTTTCAAAGAAAAATTAAGACATAAACAAGACCCAGATATATATCACTCGCCACATACTAACAGAGTCACTCAGAACCAGGTTTTTTTTCTGTGAAAAATAATTAATTTTATGTCTCTTTGTTCATTTTTACTGCAAGTGCAGTGTTTAATATGTTATGACCAAATGCTGAAGTACCTTGTTTTGTTTTTTTTTTCCTGAGCAGAGTTCTCACTGATTTTAACAATAGTAGTTTCTCAGAACTTGGCCCTAAGTCTAGACACATACCTATTATTAGAACAGATTGCCTATGGTCTGTCTGGCTCTGAATGTACTCCCTCTGTTGTTCTGTCTCAGCCTCATCACAGCTAAGAGGGTTGGGGGGAATTTGTTTTGCTTTTACATCCAGATCTGACCACTGCATAATGGCATTAAGCCTTCAAGCTTTAGGAAAATTTTAATTGGGAGATTTTTCTTCTTATTGCTAATTTATCCCCTAGAGTCTTATTAGGCTTTGTTGTTTCTGCTTGTGAACAACATCCTTGAAGCTGAGCTGGGCTGAGTCTGTTCCATTTAACCTCCAACCCTTCAATTGTGGCACTGGGCTGCTACTGCAATAAACAAGGCTGCCATTCAAAACCTGGGTTTAGTTGAACTTAAAAGATCATTTTGCCACATTTAATGCAGAGGCTTTTTCAGATAGAAATTGTTACCTACTGGGAAAATACATTGTGCAAGAGTCTCGAAGCTCCTTATTATCTTTTCCTTGTAGACACATTTAGCAGTACCAGTCGTTGGTCATAAAGAGATGCCATTGCAAGAGGCATGTTGCCTATTAAAATTCCATGATGCAGGTATGAAACCAAATTCTCTTAAAGTGTAGAGGCTGTGCTGCCTTCTACATTGCCCAGAATCCAGACCTTGAATCTGAAGAAGGAGTTTGAATCTTGAAGAGATCATAACATCCACCCCACCTCTCTTCTGCAAAGAACTCTCCAGGTCCCATAACTTCCCTTGTTCCTTTGACAGGAATAAATGTCTCTCTAAATGAGAAAAGAAAGATTAGATTTGTTTTCCATTAGAAGTCTGCAGAGAGGAGACATTCATTCCAGGCCCTGTGATGGCACATATGGGACATCCACCAGAGCAGAGGAGCATCAGCTCTGCCTTAGGTGCCTGGTCAGTTGCATTGATTCAATGACATTCACAACTGAGCTTAACTGGGTTTAGGGGACGTCACCCTGGGGAGCTGAACTTGAGAGCTCCATCTTGACAGATGAAGTGCTTCACAGAGACATCAGCAGGTCTGCCCTGTGTTAGTTTCCAAATCTGTCCAAAGTGAGTGAGAAGTTGTGCTGTTGTCCAGACCAGTTACTAGGATGAGTAAGCAGCAAGTTAGCTGTTCCTACTCTGCCAGGGAAAA
Source organism: Anomalospiza imberbis (assembly GCF_031753505.1). Classification (NCBI taxonomy): domain Eukaryota; kingdom Metazoa; phylum Chordata; class Aves; order Passeriformes; family Viduidae; genus Anomalospiza; species Anomalospiza imberbis. The sequence goes on along the minus strand of NC_089687.1, from coordinate 28,988,268 downwards.
CAAGGGTTTACTCCTTTCTTGACCTGAGAATATTCTCCTCTGTGTAAATACAAGATGAGAAGGCACATTCAGCTAAGGAGTATATAAGACAAAAAGATCCTCTGTCCTCAATCCTGTAAAATACATGTGGCATGCTGATAGTTTTGTAAAGGCTGAGGAAAAGATGTTATTGTTTTGCTTATTCATTTCTGTGAATTTCTGTGAAGTTCTGTTATATAACCCAGCCGAAAATGCAATAATTTGTGTTGCTTTTTTTGAAGAAAGTTCCACTGGGCAGAAGTGAGGCTGCATAAGAAATGCAGCCATTGGTATGCAGAGCATGCTGCTGTGTTAGTGCCTTATTATGGCATCACAGTTGCTTAAAAACATGTGAAGCTGAAGAGAATACATATCTCACTGAAAATATATTTTCCCTTGCCTAGATGAGAATTTACCAAAAAAAAATTAAGAAAAAACATGTAGAGGGAAGGAATATTATGTTGCAACTTGTTCAAAAAGACAAGCTCATAATTAAGTGCTCACTGTGTCCGAGATGTTTACAGGCATACACCTTTGCCACATTTCTCCCCAAAGAAGGTTCACTTGTTTTCTTTCTAAGGCTGGGGTAGAGCATATCTGTATGGATTCACACACTGCACCTGAGCTAGTGAAACTCACAACCTCAGTGTTGTGCTGTGATTGCTGTTGTAGGGTTGTGCCTGTAACTTCTTTCATGGAATTTTGTATGCTGCCCTGTGCCAAACACTATATCTTTAAAACAGCATTGTATCCATCCCTCTTTAGCTTATGGCATGTCCCTTTCTCATGGCAAGCAATTTGTTTTGAGGCTGAGGTGACTCGCATTGCATCCTGGTAGCCTGTTGTGGCATTATCACTTTGTTTAGTCGCAAGCAAACATTTGCAAAGCTGGACAAAACAAAAATAAGTAAAATCAAGTGGCAGTTCTGCTCTGACTTTCTGGAGAGTCCATGTAATGTCAGAATGTTTTCAGCTTTTGACTAAAGTAAAAGATAAGAAAACAATGAGTTCTAAATTATTCTCAGAATTCCTACAACCGCTTTCCAAAATAGATTAAAAAAAATCCCAAAACACCATTTATATTTGAATAAATCTTCTTGCTTTGTCAAATAAAGTGTAAATATTAATATAGAGTGTGCAAACAACACAAAGAAAGTGCATCTATGTACAAATAACTGGAACATGAAAATGGTAGAATCCTGTTTTGAAGCAAGAATGTGAGCTGGTGCTGTAATACATTTTTGCTGTTACAGCATCTTCTGAGACTTTCAGTGAATTTTACAAATTACACCTTTGATTATACTCAGAGAAACATTTTCTTTCATCCTTGGGGATGACTAGCAGATGCTCAGCCTCTCCCAGGATCTGACACAGTAACCGTATTATCGGTAACTTTGATAACACCTTTCTCATCTGAACTTCTATCAGTAGCTAACAGACTGGCACTTCACTCTAAGACACAAGTGTCTCACCCTTATTTTTTCCCATCCCAAGCTCATCTTCAATGTTCCTTCCACTACCAAATACTATAATCCTCACACAAAACTGATTTCAGGGATGGAGAGTCAGAAAAGTTTCTGAAAGTTTTAAATGTTTCTTGAGTCCATATAGTGTAAGAGGGTCTCTTATAATCTCTTACAGACCTTTAATCATGAGCTGGTTTGCAGGTGGAGTCTCAGAGTAGTGTCTATAGAAAGGTGATTTCTATCCATCTATCCAAAAGGAAAATTGGTTGAGCAGCTGTAAAAGCTTACAGCACTTTGCAGAGGTGTTCTCATTATGCTCCATGTCCATACACCTACTACTAAGAGCTCATGAAAACTCTGACCCTGCAAATGTGTCGTCTGAGAAGTAAGAAAATAGCCAAGAGTATCCACACATTTTCTACCTAAATTGATTGGTCAATTCTTTTGGTGCTAGAGGCTGCTTTTGTAAATGTACAAAAGTACAGTTCAAACTTTCATCTCTATCTGGCTTTGGACTCCTGCTGGCAATTGTTCAGAGACTTTACAGAACTCTGTGCTGATAACAATGGTAAATTTATGAAGTATTCTAGAAATTGAAAGCCTAATGATTTTGCATATCCAAAATATATTTTTATTTTGGTGGAGAATGATTTTTTTCTTTAAAATCATTTAGAAATTAAGATTCTTCACAGGGCTGTGAAAGCAGTAAACTTAATAAGTTAATTTCAGTAGATACATGAAATATTGTCATCCACTTTAAAAAACTGGAAATCAGTAGTCCTTTGCAGCTGGAAGGTCTTGCAACAATAATTAATTCATGAAAGAGCAAATGTTTAAGATTAGTCTTAATATTTTTTCATGTGATTAATATCCTATGGGTGTAAAAAAATTCCCATGGACGTTGTCATGTAACTGTTTCTTTCATGCTTGCAAATACTGGTTCTAATATATGAGTGGAAAAAGTAAGAGATAACCAGGAGTATGAACAGTCAAAAACCAAGAGAAGCAAATCCCATTCAAAATAGTTCAGACACTTAGTTTGAGACATTTGCTGTGCAGTTACAAGTGGCTGTTTGTAAATATTTCTTGATAGCTTCCTTAAAAAAAAAATAAAACAGTTTAATGGGATGAGTAAAATCAAAAATTTAAATAGAAAACGTATGGAACAATAGAACACAAGTATCCATTTGTATAGATCATAGCTGATTCTGGCTTCAACAGAAGGAAGAATTTAACAGGGAGGCAAAAAACCAAACATTTACCACCCAAATTCAGTAGGAATCGCTCTAATAAAGTGGGAGAAAATTTTGCCTACTGTACAGTGTGAATGTCCATTGACATTTAGAATTCTTTTTAATCAAGAGAGTCCTAACAAACCTACCAGGAGTTTGATCTAAGATTGCCTGAAAGTGATCACTGGCACATGTTGCCAACCTGTCAAGTACTTGAACATCACAGCCTAAGATTTCTTTCACATGGAGGTTTGATTCATACTTTGGACTTCTGGTTCTTCTATGAAGTATTACAAATTAAGCTATTTAATTTTAAAAGGACAGAAGAGACATATTAATTATCTGTTCTCAGATTTTTTGTAAATACAAATTGGACTTCAATAGCTGATTCCCTTAGAAACTACAGCATATTTTTGGAGGGTTTTCCATTTTTTGGAGGGTTCCCAATTTTAAATTATTTGTAGCTAGGGCATTTTTTTTCTTTCAAATTAGAAATGGATCTATTGTTAAAAAGATATGTTTACTACAGTTTTTAAACATGTTCTATTGCTATTATTTCCTGGAAAATAATTCAATTTTGCACTTTGACAAAGAAATGTACATTCCTTTTTTTTTCTATTATCCACTTTTAGTTGTAGGTCAGAGTTATCGCTAGTACTGTTTTGTAAAAAAATGTGGTTTATATTCATTGATTTGGCTACCTGTAGGCTTCTTTCCATGTCTTTTTTCTTTCTTTACTGCTTTTCTTATATTTGTTACCCTGATTCATAATGATTACCATCAGCTCTTATTCATAGGTGATTTGATTTGATTCCAGTAGGAAAGGATTGACTGAAAGTAGTTTTACTCTTTTCATTCTAAATTCTATTTTCGTGTGTTTGAGGGTCAATCAATCCCCTGTGGTTTGAGTACTATATTTTTTTTGAGTATTTTCGTATTATACTGTTGGTATATACATAGTCTTAATACCCTCATTGCTTCAAGTGCTGGATATCAGCACCTGTTAAAGCCCCAAGAGAACCTTCGTAATATTCACAATTTCACAGGCTCATCTCTCCGGGCTGGAGACTGCTCCTTCCTGATGAACCTTTGTTCTGTATAATATCCTGCAGAGTGCTGGAATGGAGAGTTCATCATTTGTTCTCTGTGATTTCTCTGTTTTTCTGAGCTCTGCTTCACTACAAGGAGGACAAAGTCATTGAAAGTCAGGGAAACCACCTAATATTTGATTTTCCCTTCTTTTGATTTGCCAGTAATTAGAAATTATTAATCCTGAAGAAGGATATCTCAGCATCCTGATTCTGGGTATTGTGACTGATTACACCTTTCCTTCTAATGAGCAGATTACAATGTCTTGCGTCTACTCAAAAATGACAGTGTAATTTCTCTATCTGTTAAGTAGGTTTTGTCCTTCTTTTTGCCTTTTAATATAACAGTCCCTGTTTTTCCCCTGCTCCTGTGTTCATTTTGATATTTCACTCCATGAGCCAGCAAAGTCCTCAAAGCCCTTTCTGATTAGGTGATCTTTACAGACTTTGGATAAGTTTTCCTGAGACAAAACTGTAAAGAAGCTTATTTCATAGAATTTTTGAAACTGTAATACACTGTTCTCTTAATTATAAAACAGGTAATGTAAGGAGTACATTAACAGAGAGATTCTCTAATTGTTAAAACTGAAAAATAATATCTAGAAATTTGTTGATTGGCTTTTCCATATTTTGAGCAAAAACACAGAAGAACTATAATTCCATTTATGCACTGAGATGAAGCAGACAAAAAAAAATTCCAGTCTCCCTTTGTTTATTTGTTCCATTGTGTTCTACAGGATCTGAGAAAGATTCCAGATATTATCACTTACCATGCTTTGATTTCAGTTCTGATAGATATGTAATCTCCAGTGCCCTAGGAAATGTATCTTCTGAGGATCGTTGGTACCTTGATCTTCAGACTAGATCAGCAGTTGTCAGTTTCACAGAGTCTGAAGTAAAATGCAAACTAATTTCTTCAGGGACAACATTATAACACAAAAGACAAGAATATGGCCTGGTAACCCAGAGTTCTGAAACAAATAACGTGAGGAAAAGTCTCAGAAAACAAAAAACTCTTTCATTGAAATTGCAATGAGTCAGGCTCTCAAGAGGCAAAGGATTAGAATTCCAATATTTGAAAGTGAAACAATAGCCACTGTAAAACACAGGATAGAGTTAAAGTAAGAGCATATACAATTTCCTAAAATATTTCTTGAGGAACATTTTAAAAAACAGTAATACTCAGGTTATTATCAACCCAGCTGTGTACCTTTGTTGCAATTTCTTCTTGAGGTGAATGTACATCCAGGACTGAACATGCAGAGTTGAAACAGCCTTAAGGCCACTGTACAGCTGATTCTCAAAACTTATTTTGTGTATATATGGATATACATGTATTTATTATAAGTAGTCATGACCTTCATGAATAATTAAAAGCATGCTCTCAACATTTTATTCCTTACAATAAAAACCTAGTTCTATAAGCCTTTCCTTCTAAGGAACAGTTCTTCATACAAGAAACTGCCTAATTAGAAGGACATTAAAGGTATAAGATTGGACTCAAGCTGATTTCTCAGCTGCATATCAGGAAATTGCTTCAAATCACAGAACAGATTACTGGGACAACTCAGGACAGCATCAGCTATGTAGTAATACAAGTTGCTTTGGAGTAATAATAGCAATACTGTTTAGCCCTGTTCAATGAATTGCAGGATCCCCAAGGCTCTACTGATTAATGCTGATATTCCATTTCCAGAAATGGGGAAAATGAGGTACAGATGGGGAAGTAACTTTTCCAAGATCCAGCAGCAGAAAAGTGGCAGGGATGATAAAAAAATTACTCTAGAAAAAGGCAGTTGTGCATATCTTTCAAAAGTTTACATGTCCACCAAATCCAGGTGACTGTCTTGTGCAAAGCCTGGCTGTCATTCAGGCCCTGGGATCAGAGAGCAGATGTGCAGCACAGCAGTATATCTTTATCACAGCTTCGGTGAAAATATGGAATCAAGTGATTCCACTTTAGAGGATCTTGTTTGCATAGGCTTAAAAGATAATAATCCTTGTCATCGTGATGTAACTTCATTAAATAGGGTTATATCAGCAACAATCAAAACTGGAACTTGAAAGCTAGCAGAGAGTATGGGGCAAGCATGGGTTTTAACACAGGTGTTCTAATGGTTTGTCACTCTGTAGACATGATAAATTTAACTCCATTGCCCTTTCAGGTCAGAAGGACATGTGTGCATAAAATAAGGATATAAGTTACGAGAAATAGTGCTGTAAGTGGCTTTGGGGGAAAATAGTGTTAATTTTTTTTTTTAATCTTACCTTTCGTAAGTATTAATTCCTAGATGAGGATATTTTTCTCTCACTGGAGTTAAAGTTTGTGTTATAAACTATTGACATATTTTTGGTGAATTTTTCATTTTTTGGGGAAGAAGTTTCCATTGATATGTTTATGTCGGTGTAGAATGATTGATCGTTGATATTGTGAACATATTTTTTTTCTTATCTTGTTCCGTTAAAGGAAATAATTTTTTAATCTATTACAACAATATTTTATTCTATAGGAATCATGGTAGGGAATGGTAAATTAGGTTGCAAAGTTCTTATGGAGTTTATTATAGAATTAATTTGTCTCTGGTCATGTAAAATTTGTTGCTTGTTAGATTTTTTTTTGGTAATAAACGCAGGAGTGTTTTATGGACTGTGTGAGAGTTCAATATATCTTGTAGTTAACAGTTTTTGAACTTATAATTGTAGTGTAATTACTTTTTCTTCAGGAAGAGATTACTGATCAATTTACACAGGTGTGGTGGTCAACTAGGTCAAAGTAAGAGTGGGTTGCTTCGCACTGTAACACAGTGATTCTTGTTAAAAATATGTAATAATTTTCACTCCTCATTGACTAAGACAATCCTGACCATATAAATTTAAAGGAGTAGAGGTAACATATGGTTGTATGGTTGATTTTTGCTCTTTAGGGTTTGTGATTAAAATAGTGTTAACTGAAATTTTACTCTTGGTGGGTTTCCAACCCATAGTTTGTTTGGAAACTATGGGCTGTATAAGCATATAGAGCATGTTTCATTTCAAACAACTGGCTGCTCCAAGTAGACTGGAGGCGTGTTAATGGCTTGGTAATTTTAGTATTTTCAATTTCTGAGTAATCTGACAATCAGAGGAAGTGGACGTTAAACCTGTCTTTATCAGTTTTCTCCTTTTTATGCTACACAAGACATACTCAAGTCCAGTGAGTTCTGGCAACATATTGAATATGGGAAGATTTTTGAGCTGTACCTTCACTTGCTTAATTACAGTCAACTATCCAGTCTGATCCCTGAGCTGTGATTCTTATAAGGCTTCTGATTTTCGTATATTATGGAAAAAAAATAACTTGTCTCTGCAATGTGCTTATATGATTTTAATGCTGAACTGATAAATTAAAAGAGGAATACTCTCATGCTGCTATTGAACATAATTAATGGGCAGCTCAGTCTGAATTTGAAATGCATTAGTGCAGAGTTGTTCATGATGTACCTTATGTAGCGTAGAATTCAGGTTAGAGTCAATTTATTTTTTTCTGATGGCTCATCCATGGTCCATTAAAACTGTTCTCGAAGGTAAAAATTACATGATGTCTGCTAAAAATAACAGCCTTTATATCAAACATGCAAGATAGAACCTGAGTCTCAAAGGGGAAAGGACACATTTTCATGGGCATATGCTTGAGTCAGCAGCTAATGTAACAAAAGATTCCCCCATGTCTAACCTAAAATGTTGCTGTTACTGATTAGGTCAGCAACAGTTTTGACCTGGTGACAAGAAAGCGAGTTTTCAAGTCTCAGACAAACTGACATTTACCCTTGGGAAGGAGGCAAAATGACCCATGAAGTTTCCATCTGCTGATAGAATAAACATCTGTAGTACTCATGACTGGCATGAGCTCAGTAGCAGTGGAGTGATCTCTGGCCTCCTCACTTATATTGCCATTGAATAGCAATGGCTTCAGATGGAAATTACCTCTGAGACTCCTCAAAATACTGGATTCTACCTCTTGAAAGTATCAGAAAAAATACAGCTCAAAGCATGCACAAAGTTTAAAGTCTTACATGAAGTGTGAATATGACAAATTAAATAATCACAAAAATATGTGCTGGATAGCCACAGGTAACCAAACCATGAGGTTTGTTTGGCAGATAAATCTCTGTGATGGTTCAGTGGCCACAGATTCAAACAGGAAATCACAGGTCCTGTGTGCATTCATGCTTGTGAAGATATTTTTCTGTCTCTATTATAATAGCTCTTTTCATATATTAAAGAAATACACAAATAAACTTCTATCAAATATCTTAGCTCTTTATTGTCCAAGGATAAGTTTCATTATACTGTAAATAATAGACATGTTGCTCCACTGTGCTGAAACCAGAGATTTTTTTTTTCCTAGGACAGCTTGGAAGAGAAACTATTTAACATTCCAAAAGAAGGAAGCAAATGTTCAAAGAGGATGAAAGCTCTTGTGATTTAAAAGGAAAGTTGTCAACCTCAGTAACAACTAAACTGTTTTGTTCAGCAAAACTGCTTTTTGTATTAATGAAATAAACTTTGCCTGATTCTTAAGGCACAGTATTTACACTACCTACCCACTGATGTCCATAAAAAAGCAGGAGACTTGCACTCAACAGTGACAGGAATGTTCTGAAAATGTTGAATCATTTGCAAGCAGAATATTACATTCTTTCTGGCTTAAATGTAAAAAGCAAAGTCAATGGCAATCAATTCAAGTAGGAAATTCCAGATTACTATATTAATTCTTCAATTTCTAATGTCATTGTTGCACATTCAGCTTGCTTTTCTAACTGCAACCCACACTTCTAGAAGTACAATCTGCTAGGAACATTAATAAGACAGTATCTAAATAAGCCTAATAATCTGATTTCTAAAATACTTCTATGCAAATTTCATAATTGATGTGGTTCCAGTTCTTAGTCCTAAAAAAGTCATTAAGTTAGTTGTCAATGTCTATCCCTTAAATTATATGTAAATTTTAAGTTATTTGAGTACTGAAATATTTTTTAAAAAATAATTTGGGTTTTCAAGGTTATTCAAATGTAAAGAATAATAAAATCACAAAGTAATTACAAACACAGATGCTTTTATTTTATAATTATTATATTTTTTTAAAGATGGAAGCTATCAAAATAATTCAATTTCAATATTGGTTTCTCTTCCTGCTTTTAATCTTTAAATGGACACTCCTGATTTCATGTGCTAATCTATTAGAATCTATTTATTAGCCTAACACAAAAGTTAACATTCCAAAGGCTAATGGCACCACACATGCTTAGGGGCATAATATCTGTAGAAGACTTTGTCTAGAATTCTTAATGTATTCATTTGGAAGTAGATCTTTATTTTCCCTTGGTAATATCCAATTTTGGAGATTTGCTTCTAGAAGATGAGTAAATTAATTGTGGAACAATTTTTTAGGAAAGTTGACATCTTTGAGTGATGTCTGAAATGCTTATAAGACATTGTAGCACTTGAAAGTTTACTAAGTTACAGTTTCTTGAATTTCTAAACCAAATTCATGGCCCCAAATTGCTCTTGAACTCAGTGAAGGTGAAAACCTGGCACTACCCCTCCAGGATCCCGTGATGCACCTTGATCCAAAATCATGGTAGATTCCTGTACTGTTCACAGTGGTGCAGAAATCTGTGTAATGAATAAATAATTCCTAGATGAGGATCTACAGAATCCTATCTGTATCAAAAACATTTCCTTTTTTTTATTGAGTTTTACAACGCAGAAAAATCTTTCCCAATTCTTCCTGCTCTGTGTAAATCAAACTATCTAATAGTGCTCTCCACCATCAGAGTAGAATGATTGTCTTAAACACTGCTGCTATTTTCCTGGTGAAAATGCATTTTATCATCATTACACCATATGAGAACCCAAGGGAAATATAAAAACCTGTACTCATCATCTTCCATAGAAAGCTCATTTACATAACCAACTCAATGATGTAAACATCAAGTTGAATGCACATTTGAATCAATTAGACAGACAATCCCAGCTGTTCCCAGTCAAACTGCTCCCCACAGTTGTGAATAGAAAGGATGGCATGGATTCCCTTCCATGCCCACAGCTCTTGTATCACATAGCAAATGCTATATGAACAGCTCAATAACTTTGCTTAGTAGATGCATGGCTATTTTATAAAATACTGCATATGCTGGAATAAAGCCTTTGCAAATTAACATCCTCTGTCAAGGCTTGTTCAAATAGTTCATTAGACTGGACTTTTGATTGGACCATTACTAGCAGAAAATGCCATAGTTGGGGTAACAGAATAGTTTTGAACTTTGAACACTGCAGGATCTGAGCTATGAAACACCCTTTCTACCAATCCCCAGCTCTTTTTAGCATGTTTTCTGGGACAAGCTCATCTCTTTATGTACAGATCCCTGTTGTCACTACTCTATAACTATTTGAGTGCCAGGAGTCTCATTCCAGCAAACTCGTGAAATAAATATGATTAATGATATTGTCACAATTTTCACCAAGCAGACCTTTCAATCACTAAAATTTATTTGATTTGCATTCATAATAAAAATAGGGATTTATTTGGGATTATTCTGCTTTATTGGGTGGACTTCCATGCTTTGCAAAAGACTTGAATAAAAAATTAAATTCTGCCCAAAGAATTTACATAGAGATTGAGTGCACACAGGGAAGATAGATGAGACTGACTGGTTATCAGGTTAGTGGACACTAAGTTTTAAAGCTACTTCTTTCTCAAGTAATATTGGATGTTCAGTTCCATGGTCAAGTACCTCAGCTTTGCAGAAGCAGCTGTGTGCATCTTTCTTACCTGCCTTGTTTTGTGGGCCAGTGAAGGCAGTGGTCATTTTGTCATTCAGTGCAGAATTAAGGGGGATAGCTAAATGTTAAATTGCTGATAGCCATCACTCTCCAATGGCCTATGAAATACATGCATTTGGTCAAGGATGAACTATGTGTTTCCCTGAAAAGTTATGAAACTAGTTAATTTCACTTGAAGGAAGTTAGAGTTTCATAAAGTATGCACTTTGACTCCGTAATTGTGATATACCATGTTGTTAGACCCTAGTAATTGCTAAAGGCAAGAAATTGAAATCTAGAGAGAAAAGGTGTATGATTTTCTGATGTGGACTGTACTTCCCTATAAAACAGATTATTTCATTTTACTTTAAAAGCCATTCCTTCTGTAAAATTAGGAATTTTGAACCACCCTTCTGACCATCTGTGCCTTGGCTCATTGAGGTTTTAAAATGTGGTGATAGATGAATGTATGTGACCATCTTCTCCTTCTGTGAAGTAGGAAGGGTTTCCAGTTACTGTTCTTTGTGCTCCTAGTAAATTAGAGTCAACAAAGAAAGCATTTTCAATCACCAATTGACTTATTAAAATGTTTATTCCTAGAGTTTGTGCAAGAAGCCCTTGCATTCTGTACGTCAGGATATATTTGCCATTCTAATCTCTTCTAAAAAGTCAATTTGGTATGAAAATAAGAAACAAAATATGAATGGAACTTTTAATTAGAGCACCCTAGAGAGCAAAATGTCACTTTAATTCCAGGCTCTGAAATTGTATGGGATTGTATGAGGAAACGAACAGAACTCGGATCTAGTGTCACTGTTTGCTCAGCTTGCAGGCAGTTGGGTGTTACTTGTATCAGAGCAAGCATTATTTGCACATGATGTAAAGTGCATATGTATTACAGCTTTTATTTATCTTCTACCATGCTGTATGTTCAGGTGTCAGATATCTATACTTAGGGGTCACTGAGAGTGTGACATACATCTTGTGTTCTCAACTCTCCAAATTTTAGTAGACATTAATACAGGCTTTGTCCATACAAGTGTCTTGCAAATAAATATTACCCAGGACATGCTTGTGGTTTGTTAATCTGCAGGCACAGCAATAGTTCCAGGTTCTTGGTTGGCTTTGACCACCACCAAGATTGTAGCTGTAGTGAGCAGGTCTATACAGAGCCCAGGCTGTGATCTTTGACTTCTTGAGACTCAAAATTTGGTGAAGCCACAGTGCCTAACGCATCTCTTGCTGAAGAAGCACCAGCAAACCCTGTTCCATGCTCCTTTCTAGTGCCGCTTTCCAAAGCTGCTCATGTCACTGAGCAGCAAACTAGAGCAGGACTCTAGTCTGGTTGAAAGCAGGTTGGAAGGGGAAGGGCCTTATTCTTCAGCCACATTAATTTCCAGTTTAACTCATTGCTTTGCTGATAGCAAAATGCAGGGGTTAACTACGTAGGCCAGTTTGTGCAGCACTAGGACTGAATATGAAAGCACAAACAACCACTGTGTAGTCACCTCCAGCTCAGGACAGGAAAATAACTGAAACTATCCCTACCTTAACTGCAGGTATTGCAGCTCAAACCCAAACATAAAATACCACATCGCAAATCAACGCAGCTGGAAGGTGCCTCAACACATGATACTTCAAGTCCAGGTCTTATCCCAAATAGAAAAGAGCTACCCTAAAAGATCATAAGCCACAGCTTCGTGATGCATCCCTGGAGAATATTATTTCAATCCTGCAGAGGACTTTGCATGCTGTTAGTAATGCAGGAAATTACAGAAGGGAAAATACATTGCAGTTGCGTGTTTTCCTAGCTCAGTACTACTCCCTGGCAAGTGTGTTGTCCTGTAGGCACAGCCCACTCTCATGATTTCCCAAATACCATGGCCACCAGGGTGATAAGCTAATGACCAGACTCTCTCTGTCTTGACTGAGATGCATTCATTATTTAACACTACACTTTGCAGGTCATGTAGTTGTACGTTTTGCTGAGCTGAGAAGTGTAATGACTGAGATATTATTTATACTCTTTTTTTGTGTGTACTGTTAGTGAAGATGAATACACTCCTAATTTAGTTGAATTTGTCACAGATCCGGGCACCTGTCTCTCTAGCTGAGCTCCTCCACAACTCAGCTGTGGACATTTTGAAGTACTTTGGCAACTGAGCTACAACTTCACTAGCTGAACAACACACTCAGCTGCAAAGTTATTTACAAACTTTACTGATCAAGCTGCATATTCTTGGGCTGAATTTCCTACAGACAGCACTTTGCAGATGGAATTGAATTCTTCACTAATCATAAGCAATGAATTAATTTATTTGATTAGGAGTAATTTGCATTATTTGCTGATTATGTTCTCCAGTTCTCACTGTTAAGAGCTGTGTTGTGTTGCTAGTGCTGGTTAGTCACTCAGTACACTGTACTTCAGAGAGGAGGGCATTTTGGTTGTGGATAAAAAGATCTTTGTCTTCAAATACTTCTAAAAAACACTTCTTCCATGTCACATCGGGGAAGAGATATTTTTTTTTAAAAAGATTACAGGTGAAAGCACATTTTCCTATGAAGGCAGGGTTTTGTTAGTTCCTTGCTACACCATTTTTTTAATTTCTCATTATTTGTTATGGTTATGGAGGTACTGTCTCCATGGCCATTGCACAGGATGGTACAGAGCTTTACTCACCAGTGGTGAGTTAGGAGGGGACCACCGTGTGCTCTGTACACCTCACTGGGCCAAACGGCCTTTTTTATCTTCTTCTGTGTGTATCTGAACATATCATGGTGTAATTCCTCTGTAAATAAGTAAAATCCATGCAGGAAACAGTGTACAACCTTGTCTTCATAAAAATCTACCTGTACTCTCTGCTATCACTGTCTTTTGGACAGCTTCTGCAAGTATTTTTTTACAAAAATAGCCGGTAGTCTCTGTTCCAGGCAATTAAGTCTTCCCCTCCACCTAGTGAAAAGAAAGTATTCTTTACTTACCCATGTAGTGCTTAGAGTAGGAAATTTTTGTCACCCACTGAAGTGGTGCCCACCCATCATTCACAGAACACAAAACTCACCAGGAAAGACTCACCAGGAGTCAGATTTGCCAGCCAGAGCTGTACCCTATTATTTCATTTTAAAAAAAGGCAAAATTAGCTCACTGGTAAATAATCTGATGAGTTAAATCAGTCCTGGCCCCTGAATTGCACCCAGATAAGGAAATTAATTTTGCATATTTGGTTTATTCAGAGCACAGTATAAAAAGACTGAGGTTGAAGACTGCAAATGAGGAAAATAAGCCTTTTGCTTAATCAAAGATATAAAATACAAGTGGACTCTGAATTACAAGGGATATTACTTAGTCAAATTCTTAAAAATTCAGTAATTATTTTTTTTTTTAGTTTGGAATTTATTGGAATTTAAATAAGGATAGAAGTGGAAATATTCTTTTGGACTTCCATTTTGGACAGTTTATCTCTAAATAGTTTTGCTTCCAAATTTGAGGTTTATGCAGCACATATCAGGGACTGCTGAAAACCTATGGTTTAATTTCTCAGTGTCAAAAACCATGGTTAGTATCAGAAGTAGAATGAGAGCTTTCTGAAATCTTCACCAAAAGTAGGCATGAAAAATGTAATGCAAATTCAAACTCTGTCTAAAGTTGCAATTGTTTTCCAATTTATAACAGTTTAGATTTTTGTACATTAAATTTTGTGTGGCCTTCTAGAACTTTATCCTTTGGTGCCCTGAGATCATTCTCAAAGTCCTTGTAAGTGGTTTACTAGTCCGTAGTTCTCCAAATTCCCTAAGAACTGTCTTGAAATCTTGGTATTACATCAGTCACATCTATTTTCCTGGCACCAAGGTACTTAGAAGCAAAAGATTACATATTGCCACATTATAGTAATTTCATACCTGACTACCTCTAGAACACCTTACTGAATATCACTTGGTCTTGGGGATTTGCTGATTATTCATTTTACCAATCTGTATTTCATTCTATTCTACTGATACTTGGATGGTCTGTCTGACATGTCCATTATAAAGGACATTTGTGGTACACCTTAACTGAAATAGTTTTCAAGAAGCATAGGAGAAAAAGTTCATTCTTTTGGACATCTTTCTTACTGTAAACATGCATTGGCCCTACAGAATCTCTGGCATGTTTGAAAGGAGATAGTTTTAGAATTTATGCTGTTAGCAAATTCATCACTGATTTTGGTCTTCCTGTTTTATAAATATCTTGCCTATACTTGTGAAAAAATATAATTTTTTTAAAAAATCCAAACACCATCTTCCAAATTATATCATTAATTTCACTTTTCAACTATACCAACTTAGTTTTCTTTCTAAAACCATTCAGTAAGTAACATGCTCTTTCTCTCAGTCTATAAACTTTTAACCATTGTAACCAATTTTGTCCATCTACAAACAGAATACGTATTTTAAATAAGTTTCCATAATAAAAGGAAAGGTTTCTTTTTATGATAAACCGATAAACGCAACCATTTCTATGTAGCTCTCATTTGGAAATAGAAAACTGATAGATCAAATCTCTTAGCTCTCTTTGGTGTGATCTGCCAAGTATATTGAATGTAAATACGTTATACTTCTCCTCTTATGCATCACTTAAATGCAATTTTCTTTACAGTATTCCTCCTCAATTTTTTTTTCTTCAATTTTGTTTCTTTCACTCTGTCCTTGATTTTCCAACAAGACGCTTCTGGGGCTGGCTTGGGCTTTCTGCCCTTCAGGATCCCTTGACTCTCCCATACTCTTTCTGGTTACTCTTTACTGTATTCAGTACAGAATCTATTTTCAAATGCAGAACACGTGGGATCTCAAGACTCAGAAATATGGGAACAGACTTTAGTTCTGTGAATTTGAGTGATTTTTACATGAAATTACATTTTTCAGACAGTACAACTCTTTTGTTTAGCTCCAGTACGTTTTGTATCATAGTCTGAGTCTTTGAAATTCATTCAATCAAATTATAGTAACTAATCCTGTTATTCCCTCAGTCTTGATAATACTTTGAGAATTTTAAATGCCTCCTGAAATCTACCAAAATGGTCAAAACTTAATGAAGACAAAAAGTATCTCCTATAAAAAAGATACTATTTTCTAGGTATGGTGTAAAAACAATGAATTCAAATGCGAAGGTGTCTCTGCAGTTTTGCATCCTAAGCAAAGCTGCTGTAGATGGTTACTTCATTCTGGTAACATAACGGGTCTGCAGGCATTACACCCACATTACTTCAAGGGATGGAAATAAATTTATAAAATGCTGTGTAAAGCCTGAAATGGCCACCTTTAAGTTTAATCTTCCCCTTAATGCTAGAGAGTCTATAAAATATGCATTAATTCAAGTTTTTAATAGCTTATATTAATCCATCTTTCCTTTGTAAAAGAGACTATCTAATATATTTGGTCATTCTTTGTATGCTTTCAACCTCATGATAAATTGAATTATCTCACCTTGTTTTAGAGTTACTTTTAGCAAGGTTTGGTTGTCTGGAGCATGCAAAGATATAAATATCTCCTGCTCTGCTGATATCCTTAGACTCAGGCAGTCAGTACACAAAGTATATGGTATAGGTGCACCCTAGATCAACTGACTGATTATTAATGCTTTCCACAGAAGCAGAAAGAAAATGGCTCATGAAACTTTAACACACTGGTGAAAGAATCATTGTTGTGTGATGTACACCAATTAATATGTTTGTATTGACTATGTACTTTTCCTTTAAGTGTCTGCTTTCAGTAATATCCCTCAGCTTGCTGCTTTCTTAATGAACCTTCTATATTATATGGGAAAACAACACAATAAAAGAAACTACATGAGTAGAACAAGGCTATCACTGACTTCAAGTATTCAATCACAAAATAATATTAAAAACTAATCATGGGATGTTGCTTCAACACCTAAAAGAATAATAACTGCAGTCATGCTTAATAATTGACATAAAATACATAAAAGCCAGAGTATGGCTAGGGCCAAAGAGAGGAAATATAAATTTCTCCTCTTTGTACTACATGGATGTTTGTAGGCTTCCAGTAGCTTTCAGGTTAAAAAAAAAAAAAAAAAAAAAAAAAAAAAAAAAGTGAAAGGATGGCTCCTCTTTGTTTCTGTAGGTCTTGTGGATTTGTGGATTTTTATCTATTTTCAGTCAGCCCCTCTATCCTGGGCTTTCATAAAGACAGCTGGACAGAAGAGTTTCAAGACTTTGTTTTCGCTGGCATTTCTAAATACTCTTGAAGTGTATCAATTTTTTAAATTTTTCCTTTAATTTCATCATTATAAATTATTTAAAAACACCTGTCTTGAGAATAACTGGTTAATATTTTTAACTGAAAATGTAACATTACCATGGAATACTGCCACTAGCCAAGTATTTGTCTGGATTCCATAAAAGGTGAATAGACTCTGATGGGATTTTTTATGTTTTGATTCACCAAAATCCAGCTGAATCAACAATGTCGATTCTCTTTGTTTTCTAGGAGAGAAGGACTAGGCAACCCACTGGAAAAAGTGAGGGCAGGGTGACAGAAAGCTCAGTGCTTACAGGCACCTGTGGATGAAAGTAGGGTTTATGCCAATGAGCCTAAAAACTGATTGAGATAAGGGAAATGAGGACAACAGAGGAGGTCATCCTAAACTTGCTCACTCCTGTGCCTGTGGCCCTTTTTTCCCCCAGCCTGGGTGCCAGTGCAAGCTGCCCTTTGCTGGCTGTTGCCCAGACAGTGTCAGAGCTGAAAGGCAGTCCCTGCGGGCACCTGGAGCTCCAGCTCGCATTGAGGATGAGCAGCACTGGTTTTTTTTGCCCAGGACCTGTGCATCATTAGCTGAGCCACATTTGCAGAGAGGGCAAAGTAACGGCAGGGGGCTGTGAGGGATGATGGCCTTACCCATGAATCCCAGTGCTAAACAGGAACACTTTGAGGCTCTGTGGAACTGGTGAAGGGCTGAAAGCCTCCGTGATGGTAAGACCAGTAGATGGTGGTGTTTTGTCCGTTCCAGCTGGTGGGTTATGGGCTATAATCCCATCTGTGGGTCACAGATCTTGGGAACAATACTGGATTTGTGACAGAGCAGCCAGAAATGGGCAATCAAGCATGATTCTTATATCTCTTAGCAGCCTTCTTGAAGGTTTCCTACCTTGCTGCACCTGGTTTAACCAGTTAATGTGTGTTTACTGAGTTTTTTTCATTCAGATACATTCTGAGTGGATGAAAACATTGGCTTGATGCATCGATATGGTGACGGGCTTGTCAGTGAGCTGAATAGACTATTGCTTTGTGTTAGCAAGTTTTGATAGATGTTACCTTTGCTGCCAAGCACCATTTCTCATCATTTACCTTTTCTGGTAGAGCCCTGAGTCACTTGCTGCTTACAGTTCTGGAACCAATGCCATTATGCTTCAGACCAGCTTTCTGTAACATTACATTGCAGTACATCTAGAACTACGGTGCAAACATGAAACTAGGCATTGTTACCATCTTAAGATCAGTACAGTCCAGCAGCTCCATGCTTTGTAGGTGTCAGGGAACAACATTCATCCTTGTTGAGTCCAGAAACGTGAGTTCTTGATTGCAGCTCTCAACTGATTTTACCCCAGTTCATTGTCAGAATCAGAAATATGAAACCTGAAATATGAAAACCCAGAGAGGAGTCTAAGGTAGCCAATGAAGATAGGAAGGATGTGTTATTGTAGCCTGCTATTCAGTGGGCTTCAGTTCATTTCTTTGCTAATCCAAAGAATGCTTCAATAACTCTGAACAAATCAATTTTCCATGCGAACCCCCTTTGCCACATTAGAATGAAATGTTAAGCTCATAGGAGAAAAATCTGAAGTAGGTTAACTTGGATATTATTCAGAAATACTGATAGCAAGAAAGGAGAATTTACAAACTATTGCAGGGAATTGAGAGTAGAGGTACCAATGAGGGAGGCAGTGCCCACCAAGCAGGGGATGAGGATGGTAGAGCCTTTCCTGCACTGCATCTCACCAGTGAGGTACCAGCCATGCAGGTCGGAGTCACTGGCATCATACTTGCCTTCTGCTGTTAGTAGCAGGGAAAATGGCAACCCGTGCTGCCCGCAATCACTCTGTGGAAGGAAGATGGAATTGAGCATTAAAAAAGATGGTGGGATGGGGAAAGAGGAAAGGAGAGGTAGGATGCTTTCACATAATATATTTTCCAGTAGAAAACAAGGAGAATGAGTAGGAAGATCTTATATTAAAAAAAAAAAATCCTGATACGCTTTCCAATTATCCAACACAGGAGTATTGCCAGGAAACAGGAAGCCAGCAGAGGAGACCTTTATTGCTTTCTTATTACCCTTTTTTCTTGTTATCATTCAAATATTTGAAATCCCAGAGCATGTTGTTCCTAAATTCTCATTAAAAAGCCACACTATAAATATGAGTATGTTGTTTTATAAATACTGCTTTTCTAAATTCTCTTTGGGCAATAAATATGGAAGTCAATTCACTGGAAACTATCAGAATTAAGAAGCTGTAATGTAGTAGCAGTGTCTGTCTCCTGAGCTACCATTTTTCAAGCTTCCATCCATTATTCTCTCTCCATCTCACTGGCTAAGCCAAGAGAAGGGTGCATTGCCAGTGACCCTTCTGAGAAATAAAGTTGTCTTGCTCCCAGTGATGCTAATAGCAGCCAAATGTTTTGCTCATACAAATCTGGGAAAAGCATATTCATGGTGGGTCTGAATGTATTGCAAGGCAACATCCTGTGCAAGGGCTGCCCCAGATGGCTGGGAGGGCTGGGGTTGTAGTCCCTGATGCCTGTTGGCATGCAATAGAGTGATGTTTGCACATGCCAGCATCATTATGATCTAGTCAGTTTATTTTAGCAATGTGGCTCACAGAGGACTAGAACCCAAATACCAGTTTGGCTTCTAAGGCCACTACTTTAAAAAGTTTTAAATTGATTGAGCAGGATGCTCATGTAAAAAGTCCAACTCTACAACCAAGGCAGCATATTCACTCACCATAGTTATTCAGTTACTCACTAACCATAGTTACCAAGACAAGGGTTTGGTGACATTTTTCAAATTTCATTTCCATTGACAACAGTGCACAAAGATAGCGACTGTGGGACACTTGTATTTGCAATCCACGTTAAGGACTAGAGAGGAGATAATAACAAATCCAACAGGTGGATTTAATAGAGGAAGTTTTTGCAGATGACAGGGACTATGAATGCCTATTTCAGTTGTGAAACACGTCTCCACGATGCAACCTCTACAGAATAGTTAGGTCAGTCTGTTTGAATCTCTGAACACCTGAATTTTCTTTCCAAAATACAGCTAGTGAAATCGTGCCCAGTCTGTCACTTTTCTTTATTACAGCTGTGTTTCCTGCTGGGATAGACGATGCAGAGCTGACTCGAGCACGAGTTAAGAGTGACACCAAGTGGTTAGACATTGTATTTCGAGGCGATTTTTTCAAAGTATCTTTCTGCTTTGTTTTTGAAACACCACTCTTGGGTTTTTTCTTCCAAACAGTCCTGATTATGTCACTGAGTATTTTTTTCTTTTAATAAATAGACACAGGTTCTTACTTGTTTTATAAGCAAACATCATCCTCAAATTTATGCTCCAATTCTTTCTGTCCACATAATGTAATTTACATAAAATTTCTTTCCTCGAGAATAAGGCACTTTCTGGGTCTTAATGAGGTATGTGTTGAGAAACATGTGAAACTGTTTTCAAAGAGGAATAGGAAAGCAGCAACTGCACTATAATTATTTGACTGTAGCACAGTAAAAAGAATGAGCAGCAAAATGTGCTTCTGGATAAGGAACATTCAGGGCAGTAATGCTAGAATAATGCACATTTCTTTCTCCCACGCTTCCCTTTAAATGATAGGTATCTAGTGGCAAGCTGTTTTCAGCCTCAGCAGAGCTCTGTGAAGGACAGGTGTGAGGTAGCCCACTTACAACCCTACTGAGAAAACCAAAATTGACAGAAGTCTTGAATTAGAGCCTACTGCTGGAAAGCTCTTTAAATGATGGCCTCGTTCATATAATCAGCAAAATAACAGCTCTGATGAGAGATATCCCCTCCCTTATCAATCAAACTGTGATTCTTGGTAGCTTTGTGAGCAGCCATTTTTCTGGAATTAGGTAATCACTGTTCTTACAGAAAGAAACGAGCTGCTAGCCTGAGGCATTCCTTTTTGTAGCAAGTAGGAAGACTAAGCAGATTTTCTTACCAAGTAACCTGATTATCCTAGCCAAAGCTTACAGTGCACAGGAGTCCAGCACTTTCATTTCTGTGGTCAAAAACACAAAGGAAAGGGAATCAGTGTAAAGAGCACTTGGGCAAATGACAGAAAAAGCCTGTTGCCTACCTGGAAGACAAGCCCAACAAAGGGAGCACTGGAGGGAGCAAGAGTGGTGTTGCAGAATGAATATTAGTTGGAATAGCACTCTTTGGAAAGTCTCTGAGTTAATGGCCAGTCCTGTTACCCACATGGAAAATAGTAGTTTTGGAGTTGCTTGCATTAAAAATGATGGCAAAGACAGACCAATTAGAGGCCTGTGGATAAAAAAAAAAAAAAAAAAATTACTCAGGTCAATCTGCTATGCTTTTGAAAAATGTAATAAAAAAAAAGGCAGTTATTTTAACTGCAGACACAAAATTGTTCCCCTAAGTGAATTTTGGCATGAGTAGTAAGCTCTCTGCTCTTCATTGTAAGACAAGTGTTTTTGTGCCACTGAGTTGGAAGGTGACAATGTTTTTAGATGGTGCCCTTGTGATCTCAGTAATTATCACATCCTTTGCCAGGGTAACAAACTAGCAGAGTAAAATACAGTTTGCTGGTAGAGTTGTGAGAATTCAAGTAATTCAACTGCTGCTTGATGTGTCAGGATGGAGTGAGAAAAAGCTGCAAGGGATCCCACTGTGTTTTGTGGAAATGTCAAGAGTAGGATCACCATAAAGGGACTATAGCCACTTTAATATAAAGTCTCTTATTGATGGTCTAGTTGATTTCAAAATTTTTACATAATTTTTTTTGAGTTTCAGCAAATTCTGTGTTTGGACAGTGCTGTTATGTTTTGTTTCTTGCCAATCAGAATCTGCTAATAGTGAGTTGTTCAATTTTGTAGTTAAAAAAATAGCATTTCTCATTCCATGTATGTGTTTTATACAGAAATTGTAAAGCTCTTCATTAATTCCCTTGTGTGCCTATTAACTGGCGTTGCTTTGGCAACCTCTTCTTCGTGTGTTCTATTCTTCCACTTAATGGCTCAAGAACCATTATCTTTGTGTGATATCAATATCAGTCAGATTTTGTAAGACACAAAATAAAGTTTGTTGGTAATAGTTGCTTTCATGATTTTTTTCAGTTATAAATATAACTGGGTTTGTCCATGGGGGTTTTAAACATTTTGAGTTTTAAATGAGATGTAAAAATCCTGGGCGCAAGGCATTTTCCTCAGGGGACTGGTGTAGGTGTGAAGTGCCTCTAAAAGCCCATACCCAGCCATTTCTGGCTATGCCTCTCAGTGCTCACCATTCAGAAATGTGGCAACTCTTTTAGTGCCAGAATTGCCTAATTTCCCTAGAAATCTGATGTTCTCTCCTTATGAATTGAAAGTTACCTAATAAGAAAAACTGCAAAAAGGACTGCTTATGCCATAAAAGGAATTCCATATGGCTTCACATTTCCCACATTGAAAATAATTTTGCTACTCTTCATTCATGCTTTAACAAATTGAGAGTTACAGTGCCATCTTCTTTTGCAAAAGGGCATCAGAGATAGCACAGAGATTAAACAAAATGGAAAAAAAAAATATTGTTGTCAATCAGTGGCAAACTAGGATGGTTCCAAAGCTTTCATGTGAAATCTGTATCACACACCTAAAGCCAACATGGGAGATTGTATCAGCAGGTGCTTGGAGAAGATGCTGTTTGTCTCCATTTGCAATAGCTTTATATGAATTTAATTATTAATAAGCCAAGTTCTTCAGTGGTTCATGCCTGCAAATATCGAGAGAGTTCCAAGACCTCAAGTAGTAGTCATTGAAAGATAAATACTCAATTTATCTCAGGGTGGTTTAAGCATAGAGCAGCATAAAAATAGCATTTTTCCAAGATGGAGATCCAGGAGGGACAGCATACTTGTGTTTGGTTTGTTCTAATGCAGATTGAAGTCCTACAGGGAAAAAAAATCACCTTCACTCTCAAGATCCAGGCAGCTTTTGTGACATATGAGGCAACATATGGGATATTGCTGAATCGTGGGAACCAATTTAGCTCTTGCTAAAGCTGTTTTATCTAAGAGATATTTTGAATTGTTTTCATACAGTTTGCAGGAGTTAATAAAATATCATATGAAACAGTCTCTGAATCCATCAAAAGCATTTTGAATCTCTACTGACAGGAAAAAAAGCCGAGAGCTGTTTAATATTTACTGGCTTCCCTTGAGGTGCCAATCAAATCAGCTGTAACAAAGTGACCGTGAAATGTTGCAGTATTATCAGGAACACTTTAGAATTTTCATCTTTTTTTTTTAATGCAAATCAAATATGTATTTCTGGTAAGCTCTCTGTTGACCTCAGCAAAATGGGTATGATGCATGACAATTCTGGTCATTTTTCTGCCTGGTACTAGAGTGGTGAAGCACCAGACTTTCAAGGAAAACTCAAAAAATCTTTTATACAGTTTGTGCTTTCAAATGCCATAGGTAGGACCGATTTTTACAGCAAGAATTGAGTCGATATGGTCAATGTTAGTTGAAGGTAACTAAGGTGAATTTTTGGCTTTTCTATTTTCTAGGAGCCTCTCTAGGTGCTATTTATATAGTATTGATACAGCTCTTTTCTGAGACTGAGTATATCCTTTTGTTCTTTGGTCTCTTTATTTTAAATGATTTATTGAGGTTTTCAAAGGCTTCTATAGTCTTATCTGTTAACGACTCACTGCCATAATCTTAACAGACTTTTGTCACAATAAAAAATAAAAACAGTCCATCCTCTATGCACCAATACGATACTCTCACCTCTGTCCCAGCATAAGTCAACTCTTACAGTTTTCCATAGAAATTTTGTATCTACTATTTAGAAGAACTTCAAGGGAAATGTCTTAAGGAGCCTAAAAGCAGCTGAGCACAGAGAAATCTGCTGGCAAATGCATATAATTAATATACAAAGTAAAACCTAAATTTGAATCTCTTAATGATATACAGCTTATATATGTTATGAAACTAAATTCTGTGTTAGGAATTCTCAGTAAAAGTGCAGTTGCCAAAGTGTTTCCTTAAGAATGCCCTGGGTACCTTCAGCTGCATGTGGCATTCACCTCCTCAGGTGTGGGTTTAAACCTCCATCAGCCCTTATTATTGCACATTATTAACTGACAAGTCATAAATGATTATCCAGTATATTTCAATGAGGTAATAATGCACAAGGTCTTAGCAAATCATTCAATGAAATCATCATGCCATGCATGTTAACTTTAGAGTAAATACCCTATTCACACAGGGCAAGGAGGAAAAGAGTCATTAATGATGGACTGAATATTAAAAATATGAACTCCTTTTTCTGTCAGAATTAACTTGCCTTGTATAACACACCAGGAGAACCTAAGCCTTTCCTATTCTAGGTTTTCTACTTCTCACCACACTAGAAAGTAGAACTAATCAACAATCTTGCTCTCTTTATAAGTAGCTTTGGCATGTTTTCTGCTGCTTCTTAGATTCTTTTCAATACTTGAAAATCAGTAGTACCTTTGGGCATGGACCACATTTACTCAAATTTCTTGGGGGAAAGATTAAATTGTTTCTGCAGATTATAATTTTTAAAGAAAATTAATTTTCCTGATTTTATTTCACCCTTTTTCACATATACTAATTAAGTTATTTTACTCTTTTTTACTTCTGCTTCTGTTTGCCAAGACACCCAACAAAGATTAAATTTGCATTTTTCATAAAAAGAGAGACCAGTTTGGTGATTTGTGTAAAGAGAAAATTGAAAGAACAGGCATTTTGATAATTCCTCTATCCCTATTTGAAGAACCAGGCTTGTACTTTTTTCATGATTATGCTCCATTAAGGAAAATCATTGTTCAGTGTACTCTGAACTCTTCTGTTAATTTTAGTGGAAATATAAAGGGAAATGTTTTGGAAAATCTTGAACCTAGAGAATTTTCTTCTCAGCTTTGAAACTGTCCTATACATTCCTAAATTAATTAAATGTAATTATACAGAACTTGCTCAAATATGGATTTCCATTCTTTCTGTTTGATTTTTGATATTTTAAAAATAAATCCCTTACACTTCTTTCAAATGGTGTCAATTGGACCAAAATAGCATCAGGTTTATTGCTTTATGTTAAATGTTATATTACTATTTCAACTGAAAATGCATAATGAAATTTTCAGTAATAGGGTTGTCTTTGTGGTTGAAAAACATTCTGCATTCTGATATATTTTAATGAATATTTCGAAAACCTCAGAGACTAATTTAGATTTTCTCTGACATTTTGTAAGTACTTCATTAGAGTTATGTTTCCTTCAGCATTGGCAGGCATTCTTAAAATTGAGTTAATGAATAAACATTGCAACAGCCATCTAAAATAATTTCCATCCTTGTCCCTGTAAACATCTATACATTCAGTAACAACCAGAATACAAGGCCAGCTCAGGAAAGCTGCTCTGGGGAGAGATTAGGGGCAACCAATGCTGATTTCAAATGATATTCAGATATCAGAATTAAGAACAAAATCAGTGAATGTCTACTGCACAACAATAACAACAACATAAAGAGCAGCAGGATCCTCTCAGAGAGAAGGAGTGACAACAGGACACCAAACTTGAGAACTTTTAAGCCATGATATCAACCCTCTATTTTTACCTATATGGCCCCAATATTTACACTAAAGCAGTGATAAAATCAGAACAATCAAAACTTGTATTGCCTGCAGACTCTCTGCTGCAGCTTTCCTTTGGGAGAATGGACACAGAGCATGTCCTGTGGCACACAAACAAAGCAGGAAGTTTTCCTCAGCAGCTGCAGAGGTCACTAGGCCTGCTAATGCTGTGATTTTGGAAGTACATACTTCTAAAGGATGGGGAGCACAGATGGATTGGAAGATCACTGACTGTCAGGCACTGCACACAATAAAATTAGATAGTAAGGCACTATAGCAGTAGTAGAAAAGCAAATCAAAGATGTGATGCAATAAGGAAATAGTAATATTAGTTGCAGATTACTTTTTTTGGAGGTAGGGACAGAAACAGCAGTGAAGAAGGATGGCTCCTAGGCAACTTTATTTCAAGCCTTAAAAAGCAGCTGTGGGATTTTATTCTTCACAGGATTAGTGCTTCCATCTCTATTTTTGCTTCCTCTTCCATCTTGCAGGGGTTAAGAAAGGCAAAAAAGTTAAAAATTTAAGATGGTTTTGCTTGTTGGAAGTGTACCTGTTATTGCAATCACACTTAAGGACATAACACTTCTGGGTTTTGATCTGTATTTAGTCAGCATTTTGTATCAAGTGAAGTGAAGCACTTTCAGGATCTTCATATTGAGGAGGGGGATAGTTTATGTAACAGCATAGATGACTTTAGGGTCAAGGTAGTAGACTTGAACTTCTTTTTTACCAATTTCACTTTGGTTTATTGAATTTTTCTTGAGGTCTATGCAGTTTGTGTCTTCTTGCAACTTTACATGCAAGAGAAACAGCAAGTTTATGTAGTGAGGGTTCCCTTGGCATTGTCCCACCTGGTTGCTAACCCAGTTTCTGTGTTAGGAGAAAAGAAAAGACTGAAAAGACTTAACTGCTTTTTCCCAGTTTCCAGTAGTGGTGGATGATCCCCTGTCACCTTGATACTCCAGTTCATAGGAAGCATTCGGATTTCAACTGCTCAGTTGGAATTTTTCTAAACTGTCACTAATTTGTATAAAAACAGATTTTTTTTTTAATTTAAGGTGGAGTAGCTATTTAAGATTAATCCTTTTTGATGATCCTTACAATAGAATAGTAGTGTTTTTTAATCCAGTTCAGAGTCTGAGGTGAAAACAAAGCGTTTTAAGTTCTAGAATAAGAGTTAGCAGGGATTATGTACTCAAATGCTGTACCCTCCTGTGGATGATCTCCTTTGATTCCGTGCCTGATTAGTTATTCAGTGACAGGCTACTATTACTGTTTTTCAGTTTCAAATTGCTTCCAATCCAACCAAAATCCCCACTGCCATTGCAGGGAGGGAGAAGATAAACATTTACTGTCATTTTTTGTCTGTGCAAGTTTTGTGTTTAAAATAAACCATTTCCAAAACTTCCCATAATGGTGTGCCCAAATGGCTAATCAGGAATTTTTTAACCTCATTTGTTATTTTCTACAGTAGTTACTGTATAATATTCAGCCCTTCCAGAGAAGTAAATCCATCTTTAATTATGGAATCTGCTTTCAGCAACTGCAGCTTGTTGCTTTTCTGATTGATATTAGCACCACATCAGAAAGGCTTGGCACTGGTTTCTGAAAACAGCTCTAAAACAAACAGTAGTGCAATTTAAAGTGGTGGGGGTTCCTAGTTTAAGAGGGTTTGGCTAGAAATTGAAGAATACCTCTCATGGAAGTTGTTCTGAACAAGACTGTATTTGAACATCTTGCTGGTTTGGGACTGCCTACATTAGATTTAGGAATTTATGCAAGTGGCTATTGTGTCAGGAATGAATCATTATGGACTCCAGGGCACTGGTAGGGTAATGGGATATGAATTTTCTGTCCTATGTGAAAAGTGCTGATAGAGAAAAGGATTTTTGATTTCAAAGAGACAAAACATATCATGACCTTTTGCCAGAACACAAAATGTTATATTGTCAACCAAATTAAATGTTATATTTCAAAAAGTTTGTTCTAAATATTTTGTTTCTTTTAATGATCTACTGTAAAATAAAAAATGCTATTTTGAACAAATCTATATTTAAAATGGAGACATTTCTTGTATAATTCCCTCCTTTGACTGAAATTTTTTGGCAAATTTTCAAATACTTTTAGCTTCCTGAAATGATAATGAGTGACAAATTTCCTGATCAACAAATAAGATTTTGCCCATCTCTTTGCCAAATACTTTTAAACTCAGCAGAAAATATAGATAATTGCACTTCCTGCAAGTTTATCTTTATAATTAATTAGGCAGTTAAGATAGGCATACGTCCCAAATCTGAATTAAGGCAGCCTGGGGTTTTTAGCATATTTCAGTACCATGACAGAGAGACCTCCAGGCTTTCCGGATTTTTCTTTTTTTGGGGGGTCCATAATTAAGGAAATACCATCTCGTTTTTCTAGTAATAAACATGAGATCCTCATGCAATCATGTCACTTGCTGTAGGTGCTGGCTTTGAAAGCTTGGGTGTGCTGTGCTTTCCTCCTGATCTGGCCCTGACAACAGCCGAGATAAGTTATCCAAACAAGTAGTTTGTGCAACTGTCTGGTACAGTTACTTGCATTCTACAAAGGAGCAGACACATGGAACGCGCAATCAGATCAGCTCCTTCCACTCCCCATCTCTATGAGATGTGGAAGGTTTATGGTGATTGGGTGCTCTACAGAAAATATGTTCCTGAGCAATACTCATGCAGAGAAACTGAAAGGATGGGCGTTGACCAGGGGAAGAGTTTTAAAAGTACAGTTCAGAGCTCTTCAGGAGACAGTTTTACACTCCCTTGGGTTGCTGGGTGACAGAAGAGAGCACAGGGAATAATTCCTGTCCCTGCCTTTAGCACTTGGTTAGCCAGCTGCAGCAGCACAGCTGGGTTTTCCATAACAAAGGACAACCACATATTTTTGATCTGACTTTTGTTAACACTGTGAAAAAAATAAAAGTTGAGGTTCCCATGAGGAAGTGTCACAAGTGTGAGTGCTGTGAACCACAGTCAGAACAAAATAATTGTTGCCTCCATGTAAGAATGGCTGCTCTCAGCAAATTCAGATTCAAGTTTAGGGAATATGGAGAAACTTCAATTCATAACTATTGCATGTCACAGTCATTATATTTACAAGAAAGCTTTTTCAACACATCCATCCCACAAGCTGGGTGTTCCTTTCACTGTTCCATTTCCAATAAGGGAGGAAGTACTGGCATGATAAAAAAGACCTTTATTTATTACAGGGACACTCAGAAACACGAACTAGGCTGAAAGTTCCAAAGGCACTGGCTAAAAGCACATGTGGATCTAACATGTACTTTAAACCAGGCACATCCATCCAACCATGATTATGTACAAAGGAGTCCTTCTCCTTTTGGCTGCATTGATGAGAAAGACCAACTCCAGCTTGTGTTTCAGTGGCTGCTCTCCAGGTGAGGCAGAAATCCTGTGGGAACGGCTCTGACTGTGTCGATTTCAACCCTGAAAGGTGGCAAACTCTGGTTTCCAAACAGTTTTGAAAGTCTATTGCTACAGGTTTAAATGAGACCTGACAGAAGCAGAGCCACAGGTGCATTTGGTTCACTCATTCTTTGGACTGTGTCTGTTACACTGCTAAACATCTTTCCCTTCCCTTCTGGGGTGAGAGAAATGCTCATGTTCCATCCTGCTTCCCTTCAAAAATGAGAGAGAAAAGTGGAATGACAGCAGGGGAGGACTGCTTTTAATTTTAAAATGAGGTGTAGGTCAAATGTTAAAATCTAAAGCACAGTCCTGAACCACTGTACTAAATGGAAGTTAAGTGAGAAAACAGGACAAGTAAACACTCTGTAAAAGACTGCTATTTTTATGAGATGCAATTAATTGCTTTTAACTCTCTGGCAAGCTGAAGAAAAGAGCTGCCTCCAAAATGGATGACATTTCTTCCTTTTCCATGAAGATATCAGAGAGAATTGTAACCTGCAGGCAATGTTACCATGAGAGCTGTGTTATCTCTGCAGCAGGATGCAATATTGCTGATAAAGTGAAACTTCCCTAAGACAGTTCTGATTTGTAAAGAGATTTTAAAAATGGTCAAGACATGAATAAATAGTTGGGTGTATCAGAGCTGGAGTAATGGAAAAGGGAGTTTGGCTGGAGTGTTCTATATGTACAAACAGCATTTCTCTTTTCTCATGTTGAGAAGGAAACTGTGGAACTGAGTAATTACATCAGTGTGCATGGTATTGTTCATAAAACGTCCTGAAAAATTAAACATCTCTTATGAGTAAAGTATTCTTCCATTAGACAAATTTATCAGGAGAGTAGTGGAAGTTTTTGGTTTTTTTTCTTTAACAGTACATTACATTTCATTTATTAAGACTCATCTATACTAAAGACTGAGTCTGTCCAAAGCATTTCAGATGGGCTTCAGTAATGGACTTGCTGACTTTTTCCCAAGCTATTTCAGGAGGTCTTTCTCCCAGGAAAAGTTGTTACTTCCCTCTAATATCTGCAGAAATGCAGATACTGTCAGCACAAAAAACCAAGATCTGAACAAGCTTGGATGCATGTAATTGGAGGTTCCCTAAGGCCTCTCATATTTTTGCACAGTTAATCATCAGGTAGAGTTTGTTAGAAGGCCCTTGGGTATCTGTAGATGCTGATTTTATGCCCTAAATAAATGGGATCAGAGCAGTATCAAAAAAAAAAAGACATCCTCCAACAAAATTAAAATCACTACCAGTATATTTAGCCACTTTACCCGCATCCTTGCTTCATGAATAGGCTCTGTTATCCAATATCACCAGTGCTATTCTGTCCCCAGAGCTGTGCTCTTTTGAGGAGGCTGCTCTGAATTTCTAAAATGCTATTTGGCACATATCAACTTTATTGATGTCTGGCCGATGCCTTCCCGTGCAAAGAAATATACCTTGAATGGGATTTGTTCTGCTCTACTGTTAAAAAAAAAAGGAGGCATAGCTTAGATGATTCATGATTCATTCTCTTTCTTCATTTGACTGCACTAGTAAACCAACAGCAAAAAATATATATAAATAAAAACTGTAACCTTAATGTCCTCTGCAAATTTTTAAGCTCTCCTGGGACATATTTCTGTGTATCCTAAATTGTGGTTGTACGTAGGTAAATCAGCCTGTCAGCAAGACACAAAACACTATCCCAAATTTCAACACTGAGTTTGATACCTTAGAGACCAGACCACCATCTGACAATTTACAAAAGGTTAGTGAGAAATAAAGGTCAATATTCCACTGAGAAAGGTTACAAGATGGGCAGAAACAACAGGGAAGTGTTTTGCTTCCGTGAGAGGCAACAGAGAGCTGAGGATTTTAAAGAGAACTCACAGTTAAGGTACTAAGAAGGGTGAACCTTTGTTTATTTGTGAATTTATCCTCATGCAAGAAGCTGAGTATTTTAAAACATATTTCCCAGTAGTCTAGATGTGAAGGAATATAATCAGGCAAAAAAGAGTGGAATACTAGAAGCCAGACTAAATAAATCTGCAATGACTTTATAGCAAAGGATTCCAAATTAGTCTCCAAAATATCTAAGTTGCAGAAGAATCATAAAATAAAATTTTAAAAGTGTTCAATGTAAAAGCTTCTGATAGCATTCTTAATCACACAGCTGCACTATTTAAAAACAATCCTGTAAGAAACTGGGGTGTTTTTTACACGATTGGAATATTCATAAATACAGTGAGTGGTACAACTAAATCTTTTCTAAATGAGATCCTTCTAGATTTACAATGGATGTCTATCTCAATGGAAGTTGCCATGGTTACAGCACAATTCTGCATGAAGCACACTTTCATCACAAATTTTTACACATTTATATACAAATAGTTTGGGCACATTTTCCCAACTTCTTTTTAAATGAGAGCTACAAGGACGGCCTTGAAGGAAAATTCTGTATTTGTGCCTGGGCACAGCGATGGTCCAGCTGCACTGGGAATCATCAGATAATTCAGACTGGGCTGGGCTTCAGGAGGTCTCTAATCACAGCCCCTGTTCAAAGCAGAGTCTGTTTTCAGATAAGACCAGGTTACCTGGGGCTGTACCCAGATATATTTTGGAAAACTCCAAGGTTGGAAACAGCAGAGCTTTTCCTGGGCCACAGATTTGTGTGCAAGAGGTGGAATGCTCCTTGGCAAACCCTTCCTCCTTCCTTCCAGTGGCTGGGGTAGAAAGCACTCCTGTACAATCTGTCTGATTGTACAGAGCTCACTGACTCATACTGAGCCAGCTTTGCTCTCCAGGCCTGCAATGAGCCTCCCTTTTCACCTTCCTGGTCACAGTGTGAGGCACAAACAGCTTGCTCTGGTCCCCTTTCCTGGAGTGGCGCTCAAAGGTAATTTCAAAAGCATCCTAGTGTAAAGACAAATGTTTGCTGAGTGCTCAGTTGTCCTGCTGAGAAAGTGTTATCAAAACAAGTTGTTTTCTTTATTGTTCTGCTGCATTTTATTGCTCTGGTTGCATCAGAGTGTGTCATTCTTACTGAACAGAGTGGTAGCTCCTGTACAGTCTCATGTCACAAAGTGCCTGGAGATCAGAGGTCATCTTGCTTTTCAGTGTGGGTGCTGGATGATTTGTCAGTGTTTGAAGTAAACTTCCACTTCTTAACACCCATCTATCTTGTTTAATTAAACAGCCTCCATGGTTGCTGGTGTCTAGACAAGTCTTTTTAAATAGGTTCATGTCAAAGTCCTGAGGATTAGTTTGGGTGACTATGAGGAACACTAATCTTAGGAAAGCCCTTGGAATCCATCTTGTCTCTGTTTGTCTTTTGTTCCTCTTTAGGGTTTATTTAATTAATTTTTGAAACATTCCAAACTAAGGCTTCTTATCACTTACCCCAACTCCAGCAAAACCCTTCATTGTGTGAAACGTTGTTCTCTATGTGTCTGCACAGCATGTACACCTCTTGCCTCATGTTCATCCAAAAAGAAACTGACTTTGTTGTTTGCTGTGAGGGGTTTGCAAAATATGCTCTGGTCAGTTCTGCAAGTGATCATTTCAAAATAAAACTCTAAGCTTATTTAATGATCTCTCTGATGAAACTCTTGTTAATTGGCTTTGGTTCCTCTACTTTAATATCTTTCAGAATCTTCTATTAGGACAGAGAGTATTTTACTGTATTTATTTTCTTTATCATTCAGCAACTGAAAAATCTAATCACTACTAAAAATCTTCTGGGCTTTTATTAATTTAGGTCTGATTTATGTAATTTGCCATAAAGTTCATTAAAGACTTCATTAATTTTTCACCAATCTGTAACAGTCTTATCACTGCTGTTTTTATTAGCTGAGATAAAATTAACTAGGTTTGACGTTTTAAATTTGGGGGCAAGTAATTTACCTGCCCTATCACCACTTTCATAATAATTACATTTTGCTTTGTCAGATGTGAAATGGTTCTCTTCTTATCCATCAGTTCCAGTGATTAGCATCCCATATTTCAGACCAATTGCTTGTACTGACTTTGATCTCAGCAGTTTATGTTCTCATTAGCTGACTGAATCTTTGGTCTTTTCCTTTTCCAAAGGAATCATTGGGTTTGAGATTTCCAATGCTAAAAAGACATGGAAAATTCCCATCACCCGGCAGCTTAGCCGTGAACCCTGAAGGGATTGATGTCAACCTGGATTTAACTTGTATTTGTCTATCTTCCTTTCCTAGTCCTCAGTGGTCCTTCCTGGGAACAAGGAAATATGAAAACCTTGCAGAAGTATGTTTCATGTCAGTCACAACCCAGGGTGTTTTGTAAAACAGGACTTTTTAACTTTTTTCTCCCCTCTGATAAAATTTTTCGCTCCCCCACGCACCGTCACCTGTGCTATACCAACACCCATTTGCACTTGACTTCAAATATCAACCAGTGATCTCCATCCACAAAATGGGTCCGATATTCCAGCACTTGTTGGAATGCTGGACCCATTAATGGCCTGGCAGATCACCTGGACCATTCTGTTAGATGGACCAGTGCCCATCAAATCAACCAAATCTTGTAGGTGATGACCTATTTTCATTCAATTATCTAAAAATGGCTACAAGAAAAGTACGATTATAGTATGTTCAAAGGAAAAATGAAGCCAGTACCCACTCTATTTTTCCTCCCCAACTAGCCCTCAATAGTAATTTCCTCTAAAATGTATCAATGCTAATTGGAGAAGAACCATGATCTTGCAAGAAAAGTCCTGAATTATTCAGAAAAAATGCTATATATTTCAGATTTTCTTCCTTGGTCACTTTCCCTTTACACTTTGACTTGATAGAGCAAAATAGCTGTGTGAAAGGTATCTGGCTCTTGTATGACAACCATGAGCTTTCTGCCACCACAATATTTGGAGTCTTTTGTGCCAAAGGAATATTTCAATGCACAAAGCAAAGCAAAGTACTTGGTAGGCACAGGGAATGTTTGAGACATTCAAGTGAACTCTATCACAGCCACAGTGACCTGATAAATATTCGTGTTCTAATACCTCAGGTTCAGTGGTCTTAATCCCTACCTTTGTGAGGATTTTGATCAAGTCTCCATTTGAAGGATTTCTGGGATGTCCAGCTGACGGTGGTTCACATAGTGATTTTAAGGTTGTGTCACTTATATTTTTTTACTAAAGAGAAGGCATGCAGAGAGGCTAAGAAGTAGCCTTTGCACACATTTTAAACTCTGCTTGGAAGCAGGAATGTGTTGACATTTAACTGAGACTTTATTCAGAGATATATCCCTTAAAATTTATTTAGCAGCAAAAGAGTGAAAGCATCTCAATTACCCATACTTTTGACTTTTCCCTCTCAAAAGTTGAGAAAAACTGTGAATACAGTTTATTTTTAACTCTCATGACGGTTACAAATAGTGTTCTCCTTCTGCACAACATTTTGTATCTGAAGACTTGGAAAAGTCTGTGTCAGAATGGGAAAGAGAATCACCATCCTTGTGATCACAGTCTCTGGAGATCCTGTCCTCCAAAATGCACTCTCTTCTAGTAGCTACTCACAATTCCCCACACATGAAAGTTAAATTAGATTTCATTTAACATCTAAATTAAAGTATCTTGTTCTATTTAGGGTTCTTGGTTAATCTTTTTAAAGCTATTGTTCCAATTTTCAGGTTTTCTCTAAATTAGCAATATATCCTCCTCAGATTTCTCCTAAGAGGAAAGCTCTGCATCTGCGCCAAGCAACATTAACTCCAATGGGAACAGGAGCTTGCTCACATAGAATTCACGGCTTTGATGATAAAGATTTAACCTTCTGATAGTGTTCATGTCAGGTGAATTAACCTCCCTGCAAGGAAATTGCAGAACTAGGATGTCCTACTGTATAATTGAAAGTTTGAATTCATAAAGACCAAAAGAAAACAAACAGAAAGAAGACTAAACTAATTACTTCTGTTTTCTTGGAAGTGGTATTTTCTTTTCTGTTGTTTCATGATTTTCTATAACTCAAAGGTAAAACACTAACATTATTGATGAATTCTTAATGTCAAAGAATGAAAGAATTTGTCAGTCTGCAATGAAAAATAAGCAATTTTAGCTCTGCAATGGAAAGGTAATAAAATTCTTCTCACAAAAACACAGTTTTAGGAATACTTTTTTTTGCAATGCCCTTTGAGCCTCATGGAAGTTCGAGGACTGAGCACCTCTAAAATCAGAAATTAAAAGCCTTTTAATGTCCACCATCTTTTGGGATAGAGAATCTTGAGAGCCTAAAGAGCTGGAGAGAGCTGCCTGTGCTTTGTGTTAGTTTGCAAAGACATACCCAAAGCTCAGGACAGACACAAAAGCCACGGGCGAGAAAACGTGCCCACCGATTGAGCAGTGCTGCTCTCTGTGCTCTTTCTGATTTAGTGCAGCTCTGCATCCTTTCAGCCACTGTGCAGCTGCAGTTGATCTTTTCTGATGGCCATTACAGGGCCTGTTGCTGACCTGATGCAGGTGAGGCTCTATAAAAGCATCCAGCCGTTTCTGATGCCCTCGGCTGCATGCCTGTGACTCCTGCTTTTCCAAATGCCTCTCAACCTCTGAGGTAGCTGCAACCCAGCATTCTCCTCACAGACTCTTCTGTCACTGGGCTCCTGCCATCCAGACCAGGGAGATTTGTTGCTCTTTGCTACCCCCAACTACCCCATCAGTGCTATCTTAATCCACTTCTTCCATCTGCTGCCTCTGTACTTGAAAAGCCCTCTGCCCACTCTCTGCCTTCAAAGAGACACTCCTCACTATCACTGTTGTTGAAAATAGAGGCATGCACAGGCTCAGTCTGCACTTGTCAGCAAACTCCAGCTTGGTTGTCTCTCTTCTTATTTTCCTTTTCCACAAGTGGGTATTATGCAGGTGAACATTTGAGAGTGACTTGAGCAAGTCTCTGTTGGAGACTTTTCTATGTCCTGCATTAATCTCATATTCCAGCCTTACACTTGTCTTCCACACAGAATGACAATCCACAAAATTGCTTGCTCATTTCTGTCAGGCACACCCATATACAGACAAGAAGTCCTTTAGGGAATATCAAAAATAAACAGATTATTTTGAAACAAGATAAATAAAGTGTGGTCTGTATTGGGAGCAGCTGTATGTTATTCACTCTAGCTGCTAACTCAAGAGTACAGGTTTTTTTCCAATGAACTTCATCCTCATGAAATTTTTGCTTGGCATTCTTCAATAGCTTTATGAATATTTTAGTGTCTTCTACCAGCAGTACTCTTCTTCCATATAATTTCCCCTATGACCAGTTCAGTAAATACCTTGCTCAGAACAACCAGCCACTCTGTATTTCAGATAGCAGCAAGGGAACACATCTGTCCTGTGCACGTGTAGGTTTTTCTCTGTGCTTTCTACATTGCCTATGTTCTGAACAGGTTTTGTGGTGGGTTGTAAGAGCAGAATAGCACAAGGCTTCCTGTGGAGTGAATTTTGTAAGAGTTAGCTACTCCCTGGTGAATGTCAATGCATGACAATATTATGTATATTCCATTAAACAAAGGTGTTGTATGCTGGCTTTTTACGTTCCACCAGAATTCTGTCTCGCTCAGCTACAGTCAGTTCTCATGGTCTATAACCGTAGTTGTCTCTAACATGTCTTATCATTCATTGGAGAATCTTACGAGTTGGTTACACTATACTGCACCCAAAAAAAGACAGTCAAAAAATAGATTCTCACAGGAATCTCCTCAACCATCAAGGAGAAATATCTTCTCTAGGAGAGACTTAACAAATATACAAAACGAGGCACAGCAGTATGCATAATGCTTTTCCAACAATATGAAAAGGAAAAATTATATGGTACTGAAGCTGTTACTCTTAAACTCATTTTTTCCAGATGAATCCTTGAGAATTTTTATGTATTCCTTTAAAGGCAATAATTTACATCATGTTGTCATTAGACTAATTTTTAATATATACACAAGCTATTTGAGAATTAAAATCAATAAAAAATTGGTGAAGCCTTCATTTGAATTGAATTTCAACACAGTGACACATTCATTGTCTGACCTGCAGAGGTGGTTTTTTCACTACCTTTTGTGTCCTATGCACTTGTGTTATTCCATGCACTTTTTGTACATTTAGACCCCTTTTTAGCTGTGAAAGCACACAATCTCATTTAATGTGTAGGCAGAAAAGAAGCTTACATTTTTTTGCCAGATCTACATAGAAACAGCAGCACTAGGATCTTTTCTTAAATAAGGTGAAAGATAGAGGGAGCCTTCAGGCCAGGAATAGAGGGGGTTGTGTAGTCAATTTTGCTTTCAATTAAAACACCTGTCAATTGTAACTTGTAAGTGAAACACCTGTAACCTGTAATGACCAATTAATGTAATTAATTGGTCATTAATTCCCTTAGGTTTTGATTAACCTGCTCCCTATTTATATATATATATATACATGGATTTACATATTCATTGCTTATAATTCTGAAATACTTAGCCAGGAATTCTTAGTTATTAAAATGAACATTTTGTTAATGTTTTCTAACTCATTATTTCAGTCCATAACATAACAATAGAGCTAAAAAGCTAGAACTAGCATTTTAAAACAGTTTTATGTTTTGAGGGTTTTTATCAGTGGGTGATTTTTAGTCTTTCTCTAAGGTGTTAAATCTAGGAGGCAGGCAGAGGATTTTGTTGCTCTTAGTGTCTGAAGAGGCAGTGTTAGTGTCTCCCACTGCCAGCTCAATTCATCCCTTTCCACTGTGAGTGGCAGACACAAAATGCTTCCCTTTCTGCACAGTGTTCAGACAGCAGCCAGATAAGGGCTCTGCCAGAGAGGGGCTGCTCCCCAGTACCTGATCAGTCTGTAAAACCCCCAGGCTCTCATGGTTCCCGGTTACTAACTTATGACATGGATACTGAGGGAAGGCAGCAGGGCAAGATCAGAGGTGGGAAAACCATCCCTGTCACATTTTGGAGGACAAATAGATCTTTGTTTGGGAGGAACAGCAAAACTCATTTTCATAGACGTGATAATAACAGAGAAGTTGCCAACTGGCCTTAAGGAAGCCTAATGAGGAGCTGGCAAAGCACTTGGACTGCAGACTGGGAGATAACTGGGAGTAGGGGATGAGTGGGAATCAAGTTTTCTTTTTCTGAGCTCATTCAGAATCTGGGTTGTGTTTCTTCTCCCACCTTTCCACTGCCTTCTGTGTGTAGAGTGGAAAAGATTACTTGAATTCCTGTAAGAATTACAAATCCTATCTTCATTCTGCAAAGAGTGCCTTTCGTAAGGCATTTTTGGCATTGGCTGAATTTTGGGTTGTTTGGGGTTTTTTTTTTTAATTCTAATTTAAGAGAAACTGCATATCAACACTTTTCAGACCAGCACTCTGCAAAATGCTAAGGTTAATATTTTAAATGCTGTATTTTTAGCAAGACTGTCATTTAAATATGGGGTAAAAATAGGATACAGTCATTTAAACATATTTTGTGACTGACACTTTAATCCCTAGAGCATTATTTGTAGAACAGCAAATAAAAGAGTATCTGAGATTTATGAAGGTGTTACAGAAACAAAAAACCTTAGAAAACATAAAAATAAGTGATATTTTGTAATCCTGATATTAATATTTTGAAATTTGGTGCTGTAATCCATAAGTGGATCCTTAACATTTCCAGAGTAAACCAATGATAAATTCTACGGACAGAACTCAAGACTACAAAATTCCTTTTAAGCTAGTGAACTGATGCAACTTGCAAATATTTTGGGAAGTATGTTGCATATAGACATAGATCTAAGTTTACTCAGGTCCTTTAGTCCTGAAATATTTATGCCAGGCAGAAACTTGTCTGATGAAAAATTTCATCAAAATCTGGTACATTCCAATTACAGTTTCCCAACAGAGTGCTATTTCTGTAAAGAACTACATCAAAACTCAGGTCTCAACACATCTAATCTTAGTTTGGACCCAGATCTAAATTTCACATTCCTATTCATAGTATATTCTATCCTTAGCAGATCAATCTCAAATCTGCAAAAAAAAGGATTATATTTTTAAGTAAATATTAATCACATATAGTATCCAGTGCTGTTGATTTTGAGAGCCTTTATTTAAATTTGACTTCTTTAAAAAGTCCAAATTTGAAATTCTGTCCTGTGGTCAAATTGCTTCTCTGAGCAATTGTATAGAAATAATCAATCTGTATTCCATTTTTTGAGTTATAAATCATTATTTTCAAATTAATTTTTCCTCAAAAATTATGTAAATCTAAATCAACTGGGATTTGGTTAGATTTGCTTTTCAAATATCTCTTCTTTGTTCTTTGCAGCTAAAATGAGAAATATTTCTATTTTCTAGTCTGCCAGAATAATCTGGATTTTGTGTCCTGTAAGAAAGGAACCTGTTTCCATCTCTCTCTGTCCATGCAGACAGGAAGAGGTGCAGTGCTCAGTGCAGGTCACCAGCTCAGCTCGGGGCAGTGGGAGCTGGAATGTCACAGCAGCTGCAAACTCCTCTGCTCCATCCCATTTCCAGCCTGCCTCCCCTGCCAGCCTGGCTTCTCTGTCCCTGTCCTTGTTCAGATCTCACCCAAGTTCATGACCAGTTCCAGGCTCCTGCCAGACCTTGAGACCAGAGCACTTCTGCTCACCTCCACGCTTCCTTTGCTCCTTGTCTCTTGGCCTGTTGTACCCCTGGACATGGCACATTGTGGCACGGTCACATCATTTATTTAGAGAGGATGTGGCACTGCAGGTGTTTGCCCATCAGCACCAGGGCAAGACTCGCTCACAGGAAACAGAGCCAAGCTGCCCCAATCCTTTGCTGAAGGTCAAAGAAGGAGTTATCCTGGAAAAGTTCTTGGGTCAGTTCTGAATTTCACCACAACATGAAATACATAGCCTTATAGGAAATGCAGCTCGGGATTGGAAATACAGCTCCTTGACATTCTGTTGTTGTAAAGCACTGTGGAATTCTGCCAGACAGCTATGAAAAGAAATAGTAGGTTTCTCTTTTAAAGCAGGCTATGAAAAATAGAGAAGATTATTCCAGCTATACAGCAGAGCCTGGACTTAAATTAAACAGTGACAAGCTGCCTATATTTCTTAAACTCATTACAATTATTTAACAACACTTGTGCTCTGGTTGGATAAATCATGGAAAGCAATGCTCTGTCACAAAGGTACTCCATGATTAACATTGAATAACTGCTTTACTAAGCACCTCTTGCTACTCCTGATAACAGAAGTAGCTGCTTACTCTCCATTATACAATTATCAGGCTCTAATCCTTTTATAGACTATAATCTAGCTTTAGGCCTTTCCCCATTCATAGCTGTGCCTTTAATTGAGTTTACTTAGGAGGTGAATTGTGCAGTTGTCAGTAACAAAACTGACAGCCTCATTTTTCTACTTCTCAAACAGCTAGCCATGCAAACAGACATAATATCTGGCAGGATCTTGCTATTTGTCTGTCAGCTCCACATTTTATCTTCATTGTTTGTCTAAAATGCCTTCTCACTCTAAAATAATTTACAGGTTCCTGTGGCTTTCTGAAAGGTGGGAGAGTCTGTAAAAATGCTGTCGGTATGGTGTCCAACCACACAAACTGATCAGGCTGTTGTATTAGTCTAAATTTTTTTAAAGGAAATTTATTACCTAAAGCAATTTATCCAGACTCTAACAGAGTTGCTGCACTGTCTCAATTCCATCCAGAAAAGCAGTGTAAGCCAATCAGAGGAAAACAAATACTCCTCCCTTTGAAGCCAATGTTGAATCTGAAAATTGAGATGGAAAATAAGATTTTTTCACTGCCTCAGACTGAAGTAATGCAGGGCTAAAAGGCGGTTTCTGGTCTCAAGAAACTTTCAAAAAAAAAAAATAGTAAAAGGGAACTTTTGTTGTTCTGCAAAGAGGAGAACTGGGCAAACTCAGTCTACAGTCCAGCACAGGCTAGCAGAGATTGCTGTGTTTAGTCTGCTTTGGATGGACAGAGAGCTGCAGCACAGGGGGACATGTTCAAAAGGTGGTCATTACAAGGAATTGGGGGGATATTTAATTTTTTTTTTTTAATGAAGATCAGACATGGCATAAACCCCCTTCCAGATGCAGATACCCCAGTGCATCGTCAATGGCACCGCCCAGAGCTAAGGATGATTCCACAGTGAAGAAAATCTTTAACAATTCAGAAGGTGACAGACAGGTGTGATGTGACACACAGAATGAGAGGAAGTAGAGGTGATCATTTTTCCCTCTCTCTGAGCAAGGCTGTATTCCTGCAGATGTGTTTGTCACTATGGAAGGCATCGCTCTTCTTCAGAGTGAGAAGGCCTTTTAATTTTCCGGCATTATAATTTCAACTTGGTACTGCCCGGGTTAAATCACCTGTGTGCTTCAGAGGGAAGTTCACAAAAAAAGCCCAATGAAAGCAGGAGCAGGCCCACATTTCCTAGAAAATACATATATAATAGACAGGAAATCAGTCTGTGATGTTCTCAGATCCTGAAGGGCTCTCTTGCTCCCTCATGTTGCAGTGAAGCAGGGGGGAGGATGAGAAGAGCTGTAAAAGGCTGTGTGTCACTGGTGCTGGGACTGTGCCTGAACGGGGCAGCAGCCAAGGTTCCAGTGCAGCACTCAGAGCACTCTCTGCATCGAGGCTAAGTAAAGAGTTTGACCCTCATGCTCATGAAAGGCAAAAACTTCCTGTTGGTGGAAACTTACTTATTGCAATAAAGGCTCTGCTCAGCAAAAATCATGTTTCAGTCTGCATCAGCTACCAGCAGATGCTTATATTTTTTTACTTGTGTGCTTTGCAAAAATACAAAGACAATATTAATTCTGATACTTTCCTGAACAGCGCCATAATGCCATAAAATAAATGTGTTTTTACCAGTGCTGTATCTTCTCTAAAATTAGTTTCACAATGTTTCATAACTGAGTTTAAAAGCACTTCCAGAGATACAGTATAACTAACACAAAACCTTCATATAATCTCCTGATTTCTTTGCAAGTGTGATGGCCACTCTTAACACTTGCCAGAATAATAATCTCTGTTTTTCAGGACACTTCTAGTCTAAAATGAGAAATCTCAGTTTCTGAAGAGTTTTAGAAACATTTTATTTTCTGAAAAAAACTATTAGAAATAACACATTTAAAAAAGATAGTGTTTTCTTATAGTGTGTGTGTAACCCTGAGTGCCAATGGCAGTTTATCTGCCTAGCCGTGACTGGTAATTAATCATAGCAATATGTTCATCACAATGCCACCTGCTTTCCCTTTTAATTCCAAGCAGCTTTCCAGGGGCAAGGAAAATTTACAAATATAAGAATCCCAGAAATTTCAAAGCATAATTTCTCCAGACACTGATTTTTCCAAATCTACTTATCCCTATGACTGTAAATAATATTAATGGTAATAGATATAGTGCTCTTGCCATTGAAGTATATTATTTCCTAAATAAAGGTCAGTGTATCTGAAATATTTTTTTCAGAATCAGTACATGAAGTGCTGCTTTAATGAGTCAGAGAGTAGCAAAATATTTTGGTTCATTCTACTCAAACAATGCCTCAGCTCATAATTAGCATGCATTTGGTTTAGGCATCTAAAGGGGTTTGTCTTCATATGGTTAAAAACAGAATGCAAGCACATACAGAACCACAAAGATGTAAAAGTTTGTTATCTAGGGTATTCCTTGTCTTTACTTCATGCCACTGAACTATGCAGGCATCCAAGACCACTCAGGTGTGATCATTTAGGAGTATGGAATATCAGTAACTTGGGAGAATCAGAGACAAATATGACCTTCAGAGATACAGAAAATTTGCATAAACCAATAGTTTGTACAATATTTTTTGTGTTACAGAACACCAGCAAGCTGCAGATCTAGATATGTTTTTATTATGTAATGATCAACATTAAAAATTCCAATATCAGAGCTAATAGCTTTGTGGTGACTAAGGCATGATCAGAATATGCTGTCTTTATTGTCTGTATTAATGTCATCTTTCCATTTGCTGATAAGACTAAAACCTTCTTTTATTATGAGATTAGGCAGATTTGACTTTGAAGATATACACACACACTGATACATATGACATTGTTGAAGGTGCTTTTTCCTCCTCAAGTTTAAAATGTGGTTTTCCCTGGTAAATTGCCTGTGGTATATAAATTTTTGTTTAAAGCATGTCACTGCTTTTCTTCTCAGAGGCAAAATTGATGGACTTTTTATTTTAATTTCCTTTTGGATAAAATTTTAATCTATATCTCCTAAAGGTATAAGAAGGTCTGAAGTGGGATTACTGGTGAAAATTCTTCTGGAATGACCTTTATCCAGAATAAAATTAAAGTTTGAGGATTTTATGCGAGAGGAGGCACCCTGCTGCAGCATATCTTCCTCTTGCTGCTTTACACAAGCATATCAAAGTAATATCCCTTTAAATTTGTTTTCTATGTATGTAGACTTTCAAGACACACAAAAAGTCAACATCAATTTAAACTCAGTTTTTCAGTGAGAACAAGTACTGCATCATTTTTATTTTGATGTGTCTTGTATCCAACACTATTCACCAGCAGACGAACCACAGCTTTTTGTAAACCAGAGGAAAAAATAAATAGCTCAAATCTTTCATCTTTGAGCA
Source organism: Anomalospiza imberbis (assembly GCF_031753505.1). Classification (NCBI taxonomy): domain Eukaryota; kingdom Metazoa; phylum Chordata; class Aves; order Passeriformes; family Viduidae; genus Anomalospiza; species Anomalospiza imberbis. Next base: position 28,944,716 of record NC_089687.1, on the reverse strand, counting down.
GAAATCACTGGAAAATGCAGCTGTTGCGCTCAGCCCTTCACACAGGAGGTTCAGAGAGGTTCCGTTCTTTTCCTTTCTCTAATTCACCTGCATGAAGCTGCTGTTGGATATGATGTTTTGTAAATGGCAGCAGTGCAGGGAACAAAGCACAAGGAAAGAGTATAATTTTAAAATGCTACTGGCAAACTGAAATTTATTAGAACCCCATTAAAAACTATGACTGAATGTGAAAAGAAAAAGAAAGCTAGTGGTAGAAAATTAACATAAACACAGTTAAGTCATTATACCAGAGGCAGTGGCCTCTGTTCATAAAAGAAATATGCTCTCTGGAGGTTTCTGCTACATCTTAATATCCTTGGTGGTGGCTGCTAAAATGTCACTTTCTCCCTGCAGCACCAGAAAACTGTCCTTTCTTATCAAACTCTAATTTGGCAACAGCAATGCACACACACGACTTCTAGGCTTGATTATTGCAATCCATTAGAGCAGGAATGAAGCCATTTGCCTTGAGACAGCTCCAGCTGTATCCACCCACTGGCTCAGCAGCCACAGCTGCCAGTTCCCTGCCATCAACTTTGCCTCTATTCCCTGCCCTGGGTCCCTGCAGATTCCACAATCCAGTTCCAGGCTCTCATCTTCCCAGTGAGAGGGGGCTGCCTAATCAGAGCCATCCCTGAAGCTGGCACTGACTGGAGCCTGTGCTGGCACCAACTCCTGGGCACTGGGGAGGATTCTCCCCTGGAGAAGGAGCTGGCCACTCCCTCACAGATGGGCTCTCTCCACCAGTTTTCCAAGCCAGCTCCTGGATTCTTTGTCTACTCAAAGCTCCCACTGAAATCAGGGTGATTTGCATGCACTCAGGATGATCAGATTCCCAACCTCTTTCTTCTGGAGAATAATATTTAGTTAATTAAGATGCTGAAATAGAATTGAGGCCTTTATAGTTATTATCTAAATTATTATTATATGTCAATACTTTTATCTGAAAATAGATATTTGGGTTCTTAAAAGACTGTGAAAATATAGCTTGCCACTGTTACTATACAAACACAGATGCTCTGATCAGAGACTCATGAGATTGAACATGCTGACAATGGATCAAAAGTCTCTGATAATAGGCAGCTGTCCAGGCAAGAACATTGAAACCAGGTAGGAATATACCCTTATTTAAATTGTTGTTATACAGAAACAATTTCTGTGATATCTTTTCCCAGTTTACTAAAGTCTTTTCCTTAGGAACTTCCTGAAGGGATTGTCCCTTCTTTTGCATTTAGTAGGCTTTTCTTATATATAATTTCTTAGTAAATGGTTATGAACAAGTAGCCATTCTCCTTGTCAAACAGAGGAGGAGAATAGGTGTAAGCATGGGACTATATTAGTATTGTAAAAATAACACTGAAGGGTCTCCTGGTCTGCAGCAAGAGACAGATCAAAAGTGCAATTTGTGTTCTTCATGCTGTAGTCTCACACAGGTTAGCTTTCTTAAGGAGTGGAAGCTCTCTGACAATTCTCAAATTCTTTCCTAGGAAAGGACAGCAGTGAATATATTGATCCTGGTCACACACACAGTTCAGCCAGGCTGAAGCCAGAGCAATGGCCAGGTAAGCATTGGATACAGACATTCCAAACCCGAATTTATTAGTAACTAAGCAAGAATTTCCATCATAGTTCTATTACTGGTCTTTATATTACCCACACACAGATATCATCTCTCAATGTATTGCTTAAAGCAGGAATGCAGCACACCTGTACTGGATCACACCAAAGGTGATTTCTCTTCTATATGTGATGCCAAGGGAAAAAAAAATGTAGAAATAGGCAGAGTTTATGTATATGTACAGCTACTTCCCACTTTTAGAGTTCTCTGTTATGAAATGCAGGCACTAGAAGGGTGCTTCATTCCATTTGCCTTTCTGACTGTCACCAAGCACCAAGCTTTTTCACACAACTGTCACAACACCAAGATTTCTGAGTCATAATGTTCAGCTTGAAACTCATCATTCCATGTATGATTGCTGTGCATCATTTATTTAATTAATTTCTATTCAATTTCACCTGCCATTTTATTTTCCCAGTTGCTTCATCTTAAAAGTTTTTGCAATTCTGGCTGTGGTTTTGCAAACTATGCATCTCAGGACAGATAGGAAGTATTGTATGGAAAGAGAAAACAAAGGGGAAAAGCCATAGTAGAAATGCAACACAATGAAAACAAAGTGTGTTTCATTTCATGAAATAAATGGAGATCGTACAAGACCACCAGGAAAAAAAAATCAACTGATTCTGACTGACTTATTGATAAACAGAGAAGACAGTTTATGTAGCATTACAAGAGGAGTACGTGTAAAATACTGGTTCAACTTCTTTTTTAAGAATTGGCACAAATAGTTAAGCAAGAATCTAGTAAGAAAAAACATATTCTGATCACATTATAGGAAGAAACAGTGGAATTTTGGTGAATGTCCTGTCCGATTTTACCCATTCCACAGCTACTGGGCTTTAGATTGCTTCTCCTCAAGTCTTTGAAAATTCTTCTATTTCTAATTGTTATACTTGTTGTAGAAGAAATAAGCTTTAACATTTTAAACTCAACCTTAATATTGTAAACAGTTGTAGAACAAGAAAAAGGTATAAAATGGGATCATTTTAAAACATATTACTGAATTTTTACAGGTAGTAAGCATACTGTAAATAACTTATTGGAATTGCAGCCATTAAAGGCAACTCCCTATCACAAAGCTTGGACAAACCTAGTTCTAGGAATATTGCCTGCTTTTCACTGTGCAATTGGCCTTTCTTGGAGCAAAGATCAGTAATCGGTAATCAAGTAGAAATGTTACAGTGACCCCAACCTCTCAGCTACTTAAATGTAAGTACAGATGCTCAAGTGAAACATGAGCTATCTCTCTCCTTCAGTTGGGCAGGAATTATCACACACAAGTAGGTTAAGTCTCTTTGCTGTTCAGCCAAATTCTAGGAATTGCTGGGCCAGATCTAGTGCAGCATCCTGGCAAAGTCTTGTGCAGTTTGTTCGCAAACCATCCTCTATTGAGGCAATAAAAACACAAGGTTAGGCTAGACTTCAGCTTGAAGGATAACACTGCAGCTGTGGGAAAACAGCTCTTTCATCAGTGTCTTCCTCAGTGGCTGACACTGAAGGGAAAAGGGTGTGTGATGCTGAATGCAGTGACAACAGTCACTTGAAAAGAAAGCTGAAAAGTATCAAGTGTTACCTCAAGCCGCTAGAGAAAATCAAAGCGTATTTTAAAACATGCAGACTTACCTGGTTGGCTGGATTTCCTGCTGAATGTTCTCTAGAGATGCTTGCGCACAAAATTTCCTGGTTCATCATAATACCTGGGGTAATTCGTTAGGTTTGCCACCTATGTTGTTAATCTGAAAGCAGTGTCCCTTCAAACCCATAAAAGAGATCAATATCCAGAAGGTTTTCAAGGCTAGAATATGATGCAGTTGTAAAGCAAACAGAGGAGCAGCAGCATGAATGACAGCTTTACTAAAACATTAGGCTTCACCTAAGGCCAAAATAACGTGTAAGTGGAATAAAATTGCCACTAATGATCTTGGTCATTAATGTTTAATTATGCATTTCATTATGTAAAGTTATTGTAAAGGATTTCATTAGTTACAGAGTGCTCACATCTAGTTTATATGCACCTGTTCCTAATTACCATGGTATTGAAATCAATACTGAAAAATGCTTAGGTACTTTATATTCAACATCATGAGCTGTATATAACTAGGATTACAACAACTTCCATGTTATTAGCTGACAATCAACATAACTAAACATCACTAAAATTTAATAATAAAATTTAATAATAAAAAGTTCTCTTTGGTCTAAAATGAGGTCAAATCTTACTGCCTGTAAAACCCGAGCTCCTTAGCAAAGGCAAAGTTATCAGAATATGTATGTAATTGATATTTGTAAGCCATTTAAATTTTTTTTTTTTTTGTTTCTGTTGTTTTTAACTACTTCATTCTAGAGTCTCTGTCATTATTATATACCACAGCTATACATAGTATACATAATATACTGCTAAGTCAGCTTTCTTGGCATGCATTATCATAAGATATCCTGACCGAAAGAGCTGCTAGGAATAATAACTCTGTGCCAACAGAAGGATTGCAAACCCCAGATGTTTCATGTGAGGCAACACAGTAGAAGCCCATCATCAATTTACTTCTCACACATACTGGTTCAGCTTCCAAATCAATTCTTATTCTTGTAACTTTTCATACATAGCTAGAAATTCCATATGGAAAGCCCAGTTTCTAAAACATTGAAATGTGTAATGGTGTTTTCTCATGCAAGGAATGAAAATTTTTCTTGACATGTATCATTGATTATATTTAACAAGCAACAAGTAAACAAGTTCAACAAGTAAACAATCCTTCTACAAAGCATCAGCAAGGTTTTAGAGCTGAGACCAAAAATTGCTCAGACACAGAAACAAGCACAGGAGGAGAAGGAAAACCCTCCCAGTTTCTCTCTTTCCTCTGGTAGTTTGGTTTTGAAACCCTACAGCCCAGTGAGATTTCAAACAGGTTATTATTTAAAGCCATCAAAGCTAAATGCAGTGTGTGGTAAATGGAAGGCCAAGCACACTGGACACCTCCAGGAAGCCTGGCACGGCTTTTTAGATTCTATCTGGTTCCTCAGCAGCCTGGCATGCTACAGGCAAAATGTGGCCTAAGGTGTCCTCCCAGGTACCAGAATTTTGTTTAACCTTAGGCATACTTGACTCAGATCAACCACAGTGCCTTTATTCTCCTCTCTTCCCTGGCCATCCTCCCACTTATTTAAGCTGCAGCAGCATCAGAGCAAGGCTCCAAGTGATGAATGGTCCTTAAACCTCCTAAATATGACCAGATCCATGCAGTCATTTGCGCTCTAAGCTGAAGCATTTGGACACATGCTGTCTTGCACCTGTCCCAGAACTCACAGCATGCTCTTTCCCTCTGAAAGGAGAAACAGGGAAAGTGAGGAAACATCATAGCACCAATGTGGGTGCAGGAAATAGTCTGCACAACCTTTTCAGCACTTACAAGACAACTGACCCACAATAAAGTAATACACAGAATCAACCTATTTTTCACAGGAACAAAAAAAAAGTTTGTTACCATTTATGACTTATAGGTTTGGTAAGTCATAAGTCATGGTAAATCATGTTTTGGTAAGTCATAGCATCCTTTTAACATGAGAATGAAGTTCTCCAGCACATTCTCTTACCCAAATATTTTCTTCCATGCCTATTTGCTGGCATTTCAGGATGATGCCCAAAATTTTGCCTGTGAGATTCACAGGGTGATAGAGGGCAAAACTGCCTTCACAGGATGAGTTTAGCAGGAGGAAACTTCAAAGAAAAACTGACTAATGTGGTGAATACATGAAAAGCGCAAGAACAAAGCAATACTCTCAGTTGTGGGGAAGCTAGGATTTGGATCTGAACACTTCAGACTTAAGTAAATACCAACAAACCAAATTAGCACAGGTAAACAACAGCTAAGGCTTGTTTCTAGTGCAAATTAAAGGCTCTTCTTTAGGGTTTTTTGTTTGTTTGTTTGTTTGTTTTGTTGTTTTGGTTTTTTTTTTCTGAAAGATGACTTATACATGCTCCATTTGCAGGCTATATCTTAATTGCATTACTCTGATGTTCTGGCTTTAATGCATATTTTTAAACATGAAGGTGACAACCCAATGGCATTCCTGTAAAATGTTTATTTAAATTATTGTTTTGCATCCATTTCTTTATTTTATTTAAAATAGACATTCAAATGAACAGTCCTGAAAGATCACTTTGTTCAGAAGGACAGTATCAACACTGCAGAAATATCTGCAATATAATTACATTGTCAATGTATTTTAAATTTTGCAGGTAATTGCAGTTTATCTTCACAGAAAAATAGTCTAGATAAAAATAATTGTCAGATATAATCAGAGAATCTACATAAGTATCTTGCTCAAATGTGGTAAATGTTTGTTTAGGCTTGGTTGAGTGCTTGTGAAAGACTAAGGAAGCGAAGCAGGTAGGATCCTTGCACTGGATAAGCATTCCAGCTTTTATCCTCCAGCTCACCAGAGACTGGTTGTTTCTATTTCTGGGACTTTCCTGCATAAACTGCTACTTATATTGGATGTGTATACTTATATTGGATATGTAGCACTTCAGTGACATGCACAAATTATGTATCCTCCTTTTCCCTTTGTACAGAATCCCAGCTTTGTGATGCAGGACAAGGCTTTTGTCTGGTTTGGGATCAATCACTGAAACTCTTTTGCTACAAAGTGCTTGGAATTATTCATTAATCTTCCAGACCAGTAGTTTTGTCTTTCATGAAGTAAAATTGATTTCCTTATCTTGTGAAGTAGGATGTGCACCTTTCTTGATTTATAGCTCAGGATGGACAGTAATGGAGAGGCCTTGAAAGCAGCAGCTTTTGGGACCCCAGAACTGACAGGTCTTAGTGCAACAGCCTTATATTTACTCATGGGTGGGCTGCATATTGCACTAGATAGCACTATGAAAAGAGGATATTTAAATGTGGAGAGAATAAATCCTTGGGGAGCACTAGCTTTTCTACAGATTTGCTTTATTCATTCTCTTCTGGAGAGCTTCACGACAGTTTATAGTACACAACAAATCTCTTTGGTTGCAAGAGGGGCAGATTTATTCCACCATGTTTGAATCACCTGGGAGAAATAGAAACAACTTTGAGTTAAATTACTGAGTAATTGACAGCTTCTTTTTCAAGGACCAGCAGACCTAGGAATAGATAGCATTTCCATCAGAATCTTGCCTATTTTCTGCCCAGATGGTAGCAAGGAGCATTGGAAATCTGATTAATATCCTGTGGTGGATTTTACCAGCTCCCTGGTTACTGACCTTTCAAACACTCCAGACCTTTTGAGAGCCTTCTGTTCATAATATTAATACAGTTTTACCTCATATCCCTTTGGGGCACTATAAAAAGGGATCAAATCATGGTTCTCCTCTTTGTTTGAACTGAAGATCTGTGGCATTTTCCTATCTGGAAGCTAACATTTCAGGAGCTATATTGTTTCCCATTCCTTTCCAGTGTAGTCTGGGAATGACTGTGCAGTCCTTACACAGCCACAAACATAGATTCTTGAATCAAAGCCTGAAAAAGAGGGTCTGTATTACTTTGGATTTAGACTTTATCCACAATCTACTTTGCAGTAAAAATGCAAATCATTTAAGCCTAGACTATAATTAGCGTTCCAGACCTAGATACCAGTTCCCTATGCTGCTGACTGATTTCTTATTTCATCCATTTCTCTTTCCACTGAGAAGATACCAAAAGTACTCCATTAATGTGCTGTGGACAGAAAAGAAACAGAGATAAATCAGATTTGTATACCACAGTTATTCCCTGGTCTCCAAAATAATTGCTTTGAAAGCCATTTTTCTTACTTTTTGCTCCTGCATTCAGAACTGTCTGCATTAATAACAAGGCTTTGCATCTTGATATTACTATGGCAGGGCATAATCTCTGCTACAGTAAAGTTTACCAGTCACCATCTGTGCAAAGACCCTTTTTGCAGGTTTTCCCCAAATGGTTAGTTAGAAGAAGCCATAGGGAGTGTAATTGCATGAGTATTGTACCAATAAACAGAGCAGGGAATATGTGTCACTAATGACAAAGTATCAAACCCCCAAAAGAGCAAAAACTTAACCTTTGATGGTTCCAAATTCTATTCCTCATTTAAATTACGTTGTCCTTTATCCCTTATAAACACTAGTGATTACAGCGAGATAAACATTTCACAGAGGTGTTACCCAGCAGGTGGTGTCACAGGCTATGAGTGTTTCCAGCAGCTGGAATAAATATCTGAAACGTAAGTCAGACACTGGAAAACCAAAAGCTTCAAAAGTGGGTTCTAACACCGCTTGGAATGGCAGCACTGGGATCTCTGACCCACAGACATTGCAATTTGGGATCCCTTGACATAGTGGTTCTGTAATTTCTGGTAGCATCAGCAGGACTTAGCTAAGCATGCAGGGAAGGAGTCTGAAATAAATACCCTTCGTGCTCAACACAGCCAGGATGTGCAGGTCACCTCAGGGAAAAAGAAATCAATGTATGCCAAGGACAAAGGGCCAACAACACAATATAACATACTATTATCCCAAACCACTGTGCTGTGCACAGCTTAGTGTCAACAAATGCTCAGAGAAACAAGAGAGATGGAGTGAAATCCCTCTTATCACAGTTGTTTGGAAAGAAAAGCTACTGGAAACAACTGCATTCCACCAGGGAGAAATCTCGATCTCCTATGAAATGGCTGACAACTGAGCTGTCTTAGACCAGGGTACAGGAGGAGAACCACAAATAGATTTAACTTTTTACAGTCCATATTTACCTATCTCTTTGAAAATTGTTATTTATGTCAATCTTATTATCACAAAATCTACTATGTGTAGTTTTCAAAGTTATAAGCTGGTGGTGTGCTAGATGGAGTTTGAAGGATTTGCTAAAACCCCAGTAAATGAAGAAGACCTGAAGAGCATGAGGTTATAATCTGGATTATATTTTATCTTAATTTACCACATTCTTAACTGACTTTTAAATTGTGGTAGGGCTGGCTGTAGACTTGGTCCCTGCAGGACACACAAGGTACACAGCACGTGAGGCATGAACTCATTCAGCTCTGCAGATAGGGAAAGGCTGAAGCAACTGTGCCATTTCAAAAGGCATTGCTCAAATTCCTCTGGGGGAGAAGTGCATGGCTAATGAAGCACACTAAGATTTCAGAGTGCTAACTGCTAAATTTCAAAAAATCATTACTTGGTCATTAATTCTTCAGGATGAGTGAGAAGGGTGCTTTTGGCAGCACTTCTGAACAAAAGAACAGTTCAGTTGAGAAAATATGACTTTGGTACTTCCCATTTGCTTTGTCAGTCTAACGAAATCAAGATAAAATGAGGTATTAAATATAATTTCTATAGGGCTAAAGTGGAAGGTCTTTATTGTCCAAAGGCCAACCTTGAAAGTGAAGGGAAATCCAACTAAGAATGCAAGGTAAATTTCTGCACAGAAAAAATCAATGAGCTACGGCAGTTGTCTGAAAACTTTATTAGTTCAATGAATCACATTTATATAGACACTAATAATTATAATGTAAATAAGGCAGTCAGAGTAATGTAAAATGGCCCATCATATAATACTCAGTATGTCAGTGTTATTACCACAGCGTTACAATTACTGACGTTTTATAGAGGAATATAAGACACACACAGAAAGTAATTGAGATAAAAGAGCACAGTAAATTGGTAGAGTACTGCAGAGAGTGATGAGCCACACTTATTAATTTCAGCAATTACAGAGCAAGTTCTACTTCTCTTATCCCAAGGAATGATTGTGTTAAAGCAAATAGTCCACACTCCTAATGGAATTCCCCTACTTAATAAAACTGGAAGGTTTGTTAAACATCCCACCTGGATTTTCTGCAATGCTGTGCTGCTTTTACTTGACTGTTTCTTCTGCAGCATTATTTGCAGAGCAGGAAACTCCTCGAAGTGCTGTAGAATGTCTCTGCACTTTGAAGTGTCTGTCATGAGTGTGGCAGACATGCCATCAGCCTGCCTCAAAGCTAAGGACCTCCACAGTTTTTTACAGTAAATAAACCAGTTCTTTTTTTGTGTTCCCTTTACTCTAAAAATACCTCTCCTTTACCATCCCTGATGTTAGCTCATGTGCTCCTGCCCTTTTGAGTAGCTTCTTCAAAGGAAGGTAAAAAATTGATTGGCTGTCAAAAGAGCATTAAAATAGCAGAGAAAAAAAAGAAAAAAAAAAAAAAAAAAGAAAACAATCCAGCAAGATACAGTAGTGTTCAAACTTCTACATGGCAAGGAGAAAAGGTAGAGCAGAGTTTTTGCATAATTGTCATTATAAGGAACAAGTCAAATCCTGAGAAATACTAAAATTCTAGCAAGAAATTCAGCCTGGTGGCACCTTGGCATGATTTACATCAGACATTTCCTGGAAAATTTCTATTGGAGAGGGACAGGGAGAGGCTCTGTGTCTAAGAATCAGAGGACTACCTGACCCAGTTGGCTTTGGAAGTCAGCTGGATGAGATTTTATGATTAATCAGAATATGCACAAAATGAAGTGTTGATATGGTAGAGTATTGAGCAAAAACCTTGCTGAGCTCCTCCTTACTGAGCTCACACATCCTGGGATCTCTCCCACTTGTAGAGGTGTCTATGACTTGTCTAACAGCTCCATAAAAACTCTCTGACCTTATTACACTACTGGTTTGTGATTAATACCTGGTCTTAAAATAGTATGAAAAATCAGGGTGACCTAATTTTCCACACAGCCACAACATCCAGCAATTAATTCTTCTGTTCCCAAAACAATATTTCCTCCTGCTAGTTGCACAGGTGTTCTTTCTGTGGCTTCTTTTTCATGCTATCTTCCTTAACCACAGAGCACTGCAGAGCATTCTCAGCCTGACTGCACCATAGAGCAGCAAAAAGTCTGAAAAGAAAGCATAAGATTTAGTGTCTCAGCTGGGGCTCAAGGGAAAAAATAAATATGCAGGTATCCTGAGATGCTTCAATGCTTTTGATGAATCAAATTGTGCTGTGAATGAAATGCTTTCAAAAAGAGAAGGAAACCATTTTTTAAATGTTTGCAAGTTCAGTTTAGTAATTAATACTTTGCATAGATATTACTAAAGGAACAGTTAAAGCTGGATGAAGCCAAAAATACCCGTTCTGAATTTGAATTTTCACAAGAAATTGGAAGCACAATTAAAAAGGATTATGTGCAAGTGACAACAGCTTGAGAATTCATTAAAGTAGAACCTCAAAATCTTTTGATTTGAAGAACTTCTTCAGTATTGCATTTAATGACTTTTGCAGCATTCTTAGGATTTACAGTTTGAAACCTTTAGACTCTGGGAAAGATCAAAGTCTTGTGCCTGTTAAACAGTATCACCTATGAGTCAGAATAGAAGAAAAAAATATGTAAAGCTGGGAGAGGGAATTATTGCTGGGACATATGTATGCATTTTCCTGCCACTGGAGAAATGCAGGGATTATCAGTCTGGGTCACTTTGTCTCAGGAAGAAATTCAAGAATTCACCTAGACGCCTTGTTTTTCCAGCTGCTTTTCTTCAAAGGTATCCAAGTGAGTTCTGTCAGCATAAATCTTTCCATGAAAGAGCAGCATCTGCATCCTGGCCCATAATACTCACAGGCTTTCAGAGGCTGCTTCATGGGACATGAGGAGTCCTGTCTGATGAGATGAAGCAGCAGTGTCAGTTGTTGTATGGCTCCTCTAAAAATTGTAGCCAGAATGAGATATTTCAGGAGCACCAGAAGAACTTCTTGCTCTTATGAGAGGTATCTTTATGTTTCTCTGTGTAAGCTTAACGAGAATGTGATAGCACAAGCTGCTACTGAGAGAGCCAGATCTCTCATATGAAAAACTATTAAGCACTTCTTCAAATGCATACTTTTATCTCTTTTGATACAGACCAATTCCTAGGATTTAATAGAGTAAAATAAAAAGCTGAAATATACTTCATATTAAAGCAGAGTCAAAATAAAAAAAGGCATTAAAGTTTCTTAAATTAGCTATTTCAAGCTTGAGAGCATTTTCCAAATTGTATTTCAGATACTGAAAATCCAAATTTTTTTCACACTGGTTCATATCTAAAAGGGATGTAGAAACCTTGAAATGTTTCATATGATGTAAATCCTTTTCCCCCACTAGGTATACTTTTAGCTTTTATTCCTCCCCCTGCCCCACCCCAAGAAACACCAAAAAAATAAAAGGAATCCATGATGTTGGTCATTGAGGTATTCATATAAAAATTAAAAGGAACCTCACCTTTTTATAATACAATTATGTATGAATTCCCTTTAAAGTCTGACCCAGTATCTGCTGACTTCAAAGAACAGACCTTTTTTGGATGAGACTAGTCACTGCAGAGTTTGGATGATATTAGTCACTGAAATGCAGATTCTGTGTTACCAGAGTCTCTGCCTATATTATGAATCTTAGGTGAAGACACAATTATTAGCTTGAGCCCACAACAAGCCTTACAAATTACCACAGTATTTTGAATTTACAGTGGTATATTATCTCTTAAGTGTTCAAATCTCTTCAAAATTCTCTCTCTGTTATTATGAATTATATATAAAAATACTCTTAGTTAATAATCAAGCTGCAAACTTTATACATAAAAGAGCATTTCTTTTGAGGATCCTTACACTAAATTGAAAAAAAAAAGGCAAAAAAATCTGTTTACCCATAAAATCAATGCATCAAACCTTCAGATTCAAAAAAAAGTCATAAATGCAGAAACTTATAACATTTGCATAGCTCAGATAAGAAATTTCCTGTAATCTACTGCCAGTTTTATCAGTGTTATGTTAAATGATCCTTTCCTGCATTTGCTTCATTGAGTCCTAATAACATTTGTCTTTAATTCTGAATTGAAATTATGTTAGCATGACGAGCACTAGAAGAGAAATGTACTGGGAATTATTTATGTGGAACTTGGCAGAGCAGCTTTTAACAATATCTAATCCTGGAACCTTACCCATGACTTTCATTAACCAGAGAAACATCCCCAGTTACTAAAAAAAGATGATCTTGAAGTGCTGGATTTTACATGAAAGCATGAAAAAGAAAACAAACACCAAAACTAAAGAAAAGCAGGGGAGAAAAGGAGAGAGGAAATCTATAGTGGAGAAAACACAAGTTTCCAAACCCAAATAATTCTTGAAGGCCAAATTCAGGACAAAACCCCCAGATGTGACATGACAGGCTGTTGCCCAGCCTGGGGACAGTGCCACCGCTCCTGCTCAGCTGGGTGCCAGCTCAGGAGGCACTCAGTGCACCAGGGGACTCTGTCCTGACGGGTGGCTCCGGTGGAGCACACAGTCAGAGCTCCCTGATGATGCAGTCCTGCTGGCCTGTGCTTCCCTGAGGATGTCGGACAGGATGTGCACGGCTGCAATTCCCAAGCAGGCCCTCCCCCTCTCCTTTTGGAGGAGGCTCAGAACAGATGAGGCTGGGGCTGTGTTTTCCTTGCCTGTGACAGATTTGCACAGTATCATAAGCTTGCTGTGCTTGGTTGTTTTTCTTCTATCAAAAGAAAGATGTTGCAGAGCTGTTTAGAGTACAAATGAAACCATACCCCATATGTTGCTATTTATATTTATATCCACTTAGGACACCCAGCAGACCTGGTTATGGAGCAGGTCCTTGTTGTTTCCAGCTCCTTGTCTGCTCATAAACATTTAAGTGCCAACAACTGGATATCGCCACGTCTGCACTTAAATTGCTCGTTGTAATTTCACATCAGCTTCTATTCCATATCAATTTTCTAGGCAACATATTATAGTATCTGCTCATGTACTTTGTGCAGACTGTGTAGGAAGAAGCTTAATCTAAAACATCTGCGGCAAGATGAGATGATCACATAAACATAATTTCTTGCAGAGGTTCTGTCTATAAACTGCAGTGAAGTATGTTTCCACAGCATCAGCACAATCCTACCTTTGCATTTACCTTTTATCATCGAAATGGAGAACAAAGGAAAATAAAATACAAGAGGAAAAGTCAAATTCCCAGGCACATAAACACTATGTTCAGACAGAAACTGACAAAACTCTGAAAATTATGTCCCTAATCTGAAACCTGTTCAATAAACTACATTAATTATCACTGCTGAGTATCTGTTTATGTGCCTAAATTCCCAGTAAGCCATATGGAAAATTACTTTCTAATGTGGAATCGCCAAAGCTTTTTGATAGCGAAAGCTTCACACACACACACACACTAAACTGTTGCAGAGTCAGTCAATAATCAGTGAGCTGCAATTTTCAGAGCCTAATGGATTCAATAGACACCTAAGGGATATCTCAGCTTCAGCAGCAGCATTGTGCTCCATCACATTACCCTGCAATAGAAATGACTCACAACACAGTCTCCTGAAAGAGGGTATAAATTATCCTTGTAGTTGAGATTTACCCTTGAAGGTCGGTATCCATACCCAAGCAATTTCTCTTCAATCCTGCCCTTCAGGCACTTTACCAAAAGATAGGAAAGTTGCTCCATATCAGGCATGTTTCAGCTCTGAAGGTACCCACATGCAGTTTCATCTGCACATAAAATACAGTACGGAAGCAGCTTGCCATCAACACACAAATAGCTTTTGTCAGCAAACATGTTAATTACCAAAATTTGTGTTCCAAGACTTTCCATGCTAGTTCCTTTAGAAAACTAAGCACATTAGCTGTTTTCTCATTACATCATTTTGAATATGAGAATGAATGCAAGTTCCAACAGTTTCAGGCACTAGAGAAGGGCATATAATAAAGATTTACCTAATAGCTGAAAAATTTCACAAACAAAATAATCCCTTTCACACAAGAAAGTGCTCTGAATGGAATATCTGCTAAACACTTAGTACATGCCCCTGGAAGTCAGTGGAGCATTTAGATCCCCTCTTAGCTTGTAAGATTTTATAAATAAAAATCTAGTAAGTTCTTGAGATTTGTAGCCTCCTATTTGATCCTTTTATTCCTGAGTGTTCTTCACCATCCTCACTGGAACATAAGCAGAAGAGTCATATACTTGTATTTCTAAATGCAGATCAGTATTTTTCCCTTTATTATGATCCACCAAACTGGAGTAGGATTCAATAAATAAACTACTCTGAACTCCAAATGGACTATAATATTGTCAGTCAGAATATCAGAGACTGGTGTAAATGCAAACATGTCAAAAGTTGAACGTCTGGTGACAAACAATCCATTGGCTGCTATAATTTTTACCAATATAAAATAGTTTTTGGGGTCAATATCATAATTCCAAGAAGACTGTAGGAAGTAAACTACTCTGGCTTCTGTCAGCTGAAGAAGCAAAAGGAGTAAGATCAACAGGAAGCAAACTTAAGGGAAGATGGCTCCTTTTCAAACCTCAAAACTTGGTTCTATGTCCAAAATTAAACTGAGTACACAATACTGTCACCCGCTTGTGAATTCCCTTCTTCCAACTTAAAGAAGCCTGGGGGTTAAATAATGATAAAAATCCATGGATGATGGGAACGCCTGTGTTCCAGGAGGAGGAACACCGCCCTGTGCTACTGGGTTCAGTCTCAGCTCACTGTGTGATCAACACTCCTGCGCTCGGTGCCCAGGCAGAGCCTCCCTGGCAAGGAGAGGTTCCTGCACACACAGGCACCAGCACGTCAGATCACCACAGGCATAATCATTGCCTCTGCACTGCGGGAAGAAAAAACTGTGAGAATAAAACTTGAGGCCAAAAACTGCCTAGAGCCTAAACACTGGCGATGATTTCGCTTTTCTATTTAGGATAGAAAGGAAGGTAGGAAGTCCTATTATGTGCAGGGAAGGAACAAAGTCCTTGAGGCTCATTGGTGAAGTCTATTAATTGAAAAGTACTAATTTAACACAAGGGTAGTAAGTGGAATGATGGCATCTCTTCAAATGAATTCATAAATTAAAAGGTATTTTACATTTTTAAGGGAACATTTTTGTTTATAAATAAATTAAGAAAACCGAAAACCTCTGAGTAAGACATTGTAATTGGATTCACAGGTTATCACTGAATGCTTGTGTTAAATGAAGAAAATAACAGCTACAAAGGTTTTGAGCCTAAACTGGAAACCGTAGCAAGTCAGTCTCAAAGTCAGTTTAGTTCTTGGCAACTCTTCTAAGGACACATTGACTGATCCCTGCCCACATGAAAGAAGAAACTATACTTAGTGCCTTCAATAAATTAAAGATTTGGATATTCCAAGAAGGTGCAGGGAATATGGGAGAAATGTAGATTCTTTAAAAATGCCAGGTATTTCCTTTTGCACAGTTACTATGCTCCACACAGTGAATGCTGGATGAGATGCTCGCTGTATATGGAAGTCAGACTAGGAGAGCCCTTCTGGCCTTTAAATGGAGACATACCTTAACTACATTTTAGGGGACTTGGGAGCACAGGCATCTGGACAAAACAAGTTTTGTAAGAGTATTATTTTGCATTATAGTTGTGTATTTAATAAGACTTCATACTTACCTTTACTGTAAATTAGTATCTGTATCAAAGTACCAGGTTGTTTCCCACCTGCTTCTTGTTGTTTTTTACTTCATATTTCTCTTCCTTCATATTCTTTTCTCCAATTGCTTGTCCTTTTCCGTTGTAGTGTCCCCAGTGACATTCTTTCAGTCTTTACTTGCATATCACAGTTCATTTTGCTTCCTGTTTCTTTTCACCATCACCATAAAATAGATACCTATCGTGTGGCATTTTGCTGCTCTGCCTGCACTACTAAACTTATTTTGTAGCTGAAAAATTGGCACAGGCAATAAATAATTTGCTAGTTTATTTGTGCACCTTTAAAGTATGTGTCTCTGCTAAAATCAGAAAAGAGATCTCCTGCCTTACTGGACAAATCCCTAATTTGAATGTTTTTCTTCTCTTTTGCAAAACTGAAAGAACTTTATTACAAGTTTAAATATAGCATACTCCTGCAGAAATAAACATACCACTTCTTCAGTGAAAGATCTGAAGAACAGTTTTGGGAGGCCTTCCTCTCATTCCCCATGGCCAGGCAGAGCTGTCAGATTCTCTGCCAGGGTTCAGGTTAGTCAGCACACTGGCACCACTGCCCTGAAATTGAAGTTCTTTTACAAAACTACACTCCTAAACCCACTCCCACCTTTTTCATACAATAGTTCAGTTTCATTTCTGTGGTTTTCTTGTCTGCATTAACTTGTCATGACATGCCCCGAATTAGACATCGACCTGGCTTCCAATGCATTCTCTACAGAGGATGCAGAAGACACAGAAGTGTATCACAGACCCCACTGATCACACTGTGATTTATTAAGAAATAATGAAGAAACTGATTGGCATTAGTTTCAAAGCTTTGAATCGAATCCTTTGAGAATGGATGTAATTGGATTGCATGATATTATAAGCTAGCAGATTTAAAGATTAATTCTTTAACTTTGGGTTATATTACAAAATATACTGAAAATATTTATTAAAAAAAATAAATCAAGCAGCCATTTCTCTGTTGGTAAAGGTAAGACAAGCAAGTTAACCACTTTAAAAAGTTGAACTATGACACACCTAGCCAGCTTCATCATCTATTTTGTGAATGAAACAATTGTTTATATATGTGACATTCTCACTACAGGTTTAAAATCATATTTATTCATTGTACAGCAACTCAAAGTGGAACCACTGACTGAAAATATGGAGGCCCTAATCAAAACTATATGTAGACAATTGGTACTAAAGTAACTTTATCAAGAATTTATCAGTGGGAAAAGGAAATTATCTGATTATTTGGTATTATTTATACCACCACATTTTACCAGTTAATCAAATAATTTTTTTTTTTTCATCTGCAACTTTTATTGCTGAGAATTGATGCGTGTGGGTTTTAAATAGGATCTTATTTCATAGCAGTGACAGATTTTGTAGTGCACAAGGAATTGTCATGACTTTAAATTAAGCTTTCATGGAATCTAACATTTCACTTGAGCCTGCACAGGGTCATGATTTTTTTATGCCTGTATGAAATCACAAAAAGAAAGTAATTTTATTTTGTAAATGAACATTTATTCCTCTTAAAGCAAATGGTCGACCTTGTTCATTACCAGAATTACTGACCTAGCCAGAATTAAATGAACTCTGTATTTAAACTAATATTCTGTAAAGAGCAATGAATAAAGGCACATAACAGCAATTTAAATGCATCAATTTTGGTAGAGTCACAATTATAAAAGAGAGATTTACCTCATATTAGAAATAATTTCCTGCCCATCTCAGCATCTTTGGATTATCTCCTGTGCTTATTTACTTTTCATATCATTAACACTGTGGCTTTGCCAGAACTTTCTTTTAAATGATAACATCAGCTTCCCTCAGCCAAGAGTCTTATTTGACATAATTGTTTCTCATATTAGAACTTTTTGGAAATTAATGTTGATTTGGCACATTTCTGAGGTGATGCTGAGGACTTTCTAGACATCCAGAACTAAAAACACACTTCCAGAAGAGCACTGGTAAGCAGTTCCACCACCAAATGAAGTTTCCTAATTCAGCTGGTGACACTGATGAACAGTAAGCCAGCAAGTCCATCCAGGGGACTTCTGAATTCAGTAGAGATAGGTTGTGTTAAATTGGAGTCTGGAAATGCTGAGGATTTCTGGAGTAAAAGATGGAGAAGAAGGTTCATCAAGCATTTAGAAGCCCTCAAAAATAACACCTACTGAATAAAAATATTATTATGTTAGAGTATTGATATTATGGGACACCGACAGGGATGTGCACTGATTCTTTCTCACCTTCCCTGATCCCATGCTGTGGCTGTATAATCATGGCCAAATGCATCCTGTAGGCAAGTCTGAGTATCTGCTGCTGAAACCTGCCTATTTCAGCACAGTTTGAGGGGCATGCTGCTCACTGTATATCCCATATATTCTGTTTTACAGCATCCACTGGCCAGAATCAGGAAATCAAAACATCCTTTCCTGCATTTGCTGCAGGGCAGCTCCAGTTCTGCTGTTTTAGCAATGTGTAGTCAAGGTCCTGAAAACCAGCTGCTCTGCATTAGTATCAAGGCAGGCTCTTGTTTGGGCACTGTAATCAATGTAAATGCAGCCTGGGTAGTTCTGAAAATAGCCATGGACGTGTGGGAGTACAGAGACATTAAAACTACCCTTCTTAAATTCATCTGTAAATTAGCTAAGATAAATACAATCAAAATCTAACCTAGAGATTCTCTCTGGGAAGACTTTGCCTATGAATGTATTTCATGTTTAGGTCTGCTAAATCCACTACAGAAATTGCATAACTTTATTTTGGGACCTTATCAGGTGGTCCAAATTTCCTCATAGCTCAATTGTTGATTCTATATTCACATGCTTTAGACATCTTGATGAGAAGCCCAAAGGCAAAAGCTAATGTTCCTAGGCTTTCTATAAACATTAACAGAGAGTGGGGACAGTTATAGGACATGGTTCAGAATAACAGCTAATTAGGTTCAAAAGGAGCATGAACATTCCCTCTTCCTTTGTGATTCTCAAAACTTTATTTAGATGGCACAGTCCAATACTTAGGACAGAGGCCTTATGTCATCCCTGAACTATCAGAGATGTCCCAGGTACCACAACAACACTCAAAATATGGTAGCACAGGCCTAAGCCTTTTATAACTGGCTGATGTTGCTTTTGCACAGGTGGAATTCTGACCTGGCTCCTTCAATCCTGACATCTTCCTGAAATTCGTCTGGAGTCGGTGATCTGAAGAGTCCTGAAACGTTGCACCATCTTCAGAGTGGTTTGCAGCAGGAACCCCAGGAGCACAGACCCACTGCAGAGAACCTGGTAGGGAATTTCCACAGGCCATAAATTATCCTCACTCCCTCAACAAACAAAAATTAACGTCCAACCAGCTCAGCCACAGAATAGGTCTGCTGTTCGTAATTTAGGGAGCAGGAAAATGCTCCACTGACAAGATTTTATGACCTTTGAAAAGACAAATGTCTATGGTCCCAGACCTTCTAGCTGCTTTATATGATAGATTCCTTGACAGATTGCTCTGGAAACTTGGTGCTTGGAAAGCCAGGTCTTGTGTTTTGGAGAATCCTTTGGGGTATGACAGTGGCAATGCTTTTGTAAGCCTGTCTCGTTTTATCCAGCATTAAGAAAGGGTCTAGTATATTTCATGGCACTGTGTGGCATAATTGCTAGTGGCTTTTTTTCCTCTGACTCTTTCAAAATGAAGAATGTTACTCCCATACATCCTCACAGGCTGTGCATCATTAATGACCATCCAGGCCACAGCTGTATATTTATTTCCATGCGTGGTTTCATGCTGTCTCCCTGAAATCTTTGCTTTTTAAAGTCTTCTCTTGAAAATGTGAATAAGAGACCAGGTGATTTGCCCCCAAAAATAATCACATTCTGCAAGAAGTCTCCATGCTGTTTTTTTATACACAAATCTTACCTCTAAGGACAGAAGTACTTTTTAAATCCAAGTGTTAAAGCAAGTCAAAGACAGGAAGGTGATTCAACCATGCACTCACATTAGGATGAGATAACTCAATTCTTTTATACTGCAGGATAGCTATTTCATTATCTTTTGCTTGCAAAGGGAAGCAGCAGTTCTGATTAAACACTATTTTATCTGTGCTCTGTGTAAGCATAACTCGGTGAAGATGACGGTATGATATGGCTGAGTTTTGAAGGCTTGTGTATAAAAGCCATATATCTTTAAGGCTTGTACCTTACGTGGATTCTCTACTAATTAAGAACACCTGTAGAGGCCTGACCAGACCCTGTGGTTTGCAGCAAAACTGCCGAAGGGCTCTGAAAAGGCAGAAACTTTGTATTGTCTTTTAACCTAAATTATAACAGGGTTCAAGCCTGTGCCAAGCAGAGTAAAACTATATAATTTATGAGCCATGAGGGCAGCTCTGGGCCCCTCTGAGGTGATTTTTATCAGTGCAGTAGCATAAACAGCTCTCCTTTACTTGAACATTGGGAAGAGGGAGCAGTGGAAGGCCTGCAGTATAAAGGGGATCCAGCCTGTGCCAGGACCTCTGTAGCCCACGGACAGCCAGGTAAGTGTGTTTGCATTGCTCTGCTTTTTGAGCAACAGCTGAGGAAAACTGCGCAGTGTGCTGAGGCTGAGCATGGGCTGTGTGCTGTGGGACTGCAGGAGCTGCACTTCAAGGCCAATGATTTGCTTTTTGCTCTTAAAATGTTAAGTTTGTTACAGAGGATCTACTTTGATTCATTGTCTGCCTTCGTCTTGGAAGGCTCAGTTGTGCCAAACCTCACCAGCGGTGTAATAGAGCTACCCACAGTATTACAAACTGCACTTGGCTCTAATGATGGGTTTGGGCCCTTGCTCTCTCTGGGTTTTGAAGTCGTATTCCTATGAGCAAGCAGGTGTTACTTAAGGACTGGTCCTTGAGTCAAGTGGAAAACTATTAGATATAAGGAGGACATGTAAAGAATTTTTTTTTGCTATGTATTAATAATGTAATTATGTATAAACCATAAATGTTAGTTTGTCAAAATGACAGTATAGAACAGAACTCAATATATTCATTTTTTCTGTCAGGGTTTGAGGGGCTTTAGGACACTTAGATAAGAAGATATTACTGCAGCTTTGTGTTCTTTTCAGTAAATAGTACTCACAAAGTGGGAATAGCCTAAAAATAACTGGAAACAGAGCTAAGGCAATGTCCATCTGACCGAGTTCCAGAAACAACAGACAGGCTCCAGGGACTTCTGGCTTTTGTTTCTGTCTCAGAAGGTTTGGGGTTTGTGGTGTGGAGGTTGGGAAGGAGGAAGGGGAGGGCAGGTTTCTGTTTGGTTTAAACTGACATTTTACTCTAATCTTTATAGGAAAAGGGACACCTTGAATATCTTAGTGCTATGTTTCCTTATTGCGTATCTCCAGCAAGAATAAAGCTTTTGTATGTATTGGTTCCTGATGATTAAAACAGCTACAGTAGTTGGTAAAAAAAAAAAAAAACCTTTGAAGTTGCTCTAATTTTAATTTTCTCTGTAATGTTACATGCAGAGGGCTGCAGAGGGAGAGCTGAGGAGGTAAGTTTCAGGCTCAGTTTGCCAGCTGCAGCAGAAGGGGACTTGTTATTTAAAAGCTTTTTCTTGATGAAAAGCTAGATCTCTGCCCTTGTTAAGCACTGTCAGTTGGCACAGCTCTCCTGTGCTGCCCAGTTATGCCCCATAAGTCTGGGATAAGAAGCACTTCTTGCTAAAAGATTAAGAGGGAGACTCTTCAAAATGTTTTACAACGTTATATAAGAGCTGAGTCTGGTTGTAGGTTGTCCTTGGACTTGAAGCAACCAGGGTCACAGTTCCAGCCTGAACATGAGCTCAGTGCTCTCATCTTGAAGTTGGTCTAAATTTTAAGCCATTATGGTCTATGATTACCTCTGTAGTTTAGATTGGCATAGTCTCAAAGGAAGAGACTGTGCACTTTTTTCCCTGCATCTGGAAAAAAGTGGATGCAGCCAATGGCCTTTTAAAGCATACTGCAAGAAAACTCTACAACAGCTTGAGGCATCATGTGTAGGTTGTTTAATTTCTTCAGCATAATTATCCTTCTAATAGGTGTGTGCTAGTACCATAATCCTCCTTTCAGGATTCCACTAGAACTCTAAATGCTTGGCTAGTTCAGGCCAATGACTTCCATGGGATCTGTACTATTCTTTTTTGCAAATTTAATGTAATGGGTATGTTCTGTTAACAGAAGATCAAGGTCAGATTTCTCTTGTAGGACTGAGCATCAAAAAAAGTTAATAGTTTTTAATTATAAACTTGCAATGTATGGAGTAGTTTATGTGATGCTGATAGTATTGCTCATAGTATGATTGACTAATACCATAACTTTATACAAACAACATCTTCAAAATATACATTATAGACAGAGCCCAGCAGGTTGTGTATAGGGGTTTTA
This sequence comes from Anomalospiza imberbis, assembly GCF_031753505.1. Taxonomy (NCBI): domain Eukaryota; kingdom Metazoa; phylum Chordata; class Aves; order Passeriformes; family Viduidae; genus Anomalospiza; species Anomalospiza imberbis. The sequence goes on along the minus strand of NC_089687.1, from coordinate 28,922,187 downwards.
TATAGGTTGCTTTGTATAAGTCTTCATTAACCAGACAAATCTGCTGGTCAGTTCCCAGGGTAGTTGTGGCTCAGGAATATTTTGTGCTCATCCAGCTGTCTAATGTCTGCCTAGACACTGCTTATTTCAGCATTACTGGTTTTTTTACTCACATCATTTTTGCCTGACAGCTGCAGTGGTCCTAGTGCTGAGAAACACACAGATCTCTCTAAATAACCTCTTCTCAGCTTATTTTCTGTACTGTTGGCATTTAAGACTCTACGGTGTTCAGATAATTGATTTGGAACCCATCATAACTAAGATCACTATCTACCAATCTCTACCAAGATGTTCTGAGGATTTTACACTTCAACAAAGCCTCTTTAAAAGGCTCTTTGTGCCTAAAGTCAGGTCACTGTGTGGAGCATTTATTGACATGGAACTGGACAGTGGAAGTCAGCCAAAATCTTTTACTTCCTTCGAAAGCTTCTGTTGGGTGTCCTCTGTCTTGACGTGGTGCTGGGGGCACTGTGTGTATCTTGTTGCTGCGCCTGTTCTCCAGATCAAACAGAATTAGCAGCTCATCAAACTGAGCAAACAGGCTCAGAGAGCCTATAGGAGACCTCCCACCAGGACATGTGCTATAGAGAGCATGCATTCTGTGATGTGAATGGGCTGCACTCAAATGAGAAGATAATGTCTGTCTCAGATAAGTGCAGTGTGTTGCTGAGTGCAGAAATAAGCCTGCTCTGGAACAAAGCAGTGCACGGTGAGGCAGCTGCTGAAAGACTACTGGGAGCAGACATCAGACAGGTGTCTTCACACAAGCAAGATCCCTGCGAGCTAAAGTAGTGCCATGACCTAAAAGGCCAAGAAGCCGTGCTGAAAATAGATGGATCTGTGAATCATCAGCCTGAACCAGCCTACACTCTGAGGCAGGAAGGGCAGCAGGAAACCTGAGAGTTGGGTGCTTTGCACTCCTTGTCTGTAAGGCCTTCAGGGGAGGGGATCGCTTTCTGTGATGGTGGAAGATCACTCAGTAATAATCACACAGGAAACTTAACATTCAGTTTGAACACTTCCAATTGCTGTCCAACCACACTCCAGTTGGTTCTAGTGGCATAGCAGGTGGGAACAGTACAGCAGGGAGTTTGGGGAGGTCCATGATGAAATGTCTGTTTCACTAGAAGAGAAGCACAGCAAAAATTGTAATCCTTATCTTCACTATCATCGCCATCAGCTGCACTCTAGAAAGCACCTGGAAAAGGATATTTGATCATCCTATCACTTTTGGTGGACTTGGCAGCATTAGGTTTGTGGTTGAATTCAATCTTAAATGTCTTTTCCAACCTAAATGATTCTAGAAGATGATCTGGATACTTCTATAAAGATGTTATTCTTATCTAGCTATGCAACTAGCCACAGCCACAACAGGTAAGAGTCTGGAAGATCAGGAAATGGCAGCATGGTTACTAGGGAAGTTTCAGTGCATCTTCTGTTGGATTTTTGTAACCTGTTTAATCCTTATAGAAATGAGAATAAATACAGCTGTGGCTTTCAGCTAAGAGAACTTCCTGGATGGCAGAAGTTAGGCACCATTAGGAAGGTGCATGAAATCAGGACAGGTTGCTAGAACAGAGCAATGTCTGCTGTTGATGCTGCTGCTCACTGAGCCTCTGTAAGGCAAAAGAAAAATCTGTAGGATATCAGTGGATTACATATGTTCCTAGCCTCAAAAGCTGAGGAAAGAAGGCAGGAAATATTTGGGGTTATGGAGGGAGGTAAAACCTATTTTGTGCAGAAATGGCATGTTTGAAGAACAAGCCAAAAATGGGTGTTATCAGGTGTGGAATACACAGCACCAGGAGGCTTAGCTTTGTATGGCTCTGCACAGCTTTGGGTTTTCTTCCAAAGAAAACAATGGATAGCTGTCTCCTGGGTAACAGGAGAGGGGCAAATGGTGCCACAAGGACTAAAAATAATCAAATCTAAAGTATGAATTCTGGCCATGCCCATTAAATTCTCAATAAGCCAGAAATAATCATGGCTTAGGTGACGATCCTGTTTAGGGGACAGGGTTTGCTTATGTTCTTAGAACTGTCTTAAAATGCAGCTGGGTGATTGCACTGAAAGGCCTAGGAAAACTGAGAAAAACTAATTGTATTCTCTGTAAGACTTCTGTCATACTCAAGACAAACATTTAAATTTTGAAAAAAATTCTAGATTCCTGCCCTCCTTTACTTGAGCACTTCTTGTATAAAGCTGCTACAACCTTTCTCTTTATCGGGATAGAAGTTTAACCCTGCAAACTTTCTTTACTCCCTTTCCCTTTCAGCTAACCATAAAATTGCATGTGTGTGATGTAGCTAGTGTATTTTATGGGATCATAGCCACACCATGCTAGTAACTTTAATCTCTCAAAGTCTTTGGAACTGCCTTTGGAACACTATGGTCTGTGTTCCTTGGATGTTTCCATTGAGGAACATTGCTTATTCACACTCAGCTTCAGCACAGTTCAGCTGGAGCTGCTGTGGTTTTTATCCATTATGCAACAGAAATGTCAGTGTGCTTAACTATATGTTAGTATGGTTTATGATTTCTTTTTAATCTGTGCTAATTTGGGGGCTACTTGGCATTAATACATAGCTTGAAAAAGATAATTAGTGACTCAAATATTGTTGCCAGGTTTCTGTGGTTTACTTTTACCCATATGAAGCATTAAGCAATTAATCTCAGGGTCTTATGTATGGCAAAACAAAACAACCTCTCAGATGTGGCTTACATTTGTTTGAGAAAAACTTTCATTGGAAATGAGGAATTTGAAAGAAAGAAGAACAGAATATTTATAAACACTAACTATATGACAAAATGCTTCTGTAAGAAGAGGGTAAAGTTAGCATTTGCAAGACTTTTACCTGTGTTCTGGGTATTCTCGAGCACAGGTAAACCATTTGAGAAGTGAAATGAATGATCTTGTACAAGTTGTCTACAGTCCTTCCACGTGTGTTTTTATAACATCTTTCTGAGAACTACTTTTTTTTTCCATTAGGATATTTTTGTCCATTTGAGAATGTTTTTCAGGTGAAAAGTTGTCATTGAAACTGGTGCCAGGTACTGTAGAGTTGAATTACATTGCCTCCAGTGAATGCTGAGCAAACAGGGGCTGTACAGCCTATGGCCATCCACACTGAAAGTGACTGTCCCTTTAGTGGGTACAGAAAGCCACAGAGCACCTGCACTCGTGGGAACATTTGATGAGCCACAGCAGTCTGCAGCGCTAAAGCACTGGAATGCTGGGGGGTTTTTCATGCTGCAAAATGGAAAAAACTCATTGGAAAACAATAGAGAAAAAAAACAGGATCTAATTTTTTTTTTTTTAGCTCTGTGCCATCTAAGTATGTTGTGTATTTATAATTGTGCAAGCCAGAATAAACCAGCTACAGAAAAATGTCAAAAAAGTTTGGATTACATAGGACAGTAACTATTTGCATACCTGGGTCAGTACCATACCTTACCATACCTTAGGCTTCCTCCCCTTCTTTGGTGAAATCCCCAAACTTTACCTGAGACCATGCTGACAGATAAAGGGTGAATTCTGTAAATCTTCCTGAACCAAATCACATCAGCCTCAAGGAGATTTTTCTAATAGGTCAAGATGACTAAGTGTCTTGTTGAAATGCAGAGAGACTGGCCAATGACCAGTGCAGAAAGCCAAGGCTGGGTGGCCACACAGCAAGTTTTCTGAAAAAGTTTTCCTCTCTGCTTGATGCCATTCCTTGCTGAAAATCAGGATGAACTCTGTGTGCCAACATATAAAACAACAGATCACCAAATTACTTGAAGTAAACAAAGGTTTTGATGATACAGGTTGTTTTAAAGATATACCTGTGCCTTCAATGCAAGTACAGCTCTCACATACTCTCTTTCCATCTGTCTAGGTGCATAGTCCAACCTAAAGGGATTGAACTGTTACTCTTTTGGGGGATTGGGTTTTTCTTCTGAGAAATTTGTGGGAATTAAGACAGAAAATGTTTGAATACCCTTGTTATTACTGGGACATTTCTTAATTGTGATCGTACAGAGAAATCTTAGCTGAGTGTTATCAGAAATGTAAAATGAATCCAGGTAAAATAGCTTTTGAAAAGAAGGTAGCAAATGTTTTTGGATTTCTTGTCATGAGGCATGCTTTCAAATCTTTGTAGGGGAAATCAAAGAGACTGGGAGGAAAGAACCACCAGCCAAATACTTCTGGTGTTTATAACAGGTGTGCAGAAGGTACATAATTTGCTACAGCTTTTGAAAGCTTCATTAGAATGCAAAGACAAGGACATAAAATAACCAATGTTTTTAGAATTATTGCCTCATTTGTCACAGTTTTGGAGATATTGGACACTTTTGGTGGGAGAACTTTTAAATTTAGTGAAATTCCCCTAAGTTTTACGGGAGCCGTTGTATGAGCAGGGAAGAGAGTTCCTATAGTGAGTGCTAGAGAAGTTGCCCATGGATATGTTTGGTGTTGCCCAGGCTGATCCTGATGAGGTTTTAGAAAAGCTGCAGGGGCTTCTTCCAACAAACACAGTGTGCCACAAGAAACATGGGAATGTAGAGTAGTAGCAGCTAAGGATATGAGTCTGAGGGCAAGAATATGGCTTCTCTCCTTCCAACAGGATTGTTCTATGCTGCTAATGAAGTAATTTTTAAACCAGCTTTTTGCAACAGCTCAATAAAGAGCTGTTCCCCTCTCCTAACTGTTCCACTACTATTTAACAAAGTGGAAATCTCACTTTTCTTCTTCTGCATGAAGCAATAGACCTGGCTTTCTTACAGTCTGTCTGCACCACACTTTCTTCTTTAATACATGTCACCCAAAGCTCATCTGTGTGGTTCCCCAAAACCCCTTGCCTACCTTCATGTCACCTATTATCATAAACTCATTTGAAATGGTTGGTCTCTGTAGTTAAACTTTATTTTTATCCCCTTAAGGATCTTATCTGTCCTACACTTGTGGCCCCACTTCCTCTTCTGGTGAGCCCCTGGAGTGCTTTATGCCTTTCCATGGAGCTGTTTACAAGCTGCTTTTGAGGGCACAGCTGTCACTATAAGACTAAAACGAATCCAAAATCAACTAAATATAGCTGTTCCACAGGGAACCATCTTTACTGATAAGGCAAATAAATTACAGGAAAAAATAGAGATCTAGAACATAAGTCCTGTACAGCCAAGACCTGAACAATGGCTAAAACAAAACAAGGTCCAATACAGCCAGGGAAAAACCCAACAATGTGCAAACAGAGCAGTGCAGTTCAGGCAGCCTTGCCTTTCCTCCTACCTAGGTGAGATGCAGTCTGGGCTTTTCCCTGCTGCCCAAAAGGCAGAATTACTTCTGTGTGCACACTGGGGGTCACAAGGAAGTCAGGGCTGGAGTGAGTAACATGGCACACCAAATCCACCACTAGCTGTGCCAATAATGGGCATACAACAAAGGAATCCCACAACTCCTTAATTCTTAATTTAAAACTGGGATCCTGTGATGAAGATGAAGTAAACTCTATCATTTCCCCCTGTTTAATGGGATTTGACAGGGGGCAGGAGAACAGTAAATGAAGAGCCAGATTTATTTCTATAGCTGCCATTTTCAAACAGTATGGAAATGAAAGCCCTGCAATGACTTTGGTGAGTTGTGGAAGGCCAAAAATCAGAAAAGGGACTGTAATAGAGGTGCTAGGGAAGAACAACAAGTTTCAAGATGCCATGAGGCCCGCAGTATCAATATAGACTTGGGATAGAATAGATTTAAGTACTATGCTTAAATTTAAAAGTAGTCACTCTTTTGCATATTGTTGATATAAGGATAAGATTTAGAAGACAAGAATCTGTACAACCCATTGCGCTGTTCTCTCTTTGTTAGCCTGCAGAGTGAGAAGGATGCTGAGGTTGGACAGAATTTTATGTTCCTCTTAATGAGTGTAGAAATCATTCATATATTTTTAAGTAATTAACATCATGGAAATAAGATTTTCCACAAAAAAAAAAAAAAAAAAAAAAAAAGGCAGGAGATTTTGCAGACTCATTTTCTACACAGTTTTGCATGGGACCTAGCTAGTACAAGGGCTGCTCCCAAAATTATAAGTCAAGCACCTTGACTTTCATTTCACTTGACTCCTGTTCAAAATATTTTCTGACCTTCTGCTTTTAAAACCAAAAATCTTTTTCCTCCTCTTCCTGAATATCACACAATGTTATAGAATTGTTAAGGCTGGAAAGAACCTTTAAGATCATCAAGTCCAACTATGAAAGAAAAATAATACTCAAGAATTTAGGGAAAATGGATAAGCTGCTCCCATATTCAGTGCCTGCCCTGATCTAAAATTAGCTCCACCAGGAATGTCCATCTCTTCCACTTTTTAGTTTTAGAGCTGTCAATAGAGCCAAGAAGTGCTAGGAATTCTAAGGAAGCTGGGCACAATCAGCAAGTGTAAAGCTATACCACAGCCAGATACTTAGGTGCTGGGGCAGGAGGGTCCAAATGGCATCTATGAGCTTCTATCAAAAGCTTTTAACTTGGCCAAACTTGGATGGATTTTTTTTTTCTCTTGAAACAGCACAGGATCCTCCTTGACATGTGTTCCTCTTATTCTCTCATTTTGTTTTGTACATACACTCTGCCCTGTGAGACATAGAAAATTGTTACCACAGTTCTTGGTAAATAGCTAGAATTGGCAGAGCTTTACACATATACTCACCCACACTCTTAAAAACAAAAGTCCAAACTCAGCCATGTACAGGGCGTGGAATGTCTAAGCCCAAATAATAAACAGTTATGTGCCTTGTGAGAGAGGAGTCATGAGCAAGCACATTAATACATTTTAACATAGAAGCTTTGACATTAACCATTTCAGATTATGCTTTATCTGTTGTGTTCACTTAGCTGTTATGAGACTGGTTAAGTGAGAGGGACAAATGGGATTTTATTCTTGGAGGGTTTACATCTTACATCTGAAATGCAGGATGCTTCTGAAGAGTGTTTAGTACACACTGGAAAACAGTGTAAAACACTGTATCTGTTTCTCTGTAACTTCATAACAAATATTAACCTTGTGAAATAGCAATAATAAGACTTTCTTTCCTTCATTTTGGTTCATAATCATTAATAAAATGTATGTAGGTCAAACTAGATTTTCATTGACAATTGCCTAACCTTACAGAGTTGCTACTGGCTAAAAATAAGCAATTGTCCTCCTAGCCTTTTTGGTTTGGTTTGGTTTTGGGTTTTTTGGGGGCTTTTTGGTTTTTTGTTTGTTTTTTTTTTTTTTTAGTTATTGAAGACCTAGGAAAAAGCAAGTTTTCAGCATATTCTTGGCTGGACTTTCAGAGATGGCAAGATAAAAGTAGCAAAAACTCTTAACATTAGTAAAGGAAGCTATTAATCTACCAGGCCACAGAATTTATCAAATAAGTGAGCTGAATATAAAGATGAAAGAAAGATGGAGTACCAGATACTCTGAAATGTGGTATTGCTATTGATTGGTAGTGCTGGAAATGGCTGCCCCAAATGGTGCAAAGGTAGTGGAGATGGTGAATAATTAGACATTAGTAAGGTATAATTTCTTTTGTTTTAGAAGTGATAGCACAGAGGCAAAGGGCAGGAATCAGCTGGAAGTACTGAACTTGATATATATTCCTGTGCAGGTTAATCAATAATTGTTTTCCTAATGAAGTCTCCAGAGGGAATCCTGCTGGTCTGCACAGCACTCCGTGCATAGTAACAGTGAGCCTCAAGAGGGCCAGTGCACTTTGTGCAGATTTGAAGCTTCCAGGTTTTTGTGTTGCTCAGAGAACATGGCTTCTTATACAGCCTGGCCCATCAAGAAATTACAAAAACTCCCCCCATTACTGTTTAGGAAGTGGATTTTCTGCAGAAATGAAAACAGGATGTAAACTAGCACATGTTCTGCAGCACGAAATGTGCTTCCACTAAAAATCCCCTGTGGGAGTGTACACAGATTTGTCCAGAGGGAAGCTTGATAGATGGAGCAGTTAGTTCCCCTTTCTCTTTCCAGTTTCTCTGTAGGAGAGCAAAGCTTTGGGGGGTTATCTATCATGGCAGATGCAGTGGGGAGGAAAGGAGATGTGGAAGAGAAGAGATGTGTTATTGTAAGAACTGAGTGAACATACATATTATCTCTAGCACTACAGCATCCCATTTCCTGTATTCAAATATTTATTAACATTACAGCTGAGCCACAGATGTTCAGTTTAAAATGTCGGTGTAAGGAAATTAGAAGACTGGAGTCTTCTTGTAATCTTCCAGTTTACGAGTTTCAGGGAAATAAATCAAAGATAGTGGAGGATGAAGACAAAATTGGGCCAGTACAAAAGAGAGTATGGAAGTCGCACCCAGACAACATTCCAGGAATCTCATGCAGAGTAGGAAATTACCTTGAAGGTCTTGGAGCTCCTTCTGTTCCAGTGAAGTAATGGAAATGGACAAGTATTTGACCTCTTTGACCTATAGGTGGCTTGAACTTTGCTATTACTTCAGCTAGTGGTGATCTACTGACATGAAGCTCAAAAAAGATGTAGTAACATGGTCATGGCTCAGAGAGAAAACAGATTTCTACAGCAGGAAGGAAATCAAGATCTTCAGGGATGGTCAAGGGAAGGACAGAGAGCAAAGCACAACACAAAAATGAGAGAGCCCACATGTAAGTGACCTGATGATGGCAAAAGCAGCACTCTAGGTGCACATTGTAGTCTACATGACTAAACACAGCAGCAAAAGAAATCTTACCAGTGCCCCACTGAAGGAGCAAAAGTCTTAATCAGATCCTGAAACAACTACAAAAAACAGTGCAGTTGAAAGTGATGTGTTGGCATGTGTGAAATCTTGAATTTTTCCTTCATTTTCCACCCTCGTCAGTCAGATTCCTTTTCTTCTGATTTTGCTTGCCCTCTCTCTGCCTCCCAGGAGAATTCCTCTGTGATCGCAAATGATTAGTCAAGTTTTCTTAGTATCAATTCTCTCATGATCTGATCTTCTTTTAATCTTGCAGCTGAGAAATGATAACGTGGTAGGATATCATATGTGTAGGGCTTTTTCTTGTCATTGTTTGGAGGGTTTGGGGTTTTTTATGGGCTTGGTTTTTTAGAGTTTTTTTTAATGCAAGGCACATGCAGATTATCCTATCTCACATTAGTTCTGCTCAGTCCAAACCAAAATATTCAGCACTAGATAGTGGCCTGATCTGAACACTGATGCACACAACTGGCTTTTGATTCAGTGTCAGTGAGGAGAACCAGCTCCTCTCCAGAGATGTATATTTACATCATTAGCATCTAGACAAGCCAGCTCTGATCAGCTCACTCTAACTACTATGTCCTGTACAAAGCAAAACTGTAAAACCTTTGCAATATGAAGATTAAAGACAATCAGCCCTTAATTAACAGTGTGTTGGGGAGCAGGCTGCAAGTTGAAAATGAGTCACAGTAATATCTACATTGACACGTTTATTCTGGCCATGTAGTCAGGGAATGCAGCTTAGACAGAATCTGTGTGGAAAAAAAAATATACTGTGGCTTGGAAGAAATCTGCTTCCATGTAGAAACACTGATAGCATCAAGGAAACTGAATTGACAAATCATTTTATTGGCCCTTCAATGTAAAACTCAAATGAGAACAGAAAGTCTTAGAGCACTAGAGAAATAAATTCTGGTGTTTTTTTTTTTTTTACTGAAACATGGGACACATTGTGGCAGAACCTCAAGGGCAGGCTCTGAAGCTTCCTGAGATACAGTATGAATTTTATGGTCAGAAGATGTGTACAGGGAGAACTGAAAGTCATCTCTGAAGCTGAAAACTCCTAACTAGATGAAGTTCATTTCACTGCCTCTCTCTGCAGTGAACAAGGCACATACCATTTTACACTCTATGTTACAAATTTGGAGCCTTTAGAGAAATGGCGTGTGCAAGGGACTGGGTAGTGAAAACCTAACACATTTAGTTGGGGAACAGGTGGGCAGAAACTTGAGTCCATAGGCTTTGAAGAGTTCCATGCATGCTTATTTTATGTAGATAAATAATCTTGTTTACTTCACTGAGTACCTCCTATGTAAAGCTCTGTAAATCTGTGTGTGCAGGTAAAATGCCTTCTGCTGATCCTGCAGGGACTGTCGGCCCCTGTTGTAGGGCAAAGCTGCCTGCAAGCCTGTATCACTGCTTTTAATCCTCTGTGTCTATGTGCATTGTAATGTGACAGCACTGCATCCCTGTGAGCATTCCAAAGCATTTATCCACTTCTGAGAACACTGTATTGCTGACCTAATGGTAAGCACACAGAAATGTGGAGAAATAAGCTGCTGATCTACAGGTTAAAAGATTTAATAAATGGGAATTTTCACAGTCAAGATGCAATAAATATTGTGGGTCTTCAGTAATGGCAGATTGAATCTTACTGTGGTGTGAAACCTAACTGCAGTGTATTTTAAAATATCATGAGGTACCATCAGCAGTAATTCTTGCTAAAGTTGCACTGGAAGAGGTGAATAAAGTTCAGTAATTGGGCCTTTACTCAAAATGTAAACATATGATTTAACAGATTGCTGGAATAGATTATAGATATAAATAAACCTGGATCGTGTTACTTCTTTAGAATATTAACTGAGGTTAACAAATGCTGAATGAAGGAAAAGGAATTGCCTGGGATTCCACTGTCAGCAGTTTAAAATGCATTCACTGCTAATCTCGTGACAAGCATACAACCAACCCCAGCTGGACCTGGGGTTCTCAATTATGTTGGCATTGTGATTGAAACTGAATTCCAGGCCCATCTCCCTGCTGCTGCCATGCCATAAAGGGGCAATTTTTATATCAAACTTATAAAGCATTTGTCATCCTCTAGATGTTAAAGAATTTTAGCAAGTGACGTGTGAGCGTAGACCGTCAGGATGAATAAGGTATGAGCTTGGAAAGAAATAAACTTTAAGATGCCTTCAAGCTTTTAGACTCCAAAGGACTTGAAGCAAGGAAACAACAACAATCACATCCTGTTTTGTCACTTAGTCATGTCAAGTGCCAGTAGCCATTACCATTCCTTCAGCCTTTCTGTCCATATTCCCAGCTGTTCCCATCATTAATTAAGCCAAACATGCTGGCTCTATTTAGAACTCTATATATATCTACAGATACCTATATCTGTACTTATAATTCAACTCTTAATACCAATAATTAATCATACCTTCTTGAAATTCATCTCTCCACTGGAAATGGCACTGGTAACCAGACTTTGCTTTTAATTTTTGCTCTTGTCTCTTTCTATATCTATTTAATTTGTTTTATGAGTAGCAATACTTTATGGGTATGGGCTGAAAAGTAAAAGTAATTTTAAGTGTCAGGCAGAAGAATTAAATTAAAGGAACTGAGTTTTCAAACTTAACTAGTGATGGATCATAAGGGTTTTGTGGGTTTTTTGTTGTTCTAAGTATTAGAATGCTCCATAATATTTGGTTCATTTCTCTGTTTTGCAGATAATGTTTTATCAAGAAAAGTTAAGAGATCAAATAGTTTACAAAAGTATAATGACCAACTGTGTTTAGAATTGCTCATTATCTGTAAAGTAAAGAGGGACTCTGAGGGGCTAGTTTTTAAATTAAGTACCTGAGCCATGTGATCTAGCAAAGCCTCCAAAATATGAAAAGTACGTTTAATCTGGTAATCACTTTTTGGATCTCTTACTACCAAAGCAACATAATTAGTGTTGATTTCTGGAAAGTTTCTCTCTGAAATCCACATACCTTTACTCTCAATTACATCCACAAATTCTCCCTTAAACCTCTATAGGCTAAGATTTTTGAGTCCAGTAAAGCCCAGGTGCCCAATGCCTATGAAATCTAGTTGCAACAAATGGACTTTCAATTAAAGACACATTTTGACTTGACTGTGGCTGTAACTGCAATGACAGGAAGCTGGGATGTTTAAAATAGAACTCAATAATTTATTGCCAGCATTACATCTTCCTGATACCTTGATCTTCCTCTTGTCCCCTGCCCCTCATCTGCTGCAGCTCTTGAAAAGAGCCAGAAGGATCAATGCAGAGAGTGGCACCTCCAGCCTCGGGCCCGTCTCCGTGCAACTGAGGTTATTAAGCTCTTCTCAAACTACAGTGAACTTGGCAGGGGGCAGCTTTCCATATTCGGCATCAGAATATCTCCTGTTGTACCATACTTCTATCTAGGCCTGCTGAAGTTTGGGGTTTTGGGTTGGGATGGGGTTTTTGCACTCAGCTTGGCAGTCAGGGTTTGTTATTGGTACTGCAGAGAAGGGATAACCATGGTTAGTCAGTGTTTGAACACCGCAGTCGTGTCATTAACTCACTTTCCTAGCTGGTGTGGGGCAAAGGTTTCCCTTGTCCTCTTTATCCAGCCTCTGTTTTGGAGTTACTGTGTGATGCTGGTGCTGTGATATTGATACCTTTTACATCAGAACTTATTCTGCCATTCCTAGTTTTTCTATGGTGGAATTTTTTGGGGTTGGTTTGCTTTTTTTTCCCCCTTAGTGATGCTGGCTTGCTCTCAGCTTCGTTTATGGCCTGTAATTAGCTGCAGGTTTTCAGTAGCTTTATATGGACCTACAGTTAGCTTGGACTCCTAGCATCATAATTCAAAGTATTCTATCCTAAGCTTTCCTAATAGCTTCTCGTAAATGAGTTCATATATATGTCACTTAATAATTATACATAATATATATTGAGTAAACCTGGCAGTATAGCCACTCACAGGTCCTTCTACACTCTCCAATAAAAATAGCTTTATTCTTTGTAATTTTGGGGGCATGGTTTGGAGGTTTTAATTTGGGTTTTTGTTTTGGTTATGTTTCAGTTTTGTTTGTTTGGGTTTTTTAATGATCCTGCTAATCTGTTGTTGTTAAATCCAGATGATGCTGGTACACGTCACAACCACTGAACGTTAGTGAAGCTAATTCTCTGTTCTTATTTTACTTTGTTTCAGTCCAACATCACTATAAGCTGGTAGTTTTCCCACTTATGATCACTGATGCAGAAAGTTAATGCAATATCTCCATATTTTCCATACGGCACTTGGGTCCAGCTTGCAGGTACTTTCCACACAGTTAATGGTGCCCAGTTCTGAGCTGATTGCTTATCTTCAACCCATCATTCAGGACAGCTGTTTTGAATGGTAAAGCTTCCAGCATCAAAAGAAATCATGTGCATGTTTGTGTGTGGCCATCACTTGTTTGCTGTCTGGCAAACACATCCATAAGCCATATCAGTTTTTATGTTTAAACATTCCACATAAAACTCTCACCTAACAATGGCCATGAGCTGCAGAGCTCCAATCCATAGCTAAGGTCAGCATATCTCATAGCTGAAGAGTTACTCAGATTTTGTTTGGGCCCATCTCAAAAAAGTCCAAGCTAAGAGAAATTTTCCACCTTTTTCCTGCTGCCACTCCCCCACAGCATTTACAATATTTGCTTACCTTGGGGCTCAGGAGGGAAGCAGCCTTCCCAGCCAAGCTGCTGTGTTAGCCTTTAATCAGTTGTTGGGAGGAGCTGTAGTTAAAACTTTTACTTTTTTCCTAGATTGATGACTTCCTGGCTTTCCTTCATTCTTTGTCTCTTGCTTACAATCCCAAATGTGCTTTTGGATCCACTGAAAGGTACAGAGGGCTTTGGAGGCCCGTGCAGCAAAGATTAAGGACACTTCAGCAGACTTCAACTTAGGAGCTAAAGAGAACGGAAGAGGTTAATCAGCAGACTGCTTTTATCAAAATTTTTCTAGTCTGCAGTGATGAAAATCTAAAACATTTAAACTGATCTATAGCTTTAAAAGCTGGATGGATTCTCTATCTTTGAAGTTTTTTCCAAAACAGTCCTTTCCAAAAGTACTAGGATACCTTTGGAAACTGTAGACAAGCTTCCAAAAGCTCCATCCTGTCTGCAGCAGGGCTAGTACTTATTCTGTCTTCTTTCTGTTTTGGACATGCTAGAAGGAGATTGAGAACCTAAAGAAGCTGCATTTCTGCAGAACTGTCAGCATCATTTTCTGCCAACAAGTGCCAACAAGGCACTTCTACTGTCTCTGAAACTGCTTCTCTGGGACCATGACACTGATTTAGCTCTACTTGGTTTAGCAAGACAAGCAAGACCTTCTTATTGACAGATATTGGGGCTTAATATAAGAAAATACATACTCCATAAAATAAAGATGATAATTATAAACTGGGGGAAACAGCTGGGGGGAATAATAAAAGGTTTCTAAGTGAGTGGAAGAAACTGTCTTCCACTGGAAGATATTTTCACTTTTTACCAGAAATTACCTAACTCTTCCCAATCTGTAACCAGAGTAGCCACAACTCAAATCCATTGCCTGTACCATCCTCTCTGTCCCTGACATCCAGTCACAGCCAAAGGCAGTGAGGAACAGCTACTGTGAGCAGTCCTACACAGCCACATTTGCTCAGCTTCTCTGCCCTCAGCTCCAGCACTGCCCTCAGGACCTCTGCACTATGTTCCAGTATATAACATAGATAAGGCAGCAAATCATCACACTGCCTCATCTTAAAGGGGAGGCTTTTCCAGTTTAGGATCATTGATGGTTTTGTCCCAGATATTTGTTTCCCTTGTCCCTTGTTTCCTAACTCAAAAGTTGGAAGCATTGTCAGGAATACCTTCCTTCAGAGAAGCACAAGATAAAGTAATATACAGTGCCACTAAATCTAGTGAACACATGCAATTTGCAGGAATGCTTTTAATTCAGCTGATTAAAGACCATGTAAACAGATAGATAATGCTTAAACTGTGTGTATACATGGGTGTAGATTTTAAGGAAGGAAGAGAGCATAACAAATTCTTAAACTGTACAAGTATTTTAACTAGGCTTTACAAACTACTTTCACTTTGGACTTGGGCCCAGAGTGTAACCATGTTATGATTTCTCAGCATGAAACTACAGCTCTGACGGTTTAATTCTTCTGTGAATGACTAACACTTTACCAAAAACTTTGTTTAAGCGCAGAAGAATGGGTGACCTTCAAACAAATCTTTTTTCAGTACCTGAGAACCTGGCTAGGAACAGTGCAGGAAGCACATGGAGCTGGGCATTGTACCATGAACACCATCCCTTCCTTTTATCCTGCCCCTCATGCCATCCTCAGGCCCTCTCTGATTGGTGTCACTGCAGGGAAGTATCTCCACCTTATTCTTTGTGAGAACAAAGGGCAAACGTGTTTGCAAACTAGTTTACTTCTTGCAGCCTTTCAAAGTGGTTCACCAGGTGGTGCTTTTCTTGCCAAAAGGGAGGCTAAGCTCAGCTCTTGGGTTCCTGTTGACTTCCAGACGCGCTGGGAACTGGATGCCCTCATCCAGAGTTCTGAGTAAAGCAAAACGATGCATCCTTGGTTATTAAATATTTGTTATCTACCACCACCCTTTAGCTGCTCATCGGTAAAATAGTTAAGTGGTTGTAATAGGTACATGCTTGGGGGAATTCCAAACAGGAAAACAAACATTTCCACATTTAGGTGAGTTGTTTACCTGCTCACAAGAGCCTAGGTTTCAAATACATTGTTAGCATGGAGTTTTGATATTAATGTTGCTGCTTTCTGAATAGGAGTGAAATAGGCTTTGCACTACAGTGGGGAAGAGTATCTGGTCCGAAGAGGGAGGCAAATATATTGGAATTAACACCTACACAATTCAGAAAACGCATTTCCTCCAAACCATCAATAGCCTTGCAGGTTGGCAGCTTCTCTGTCAAAAACAATTGGCTGTTACAGAGACAGCTACTGACAGCCAGCTCAAACCAGAGCTGCTGGATGACAGGAGGTGGCATCCTCCTCTCCCTGAGAATCTGCTGAAGCCCCAGATTTCAGATGATTGGGCATCAGCACTCAGGTTTGACTCCTCTATATGCAATGAGTTCCTCAGTCACCTTCCTTCAATGCTAATTAGCTAAATTCATATGCAATGCTGCTGAGTGAAGCCGCTCCAGGTATAGGCTCTGTGGAGATGACTTTGCCATCAGAAAATAGTCCAGATTTTAATCAGACTGTGTGAGTGAGTTAAAGCCACTCTGTGGCTTTAGGTGGCCGCTGATAATGACCTTGGTGGGAGACTGTCCTAACAGCTTGGGCTCTTGCTCAATCTCACTTCTTCACCTGGTGGGCATCCACATGAAAAAACAGAGAACACTTAACAATTGTGTGATCCTTCAACACCAGGCTACCTGGTTGTGAAATGCAGAGGATGGCAAAAGCTGCACTTGGTAATAAGTATATTAACTATTAAATGCATACCCTGCAGCATGATGTTCTTTCCAATAAAACAGGCAGCAACAAAACCAGATTGCTCTGGATAGGGAGCATTCAACAGCCCAAACTGGATTTTGGCAGGATGAACATCACAAACAGTAACAGGCCCCCTCTTGTAAAAAAAAAAAAAAAAAAAAAAAAAAAGACATTAAATTGTTAATGCCACTATATAATCAGAGCTTTGATCTTGATTCCAAGAAAAGAAACCTCAAGCCAGCACTTGAAATCTCTACAGCCAGCACAGGCATTGGTTAACTAATGGCACAGAATAAGCTTCATGGTGCTGTCTGCTGCTAGCTCTCCCACTCTCTTTGGCCTAAGCCTACCTACTTAATCTAAAAAATCTAAGAGGTTTGGATTTTATTGATCACCAAAGACCCTTAGAGTTTTTAAATGCATTCTAAAAACAGATAAGAACCCTCCATTCTCCAAGAAAGGATGTTCCATGGCAGACCCTAGCCATCACTCCCCTTTCTTCTCAAACAAATCTGAAATTATTACAACAAAGTTTGCTTTGGCATTAATTTCCTCAGTGGATAGCTCTGTTTGGAGCTCTCATTCTTTCAGTGACACATTACGTGTCAAATCCTAAATGTTCCAAATCTTACCTTTATGAAAACAAATTAATTCTATTGCTACTTCTTGTGTGAGAGCATGTAGAATCTGGAGGTTCTCTGACCATCCTCCAGACAGTTAAAAAATGGCTTCCAGGACTGTACTTTTAGGGTATGCGGGGTTTTGTTAAACAGCCTTTACAGAACTCAGCTGGTAAATGCAGGGCGAGTTACAAGGGCAACTGAGTGACAGCAAGGGAAATATTCATATGAAGATAAATATTCAACAAGTCGAGGCATTGAAATAACTGGGATTACAGCAAAAGTTAAGTACTGTGTGTCTTCAGTATTTCAGGCCTTAAGTAAGAGCTTTGCTTTTGCTGGAAAGGATTCCTTGCACAGCTCCTGTTTTTCTTCCTGAGCATTCTGCAATATAAATTTGTATCTCGAGTCTGGTTTGTGGTGTATTTCAGAAAAAGGACTGTATAAAGGGAGATCTAAAAAAGTATAAAATCAGGCCACTGCTTATATTTATTATGTGAGAGGCAATTTGGGCATTTCTTTGCTGGAATCCACCCTCATTAGTGATGTTTTCCCAAATTACTTTGGCTGCTTTAGGTGTCTCTTTAACAGAAGATGTGTCTATTTTTATTTGCCCTGCACTCACATCTGTTTCTTTCTTATCAGCAAATATCTATTCATCGGTCCTATCTAACTCTTTTACATCTGTCTCCATTAAAATGTGTGTGACTCATTAACCCAGGGTTTGTGCATAAATTAAAGTCTCTGTATCTCCTGTAGCAGTGTTATTCTTTCTGCTTATTGCATGACCTAAAAATAAAATTAGATTTCATTTATAGCAGATATCTGAATTTCTATCCCTTGGCTATTTCTTAGTTCAATCAGTCATTTTTTGCAATTAGATTGTGTTTGAAGTCCTGTGAGTTTGACAGAGTATTTGTATTCAGAGTATTCTGTTTCCAAACTTGACCGGTGTGGGGTTTTTTTTTTGTTTGTTTGTTTGCCCTTTGTGCAAGAAATAAAAGGTTTCTGACTATTTTGTAAGAACTTTGAGAATTATTTAGATAAAAAACTCACGGGTCTACAAACCTGGATTGTATTAGCCTTAACCCTGTAATGAAAGTCCAGCATCTAGAAGAGAGTTCATATTTAAAAATGAATTTTTAGTAAGCCACTTGTTGTTGTTTTCTGTCCTAGAAATCTACTTGAGAGATAATCTTTGAGTTCTGCTAACTGCTCTGTAATCGTGATGATTTTTACTTCTCAGAATACTAAAATATTCTCTATGTAGGTATTATCACATTGGTTTTTCACACAATTTAAAAATCTTTCCACACATAATATAATTTTTTGTAACAAAATAAGATGTTCATGGCAAAGCATTATTTTATACAGAGAATGCACTATTGCAAATATGAAAGGTAACCTCGACCATCTAAATTACGTCTTGAAAGTTAATGCTGACTGTAATCTTTGTCCAGGAGAAAAGTAATAAGTCTTCACAAACAGTTGCATCAGATTTCTAGCATTTTATCTAAGTAAGCATGTAACTCTACCCCAGCTGAATGATTTAATACTTAGCACTCGAATATGGGTTTGTAATGGGGAGCATTTAATTTGTTTCAGTTACCTGTACAAATAATTCTAATCTACAAATCAGTTGCCCTGGCTTGAGTAATGTTCATATTTAACACAGCCAAATGAATGTGTCTAAGCTTGGCTTGCAGTGTTGAAACAGCTTATTTGGACAGACAGATATTTGATGGATATTTAGTATCTCAGATATGTTTATCACACTAATTCTGTTTATAATACTAATTCTGTTTAGTTAAATGCACAGGTTTACCAGCAGATACACAAAGAATATTAGTATCATGTCTGAGCAAACTACCTGTAAATAGTTCCTGTCAAAACTGACGTAAAAGCAACAGGAAAGAAATTAACTCTCGTAATTCTTTGATAGTTGATGTTCTATTGTCTGACGCGAGAAAAAAAAAGGAAATAATTTATTACTACTATAATCTTATTTCTGTAGCGTAGAAATTGCCTCAGAATTACATAACCATGTCCTTTGCACACTTAGGTGCCCTTTGTAAATCATCTCAGGGGAATCCACTAAGCCACTACTGGCAGTCAGAGGTGGGAATTTTGCGTAGTTTTCATTATAAGCTTTTTCCCAAAAGTGCCCTCTTTCATGGTCAGTTCCTGGCAGCAGTATCGTGTAAACATCCTCCACGTGTTTTAGACCTCCTTCTCCATAAAATATTGTCCCAGTAGTCCTCTGTGGCACTGCTGTGGATGGAGAGGCTTAGGGAATTCTTTATATTTATTAGAGTAAAATTTCTAGTCTCTTTTCCCTCCCTGTGAAGACAGAGTCCATCTCCAGGACTGGCAGTAAGTATAGTGGGATATCTTATTTCTTTCTGTTATCCTTGCTGAGCAGTCAATATCTTACCAGACAATGAAATGGTGAAACATAATAAACTTCTATGGAATTCTTAAGAAAGTTGCATATGTAGAACAAGTATTTGAGTTTGCTCCAAAATCCTTAGCTCTAAAGTCGTAGGTGTAAACCCAAGGATTAAAAATTGGCTTACTTTATAAATTAGGAGTTACAAGAAATCAATTAGCTTGTCCTGTCCCATAGATTGTGAAATATCAGGGAGAGCAAAGAGAGAGAAATAATCTTTCTGTTTGTAAAGAGAAGCAATAAACATGGAAATTCAGGCTCATACTTTTAGATTAAAATTTGTTGTGGGCATAAAATACTCTTCCAGGAAATTGGTTCTCAAGTGGGAAATGTGCCATCAGATGTAGTAATGATATAGGGGACCATCTCTTGCATGAATTCAAAAGTGCTGTAATTTTTGCAACATCTTCACTTGGGAGGGCTGGGTGCTAAAGCTCTAAGCAGAGCTTTATGAGATGAAAGCATGTTGCACACTAAATGCACTTAGCAGCTGGATGAACAGCACAAGGCTGGCTCCCAGTATGTGCCATTTACTTTGCAAACAGGGAGCTTGATAAGACCTGCTGGATGATTGCAAAAATTTGTGTAGGCATGTGTGGAATAAGAGAAGACTATAGCAGGATCAGCTGTATTGTGTTTGAGCAGTAATGAATGAGAGAAATATGCTATCAGTGTGTTCATCACCAGCCTTTAATGACACACCATGACTATTTTCACATTATTCATGTATACAGTGTTAATGGCATGTGCTCAGAAGCAGCTCCAAAAGAAACAAGCAAACTACATCACTTCCTCTTGAACTGCTCTCTAGAGTTGTTTTAGATATTAAATAAATTAGCGGTAATGTGAAAGTAGTGGAGCAGAAGGTTACATAGTTGTCCAAATGGGCTCATTAAACACCTGCATTTAAAAAGGTTTTTTACAAATTGGTTACATTCTGATGAGGCAAGGAATGTTTTTAAGTGTGCGTAAAAGTAATTTTTTTCTTTTTTTTTTGTTCGATTAAAAAATATGTTATATAATTAAAAATTTAATTTGCCAGTGATGCATCATCTGTAGCTAAAATCAAGCAAAGGTAAGGGCTGCCACCTCAAATAAGATACCAAATCTAGGAGTGGCAATATCATAGTGTCCCCCAAAAACAACTTTTGGAGAGAAAGGGTTCAGAGAGCAGAAGAGATTGTCTTCACAAATGCACTTCTACAAAATGCAGCGTTTGATTTCATGTAAGGTCTGATCTTGGATAAACTGCAGGTAAACTGAGTTATGCAGTTAAATCAGACTGGCAGGTTGCATATGCACATGAAGCAGCAGATTGCATGATAAGCTGTGTGAAAACAGCATCAGACTTCTCTTGAATTGCTCGAAAAGAAAGGGTATTTTACATCACAGCAGGTTAAAACTTTAGATGGGCTTCTGGAGCACCATTAGTATAATCTGATTACTGTCCAGGCAGGTGATGGCTGCTCCTGGGTTGGCCTAAAGGAAACGAATATTTACAGCACAAAGGAGTGCTCAGTGGAAGGGAGGAGGAATTCTGAAGTAATTTGGGACTGAATGAATATTACAAAATAATCAATGCTGATAAATTTTAAGTGTCTTGGTTGTTCAGATTTCTTACGGTTTTAAGTACTGCTTAACCTTTCACTCTATCCAACTTGTTCTTATAGCCATTACCCTTATGATTTCTTACTTGGTCCAAGAGATGTATTTGAGGGAGGTGCTGGGGTGGGGGGAGTGCTGTATTGGGTTGGTTGGTTTGGGGGTTTTTTAGCATTTCTGATTATTATGTTCTCTCACATCACATCTCACATTTGATATATTCTCATTATTCCCCCAAACTAACTCTATAAAGCTCCCATTTGGACACTAATATCTCATTCCAGGTGTTAAAGTACTGGCTATTAAATTCTATCAAAGTAAAGCCATGAGTTGTACTCCTTCCTTCTAAAGGAAATTATGATTTACTGGCAGAGAGCCAGGGTGAAACTGACTGTCAAAAACTGCATATTGTGTTTCCAGTTGTGCATCTCTCCTGGTGTGTAACTTACTGGGATTTTCTTGTGCTTCTAATTTCAAGCTCCAAGCTTAGGCATTGCAATGCTTATCTTAATTCTTGCAAGCATAGTCAAATTATTTGCATTCATTTACAAGCCTTTTTCCTCAGACCAGTAGAAATTAAATTGCTAATTAATTGTGTCTAACTGAAACACTAAGTGGGCTTTTAGGTCCATACAGGAAAACTAATAAAAACCAAAGACATTAAATTTTTTGAATACCAGATACATTAAATGGCTTCTAGGTTCTGCATTTCTCATCACTGGTTTTAAGTCACTTTTAGTCCCTCTGCATAGGGTTTGAGTAGCACCAGAAATGACAGTGTGCCGTACTTTTTTTATGTCATCATTTCGAATACAGTTAATGTTAAATTGAAAAAGTTAATGTTCAGAACATGATCCTTTAGACATCATTGAAAGAGGGCTCTAGAAGAATATTTTTCCTTTATGTCCCTGTCAGTTTAGGCTCAGTTTTCCATTCTGATTAAGGGGCAAACACAACATCTCTGAGGTTTTATGCAGGTTGAAGGGCCTGTATGCAGACAGCTATGACTTTGCAAGGGCACCCTTTTCTATTTATATAACAAATGTGACACATATAGGGAACATCAACTTCCTGCATGTAAGCTGCAGGAAAATACCACAGATTTCCAGATAAAAGCTAATTCTGCATGAAAACGCTTGTCCACTGCACAAATCTGCATGTGAGAAATCAGAAGGCTTTCACTGAGAATAGGACCAATATGCCAAAGCATTCAGTCTCTCAAAAAGGATTCTATCCAGGACCTGAAGATTCCTGGGAAGCACAAAAGTATCACTGGCCAGATCATCTCAAACCAGTAGATATTCATGGGAATCTCCATGTATGTCACACTTTTATTTTAAGACTGTTAGAGTTTGTCACTGCTGAGGTAATTCTCTATTGCTAAAGGAACTTCTTAGACTTTTCCTCAGAGATCTACCAGTGAGAGAAATCTGGATCTGGAATCTTAATCTACTCAAAGCCTGAATGTGCGAAGAATGGCTTGTGAATGATAAAAAGTTAGAATTGCTTTCCAAGAGATTCAGGGTCAGTACTATACAGCCTGGAAATTGCTGAAACTGAGGATAGAAAAAATCTCTCATAACTTGTGTCCCTTGGAAAATTGGTTAAGCATGCCAGAAGAGATACTTTAATGTTCTCAAATGCTTCCTTTCAGGCATTCTTCCAGGCCAGCAATGGCTTTTGAATTTTCCCTAAAATACAACTTCAGTGCATTGGCCATCCACCTGTGCAAAGGTGTAGGTGGGAGCAGAAAGCTTCTTGACACTGCCAATTCCTTTAGGCACCTGACTCAAGTGACATGTGTATGCTCCAGATTAGTTTCCATTTCAGGTCAAACCTTTTATTTTCTTCTATTAAAGCACTGAACATATAATTATGAGCATTTCCTACCCCTTTAATTTTGTCTGAAACTGATCCTGACCCTTTTGCTTTTAATTTAACCCTGAGATGATCTTGAACTGCATTTTAAAATCCTCTGTGAAGCAGACCCATGCTGTACATCTTAACTGTATTTTTCAGTGTGAGGACTCCTGATGTCCAGTCTTCAGCTATATTTGAACTGCATCCCAAAATTGAGGTTTGTAGTTAACACACACCCACACTTAGACCTCCCACCCCCACCATGCCTTTCTCTAGAGCAGTACCTCCAATCAGTCAGAAGCCAGTTCTAGATCAGGTGTGGAGTAGCTGGAAGAGCTATCCCTTCAACCCTCTCAGGAGAGAATTAAGGGCAAGGCAGTGCATCTGGTTAGGAACATTAGTTATTCACTATGTGCCTTTCTTTTATACTGACTTTTAAAAGTGTGCTCATCAGTATAAACAGATGGGGCTCAAAAGAGCAATTAGATTAGCAGAATTTCAAAACCCATGGCTTTTTATGACTGTATCTGTCTTCTCATGGCCAAGAAAAATCATTTTTAGAATTCCACCTGCATAAAAGATGCTTACCACCTCCTCAACAATTTGTTCACTGTTATCTCTATTGGTATGCACTCTCATACCCATCTCTGATTTCTTATCACTGGTTGCTAAGTCTGAGGAAAACAGCAAGAGGCAGGACTAAGGGAGAGTTAAATTAGCCCACTTTCACACTTCACCTCCAGTAAATCTACACGCGAATAAAAGTCTTCAGTAACCAGAAGAGATAATAGAAGAAAAACTATAGCTCAAGAGAAGCAAATCTCTGGCTGACTTCTCTGATGAAGGACTTTGCAGGTGATCCCTGCAATGCTGTTCTAAATTCATATCCTCTTATTATAGACCTAATACTACTCAATCCATATAGCTTTGGTATAATTATTGGCTTAACCTTAAACCCTCTCTCACAGAAAACAGAAAACACCTTGCCTCTGCACAGGTGAGGTGTCAACTCTCCACAGCAAAGCACTACTCTCGTTACTGCAAGGAGAAACCTCATGCAGATAGTGGAATTAAGCTGGTCTAAAAACACATCCAGCATCTTCTCTTTAACAGAGAATGACAGATCACTGCTGGGATTAAAAATGCAGCTTTACTGCCTGAAAGGGTTTTTCTTATTCTTGTATTTAATTCTGTGTCCAAAAATGTGCCTGGAAAACTCTAAGCTTAGAGTTGATTGTACAAATAAATGTTCTGAATAAGGAAATAGAAGAAAATATCATCATTAATTTTATCTAACATGAGGAATCCTAAAACAAACCAGTTACTCCCACAACATATATCACACTCTGGAAAGAACATGGTAATTTATGCTTGACAACACAAAGCACAATGCGTGTATTTTCCAGATTTATACCGGGTAAATAATGAGCCTGTCATTTCTTTTCAACTTATTGATCATTACAATCATCTGGTAACCCCACAACCTTCTAATAAAAAAAAAAAACCCTGATCATAAAAGAAGTGTCAATCATTGGAGACAGAGTCTATGAACAGGCTGAGCGTTGTGTACCTAATTAGGTTTGGCTGAGCTAACTGCACTCTGAGCATATCTTCCCCTGCTTCAGCTACAAAACCATCCTCAGGGCACAGCTAGTTTTCTATTCCCACTGTGCTGCCTTAATCTAGTAAACTTCCACCTCTGACCTCAATAAATATTTTATTTTCTTAATAGCAAGATGCTTGCTTCATTCCTCTGCAAGACCACTTACCCTGATTCCATCTCTGCATTAAATGTTTTTAGATTTGGGCATATCTATGAAGATAGACACACAGATATAGGCTATATCTATATATATATATATAGATATAGATATAGATATAGATATATACACATATATATGTGAACATATGATATATGTAGGATTGTATCATATGAACATAAGCAAAAAAAGGTAAAGCAAAGAGGCAATACAGCAAGGCAGTACATAATTTCTGGAATAGCAATGCTGCAGACTTTTCTGCAACAGCTTCTGGCAGTTGGAAGCAATCAAACACAAACACCTTGCTGCTTACAACAAAATCAAAAATTTTCTGTGATGGCTTCAAAAAACTAAAAACTAAAACAATTTTCATGAGGGAGTGAGAGGGAAGGGAAGCTTTCTTCCTGTGCAAAGATTTCTATGTGAAAGAAAACAAGCCATGACTCTTTATGATAGCTGAGCATTACTGCTTCATTGTAGATGTTAGGCTTATCTTTAATGTTTTTCTCTGCCATTTTCATCCAAAAAAAAATCTCTGTTGAAACTGAACCAAAATAACATTGAAGTTTATTTCAGAGCTGACTGAAGCGAGCATATTGATTTTCAGAGATTTTGTATCAGCTTCTTGATATACTACATTTCTCATTCAGCCGTGTAATATTTGGGATAATATTTCTTTGTATAACGGAGGGTCCTAAATGTTGCTATCAAATAGAGAAGCAAACACTGTCATCTTGGTCCATACTGAATTGAGTGTGTATGAAGCCTTTCCTTAAAAAAGCAGATTTGTTTTGTTGTTTTGGTGGTTGTTATGGTGTCACATACCTGGCAGAAATCAAAATGCTGTTTTGGTTTGTTTGGTTTGGGGATTTTTTAATGTGTATGCAGTGTACCTAAAGAAATAACATGGCTTTCAAAATGCCTGGATTCTAGCCTCTAGGATTTTTCTGGAAATGGCAGAATTTGCTAAATATCTAAATGCTTAGTAGTCTCACAGCTGAAAACATTCATCATCCCTCTTCTCCTACCCCACCAGCACACACCAGCCTGATGTCATGGCATGTTCTACCTTCCATAACAAATTCAGTGGATGGTCACAGCCACATTTTTCAGTAATGACTGGGACATGCAAAGGACATGATTCAGCAAGACTAAAGCCTCACTAATAGCACATTTACATTCCTATTGATTTGAAAGGAGCTACTAAGCAACTGAGTGAGGTAAATACTTACTTGCCTGTGTAAAGCCAGCAAAATGCTTTAAACTCTTGAATCAGAGCCTGATAAAGGGTAAGTACCGTGTTCCTTTGTAAACTTGTTTGATCACCGTTTTCAGGGAAAAAAATTAAACCAAGTGGACTTCCTTTGGGTTCATTAGGTGTCTACTGAAAATGGTTGTTTCAGGGTAATAGAAACCTTTAGAAATCTTTTTTCCACGTTCTCTTGGAACTTCACCAGCCACAAGCACAATGGGGGGTGGAGGGAGGAAAGTCTTACATCCCATTGTCTCCACAGGACTCCCTGTTCCCTACTGAACACCAGTGTCAATTTTCCGAACAGCTTTGTCTTGCTGCCAAAGATAATGGACATGTTTGGAGTGCGTGGGTAAAGATTAAAACCTTGTCACTTATATATGGCTCGCTTGCTTTTTAGGTATTTCAGTAATCATTCCTTCCCTGTAGTTTGTGGATGCTTTGTAGTACTTAAGACTAAATTGTACTAAATCCTAGTTTCAAACATCTCAATGAAGTAGTAGAGCTATAGGTATCAAAATAGTGTACATCACACTTTATAATTTATTTTTTAAAATCTATGTGGAATTAAGTTCTCTAAAAAAGCTCTGTCAGGTTTTTTTGTTGTTTGTTTTTTGTTTTTTGCTTTTTGTTTTTGTTTATTTTTTGTTTGTTTTTTGGTGGGAGGCTTCTGGTGTGTGGTTTTGCTCCTCATGACAAGGTGAAACTAAAGGAAAAGAATTTCTGCCTCCTTTCTGAACTTTACAACATAATTTTTTCCAAAACCAGAAGAGAGTTCAAGATCATAAAATATTATTGCTAAATTTTAATCCCCTGAAAATAAGCTCAGGCTAAAGCAAATAAAGTCCATTGAGGAGGAGTTGTTTTTATTAAGGCATTAACTTCAGTGGTGCTGAGAAAGTCTGCTCCAGTGTAGGTGCACTATGCAAATGTCAAATAGGAATGTGTTCTCAAGGTCTCTCCTTGCATGGTAATTGAAGGATAAAACTTAATTCTGGGAAGATTATTCCTCACCAGTATCTCAGGACCAAATGTATACATATAGCATGTCCTCTGTGTCACCAGGGCTTGGCTGGCTGAGAAAGACTGTGTGACAGCAGTCAGTGGTGAGAGACTTCAAGGTCTGCAGTGAGAAGAGTGACTGGGCAGTGAGGAGAAATCGTTACCTGAAGTCTCATATTTGAGCCCTTATCAGCAACAGATTTTTCTTATTCATCCCTCTGTACCTGTTACTATTCAGTTACAATTCCACCTTGGCAAGCGTTGCCACAGAGGAACCATCAGCACTAGTTTAGGTACTGTGTTTCCTGTCCTTCAAACAACCTTGCTCTTGGCCCTGTTGACCCTCATGAAGTTCACATGGGCCAAGCTGTCCAGCCTGCCCAGGTCCCTCTGGATGGCATCCCTTCCCTCCAATGTGCAAAGTGCACCACACAGCTCAGTGTTGTTGGCAAATTTGCTGAGGGTGCACTCAACCCCACTGTCTGTGTCACTGATGTTAAAAAGTGCCAATCCCAGCATCAGCCCCTGAGGAGCATCACTCATCTCTGGTCTCCACCTAGACATTGAGCTGTTGGCTCTGAGATTGACCATCTAACCAATCCACTACCCCCCAAGTATCCATCCACCAAATCCATGTCTTCCCACTCCAGGGACAAGATGTCACTGTGAGGGACAGTGTCAAGTGCTTTGCACAGCTCCAGGCTGATGCTGTCAGTTACTCTTCTCTCATCCATCACCAAGTAACCCCACCTCAGCAGGCCACCACATACATCAGGCATGACTTGCCCTTAGTGAAGCCATGCCCTCAGGCTGTCATCACTCTCCTCCTTATTTTCCATATGCCTTAGCATAGTTCCCAGGAGAATCTGCTCCATGATCTTGCCAGGCACTCAGGTGAGACTGACTGACAGGTAGATTGTGTTCTTACAAGAATACACTGTCAGAAAAGGACATGGAAAAACTGCCCCCAGAAGAAATGGAACTGCTGGCCTGGTTTCCTACAACTGGAAGCCAGAATGTCCCTTTGGGGCCTCTACCCAGATAAGACCATGCACTTTAGTCATGTTAGGAAAAAGGAGGTTGGTTGCTTTTGTAGATTCTTGAAAACACAAACTGCCTTATAAAGACTGAATCATCTCATGGTTAGTGGTACTAAAAGGTAGATGGTTGGACTGGATGATCTCAAAGGCCTCTTCCAACCTTGATCATTCTATGATTCTACAATCTCTGAAAAGCTTTCTGTGGCAATTCTCACTGTATCTGTCACACTTCAGGAAAGCAGATTTTCTGAGGACAAGAGAGCAGTTGTGTGTTGTCTTTAGACAGCATTATAACCTATAATCCAAGGTAGCTGGGTGACTTCACTGGTGGCTCCAGCCAAAGGGCTAAACATGAGCCATACCAAGACACAAAGCTCTGGGATATGTCAGGAAGACACAACTGTTATGGTGCAATGAATAGACAGAGATGTTTGGGGGGCAATTCCATCTGCCTCTGCCAACTCTTTGAAGTCCTATTCTTTCCTCCTCACTCAGCTTTCTCAATGATTGCTGATCAGGTTATATTAAAGCTAAGAGTGGACTTAAACCGTCCTTAACAAAGGACTGTCCTTTGGCCTCAGGAGATCGCTGATTTTTAAAAAGAACAAATTTCTGTGCTGTTTTGCTGTACAACACAAGTGGCATTAAAAAATGGAAAGCATTGCAATAATATTGATCCACCAAACCCTCCCCAAAAAAGTCACTTTTTTCTATGTTTTAGACTACAGTTAAACTAACAGCAATAACCTCTGAAAAACTGTCTATTGCTGCTTGGCTGTTCACAATAGCTGGGGCTTGTACACTGCAAACCTCTCAGTGTTCAACTGTCAAAGGTTTTGTGCAGCAATTTGAAGTGTCCTCTTGTGAAAACAGCAGCTCTGTTTTATAACTAGAGCACTATCATAATATTGTTTTTACTTGCTCAAGGTTCAATTTCAATACAATAATAAATAACAAAACCCTCTTCAAACAGCTCCTAAAAAATACAGTAATTTAAAAAAGAAACTGCATGGACAGCAACTCTTCCTGTTTAGGGAACTGGCTAAAGGCCATGCAGTCTCTCCCTCCTGTAAAGGAGAAAGAGGAGAAAGAGAAATGACAAGAATTAGACACTGCTGTCCTGAATGATGGAGCTGGCACCCAGCATCGTGTAAGTGGTCTGATCTGATCTGTAGTGTCTGCATGCTGCTCTCAAGGAGGGGATGCCTGCAGGACTTTCAGGTGCTGGCAGTTCATTTTCTGATTCACTGTTTTTAGAAGCTGCATACCCAGTCTATTTTTCATTGAATTAGTGATAGCTGTGATATTGTTAATGTCTTCTGAGAAATGGGGCCAAAATTTGTATACTTCTCTGAGAGTAAGAAAAGCACATTACCTCAAAACCAAAGCCCCTTGGAAAAACAGGAACAAATTCTGGTTATTCTTACACTATGAATTTGACACATCCTGTAATATAAATAATGTTATCCCAGAACCACACTGTCCAAAATCAGTGCTTTTCTGTCATCTGAGATAAACTTAAGTAAAACTCTGTGAGCTGGTTTTGGGTTGAGAATTTCCTAGAATCTGGCAATGAGCCAGCCCAACTTAGGTTCATGTGAGCTCAAGAGCCCCAAGCAGTCTCTCTTCAAGTACCTGACTTAACTAAAATATTCTCATTTCAAGCTTCTTTGCAAATCATTAGTAAGTATTGACTTTAGTTTCAGTTTCTGTTTATCTTTAAGAAGCAACGTCTTGAAGCTCCAGTGTACCAATTCTTTCATCCCATTATGTGTATTGATATGCCAAAGGATATTATGTCATGCTTTGGAGCCTTATTCTCAGAATTTTAGTAAAGTGGAAATCTGACAGATTATAGGCTTTCAAATTCAGATTGCACTTGCAATTAAACCATTGGATTTCTCTCATACATCTAACAATTAATAGAAAATTAATTTGAAATTGTAAATGACATTATAATGCTTACCCAGCCACAAAGATTTATACTAAACTGCCTGCAAAAAATAGAGAACAGTGTCTCTCTGAAGTAAATACTGTTCCAAGTGAGGTTATGATTCTATGAATTGTTTAAAGGTACTGGATGTAGGTAACTATGTAAGTGGCCTGACAGCCAAAAGCTGCTGTGAGTTTGCTTTCAGTGACAGCCACCACCCAGTTACTTTAATGGATTAACAGGGTCAAGCACCTTCATGGGTAATTTTTTTTCTTCTGAGAAATAACTAACAAACCTTAGCAGGAGAGAAAAACTCTTCAGAAATCATACAGATATATTCTTCATACGTTTAAAGAAAGCCACCTGTTCGAAGCAGTTCCATGAGCAGACAGTTGTTGAGAGATGGCACCATGGTTGAATGAAAAAATTAATACCAGTTCACTAACAAGTCCTTTAATTTTGCCCCCAGCTGTCCAAAAGGCAGTAGTATTTGGGTTTTTTTTTAATTAATATTTAGCCTTGAATTACATCACTGCATGCCTGTGGTGCATTTTGGTATACATTCAATAATGTAAATCTGTTATAAAGAACAAACTGCATTTGCTGTTCAACATTTTATTTTGAACATTCTTGGGATGCTCCCCTTAACCATAAAAAGGCAGGTACTCATGTTTTTCTTGGAGAAGTGCACAATAATTTAATTAGAGCTACTATAGAAGATCATTAAGAGTTTACCCTTTGTGTGTATAGGAATGATTTTTCATTTGTATTTATGAAAAGGGGGGTAAGAAATACAAGGTAAGGTTATCTGAGAGGAGTAGAAAGACACTAACAGTGCGAGTGAAATCAAGCATTTTCAAATGTAACTTTTTCTTTCTTTCTTTTCAATTTCACTGTTGACAAAACTGGCATCAAGTTTTGTCTCAGAGCTTGTGAGTTCATTTTCTTGCATTACATATCCATGAATGGACAGACTGGATGTCAGTCCAACACCTCAGCCAAATTAGTCCAGCCCAATCATTGCAGAAATGCTTTATTTTCTCTCTGTTTGCTTACTGGCATTGCCACCCTTCAGTCTCCTCAGGGCTCTCAAATGCTCTGAAACATGGCAAATGCATCACCTGATGGGTCAGCAAAGACATATGACCACATCCCCTCTGTCACGAGCAGTCTCCTTCGTCCCGTGCTTGAGAAAATGCTTCAAAACTTCTCTTCCTTTCTAAGCAATAACAGGAAGTATTCATCACTGTGAGAGTCTCTCCTACTGTTGCTGTACTTGCTCTCAGAGGAGTTTACTGGTTACAGAAGGAGGTATCAAGTGAGGTTGCTAAGTCATGCAGATCAGAAATAGTTATGTATCAGGCCTCTCCATTTCCCTGTTCTCTTTCCAGTTCTACTGTCCCACATCCCATGATCTGTGTCTCCCTGTAATTCCACCAATACTCATCTCTGGTTTTTACATTTCTTGTCATTTAGACCATATTTAGGTGTCTCCATGATTCATCTTGTTGTGTATCAGCTGAAGTTTCCTCCCTTCTTCATAGAAGGGAGTTTACTCCATTCCTTATGCTTAAATTCACACTTCTTACGTCATTAAAACCAAAAGTTATCATCCAACTGTGCAAAGGATCAGGGCAGCAACATGGAAAATAAAGCTGCAACACCCAAAAGTACTGTCAAATGGTTGTACTTAAAGGTTTGGAAAGTGGGGTGTTCCCTAACATCATTCACACTTTTCCTGCTGTCTCCTTATTTATTTTCTCTAGAAATCATGAAATACAGGTGTAAAAATTACAAAAGTAAATGATGGGGGAAAATTATCAATCTTTAGGTGCATACCAGCATTTCAAAACAAAGGCCATGTAGTTTTAATAGTGCCCTAAAGGCCAGCAGCCTACTGGTCCCTTCAGTTCCCAGTTCTGAATTACCAGGCATGGAAGGATAAACACAGCTGACCTTAAGTTCATTCTTTCCCTAAAGTGTGGGCCAGCCTTTGATAATTCTGATTTTAACAGCCTTTCTCTTGATTTTAGATTTTGTTACTGGTGCAGTTTATTTAAAGAAAAGCAAACAAAACACCCATTTCATAATTTGCTGTAAACAATACCTTTGTTTTCCCTGCCACTGCATGTTCTTGTCACACCTGTTCTCTGTAGGTGTCTCTGAGGTTTTGGATCTGTGCAAAAGATGGGATGAGGCTGTATGACATCCCTGCCCATTCATTCAAGCTCATATTGGCTTTCCTTTCCACTGCCAAAATTTCAGATTAGCAATGGCCCAGAGGTGCCCCAAACAGGCAGCCAGCAGCTTAAGGATGTCTTGGCTTCCTGATTCTTCCTGCTGATAATGCTAGAATTGCAGGAGTTCAAAATTTGTCATTTCCACTTCCATGTGTAACAGAGGTTAAAGAAATAGGGAACTTCACCCCAGCTGCCTACTAAAATCCAGCTTTAGAAGAGCTATGCTTCCATTACTCAGCTAAGTCTAGGTCATATGTAAAAAATGCCAATTCACCAAATTAGTGGTTAAAATTTGACAGGGACTTACAATTAAAAGATGCTGACCTTTGATTTCTTATTTTAAGCTCCTCATTGATTTTTTCAAATAATGTCAGGGGCAGTCTCATTAATTTTTTCCTTTCTGTTTGAGAAGAGGGTGTAAAACAAATTCCTCAGCTTGTAAAGAGATTAC
The DNA here is from genome assembly GCF_031753505.1 of Anomalospiza imberbis. NCBI lineage: Eukaryota > Metazoa > Chordata > Aves > Passeriformes > Viduidae > Anomalospiza > Anomalospiza imberbis. The sequence goes on along the minus strand of NC_089687.1, from coordinate 28,889,697 downwards.
ATTAAAGCCAATATTTTCTCTTTGGTCAGGTGAGTCAGCTTTGGAATCAGTAGTTTGCTTTTATAAGTGAAAGCCTTTAGAGGAATTCCTACCCCACCCAGGCAGCTAGCACAGCTTTGTTTAATGTTTTGAACCCTGCCTGGCTCCAACAGATAATATCCATATTTATTGATACAGAGGTCTTGTGTGAACATGTGCAGAAATTCTTTGTGCTCTGCAATCTCACCCCACTCGTGCTGCAGGAAGCAGCTGACTGGCCTTTCCCACCCACCACATCCTTTGGAATGAAGATGATATCTCCCCATAACCACTGCCTACAGACAAGATGCCACAAGCAAACAGGTGTTTTCAGCAGGCAGGCAGGAAGGGAGAAAAATAAATAAACCTGAGTCTGCAAGAGAGGACGAAGGCTGTGACACACTTTCTAATATCCTCCACGTCAAATTTTATCCCAGACCTGCAACCAGCAAATCCTGCCTGTCTCAGATCCAATGAAAGGGCTTTTGACTGCTTTAGAGAGCAGGACTAGTCAGTTATGTTTAAAACAAATAATAACAAAACAAAAGGAGAGTCATTTAACAAAGTCAAGTTTGCCAGCAAGCTTTCCTGTGGATAAATATACCAGTGTTTGCTAGCCTTGCAAAATTAGCCAAAGGTCATATTGGCTGTTTACCAAATTGCAGACAAACCTTTGAGTGCACCAAAAGCTTCAGTTGCTGCTGCAGCATCACACCATTCTGCTTATGTCCTTTCATGTTTATGTAACCTTAAGCCTAGAGCCAATGAAAAAGGGTTTATATTTTTTCTAAAAATGTCAGCCCATGTTTAAAAACAAAACAAAAAAGCCCAGCCCTTCCACACAAAGAGACCAGTTCAAAAACTTCTAAAACAAAGATCTTTAAAACCTATATCTTGTTTTGGCATGTTAAAAAATAACAAAAAATTCCTAGATTTCTGTTTGAACTGACTTCCCCTTGGTACTTACACTGATACTGTATTTTAAATTGTGCAGATGGTATCATTGATTTTGATACTTTTGCTTCAAAACCTATACAAATGCTCATACATGTTTAGACACTGTCTGAACAGAGGGGTATCTACATGTTGTAAGAGAAGGAGGATCAGAACGGTTTCTAGAAACAAAACAAAAAATCTCATGGATTTCCCTTTTCTTCCCCATCTTACAACTAAAGTAACTTTCAAATTATACTTACTAGTTCATGCAAAACTAGCCAGATCTACTTTGATTTACCATTGGAATTCACACAGTTAAAACCAATTAGAGCTAATTAAAGAAACCTGCCAAGCGAAGGCTTAAGAGAGAGCACCCAGTTTGGCAGAAGGGTGAAAAAACAGCATATATAGTTTCTACTAAAAGTACCATTTATATATATATGGTCATGGAGTAAAATAAACTCGGGTTTTAAATTCACTGCAAACAAACTAAGCAGTACTGAGGCAGTGAAATCCCCCAGAGGACAATTTGCAAGCACAAGCTTTAATCACAGAATCGCTACCTGCTTGTTTAAGTTCCCCCTGATGCTAAAACACTTCCCTTCTGTCCTTGCTGTTGCTTCAGCACCAACCTCAGTGCCTGGAGATGAGCACAGCTCAAACTGCCAAGCAGTGAAAGTACAAGTAAACCTGTAAACGCAACTAACCAGAGATGGTTAGACAGAAAATACACCAGTAAATTCAAAGAGATAACTGTCAGCAGGTCATATTTAAGACACAGATTAGGAAATGATGATTTCCGTAGGATTCCCTGGAATTTCACTTCAGAGTTCTTGTCAGTGTGGTTGTGAGCAAGATTCCTGTAGCAAAGCTCTTCCACTCCTGAGGAACTGGGTAAAACCCTTCTGCTTGGCAAGTCTGCATTGACAACCCCTGTGCCCTGTTAGCCATTTTCTCCTCAAGGTTAATTCTGCCACTGAATTTCTCCAGCAAAATGAACAATACTTGTTGGTCATTGTCACAGAAGAAATAGCATTTCTGACTTTGTTTCAGGCTCCCAGAATGAATGAAAGGCAGGGACAGAAACTAGAAAAAATATTTTAAAGAGCAGGAAAGAAAATATGTACGCAACATGTGCCACAAACCCAGCTACGTTAACATTCAAATGCCTTAATTTCTCATTAAATCTTGGAAAAGATTATTTAAAATAAAAGGAGGAAGTTGATGTTTCAAGCCATTACCATGGCTTTTTCATGAGACATCAGTACTTCAAAACTAAGAAAATTAAGTAGGGCTCTTTAACCAAAAAAAAAGCTGAATTTGCCAACAAGTTCATTTTGGCAACAAGTAGTGACATTTTTCTCCCACTTATATAACAGGATTTGTGTACACCTTCAACTAGCAGCTTTCTGCATTAATTTCTCCCAGTTAAAATATTTTTCAGTATTACTGTTCCAGTTCTCCAAGGAATACTCACAAGACTCTTACTTCTGTTTACAGTCAGAGGCACTATCAGGATACAAGAACTAATGTGCAGAATTACTGAGTAGCTTTGGGTTTTGGTTGGGTTTTTTGAGTTTTTTTATAATTTGTCTAATAATTTTTAATAATTTGTCTAAACAAACTACTTTTTTTGTAAACATATACATGTCAACCTTCTACCCCCTCACCTGCAACTGGGTTGTTGCAAGGGGGGACAGGAAATCAGTGTGTGAGATCTGTGTAATTCCCTTCCTCAGCCCAAAATACGAGCGTGTGCTCTGCAGTCCTATTCAGCAGGGAAGTGCCCTGAGAGAGGAGAGGGAAAAAAACCCAAACCAGTTCTGTTCTAAAAGTATGGTAACGTATTCCTTTTGAAGCTTGAAAAGTCAGTCTGGATTTGTTGCATACATTTGTGTTTTCTCAAGCTCTCAGCACTCTTGCAGTGCTGCCTGCCTTGCTCAGCTGTTCCAGCTTCCCTGCAGCACAGAAAGCTGTTCCACGGGCTTCACAGGGAAACACACTCCTCAGCTTGTTTTCATGGTAAATGCCTGATCTAACAATTTTTGGTTTGGGTTTCTGAACCTATGTCCTACTTATTTTCCTCAAATACTGATGTGCAGCTCTGACACTAAAATGTATGGTTAAAACTACTGAGAAGAAGCCCAAATGCAAGATACAATGTACAACTACAGGGAAAATATTCTAGATACAAGTAGGCTTTTCAAGGTATCAGGAGAAAGCCACGAACAGACTGACTGGGAAGGCTCTAACCTAACTCAGTCTACAAATGAGACTCATTTGTTAGCAGGAAATGTTAGCAGAGTGCTGGCAGGCCTGCTAATGGTCCCTTCTGGATTTAAAATGAATGATACATTGTAGAGTGGGTAACAGCTGGAGGGGAGGAGAACCCACCAACAGAGATCTATTTATTGGTACACCTTGGCTGGGTGAGTTTCTGGAAAGTCACTGTGTAGCATCAGTATTTCATTTTATTAGAGTTCCTGATTTGTTTTTAAGGAGATTTTGCATTACTTTAATTTTATTCAGAAAAGCTAACAAATCCTATATGCTCTATTTATTACTGAGTACAATTCCCTGAATAAAATCTGATGGAAAAAGAAAACCTAATTTTTAAATTTCTTTTTCCACTCAGTGGATCTATTTCTAGAGCAAACAGCAATACAAATCAGTCACTTCTAGTGATCAACAGTGGCATTGTGATAAACGTCTAATAACCACTGTCATAATCAGATCTGTGTGTTATTTGCTGTGCTAAAATTCTGAGAGATAAAGGACCTGCTTCAAGATAAAAATCATTCAAATCAACATACAAAATGATCTGGTGCAACAGTTTGGTGTACTACCTCATAATCACTTTATAACAGTCCCCAAAACTTGATGTGAGCTACTGACTTTGGAGTAGTATGGTTTATGTTCTAGTGGTGGATTTGGTAAGACATGTAGCAAAAAAATGAGGTAGGGATTATGTTAATTTTTTCCTCAAAACAAAAACAAAATAAATAAAAATATGTTGGAGGAGATACGAAATTAAAAATTCTGTCACTGAGACATGAGCCTTGTGGGTAAATAACAGAAAAATCAGAAAAGTTCAGAAAAGATGCAGCATCACATACAAAAAATTGGTGTAGTGTAATACACACAGCTGATGTGCTTTTAGGTCATTTGAGAGGTCTACATGTCTTTGTCTGTTTGCTACAGGACATTTATCATATCTAGAAAAGTTTACTCTGGTTTTCTCTTGCATAAGCAGCTTAATGCTTATGTGGTTTTTGGTCTCTTACAGGTAACAACTTTCATTTGGGTTGCTAAACAAACAGAAGTAATCCTACACATCACTAAGGAAAAATCGTGTAACTTTGGGAGGCTTTTGGGGTGGATAACCATGGGTATGCCCTGGACTTCAGACACCACTAGGATAAGATAGGACAGGACTCTGGCTCTGCCAGGCCAGACTTAAGGTAGAGCTGGTGTGAATCATCCAGTTTAACAAAGGAACATTTTTAGAAATAATTAGGTTAGTTCGATTCAGTAGTACAAGAATCTAAAAGCAAAATGTGTGCATCCTTAACAAATAGAGGCAAGGTAGGTTTGCTTCTAGATACATTCTAGATACATTGCAGGCTTCTTCTACATTGAAGCCTGCAATGGGAACACTAGTTATTTTTTGGAGGAAAACGTCATGAAAATTGTATGCTAATTTCTCCAAGACAAAAAATGAAACAGCCTAAAAATTATCTGAAATGTTCCTATAACTGTGCTTCAGCCGTTGAACGTGCTTTCTATAAATAACCATTACAAAACATGCTGGTCTATTTTAAAATATGATTTGTTGTGAAAGACTCCACTATACTGTCGGTCTTAAGCTATAAACAAAAATGACCCCTGATCCTCGGCGTTGAGCTAGGGAGGGTTTTGATTTACCTACGGTTTGGTTTGGGGGCTTTATTTAGCTCTGTAGTTGTTGTCTAGGAACGAAGTGTGTCGTGACGAGGGGCTCCACCTCGGCGTGGGGAGACGTTTATTGCCTGAACAGGCTTTGGTGGCATCAGCGAGCCTGACGGGAGTTTCTGGAGTTAAATAAACGGGGGTTAGTGCCCACCTCGGCCTCGAAAGGTACCCCGATAGGAAGGTACGAATACCCCGCTGCCGCTGACGGACCCTCTCCCCAGGCGGCTGCAGAAGCGGCAGCTCGGCCCCGGCCCCGCGGGTCCGGCTCCCCCCGAGCCGCCCGGCCCGGGCTCCCTCGGCCGGGGCACGGCCGCGCCGCCCCGGGCCCGCGGAGCTCCCTCCGGCGCCGCCCGGGCCCCGCGGCCATGGCCGGGCCGTGCGCCGAGCCGCCGCAGCGAGGGGCGGGCGGGCAGGGCCGCTACGCCACTTTCGTAGCGCCGGAGGAAATGGCTGCGCATTGGGCAGCGCGGGCTGCGGGGCCGCGTGTGCAGGGCGAGCGCGGCGTAGCCGGGTCTGTGAATAGCACCGGCGGAGCGGCGGGAGGAGGAGGAGGAGGCGCCGCGGCGGTTTGGTACCGAGCGGAGAGGGAGATGCACACGGCACTCGAGTGAGGTAGCTATAAAACCCCATTTGTTTACATGCCCTCCCCCACAGCCGCCCGGCGCCGCGGAGCGGGTGGCGGCCGGCCCGGGCCGCGCCGGGGCGGGGGGGGCGGCGGTGCGGGCGAAGAGCCGCAGCGGGGACCGAGCGGCGGTAGCGGACAGCGGCTCGCCCGCGATGCGGAGCGGCGACAGGGGCGCGCGGCGGCGCGGCCGCCCCATCACGTGGCGGCGGGGCCGCGGGGGGCGCGCGGGGGGCCGGGGGGCGGCGGGCGGGGGGGCCGCGCCCGGGCTCCCCCCGAGGCGGCGGAGCGCGGGCGCCGCCGCGGCCCTGGCGCATCCCCCCACCCCCTTTCTTCCTCTGCTCGGGAGGCGACCATGCGGCAGGTAAATCCTCCCCGCCCCCGCGCCCGGGACGGGGGGCCCGGGACGCGGCGGCGGGGCTGCGGCTGCCTCGGCTGCTCGGGCGGAGGGAGAAAGGGGGGCGGCGGGGCGCGGCGGGGCTCGGGGGGCGCGGCGGGCCCCCGTGGCCCGGCGGCTGGAGCCGCACGGAGCTGCCCGGTGCCCACTCTCCCACTTCCCTCTGGCAGCCGTGTGCCGGGAGCGCGGCTTTGGGCGCGCCCCGGCCCTGCCGAGCTCGCTCGCTCGCTCTCGGTGCGGCCACGTGGAGGCCGCGGGTGCGGGTGGAAGGAGCCGGCCCTGCCCGCCCGGCGTGGGCGCTGCGGCCGCGCGGGGTCCGTGCGGACCCCCGCAGCACTTGGCGGTATCTGGGGGCACTACCGGGACGGTGGACGATGAACAAGCCAGGCGATTAAATCTTGCGGGGCTTACGGTTGGGATTTAGCGCCAACAGCTGCGGAAAAATTACTCGGGCTGTAACCTGCACGTAACCTTTAATATGGGTACGGGCGGAAGGGTCAGGAAGCTTTGTCGCTGTACTATACGGACACAAAAGTGATGAGCGAAAACCATTGATTTCCTGTTCTCAGCCATCTCTGCTGCTTATGCTTCATCCTTTGGAAGTACGCACTTAACTTTGAAACTTCGGAATAAAATTGCTCTTTAAAATCTCTAGCTATCTTTGTCGTTTTTGGGCCTCTTTGTAGAAGTGTTCATGCTTGCTAGTTGTTAAAACTCTCTGAACAAGAGTTGTCTGAGTAGAAATACTTCTGGTTTCTAGCACTCCTAACGCTGTATGTGTGTAAGTAGCAATCATAATGTGTTTTTTTCTGTTAAGATAGGATCTTGTGCCATAACACCAAGGGAGCCTGTGATAACCTCGAGCCTGATACAGAACTGAGAAATGCACACTGGAAGACCTGGTTAGTTTTCAGACCAGCGGAAGCAGTTGTCATCTAGTTAACAAAAGTAATTCCTGGCATGTTCCAGTGGGTATGTTCTTGTATCCCTTGGGGTAGTAGTAACTGACACAGTGACATAAAAATAGAAAACTTTCTATATTAAAAAGGTATCATATGAGGTTTTTTTAATTGGACTTTAACAGAGAAGGCACTCTGATTTCCTTCGCTGAATAATGTGCTTTGCTTCAGATGTGCAGGGAAATAGGAATTTGGACTGAGGCACGCTATGCAGCTCCACAGTGAGGGACTAATGGTTACTCTATAGGCTAATAGTCTGGCATGGTAATGTAAGACAGTAACTGGAAAAAACTCTGGTCCTCAAGAACATTGACTAGTGTCACTATACTAGCTAAATTCTTGTGCTAAATTAATGGTTAAAGTAAAATTAGTGGTGGGGTCCTGCAGCATTTTTATTTTGGACCTGCTTTTAACTCATGCTTTAGAGTAAAAAAGTATGCAGCCCTGCAGTCTATTTCTAAAGGAGAATAGGGTCGAGATAGATACACAGACTGTGAATTAATTGTGTGTGTTTGAAGAGATTAATGGTGGCAGTTCCATATTGGCATTATGTTAGAGTCCATGGGTGGCTATAGAGGAGTTATACACTGTTACCTCTCTGGAATAGCCAATATGACTGGAGATTCTGGCTACATAAAAACAAAAAATTTCAAAAAAAATTAGCTTTGTTTCAGTTTATATCTGTGTAGGTCTTTGTGCTTTCCAAGTTGGCTTACATAAAAGCTGGGCATTAAGTTTGCAGCATATATCCAGTCAGTCATAAAATGTGCAATTACAGTAGAGCTGTGGTTTAAAGTTATTCAGATATGCTCATAGGCTTTGTCTTAATGGATGTTTTTCCCATTGCAAGAAAATAATTAAATGTGATCATTGGGGTAATTCAGACATGTTCTAGAAAGTTTGCTTGATGTAAAAAAGCACATGCTGACCATCATTACTTTGACTTGCACAAGTGAGATATACTATATATATATATATATATATATATATATATAGTGTATATATATATATATATATATATGGCAAAATTAATATATCCAACATGGTATAGGTTTCCTTCCTGGTCATCACTAAGTAAGTCAAGCAACTGTAATTTACTCTTTCTATTCTTAATACATGTTCTGCAAAGCAATGGCTGATTCAAGTCTGAAGAGACTTTTTAAGTAGTGCCCAGAACAAATAGACTTCAAGCTTGTATATAGTCCTAAAGGAAGTGTGTTTGGACTTGTTTGCCTTTGCTGTCTAGCTTCAATGTTGTTTGATCATGACTGTGCCTATTGTAAAGACTTATTCCTGTCTCTGTCACAGTTTTTACAGAAGTGGAAGTTTGTTTTGAATGTGTGATAGGCACTTGATAAATCAGTAATAAAGTAAATCAATTTGAGAACATTTACGTGTTTTCATCAGATACAATTGCTGATTAAAATTACAAAAGCTATTTAAAAGCCAAACTCCATTAAAGTTTTTCTGTAAGTTACAATTTGGTCCCTTACTGTAGTGAAACTTGGTGGAAGGATGGTGGCATCTGTGCAGACTGATGGACAGACATAACTGCATGTGTCAGCAATGAAAATGATACCAGAATGAGAAAACCTCATTCCATTTTCTTCTCAGTTTGATGATCAACAAAGTCGAACACTCAGTATTTCATAGCATATTATTTTTAGGATGTTTTCAAAATTGTCAAATGTACCTTTTTGTAACACATTTAAAAATGTCAGTAGACGCTTCAGAGAAGGAAAGTTTAATGGCAGTTCTGTTCCTTGGGCAGGTATGCTTTTCACAGGATTGAGCTTTAAGGTGCAGGGTGAGTTCCTTGAATACTGAGAATTTATGCCTTTTGGGAAGCAATTTCTATTCTAATCTGAAGAAAACCTGTATAACTTCCTGGTTTACTGTGGAAGACCAACTTGATTTAGATAGCAAGTATTTAAAACAATTTTATCATCTAAAAAGTGTTATCTTTGGGGGTGGGCTACTGAAGTTATCTTAAATGAAACTAGTAATTTTATCTTACTGATAAAGGCCTGAAGTGACACTTAATGCAGAAAGAATTAAGACTGCTCTTACATCATTCTTTAATTACAGCTGAGATATTACTTGAAATACACCTAATAAGGTCTGGTAAGGAAATGTGTACCAATTAGGCAAAGCTAATAACACCTTTTTTTTCCTAAATTTCAAAAACTGATTGAAATGCTGGAAACCATGTCCTGCCACGGTGTAACCTCCTAAAGGAGAGAAAGGTATGTGTCAGTCCTCCTATTCATAGTCTTTTACTGCTCCTGAGTCAGTGCCATTGCTCCAGGCTTTTTGGATGTAATAAAAATCTGAGGAGTAAAGCAGTTAAAGAATAATTGTTTGAAGTCACTTTTGTTACCTCTTGTGATAGTGTGAAGTCTGTACAGGTTTTAATACCCAGAAAGCTGGAAAGCAGTATAAAAGACTTGGAAGATGATGGTTTGCTGATGTCAGTCTCAAAAGCTTCTGAGAAGGGGATGTTGGAATTACATGTAGGGTGTTGTACCCATGCTGGGGGACATGATTCATTAGACTGGAAATGTTCTCGTGTCACATTGTGCTGCCTCATCTCCCTTTCCACTTCTTGGCTGCTTTTTGCATTGCTGCAGAGGAGGAATGACTCAGCTGTTGTCCTTTCTCTCTCAGTGACCCAGGAGCTTCATTCTCATCTGGCTGTCACCTTCTCTGTAGCCTCATGAAGTTTGTGAGAGAAACCTGCCCCTCTTTTTGCAGTCACAAGCCAGTATTATACAAAGTAGCACATCTATACAAAATGTGGAATATTAACAGAGGACTTAAAACTCCAGAGAGAGAGAGTTTCTAGAATGTTAAGAGGCACAGAAAATTGTATAAGCATTCCATTTGGTGCTTAAGTGAGAAGCACAGTTCTGAGTAAGTGTGAATAAGTCTGAATAACATCTTAAGTGATAAAGACACAGTTCTGAAGTCACTGAGGTAGCTAAACCAATCTAGCTTTGGGAGAAAGTCTTTGTAATACTGGAAGTTGCTGTATAACTGATCATGTCTGAAAGTCATCAATCTGCCTTGTGGTAGGTCAGATAAGATAAAATGCATATGTGAGATAAAATGCTCTTCAGGTTAAGAATATGTGAAAGAAGTTTTATGCAGAATTTGCATAAAATTGTAAATACAATAAACAGAGTTTGTGCAGTGTTTCTGCATGTAGGTTATAAATGCTTTAGAAATAGTTACCAATCACACCTCCTAGTAAAGACCTCTATAATCCAGTATGAATTCCAGGCAGGGGCTGTCATACAAATTATACATAAAGATGCAGATCTCTAGATTACCTGACTTGCACTACATTCATAAATAGCTCCTTAGGGTGATGATTATTACTGGACAAAAATAATACCTTTAATTCTCAAAGATAACCGTAAATGATAAATTATTTACACCTGGTGATTTGATAGCTATAAATAGTTACTCTTTAACGAAGCTAATTGCTGATAATAGCATGCAGCCATACTGAGATTGGAGCATCAAAGAAAAATAAAGGAAAAATATATGTAATCCTGAAGGTAGTCTCAGTAGGCATTGTTCAGCATGATTATTTCTATGGGTTTTTTTGAGTAATATCTTTGTTAATATTGATTTGCATCTTAAATAGGATTGAGTAGCACTGAATTCCATCTAGGATTGTTCATGATAGCCATATGTCCTTTGTACAGCTGGCAATTGAGTTCAATTCCTCTTGCAGAATAACTAGTAATGCCCCAAGTGAGTGTTCCTGCAAGGGGGAGCAGTGAGCCAGGGTTGCTTTTCAGTCCTGCTTCATTCATACCTTGTACAGAGCAGAAAAGCTGCTTCACTGTCAAGTGGCAGATTGCACTCTGTTTCACATGATGGTTGCATTACTTCTCGGGGCTCTGTGCAATTTCTGTAACCATTCCTGTCAAGGAAGGCCTCTTTGCACCAGGGCTCCACTACCCTGATAAGCACTTTCATTCCATAAAACGCAAACAGTATCATATAGGTCATATATATTGTCTGGTGCTGTTTTCAGAATATAGCAGCATTTTTTTGTGCTGACCTGAACATCTGTCTCTAGAAGAATGTATCTCAGCCAAAAAGTACAGTTTCAAATTGTATTAACATACATTAGAACTTAATAAATGCAACTTGGCTGCAGTCCAAAAAATGTGGTCACCTTGCAATACTGAGGTTTTAGGCTAAATGTAAAATATTCCTATTTGTTTGATGTCTGCTACAATACATAAACAGGATAGATTTCCATCCTTGCTGTTCTGAACTGTGCTTTGAGGCAATTGTTCAGCAGAGGCATTGCATTATATTAACAGGGTCCACTTGCTTCCAGACCATGCGTTCAGTAAATAAATACTCAGTAGCTGCAGCAGGATGTATATACAAAATTTTGCTTTTCATTATAGTATGCCCATAACTAGTTATTTTTTCATTGAGTTGCTGTCTTTGTACTCCGTATAAGAGATTGAGTTTTTTAAAGTGTGTAGCGTTTGTAGGCAAAAATTCTTACACTGGGTTTTGCTAACTATGTATGTTCAGTAGTAGGGACAGGAATGTGAGGGGTTAATGCTGACTCCTAAAAGAACAGATGAAGATGAGATGCTGTAATAATGCAGCAAGTATAGCAAACTATTATTGTTTCCCTTGTGTCAAGCTTTGTCATTCAAATTGATGGCAGTAAACAGACTGAGTGATGTAAAATACGTTCCCAGACTTTGACTATGATACTTTGCCTTGTATTGTACTATTGTTGAGTTCTTAAAACAGAAATAAAGTTGAAAAAGGCAAATTGCCACTTAGTTCTGGAAAATCCCAAGAGTTGCTATAAACTAATTTACTAGAATTTTCTCCATTACTGTAGCTTAATTGTTAACAGTAAATTGGCAAATACAAAGGATTAATTATATTTTATAAACAAAATATTCTCAAAGGGAAACACCTAAAGGTGTACATTGTTCTACACATGAAAGGAACGTATATCAACAATGGGAAAACCCCACATTTTTTGCTGAGTTTTGCCCATATCCTATGAAAAGTGTCATACAGGAGTTCCTTGTATTCAATCAAGCAGTGATTGATTAAGAGTGAAATACCAAAATGATGCCTCACATGTTCTGCAGTTTTTTTATTCTGGACATGCAATTACAGTTTGCTTCAGTTTTACTTCCCTTGACAATAAGCAATGCCAGACCCTTAACATTTCTGCCTCACATATTACCAGTAATATTGTGCTTCCTTGCCCCTCTTCTGTCTCTAATCTTGCACTAAGAGTAATATTGGGTATTAAATACTACATTTTCATTATTTCACCTTAAACTTATGTCCCTTCTGAGTTAATACCTTGCTAAGAAAGGTTTATTGTCCATGGTGAGTGATTTTTAAAGCCTGTCAGTATTTGTAGCAGTTTGAATGGTTGCCTCCATCACCACACAAACCTGCAATGAGTAGCCAGGTAGATCTTTTAGAATAATCCTGGCTGAAATAAATGATGGCAGGGAAATGGCATGAATTCTGTTGAGGTCTCACCTGGAATATGGTGAAAATGGCACTAATTGGTTCAGCTGGGTTTTTCGTTGGTGGATTTGCCTGTTGAAATATGTACAATTATTTTATGTCCTGGGTCAGTCCTGTGTTACTTGTGAATCTGCCAAAATGTCTTAACAAACTCTTTTGTCTCCCACAATTACTGAACAAAGACACATTGGGAGCTCACTAATTCAGGATGTCACTGGTTTCAGTAGCTACCTGCTAAGAGTAGCAGTTCTTCTGGTTTGTTCTCTTAGCAGAGCTGCTGAATAGCTTTGCTAAGAAGAATTTGAGTGGCATGTTGGCAGAGCAACTTACAAAAGTCTGTGATGTTGGTTCTTTAACTGATTCCCTTATTTTAAAATACAGATTTGATTCAATAGTATGTAATTTGAAACCTCTTCATTCTAGAAATGGCCTTCACAATCAGGCACTAATTTGGCATAGCATATGTAAAAGTATGCTTTAGTCTCATGTTTGAGTGGTCTTCCATAATTTACAGCTTTTCTCAATTTATTTTTCTGTTTTTTTCAAGTGAGATAAGTCATTGGCTTAGCAGTAAGCATGCATAATTCTTTTTTTTTGATTGTAGCAGTGATGAAGAGAGGTTTATTATAATGAGTATTAAACACTCATCAGAGACATGCCTTTTATGCCTTCTAACATACCACAAGTACTACAATGTAGTGAGAGGATGAAGTAGTTACAGTGGTGTAAATTATAAGAAAACAAAAGTACTGAACCTGGTTTTAACACTTTATTAAAAATATTGTTATATTCTGTTCTGAAGGAAAGTTGGAGAAATTATTTTCAAATGACTTTCAATAAGAAACAAATTTCACTGTTATTTGAGTGCATTTTGAGGTGGCCAGTTGCTTTATTTGTGCTCTATCAAAATGTTCTGTTAGACTGCAGATCAACCAGATCAGTAACTGGTGTTCCCACCTAAAGCTGGGTGGCTTTTTTTTTTTGTGTGGACTCTGGTGTTTGTGCAGCTGTACAGTGAGCCAGATAGGAAAAGTAATCTGTCATGAAAATAATCTTTTTTTTCCTTTTTCTAGGTTTTTTTTTTTTTTCAGCAGAACCTAGTTGTACAGCTGCACAGTGAACAGATCAGCAAACAAATGTGCTGGTGTCCAAAAATGGTTTTGTGGGAATGGGAATAAGAGTGAAGCAGTGGGGGAGAGCAGCACTACTGCTTTAAGTGCAACCATCTTAAAATATTTGTTGAACTTCAGCTTTGGTTGTAACCAAAAAAATTTGCTTACTTTTAGAAGAAAAATGAAATATTAAAATGCAGCTGTAACTGGTTCATCTTTTCAAGTATTTCAGTCTTACAAGTGCTGGTTGGTATCTTAATAGGATCTAATGGAACAGTGTATTCAGTACAGAATATTGGCACAAAAGCAAATTGGCTTGTCGTGAATTCTGTGCATTAATAGGTGTTTCATGGACTACATCCAGTTTATATATGAAAGACTGCAAATTAATTCTTGGTGAGCAGACCTAGTACTTACAGAACTTCCAAGTGTTCTGAAGTTTTTATATTATCTTGAGATCTGAGAAGGATCCCATACTCAGCAATTTCTTACAAATAACTGACCCTTTGAAGAAGGCTCTCCAGTTTTTTTATGTTCAGAATAAATGTTCCTTTCTGGATAACTGAGCTGGTAGGTTGCTACTGTATTAGTTCAAGATCATTTTATTATGCTTGGGAGTAGGCTTTTCAAATACTTCACAGTTCAGTTTTTTAGGAAGTATTCATGGTGTATTCAGTTATGCATAAATGCTTTCTGTACTCTGTAAGACTTATCTGGTATTAACTTGGCAAACAGGGCTTGGATCAATTAGTTAATAGTGTGTTCTTACAAAGTGCCCCTCCTACTGGGCTATAGGTTTTCAAATGAATGAGGTTCACTGAAATCCACAAACCTGTTTCACTGAAATTGAAGAAGGAAGAAAATAGAAGAAGAAGGAGATGGGTGAGAACTAAAGTTAGAAATGGTTAATTTTAACTTTATTGATCTGTAGCATGTTTTCCTGTTTCCATTAGCAGAATGTTGGCTTAAGACTGATAAAACAAAAACAAGTTATTATTTAGTTAAAATGTGTTTATGGCTTTCTTAAAATGTCTTTCAGTAACAGCAATATATTAAATTCACATTAACTTTTAAAAAAAAACCTTAAAAATGTGTGCTAGATTAATAGGATTTTGTGTTCTAGTATTTGCTAAAAATGTTAAATTTTAAAAAGGTAGAGTAGGTTAATTTGGATTTTCAGATTCCAGCCTTTTTTTTTAACTGAATATTTGTATGAAGTATTGCACAGTTCAGGATGGGGGGGGGAAGCTGCATACATCTCCCCTGCACGTACATTGGAGTGAATACCTGCAATATAGAAAAGCAGTTAAATTTCTAGGACTTGTAAGAAAAACTGTCTTTATGTAGTCAATAATTATTTCAAGAAATATTTCTCTTTTTAAGAAATTGGCATTTCTCATAGAGCTGTTACTCTGAGAAGTTCCTAATAGAAATAAATTACACAAGTGCTGAACTTGCACTGCCTCACAGCGAGACTGCCGTAGTTTGGTAAGAATATTGCTTTGTCCTTACTTTTAGCACCTCTTGTCTCTCTGGGTTCTCTCTTGCCTTAGCTGGAGCATGTGTTTGGTGTGGAACTTGTAGCTGCCCATGAAATCTTGCTAAGGCACTTTACTCTCTCTGGCATTCAAGCTGAGCAACTTAGAGGAGTCAAAGATGTTTTTCACAGATGAGCAGAACATTCTTCAGAGAAAACAAGGATAAGAAAGTTGAAGGGAGCGAAACTGAAATTACTGGGGAAGGAGCGTGGGAAGAAATCAGTGCATTTATATTACAAATATTTCAGGTTATTATAATTGTTGGGAGGAGACAACAAAAAGGGTTAGGGGGAAGAAAGTTGGGCACTTAAAATGTTCTTGTCGGCACTGTACACAGAAAAAAATGCTGTACTACGTGGGCTGCAAATGCTGGAATAACAGATGTGGCTTTCATTTGAGTTTGAATTTTGTATAAATACATTGTTTGAATCCAAGTTTGTTGTTTCAAAGTAAAGCCTAACTCTTGAACTAGTTTTCTAGTCTCAGTGAAACAGTTGGTGATAAATAAAGAAAGATGTCCCCACAAATGATATTCCAGGCTTTAAGGCATAAAGTGAACAGTTGAAATAGATAGTAAGCACTGTGGATAAATTTCAGAAATCCAAGGGAAACTGAATAAAAACAAAGATTTTTAAAAGAAACAAAACCAAACTAATCACAGGTGCCTTTGCTTAAGTAGCTGAAACACCCTAGGCAGACAGTGGTTTGCACGGAGATGTGCTGAGTTTTCCTTGCAGAGAAGGCAGCTGTGCTTAGGGACTGCCCGGGTGCTTTCACCTGAAGCCTCTGTGTGTGTGGAAGTTCAATCAGTTCTCCATTTGCTGGGAATGATCTCTTGCACTGCTGTGTGGGGAGGGGATGGGCTGCCCTGGGCAGCATCGTGTGCCTTTCTGACATGCCTTCTGGTGGGACACACTTGATCTTTGCCCCCCTGCAAATGTACACGTTCCAGTTGTGGAGCTTGGCTTGGGGTGGGCTTGTCCTGCTGCCTGCGGTGTCAGGAAGGGCTCTGCTTGTTCTTGTTGCAGCTCAGGGAGGCGCAGCAGGTGCTGTTAGTTCAGCGCTGCCCTTTCCGGGTGCTGCAGTTTCTCACTGCCCACAGCTCGGGACTGTTTTCCCTCCTGTCTGCCCGGGACCGCGTTCCTGCCCCTCAGGAGCTGTGGAGGGCAGGCAGCAGGGAATCGAACGAGTGAACAGAATTAGGCAAAGGCTGACAGCAGTAATAGGCAGAATTTTTTTCCACTTTGGTGTAGCCTTGTCCTCAGGCTGCCCTTGCATATTCTCTTGAGGGGTCCTAATGTTCTCTAATGAGATGAGCTATATACAATTTTGTGCCACTGAAGTGTATAGAACTTGGACTTCAGCTTTCCAGTATTATACACATGAGTGCTGCCTGACAGGTTAAACATGACAGGTATTTACAGTTGCCTGGAGAATAATCAAGCTCATTTAAAAAGAAAGAAGGAATTAATTCTTTCTGGTTGTTCTTTTGGAAACTTTTTATTATGGGTACATTTGTTTTTAAATATCTGTTCCGTAACAAGATTTGCAGTGGAAGATACAGAATATTATACAATAGAAGATCAAAAATACTGTGCTAAGGTTATTACTGTTTTAACTGAAAACAGACAAGTAATTGATTTTGAAACTGGTCAGAGACTGCTCAGCTCTTGTTTTTCAGCAATGAATCACAGTCATAGGTTACAAACTATTTTGACCATTAGGGCATGGAGAAAAGGTACCATTCAAAGCTAAACACCACAATTAGGGATGCATGACTAAAGTTTCCAAGTAATGTATTAGTAGTATTGTATGAGACAGTCACATGGAAAAGATCATGAGGTTGTGAAAAGGATTATGAGCATGCTTTAGTCATGAATTTCTTGGTAGAGATATTTTAGTCTGGATCATGCTTGTTTAAATGAGAATAATTTAACGTTGCTTGTTCTGATTGTATTACCATTATGTGGCAAAGGGGGAGAAAAGGTGTTTTACCTACAAAAGTAGCATTACTTTTTATATATATTAATATATGAAAATAATATTTCAGTAAATTTTGGGGATGAACTTACCATACTGAGCTACTTGAAAAAGTTTATCACAGCGCTGAAATCACTAACTGGAATGTAGGGGATTGAACTGGAGATAAATTATGGATATTCCAGACGGATGATTGAACAGTTGTTTATAAAAATAAACCACTAATGTACAATGAGTAGCCATTGACCTATCTGATGTCCATGGAATCTATTTTGATGCAGATGCCTCCATTTGACAAATATTCCTCTGAGCTTATATTTTTAAGTGGGACAGCATTGCAAAAGAGAGTTTTGATGTTTAAAAAAAAATTTAAGTTTTTGAAGCTCCAGTGGAAAGTGAATTTTCATATTTTGGAGTTGTAGATGTTAACAGGAGAAAGGTTTTTTCTCCAGTCTTCTGTGTTGACATATTTATTTGCCATATAAAGTCCTTAGAAGGCAGCTCCTTCCTTTTCTCTACCAACCTCTTACAAGTATAGGAGCTTCCAGTAGATATTTTGGGAAAGTAAGATGGGCTTCAAATCTTTATGGTTTGCTGTAGAGCACTTTCCTGGCTGGTTTCACAAAGCACATTTTAGTGAGAAGCTGTGGGGTGCTTGAGAAGGACAACCAAATTTCTCCTGTCTCATGTGAGAGTCAGTGGCACTTTAGGATGCGCTGAGCAGGTCACTCGTGCCTGGGAATGTAGGGCCAGCAGCAGCTCGAGTCAAGGTGCACGTCAGGAAATAAAACCGCTGGCAGTGGTAAGAGCTTAAAGGACAGCTGGCCTGTGTCCTGTCCCCTTACATCCTTGCACTTGCTGCAGTGGGAAATGGTGACTTGTTTTCAATTCTGAACACAAGATAAGCTTTTGCAGTGTCTTCTTCATAACCTGGTGTTGAATTGTAAGTTTTTTACATGTAACACTAAATTGAAAACCACATTGTCTCAGTGATATAATTTCTAAAAATCAGCGCTAACTGCTTTCAGCTCAACAGTTGTCAGCATTAACAGTATTTTTTGAGTTGTATAAGCAGATGTTTTCCATATAACCCTACTTTTAAATGGATGTCCACATAGATCTATGAGTCAGTAAACCAATGTAAGTGAAAAGTACTAAAAATATGGACATTTAAGCAATACGTTGAAGTTAGTTAATGACAACTTATTTGTTCATTGATAATGGGCAATTTCAAAATAGGGAATTGTGCAGTGTTTGTTTAGTGGAGGCACTTTAGCAGCACAAAAGAGAACAAATGGTGCGTGGGTTTTCAGCTGTATTACCTGCCTGTCACCCCTGTGAACAGGAAAATACAGCATTGTTATTTTAAAATAATTTTCATTCTTTTGTAGCTTGTGTTTTATCAAGATTTTCAATATTATAGGTTACCTTAAGTATAGATGCCTCTGAAAATATGCGCAAAATATTCTGGTATGACTGACTGTAAATGTTGTTAATCTTTTTCTTATCATCATCTCCTGTAAGTATGGTGTTGCATCCCAGGTTTGTAAAATCATATCTCTAAAATACCCAGTCTGTCTTACTGTTGGATAAGAAAAGTACATTAATACAATTTCTGCAGTAAAAGTACTGCAATTGCTATTATTTTATTGCCAGTATCTAAAAAGCTTTGTGAGTGATTCGGTTGGCATAAGTACCAAACTGATACACCATATAAATTGACTTTGAGATTGTTTTACAGCTAAGTGCTTCCCTTTGTGTTTCTTGTAGGAAACAGAGATGAAGGTACACATGCACACAAAATTTTGCATCATTTGTTTGCTGACATTTATATTTCATCAGTGCAATCATTGCCATGGAGATGGACACAACAATGGTCCCAAAAAGGATCGTGTACACGACCATAATGACTATCAGATCTCAAATGAATCATACTTCCAGAATGGAGGAACAGAATCTATGCCCAGTAAATTTTCAACGTTGGAAGCAGAAAATGAACAAAAATACTACATTGAAAAGATTTTTGATCGCTATGGTGAAAATGGAAGGTTATCTTTTTTTGGCCTGGAAAAACTGTTAATAAGCCTTGGTTTGGGAGAGGTAAAAGTAGTGATGATAAATCATGATGATATTGGCCATGATCATGTTTCTCACTTGTACGCTTTGGAAGTACAGGAAGAAAAGCATTTTCATCCTCATAACCGTGCTCACAGCCACTCAGATTCAGAAAACCAGACCACGGTTGGTGCATCTGCAAAGAGAAATCATAAATGTGACACTGAGAGAGACACGGCAGTGCCCTCAGTGAAGGAGGACAGCAAACACGTTCATAACCAAAGCCGCCGTCACCACCACCACCACTCGCGCCCGCACCGGCACGAGCACAACAGCACGCGCCACTCGCGCAACGAGTCCGTCAGTCACAGCAACCACGCGGAGCAGAGCCACGAGCCTTCCACAGAGACAAACACCACTCAGGATCAGCCAGAACGGAAACAACGCAAACAGAAGAAGAAGCAGAAGAAGATCAGCGAGACGTCGGGAGACGCTACGTGGGATTATGCTCCAGAGCACGATCCCAGCGATCAGTACGAGCACAACCGTGTTCACAAACACGACCATGTCCATGATGCCTCTCACTTGCATGTGCACCACCACGACCACAGCGGTGACCGCTCTGCCAGCCACGGCCACCAGGACGGCAGTTTGGGCAGTGCCACCGGGCACCGCCACACCAGCAAGCGAGAGGCCTCGCACAAGCAGATCAGTGTGAGGAAACACGCTCTTCCTGCAGCACGTGGCCACAAGGATCATAGTGAAGATGAGCACAAGCATGAAGAGGTGAGTATGAAATGGAGAGCTGGTTAGTTGACTTTCAGTGCTGTCACATAATAACTGAAGGTGCATACCCTCAAGTAACAGGCGTGTTTGGGACTGTAGTGTAATAGCGTACGAATCTGATCCGTAAAGCTTTCTGAGATACCCTGCTTACAGGGGAGGTTTTTCCCTTTCCAATATTCCGGAATACTGCCACCACACTCACTCTTTCTGAATCTGAGAACATTAACATTTTTGAAAACTGCACAGACACTCTTTCCTAAAATACCTGCATCATTTCAGCACCCTTCTGATATCTTTGTCCTAAGAGTTTAAGAAGCAATTGCAGGTGTAGTTTCAGTAGTACTGTGCTCGGTGGA
Organism: Anomalospiza imberbis; assembly: GCF_031753505.1. Taxonomy (NCBI): domain Eukaryota; kingdom Metazoa; phylum Chordata; class Aves; order Passeriformes; family Viduidae; genus Anomalospiza; species Anomalospiza imberbis. Next base: position 28,869,446 of record NC_089687.1, on the reverse strand, counting down.
AGCTCTTCTGTTTGTCCTTCTGCATCCATTATTTCTGCCAGCACCGTAAGTCCCTTCCCCTTACAGTTAACTACAGATGCAGGACCTTGTAAAGTCATAATTTTAAACTAGAAGGATGGAGGGAGTGCCAAGTTCAAGGTTTCAAACTGTATTAAAAAGTGAAACTCAAAACACAGAAGGTTGGTAGGTAAACAGAAGTGTTGAAAAACCTATTTTGGATTTACATTTTTCCACTCTCCACCTGTTGCTTTTTCTTTATTGCTTGTACTGTGTAAAGAATACGGAAGCTGCTTTTCATTGACATTTATCAAATGTTACGTAGGTGTTGGGAGACTCAGGTGTGTGGTGCAGATATTTTTACTGTTTCTTTCTCTCATAAACCACTTAGATCAGTTTAAAACATGTTTTAGCACTGGTGGAACATTTGGACCAAAGTTTCTGCTTTGTTTGTGTTCTCAAATAATATCCTGCATTTTCCATATGTGGAATAATTTGTTTGTACAATTTGCTTGCAGTGCTTAAATGCTACACAGCTGCTACGGTACTACGGTGTGGAAGCCAGCTCCCTAATATCTCCGGAGCTCTTTGTGTACATGTGTCCTGCTTTGCTCTATCAGATTGAGAGAAGGCTTTGTATTGTACACTATGATGAGCTGGAAGATATTACAAGAAATAAAAATGCATCAGTTGAGAATAAAGATAAAACAGGTGCATCAGGTGGGTGTCTTTTTTTCTTAGTGGGACTGAGGTGGTCCATGTGTTTATCTCAAAATTGGAAAGCTGCAGTTACTTTGACACTAAATTTCTTAATAAATTTGATCTGGACATATTAATTCAGGAATAGAGAACAGCAACATCATCACAGTTCATTCACTGGAAAATAAGAATTTAGGTCTTACTATTTTTATATTCTAGCAGTGATACAGGTCTGTAGAATTGACATGCATAATTTTTGGTGAACTTAAAAAATAGGTATAAGCAAGTACAAGAGCATTTAAATCGTCATTTCTGATACTTCCCTTTTCTGACTATTTCTCTCTAAGTACATGAAAAGTGTTACATCAAAATCTTCTGTTGCCAGTTTTAATTTTTTTTGTGTGTACCTTGAGTAAAACAGAAGACTTGTTATCTCATCACCATAGTTCTAAGTTAAAATATTTTTACTACTTTTAAAGCAGTTACTTTAAGGGTAGAATCCGTTGTTGTTATTTCATAACTGAATGTACTTTTCAAATTCACATTTGCCACTGCTATCTTTCATAAATTATAATGGAACTGTTGATGTTTAGTTGCATTAAAATACTAAAAAATCTAAAAAATCTTGGATATAATGTCTGTATTTTGAAAATGAAAGTATTGGTAATGTGAGTATTGATTAGTGCATAGGTGCATATTAGCATCATTAGAAATAAAGCCTGAAATAACTGCATTCTCATAGGTGTTAATAACTGTTGGGAAGAAGGCATTGCTGGTAATCGTTCTTAACAGCTGCAGAGTCATTAAAATAATTAACTTCTTATGGATAAATCTCCTCTAGTGACACATCTGCTGTCTTGTTAGCTGCTCAGAGATTGCTGTAGAGCAGATACAGTGGGTGTTTTGTATGACAGCAAATTGCTTTGTGGTGTGGTCTCAGTGTAGTTAGAGCTGACCCCTGCCTTATTACCAAGAGCATTGCTAGAGCAACTCTAAGCATTTTCTGCCAATTAAAATGTTGAAACCCTATACAAAACTGTCATGTTGCACATGCTTTGAACCAGTTTAATTAGGATGCTTCTAGAGATGAGTGCTTCTTTTTAAAGGATTGCGTTTTATTTCTCTGTAATGAGAAAGGGAGTTCATTAATAACTCAGCTTGAGGACCTTTAATGTTTTTAAGAGACTTAATCTGCAAAATTAGTGAAGCTTATTGTAAACATTTAAAATGTTTTATGACATCTGATACCTTGCGTTTAAATAACACCTTTGCCAATTAGTTGTAAAAATTTGGGTTCTAACTCATTGATTTGGCTCTCAAACAGTAACCTGCAGAACAAGTCAGCTTGATTAGATAACGATAAATCATTCTTCATAACAATTTCCTGTATTCTCTTGTATTAATTACAGCAAGATTTCAGTTGATATAATAATAATTGTTCCTTGTTATATAAGGAAGTGAATCAAAAAAATAACAAATCCTATTTGGAATATGGGGACTGTGAGAGGTGTAGGGCAGATGTCAGTCACAGAGTAACTTAACCTATAGGTTGCAGGACTGTACTGAAATGAAAGCGTGTGCCCACCTGAGCTAATATAAACATTTTTAGATAGAAGTATTCACCAAAGTTAGGAGGATGCAGTCACTTTTAAACATGAGCTTTCTGTGGTTTACTTTAGTTTTAGTTAAAGTTTCCAAACAATCTCAACAGGCCAGTGTTGCTTCTGTTCATTGATACCAAACTGTGAGGTTTCCATTACCTCTGCTAACTGTGGTTTTCTAAAGCAAAATAATTTAATTAACTGATGGCCAAAAACTTATGAAGCTGTGTGGGGTTTTCCTCCTGTAATTTACAGATAGTTCTGCGACATCTTCTAATGGAGGATTTTCAAGGGCTTATCCATAGAACTGAGCTTTCACAACGTACCTGTTGGAAGAGGGGGCATTGTCACCACTGAGCCCCCTAAACAACTGAAAAGGAAAGGCACACCCTGCTAATGAATGAAGCCAGTAGAAGTCCCACAAACAAACAGGGAGCATTTTGTTTAAAGCTGGAGATCGCTTAGAGCTGTTGATGAGAAGTGTCTCAGATCAGATACAAGTTGTAATTTTGCCTGTGCAGATGCCAGTGCTCGCTGGGGCTCAATCCGAGAGGGGCACAGATTCCATATTCTAATCCCATGTGCCTTATCTTAATCATGATGCCATGTTTAGGTCCTGTATCATCCACAGGAGTATTCCAGGCCCTCAGAGGTGTATCTGCCAAACATGCTGTGATAGATGAAACTTCAGCCTTTCCCTTTTTCTCCATGTAAGGCTGTTGATTGTCTACCCTGGCACTGAACTCACCAGAGTGTGTCCAGCCTGGGGCAGTGTCCTGCCCAAAGGCTGTCATTGTTATCGGGGCTGCTTGTGCATGTGTGCCAGTGTGAGCATTGAGGGACAGCTCCATGTATGCTGGGTTTTCAGCACAGCCTGTTGGTCCAGGGTACAGAGCTGAAGTGCTCTGGGCATCAGTCTGGGAAGCTGTGGCACTATTTTGGTCATCGTGGTCCTGCTTCAACTTTAGACCTACTTTTGTATTCCTGTTTTCCAACCTCAGTTTTTCAGTCTGACAGCAGACTTTGCCTTATCACCAACTCTCTTTTCTGTGGTCTCGGTACTCATGTCTGTCAGTGCACATCTCATACTGTCTAAAGCTTTCTCCAGTCATTTTCTCCCAGTGGATGTGGTCTTGTACCCCTTGCATTTCAGCTGGATTGTTTCCTTTTATGCAATGTTGTGGAATGACAGCCACAGACTTAGTAAGAATGAATATCCCAAAATAAAATTTAAAGCATCAGATGTTTTGAGCTTTGGTGTTGAACCAGACTGAGCCTGCAGCAGCCACACTTCTGTTGGTTAAGTCGTATAAATCTGCTCCAGAGTGGGTTTGGTACAGACAGAATTATTGGGGTGTTTCACCCTGATGTTGACACCGAGCAGCTACAACACATTTGTTCCTCTTTTCTTCTCCTCTCATTCATACCCTGCCCCGTTTTCCAGGATGTCTTCCCCTACTTGTGGACCCTCAGAGATGCAAGGAAAGTCAAATTGTGTTCTGAAATGTGGAAATGTTAGGGATTCTGAGTCAGGAGTTGTAACTTACCTTAAAGTTGGCAAATTGTGGTAGACATACATTTTTGATAAAAAGTGGAGCTAGGAAAAACCTGTGGAAGAAAATCAAAGCCTTTGTACTAAAACGTAAATACTTTATTAGAGTGAGATGCTGACTGAAAGAGCCATGTCTTTGTTTATAGGATCTGTTTCTTCTGTAATTCCTTCTTTTCAACATCATGTAGAAATTTTCACATCTTCCCTCATTAACAGGAATGTGTTGGGTGTACCACATCCCATCATCACTTCTTCTTCTAATGGCAACAGTAAAGATTCTCAGAAAAAATAAATGCTGCTATTTGGTGGTAGCAAGTTGCTTTCAGCTTTTCAAGGTCTTATTGTAGCATTCGATTTTAGAGTTCCTCTGCCAAAGGTTGAGTCTTCTCATGAATAAAGGTGTCTGTTTCAAAGCACCAGGTGAAATAAATAGTGCCAAACTAAACATGGGGAGAAATACAGAATCCAGAAAAATTTTGCATCAGAACCATATTAAAAACAACTCTTACCTACACATTAGTGCTTTTAGAGCCCTTGTAAGCTAAGTAGCAGAGATAGTTTTGTCGCAGTACGAAACTTTTTGCTTTTTGTTTCATGGAGGGCTACAAAGCTAAGCCTGGAACTAACAATCAGGAAGAACTGCTGGGCTCTTTGTAGCTAATTATCTTCTAATGTCTCACTATATTATACTGTGCTGCGAATAAGCCTGTGTGTTTTTGGTTTTGCTGTGGACTTCAGTACTGCCTTTATATTTTCCAGCACCTTTTCAATGAGCAATCACACAACTTAAGTTAAAGGAAAGTCATCTTCTTAAGAGATAGTTGAAAGTCATTAATCAGGCTTAAAAGTTTTCCAGGTGTTGTTCTGATAACCTTTCTGTGTTCATTTCTTCCCACAGCCTGGTTTTGTGGTATCATCTCTATCACCGTCATTAGCCTGCTTTCCTTGCTAGGTGTGATCTTGGTTCCCATCATTAACCAATGGTGCTTCAAATTTCTTCTAACTTTCTTGGTAGCTCTGGCTGTAGGAACAATGAGTGGAGATGCACTGCTCCATCTCTTGCCACATGTAAGTATGGTCTCCTTACCTTTTATTCTTAATTGTAAATGAGTCTGGAATTTTTGAGGAATTGTGTGATAGTGTCAATAAAAAAAGGTTCACTGATGCACCTGTAGATGGACTTGACTGTGAGGGACACCAACACTTCTGGAGACTTTCTGCTGACAGAAAGGAAGGAAATGTGTTTCTCTGAACAAAAGGTGGGGAAAAGTAGTTGCGTATTCATTGCTGAAGTGATGTCACGCTGTTGTAAAACACTCGGGAGCCCAACAAGAGTATTGTAAAATTAGCAGTATTGCTGTCTCTTGTTTACTGATAGTTGTGTATCAGTACTTAAAAGTATTTCCTGGGGATTAACCTGCCTGGTTACTATATTTGAGGGAGAAAGTATTGTGTACTGAATCAAGCAATTGCCCAAGGAAGGTGAGCAGTTTTTATTACATGGTGGTGTACTATAATTCTTAAAAGGGGAAGTGTTTTCTAAAATTTTGTTACCTCAGTTGTTCAGCACAAAGACTAATATTTTCATGTTTTCTTTGTGTAATTCTAATACACATTTTTGGTTGTGGTTTTAGGGGTTTTTTTAAGTTCATATTTCAGATCAGAATTTAGGCTGTAATTAACTGTAATAGTTTAAAAAGTGATAAGGCTTGGTTGCTAATGGGAGAGTAAGAATGATAATTCCTTGTGATATTTCTGGGTGTTAGTCTCATTTACAGGATCGTGAGAGAAAAGCTGAAGCTACATTATCTACCCCCTCAAAAAAATTTTTCCCTGAGGAACTTTTTTTACTGATTAGGATAATGAATAATCTATTGAAAAACTTATGTGACAAAGTGTGTTAGTGCAAAGAAAAAGCAAAAAGGGTGGGGGTTTCTGTTGTTTCTTGTGGCTCAGTGCCATTTCAGTGTCGTGCTTGCAGTGGTGTCACTGTTGTCTCTCCCACCAGTCCCATGGAGGCCACAACCACAGCCACCACCATGGCCAAGGCCACGTGCACGAGCACAGGCACTCGCACCGGCACGGCCACGCGCACGCAGTGCACGCTGAGGGCTTTCTGGAGGAAAATGATCCCGTGCTCAAAGGGCTCTTGGCACTTGGAGGCATTTATGTTCTCTTCATCATTGAGCATTGTATAAGAATGTACAAACATTACAATAAACAAAAGGTAGGTGCTGAAATTGTTTGCTGTTTAAAATGCGTTCCCTACAGCTACCTTGTGAGTGCTGAGGAGCTGTGTTTACTCTGAACAAGTGCTGCTGCTGCTCTGTACTCTGGGATGTTATGTGAGGGATCCCTTTGCTAAAGAAGTTGCTTTTCTCAACAAGGTAACTTGGGAACACAGTGTAGAAATCTGATGGAGGAAACTGCAGCTCTTCCTCTAAATTTTCCTGGGTTTTTTTGCAAAAACAGGAGAAAGCATTACGTAAGAAAGATCTGCTTATAGAACCAGCAATTGTCAGACAACTGACAAGAAATTTAGCAGTATGCTCTTACCTGACAATGCCAGTGTAATAGAGGTATCCAGGTTTTCAACATCAGAAAAATGCTAACATTTTCAGACCTCCTGCTTTCTGTAAACTGCCAGTCAGATTTTAACTTGTTTCTCAAAAAATTATTGGGAGCACTCTGTATTTATGATAGGGGTATAAAAGGAGAGCAAGTACCCTGGAGAGTGAGAGTGTGGATGGAAATTCAGTTTTAGCCTTTGCCTTTGTCTTTCATTTTTGAGGAGAAAATTATTTTGGTGAAACTCCAACTTGCTTCTCCCAAAATGACTGTGAAAACTTTTCAGCTTCTCTGTTTTCATGTCATACTTGCTGTCTGAGCTGGACAGGCAGCAAAAGATTTTCTGTGTTGGAGGAGGCATTTCTTAGATCTTCTGATAAAAGGATGAAAACTGTTACATTGTGCATTTCTTCTTTGAGATTAATTACCCTAGGCTGCTTTGGCAAATGCTTGGGATCTGCTTTATGGGCTGCAAATAGAGAAGAGCTTCCTGCTTTCTTAAAGGGAAGTATAAGGAAGTTTCAGGAATATAAAACAAAAAAATAAAGTTGAACAAACTAGAGGAGCTGTTCTTGCTGCAAGTTTGCTTTCTTGAGCAAATCTAATAGCTGCATGGAAGCACTCCTGGCCTATAAGAGCAATCCTTATCAGAATATCCCCTCTTATTAAAGTGAAGTATCTCTACGTAAGTGTTTGGGAGTGAGATTCCATGGAAAGTAGCTAAGAACTCCTGCTGGGATAGGGATTGTTGCTGAGCCTTATAAAGATCAATATTGCGAAGTGACACATCTCTGTCATACATGGTAAGAGAGAGTAGCTTGGTCTATTTAGAAGAGATTTTTGGACAGCATTTCAGTTCCTGTTATTTTCATCAATGTCCTGTCACAAACCAGACGTTACCTGTTTTGTGTTGCAGAGTAAGCAGAAATGGTGCAAAAAAACCCAGACTGAAGAATCACCAATTGGAAGAAAACTTTCTGATCACAAATTAAATAACAGACCGGATGCTGACTGGCTTCAGCTGAAACCCCTTGCAGGTAGGTAGTTACTGTCAGAATTCTCTGTCTGGGAGATCCAAAGTAGGAGCAGGTTACTGGGGCATGGTGTGTAGCATGTAACCTCTTGTACAGTTTTGCTGCTATTATGCAAATCATTGTTAATAAGACTTAATAGGCTTTTCCCTATTAAATCTTTTTTATTTTGTTTTTTTTAGATCTGAGAGCACTCTGAACATTTCCTAATATGCCATGGAGATGGTTCTCAGACTTCTGAAGCAGTCATTATTTTGGGTGGCTGTGGGTCTTTGTTTGTTTGTTTGTTTGTTTCAGGGTGTTTCTGGTGTTTTGGTTAAGCTATTCCTGACTAGCTCAGCCCTGGCAAAAATTAGATCAAAAACGAACACCCACACAATGAATGGGGTTATCTTCCACTTTGAAGATTTCCAGCATGTGACCAGTTACGGATAAACAAAATCTGTTTCTTTCCATAAATGCAACCGAGTATCCTGAATACTCCTCAAGTATCCAAAACAACTTTTGCACACTGTTCCTTCATGACAGTCTGTGGTTGCTCATTTTGTGTGTACCCAGAAGAAATTCTCTATCCCCCTTCTCACAGGGGAGAGAAGGGCAAAGGCTTTGCTTCATAAACTTCCGATTCTCTTGCCTGCATGGCTGCAGAATTAATCTGTTGCTGAAGAACCTATACAAATTTGTATTTGCACAAATTAGGTTTATTTAATATGATTGGTTTGTAGAAGAGAGAGATAGCAGCCTTCTCCACTCAAACAATCTCAAATGAGATTTGGGGCGCCGACACAGAACATGGAAAGTTTTCAGCAGTGCAGGGGTTTGAATATATATTTGAAATGTCTGCATGACAGTGGAGGCTGAGCTCTATGGGCATGTGCAGGCAGAGCCAGGTAGGGTTTCCTAAACTATTCAGATCCCACCTACAGACATTATATCCCATCTAAGACATTGTCATCATTCTGGCAACTCTCCTTTGCCAGTGTTGAACCATAAACTTTGTCATTAGCAAAATTACAGGCACGAGTGTGGGCTGGGCTAAAACTGGCTTTGAGTGCTATGGATGCAGTGCTGGTGCCTTGCAGTGGAGAATTTTATATATTGTACATGCACATTTGTGGAAAAATGTCTCAATGACAGACTTAGTTTTTGGATTGAATGCTGACAGCAAAGTTGCTAGACTGGGATGTGTAAAAATACTTGTTCTGCTTTCTCAGAGCAGTTAACCCTTAGGTCAAGGGTGCAGTGGCCGCTGGTTAAACAGGAATTAACTCAGTGTCTCTCCCAACTGACTGGATGCAGGAGCAGATGACTCGGTTTTGTCTGAAGATCGACTGAATGAAACTGAACTCACTGACTTGGATGGGCAGCTGGAGCCCCCTGCCAAAAACTACCTGTCTGTAGAAGAGGACAACAACCTGCGCCACTCTCACAACGACGTCTCCCACGCCGCCCAAGAGCACGAGCTGCACGATTCCGAGTATGACAGCCATGGCGAAGATAAAATGATAGCTAGAAAACACAGTCACCACTGGCATCACAAACATTCCCATCATTCCCATGGCCACTGTCATTCTGGAAAAGACCTGAAAGATACTGGGATAGCTAATATTGCTTGGATGGTAATTATGGGAGATGGCATTCACAACTTTAGTGATGGCTTAGCAATCGGTAAGCAAAAGCACTGAGTATTTCTCAACAGTTTCTCCTTACCTTTAGTAACTCTGCTAATATTTGACTTATCAGTGATCACAGGTAAGGCTCCCAGTTAGCACCTGTGGTTACTGCCGTTGTTCAGTCTCCTGCAGAGCAGAAATTGAAAGGCTGTCAATTGTAATAGTTTCCCTTTTGTTAATATTCTGTGCTATTTGCACTAAAATTAGTGTAGCAGTAGCAGTGACAGTCATAGTCTCTGCCAAGGTGCAGACAAACCTTGGGATTTATGGAGCACAGTAACCCACGTTTCTTGTCTGGGTCTCAGTTGCCTTAAAATTATAAATAAATGCCTTTCAGTCTTTCTTAGAATGATATTTACTAACAATAATAGTAATACTATTTCTATTATTGTTAATACAGAGAATTACACAGTATGTGCAAATAAAAGTACACTGTAAATCAGTTTACAGAAATAATATAAAAGTACTACTTAGGATAATTTCATTTTTATTTAATCAAAATATTATTTTGGCTCATGGTCAGTATAGATTTATTTCTAGCCAAGTGCAGAAGAAATTGAAGTGCCCAACAGATTTTATTAGATTTATTAAATCAACTTGGAGTCACACAGTGCTCTAAATGTGATTTGAATTGTAAAGTATATTAATTTGGATATACAAGTCAGGATGATGGTGGGAGGACTGAAGTGCACACTTTTGATTCTTTACGAAGGTAGCTGCTTAAGAGTACGCAGGGTTCTGAACTAATGGCAGAAGGGACACACCCATTTTGAAGGATGGGGCATAAGCATTTGTCAGGGTCTCTTGTTAACAATGGAATCTACTGCAGTTTCTCCATTTCCTTCTGACAACTGCTAAAGAAACTAAACTCCTTAAAAATTAACTTGTTGCTTCATTTTCACATTAAACAGGTAAGACGTTTAGACAGTGGGTTCTAAGGCCAAAAGCAATTGCCACGCCTCTGTTAAGAACTTCACAGTACTGAAACTCCATTTCTAAATATTCCTGGGTTAAGCCCAAACAGCTGAATCTGTGGTAAATTGTAGATTTTATAAAAGCATGCTCATCTTTTTAATGTATCAAGCTATGAGGAATCCAGAGGAAAGTTAAATTCCCCTCTGTCTTCAGATTGTGTCTTCTCTTTCCGATTTATGCTGCCTGTTTAGACTGCTCACTGCAGGCTCTTTTTGTGCTTTTCTCTGCTACAGTACAGAAATTTAATGCCAGTTTTCTCATCTCAGAATTATTTAAGGTATGAACTTAAAGTTGATTGAATTCAATTAGCTTATGCGAAAGTACTGAAAGATATTTATGGCAATGTTTTTACCCTTATTATTTTCCAGGTCTGGCTTACTAATATTGCTGATATGTTCTCTAAAAATAAGTAGAAAGGAGCTGGAGAGGTTATGGGTTAAACATTAGTTTGGATTTCCAAGCTGGAAAGGAGACAGACTCTTGCTCCTCTAACTGTCCTCATGTACTTGAGAGTTCCTCAAAGTGTAAAAGTGATGTTATTTATTAGCTTGTTGCCTTTATGTCTCATTTTTAGCCAGTTGTGTTCTCCTCTCCAGGGTTTGTCTGTCAGATAAATGAGTAATAAAGCCTGGAGTGGTAATGCACATCCAGAATGCTTACAGTATTTCCCATTTATATAGACAGGACACAGACACACTGAAAAATATTAGTGTGCGTTCTAACAGAAGAGTGTCAGCTCTGCAAAGTCGATTGATTTTCTGACCTGAAAATAGTGAAATAGCATTTTAATTTTTTTTCTTTCTTTTTTTTTCTAGGAGCAGCTTTTAGTGCTGGACTGACAGGGGGAATTAGTACATCTATAGCAGTATTTTGTCACGAGCTTCCCCATGAATTAGGTAACTAAGTGTAGAAACTGTGCTCCATCTGTACAAAATCCTGATCTAAAAGCTTTTGTAATACTGTGCTATAAGCACAATGCAGTGCAGAAGCTGCAGCGGTGACCAGAACTTCAGAGGGTGAGGGAGAAATATTGCTTCAGAGTAGGTACTGCTACAGGATTGTGTTGGGAGTGTCTAGTTACAGCACTTGTGTAAAGCTTTTTGAGCATGTTTTAAAACTGTTCTCAGGAGCATACGTTTTACACAGCTCCGCATTTTGTAATTTCACACTACTCTACGTGGCATTGCCTTACAAAAAGTTAAGTTGCATAAGTAAACACAGGTTTTCATAAGTAAAATTCCATGTGGGAATCTTCAGAAGAGGCTTTGTTCCAACTGTGGCCAAGTTCAGCAGGTGTGGCCATTTAGGGTAAAGCCTGTAGGGCACTGTTGCCAGTGCCATTGATTCTTCCTGCCCTAACTGAAGCATTTCTTCTGGAGGTAACTAGCCATGATAAAACCTGTTGTTTTCACATTGCATGAAAATTTACTGAACCCTGAGAGTTTAAAAAGAGCAGCCAGAGAGAGGAGGAGTTTTCTGTTTTTCCACTGATGTGAGGTTGTGCTAGATTGACCTATGTCTGTTCTCACAGCTTGCCCACTTGAAGAGCTGCTGGGTCTGAATGATCAAAAGTGAGGTAAAACAAGCACTTCAAAAACCTTAGAGGTGATGAGGGAAAGCATTTTATATAGGCAGCTCCTGAGCTATAGGTAAATCATGGGCATAGGGGGGAAATAATAGAGCAGATGTTCATGGTTTGACACCTATGCTATACAATCATTAGTTAAGTGAAGCTACTTCAGTATATAAAGGATTGCGATGTATATTACAGTGCTTAGAACTTGACAGCATAGCATGACGAAATGAACCTTGTATAAGGGGTGAGTAGTTTATACCTATTTTTTTATTTTTTAAAATTTTGATATCTTTTGATTCTAATTTTTGATTCTAGATTAGGCAAATAATTACAGGCATGGGTATAAGAACATTATATAAGAATATTACTTTAATTGCCCTCTTGTCTGTACGTCATCTTATACTTCTCATGATCACAAGAATTCAGTTTGAATGGAGTAAAACTATTAGAGCTGACTACAAGACTGAAGTCTAGATTTTTATAGAATATTTACTTTTAGCACCTAATTTAGCAGAGCTGCCCTGAATTCAGAATAAAACACATTACCCTGGCATGCCTTCACCCCAAAAATTGATTCAGCGTGGAAGTGAAGTCATTCTTTGTGAATGTAACTCTTCCCAGTGCTCAAATTCAAATTCATTGTCATCCTCTGAGGGGACAAATGCCTCGTTATTCTCTTCCTGGATTTGCATAATGAGGTGTGTATAGCTAAGAGGAATTTTCACAGGTATTGATCCTAACTAAGCCTCTGGTTTTTTGTGCAGTGAAGAACTTCAGAGAAAGATGAGTGTGTGCACACAGGTGTGTTCTCTGTGGGAAGAGCAGACCTAGACTCCTCCATTCACCCTTCACAATTAATCACTGCTGCCTTTCTGACAATCAGCGTGATGAACAGGCACCTTTAAATCCTATTTGAATCAGGCGATGGCTGTGCATAAGTACAGTTCTCTCGAGGTGGCCGGTTCCTGTGGCTCAGTCTGCTGTGAGCCCCTGCAGCTCATTCTTTGGCGAGGGGCTTTCTCCGGTCGCTGGGCGCGGCGCTGACGCCCAGCCCGTGTTGTCCCCGCAGGTGACTTTGCGGTGCTGCTGAAGGCAGGGATGACAGTGAAGCAGGCCATCGTGTACAACCTGCTGTCGGCCATGATGGCCTACATCGGGATGCTGATCGGCACGGCCGTGGGGCAGTACGCCAACAACATCACCCTCTGGATCTTCGCCGTCACCGCCGGCATGTTCCTCTACGTGGCCCTGGTCGACATGGTACGGCTGGCTGGGGCTTCGGGGCCTTCTGGGCAGGAACCTGGGGCTTCTGTGAGTGCTGCACTTCAGTCTGGTGGTCAGGTTTATTCTTCACTGAGATTGTATCATCATATATTTGGTTCTGGAAAGTTCAGTCTGAGCTTTTACTATGAGCAGCTGGTAATCCAGAGCTGTTGTGGTGAGTAGGTTTTAAAAAAATTACCTGGTGGAAAAATGTTGCTGCTTCAAGAACACACAGCTGCTTTATCCTTAGTGTGTGTGTACACCATAGATCAGACCCTTCAGGCAGCAATACTGCTGTGCACGTTACCAGCCCATATTCAGTCCTGATTGCTCTCCTCTAAGCTGCTTCAGAGCTTCATTTGAATAAGGCAATTTTCTCACTTTCCCAGACCAAAGGTGATGAGATCATTTTTCACTTTTGGGGTACTTTGTAATGCTCTCCACTTCATTATGGAGACTTTAATTCGTAAATATACTGTTGTTATAAAGTCACTCTAATCTATTAATAGGTGAATAAATCCTTTTCGGGGCCTGCTAAATTGTTAAATAGAATGTCTGAGTAGAGTGATCCTTCTTGCAACTTTAGGTACTCTATAGTAGCCTATAATGCCTGAAATATCACTTCCTTGTAAGCTCTGTGTCTGATACTTATTTCCTGTCCTTTGACTGAAGATGTCATGGATAAAGGAAAGGAGGGCAGTACTTTCACTCCTTCATTCCTTTTTCTTTCCCTCGACCATCTTAGTAGTAACCAAATAGTCAAAATCCCATAGCCTGGCTCAGTAACAGCAGGAAATCTTCTGCAAGAGGCACTTGAAACTGAACCAGTTTTGTCTTGGTGTTTGCATAATCAGCCTCCTTCTCAAAGATCTCTTTACCTGGCACACAGTAAGAGTAGATTTTGATTCCTCCCCAGCTGTGAGCAGAGGTTCACAGAGGTGCAGTTTTCTAGCCATTCCTTACACCAGCCCATTGAGAATGAGCCATTTGGTATTTTTGCATTTGACTCTCCTGAAGTTTATCTAATTACGTGGGTTTCAGTGATAAGGATATTCCTCTCCAGGCGTTTCACCTAAACTCGGGCGTTTCAAAATCCTCCAGGTTTTCCATGTTCTTTCATGAAACTTCATTTGGTAATAACTTATAGGAGTAATCATAATATCCTCCTTCCTGACACTCTTGTTTTGGTTTGAGCGGGTACATTGAATTGTCCAACTTGAATAATTTCATCGTACTGGGAAACAAATTTATCTGTTGCAGTTTTTGTTCCTTTAATCTCTAGTACTGACACCATAAGCTTTCAACTTCGAAAGGATGCTTTTTTTAATTGACAGGACCATTTTTTATATGGTCCCTGAAAGTGGTCACATCAGCCTCTAATATCAATAAAGCAAAATGTTTAGTCATCTTTAGATGTGCTGTCAAAGTAAACATCCAGAGTGTTAAAGCCCATTAGAGTAATGCTAAGGTGAAGCCCTTTATTCTTAATGACCTTACAGCACTTTGTAATTTATAGTGCTTGCTCTGGAGCTGCCTGGTCTAGTGTATATGTGATAACCATTTAAACATTTTTCATACCAACTGGGGGGGCTTTTTGGGTTTTGTTTTTTGAGGAATTGGAGTTTTTTTGGGTTTTTTAAAACATTTAAATACTTAGTGCATCAAATTAATTATCAAGTTTATGTATCTTTTAAAAATGCAGTAATACAAGACAAGATGGGTAATATATTTGGGGTTTTAGCAGCTTTGATGTCACTGTCTGTTGGGCAGTATTCAAGTTCTTGGAATAACCCAAACTGATTAGATCCTAGCTGATCTAATGAAGAGCTATAGTTTCCTTTTTCTTCTGTATCGTCATTTTCTGTACTAAGTGAGTCTTGAAGGAATTCCTGTAATAATTCCTTCCTTGAAGGAGTTACTGTAAGAGACCTAAAGATCACAAGTGCCTCAAACATAAATCACCAAAGGACTTTGCCCACTGTAGCAAACTGTGCAAAGAAGCAACTGCTCCTCTGCCACCACGGAATCCCACCCCATTCCCACTGAGCATAGTCCTGACTTAAGATAATGTTAAGATGGGATTATTGTCCAGTTATCTCAGGCCTAAGGAGAAGTAAACAACGCTGGGGAGAAGAATGCAAAAGCAAACTAGCTCTGCTGAAAATGAGCTCTGGCTGGGCCCAGCAGGGGGAGGCCATAGCCCAGCACTCCGGAGGGAGGCACCGACTCAAAGGAAGACAGAGACTGGGATGGGACTAATTAGCATTGGAAGTGAGGGAATCATTAACCGGCAGAATAAGAGAACTGCTTAGCCAGTGAGCATCGGGCATTTGTTTGCTAAAATGTGTGACAAGTTTCGAGTGGCTGGCTTTGGGGAAGCCAGGGTGATGAGGACCAGGGAGACACTGGCTGGATCCACAAGTGGTGACTGTGTTCTGCTTCATCTTTCTCTGTCACTCTTTCTTTCTCCTCTCCCTCCTCTCTTTCCTATTTCCTTCTCTCTCTGCCTCGTATTTGCTGTTAAATAAAATCCTGACTCTTTGGTGTACAGTTCCATTCACACCTTAATTCAGGCAGAAGCATTTCTCAATAACCAGCTCTTAACATTTACCTCCTGCTTTCTTGAATTAATTTCTTTGTAAATATTTTACTTCTGTTCTATATGGATGGCTTTGTAAAACACAAAACTTTATTTTTACATTTCCAAGAGCACTACTGTTAGTTGATTTTGTCAGTACTGACTTTTCCTCATAGGTGAGCAATATCCAGAATGTCCAGAACTTCCATAAATTCTTCTGCACATAAAATTTCTTGAATTGCTTGTAGCTATCATTCCCACATTTAAAAGGGATGTGTATGTGAGTATGTGTAAGCATCTCAAATGACAAATGACTGGCTACGTTAATCAAAGTCATACGTTTATTTGAGTATGACTTGAATTCTTTTAAAATTAAAAGAGCAGAACTTGAAGAATATTGGGCTGCACCCTATCTTGAGGAACTTAATGTTCAATTACATGGATGATCTGGTGAAAGTTCAAGGAAAGGCATTTTTAGTTTGTTTTGTAAATACATCATGTGATTATGTTTTTATTGAATGTAGTCGTTCAGTAGAGTTTAAGCTGTGTCTTAATGTATTGGTTTTATATCTGAACTCTGGAGTGTTTATTCTTGACAATATCATCTTCTAAACATGTCCATGGATAAATGGAATAGAGGTGAAATAACTTCTTAAATTGCTTTGTATCTTTTAGCTTCCAGAAATGCTTCATGGAGATGGAGATAATGAAGAGCATGGTTACTGTCCTGTGGGGCAGTTTATTCTTCAGAATCTAGGCCTGCTTCTTGGATTTGCCATCATGCTGGTGATTGCCCTCTATGAAGACAAAATAGTGCTTGACATCCAGTTTTGACCTGATGCTGGTAATCACTGTGGTTCCAATCTGTTGCTGTCTGGCTTTGAGTCTGCACTGTGTGGCTGTGTGCACACTGCTCAGAGGACACGTGGTGCTTGCACTGCTTACACAAGGACAGGAGATTCCTTTCTGCCTGGAGTAGCTTCTGCTTTTCTGTAACCCCATCAGATGAGCTTACCCAACACAACTCCTAAACTCAAGTGAGCGATGTTTAGGAAACCCTAAATCTGAGAAATAACGGCCAAGGTCAGAGTGCTGTGTAGGGAGCACTGCTTGCTTAAGAAAGAAAAAGTACAGGGAAAGATCTCATTTGGGAAAATACCATTCCAGTAGTTACAGCTGAAACTCACACCTGTGCAAGGAACCCAAGGAAACTTTTAGTGCCACAGGAGTCTTGAGTAGCTCCTAGCTGTCTCTGTGTATGTATAGATCTATATAGATAAAGACAGATGTGCAGACATACACTTGTGTGTGTGCACATCTGTATATACACGTATTAATCCTGTGCTGATTTTTCTGCATAGTGGTGACTCAAGTATTTAGTATTACAGCAGGACATGGCTGGAAACCACTGTGCTCGCTTAAATTTTTAAAAAGAAACCCCAAGCCTAATCACTGTTTAAATTCTTACAAGCTGTGTTAAGCTGCACTCCATCATTGCAAAGCTCCTGTGTAAGAAGGCAGGCTGTTGCCATGTACTCTGCAAAGTGTAACTTCGGTCAAGGGTCAGTTTGATGATGTTTTTCCCCAACTGAGATTTATTTGATGTTTGTTCCTTGATATTAGTAGGAAAAAGCAAAATGCAGTAGAATTAGTGTTAGCTTGGGGAAATCCCTGACCTTGGAATTATTGAGCTGTTTCTGGTTCTTTCTTACAGATGCTAAACATGTATTGTGTGCCACTTGCAGCATAAACTACTGAAGAATTGTGGCTGTGAATTTGTGCAAACTCTTTTAACAAGAGAATCCATGTGGAAATTTCTCCATTTTTTTAAATGATTATTTTGGACTGTTTTCTCCTCTTCATGTTAAACCAAGGTGCAAGATGCTAGTTCCTGAAGCTAGACACAAGGGTTAAATTCTGCTCTGTATATGTTGTACTGGTAGGGTATTTACGATACTGTAACAGCGCATCAAATCTGTTCCTACAATGCCTTGATATCAGACAGTGATACCAGCCATTTCTGGCAGTAAAGAATATGTAAGAAGATTTCTACTTCCAGTATAAAGGAGTTCATTTCTATGATATTTTTTTACAATTTTGGTATTTAAATTAGATTATTAAAAAGCAGATGTGGTAGAACCATGGTATGTGTCATTTAGAAGAATAGACTGAAAATTTGGGCCTTAACTTGCTGGGACCAGCTGTCCTAGATCAGATTGTGCTGACAGGCATTTATTGCCAGACATGAGTTAGTTCTTCTTGTACCCATCTCCTTAAAAAAAAATAAATTGTGAGTTTGTGGGGAGTGCAAGTTGATTCTGTAGTACCAGTCCTAAGCATGGTAGTAGCTTTTTTTTTAAACACCCGGTTTTTCTCTCTACTGTGTATGCCAGGTAAAAGCTGTACTTTGACTGTGTGCTGTAAGTTTTAAAGTTCCGGTCTGCTTGGTGCCAGTGTAGCTGCTAAAAACACTAATCCTAACGCCTTTAATGAGAGCCAGTGGCTATCTGCATTCCATTTCAAGTTCCCGTGTTTCCTGTGGCCCTTTACTTTGGAAGCTTCATTGGTCAGTTTAGCTTTTACTGAGAGCAGCTCGTGTGTTTTAAAGGTATCAGTTGGTTGCCAGTATTTCCTCCTAATGCAGTATCAGGAAACAGTATTAAGGGTCCATTTCAAAGACGGGTGCAGTTTCTTCAGTGAAGAAGCCAAAAGCCCAGGGTTCAGGCATGCAGCCATTTGATGTTCTGAACTCAGATTTTCTTTTTTCCTCTTTAAACATGTTTAGTGTAGAACCCTAATTAACAAACACACTGTTGTTAGCTTCAGATTGCTGAATTTCTGCAGTGTAAAACTCCTGGATGACATTTTTGCATAGTGCCCATGTTAGGTCAATGAGACAAAACTTCCTGGATACCTTCTGAAGATCTGAGTTTAAACAATCTCTGTTTGTTTTGTATTAAACTGACTGACTTAAGTTTGTTTGGTTTTTTTTCTGTTAATTCTGAAATATAAGGGGGCCATTATGCAGCTGATGTTTTGTCAAATGATAAAGATTTATTTCTCTTAATTCTTTTCAAATGAAGATTTCTGTATTTCCCGTAGTATATTAACTGTTGTATTAGTTGGAATGTGGTTATAGCTCAATACACTGCCTCTGTAGGAAAATAGTTAACTTCCTTCCAAGACCATCTTCAGACAAGGGAAAAATGTGGTCGTTGAAGGTAGGTACTGTATTTTTCATGGAACATAGATTTACTTTTATTTTCTAGTATTTATTGCAAGTGTAACAGAGCAGTGTAACAGCTGTGACCTCTCTATGTTTCCACCAGTATTGAATTCCAGATTATTCTAATGTACACTTTTGAGTCATGTTACAGACAATCTGAATTCCACTACATTTCTACTTGGCCTCAACATTCCATTTGGCTTGAATCCAGAGTCTCATTTAACTTGTATTTGTTGGAGGGCATAAATGTTACTTGTATATTTTACAATGCTGTCACTGTGTGACATCCCATGTGAATTCTGATGTAAATCACATTGCACTCAATCCGCTGTGATTATGCTTAGAAAATGTTGTAGTTGCTAGATGCAGTGTGATTATTTTTTTATTATTTTTTTTCCTGTCCTCTCCCCATTAACAACTGAGTCTATGGTTTAAAATGTGATAATGGTCCAATAAGATAACTTGCTGAGCTATTGGGTTTTTTTTGTTATAACTAAATAATTTTTAAAAAATTTTATAAAGCTGGAAATTATCAAATGCTGTTTTGTTCATTGTCAACAGTGTTGTGTTCATTTTATGTATGTTCCTTATACATAAGGAGCCTTCAGAAAATAAAAAAAAAAACATATTCAAGGAGCAGATATTTCTCTTGAGCTTCTTAAGGTTTGATTACTTTTGTGTTTTAGTATTCCTTTCAGTTCAGCAGACATCACTACAAGCCCCTAAAAGAAATTCTGAAAAGGAAGGTGTCAAAATACTTTGCTTAACAGGGTTGCTTAAACAATTAAACACCAACATAAATGTCTAGGGCAGTCAGGTAGGAGCAATACTGAAAACAAGAACAGTGGATTGGGGGATTCCATGGAAAGTTACTGTGATCATCTGGCTGATCCTGTAGTCATTGGACTGCTCAGGGAAAAGGTCCATAGCCTCTTCTGGAGAAAGCTGCCCATCCTGGGAAGTTCTCACTCCCAGTGTTCAGAAACATGGTCTGCCCAGAGCATGTCTGAGTTTATTAACTCTAAACCCTCCTCACTGTTCTTGTTCCATTCACTGTGGCACTGCTGCAAGTGCTTCCTCTAAAGCAGCAGGATTCCCTCTATTACTGCAGTAAAAGTTCCTAGCTTAGAACTAACAAAATCCAGTTGCTTACAGATGAGCCTTTTTTTTCCTCCAGAACTATGGTGGCATGCGACTGTACCTGGCTTTCAAACTGGACTAGAACTGACCAAGGCTTGAATATTGTTAAAAGCTGGAGGAAGTAGGAGATACAGGAACTGACTGTACAGTCACAAAATGTTTCCTCAGGAAGACAAAAAAAAATACAACCCCCCCATAAAAAGCCTTAAAAGATTCTTAGGTGGAAAAGTAATTTCACCAGAAAGGAGCTACAACACAATAAAGTACAGTGAAAACTCAGGAGGGAATGTGAACATACCAACATGGATACACAGTAGAAAATTAAGGTAAGGATGTATGGCTTTGCATCATACCTGTGTAAGAATGTCATCAAATAGCAGTTGTGTTCCTGACTGATCCTTTGTAATAGCAGCATTTGCACTCATTCCAAAGATCTCTGGGAAAGGATTCTGTGTAAGTGTCTTTGTATATTCAGTACAGCTTCAGTACTGAGACAAGGTGGGGAAAAAATACCTCTAGACCAAAAAAAAAAAAAAAAAAAGCAGAAGCAGCCAACCTGCCCACAAGAGGCCACAAGCTGTACTTCAAAACCACCACAGGCTTTCCTAGAGTGATGAATAAAGTGTGCTAACTAAGATATAAAAGATACAAATATACATTTCCTGAAAAATTCTGGGAGCTGATGAAAATTCTGTTAAAATGAGATCCCAAGTGTAAGGGGCTGCAGCCCCTCTCTGAGCCCCCTGCCTGCCAAGTGCCTGAAGGTGTTCTGCTGATGACTGACACAACTCCTGTGTTAATTAAGCTGATTATTGTTGCCTTTCTGCCTCCAGTAGATATAATGAGCTATTTCTCTTATGCCTATTTTAAAATGCTTTTAACTTCACTGGGCTGTGTTTCTCACTTACTGTCCCCTGAGTGCTGACTCACACAGAGTCAATTTAGATGACAGTAATTGGGTGGTGTTTACATAATGTCCCTTTCTTAGAAGTCACTGAAAAAGGCCTGATAGAAGGTGAGATTAAGCCACCAAGCAAACAGTGACTGAGTAAACACTGAGACTCATCAGTTTCAGTGAACATACATCTATTTAAAAAAAAAACTATTGGTAATTCTGTTGTTCTGACACATATCTCCTTCAGGAGAGGCAAAATAAACACCACTTGGATCAAGTACATAATTGACATTTGTAATGATTTCCGAGGAAAATAACATCTTCAGAACACTTACAGAGCCCATCCCAGTGTCAGTGCCTCTGGCATTGTAATTGCATTCCCCAGTCACAGTGAGGAGCAGCAGCTGGCAGCTCCTGCAGGAAAACAGGACAGTGATCTGAGCAGCAGCCCTATCAGTATCACTGTAATTCACTTGGAAGGCAGCCAGAATTCTCACTGCAAAGTTTAAAAGCTGTTAATTACTTCTGCTAGTTCATGCTTGAACCATTTCATCTCCAGCCCTTCAAATACTTTTAACAGTAATCCCTCAAGTCACCCAGCCACTCCTGCTTTTGAAGAATAATAGCACCAAAAAATTCCACAGTAATGCAGCTGAAACTCCCTGGATACAAGTTTATGGAAAACTTTTCCAAAATTATCTCAACTTGTTCGACATCTTTCTAAAATAAATGTATGCTATCACAAGGCCATAGCTGTGCTCAAATTTTTTAAAATTTATTTATTTCTTTAGAACATCAAACATGCTTAAATTCTTGAGGTTGGGAGAAGCTGGACATTAAAAGATAAGGTGCATAAAAAGATAAAATTATGAGTGATAAAATTATTTGCAGGAAGGCAAGAGTGGGTAGTGCACTGAGAACTGGGATGAAGAAAACCAGTCAAAAAAAGTACCACTAAATGTTTACTACGTACAAATCATTATCCTTCAGGGCAAAAAAAGGTTCCCTCCCTGCTAGGAACTGTATTTGTAATTTGTTCAGAACCTTTGGTCATGTAATAGGAGGATATCCCCCTCACAACCCCCCTTACTCCCCACTGTCCTTCAGGAAAGAAACACCTCGGTGAAGTTGCTTGAGTCACTTGCCTGTTCATCACATTATTGCTTGAATTTGCCTGTTAACCACGTTACTAACCAAAATCACTGCAGGCTGACAGTGGAAGGAACACCCCTGTTCCTGCCCATCCGTAACTCCAACAGACTTTGGCCATGCTGGGCTGCTTAGGATGTTGGAACATGAAGAAGTGCCATGTATTGCTGGCAAATTCCCAAGAAGCTTCCATGGCAAACACCCACCTCTGCAGGCAGGGAAGGAAATGCCCTCTGCCAGAGTTCCTCAGCTGCATCCCGGCTGGTTTCACTCTGCAGCAGTCCAGGTGCTGGTCTTGTCCCTGGCACTGAATAAATCACAGCCAGCCATCAGGTGTGGCAGTAGGATATTTTACACCTTGCAGGAATAGTTCTTTTTTTTCTCCTGTCCTGCACAGCAGAGGTGAGCCACTCTGAGCCCAGCTTCTTCCTGCTCGCACACTTTGTGAGGCAGGGGAAGCCTCTTCTTGACAACCAAAGGCTTTCAGCAGGAAGTCTTTAAATGGTCATGAGCAGCATTTCCTGAGTCTCTTAAAACCTCAAAGCAATTTTATTTTTTTCAAGCTATTTATTTGTGTACATTTAATTATACATCTTACGTACAACTGCATGTATGAGACCATGCACCTGTACATTTTTTAACACCGCTGTATTATAAAATACTTTTCATACAATGTTTTAGCTTTTGTTTTATCCTTACCAAGTTTGATTTCTGGCCTTTACATAAAGACATCAGGTAGAAATGTTTGATTTAGTTTTCAGTTGAGACCGTTCAGGTAAATATTCAATCTCAATATTCAATACATTAACTAGAGAAAAATAATGCAAAATAATGTAAAATGTGAATGCAAAATAATGTAAAATGTGATTGCAAAGACACATCAAATTATTAAAACAGTGGATAGGTTTTCCCAGTCTTACCTTAAAAAAAAAAAAACAAAACAAAGCACCTAGAGAGCTGTATTATTAATGCCATAGCAATAAGTTTCAATTGATGAAGTATGAGACAAGCAATAAAATAAAAAATAAATTTACTTCACTATTGGCAGTAATTGAAACTGCTTTCCTTGCAGTGGACCACAGCTATTTCATTTCTGAGGCCTTCTCCTCCCAGATCACAGATACCCGTTCATTAGGGTCGGCTTTCACTGATTTACAAAGTTGCACCAATACTCACAGGTTTTCTGCACTTATTGTAAAAGTCAGGATCAGATAGTGGGTATCAGATATTTAATGTACTGTATAGTTTAAAATGCAATTTAAATATTTTCTTTCATGTCATGCCACATCTTGTGTATCTCCCAGTGAAAAGCTCCAACTACCCGTACATTTAATCTGGACCTATGAAATTCTGACACTTTCAGAACACTTCTGTAAACAGTATTCTCTTGAAGGATGCAGACAACCAACCTACTATAAAATGCAGAATACCTTTACAGCTTGGTGGCTGAAGACTTGAAATGTACCTGTCATTCTCAACAGCACAGAATTCTGACAGAATTATAGGCAGGAAATGCAAGAAAAACATCTTAGAATGTGTTATTACATGTATAATCTTACTTTCTAGTATTCTAGCTGTACTTTTCTACATAAGAACTGATTTGGGCTGTTGGGAATCTTGTATTTGTTTGTTTTAAATGCCATAACAACAATCATAGCAAAAAAACCCCAACAAAATCCATATTTCAGTTCTGATGTAGAAATATCACCCAGGGCTCCAAGGTCCCATATTACTGTGGTGGTTTTGATTAAATAATACCTTACACATATTTGAAAAAAAATATCATTTTCGGATAAGACTGCTTACAAGAACCATTTAAACTATTATGGTTTTCTTCCATTTTTGCATTTTCCATTTGAAATGACACAATCTAATTAGTTAAATAGGTCATGACATCACAAGATGATGAACTATTTATCCTACAGTTTCTTTTAAACAACAGACAAATTATTAATTCCTGAAAACAATCCATATGCATGAATTAGTGTCTTGTGCTAAAGAGAAGCATGAGATCAATTTTTCCATGTTTTTGGGCAGTTAAAAACAGGTTTTGGGTTTGGTTTGGCATTTCAATTTTTAGTTAAACGAAATTCCTTGCTTCATACAAATACACTCACACATGTACACAAATACACACACAAACATCAGCTACAGTAAAAAAAGAGATTAAAATACCTGATCATCAAAGGGCTGCCATGGAGTCAGCACCAGGAGAAACTATTAATATCAGTGCTTGGAGGACCCAGGTTATGAATGATAAATTCTTCCACCATTGGTATTATCTGGAAAAAGGAAAAAAATCTGAATATAAATTTCAACGATAGTATTCCTGCATATAAAACAGACATCAGTACAGTCCCAGAGGAATCAATGATGTAGCATTTGTAAATCTAGGAAAAACAATGCCCAAGAGCTGACATTGGAAGTCCTATACAAATGTTCTTTTATCTCATTTCTGTCACCACATCTGGACAGAATAATGGGCTGGATTATCTTCTGCACTTACTCCATTCGTATTTCAGAGAAGATTTAAATTTTCAAGTCTCACAATGCAACATCCTTCAGAGGTGTTAAGATCATGGCTTAGAAAGCTGCTGCATGCAGCAGTCTTGAAGACACTGATGTTTAAACTGCAACTGAATTTAACTGGACTCTGTACCAAAATAAGAGACAGTTTATAAAATGACAGCTTAATGCTTTGATACTGTAAACCCTTAGAGATATACACCTTTAAAATATTTTCATCCAGCATCTGGCCATGCTCTATATTTTAAAATAGAACTGAACACTTATAATATTATAAAATAACCACCTCTTCTTTAAAGAAATGCAACACTATTTGCAAAGGCAATCCTAAGAATTAATCTCTGAATATGAAATTCAAGGAACACTGAAGGATTCAAATAGCAATGTCAATTCAACCCCTTTGGTTGCAATCAGGATAGCATTTTTTAAAACTTTATATGCAAGGTTTCTGTATTTGTAACTAGTTTTCAACTTGCAGTTTTTGACATTTCAATTGTAAAATCTGCAATTACCATAGGTGCTTTCAGTTAAAAAATATATAGTGTGACCAAGGACACAGACTGTGACACAAGAAGAAGAAACCCCAGCAGCTTCATTTCCCTTGGTTGTCCTGCCCATGAACTCACCTGTGTTAGGAAGGGATTAAGGCTCCCTTAGGCCCTCCCCTGCTCTCCAGGTGCAAAGTGTCACCTATTAGCAAAGGCCTTAAATGTGAGAGCAGGAGGGATGCTCTGCCTTACACTGACTGCAGGCTTCATAGATGGAGACCCTGCTGCAAGAGCTTAGCTCGGCTTCCAAGCTCTTAACTGACTTCAGGGAGATGTATGAATATGAGACCCGTTTAAAAACCTTCACCAAGTGGCCCTTCCAGGAAAACTGCAAGTGCACTCCAGAGAATGTAAGTCTGAAAATGGCTGTTTTGCCTCTGCCTTAATTTATATGTGCTATGTCTGAATGTGAAGTCATTGTTAAGTATATTCAGGTTCAAGAGGAGTCCCCTAAGCCTGACGAAGAAATGTTAGATACTCAGCTTTCCTCTGTTCCCTGCTCAGAAATACTGTTGTGGGATTGACTGGTTTTTATGTGTTCAGTCCACAGTCTGCCTACAAATTTTAATAGTTAGTGTTCTTGTTCCTTTTTTTTTTTTTTTTTTTTTTTTTTTTGGTTCTGTCATTTAAAAATTAATTTCTTGTATTACATAGTCTAATTGCAAATTTCTATTTATGACAAAGCAGCCTACATTAAACAAGTACGGATCCACCAGGAAGGATAAACTAGTGGAATGATCACTACTTCAAATTCAGAATGGAAATTATTTAAATAAAAAAATCCATCTAACTTCCACTTTGGCACATACATGACACTGCCAGCCTAAATCTCAGGTGAATCATACTGCTAGTGTTACCTGAGAAGGTGTTTGGTTACTGAAATGTAACTTATGGTGTCCTGACTAGATATGATTCTGAAGTGTCAGGAAACATGAGTAGTATGTGTGTGGGATAATGCTCTAAACTTCTAAACTGTCCCCTGCAGATGGCAAAGGCTGGCTTCATCCATTGTCCAAGTGCAAATGAACCAGATGTGGCAAAATGTTTCTTTTGCTTGTTAGAACTGGTGGGCTGGGAGCCAAATGATGACCCATGGTAAGCACAGACGTAACAATGCTCTTGAGAAGTATCTCTCCAAATTTCTTTAGTAATTTTACAAGGAGTTAATATCCCTGTTGGTTTCCACTATGACAGTTCACAAAACTGGAAGCTTATCTTGCCCAATAACTGTGAAATTGTTCAGCTAAAATCTATTTCATCTTTTCTGTATGATACTATTTCTGCTGATAGCACAAGTACTGAAGAGACCTGCCTGTACAGATCTCTTCCTCTTCTGAAATGAAACTTCTATGGGTTTAACATCTGTTCTTATTCTGGGTTTACATTGCAGGGAGGAACACACCAAACGTCACACCTGTGACTTTCTATCCCTTCCCAAGCACTTTGATGAGCTGACAATGGAGGAGTACTACATGCTGGAGATGACACGACTGAGGAACTTCATTGTGAGTGATAACCAGGTCATCTGAAATTCAAAGCTAGAATATAAACAACTACTTCTCTCACTAAGATTTCCAAGCATCAGCCAGGAATGACTGTCTAAGGCTAGAACAGGACTTATTCTGAAGTAACAATTTATGTGCATAAGAAATCTGCATCTAAGCACTTCTCAGTGAAATTTATTGTCTGGCTTTTGAATGCAAACCTGTTTCATTTAGAAGTGTTTTTCCAACAACTCATTACAGCAGAAAAAAAAATATATAGGGTGCAATAACCAATGCACAAAACTCAACAATGAGCAGCTCTACCATTCTCAGGAAGGATGAACAACACATGTGAAAAAACAAAATTTGCCTAGATTGTTGCTTCACATGTCCAGTTTAACATATAAATCTGCCTAATAAAACTTTAAAGCTCATTTCAAATATTTTACTCCTCCCCACTTCTGGGGTTTCATGGCATGGTGTTGACATGCAGAAAAAGGCACAGCTGAGCTGTTCAGTTGATCAAGATCAGCTGATATATGAGCCCTAATCCTATGGATAGTAAGAACCAAGTGAACCAAATTCCCTGATGAGAAACGGTAAAAGGTTCTGCATATTACTTGTTGAAGGGTTTGCACAAATAAAATTTCTGCCTTGCTAATAATATTCTGTATTAAATATATACCTGGTGAATGTCAAGGTTAGGCATTTAAGGTCACTGTGCAACAGATTAAAGTACAAAAAAATAGGATCACGTGGCATAGGATATCTTAGAAGGTGGACTAAGAGTGAGAAAGTGGTGTTACCTAACTTGAACTGTGAATGATTTAAAGCAATGTTTCAAGGCACAAAATGGGTCTTGGCCATAATATGACTGTATTTCTACACAGAGTGTATAAAAAAATTAGAAGCAGCAGCTTCAGGTGGGGACACAGCCCCAGGGTTAGTCACCGATAGCTGTGCAGGGAGGGCTGTGCACTAGGCTGACCAGGGTATGACTGCTATCGTGAAGAACTGATACCCGAATGCAGCCTGAGGAGGGGGGCTTGGAATCTGGCTGAACTACACAGTTAAAGTGCTCAGCTCAAAGGCTCAATCTCCTGCTTTGTTTCAAGTGCAAAGTTGGCAGCCGCACAATAAACTCTTTTCAAGAAGAAGTCGCAGCAACGAGGCAGAGGCTCGTGAATTACTTTGGCTCCAGACCCTCGCTGCCGGCACCGCTGCCTCCCGGGGATGAGCCTTCAGCCCAGCAGCCAGGAGGCTCAGCTGCCGGGCAAAAGGAGCCCGGGACAAGTGAGCTGTGACGTCTGACCCTACAAGTGTCTTCATTTGGTGCACACAGCCCTCTCTTTGAGTGCGAATCTAAAGCTGAACAGGTGTGTGAGGAAGTGTATGTAGAGAACTGCTCCTGAATCAGAGGAGTGAGTACAGACAGGTATGGCCTGTCTCTCACAGTGTGCTTTCTTGGTATGGCTGTAGGATCGTTCCACTATGCCAGTGGTGAAAAAATATCTAAGCAAATACTTCTATTCTGGTTTTTAGCAAGCTGACTTTTTTTGAATAAAGATTCACAACTGTGAGTACTTTCTGTGATCTGTGTTAAAACCTTATGCCTGGATTCAAATCAGAACAGTTCTGCTTCAAAACACTTTCCAGGGAACTAAATGGATCTGTGTGTCTGCAACAATTGCTTAAGCACCTGCATTATCTACACTCCTGCTTACCACTAAGCTGTCTTTCCAGATCAGGCAAAATTGACACAGACAATGACATCAGCAAAAATAGCAGGTGTACTAAACAAGGGTAGACACAAGGTGTGTAAGACAGTCTCGAGGAACAGCTCTGGGGATGTGGTGTGCAACTGAAACAACAAAAGCTCAAGTCCTACTATCCTGTTTCTAAAAGTTTTTCATTACAATTTCAAACTTGCTAGAGATCTTTTAAAATCTTGTTAATTCCTATTTTTCTTTATGAGAGACTGTTGTAGAATAAAAATGCATGCAACTATTTTTGGTTTTTAAGATGCAGACAGACCTTTTGCAGTAAGGTGACAGTTTTGTACACTGCTTTGTCAGGTCTCAGGCAGTGAATGAACAGCAGCTTTTGAAGCTCCCCTGACTTGTCTTTCCACACTGAAAGAAAATCCTCATGCTGGGGATCCTAAAAACATGTATTTCAACATTTTCAAAACAGTTATGAATTCTCTGTCTTGAGAGTCTAACTTGATACATCAATCCAGGAAGTATTTTTTCTTAAGTTATAGAAATGAGGCTGACATGCTTAAAGCTTTTTTAAAAAAAACATTTAAATACATGTTACTGTATGATGCTTCTTACTATCTTTGAAAGATTTGAAGCAATTTTTAAGTTCTTCTCTAGAAAGGGAGGAAATTATGCAAGGGGGAGGAAATGAGCATCCATTTTAGCTCCCTCTTTGTTAGAGCTCTATTCTAGTGCCAGTCTTTAAGGTTACAATGATAACACATCATCTGTGTGTTATCACACACAAACACACACAAACACTGTGTGTTTGTCACATCATCAGTGACAAACACACTACACTATTACTACGTTAGGCTGCAGCTGACTGCAGAAAAACAAGAATGAGAAAATCAATGTCAAG
This sequence comes from Anomalospiza imberbis, assembly GCF_031753505.1. Taxonomy (NCBI): domain Eukaryota; kingdom Metazoa; phylum Chordata; class Aves; order Passeriformes; family Viduidae; genus Anomalospiza; species Anomalospiza imberbis. The sequence goes on along the minus strand of NC_089687.1, from coordinate 28,840,343 downwards.
CAAGAGCTTGGTTTGTAAATGGCCTATGCCCAACCCAGCTGTCATGTTGTTATTGCAGCTTCCAGAGTGGGGGCAGCTATGACCCCAGTATGCATAATGAAGTAGTCCCCCATCAGTCTCTTTTTCCAATGTCATCATTTCTCTGTTTATTTTCCAGGTGACTATTTCCCAAAGAACTGAAGTTCTCAACTTGCTGTATCTTTTTATTTTTTTTTTGTAAATGTGCAAAGAAAGCCTAATTTTCATTACTTGCCCATTTCCTGCAATCTGGTCAGGTGAAGAAGCTAGAACTGTTTAGCTCCTTTAATGTCTTTCATTGTACTCTTTTATAAGCATTTCCAACCAAAAGTCCATTCTTTCTCTCTCTGCATACTTTCAGGCTATTTCTTTAATTAAAAAGTATTTCTAAAGCCTTGATATTTACAATGAAAATAATACACAATTGATCATTTTTTAAAGGGTCTAAGAAGTCCTGGGTCATTTGACTGAATATTGATGATAGATTTTCATAATTTAAATTAACAGTAAGAAAAGTGAACTGGCAAAAGTGTTACCTGGACATGAAAGTGATTATGGTCAGATATGGAGAGTAAGACAGAAGGATGATTTTCTATTTGTCTGAATACCTTGAACACCTCAGCCAAAATTAGGTGAAGTCCATTCAGGTGGTTCTAAATGCAGTGTAAGAATTTGCAGAAACTACTTCAAATTCTTTTTTCAAGGTAGAAACAAAGATGTGGAAAAATCTCGATAGCTTTTTCCCAATTACCTAGGTCACCAAGCCCTTGGCAGAGAGCTAGTCAGAGGATCATTCCTGTATTTCAGGCATGGTGATCATTCTGACACCTAATTGTGATCTCTTATCATTAAAATGTGGAAAGCTTTTGAAAGAAGATCAAGAATGAGAGCAAGCTATGTTGTTTGATCTGTTTCCTTTTCAGTCTTGTTTCAGTCTATTTCTGTTTTCTTCCATTCAGCTAACAAGAAATGGATACTTTTTAATATTATTACTGTAATAATTACTGAGTTGTTATTAGCATTAAGTCCTTTCAAAGTTATGGTTCCTCATCAGTTAAATGGAAGTACATACAATTTATGCACAAAATACTGACACAAAGATGACTGTGGGACAAGATGTAAACTTTTTTCAAGTCACAAAAGTAACATGGTTTGCATGAGAAAAGAGTCTGACTAGTGAAGGTAGCCCAAGCCAAACAGGGCTATGTGAATTATTAATTCACAGAGAATTTTCTGTAGGGCTGCCTACCTCTGCCTTTGCAGGTCTTGTGGCTTTCTTCAGTTGCTGCTGGACTCTGCTGGAGTGCTTCTTGCCTTCACTGGATAAAATCATCACAAGGGGCTTACACCAAACATTCCCTGGGGATGACTGGTGTAATCCACACTGGCAGCTGGGATTCAGGTTCTGTATCTTCATATTTCTGCTGATGGAAAGGTTCAGAATCAAAGTGAGGTAATTTTATTTATTGCATACTCCAATTTAGGCACACAGGAATACAAGGGATTTTTTGAGATTTAAAATACTAAGATTTAAAGTCAAAGAGTTAGATTTATAGAACAAAGACTGCCTTGGTGGTAAAGGTTACCTCAAAGGTACATTCAAATATGATCCCAAAATATTAAGCTCTGACTAAAATGATTACTAGCAATATCTTTAACAGTTCTGCTAAACTTAGACTGCCCAGGCCTTTTCATGTCCCTAACAGGTAAAAAAGCCCAATGTAGCTTTTGCATGTGAAATGACTACTGTATTAAGTCTTCTAAATATTTTTATAAAAAAGGTGAACAACTAGCATCAGGAGATCCAGACTGGGAAAGGTGATGAAAGTAATTAATTTAATAAATTCCTAACTAGATGAAAGAATGTCAGAATTGCAAGGTGAAGTAATAGATATGAGAAATATCAACACTTGTGGTAGCGGTCACCCAGCAGTGTAAAAAAATGTTGGCAGGGGAGGAGGAATACACAAATGCCAGGAAGTCTTCCCAGGTTTTAGCCAAGGAATCACTTTAAAACAGAGTTGCACATTATTTTCAAAATTCTCACCTTAACTGATTTTCCAGTATGATAATGTGTAGAAATATTATTATTCTAATATGAAAAAAAAAGAACTTGCAAGTCTCATAAAACAATTAAATATATAGATTTCACTGAGTATTATATGGTGCTAAGAAGTATCTTAGTATAGTTTTAAGAATGGAGTGAGGGCTTCAATAGTACTCACTTGATTCAAAACAAGGGGGTAAAAAACGTCTATTTCCCTTAACCACGAGAACATTGGATATTCACTACTTTCATTTTTTAGCGAATTGTGCCCCCTCCAGGTCCTTCTGTAATTTACACTTTCATTAGTCATCAACCTTCCAGGTATGCCAAACTGAATGCACTTTCCCAGTGTTGTAATAAACTGAGGGTCTCTGAGTTTGATTATATGCAAACTATTGGCTTTTTCCATGTTCTTTATTCATTTGTTTGTTTGATAGTTCCCTAAGGAGCCATCATCAGAGGCCATCTTCTTGCATTACCAAAGGGAAAAGTACAAAACTGAAATATAAGCTCTTCAAATGTTTACCTCAAAGTGCTTCTTAAAGGCAATTTATTCCTTTCTGTCATTACAGCAAAAGCACATCAGTATGAAATCATAGCAGGCACACAGTCCAATTCTTGAGCATTTGGGTAAAACTCAGCTAAACCTGCATTATTTCTTTCCCTACTTCAAAGTTTCAGTCACTTATTATTTTCAGCATATCCCACTTACTATTTGAATAATTAAAGAAGAGTTCTCTAATATCAGCCCAACATACAGCTTTCATCATCTGTAGAATCCTTCCTCATTGATGGAAATGCAAAAGCAGTCACTGGATATGTTTGCAAATTCTCCTTGGATTGCTCACTAATTCTGCTTTTGAAAAAATTTGTTGTTACAAAAAGTTGAGTTGCATTTTATACTGTTCCTGCAGTCCTAATATCCAGCCATAAACTCATAACTACAGGCATAATATGCACCATCAATTTGAGGTAGATTCTATCTCATCTTTCAAAATTAAAAGCTATCATTATTTAGTTTTAAAATGCTAATCATCTTTCCATTAGTTCAAAAAGAATTTTGATCAAAGCTGTGTAAAAGTGAAATGGAGGATGAACTGTAGAAGTGTTGAATTCATTAACATTTGTCGACTGTTTAGCCTGAGTGATTGAATTATTAATACAGTAATTACTTGAAAAAAATTACATATACAATCAGAATGCCAGCATACATCCTCTCATTTCAACAAGTAGTTTTGCTTCCAGAAGTACAATCAATGCCCTATATCTGCAGTATTTCTAGTGCCAAAGTAAGTGCATTGAAGGAAAAGGGGAACTAGAGATAATATCCAAATTCCATCTTCAAATGACAGACTGGTTTTCTTGTCTCTTAATTTTTAGCAATATTCATTAACCTGGACCTGATTTTCAAAATAAGTAGACATTAAGTTCTTCAGCTGAATTCAGTGGCAGGTTTTGGTTTCCAAAAACATCCAAAGTCAGGTGAATCTTGACTCCCAAAGTTCTTACAGATAAAAATTATCTGCCATGTTAACATTTTTCTATATTCTGAATTTCTGTTTATTTCACGAAGAGTTATAGGCAGAAATCACAGAATCATAGAATGGCCTGGATTGAAAAGGACCTTAAAGATCACCCAGTTCCAACCCTCTGCCATGGCCCCCACATTGCTCAGGGCCCCATCCAACCTGGCCTTGGACATTTCCAGGGATGGAGCAATAACACAGTATCTGTAGTGATTGACCATCTGCTCTTCTGGAGCTGCTGTTGCTTTAGAGAAGAAAATTAACCAAAGGAATCCATGTTTTCCAAAGTACCCTGCAGTAGAAAAGAAAAAGAATATTCCACAGGAGTAGAATAAACTCAAAAGCCTACAACAGCACAGTTTCAGTTCCACGTGTTAATTTTACTAAAACATAATTTAAAATACATTTATATTGGAAGAAAAATTAATGAAATTTAGATAATTAAAAGAACAGAAGAAAAAAAAATCACTGTACACATCACTTGCCTGTAACTGGATGTAAAGGCTGCTAGGTAAGCTACAATTCCTGATGGAACAAGTGTATTCCAGTCCGGTTGATGTCCTGCATTCCCAGCTCCAGAGCATCTCATGCCACTGAGTTTTCTCACCCTCAAAGCCACCATTAAATTGTTCTGCTCACTGCAGTTTTTTGCTGCATAAGTCAATGTCAGAATAGAAAAAATTGCTGATTATATTACAAGATCATTTTAGAGATATTTTGCAAACATTTAAAACATTCACAGATTATTTTCCTATGCAGATTTTTTTCTCAAGTAACGTCAACAAATAGAAAGCACCTTATTCTAATGGAAATTTTTAAAGAACAAAAACTACTATTAGGACCACCACACCAAAGTCTATTCAGTTACATTTTCATCCAAATAAAGGAAGACCAGTATAAAACATGCAAATTGAAATTGCTCTGTGTGAGATACAGGAAATATTAACAGAGAAGGAAATTATTTACCAGAGAAACAAAAACCCCTTAAGAGATCACTGTTTCATAACAGCAGGTATGTTCTTTTCTGCAAAAAAAGCTCCTTTACAGATCCATAATCAGCATTTATGTTGTCAGATTCTAACTAAGCCATCTTTCCAGGCATGTTTATATTCTATCAAAAAAAAGGCTTTAACAGGAATTCAGCCCATCTCTGTTAGAATGCTTCACTATCTAGTACAGACACATTTCAGACATGGGATAGGAGGAAGGTGATGCAACTCTTACTGCTTGTGTAGTTTAGCCCTCCACTCCCAAACCATACCAGAGTGCACAAGAAACACACAAAGAGCTGACTTTAACTACAGACACGACTTAAGAGTCCATTTCAAATTCCTTTTCTATTTTTCTAAAAGAAGCTCAAGATGATATACCATACCTCTTTAAAAAATCATCTTCTAAATGTTGCCTATTTTTTGCCTATATAATCAGCAACAGGATTTGCCCAAAACAGTCTCAAAACTGCGTTAGCACAGAAGGCAGAAATAAACTTTAAAACTTTAAATGCACTAACTTGCAAGTTAAGAGATTAATCTGAACTCTTGGTAAAATCATTGAAAGTTTATTTCCTCACAAGAAAGCAGATATGAGTGAAGATTTAGGAAAGGTGCATCACCTTGTAAATTAAAAACATCTACATTTTCTATTACTTTAAAGCATTTATTTCTAATCCTTTATGCACTTCTAACTTTAAGCCCGTTCCACAAAAGTAGAAAGATTGTTATCTGAAAGTACAGCTTGCTCCACATACTGGCAGTTAAAAAGGAAATACCATGTGATAAAGAAATAAATTTTAAATAACTTCTCTGTGTGTCAGCAGAACAATAGTTCATCTTTTGCATCACACACCTGATTTCTCAAGTCAGCTTTCACTTGTTTCTTGGATTCCAGTTTCTGCTGGAGCACAGCAAATTTATCTTGAACCTCCCTCAGATTTGCTTGTTTCTTTTTTAGACCATCCACAGAATTTTTTTACTTTCCTTGAGCTCAATTCAACTTTAGCTTTTTGGGTGCAGTGTTTGTCTGACTGTAAATACAGACAAAAAATAAATTAAACATCTGAAAGATACACCCTTCACTCAAGAGTCTTTTTTTTTTTTTAAATAAAAAGATTAAGGGAAACCTCAACAACTGTGTAGTTCATACAATATTCCATTTTATAACTTCTTATCTGAAAACAATGGGATTTTACCTAATCACTTGTTTCTGTGCTGATACTAATTTATACAGTTTCTACATTTTTTTACTGGAATAACACAGTGATTGAAAGCAAAGAAGGTCTATACTTCCAAACTGTGTCCCATTTGATCACAATTTCAAATCCATTATGGATTTGTGCCAGAAACAATAATATGTATTAAGTAACAATAAACACACACATCCAGCCAATTATGCACACAAAACAGAAGAAAATATTAACAGCTTTTCACAACCAAGGATCTGTTTTCCAGTTTTGAGGATTTCACTCTTTTATACAGATATTTTCCTGAGGAGAATATTGGATGTAACATGTACTGAAAACATGTTCTTCATCATTTCAAAAACAAGCATCAAAGTAAGGTAAAATGTCCCTAGGACCAGCTGAAGCAGAACTTGACAAGTATTAGCCTCAATTATTGAATCCCCTCTCGTATTGCTGTAAGTTGCAGCTCTTTAAAGTCCACCTTTTAAAATAATTTTCTAACAGTAGGCTGTTAGAAATATTATATATTAGTTGCTGTTCCCAATTTGATAAGTCCCCCAAGCATGCAGTTACTAATCTTTTAGCTGAGTAACAAAATACCTTCTCAGATAAAGGCATGCCAAGTAAGAAGCCTGCCATGACTCGGCTTTCAAGGGCCACAATGACCTTAGTGCCCAGAGCAGATTTACTGCTCAACTGTCAGCTCCACATGCTCCAAATTAGAAACAGCATCCAAAAAAAAGCACACTTCTTCAATGCATCAAAGGCTATGCATACCAAAACATGTCCTGTGGGCTGGATGGGACTACCAGAAACTTCCAAGGCCATTTTAAGAATGCCCCAATTTTGTGCAGCACTCTAAGAGGATGTTAACTTTGTTGCTACCTGAAGAGAATGTTGCTTCCATGCCTTCTTAGAAAGATTCACAGCTGAAAATCAGGCTCTACACCTAATCAGGTGCCTTACATGAATTGATCTGCATTATTGGTTTTTTGCATAAGTATCCCACCAGTAATTTCACCTCTCTTTTGGTGTTAAATTACACTGGTAGACCAATCACTTTAATGAAATTTAACTATTTTTTAAAATACATACTTACATATCATAAAACTGCATGGTAATGACTCATTTAAAGAAAAAAAAACACTTTTTTTTTGCCTCGGTGCTGTTAAAAACAACTACATAGCTGCTGAGACACTCCTTTCAATGCAACCCAAATAAAGAAAAAATTACCAATCAATAATAAAGTATCAAACCAAACTACTGGTTTTTAAACTAAACATTACCCAAGATAAGATCCTACTGACAGTATTGCAGAGTAAAACTGTCTTGTCTAGCTATTGAGGAAGTGAATGGACTTTCTAAAAGGTAAACAGAAGCAATCATGACCAATAATTTTAGTTATGGTTAATGCATGACCCCTACTTTTTTACTGTATTATTTTATATTTCACATAAAATGTCTTTTGTATTACAAGAGATATTGTCCTGATTTATGTAAAATATTGTATCCTCCCACTATCCAGTAAAAGCATTTGTATTTTTCCAGTAAGTACTGTCAAACATTATTTCATTTGTGCATTATAAGTCAATTAAAATCTTTAGCTGAAATTGTCATCCCTATAGCATTCTTTATCCTGCAGCATCACAAAACCAAAATACAGTCTTTGAGTGAACAAATTCTGTCTGTAACATTCCCTGCAGATTCAGCAAATGCACTGAGACTCAGCAGAGATGAAGCAAGTCATTTTAATTAAAAACTGTTTACGTCTGGCTACTGGCCATTCTAGTTAGCAATCCATAAAATGATTGTTCCAGGTATTCTCTTATCAGCAGAAATTCTCACTGTAGTGTAACCGTTCCCTGTGTGAGCAAGCAAGCAGAAATTGAAAAACTGTGAACAGAAATTACCTTCTAATAGGATTGAGAGGTATCACTCACCTCCCAGCAGCACCTAAGCTGACTTAACCATTCAAAGTCACTCTCATCTTTGCCTTTTTTGCTTACTAGAGATGTAAGAACATCCTCAGCATGAACATCAAGCTCAACAAGTGCTCCCAGAGTCACTCAATTCTGCTTAGACAGCTTTCCTCACACCAAGGTGGCAGTGTCCTCAGTCTGTCTATTATCCTGTTCCAGAAAATCCTCTGGTGCCTGCAAAAAATTTTAAAAGTTAAGAAGTTGAATGTGTAGTCTTAGGTGTGATTATGTTTTCTTGAATTTCTTATTTTTTACTATATTACTTTTATTTCTCTTTCTCACTTTCTCTTTATTTCTCCTTCTTACTATGATACCAGTACAATGGCCTTCATTCACCAGTAGCCCAACAGGGGTTTGAGATGCTTTTTTTTCTGTTACAAACCCAAATGTAAAACATCAATGGCACGTATCTGCAAACAAAACAGCACACACAACTTAACTCCTGCAATACAGGAAATGCCCGTGTCCTTTTACTGTTTCCATTTTATTCTTTCCAATACTACCTAAGAATATATAATTAATTAACACATCTGAACAATTTACCTAAAAGACCATTTAATGTTAGATTTAAAAAAGGTTTATCCTTAGCAATAATTCTTGTGTACTAGCCCCTGCAAGATGTTTCCCACCGTATTGACTGAAGATGAGTTGAAAGATGTAAAATTTTACTTACAGTCTCTGTAACATATTAACTAATGAGGATAAACAAGAATTCTCACTTCAACAGCAAATCCACCTCCAGTACATAAAAAGTAATTATTTATACCTTCCCAGCAATAGCAAACATTAAGGAAATTGAGTAGAGCAACCAGGCACAACCTTACTACAACAGTTTTCCCTGATTAAAAAAGCAAACAAACAAAACCAATACCTTTAAGATTTTTTTCCTCACAAGATTTCTTGTCCTGTTCTTTGCAGTGTAGGGATGTTTCTCTGAGACTGAACTAGCATTTTGGTTTTCATTTTTGTTCTTGTTTTTCTATGACTTTGCACTGCAGTCACTGCACACTGTCAAGTCTGTGTATGGGGACCCAAATCCAGCTCCTCTCCTTATTGCAAAGGTTACATTAATCAACAAGATCCCTATTAAATACTTCCATACAAACTAAGGTCTTTGGCCTTTGAGAAAAAGCTCAAGAAGTTCCTAATTCAATTAAAAAAATAACTGGGGAAAAACCAGATGCTTTTTTCCTAAGTATTTATTAAGTCCCTTGAGAATTATTTCCAGAAATTCATTGCACTTCCTCAGCTTTTCCAGTATCTTGTCTGCTGTTACTACTGTCAGCAGATGTCTGTTCTGGAAAAGAAATTATTCCAGATAAAAATATCATTGTCTTTCCAAGTGAATCACCACACAGCACTGCAGGAAGTCTTAATCAAAATGAATCTCTATATCACATTCTGCTTTACTCAACCATTGTCAGGTTTACAATTTACTGTCCTTGCTCTCATTGCCAGAGTTCACCAAAACATAGTTAGGCAGCTTGCATGAAGTTATTTCTGAAAATCATTTCAAAACAGGGTCAATTGATCAAAGAGCACAACTCCCATCATTCTGTTGGAGCAACATCAGTTTACACTGGCCATTCAACTACACTGTGCAATTAAGCAACATGAACAACTCATACATTTTGATGGATTTTTTTAGTGTACTTTTATTACGACAACAAAGTGACACATTTTAATCAGTAATCAAGTATCAGAATTCAATGCAAAGAATAATCCTTCCTTCCATATAAAATATATAAATATATGCACAAGATATAAGTACCAATTCAGCAGGTGTACACAGGCAACACTGACTTCAGTACTAACACTAACCAGTAATGTGATCTAACAAAGGTATTCCCTGATCCTGACACATTTCCTAACTAAATATGTGTTTAAAGAATTTTGTTCTCAAAACAAAGTTCTACTTGTTTTAAGAAGACAAGACATTGTATTTTTTTTCTTTTCACAACAGCACTTGAATAAGACCTGTCAAGACACATTGTTGAATAAATACTGGGTTTCCTGTATCTGTACACTGTACAGATGATAAAATATACATTAAGATATGGAATGCTTGCCAAATTCTTTCTAGTGCTTTCCAAATTAATTCCTCAAATTAAAGTAATGTAAATTATTAGAAAAGCTACTATATAAGATGAAAGTTATCTCAGTTAATACAAATGCAAAAAAGGTTTTGAAAATACCTTTAAAGAAATACAGCTGTCTGAACATCAGGTTCTGGCATTTAATTTGCCTTATGACCCATTTATAGCCTAATCATCACTACAGTTTTTAATCTTGCTCACCAAGTATGGGGCTGGGGAGCAAAGACACACTGAGATGTAAGAAGTTATGCAAATTTACAATGAAGAAATCAAACTAAACAAATGCTTCTACTCAGTTCCAGTATGGGCTTGAATTTAAACCATGACTGAATTTATTCCAGTTCAGTTCCATGCCAGGACATTGTGAACTGATCCAAACCCCTCACGTTGCAATACAAAATGTTCTATCAGGGCAAAGTCCTGGCAAGGAAATGGGGGCTGATTATTACCAATGCCCTGCTCCACTTCCCAAAGCCTGGGAACACAGGCTCTGCTGAGGTATCTCCTCTCCCACCTAAACCAGTGTGCATTCCCCAGAACCTGAGTGGTGCTGGGATGGCCCCAGGTGAGATGGAAACAGAGGTAACCAGAAATGCCAGCCAACCCCGAGGTCCCTGTGCTGTGCCTGGTGCCTGCCCCTGAAGGGACACAGCCAGGAACACACATCCAGGATGAAAAACAAAACACACAACCGTATCCATCGTGATCAACTCCACAGAGAGCTACAGGGAAAATTTCAGCCTCATCAGTCTACTGAGGGCTTGCAAGAACTGCTGACAGTGACAACTACGAGGGACATCAGAACATAAAGATGTGCCCAATCTCTTCCCAGCAGGAGCAGTTTTCAGAGGCCATCCCAAAAGGAGAGCCACCCTGTCAGGGAAGGCCCTGAGAGCAGGCAGAACAACCGCAGCGAGCAGCAGCTGGGGTCACTCACGGGACAAGGACACCTAAGGACAGCGGCTGCACTGCTGTGCAGAGCCAGGGGTGCCAAAGCTGTCCCAGAAACAAACTCCTCACAGGGAGCCAAGGCAGACTGGACCCACAGCTCCTCAGCCTCAGTTCAGAGAATTTAATAGCAAATTCCAAGTTCAGTTTCAGCTCTGAATGTTTGATGCATGTTTGCAATATGCATTCAGCTTTGGTTTAATCCCCTGCTCGTGTCACACAAACCCTTCCCATCTGGTGACAACACCAGAGCTGTGTGCTGGTCTAAGGGACGGTGATGGGGCGCAGCTCCCTACTGCAACAACCACAGCCGTCCTTTGTGCAGGAAACACGTTCACCTTGAGCCTCCTGCCTCTCAAATCACACCAAACTGCAGAAACTTCATCTGTACACAGACTACCCACATGTCAGCATGCCAGCACAGCTCATAATTTGGTTTATAAAACAGTTTTTAATGCACAATTGTGTAACTACACATTGTCAAGAGAGAAGTGGGTTTTGTTCCCTTTCTTAGTATACAACAGCAAATGGGATAATTGCAACTGGTAAAGCAAATCAAAGCTGTGTTGCCAGTTTTAAAAATGGGATTCTTCCTGCTTGGTTTTTTCTTTCATATGAGAAAAAGCTAAGGAAAAAATAATTTATGCTTCAACATAGTTTCCTATTTACAACTAAGGCATTAAATAAAAAGGGAATGGCATCATCCCCAGTGATTCAAAACATCAGTGTAACTTATTTTGTCAGTGACACTGCCAGTGTCAATTGTGAGGGAAAAAAGTATCAAGAAAAGCACATAAATCAAGTGTACAAAAATAGGCTGAGTACCCTGATAAAAGACCATCAATAATCTAGTTTCTAAATATAACTTTTAATATATCACAGATTGCAAACTGGGATTTTTTTTACATTTGCTTTTTTTTTTTTCCCTTCTGCTTTCTGCCCTGGGAAGATAGAAAAACTTCTGTATCCAAGATTTTCTTAAAATTTATGGGAAGTAGAAATGAAGCCACTAAGTAATTTAAACCTCATCAACACACTTTGCTTGAATTAGATATTTATAATGAAGGAATAATGTGTGATTATTCAAATTTGCAATGAAAAACGAAGCCAATAAAGCAATTTTATTACCCAATGTCATATAAATGCAAAAAAAAGTCAGCCTGAACAGACTCAAATTAGCTTTATGCTTTAAGAAGCAGACAGACTATTCATACAGTTTGGAGAAGAGCATCCTTTTAAGCCGTGAACCTCAGACACTGCATTTGTGGAAGGACAGTGCCACCTTCTGGAAACTGAAGCCTGTTCGTTTAGCCAAAATCAACCTGACGCTGCTGAACTTCTATTCTGGCATTTACACTCTCCTGCACAAAAGATGACCTTTTTTTCCCCCTGCCAGTGATAGCACGTAGCACATTCCAAAAAATACTTCATAATTGAGTAGCACTGAATATCTGAATTAGATGATTTTATCAAAACGGGTCATTCAGCACACAATATTCAGAAATATCCAGCAAACTTCTCAATTTCTTGCCTTTTTTTTGAATAGTTTAGTAAGCCCACTTACAAATACATTAAAAATGCAACATCCTACTAGAAATCCCTTGATATTAGCAAACATCTTCAGAATGAAAGCAGCTTTTTTGAGTCGTTATTAGAATTATATAACAGGATCACCAGAATCCCAAGGTAGCTGGTAATTCCCTGAGGATCAGAATCTGCAGAGCTTGCATGAGAGGAGTTTGGCAGAGCTGGACTTGCTCAATTTGGTGAAATGGAAATTAAAGTATAATTTAATTTAACCTGTTACTGTAGCCAGTAACAGGTACAAATCTTTGCTTGGGAGAGTCTGCTTGGACAGCAGGAAAAAATTATTCCCTAGGAGCTCTGAATCCTCTGCAAGAAATCTGTGTTCATGGAGATTTCTGAAATTTGGATACACAAAGCTGTACCTGACCTGATGGAGTGGTGCCAAAAGTTTCTGCTTTTTGAAAGGAGTCAGATGAGCTGAACTCCACAGGCCGCTCCCAACCAGTGTTTCTCTGATTCTGTCTGAACCAGTGATTTTTTAAAGAACCTAAGTAAGGAAGCTAAAATGAAACAGAAAATGGATTACTGTTTCATCAGAAGCAAATTTTTGGTACATATTACAAGTTCTCTGTATACTCTTAAGACAGGAGTATATACCTGAAAAACTGATTTAATCAACTCTTTTAGTCAAGTATTGAATGATGCACTTTCCTTCAGGCATCTGAACCATGATGTCAGAACTGAAAATTGGCTCCAAATAAAGCCAAGTAGCCTGAACCTTCAGCCTTTCATCCAGAATCTCCTGTATGAACAACAGTTTTCCTTTGCATTCCCTACAGAGGGACATTAGCTCAGATGCATTAACTGGTGCTTCCAGCAAAGCATTTTCAGTAGATTGCTGAGACCTTTTGGGCAATTTACATATCCAGCAGCAGGTGCAGCAGGTGGAAGCGTTAAGATTTCAGCAGATTTCACCTCATATGATTTCCTGCAATAACAAATGCCACGTTATTTTCTGCAGCTGGATAATCTGTAAGGCTGGTGACAGGAGTTCCTGAATGAGATGAGTCCCATGAACAGATAAACAGTACCAATGAATAAATGCAGGACATGTTTCAGCATGTAACAGTATTTGTGGACTAATTCCCTTTAACAGAATATGGAAGCTGGCTTCTGACAAACACCCAAGGCCCAACCACTATTTGTGCTTGCTAGGATAGGCTGGGATTGCAGAAGGAAGACAGGAAAGCCACCCAAACTACTGAACCAAAACTAAGCAGGCTTTACCCTGCATACAGGACAACAAAAAGACATGTGGTTTTAATGAAAAGATTTCAAGTAGTAAATAGCCCAATACTTAAGTCATATTTTATTTCTGACTTCAAATTCTGAATGTGGATGTGGAACATATTTGGTTGATAGATTAAGGAGTTCAGTATTACTGCACCCACTATGGGTACATATTAATGTAATTCAATAGTTATTCAGTATTTCCTTTGAAAGCAAAAAATTCAAGGTGGATTATTTGCATGTGCATTCCAAATTATTGGAATGCACATGCAAGGATATGTACGTATGTATTCATATTTACTGAATATGTAATGAAATCTGAAAAAGCATTTCTGCAGGTCAGTGGGAGCTTTGAGGTATCCATATTAGCTAGATACTTATAGCCAAGCTTTCTAGGAAAGGCTTCTGGGTTTTCCCAATATGGCTATGTTTGGGGGATTTAAGAAGTAAGTATTTCATTGAGAAAAGAGACAAAACCAGATTAAAATCTATGCTCAAAGATGGCAGTACAGAATTTTGAACACAATGCTTAATGTTAGAATTTAATTTTCTGCTTTGGGAAAAAAATATAAATCTTTCATCACAACCCTGAAATTTGTCTTGTCTTCAGTTTCTTCATCTCCTTTACATAAGCCCTAATAAATTTTAATTGTTTCAGAGCTAAACAATTCAGTAGCTTTACATTTTAAGTAGAAAGTTTAGACAAAATTCTCTTAGTCTTCAATCTTTCAATCTCTACTTCAGATATATTTTAGCTGGTAAAACAAAGGTATTGATTTAGCTGGTAAAACAGAGGTATTGATAGAATACATCTGCTGTCTTAAGTTCCAGAGCGTGTTAAAAATATGTAGGAACATCTCCAATGCTCTGGCACTCCCACATCATTAATTAAGAGTAAAAATCAGCTTGAAGGGATTAAATAAGAGTGTGGCTGGCAAGGGACAAAAGCTTTATCCCTTTAAAACAAGATTAATTTACTGCTTAAGGAAGGTAAACAAAAGCATTTCAAGTCTCTATGCTTTAGATTAAGCAGAAGAGATTTCTTGTTTGGTTACAATAGCTGGTGATGTTCTATTAAATTACCTTTTTCTCTTTTCATACTGTTTAATGAAAGAAGATCCTCATAGACTGAATTTTGACACTGTGGTCTGAATATAATCTACAGATGACAACATATGGGTTCCTGTTTCTCTATACCCAAGAACTCCATTTAATCTCATTTGGAATTCCTTTCCTTTAAAGCTTTCTCAATCTAATGTTCTTTGCTGGATGTTTCACTGACAGGCTCAAACTTTTCTAGAAACGGTTCAAAATGCAAATGAATGCATGACAAAACATTTAAGTCTCCAGAAGAAGACAGCGATAAACCCACAACTTTGGACATCTTTCCCAGTGTCTTTCCTGCAAACCAGGATTGTGAATCACCTGGACTAGAGGAACATGGCGTCTCAATTCTTCTATTTTGCATTTAACTTGCCTTGATACTGCTAATGCACGTGGAGTAATGTGGGAGGCTTTGACAAGTTTATACAGCCCGTGCCAGTAGTTTTCTACATCATTCTACATCATCTGCGTTCACGTCTCTGCCCAGTCTGTTTTCTGTCGTATCCCACAGTCACATCACTGAGATGACATATCAACACAGGATCATATAGGAACAAATTACCATGCCCAGTAAACTTGCAGTTTAAATCTCAGAAGTGGTTTCATGCCAGTATAATATTACACACTACCCATAATGAAATGCAATTTGTTTATTCTCCGACACAAAATTACAGCACGTGTTCATCTTAAAGGCATCATATTCTCAGAGAGCAAACATTTCACTTTTTGATTGAAAAAATTGCTGCAATTATGCCTGATATTAAACTTCACTGTAGCAAAAGTTCAAATCGCTCATACCCAAATTCAGCTGACCACTGAGGCACCCACCTGTATTCCAAACATTTAATACCTGGCACACGCACCAGAACTTTGCTGAGCAGCAAGTGACTAAAGACAAGTTACATTTCAAGGGTGAATGTAAGTGCTTTGCTGAACCAAAACAAATCAAAATCAAAAAAACAGCAGGGGTTGATTGCTGAAGAGATATTTGTGAAGTGAGGAGATGGGATTTTACAGTTCCCAAACTGCAAACTCTGTATCTGCTGAATTTTAAATGATCGTTCAACTAAGACTGTAAAGGCAAAATTACTTCCTACAACTTGCCAATGAGCGCTTTTTAAAGTTTTCTTGTGAAGAAGTAAATGCATATTCAAGTTCTCTACACCTCAGGTTTCAGGTCTTTGATTAGTTTAGTGTATTGGGAATGGATATTGAGTCTTCCACAGCTAATTCAATTGCTTGAATTAAATTCAGGAAAATCAAGAGATATCCACTGTTTGACTGCACTGCCTGCTCAGAAGCCTCCACAGCATGCAATTTAATTCTCCTGGCATGCTGCCCACACTACAGAAATTACTTGTAATCTGCTGCTTACAGTGGCTAGATGGGCATCAATATAAACCCCAAGCCATCATATACAAACACAGTGCTTTCTGAAAAACAGCTTTTAAATGTCCAGGTAATGTCCATATCACTAACTAAATACCTATATTACTCTCTAAATACCTACACTACTAGTCAGCCACTCTGCTTGCTACCATGCTCCTCTACATCTGTGACCTCCAAACTTCTTGATCACACAAGAAAGATTGAGCAATAAATTTTTGAGCACACCCCCCCAGTATATGTATATTTATTTACAGGTTGTACACACAAGCTACTGTACCAACACATTATATACACAATAAACATACACAAAAGTTAAACATTAAAACCAGAATAAATTAAGATGAAAGTAACAATAAAATTAATTTTTATTAACTTTATATAGAACTTTTTCTTTTACTAATTGTGCTATTATTGCTACTGTTTTAAGTGAGAACAATTGTGTGACAATATGCTTCATTAGTCTTGGTTCAATATTTTGAGATACAAAGGTCTGAGTTCAGTTTATTTCAGCACTTTGTTTTAATGGCTGTCATAGCTTCAAGTTTGATAACAGGTTCAAATGGCAGAATTGCACCATTGGCTGGGCTAAATAAGTCATGACCCCATCCACCCCATCCACAATGATTTTTGTTTAAATTCATATAGCTTATTTTTACCTTCCCTGATGTCACTTTATTGTTCCCACAAACTGACTGGAAGGTCTTGCATTTCTGAATTTTTAAAATCACAAAAAAAATTTTTGGAAGAGATTGCACCGAGCCTTGTCCAGCAGAGATTTGAAGCTCCCCAAGGCCACTGCCTCCGCAGGCAAACTTCTCCCGCTTTATCATTCACTGCAAAGAATGTCATCCCTATGCCTGGTCGGAATTCCCCTCCTGCCAACTGAGGGAGCTGCCGCTCCTGCAGCACAGCACCAAGAGCCATCTGGCACCGTTTGCTCTGTAGCAAACTACACGGCAACTACATCCCCGCCCTCATTATCCTCTCCCGAAGCACACAGCCTCCTCAGGACTGTCTTCACCCACCAAATGCCCCAGCCCGTGGTGATCTGATGGGCTCGGGTTTGTCAGCAGCTTTACAGCTGACGTGGGTAAAATCACCCGAAATCAATCAGGTGACTCTGAACTTCGAACGTGCTCTTTGCAATCCATGTTGTACGTAATGAAACTGAAATATAAAGCTCGAGTGGCCTTGATTTGGATAAGAACCACCTAGCAACAACCAAAACATCAGTGTATTATCAACCTAATTGTCATACTGAGTCCAAAACACAGCACTGTGCCAGCTACTGAGAGGAAAATGAACTCTAGTCCAGCAGAAACCAAGACAATGACATAATATTTTGTACTTTGCACCAAGCTGAAGACTCGGTACGCAAATTAATTTCTGTGGTTTCTAAGGGGGCGCCCGTAGGAGAGAGTTTCTCTGGCAACACTACAGGAGCAGCAGTCCAAAGCAAAAGCATCTGTTTAAATTTGCACTGCTAAGCCAATTAAAGGAGATCTGGGCAGCTTTAAGGAGGACCATGTAGCCTGTAAAACCCTGTTCTGCAGAGTCCGCAGCACAGAGCGCGATTTGATTGTTGGGTGCCAGTGCCCTGCGCTTCAGCGGGACCGGGCGCTGCGGCCTCTGCGCCGCGCCAGGCCCTGCTCGCACCGAGCCAGGGCTGGGCTGGCAGCGGTAAAACCCGGCAGGCAGAAAGTTAACGCATAAAAGGGAGCTAGGTTAAAAAAAGGAAGGGGGGGAATAATAATAAATTTTAAAACCCGCACCTTTCAGCTCAGAAAGCCCGCTCCGGCAGCCCGGTGCCCCCAGGCGCTGCCGCGCCGCCGCGCCGCGCTCGGCCGCTCAGCAGCGGGACACGGACCGCTCAGCAGCGGGACACGGACCGCTCAGCACCGCTCAGCGCCGCTCCGCCCCGGGCCCCAGCGCCTCATCCCAGCCGCTGGAAACCTGCGGGAGCCCAGTCCCGGCCGCGCTGCCTCGCCCAGCGCCGGGAGCCCGGCAGCCGCTCGCTGCCGTGGCCCTGAGCCGGCGCTGGACGCGCCTCCAGAACACCTCACACCCGAGGGGACGGAATTGAGCACACCTGAGGGGAATTAAACTTCCACAAAGTGTCTGCAGCTGTGCCGGGCCGGAGCTCAGCTGTGCCGGTACTGCGCCGCGATTGTCGGCCGGCAGAAAGCGTCAGCCCCTGCTGTGCCTGCCAGCTTCAGACAAGGACGGTGAACACGGCCTTGAGCAGCATGTGCCCTTCGCTGCTGCCGAGGCAGGTGTCCTCCTCACCTTCAAAAATAACCCACGTGTATCAGTGGGTGAGTGCAGGGCCTCCAGGCAGAGCGGGGGCAGGTGCGTCAGCTAAACATGCAAAGGAACTCGGCTGTGCTTGTGAAATGATTGCTACTAAGATAGACAGAATGGGCTTGATTGGCTCAGCCACAGCAGCAACCGCAGGTTTTCCAGGTGCCTCATCATACATCAGCCCACCTTGTGCACAATGACTTCGGATTTAAACGACCTGCCCCCACACTCCTGGAAAATTATAGAATACAGGGAAACAGAAATAAAAATCTCATTCGGTTTCATTGGCAGTCAGTGGGTGTTTCCTCCACTGAATCCAATTATGTGACCTATCTAAATTAACTACTGGCACAGTTGGTATGACTTCTAACACTTTGCTGTGGCCAGGTTTGAATTTCTATGGCATCTGAAACCATTTTTGCCATGTTGAATAGTTTGTGAATTTTAAATTAGGTTCCTGTATGTTTTCACAGCAATATATAAAAGGCAGCACTACGTTTTACAGTGTTAACCTGCTGAAAAATCCCTATAAATGAGCTCCAATTCAGGCCTGTAACCAATCTTGTGAACTGCACCCACAGGATTATGAATCTAGATAGCAAGTTTTAAACATAAAAGCCCCTTTATTAAAATACCACAGGCAAAGAACCACTAGGGTACTTCTGCTTTGTCAAGCTGCAGAAGGCTCAACATCACCTGGAATTCCCAGTGCATTTTCTAAATCCAAGCCAGCACCAAAGCCTGGTTTTGATTTTAAAATGAGAAATACCCTCATACTCAACCTAGCATAGGGAGATTCAAACAAGCTCTGGACTGTACTGGCCATGATATGGACCAGTCCAGCTGGAAACCATGCAAAGGGAGCTCCCTGCTATTCCAACTATCAGAACTACACCTACAGCAAGCAGTGGCACATTCAGCACACACTGCATCCACTGCTGGGCATGGGAGTCCCTTTTGCTAGCATGTGACCTTTTGGGGTTTATTGTCTGATTAAGAAACTGGAAATAGCATACCTGCTTGTACTCTTCAGAGGAAGAAAGAAACAGATTACTAATATGAGAAACATTATAAAGAAAACCCTTATATGTGTAGTATTTTTCATTATCAGAAGAACTTTCTTCTTATAACAAGAATAATACCTACCTTGCTGATTATTCTCTACATGGGATACCAGATAAGAACTTCTTTGTGATCATTCCTGTACCTGCCTTTAATTATTAAAAAGCTTCCTTATACTCTCATAGCACATTACTCACTGGTAGATGACTTGGCGAGTCAGCCTTGTAATATTACCATTAAATTTGGTAGACTTTCTACACTCTGATTCATTCTGTATCTTGCTCATTTCTGCAGTGCTGAGTGAACCAAGCAGTATTTTCAAGCCTGTCAACTGCCAAGTTCTCAATGCTCAGGATGAGTAGTTTCTGAAACAACCACAGTAATAGCACATTCGTGTTCTGCCCCAGTTTTACAAAGTATTTCTTCAAACTCAACTTGCCTCACTTGGCAAGAGCACAAGCACAGGTGTCCTGGTAAGAAGAGGGTGTTATCACCACATAATGGCTTGGGTTGGGAGGGACCTTACAGATCATCCAGTTCCAACCCTCTGCCACGGGCAAGGACACCTTCCACTAGATCAAGCTGCTCACAGCCTCGTCCAACCTGGCCTTGAACGCTTCTACGGATGGGGCATCCACAGCTTTTTTGAGCAACCTGTTCCAGTGCCTCACAACCCTCACTGTCAAGAATTTCTTCCCATTATCTAATCTAACCTAACTCTACTCTCAGTTTAAAACCACTGTGATGCATTTCTCAAAGATGTCTCCTCCCTTAGGTTTTTTGAAAAGGCAGAAATTTGAAGTTTTCTCAAACCGCCATGATACAGAATAATTACTTTTCTTGATGTGTTAAAAAAATACACAATTCCTGATAAGGACTCTCACTGCAAGAAATGTAAATATTCTGATAATTTCTGAATTTAATACTGCAACACCAAAGCAACCACATGGACACATTGTTTCCTTCACTAGAAAGAAAGCCCATTTGTGCATTTCAAACAATGGAAAAGCTTTGTCAATGAAATGTGCCTTTGAAAGAAACACACTACCCAGGCCACCAGGAGTTAACCCCCTCTTTTGAGTGCAAATCCCTTTCTAAAGCACACTTGTTTTGGGGTTTGGTGTTTTCCATTTCAGCCATCTACTCGAAAATGAAACAAATGTACCATTAGTGCCCTAGGAAGTTAATATGTATAACAAAGATTACATTTAAGTTGTCTTACACAGCTATTCAGAAAGGGCAGTAGAATTGAACATAAAAAGTATCACTTCATTAAGTACAGCCAGATAAGTGGATTATGATAAATAGGAACACCAACATTTTCTACATAAACCCCAGACACATGGGAAACAGTTCCAGGAACTGAGCTGCTAAGTTCATGATTCACCGGTAGTAGTCAGCATGGATTCAGCAAGGGGAAGTCAGACTTGAGCCACCCTCTGCAGTGAAATGACTGCCAGGAGCTGAAGGGAGAGCAGCAGGCACTGCCTGCCAAGACCTCTGACACTCTCCCAGAAGATCCTGGTTAATGATGATGGGCAGAGCATGCCCTCAGCAAGGCTGCAGGTGACACAAACTGGGAGTGGCTGATACACCTGCAGGCCCCGCTGCCATCCATAGGAACCTCTGCAGACTGGAGAAATGGGCTGTGGAGGAAGAGTCCCACACACTGACACATCCTGGAGCCATTCAGCTGGAAAAAGCCCTTTGCAGAGAAGGCCCTGGGCTCCTGGAGTTGAAGAGGAGCCAGCAGTGCACCCCAGACCAGGCTGATGGCACGGGCTGCACCAGCAGGGTGGCAGAGGCAATCCTTCCCTTGACTCACACAGACATAGCTGGGAGCCCAACCAAAGGCCACAAAGGGATTCAGGGACTGCAGCCCCTCTCTTACAAGGAAAGGATGAGGCAGCAGGGATTGTTTATCCAGAAGAAAGCCCAGGGAGACTCTTATCAACACATACCATCATCTGAAGTGGGGTGCAAAGAAGATGGATTCAGGCTCTTGTCAGGGATGCCCAGTGACAGCACAAGGGGGAGTGACACACGCTGGAACACGTGAGCTTCCATCTGAGCACAAGAACATACTTTTACTGTGAGGCTAACTCAGAACTGCAGCAGGTGGCCCAGGGAGACAGGGTCCTTCCTTGGAGATCCAAAGCCACCTGGACATCGTTCTGGCCAGCAAGGCCTAGATGGGATGGCTGGAGCAGGGAGCATGACTTGCAGAGGTCCCTCCAACCTCAACCAGCCTCTTATTCTGTGAATAAACAAAAACATGGAGGTTTTGAAAAAATGGCAAAGTTTTTTTTTAATAGAAAAAGTTCAGGAACTGCATAGAAGTATAACTTCAGTCATCTGAAAATGTTACTCAGCATTCATTCACACTTGGAAAGTCCCAGTAATATGGCAGGAAGCAAAACAGACGAACAGTTGCCTACAATGCATGTATTTACATTCAACTGGAATTAATTTGCACAACAAAATTTTAAAATAAATCAAACGCTCTATCCAAACAAAGTCTGATTCAAGGTATATTTTAAGTATATATAAAATACAAATAAGGTCTTCAAAACTTAAATTCTTTGGATAAAACCAATTTTCGATTATTTAAAGATAAGTTAGTTCTAAAGTAGTAAGAAATGTAAACATCAGATATTGTGATAAAAATCTTAAGGAATAACAGCTTTGTCATAAAGTGCTGGCATATGCTATCAGCTTTATTTTCCAGATGTTAAAAAAACAGATGTAATTTCAATTCAGGGATATTTTGGCAGAATTGTAAATTATAAGAATTTTTTAAACCATTCTTTTTTACTTTTATCTACACAGCTTTTTGGCATTTTCTTCTTTATCTTAAGTGAACTTTACCTTCTACATACATATTTAATAATTTGTGTTTTTAACTTACCCAGTTCTAACTGGAGTCCATGATGGTGGAGAAAAAAAAAATCAAAAGGTCAGGTAAGACTCCAACTGGGAAAAGCCAAGGACTTTGAAAAGTAAGGGTGTAAAGTACCTGAGCACAATCCAACAGCTGCCT
Source organism: Anomalospiza imberbis (assembly GCF_031753505.1). Classification (NCBI taxonomy): domain Eukaryota; kingdom Metazoa; phylum Chordata; class Aves; order Passeriformes; family Viduidae; genus Anomalospiza; species Anomalospiza imberbis. The sequence goes on along the minus strand of NC_089687.1, from coordinate 28,817,837 downwards.
CCTGCACAGTAATTCTGTAATTATATATACAATCAGTACCACTGGAAAAGCTCCATGAGAATTAATACACAGAGGAGACCTGTGTGGCTCACTCACACCCAGCCATCAGAGCTTTGTCTCTGCTGAACAAACCTGTTACTTTATTTCACATGAAAAGTTTTACATGCCTTACACCTCAGTCTGCTTTCCACTTGTCAACGTGAGCATCCCCCCAATCCAAGACAACAGTCCTGAATCCCCCCATGCATTTTGGTGACACCTTATACTGAAATCTGTTTGGGAAAAACCTGCTTTTTCCTTGTGTGAAGAAAGATAAAACACAACCTTTTACCACTCATCGGGTTCACCTCTCAATCATATTCCAAAATGCCATCTGCCCAACTACTGACAAATCCACAGGCACACTTGAAAAAGATTATCAGATTGTGGTATTTTATTACAGAAAACAAATCCATTTAAAAGACAATTAAATTTAAGCTTTGAGGAGTGGAAAATCTTGAAATATTTTAAAGTGATATTTACTTTCAAAATATCTCTAAGATTTTTAATAAATTCACTGCCCAAAAAGGCTCATAAGCTCTGTTATGATTAAGGGCCTTATTTTATGAGTATTACTTTCAGGCTGTTAAGACACAACTGGCATTTGCTTTAAGACAAAACTTGACACAGGGATTATTACCTCAGAGCCAGAAAGAAGTGAGAGTGGAAGGCACAGAAGTTTAAAAAATACCACTAACCAAACCAATTTTAAAGGGTTAAAACAGTTATTAGGTAGTTTGTCTTCAAATACTAACACACTGCAGTCCATTTCTCAGAGCAGGCATGAAGCTGAGTAATTATGGGCAACACTAATTGACAGCAAGATACACTTGTGCATTAGAGGTGCACAGAGAAAAGCTGTTAATTGCTGTTTCACTAGCAAAACTGGTTATTTTCAGTTTACTCTTTTAACTAGAGGCTTTGTGTTTTGGTGCTTGTTTGTGCGGGGTTTTTTAGGGGAGATTGTTTTGGGGTTTTTTTAAGATAAGGAAAAATCAATACAGGTAGATTATACTATTTCAGAGGTTTGATAAAAGCAAACTGCCAAGTTCAAATAGCCACATCAGCATAGGAACCTCATCTTCAAATGTAATTTATGGTAAGAAGCCATGGACCACAAGCATAAGGACTGACAAAGCTCCAACGCAGCATAACCACGCAGAATATGCATGATAATGCCCAAGTAGACCAGACCCATAAGGCAGAACTACTAGTGATCCTAAAGGTAAAACAGATTTCCAAATGGCCCCAACAGATGTACCACAGTCCCAAAACATCAAATTCAGCCTCTATTCAAAGTGGTGAGAATGGCAGCAAGCAACTCCAGTAAACCAGCAAGATTCATTTCTCTGCTTCCCTTCCCAATTTCTTACTAAGGGTAGTCCTAAAAGCATGCATGTGTTCAACCCCTGTTTGGCAAAGGCTATGCTTAAACTCATTTGCAGGTTTCAGTCTGTTCACTCTAGCATCATCTTTTGACTAGAACTTGAAAGTGCAAAAATATTTAATTATATCTTCTTAAAAAAAATAATTCATTTTATTGGTGCAACAACTCCAATTCCTCAGGAGTTAAATCCACTGCCAGCAATGGATAGAAAAGGAGGCACCAGCATAAAAGAATCAAAGTGCATTTCCAGTATGCCAATGCTGCACGAATTGGCAAGCCAGAACCTTTCTTTCACCACTGGAACAGATTATGCTTTCATTTCATGAGAAGTCTGTGTTCTACATCAGCACACAAAGTCTGTCATGAAGTCTTGGGGATACTGCAATGAGTCGTCGAAGCGGAAGCGTTTGGAGAGCGTGCTGCTGTCCTCGGGGATGTTCTCCTTGTCCTCCTTGTCGCTGCAGCTCCCGGTGCAGCTGGATTTTACACTCCGCTCTTCTGAGCACCTGGCCGTGTGTCCTGGCAGCTGAGAGGAGCAGCAAGTTTCTTCAGGGCTGCACAGGAGCGTGAGCTCCCCTTGCTGCAACCACGAATGGGACAGACAGTCCAATGCAGTGGGCCTGTCCCTTCGAAGGGAGAAAGGGGAGGTGCTTGAGTTAATTCCACCAGTACTAAAAAAACAAAATTGCTCTGATGCTAAAAATCCTAAGCAAAATTGACACTAAAGAGTCAATATTGGTGTGTTTTCTCCCCTACCTCAGCTGCTACAAAACACAGTTAAGTATTGGCTACATGCATCTAAATTTAGTCGATGGTTTACCCTAAAGCTGGTAAGCTTTCATCAGAAGAAAGAACCTAGTCCCTAGGAATGTTTTCAACATGGTGCACAGAAATGGGCACTTGCTTTTACTTTTCAAGTAATATGTTTTATACAGACCATAAACAGTGAGGCTCATGAATATCCAGTCATTATGCTTTCAAGGATAGCCACATGAACAGGATGTCATCAACTCTGACATTTTCTAGTGTTTTACTCTTGCAATTCATTTGGCATAAACTCTATCAAAATTTGGATCCTACCAAACAAACCAGACTTAGAAAATTGCTCCTGTGGATAACCTAGTAGTACAGTGCTACTACAAGTTTTAATTGTGTTCTGCATTGTTAACTGCCACAGAACTTGCCAGAAAACTGGCTCCAAGGCAATACAGCACACTACTTGTCCATAACTCCACCAGAACACAGGAATATTTTTCAGTCAGAAAAGTGTAACTTTACAGAGCTGACTCTCTGAGAACAGACTTTCCCTCTTAAAATTCAAGCAAGTATAGTCATCAAGAATTGGAATGGGAATTTAAAAAAGGCAGCTTACTGAGTATATATGATGACTCTTGAGATGCCCAGGAGAAAATGAGAAGTAATTGTGACAGAATGTCCAATATCCCAGAGATCCACAATAAGAGTTATCAAAGCAGGTTCTTAATCATTGATTACTTTTTTCTAGGTGCTCCACGAACATGAGAGACAAGATTCCCTCGTGATACTGGGGTTTTGTGAATAATTTCAGATCCTGACAAACTGTATATGTGAGATGCTAAGATAGGAAGGGCTCTTTAGACACAACTTTATATGGAGTCTTTATTGCTTCAGAGCAGCCACTTCCCAGGAATCTCCTCCTACCCAAGAGCCTCTCTCAGCCAGGCAGCACCACTCCTGGAGAGCTGGAGGCTCTCTGAAGATGACAAGGATTACTGCCTCACCACAGGTGACAGTATCCAGCATTGCAGTCAGTAATACCTGGCCAGCTCACTTCTCAAAGTTCAGCTTCTTTGCAAGGCCCTGATTGGAGTCTGAACTCCCGGAGAATGCAGAGTTAAGGGAGTGTGCCTTGCAAACAAACAAGTTTTCGCTTTGGATTGAAAACATTTTTAGAACACTGCACAAGGCACAACACTGCCAAGTATAAAAATATAGTAAGAGAGGTATTTAAGTAAAAAGATAAAGGTGAATCAGGAAACAAGAAAGCACTGCAAAGAGGTTGCATTGCCTTTCCAAACTCCAATTATAGAAAAAAATGTGACCTTTCTAGAGTATATGTTAATAAAATCTGATAAAAATCTGTCATCTGAATGAAAATATAAACTCAAAAAAGCCTCACAGAACAAGCCTCACTAATAATAACATTATCTCTAAAAATAGTATCTGACAATTTTAGCCAGACATTGAATCCAAGATTCTTCTCACGCATTATGGAAAAGCATTAACCTGCACTTTTAAAGATTCAGTTGAAAATAACAACACATTGTGAAATATCCAACTGATCTTATCAGTGACATTAAGCACCTAAGTTAACATTCACTTTTTCTAGGTGCTCCAAAAAGTTAGGATTCTTTCCTGGAGGAGTTTGCTACTTACTCTGGATTTTTTGTGAGAAGTTTTTGAATGAAGTCTTTTGCAGGCTGTGAAACTGATGAAAATGTTTCTTCTGAATAATCCACGTTAACCTGAGATATATTAAGGTAAGTTTCTTGAACATCAGCTCCCACAAATGGAGATTCTTGCGTCAGCAGCATGTATGAGATGACACCGATGTTCCTGAGATAAGAACACAATATATAAACCTACTAGAGAACAAAATGTATAAACCTATTAGAGAATCTGAACAATATATACTGCATATTTACTGTGCTGCAGATCAAACTTCCTGGCATATCCCACTCTCAGAATTTCAGCCAACATGTTACACCTCAATTTTATGTAATTCCAACGTGACTGCACACACACCCAAGGAAAGACACGTGTGTATGTATCTCAATGAAAGGATTTTTGAAAACTGTTTAATTTCAATAGACCTTTTACTTCCTACTGAGATTGTTAGGAAAAGGAAATACCACTTTTACACAGCCCACTCTTGGGACACGTGGCAATTCTGGATGATAGAGCTGCAAAAAGGACATAGACTTTCTAATCTGCATGCAAATAAAACCCATCTTTCACTGCAATTCTGGATAGCAGAGCAAAGACTTAACCTCTCTGTACATTTGCCATCTGAGTTGTGTTACAATCTCTTCTAGCCAAGATGTTTCTCCCAAGAACATGAACAAGAGTACCACAGATCATGCCATCTATTATAAATCTTAAGATGGTTTCTTGATGCACAATAAAAACATTTTTGTGATGTGATAGATCAGAATTTAGTACTCATTACAGTGTGGAAACATGCAGCTGCTGGGTTTGTTATTGTGAGCACAGCATCAATAGGGGTTTTTTATGCCTTTCCACAAAAGCAGGAAAATAATATGTGATTTAAAATCATTCATTAAAAGATTTAGTTGCTATTATGAATTGAGGATTCCAAAGGAGCAACTAGCAACTTTTGACAGTGAATATTAATTAAGATGCTGAAGATTTTTTGTTTTAAAGGAAACATTTCAAAGCTAGTCTTTAACATAGCACATGAAATTAGAAAATCACAAAAAGCTGTGGGTCAGTTCAAGGTACTTGTCATTTTTTATAATTCACTCTGTAGATAGTTCTCTAAAACTAAGAAGTAGGAAGTTTACATCCTTCTTATAATTTGTATAAAAATTCTTTAACAACGTAAAAGTGGGGAGGGAAGTGTCCTAGAGTAGCTAATACCTGAAGCATGTCATCCAGGAGTAAGGAATACCTCAAGTATGTTATCCAGCCACTGCTATTATTCCCTCAGAACAAACACCTATCCTCCACAGGCTCAGAAGCCACCTGCATTCCCCACTATGTGTGCAACAGACCCATAAATTCCTGGAAGCCCTGAGTTACATCCTGAGGGCTTCATCCCCTGCTATCCCTCTTTCAGCCAGCCCATCAACAGAAGGGGATTCTTGGAAGCCAGATGAAACTGCATCAAGCCCTTAGGTTGTTAAAGGGTCCCAGCAAACTCAGTAAAATGAAGATCAAACCTACCACATGTCTGTAGCTGTAGTAATAGGATCATAGTTCAAGATTTCTGGAGCTAAAGAGATGGGGAGAAGAAAAACGCTTTAACGAGTATCTTATTCAAACGGCCTTGAATCATAAACTACATTTCTGGCATTCTTTTGCCAACCATTATTATGAGACTCAACATGTAGTTTCAATAATTAGGTTTATTAATTCCAAGCCACAAGGTGGCAAAAAGTTATTTTCATTTGCCTAGACACAGATGTTTACTTGGTTCCCACCAAAGTGGCACTACATGGCCTGAAGTTTATTCGAGTTTCAAGATGTGTTTGAATCAGATGCGTGCACATACATTTTTCTCCTAAGAGGTTGTGAATGATACAGCTTTTTATGGGGAATGTATAGAGCCTTCAGCATGTTAAAGCTGCAACACAGGATGATCAAGCCAATTTTAGGATCAGTGGCTGTTAGCATAGTCTAGGTAGCAAGTTATTCACTGCAGAATGAAGTGCTCTTAACACTGAGTGTTGGCAAATCATGAAGGAAACTTGTCCCTCAGAGAGGGACAAGTGTTAACAGCAATCTTTCCCTTTCCAAGGACTATTTTAATCTCATTAAATCATCATATTGAATAACATTAAAGATGCTACATTAATTTAAAGAACATTTCTTTGTGCATGCTAAGGTTGTATTTCAATTCTAATCAGAACAATTTAACAGCCCGTAACACAGCAAATACTACAGTATGACATTGAGAGCTGCACTTATTGATATAATTTGGGATTTTTTGGTGCAAATATTTATTGACTACTCTTAAAAAAGAGCAGCTCAGAACATGTTGCCTTGTCCTGTAACGCTCTTTATCAGCTTGTAAGTTGCTCAGTGTGCTACATGAACTGTTCCTGTTTTCTGGAAAGCCCACGAGAAGTTGTGAAGCAGCCCTTCCATACCGAGATACTCTGTGGTTCCCATGATCTGCCGCAGCTCATTGGAATTCTCAAGCTTCCGGGACATCCCAAAATCTACAATTTTTACATCACCAAGAGGATTAATGCTGCTCAGCAAAATATTTTGAGGCTAGAATAGAAAAAATTGCATTCCTAATTAATAAAATACAGTCTGAAAAAAAAGACCAATGTACTAAATGGCACTTCAGCTTCTATTATGGAATACTTATTGCTAAATGTTACTTTAAAATATTTCATCTCTATCCTTTTAATCTCAATTTAATATTATTAAATCTCCTTTTTCTCATATTTTTAATGTATTTAACAAATGACACTGATGAACACAGTAAATTGAAGATAAAGTGCTAAAACAAAGCCTGCTACAGCCTCACCTTTAAATCAAGATGAACAATATTGTTTTCATGCAAGCAGCAAAGTCCTTCAAGTATTTGCCTTATAAGCCTTACAATATCCCTTTCACCAATTCTGTCATCCAGATCTGGGACACACAAGTCAAATATTTCTCCTCCAGCAGCACTGAAACACATTGAAGAACATCTATGTATTAAGTTTAAATTTTGAAACTTTAGCAAGGAAAAATGTTTTCAATAGCACATCTTTATCTAACAGATACCTGTAATATCAGAGAGGCTGGGAATATTTTTATTTTTACACATTTACACTAAAATATTTAATATAAACACTTAGAAAAGGGGAAGAAAATGTTACAGTGCTTTTTCTTTCCTTACAGCCTGAAACAGCAGTTGAGGCAGCAAAAAGCACTTTGACTGTAACCTCATAATGCTCTGGTCCCCTCAAGCAAGTGGGAAGATGCCTTCCAGAAGTCGAGTTCTATCATCAGTCCCTAATCAAAGAAGCCTTTCTTTTCAAGTCAAATCTAAAATGTCTTCCATGAGACTAGGTCATAAATAATTCAGAGCAGTGTAAAGCAGCACGGAAATATCTGTGCTCCTGTGGTTTATGAGTTATTCCTACACTTGGCTGCAGTGTCAGCTGTCTCCTTTCAGGCTGGCTTTGAGATCATTACTCAGCCTGCTCTGACTGCCTCAAGTCTGAGTGCCCCTCAGGGATGAAGGATTTCCTCAAAACTACAGATCACTGAGCCTAAACTTCACTGCTAAGCTTACTAAACTCTCTAAAACGAGAGTCTAGTAAAAAGTCAGATAATGGACAAGAGGAATGAACACAGCCACAAACCTGCTGAGGTTACACGAGGTGTCAGTAATGCCTCTCCCCTAGGTGCCTCTACGGCAATATGGCCATGAGGGGAAGGGCAGAGGATGCCATGAATTTCAACTCTCACAAGGTTTTCAGCACTGGCTCCCCAGCACGCCTGTACTCAAGTTACATTATGGTCTGGACGGGTGGGCACCCACATGGGTAAAGAGCTGAAGGCTCTGCAGGAAAGGATTTGCAAAAAAAGCCTTGGAATAAATGATATGTTAAGGGTAATTTAGTTCCAGGAAAAAAAAAAAAATCAAAAAGCTTTTTAAGATAGAATCTAGCTAAATTCCTTCACATTTTCCAAATAATGTGTCAGAAAACCACCCCTAACAGTACTTCAAATACTTTGTACATTAAACTTAAATCTTAGAAAGAATTAACTTCACAGGCTGGATTTTTGTTCCTTACATTCCACACAAAAATTTACCCATACAAAAAATATGATAGATAATGCAAATTCAATTCCCAAATCAAACTTATTTTTCAGACCTAATAAGAAGCTCTGGGGACATGTGTAAGACATACAGGAATTTTTAAGGAAACTGTTCCAAAAGTCAATTTTAAAACAACAAAACCACTAAATTTAGGAGCTCAAAACAAATAAAGTAACTGTAAGTCTCCAGCTACCAAAATATGTCAAGTGCTAACTTGAAGTTCACAGGCATGGAAGTGCTCAACCTCTTTGAAATCTGTGTAATTGGCATCAGTGACTTTTTTTTGGTGTGTAATTTAAGTTGCATCAAAGCACTCAGGACCTTCTATGGTATTCCAAGAACATTATTTCCAGTCAGCCTGCCTGAAACATCCTTAAAGGAAAAATATGAAGTATATTACAATGAAAGATTAGCATAATGTATATAGGGTACTGCTGCAATGCTTCTGGGCATTCAGGCAACTCATGCAAAAAATAAGATATTGAAAGATTTTTTCCTACAAACATGGAAGATGTGATGACGGCATACTTACTATTCCAACACTAAGATGATTTCATTTGATGTTTCATAGACTTCATGCAGATTAACTATGCGAGGATTGGACTTCATTAATTCAAGGACAGCAATTTCATGCACAATCTCTGCTTTGCAATCTTGACCTCTTCTCCTTTTCTTTAAAAATTTAGCTGCAAACTCTTGGCCTGTGGATTTAGCTACACATTTTCTAACCACAGCACATCTTCCTCTATGGAATAAAAGGGAAAACATTGAGATGCAGGAAATCAAAAGTGCATAAATCAACATGAGAAATAAGAAGACAGCAAATAATTGGAAATAAACAAAAAAATGTATTGGGAAATGCCATGCTCGGCCTGCTCTTACACTGTTTCCTGAACATTCACTTGCAGGCGCTGTAGAAGGATACTAAGCTAGATGAAGCTCTGGTGAGACCCAGGAAAATTCCCTTTATACAGCCTAGCCAAACATTAAATCAGAGTTATCAGGTTACAGGGACATTCTCGCTGTCAGCTCACAGAATAATTCGGCTGGAAAGGACTTCAGGAGGTCCCTAAAAACCTCCTGCTTAAAGCAAGGTTGGCCATGAGGTCTTAGAAGGCCACCCAGAGCTTTGTTCAGGTTAGCAAGATATTAAAAACCACTCAACCTCATCACAACACCTACAGGACAATAATAAACAAAGCAAACCCCTATGAAATGCAGAGAATGAACAGGAAAAACAAAGCACATTTAAATGCATGGGTGGGGCAGGAGAGAAAAAAAAATTTAGTCATAAAGAGAATTTCCTTCCACAAACCATGTAGTAACACTACAAAAATCCCAGGTATCTGCAAAATGTTTCAAAACATCTTAATAGAAAAGCACCCACCACTTAGCATTCTCTTCCTCAATTACAGTTAGACAAAGTGTGGTGCTTTATTTCCTAGCCAACTGTTTAGGTATGGAAACAAAAACATATTTTGGCAAAGAAATGTTTTTAGAAGAAAACCACATGCTGTAGTTAAAACACCAACCTGATCTTTGAAAAAATTAGGAGGAAAAAAATTGCAGGTTTTTTAAGTCAAGTTATAAACTCCTGGAAAAAAAATTATATAGTTACTAATATTGTATTCCCAGAAATGCCTGGTTGAATATATGCAAAGTCTTTTCCAATTGTAAAGAGAAACAAAAAATATTTTTATTTAAAGAAACCTTATTTACAAAAAAACAACTTGAATGACTGCAATAAACTGCGAGTAAAGTTCCTAAAACACTATCAAGCTATGTACAAAGTGCACAACCTACATTTATATCTTCAAAATGAGCCTGTCCACCTGTATTTTATGTTACCACAGCACACTAAGGACAAACGTAATGAAACAGCTCAGAATGAGCTGAGCTGTGTTCTTTAAACTAAATTAGCTTCTTTAGCAGAAAATACCACATTGCCTTGCAGGCTTTGCCCTTTTTCTGGTGCAAAAATCCCAATGCTTAAAAGGAACATTTCTTTTTAAAAAAGTGTTTTTTAAAAAAAATCTATACTTCAGTATTTAATCAAAACAGGGATGAGCACCTCATGCAAAAAATCATTTTCATTTGCAAATAACTGCACAAACGTGCCTAAATTATTAAATATTTAAAGATTACTTTGAATCCTACTGCTAGAACTTAAAAATAAATTTAACAAAACAGGCCTTCAGTCATCATTTATTTCAACATCAATTAGCTGTAGATTTTCTCTACCCTTCTTTGAAAGCCCTAAACTTTGAAGGTGAAAGTTATTTAGTCTGATACATGCACACTCTTCACCTTAGCAACTATTTGTAAGCCTGAAACAGCCACATTCTTTCCCAATTGTTAACCAGCTTATTATTGCAGAGCACTTGAAGTTACTGAGCTCAATTTTATAACATACACAAGTTGAAAACACTCCCCTCTCCAGCTCACATTCTCTTTTTAGCATCACGTCAACCCTGCCAGCCACCAAAGTGTCTCTAAAATTAACAAAGGGGAACCAGTTCAGTTTCATGAGAGCAGCACGATCTTCCCCAGTAGTTTTGGCACATCTTCCCTCTGGTTGCTGTGGGTTTAGCAACTCTGAAGGGTCAGTGATACCTCCAGATCTGAGATGTAAGAATTTCCACTTGTTTATTAGTAGCGTGCCAATTAAGGCAAAAATTAAGGCGAAAAATAAGACAAAAAAAGTCTTTTAGAGCTGTGGAAATTGCTCCAGAAACACAAAAAAAGTCGGCTCGGAAGTGCTGCACTGACGCAAGCGAAGCAGTTCCCACTCCTTGCCTGAGCAACCATCCCCCTTCACAGCCCAGCTCTACAAGAAAAACTGATTTCAGGATGTTTTCATATCTCAGCTCAGAAACCACAGAAATTTAACTACTTCAAAAGAAGCCAAGCCATGCACACACCAGGGACAGAACTACTTAACCCACTGAACAGAACCTAACCTGCCAGCTTCGTGAGTCAGTGTCTTAAATACCAAAGGACCCAACAGATAAGGGTGTGGGAGGAAGAAATGGGGCTTGGAAAGCTTAAGCAGAGAACAAGAGAACTATTTACTACATAATCTCAACAGGAAAAAGCAAACTGCGAGTGAAAATTAAAGCATATTGAATACTTTAGAGAGGTTACAAGAAAAGATGGATTTTACACCACTTAAAAAGCATTTATACACATAAAAACATGAAAAAACACACATGTAGTTAGGCCAGGAGAAATCACAAATTTGTTGGTGAAACAGAGTCCTGCTTCTGTTTTCTTTGCATTTTGGCACTTACTTTGTTTTGCCTCGTTTTGCATGCACAGAAAAAATTAAAAACTCTGTTCTGGAATTCACATAAAATCTACACTTTTGTTTGCTTTAGATACCATCTCACAAGTATGTAGAGTCTGAAAATCCAGCGTTGGAACAATACCTGAGTTCTAGAGGGTGCTGCATATAAACTGCTTCTGTAGAGCTTAGAATTCAAAAGCAGAGCTGACAAAAGTTAAGAAAAGAAGAAAGTTATGGGCTGCAATGTGCACTTCTATAAAAATGTACCAGATAAAAAGCACATGCTAGAAAAATAGAAAAAAAACAAGAGAACAATGAAGGCTGAAGAGCTCACAAACCACATGCAGAAAAGCATCTCTGCTGACAGAAGGAGCTGCAGGTGCAAAGGATCCTTATGCAGCACAGCAAGGCACAGCTGTGAGACTGACCCAGCACCCTCCTGCTCAGGGAGCTTGGACACACATCACAGCATCATGTTCGCACGGCTTTACACCCAATTCACTGAGTATTTTCCAGGTATGAATTAACCCAGTGATTTCAAAACACACATTACTTATATGTCTGAAACAGTGTCATAAATGCCAAAGGTTTGGGTGCTTTGTTGTTTTATTTCCTATTTTACTGTTGCAAACAAGAGCAAGGGAAGCAGGCTGCCAAACTGCTCTGTAACAGCAACTTGTTTGAAGCCCAGTCTAACTGCTTGAGGCTGGGAAGGGGAGAGGAAAGGTCTTTGTTCTTTGGATTTCAGAAAACTCGCCCAAACACCTGGAACAACCAACTCAAAATCCTAGTTCTTTTTCTTACAGTATCACCCTATGTCATCTCTTGTTTAGGCCATGCCCCTGGAATCTATGTGGCAGGAAAAGGAAGATAATCCCAAATCTACATGCCTATGAAAACCCTCCAGATCTCTCTGACATGGAATAGGCTGGCAGCTTATGCTTCACTGTCCCTAAAGAACCCACTGTGATGAAAAGGAGGGGGCAGGGAAGGAGAGGGGCATACTTCATTCTCCATCTACTACCATAAAGGTTTGCTTCATTGTACGGAGAATTTTCTTGCAGCAGAAATTCCTCTTGCTCAAATAAAATAAATAGGAATAATCTTACCTTCCTAGCTCTTTTGATTCAAGCATATAAAAATTGTAGAAGTTTTCTGTCTTGATTGGTGTGTGCAGAGATGTGGCCAACAAGCCAGAAAGGCTTTTATTCTCCAGCTTTCTCCTCGACATTGTCAGAAGCAGGCCTCTCTCTTATACCAGCCACCTGCTGAAGCAAAACAATTAAGAGTTGTGGAAATTCCATAGCTACAGCACAGGAAAGCATACAAATATTGTGAGTTTAGGGCTAGATAAGTAGAATAGCCAGAACTTTGTTCAGTAGCAGCCTGAAAACAACACATTTAATCACTGGAAAAATAAAACCTGAAAGGAATACTAATCAAGACATGATAACTTAATAATGTAAACACTTAAGATAAGTTGGAGGTTTTTTTTTTTCTCCCAGGAGCATATCCATAAGATACTAGGGATAAGCTTTAGATCTAATAAAAATGCTAATAGCTATTTAACTATTAATGAGATCTACATTTTCTTAATCATTCTGAAACTCTTCTCTGGATTCTGGGCAAGTTCCACACTTCCTTTAAGTTTACACTTTTAACAGGTATTTGTGGGGGAATTTACCAAACTCCTTCCTGTTTGTTAACTGCAACACAGCAGGAATAGGTAACAACAGGACAATGTGGGGCTCTTTTCCCAGTGGGAACATTCACATTTGTTACTAGGCTCACTCATAGCTCCTCCAAGTTTCCTTTTTAAGGCCAAGTTAATTGTCAGAGAGAAGCATGAATGGAACACGTCCTCTTTGCAAATTCACATCATTTAGAATCAAATGATGTAGTAATCCTGATTAAGTTACCTTAATAAACCAGTAGAACAGCACATTATGAAGATGCACCCACCCACATCATTTCTACTACAGTGAAAAAAAAAACCCAACAAAACCAAACCCAATAAAAATACTGGGGTTTGGTGCTCACATTTATAGGCCTGAAGCATCTCTTCAGGTGAAATGCAAAAGCAAAACAGAAAAAGGTTACTGAAGGATACCAGAAGTAGTAATTGATGGCTTCTTTAAGTTAAAAAGCAGGTTTACCTTTATTAGTGAAAGAAAAAAAAATAAGGCAAATTGCAATTCAGAGACAGTTAGCAAACTCACAAAAATACACTTGCAGTTTAAATGAGAGAAATGCACTGTCACACACTTCTGGGGGAGCACTCGAACTAGTTATAACCCAAATGTAACCCAGTACCCATCCAGCATTGTTCACATTCCCACATGGGATGGACCATGGATATTCATATCAGAACTATTTCAGATTCAAATCATTGTACATAATTTAGCAGGAAAAAGACCCAAACGACACAGTTTAAAAATATCTTCAAAGTATCATCTGATATGCAGGAAATAGCTTCTTTAAGAAATTATGTAAAGGTCACAATACAATCTAATACACAAGTCTTTGACTCACTCTGTAACAAGCAAACATTCCTTCTCTCCCCATTATATGACAGGTTAAGAGGACGATTTTGATGTCTGAAATTTTACATGACTCTCCTCAGGGCTGTGCTCACTCGGTAACTTTAACTCCTAAACTGTATTTTCTTCCTGCTGTACTTCAGCAGAAAACCATTTGTGTTCCACAACTGGCCTCACTGATTGAGAGCTTACCATTATCAAATTTATTACCATTATCGAGCTTATTACGTAAGCTTTCATTTTACGTGATCATTCCTATAGAGCAATTATTAAGGAGAACTTCTACCTCACGTTGCCTTGACATTGTTTCTCTGGTAAGACACCACACCACATCTCTTTTTTTAGCTCAGTATCATCAAGAACAGAGAAGAACACATACCCATAGCAGGCAGAAACCCACAAAGAAACACGTAATCTACTCATGAGAATGAGATTCAACTAGCTATGGGGGAAAAAAAGGCTTCCTAAACTAGGGAAGTTTAACCGGGAAAAAAGTCAGCTCCTTTAGCCTTCTCTAAAGACGTCGAGTCCCTGGTCCGGGCCAGGAAGATGTCTGGCAGCGAAAGACCATGGAGGGCGGCAGCGGCCGGGCGGGACCCGGCCCGATCCCCGCGGGACAGCCCCGACTCCCCTCACAGGCACCCCGCGCTGCCACCGGCACGACCGGGCACCGCCACGACCGGGCACCGCGCCCAGCCAGCAGAACAGCACAGCAGCCCCCCGGCCGGGCACGCTCCCCCCGCGGCCGGGCGCATTTCCGTCCCCCCCGGCCGAGCACGCTCCCCTCTCTCCCGGCCGAGCACGCTCACCGCTGGCCGCCGCTCACCGCTGGCCGCTGGCCGCCGCCCGCCGTCCCTCACGGCGCCGCTGCCGCTCTCTCGCCGTCTCTCGGCGTTTGAAAGGCGCAACCCGGGCGAGCGGCTGACCCAGCCGCGCGAGTGCCAGGCCCCGCCCCCTCGGCAGAACGACCAATCCGCGCCCAGCCTCGGCGCCCAGAGGCCCGGCGATTGGCGGGAGCGCCCTCCGTGCGGGCAGCGCCCCCTGCCGGCTGCCCGGCCCCCAGCAGCAGGTGCCGCCCGCCCGCGCTGCGGGCCCGGCGCGGCCGTGAGGGGGCGGGGTGCGCGGGGTGCCGGGGCTCGGGGCGCTGCGGGGCGGCCGCTCGTGTCCGCACCTCGCGGGGTGCGCCGCTTCGGGCCACAAGGCACCGATGGCGCGTCCCGGCCCCGCTGCTGTGGCACCGAAGGCTCCTCGGTGCGTCCGCTGCACCCCCGAGCGCTGGAGCAGCGGGGAACGGCCGAGGCGGCGGGGCAGGTGCGGGACCTGCAGGGCAGGTCCCGGTGCAGGACGCGTCCCCTGCATCCCCCCGGGGTGGGGAGCCGGGGACGTGAGCCGCGCCTGCGGCGCTTCCGCTCCGTCCTGTGCGGGACGTGGCGGGGAAGAGCCGGAGCCGCGGGGACGGAGGCGCCGCGAAGGCTCAGCGACCACAGCAGCGGCCCAGTCCAGTTAAAAACCGAGCCAGAAAGCAGCTCTCACCCACGGCTGCCGCGAACAGAGCGCTCTCAGTGCTTCTGTGTAAGTACACGGCTCGCACGGAGCGCGTTGGACAATCTCTCAGTCATGCATGCTAGTGGACGCGGTCTTCAGAGCCTCGTGAGAAGCCCACCAAAAAAACAGCTAAAACACTAACCTGTGCTTTCAAAGACTCTTTCCAAGGACTCAAAGTAGCCTAAAGCATGGTTCAGAAATAAGTTGACGTTAGAAAGAGTTCTAAAATAGTTGCAATTTGTTTGTCAAATTGATTTCCTCTGAAGCAATCCAACGAGCTAGAAATTTGCAAACATCCGTTTTGTAACACATTTGTCATGAAGGCAGTAATAGTAATGTAGCAAAAGAGTTCAAGAGCTGCGTATTTAATCTCAGCAGTGCACCATTAGAGTTTCTGGGTTAATTCTGTTTGTGCCATGGCACTGCCAGTGAAATGGGTAATTGCTGTGTTTATTAGAGTGCCTAAGTCATGCAGTCACAGCAAGGCTTGCATTAAGATGAAAGTAACATAAATGAAGATAAGAAAGCAGAAAGCATTCTTGAAGAGTCTAGAATATGTCACACCACGTAGCTGGCACCCTGACATACCTGCTGAAAACATGTAACTCCTGCTTGCTTGTACTTCCATCTGGCTTTTTAGCACTTTGAGCTGTGGATATTTTTGACAAAAGCAGTCCAAAATCTTTACTCTCTCCCACAGAGTTCCACCATCTCTGCAAGGTTCCAGATCATACACTTTCTTGATTATAACATGATTTCAAATACATCTGTCAAATACAAATACAACATGTGGACAGGATAGGTTTTGTTGAGAAGTGTTCTTTGTACAGTATGAAAAGCAGGCAGCATTCCAAACATACCAAATGAGCCACAGAGTAAATTTAAATGATGCCCACAATTAAGATGTTTTAGGTTATTATAGCACGTGGTGCCAAGAAGTAAATGACAGTGCTTATGTCTGTTTCCTTAGCTGATTTTCTGTCTTTCCTGATGCTCTTCAGGATTTGCTCTACTCTCCCTTTAAGTTTTGGAAACCAAGTAAATACCAAAAATGCTTCATGACATGCATGTTATTGTACTCTTGGTTATCTGTTTCTATAATGCCATGGAAACATGAATGGCACTTAGAGAAGGGTATAATTGACAGGACTCCACCCTGAGGACTTTGGAATTTTACTTAGATACACCACAAGTGAGACGGACAAACAAAGGTGGAGGAGGGGGAATGGGTAGGCTGAAGGTCACAACAGCACAGGATCACGAACTATTATTACTCCTAATGTATACACCTGGTCTGTAGGATAATTAAAAAATAGCAATTAAAGGTGTTAGCTTCATAACTCCCATTCTTAGCTACTTCTTCTCTGGCTTACCTTGATTATTGATCCATTACAAAGCTGGCTCTTTTCAGCTTTAGAGGCTTTCATGAAAGAACTATTTCCACTTATCAGCAGCCATTTAGCACAGCTGTGATGCACAGCCTCCGGTGATCAGAGGCGCAGGTGTTCCAAGGAGCCAGCCTTGTGGAAAAGCTCAGCTCCCTCAAGGAATGCTGGTTTCAGCTCAGGTCTGTCCCGGGCCGGTGATGTTTGAAGAGATGGCAGCCTACCCTTCTCAGCAGGGAACTGTGTCACTGACCGTGGGGACAAGCACACGACATTAAGAGCTTCACAGCTGGAAGCTCAAAGTGTCTGAGCCTTCTCCATCTCGTTTTTATTTAATATAGGTAATTTTTAAAAAGTCTGACTCCCCCATGCTAAAATCTCTGCACCACCTTCTCACACAAGGCATTCCTCAATGCAGTGGGAAATCTCTGGATTCCACCAGGCACTGCTTCCCACAGCTGCCTCAGTGTCACCCAGCTTGAGCTCCAGGCCAGCTCCAGTGTTTACACTGAGGGAAAGTGATTGTGCACTACGTGGCATCAGTAATCAGTGACCCGGATGAAAATATCTTCTGAGTCTGACATCAGGAATGACAGAGAAAGATTCTGAAAGGGCTCCAGTCCCAAAGCCTTGCCTCTTCCCACAGCAGCTCTCCTTCAATGACTCACGTTAGCTTGCACCACATCTCGAGTAGCAGCAAGAGAATGCAAAATCACCTTAGAGAAAAAGGTTTTTAACAATGGAAATATCACTTCACTATCAGATTCTCCAAACAGTTTGTGTAGCACACAGGAGAAGTGACAAGTTGCCATTTTAACCATTCTCCTCAGGCTGTGCTGTGGTGGGGAGAACCCTTGCCTAAGACCTGATTAAAGACCAGTTTCTTTCATTCTAGCCACTACCATCTCTTAGAAAAGAAGAAGGAAATATTTGGTGGGGGCCACTGACTTTTATAAAAGACAACAATATTTATTTCCCCTGTAGGTATTTCCCTGTGAAAAAGAGAGCTTTCCTGT
This sequence comes from Anomalospiza imberbis, assembly GCF_031753505.1. Lineage (NCBI taxonomy): Eukaryota > Metazoa > Chordata > Aves > Passeriformes > Viduidae > Anomalospiza > Anomalospiza imberbis. The sequence continues at coordinate 28,800,092 of NC_089687.1, read as the reverse complement.
GTTACAGCCACTGCTGGGAAGTATTTTGCTGCCAGCTCTGATGCTCCATTCAAAAGCAGAGGCTCTTCCACGAGGCCTGGGCCTCTCCAATGTGTTTGCTGTGATGTGTTTGTGTGTTTGTTTGTCATAAGGGTTTTTTTTTTTTTTCATATGCAGCTCTTATTCAAATTATGTTGCATATGGCTGCAGAATCCTTAATTTCCCCACTTCCAAAATCATGATTTGTAATATGCCAGACGCCACAGGCCACCAGAAACCACTGAGCAAAGTAGGTATCAGAAAAAGTATCTTGTAGTTTCTCTAAAGGTTTTTAAATGCTGCAAAAGACAGAATGATCTAAAGGTACTCACTTCAAAATGGATGTTATGATATATTCAGAGGCACAATAAAAGACATGTTTTACAAAGTGGATTTTGTAAGAAGATTTATTTTAATTAAGTGATTTCATGATGAAACATGGTCTTAAACAAAATAGAGATCAGTATGAAAATAAAATTATACACAGAAAATTCTTTTCCCCAAATGTTTTTGAGTAACAGGGAATACAACACAACAGTCCTGTATTCAAATTATGTAAATCTGTGAGCAGTCAAATATTATAGTACATTCCTTGAAGCCAAGCACAATGACACACATTGTGTGCCCGTGTAACGCACTCAACGCATTTTCTATCTGTTCTCTCTGCCTTGAAGAAAAAAATCCTGAAATGTAATGCAATGTAAAGAGGGAAAAGGAGGGAAATCATGTTAATGCTTGAAGCAGGTATTCCCCATTTAGTGTTTTGTGAAAGTCATGTACCAAATTCAGATGAAACTTAAAACTGGCTTGTAGAAAGATAGAAAAAATTGGAATTTTATTTGATATACAGTCTTGTGAACACTTAACTGAAAAGTATGGAAAGGATTAAAAAATACACCGTGTTCTACTTAAAGCTTAGAAATAAATACGCACTCTGTATTCTCAGTGCCTGAAATTCTTTAAAAACAAAGAACTTGGTATAAAATTATATCAAGTAATTGTCAAAAATGAGGAAGATGCACCTATAATCCTGTTAGATTCTGGATGCCTGCATCCCCACTACAAAAACTTGTAAAACTCTACACACTTTCAAACATGCTGAATAACCCAAACTGTAACCTAGCAAGGGCAGGAACATCAACTGACTTGGGAGTAGCAGTATTCCACACCACATCCCTCATTACCTTCTTTTCCTCTAAAGATCTCCCTTTCCATACTGTACCAGCCCTTACAAGTACAAATGTTCAGTCAATTATTCAAAAAGCAGCCTTGTTGATCAGCATTCACGGATGCCCTCAAGGCTACATCATTCCCAGAAAAACAGCGTGCAAAGAAGCAGCATCCTCCAAATGTGATTTATGTAGTTAATATTATCATAATTCTCCTCCTCCCTGCAATGCTGATAATAAACAGCAGTCTCCTGAGTGTTGCAGACTCACTGCAGAAAAATGTCCTACTGCATGGAACTATTGAACCAGTATGGTTCAACATGGGAGCTGTCTTCTCATTTAGGACTTCAAGTGCATATAAAACTCCTACCATCTCAGTAACCATGTTGCAGAAGAAAGCTCACAAGGAATTCTTCTTTTTACTCTCATATTCAATCATTCAATAGTCTCGTCTTTCAGGTAAAAAAAATCATGTCAACTTTTAGGTACAGAAACCCATCATGAAACCCTCCCCCCCTCTTACACAGTATGTTTTTTTGATAATATCATTAGAGTGTGAATGGAATCAAGACCTGCATCTGCTTGGCTAAAGCTACCTAGGGTAATTAGAATGTTCTCAATTACCTAAGTAAGCTTTGAAAATGCCACATCAATCTCTGTCTTTGTGGAAATGCATGTGGATATTTGCATTATGGTTCTTACACAACCATAATGCAAATATCAAGTCTCTTAAAAAAAAACCCAAAATCTGCATTTTGACACATCTAAACATTACGGATTTGGCCCATCACATTGAAAAGGAAAGTCATCATTGGTTGTGATGACTTAACCTTTTATCAGAAGTGGTATCCCTTGCCAAATGCAGATAATAATAAACAGTCATTACTGGTACAAATAAAAGACCAATTCCAGACACCACCCTTATTTAAAAGCCTTAGTTTTCCTGAAAATAGCCCAAATAAAAAAAACCCAACCCAATCCCAATAAAACAAAACAAAACAAAAAAGCCAAACCACATAGAAGTAAGTTTTCTGATTGTGTACTTAGATTTTCAAAAGCTAATAATCAGTTAAAGCATGTCCTGCAGTTGCAACACCAATGTATTTCAGGATGAAGAGTCTTTTTTTCCTAGGTGCATTATCATAGCCTAATTTTCAAGCAGGAAGTATCCTGTTTTATATCCCAGGTCTCATCACAGCTCACTGTCCTGCTCCCTACTCTCGAAGTGCAGTCCTTTTTCTGTGCCTGCTCTCAGACTTGTCTTCACTCCAGCACTCCTCCATGGCTCTATCTTGTGTGCTGCGTGGAACTGCCCTGTCTTATCATTACAGCACCTACAATTACATTCCTTCTCAGAATTATTTATGAGGCTTCCGAGATTTATTTCCTTATTCATACAGTAATCTACTTTAAAATTAGTGAGCTCCAACGTCTGACTGCAATCAGTATGGCAATGAAACATGATGTCTCAGCAAAGTCCTCTTTTATTGACCTTATACTGCTGGATGGGCATTTCTAACTATGAAAAATGTAATCCTCGTTTAAAAGGAAAGATGTTGAGTAGTCAGTGGAGTGTGTCACGAGCTGCTTGTATTGCAAGTAGCAGGCATCACAGACAGAACGAGCTTTTGGGAAGAATCCAGCTCAAGGGCTGCATGAGAAAGCCTCCAGCTGTGGAAGGCACTGTGCTCACTACCGGAACAGATCTCCTGCTGCTGTGATTTCTGGATCAGCATCACCTGCCTCACTGCAAAGGCTCTACACCCACCTGGCCAACAGCCTGGGGCAGCCCATGAGGCCCACAAATTCTGGCAATATAAAAAATTGCAAGCAAAATCCCCAGCCTCATTAATTTTGCAAAACCAAAAGACATTTACCCTTGGATATCAACTGTTTTCAAAACCACTTTTATGACTATTTTTATTGAACAGCTCAGTCTTGATGTCAGAGTAACAGTCATCCTGTCGACTCTGGACTGAAGGAGCTGCTTTTGAAAGCAAACCCAAACCCAGAGTCTTACTGTGATACTACAGCTCCAGTCAGTGTAGGTGGTCAGCAATTGTCTCTGGGTGATTGTAGGATTGCGTGCAATCAAAAGGGGCAGGATGGATGGCTTTGGAAGGCAGCCCAGAATAAGGGAGACCAGCGTCCTGTGGAGTTCTGTAGGTCTATACATTTAAAAGCTAATTGATGTCAGCACAAAAGGATGTTAAATTAGTTGAACAATATACCTCCTGAGTGCTTAACAAAAGCCTCGAAAGTAGGCAAGGCTTTTTCTAACACGGGCTGAATGAGAAGCTTCTCAAAGTTCTGAAAACAAGAAACAACTGAAACCCAAAAGATAAAGTTTCATTATTCAGAAGTTTTTTAACTGGCGAAAGGATTGAGAGCAGCATAGCTCGGTTCCCTTTCACATCATAGCTTTGAGAAATTTGTCAGAATACATCTCTAGTTAAAATTCTAGTGTAATTATTCTGAAATGTAATCTGAAAGGAAACAAGTTCAAATTTTGAAATAGAGACTTAGAAAGGGGCTCATCAATGAGTGTAGCAATTACTTCACATAGTCCTCAGGAGATATTTTTAAATGCATTTTGAATACATACAGACATTTCAATGGATCATAACCATTCCAGGAGTCCTTGACTGTGATCCTTTTACTGAAAATCAGGAGGAACCTTTCTAAGCAGTGGCCAGAAAGTCAGTCATACAAAACAGAATTATCAAATAATCATGATTTTACCTTAAAGTACCTACAGCATAATATGGCTCTGAGCAAAGCCTATGAAGTAAAGTCCTAAAGGAAAATATTTAGTAAAAATACTAAAAATGCTTAAGTAAAAACATTTCATAGCAATGAACTTCCCAAACAGTAGTAGCTTAGTGCCAAAATTAGTCAGTCTAAAACTGAACAGAAGCACTCAAGTTCATGGTCTATTTAGAAGACATGCAAAATATAAACCATCTTTTATTGTGAAAATTCTGTGTTTGGAAAGTCAGCACTGTAATTCTGCATACTGCTAACTGAAGTGGGTTATACTGCCTTTACAGTAAAGTTATTCTTTTCCTCTACTATTTACCTAACGTATATTTAGTTTTCCAGCAAACAAGTAATTTCTACTTCAACCTCCAAAAATTTTTTATTGTAAAATATTTAGGCAAAAGGTTAAACTAGTCCAACAGCAGCCCTGTCGTTGCACTATCAAAATTGTAAAGAATTTTTACTTAAACTAATGAGCCAGTCAACCCATAGCATTTCTGCAGTTCTGTTTTATAGCACATAATTGAGCCAAAAGACAAACAGTTTATGAAGCCAGCTTTGAGTAATTCTTCTGAAATTTTGCTTGGAGTTCAATTGCTTGCCCAGAGAGAAAAGGATGAGAAGGGGAAACAACGGTAGAGGAAATCTACACCTGCACTCTTATGACTGGAGATCAACCTTCTGCTCAATTCCCATTAGCGCTAACAGGGATATATTAATCCTCCACACAAAAAAAGTAGCAGGAAAAACAACACTATTAGTATAACTTAATGCAGATAAGTTTCATTCACTGAAAAGAAGTAACTTGCGTTATGCTATGGGAAATGAACTTACACTGGCCATTCAAACACAGCTGCTGAAGTTTCCCTGTTGTGATCAGGGATTCCCTCAGTCCAGAGACAGCGTGCTTCATGCAGCTCCATAAAACTCTGCAGCTACCACTGCAGAAGCTCAGTAAACATCTGCAATTAATACTGCTGAGATTACATTTAACAACCAGATGATACCATTGCAAATACTTCAGAAGGATTTTTTTTTTTAACTTCAGAATTTCTAAAGGATTAAAAATACATAAGAACCACAAACCTCTTCTCTTTCCTATAATTTTAAACTGAGCAAACTACCAGTCCGGTGCTCTGCCAGTCCAACTCCTACCAGAAGCCTTGTGTGATGTCCTGCCAGGGCACTGCTGCCTAGATTTTCAGTTCCCCGAAGATTACAGCTATTCCCCACCCCCTGTGTGACCCGGGGCTGACTGCTGCCATGTGGAGCTCACGCGGTGCCCATGAGCAGACGAGCCTGGGAATGCAGAAGAGTTCACCCCACATACTCTCTAAGCAATATTAACATTTTTTATGGTAAGGTCAGTACAGGATAATGAAAATTATGTTTAAAAGCAAAAGGAGGCAAATATTTGATGAATTCCAAGGAAAAAGAGCAGGCAGGGAGGGAGGGGGTGGGGAAAAAGGTCGAGATTGAAAGGCTTTCCTGTCCTGCCCTGCCAGGTGCTGCTGGCAGTGTGACAGAGGTGGCAGATGGCTGTGCCCTGCTGCTGTGGGCAAAGGCACCACTCCCCTCACTGCTGCTGGCCTGCAGACTCTCAATGGGTGCTTGCTACAGCAGGAGCCACACTGCACAACTTCACTGATTCCGTGTTTTTGCGGTGTATTTAGGAGTGGTCTGGCTATAACCTGACTGCCAGCAGTGCCAGGTGAGCAAAGCACACCTCTGCTGGGCTGGGATGCTGGGACCTCGGGAGAGGGACCTGCCCTGGCATGTGGGGGACAGAGGCCACTCTGCTGCCAGCCTGCCCAGGCTGCAGTGACCTGGGAGCTGCTTTTTGGCTGATGATGTGTGGCTCCACTTCCCAGCAGAGCAGGAAACATGGGCACCTCACTAAATTCCTGCAGGGACCTCTCCGGCCAGCCTCTGTGCGATGGAGATGCTGCAGGTTAAGTTACTACGAGTTGTCACTGGCTGAAGGGATTCTTCTGTCTACTTTTTTCCTTCCTAAATGCAAACCTCCTTAGCACCATCTGGAAAAGCTCCAAGAACATACAGAGCTTTGGAAAGGCTCCCCAGCCTTGCTCTGTGTGGACCCTCATCCCTGCTACACGGCGTCATAAGCAATAGCATCGTGGTGCCTGCTGCAGTCAGCTGCAGGACATGAAAACTGGCTTTCCCTTGGGACACATTTAATGGGAATGGTTCCAAAACCAAAGGGAGAACATTCCAAGCACTTGCCAGGAAATGTGGGTATTTGACTAAGCTCAGGCTTCCTCTCCTATAGTCCCTCCTTGCTAACCCTTTCCGAGCAGCAGCATCACTTACATGGTCACAAAGAGCCAAGTGCTCGAGGGAGCACGGGGAGCTGTACCCAGCTGACACCTCAACCTTCACACAGCACATTTCTAGAGTCCCCCGGGGGATGTTGGCAGCACAGAAGGAAGCAGCAACTTCTCCTTAGTCTCTCTTGGCTTTAGTGCCACAAAGATTCTGGATTTTATTTATCTATTTTCTAACTGATAGCTGCCCCACTCGTGACCCTGTCACATCTTTACAGAACATCAGATTATCATGGCTGATTTCAATTATTTTTACATGCATAAATACAGAACAAATGGGTGCAGTAGATATATTTAAATAAAATTGACAAGATGCATTTATTGTTTCAGTTTTGTACAAAAGCATAACTTAAAAGGCAGACTAGTATAAACTTACTTTGTGCCAAATATTTAAACTTTTCATTCCAAAGGGTATCTGGTTCAAAACTTGTAGATACAGTTTCCACCTGGGAAATCTCTTTTTAATGGCCACAGATAACACAGTATTGCAAAATGAAAATTCTGTAGTCCTTCAACCAATCAGAAGTTGCATTCTGCTCTGAGTACCAGAATTTCAACTACTCAGTGAATGGATCCCATGAAACATGAGCCATGCTGGAGTGACCTGCTGAAAAGTCAGTTTGCCTACTGCTCATTCATGTTCTGAAAAAAGATGTGTATTAGGACCCATGACATGCAATCCTAGCAAAGACTGATAAATATACATGTAGAAACAGGGTGATGTGTTTGGATTTTTCTTTGCTACTTCATACCAGCCAGAAGTAGCCTAAGGAAACCTAAGTTACTTAAGAGAGTCCCAGATGTCATGCAGAAGCTCAATTATTCTTGAAATAAAAGAATGCTTTCCCCCTGATTTTGCTTTTCCTTTGCACATGTGACATTTCCTCTAAAGTCTGAAGGGTTTTCTCAGTCACCACCACAGCTGCAGCTGCCTTCTGCCTCGGAGGGTGGACTGGCAGTCTCTGCTGACGACATCTCCAGGGACGCTCGCCTCTGCTGGAAAAAACCTCCCACCAGAGCAAGCAGGACACCTCCCTCAGATGCCCCTTCAAGAGCCTCCAAAGTGAGATGGTTACTTCAAAAGCTACTTTTCCCACAGAACAGTGAAAATGCTGCTGTGCCGCAGCACTGCCAAAAGGGCCAGCACAGAGCTGGATTCGTGTTCTTGTCATCCGCTATCCAAGCGCAACTCCTGCCATTGTAAAATGTGGTGGATGCAGTGCGTGACAGCAGCTGTGCAAGAAATGGGGCACAGCTGCACAAGTGTTCCACAAGACCATCTGGAGGAAAAGTACCAAAAATAGAAGCGAGCAAGCCTTGTGTATTTCAGCAAAATTAAGCATCAAGAAATTGGTGTCCATGCAGTGTTTGATATGCCATAGAAACTGCTTCAAATAACATTTGATAAGAAAACTATTTATCAGTGAAAATGCAAGCTTGGACACTACAAACAGTTTACATCTTATAGGTGTTCACTGATACAGGACAGTGGCATTATGACCAGTGGCCCACCTTAAAGAAGTTATTAATGGTTTTCCAAATGAGCTAGTGTTTTACAGTGCTGTACAAATAAAAAGTTGTGGGGAGCATATGAAATATCTGTATTAAATTCCACTGCATTAAGTTATCCAATGCATGAAAAATGACCCAGATGCATTTAAAATAAATGCATATTACAATATCACATATAGTATTATAAAATTATTACTTATGTGCACAGTCCTGATATCTATAGACATGGCACTGTGAAAAAAGCCTGGTTCCTAAGCATTTTTATAGATATTTGATAGTGATGCAATTTGCTATCAGTCAGATCATAATGTCCCTTCAACTTTGGTACATTCAGTGCAAAATATTTTCGGGAGTTTTTTTTACTGTTATAAAAATAAAAGGCATTTTTTCCCTGGAGAGTGCTTAAAGAATAAACACTAGCAGAATGTCTGTTCAAGCATGGAAAGTGACAAAACAGAAATAACACTTTTGTTTGCTTGTTTCCTGTTTACACTCTAAGAAACATAATATAATGAACCTATAAAAATAAACAGAAGTCACTGTGTTAGGGTTTTTTCCTGATATGCTGTGATAAATTGCTAGTTTCTTCTTAAAATAGTTTCCATGCAGTATAAAGCATAAAATCAGTCTTATTAAGTTATTAAGTTCACTGTAACAGCTCATATTTTGTCATACACACCACTGGCAAACGCATTTCCACAAACCTCCTCAATGCACAAGCCGTTGTTACATCCTTTGCTGCTGATTTTCCTTCCAACTCACTTCTGCCTCAGGAACTCGAGCTCTATGGTGTTCCCATGCAGGCACTCATAGTCTTAGGTAAAGCAAGTGTTGGATATGCTGTTATAACATATGGCATAAAGTAATGTACCTTCATGAATTAAAAAAAAAAAAATTTATAAAAGTTCAGTTGTTTGCTTTTTTGATCATTTACTGGGTAGGTAAGAGACTGAATGATTTCACATTTTGACTTGAATTTTCTATTCAACAACTTTGATGAAATCCAGTCTTTGGGTACATGTCAGTTTTGCAGTAGCCAGATGGATCACAACATGGCATCACGTTTCTGGTTTGCTCAGAACATAAACTTAAGAAATGTAGCCATCCCAAAACCCCATGGATTGCAAGACTTGGCTTTCCCTGCACACCAAGCACACTCTAGTTTCACTGTCGAGAATTCTGCCACGACCACAATGCTTTTTAATTGCTTCACAAGCTCCTTTGTAGAACCTCATTATTTCAATTGCACCATGAAACAATTTTCCTCTAGGAACTCCAACACAAAAGTTCATTCATTCCTTGAGAAGACAGATCCACAAAGTCCAATGAGCTGGGCACTGTGGTTTGTGTATCACTCAAGTCCAAAAGTACTTGTCTCTTCTACTGCTGTCAACAGTTTTTCATATAACATAGAGAATGATGGGTAAGGGGGAAGGTCCAGACGATTGAAACAAGTGTGAGCCCTGAGGGGAAAAAGAGAGAGGAGGTGAAGAAGTGCATTATTTGAAAACTTCAAAAGAGAACACACAGATTGGTATGTGCTTGAAAAGAGATGGGCAGATAGTATTCTTTTAGAAGACTTTGTTCTGTCAAATGATGTTCTCCAATTGAACAGGTAGTGAGGTTTCATCTACTTTCTTCTCATTAAAATCAGCCAGTAAGAAGCACTTAAACATACTGAGAGTCCAAAAGGCATGGGATAAATTTTATCCATCAAATGTGCATGAGAAAAAAATAAGAATGATTAGGCATGCTACAAGTCCAACAGTCTGGTCTGAAATCTTGGCTTTAAATGTGTCTTCTGAGATGTAGCCTTTCTTTTCTGTATGGATGATACCTGAATACTGTATTTGTAATGATAAACAAGATACTTCCACACATCTCCAGATCTACAGGAAACAATCCTACAGTGGTAAAAGACAGATAAATTAGATGCTCTTCCTTCTACAATTCCTTGGCATATGGATGGTGTTCTTGAGGTGTACTGCTTGTGCTGATATTCCCAATGGACATATCTGCCCTAGAGGCCAGCAGCTTTTGGAATTACACAAAACCATGCACAAACCTGGTTGCTAGAGGTTGCCCTGCTTTCTTAAGAAGGTGACCATGCAATTTATTTCTCAGTTTTTGAAGTCCTTCGACCTCAAGTTTGTTGACACACTTGGAACTGTCTCTCAAAACCTCTTCCAGGGAATGAAAAGGGAGATAACAAAGGTTTCTCTTGGTAGTGATATCATGGATATCATTGCCTGACCTCAGGGCATGCTAAGGATGGTACTTTCTAAAACACTGAGGTGGATGAGCCTGATCTAATTAAATAGATAACATAACCATTAATGAGATGGGGTCTTGAGGATGAAATGATGCAAAAAGAAACTGGAAAAGGCATCTCTTCTGCTCTAAAGCTTTGTAACAAAGCCTCACTTGAGACTGATTTTAGAATATTGGCAGGTCTCTGTTTACAAATACTTCAATCTTTTGCAATAAAATACATCATAGTGTTATTTATTTAAGTTCAATCCAGCTGAAAACCAAACTCCTCCTGTAGTGCCCTGCCCTTCATCAGTATGATCTGTATTATGCATCAATATGTAACATATTAATGGAAGAACTGAACAAGCTCCCTCCTCACAGCAAATGCAATTCCTCATTTAACCTATCCAGTCCCAGAAATCCAGCTGTCTACTACAGACCTGTACAGACTTCCTCTGAGCCAGAAAGTACTGCCTTCCATGTGAGCAAATTCATTAATTGCCACTTTAAGTGCCTCTCAGCTCCCAGCTATGGGAATGGAACATGGAGTGAAGTGGGTTAATCTCACTTGTTAAAAAACCTAAGAGTCCATTACAAACTGGAACTCATTGAAGCTGAAACACCCACTCAGTTACAGCCTTGGAGTGTCATAAAAATATCAGGCTGAAGATATGTATACACAGCACACAAGGCCACACCATTATCATAAACACAGTCCAAACACCAAATATGGAATCACTTAAAAACACACTGCCTTTAGCACCCTCCCCAAATCCAGCACCCTTAGAAGAACACTGCTGGTACCTGCAGTGTAGCAGAGATGGCATTTCCCTACTCCGTATTTCAGGGGTCTGGTAAAATTTTTCTACCCAGACATCTGTCTGAGGCTCCTGGAAGAAAGCTTTCTTTTTACTCGTCCTTTGCCTTTCCAAAAACCTTATAAAAGAATACCTATGATACAGATTATATTATTCCATTTCCTGCAGAGTACTTTAAAAAAAAAGAAAATACTCCTTTTTTGAAGAAAAAGACTGATTTAAGACCAGCAGCAACTAGAACTCAGTGATCCCTTGAATTCAATGTAGAGTGCTGAAGAATCTTAGGCAATTAAGAGCCTAACCACATACTTCTGCCCCATGGGGCTGACAGCCACTCATTAGAACTATGGATCATGCTGTGTGGGCTGTAAAACCACAAATTATAAAAGACACAGTATATAATTAGCAAGGGATTCATTACGAAGTTGTTTAATAGTAAGCTGGCATGTTGTTTACATTTATTAAGAAAACTCAGTTTTATCTTATTTTGAGGGCAATTTTGAAAATGGAATCACTTACTGTGGAAAACCAAGTAATTAAAAAAGACAAAAACAAGACTTTTGTCTTCTGAGGCGATGCATGCTTCTCCAACCCCAGCAAATAACTTCCTAAGTCCTTGAGACAAACAAGGTTTTTTCCTTCTGGGTAGTAGCTTCCAATTCCAACATTTCAAACCACATGGGCACTAATTGGTCATCTTCCTGGGCTCACATCTTATGACAACATAAAAACCTATCTTGGTCCCTAAAGTCTAGGTTCCCAGATTCCCAATTAAACTCCCCTTCATTTTGATTACCATAGAAAAAGAGAGTGATTTAGGCTTAAATTGCAGTAGTCAGACATAAATACAAGTGAATACAATTTTCAAGTGAATCATCACATGAATTAATAAATAATGTACAGCAATGAACCTGGAACCAATTTCTCAGCATGAGAGTGAATTGAAAGTGCACTGCTCCCTTCCCCTAAATTAGTCTAATCTGCAACACAGTGCAAAAGAAGGAAATAGAAGTGGCATTGGGGTAGCAACAGTTAAGCTAGACCCATAATAATCAATCTTTCCAGGGCATTTTACATGCTACCTAGTTAGTGTCAAAGACAGCAATACAAGCTGGGCAACCTGACATGTGCCTCACAGAAATGTCACTATTTGGATTCAGCAGAGCTGATTACACAGCAGTCAGAACAGTGGGAACTAGGCAAACATCTAGTGAAAACTTTTGTGTTTACATTCACAGCTGCTCAGGTCACAGTCACATACCTAAGTGACTATCCTAGCTGCCCTTTGTGTCTCAGACCAGGAAGAAGAGATGGGGATGGATATTCTTATGTGTTTTCAGCACTGCAGTAATGTTTTTAGAAACAGAGGAAGAAACAAAGTCCACTGACCTGTTAAATCCTCACTTTTGCCACTGAGCACCGAGCACTATCAAATTTCACAGGCACTCCTGCTACGAGCATAATTTGCAAAGTACAACAGTGCTAGGAGTGAGTGATAGTGCCTTAACATAAAAGCTTTAGTTATCTGAGAATCAGTAAGAGTCACAGACTCTTAGGGCAGCGTTCCCAGCAGATCGGGCTTGTTTGGAAACCTCTTGAAAGCTGCTACTCCGGGTTGGAGTTACTGATGTGTTACCTCCCAGCCAGCAGTACCTGCTGTTTGCACAGGGAGTCTCAAAGGCTACTGAGACCCAGGCTGAAGCTGTGCTGCACCCAAGAACTGTATGTGTAAAAATGCAAACAGTGCTTCTGGCCTGGGGCTTAACCCATTTCAGCACTAACATGGAAGATATTTCATTTTTCATGAGATCAAGGTTTACCATGTGTGAATACCAGGAACTGCTTGCTCATGATGACTGCAGGTGTTTGTCACACAAAGTTGTCTTTATCTTAATTCTCACATTTGTATGGTAAAAATGATGCAGAAAGACAAAATTCAAATGTTTGCTAACCAAGGGAAAGTGAGGTAAGTGAAATTTCAACAAATGATACAATCTCTTAAATGTGAGGAGCTGGCATTTCCCCTACACTTGATGAACAGCCTACGACAGCAAAGATTCTCAACATGTTTCTCCATATTGCACTTTTGGAAGCAGTTTTATTCTGCAATTTATTACAACCAGGGTTCTTCATAACCTTTCCAGAGGAAATTCTGAACATCCTGTTCTGGCAGGTCCTGACCTTTTCCAAGCTCTGCTTGCAAGCACCGGGAATTTCAGCTTCAGAGAATATGTGGAAAAAATCATGCAATCTCTCTTCTTACTTAAACTCACAAAAAAAAAAAAAAAACACTTGATTTTGAAGTCAGAAATTATTTTTTAAAAAGTCATAGCTTTTACTTCTTAAACAGAGTCAAAGCTAGTCCATAGGCCAATCATAATCCAACTATAAAGGAGACTTACGGGGCAGCAAGATACTACTAGGTCCCCAGATGACATCAGAGTATTTGATATGAAACAGTGATTTTCAGGATTTGGATTCCTTTAATACTCAGTTGCCTGTCTCTCATTTGTGCTGTAAACAGGAAAGATGGCTCTGTTTAAAGGCCACCCACTGTGCCTGTGGATTTCACAGCATCCCTTCTATGTCCACGACCTTCTCCGTGTGGTTCTGATGGCAGGAGCCAACCCAAGAGACATTTCTGCCTCTGACCTTCTGCTGGCTGTTCATCAGGGAGATTCTGTGTGTCTCTGACAGCCACCCTGTGTCTAAGATGAGACTCTGAATGCAAGTTATTCCTGAGGCATCTTGTTTATGAGGAGTGAGTTTATGATTAGGGTTGAGATTCCTCCATGGATCAGCCCAGCCCAAAGCCGCCTCCAGAGGCTGTACACGGCATACTAAATTTGAGGTCTGATTAAGCAGAGGTAGGCTGCCCACACTCCACACACTAATCTGTGTCTAACCACTCCTAACCCATTCCAGAGGCTGCAGAATCACAGAACTGAGTGAAAGAAAGTCTCCCAACTATCAGTCTGATCACAGTAGAGAAAAGACAAGAGCCTGTGATGTTTTGTCAAGGAAGAAACCAAGCTGAAGGTGTTTTTTTCATCATTCACATGTTATTAGTCTAGTCCTGGCATTGTTACCATGGACCTCTGAAAAGAACTCTTTTTTCTGCTCTAAAAATTGGAAAGATTTTTTTTTTTAATCTTTTCATCCTACTCCTCTAAACCTGCCCTACCCAATATAAATTGCAAGGGCTTGTACAATTGAACGCATGTTTTCATATCTTGGACTCTCATACCATTCCTTTACCCTCTTCATCTATTGCAATTGATCTTACTTGTTCTCTTTGAAATTTTCACCTTCTTCTGTCTCCCTTGCTGCTTCTCAAGTGAAATGACTTCCTCCCACCTATTCTGCACTCACAACTTGCCCCTTCAGTATTTGTTAACACTCAACATCAGACCGAGCATAAAAATTGTATCACTAAACTATACTATAAAGCCCATGTCTGATGCAAAAAATATGAGAGTAGCTTTCAGTCAGACACAGTCACAAGCGCTATTTAATTTAAAGTCATATTAATTTTTGCTCGTAACTTGTGAACTGCATGTTCAGTAAGTAAATACTTGCACATTTAATCAAATGTAACAAAGAATGTCAGAAGTAGCTATAATTCTAAGATAATTTTCCGTGAGAAAAACACAATATGGATGACAGCCACAGTTACACTGCCTTGCACACCTTAAGAGAACAAAACTGAGTTCAAACCAAAATGGATGCATCAGACACTGCAACAACTGGGAAGGAAATTTGCATGTAAGAGAAGGTGTATTTGCATATTCAGTGAAAGCTTGTTAATGTTTGTCAAACAGCTGATCTGATACCCCAGAGAGTGGCACTGTGAAGCCACCCTGGCATTAGAGCCCCAGAGCTGTACCTTGGAAGAGCAGTGATCTTCCCCCACTTCTCCACGCAGAAGCGCCTGGGCCCGTTGCTCCCCCGGAGAGAGGCAAAGCCTTCGTAGGGAATGCTGGACGTGCCTGTGACAAACTGCAGCACAAACACCCGTCAGGACAGGGCTGCACACAGGGCTGGGGGGCCTCACAGCAGCACCCCCACCACAGCACAGACACTTTGGGAAAAGCATTTGCAAAGCAAGGAAACTGGTGAGGCACAAGCAATAAAAGCTACTTTACATGGAGGCTAAGGGCAGACAGACCATTTCCTGGCTGGCCTCTAGAAGAGGCAACTTAGTAGATTCATTTCTTCCAAAGGTTTTCTGCTGCATAAATACTGTAGAATAATACACTATCAGTATCCAGTTACTCAGACTTAAGCCTAAGTGAGTTTTTTGCTGCCGTTTCCTGCATTAAAAGGAATTAATACAAGTAGTAATATCTGATGGCTTCACGTTATGCCCTTCTAGCTCTATGGATTTCCTTTGCTTTATAAACCACAGTTAACTGCTCTATGAAAAGGACAAAATTCTGAAGGTTAGGTATGCCCACTGACATTTGCTGAAATACTGACTGGTGAGCAGTTTTATTTACAACCTGTCATGAAGAGATCAAAGGTAGCTTTTGACAGATCAGAGACTACTTAATTTGTAATGACCTGGATATTATAAAAACTTTTGACTAACAAATGTGACAGGAGCATACAAGCAGACATTTCTGTCTCTCCACCAAATGAGTTGTTCCTCACTGCCTTTTTTACAGACTTTAAAAAAAAAACTTAAACAGAGTCAAAAAAGAAAATTCTTCATAATTCAGTGATCAAATAAAAATTCTGAATTGTTAAAACCAGCAGATTTCATATTAGATCAATAATGTGGTATGGTTTGCAGTGGAGGTCTGTTTCTTTACAGATAGGATGGATGTAACCTGAACTTAAAAAAATTAACTCAATAGTAAACACACATGTATAAATATTCTTCTGTTGAGATACTTTGTCCTTCAGCAGCAGGGTGACTGGAACCTGCAGGTTTAGTGAAAATGGAATTGGACTGACTTTAAGGTTTCCATCATTATTTTCTAATTTGAGGCCTTGAACTTCCATCTAAGCTTCTTCCTTCCTAAGCTGTATAAATACTATTAACATTTCTACCTAATGACATAACCAGTTACACAGTTTTCCTTTTCTATCTTTAGGAGTCTTAATGTAGTTTTAATCAAACAATAGTAAAGGATTATTGACATCAGCCATTGTATCTTAAATGTACTTTTAAACTTAGAAATCTATAAAAATAGCTGTGAGTTTCTGTCACTTGAAATTATTACATTTAGCCTCTGACTCAGGCTATTCCCACTAGTAAACATCACCATAATTTCTGGGTATCCTAAACCAGAATGGGGCTATTTTAGCATCAAATTTTAATTATTTTTCCACAGATCAGATGATTTCTTACCTGTAAAAGTCTTAGACGTTGTTCATTGTTGAACCTTTCCACAGCAGCCCAGAACCACCGAATTACAATGTGATTGTCATGATAACCTGTTAAAACAACAAGAGCCTTCATACTTTCAGGTGCTCTGAAAAGTGGTTGAGGGAATAGTTAGTAAGCTTTTACTGGTTTGGCCCTAGGCACAATAACGCGATATTCTTTATCCAATTGCATCAAAAGGCAGAAGGTGAGAGAGAAATACTCCTAAAATGCTTAAAAATCCTAAAGGCAGAGAATGAATGTACTATGACAAAAAGAACTGAGATCTCTTGTGCAATCATTTCTTCCATTAATCAGTCACTAACAGGAATACTAATTCTTGAAATATTCCACTACTGTCCTACTTTATCTATCCAAAGCTACAAATGATGCTACAACCATCTCACAGTATCTCACAGTCCCCAAATTTTCTGTTGCTCTCAAATGATCTCAACTACCAGCCTGCAGTCACTGTGACTGCTTCTAATTTCCTGTCAACATTGAGTGTGTAAAAAAAAAGAGGAACATCCAACTAAGAATGGCTACCATTTCCATTTCTCTCCCAGGTACTCCCAGTGTGCAGCTGAGCATGGTACTTTCTGTGGACAAGAGTGTTCTGTCGTGCTGTCTTGGCAAGAACAGCCAGGAAAGAGCTGCAAGGGGATGCAACAAATCAAACTAAAATGGAAAAAATTACCTCCTTCCAACACTAACTTAACCAGAGAAGCTCAAAAGTTACTATAAATCTATCTCATGGGATGGTTCTTTACTGTCTTGAAAACTAGGTAGAGATCCAGAGCCCTCGACACTCTCACTGAAAAAGTCAAAATCCAAGTTACCTCCTCTGTACTCTGTATTATTTCTCCAATCACTCAAGTCAATTTCTGCTGTTCCAGCTATAACCAGTTCCAGTTCTCTGGCATCAAATACAGAAACCAGTCTTGCATCAACCACCTGTGAAAGGAAATAAAACGCATGGCAACATTTCTTCATGTACTGCTTTGTGCCTTCCCATAAAGTCTGCTACTAAGGTATTTACCAGGTATCATTCAGGTAATTCAGAATTCAGGTTTTGTCTTTTTAAACAAACAAGTCTCAGAGACCCAATGCAGAAACAGAGCAAGGATTCAATGGTATCATACAGTGATCAAGAGTATTGTCCAGTGCAAAGTAGATACATAACCACAGTCTTTAGATAAATGACTAAAAAAACTTTTTTTTACCCTCCCTTCCTCTTCCAATATCTGCAAGGGCATTTCTGATTATATTTGGGACCCTGTATTTTGGAAATGTATACAAGGAGAAAAATATTTTGGAAGGAGAAAAAAAGTAAATTTAATTTTGGAGCTTTTTACCTCATAGAAACCACGAACCAGACTTTCTGTTTGCTGTACAACTCCTCTCTCAATTCTCCATTTTACCATTCTCTCTATATATTCTTTCTTGTTCTTTTCAGTGACTGGAATATTGGCACCTCCTGGTTTTAGTTCCCGTTCTGTGATCTTAGAACAAAAAATGACCAAGTGACAACACAGTTATTATAAAGATAAAATAAGGAATTGTTAATAATTTAAATTTTTAGGCTGAAGTAATTCCTCAAAATCACTAACCAAGCCTGTCTAGCAAACTGGAATATGTGAAGTAAGAGAACATACAAAAATTATTTTTAAAAATAATATTTTAAATTCAATTTAGTCTGAGGAACCTCCATAATTAGATTTAAGAATAAGTTGAGAAGAAGAAACAATCTTTACAGTGACTAAAGCGTTGATCTTTTCTGAATAACACCTTAACAAAGGTATTGTAATACCTTTGAATGGCAACTTTGCTGCAAGTAAATTCAGGTAAACTACTTCTAGTAAAGCAATCCTAAAGTCTGATATTTCGGATATTCTCCAGAAAATCTCCTTAGCCAGAAAAACATTTTTGACCAGTTACAAATATTAATTCTTCCTCAGATTTCAACACTGGTTTCACCAGCATGAATTTTTAAAATACAAGTTCAAAGCAGCATGGAGGGACACTCGTTCTTCTGTCCAAATAAATGTCTATCTAGCAGTAGAATGCACCAAGGAAATGGAGAAACTTGCACACCTGCCCAAAAACTTCTTCATTTACAGTAAACGTGAGATCTAGGATATCGTGGATGTCATTGTCTTTCATCCACTGCAAACTCTGGTGAAACTCCTCATCCAGATATTCCAGGTCACTCAGGTCACAGAGTCTGACAGAAGAAAGAAGAAAACACACAAATACAGATGATGGCAGCAGCCTGTGCTCAGTAACTAAACTCAGACAAAACAGACTGTGAATGGGAGCCAAGAGAAACATCAATAAAGAGGACAATTTCAAATCTCTGTTTATTTGCCTGGTAACAGCAGTTACTGTATAAGACAAAGTAACTCTGTAAATATACAAAACTCCAGAATTTAATCGAAGACACATTGCTTCTTAATGGTGAGTCTGCCCCATAATTCCCGTGAAGCACATTTAGGAATTATGAAAATACATACATTGAAGAGAAAAAGAATCAAATAATAAATGAAATTTTAAGATTTTTCAAACAAGCAAGCAGTGTCCTTTTTGTTTATGTAGCTACACTGCCTCATCTACATTATTTGTTGAACTGCTTAGATTTCCAGCTTGCCACATAGTTGCTATACTTTCCCTTACCTCGTCCTTCTCACTAAAATAATGCTGCTAGCATTTAGGTGTTTTAAAAATATATGTGCAGTAGGAATGGATTAATTACTCCCCACTACTCGAACATACAATGTTTAATAGGAAAAAAAATGCTTCCAGACATTTCAAATCCAGCTTTCAAATAAAAAGTAAAGCACCTTCAGTTCACTTGGTCTTAGGGTCCAGACATGCTGAGCTAGCACAGCTCTCATTGTTTTAGCCAGAACAGAAGCAGTAGCTCTGCAAACTAAGTCTGAAGTCTATCAAAGTACAGCTCCTCAAAATGGAGATTGCCAACAATCAGTCTACCTCTGAGAATGGATGGTGCAGTCTAAGTTATGAAGTGATTCATACCCTATCCTGTGAGTCATTACATGACAAAGGAATAAGAACTCTATTAGTATCTGGAATAAGCCCACAGCACTGCATTGTACATCTTCAAGTCTAAGATTTTGTAGAAGAAAGATGTTAACAGCGCTAAAACAAAACACGAGCTTCTCATACTGATCACAAACAACATTCTGAGGTAGTGGGAACAAGGAAATTTTTCAAAAAATTCATGGATTGAAATCAGTTTGTTAAATTAGAAATAATGGACTGTCTCCTTTGTCAATACAGCATCATAAATAATCCATACACAAAATGGCATCATTGATGGGGAAGGAACCAAACAAAAGAGGAGACAGAACAATTCTACTCACATTCGGAGGAGGGCTTTATAAAAGGGTCTTGTAAAAAAGGCATCCAGCAAATACTGATGTATCAGAGCAAGACCAAGAATTCGACCACTAAACCTGAACCTGGAAGAGAAAGAGTTACAGTCGTGATGCTGAAACTTTGTGGTTGGTACACTGCTTTGTCATCAAAATTTGCATTTATTTCCAAAGAGCATTATTAAATCAGACAGCTATGTCTAAATTGTGGTATTTTTGTTTATTTCTTGGGTTTCTTTAACATTCTCAGTAAGGCTCAGGGAAAAAAAAATTTAAAAAGCAAGTCTGCAGGGTGTGGTAAATCCATCAGATACCTTAGTTACAACTGCTCAAAAATGTCAAATCTATATTTAACCCAATCAGCCCCTGCCAGAGCTGATTGGGTTAGAGCATTTTATAAATGCATTATCTCCCAAAATGATAGCCACTGTCTATTTCTATTTCACACCCCTACAGAATTAACTTGTTTTCATGTTATAGAGAGGCCAAAGTTTCTTTTAATCTTTCCCAGCCTGACAGCTCATGCTGCCTGTCTTTCCTACTTGCAGGGACTCCTTGCTCCCTCTTCTGACTGTGGTTAAGGAGTTCTATGTATATTTTCACTAACAGCGCCAGAAAGTTTTCTATGTATTGCAGTGTTCTCCAGCCCTATGTCAACAGAATGTAAATCTCCTTCTCTCACCTCTCCCTTTCTTCCCTTATTATCTTCATTTTGTTGGGTGTGTAAGGAGGAAGTTTGCCAGGGTTGAGATCAAATGGCAGCAACCTTGAAATAGGAGGGTCTTTCCAAACATTCCCATGAGAATCAAGATCCATCGTGGAAACTCTTCCACAATTCTAGAACTAGATTAAAGTCTAGTGTTTGTTTTCAGAATAAATGTTTCTTGAACTTTCTGTTTATGTATCCTTTACAACATTTTTATTGGAAAAATTAGGGCTTTATTATACCTGCTTGTACAATGTTTGCAAGATGAGGATGTGACTTGCAGAGCCTTCCCCTTTCTATGCATAAATTGCTTGTCACAGTGCATTTTCTGAATTCCCCGAGGCTGTACAAAACCAGCACTCCCTGAAAGAGATAGGGCTCATGCCTCCTTCATTCCCCAGGTCTCTGGTCCAGCACTGCAGAAGCCAGGGATGAATAAAAACCATTGGCAGAAGCTGCACAGCACCTAAGGGTTTTCTCTCACCTCTATGCCAGGCTGTTCTGCCTTTCCAATAGAGACTTGAGATACTGGAGTTCAACAGGCAGGTTGCTTCAAGTAACTGAACTGTCAACCAGATAATTTTCTTTTCATTTGTAAAATAGTAATGAGATTCCCCTCTAATACTCATTCTTCATAACTGGCTTTCAAAAAATAAGAACTCAGTGCATATGTGTCCTACAGAGATGAGCAGATGTCATTCCACTATTAATGCAATCCATCTACTTACACAGCAGAATTCTCTGTTAATAGTCACAGCACAGCTTTACAGATTTATGGTGAAGCCATGGCTTAAATCAACTGAGGGTGATGTAAACTGGTTTATAATTGTGAAAATAGGATTATGCAAAAATCCTCGATAACTGTTTTAGTAGCATGGCTGAATGTACAGACTGTTTCAAAGCTGTGTGATCAGCAGTCTCCCCCTTACCCCCAATTAAGATATCACCACAGATTTCCTTCCAATACGTATGTTGGGGTTTTTCCACTGAGATCTCTGTACTCTTTAGGAAGATTCAAACAAATTACATACAGTAATATGTGCCTGAAACCTCTCTTCATCTCATTAGCTGACAAAAAATCGATGTGTTGCTATTTTTTCTTGTTTTTTTCTAGTACACAAGAGGTTAACACTGCTTTGATGAAATGACTACTAATGTACAAGAAATGCAAGGAGTTGCGTTGTGAGACAATCCCATGATACATGTTCCAAATCATAATTTTGCTGACCTTGTGAGAAATAAGATCATTTAAAAAACCACAAGAGAAACCAAAATCAAGGAAGTCTAAAGGAATGCTATTATTTTGCTGCTGGTTAAAAAGATCATATTCTGGGTTACATGTCTTGAGCAGAGTTGAGCAGTTGTTCTACAAGTGGGAATAACAGAAAATGTATCTGAAAAGAAAAGAATTCTTACCACTCATGGTGATTGTCTACGAAAGCAGACATGGGACTTATTTGTACTGTGTAGGTATCGTTGGCTGAATATTCAAACAAACCATAATATGGATTGAAGAGCTCCCTGGACACCAGGAAAAAAAACTCTCTTGATGGTCCACTGTAGTCCAACCTTTAAAGAGAAACCTGGCATTACTATGAAGTAAGAGGCTTTTTTTTTTTTTTAAATCTACATTCCTTACACTATATCTTGATTAAAATTTCGTAAGATTTTAACCAAAATCCTTATCCATGCAGATTGCCTAATGCAAAAGTATGTGGAACTCTCAAGGGACTATTCTAAAATGGAACGGCTTGCAGGACTGGAATGAAGTTCTCCATGTGGGCTGCACTCAGAAAAAAGCTTTGGCTCCAGCTGTGGTGGCTTCTTTGCCACAGGAATATAACCAAATAATTGGGGCTGGCCAGGGCACGAAGGAGGAAAATCATGAAAAGAGCCAAAATCAGACTTATCTGCATCTGATAAATTAACAATGAAAATAAAAAATGGTCATATTTTGTCTTTGCAGACGTGCAACCATAGGACAATCTGAGGGATAATATTTCTGTTTTCCCTAGCAATATAATCTGAGATTACTTCAGTGATTTATGTTTCTTGGTCTAAATTTTCTTGTCTGTCTTCCAAACTTGAGTGCATTTAAATGTCTTTTGGAGAGTGCACTTCCTTTGTTGGGTTTTTTTATTTGTTGTTTTCTTCTTTTTTTCCCCTATTTCAAGATTCCAGTGCTAATGAATGTAAATAACCCCTTCTTCCTGAATGATAAACAAACTCATTGCTGACAATGCACTGAGACTGAATTGTGACATTACTCTGCAGGTCACCAGTGAAATGAGTTAGGTATGATGTTAATGCTCTATTAGAGCTGCAAAACAGAAATCCACGAGTTTTCCAGTGGGGAGGAGAGGTTTCTTATAACCCTAAGAAATAGACAGAAAGATACATATTTTATAGATAAAAGATTTAATATTTGACTCAAGTACTAAGACAATGCACAGACAGATGTACCACAGAGAAGGTCAGCTTTCACAAAGAACTCCTGCTACGAATGTTTTGGCTTATGAACTTTTACAGAAGACAACCACAAATGAGAGTTGGTTTTGAGGATGAAGTTGTCAGGAAAGTAAAGGCTAGGAGCCATTATCAAGCTGAGGACAAACCCTCTTTCCTCAGCTGAATAAAAAACATTTTCCCTTCAGTCACTTGGAAGCATTTCACTTCTGTTAAGCTTCAGCAGTGAAGTACTGAAACAGATCCTTACCCTGGCAAGAAAGGGTAGATTCCATCAACAAATTAGAGAAAAAAATTCAAAAATAGTTCAGTATCATGGACAACTGTTGGGTCTTCTTCTTGGCACGAATATCATTGTTAGTAAAGGGTCATCTGCAAGACTCTTGCAAACTTCTGGGATAATCAGACACACTAAGAAATCCTGAGATAGAAAGAAAACTGTGTGCTTGACTATCAGCCACTTCATACAGCTCCCTCTGTATGCAGTTACCGTGAGTCATGTTAAATAAATCAATCAGGAGAGTCCTGCACTGCCAGTCAGATTTATCCTACAATTAAAGGCTTGGCACAAGGGTGAGAAAACTTCATACAAGAAGTATGCAACCACACAACAGCTGCAACTGTGGGGCATTTGGATATTCAGGAGAGTAATATGTTGTTGGCAACATGACTCATGTCTCCTTGGAAGCACCATTAGTACTTCAGATTTACCACTCTTAAATGCAAAGCAGCTTCTCCTAGGAGTTCAAAGAACTCAGGAAAAACAAGGAACCATATTTTTTCTATCTAAATTTTCATAATGTATTACCAAAATGAATGAGTGTATAAAAACCACTAAATGAGCATCACAATTGATGAGTATAGAAACTGAAGATTTGAAGAAGATACACATTATGAGACTTATGACAGAAATCACTTGAAGAGCAATAACCATGTCTAAGTTGCCCCACTTACTATTTTATATACTAATAAATCAATACTTACTAGAATGTTGTATTATGCAAGTATTTCCTTACCCATTACTTTACGACTTACATCTCTTTACCAAGAGGAAAAGAAATGCAAAAGCAAACTCCTACTTACACTCTTAAAAAAGGAGGAGCAGATAGGAAACAATTAACTTTCAGTATTCCTCGTCTCCTCCACCCTGACCTGTCTTTCTTCACCTGGCCAAATGAGTACTTGGATGTGACACATATCCTTGCACCATCTCTCATGAAACAATACTGTTTGCACACATCCTTTCTTCATTAAAAACACAGATGTGTAAATAAAGGACTGACATCATTTTAATTTGACTTTGATCCTAATTAACTGATTCTTTTCCATTAAGGCTAGAGTTGCATGTAAAGATGGATATAATGGGGACAGGAGGTGTCACTCCCATTTCCAGGTCACTCTTCATGTTGCTGAGTGTTGAAATGCAAAAGTGTGACATCTGATGGAAATGGTGTATGTGGATCAATCTCTATCTCATGTATGATTTAAAAAATTTCCCTTTCATTTTTAAGTCTAATTTGTGGCTGTAGCTGTGAAAGTAAAGCCTTGTAGGAGCTGTGTAACACAGGCCTTGCTCCTGCATCCCCACCCTCCTTTGTCAATATAGCATAATCTCATTGTGCACCAGCCTTGCCATTCCAGTTCTGACTTTTTCCTCAGACAGCATGGTGATATTATTTATATGAACAAGTCCACACTTGGCTCTCAGCTGTAAACATTCTTTATTTTAAGACTTCACTGGGTCTTTATTAACACTAAGTGCTTCAGGGTGAACTTTAAACAAACAGCAGGATTTAGAGATTTTCAAAGACATATTAATTTTATCTAATCTTGTAGGAGATGTATCTATTAAAACTTTGCATTTTAAAGACTCACACATTGCATGGCAATAGCCCACACTACAGCATTCCAAGAGCTGTGCTGCAGTTTTCTGAATATCATGGAATAAAAATCTGAATGTTTATAAACATATTCACAAACCATTTCAACAACAGACAAGTGGGCTTTAAGACCTGCCAAAGGGGGCATAAATCAAGAGACAAAAGCAGCAAACAGTACATTGTTTCAGTTTCACTTGCAAAGGAAATCGAACCACATCTTGCTTTGCAAAGCACATCTCACAACCTGTAGCACATTAGACTTTCATTAGACACAGTTTGAGCATTCTCTGAATGTGACTTTGAAGCGTGGGGAATATTTGGGTTTTTTTTAACAACTGGCAACTGCCCAGTTGCTTTTATTTGTCATGCAGGCCCTGGCCTGGAGAGGCAGTGAGCATCTCCTGTAGCACTGAGGGCTTTCTGCTCTCAGTGCCTCAGACAGGGGCTAAATTAAGGACTGAGCTCATAGCCTACTCTGAAAGCATGCTCCCTCCAACAAATGGCAGCTGTCTTTTGGTAAGCCCTGGAGACCCAACAGCACTGAGAGAAAAGAAATATGAATAACACAAGAAAGTTGTTTGGGTTTTAATTTGCTTTCCCAGCAACATTCTGAAACACACACCAACTACTGGGAAAAGTCACATAAGCATTCACATCACTTCTGCAAAGGCAGAATATGTTACATTGCAAAATGCTTAAGAAGCCATCTTGAACAGCTGTATGTTCTAGGCTTGTGTATGTGGCATTTCCTGACCACAGTCCTTCCTCTTTTCACTCTAGACAACAAGTTTGGTGAGAGAGGAGCTGCAAGACACTGTGTTCTCAGACCACAAATACTTCCCTGTTCTACTCACCCTTCTTCCCCAACGAACGTGACATAGAGCTTATTTCTCTGCAGGTCTTTTCTCGAGTAGCCCATGATCTGGTTAAAGGCATCTTCTAACAAGTGATCTCTCCTGATGATTAATCTGAAGGGCAAAATTATTTTGAAACAGCAATTTGTGAACATGAACCACATTCAGAAACATCTATTTAGACAGCAGGATAGTAACCAGGGTGATTTCCTCCAATGCTCTTCCTTATGATTCAATAAAATGTCCTTTGTACAAAGAAGAGTAGTTTTGTTTTGTCTACCTTAGTTCTTCCTTAAAGTCTTAAGCAGAAATGTCCTAAAGCTGGGCCCCTAAGTTGAGTTTAACTGTGAGTAAGAGTCCCGTATTTTCCATAAAAATCAATCTCTTAACATAGAAAAAGATAAAACCATGGAAATTCACAGTATGATAAACCCAGAAACACACATCCCTACATTATCCTTGACGGTGGGATGGTACAAAAAGTCCAGAAGGAATAGCAGTTATTTGTACAAAACCCCACTGAAACATCTTATGTGAAAACGCAATGTACCTTCTGAAAGAAAAATTGTGAAAATGAGGAAGTGTCATGAAGATCTAAAATAAGAGGTGAAATAATCCTCCTTACTCAAATATTTTATCCTCTGCCAAAAAAATGTGTTTAATTAGTTCCCTGAAACTTCACTTGCCCTATATTCAAATGCTGCCTGTTGTGCGTGCCCATCAGACTGCAGCTGTTGCAGCCTGCAGGAAGGCAGCTGAACCCACCCCAGCCTCCTGCAAAGCCCCTCTGGCCCTGCAGAGCTCAGTGACTGCACTGAGCCATCCTGCCGAGGACGCGCAAGGGGACAGCCCAGGAACTGAGACGGCACCTGGGCAACAAGAGGACCCAGGCAGCAGTGGAAGTGTGCTGGGCCCTGCTTTGAACAGGTCAGCACTGCTGCCTGGGAAAGCAACCAGAGAAAACTTCCATTCACATGCCAAACTACAGCTTAAAAATCTACAGTGTGATGGCAAATAGGTCAGGGAAGAAAGGACAGGGAAAAAAGGGTGTAAGAAATGGAACAGATTATTACAGAGAGTGAATGCTCTCCACCAGTTATTTGCCCAAGCATTCAGGACAAAGCTTGCATAGATAAGGCTTTAACTGTTTATGATTTCATTAAATTCTAGGCAGACGTTGCTCAACCTTTGCCTCTTAAGACTTGTCTAAACAATAGCATTTTAATCCCATTTCAGTTTTGCAAAACTTCTAACAAGCTCACATGAATGAAGTCTGAGCTTTGCACAGATTTCTGCAAAATAAGAGAAGTGACTGACTGAAAGAAATAAAAAAATAGGAAACCCCTTTTTTATAATAGAGGAAATGATTAAATCATGTTCTAGTGCCTCATGGCTATGAGTTTGATAACTGGCACAAGACTTGGTAATTTACAAAATTTTGAAAGTATCTTGTGAGGATAATTATATGTAACAGCATATAATCACATGATTAGCAAATAAATGAAGGAGGGAAGACCTCACTCCAAGTACTCTACCATTCAGAGTGCTAAAATAAAAATATTAACAGTTTTTTTAAGGCAGTCCTTAAAGTTTAGTAACAGTTAATGTACGAATCCTCTTTACTAAAGAGGACTGTGGTATCAGGACAGGCAATGATGTACAAAAGATATGCCAATCTATTTTTTTTTAGTGGAAAAAGATATGAGAAAATATAACTGTTTATAACATAATGGAAAAATCCAGATGCCTCCTGTTCTGTAGGCCTCTTCCCAAAGCTTTTTTTGGCACTGTATCGATAATATTGTCTGTACAAAAACATAGCTGGAGGAAGCACAGAGGTGCTCAGAACATGCTGTGTGCTCTGCTATGAATTCCATGCTGGCATTAAGTCTTTTGTTACAGGTTTCATATTCCCAGAAATACCTGGGTAACCATAACATCTGCATTCTTTCTAATGGGAAGAAGCTTGCAGACGCGTGAGGCAAAGCACGCTGCCTGAAAAGAAATCCAGTTTCATGAGATGCACAACGTACTTCAATTTCCCTGGGCCTTGTCCATATCCTTTAGTCTCCAGCTTCCTGTAGAAGTTCCTCAACTTGGCTTCGAAGTCTCTTTTGTACGGAGCTGGAGCTCGGGCATTGGCACGCTGAGTACCTGCAGGGAGCAACAGGCAAAGAATGAGCTGAGTGACATGAACTGGTGGATGTCCCATCTGCTACTGGAAAGACTCCTTCACAGCAAAAGGTATGCATGGTATGTATTTGGTTTAGTCACCTTTATAAAGAGTAAAAGCTGCATATCTTCAATTCTGCTCTGCATCCAAGACTTTTTGGTTGCTCACTTCCTATAGTATCATCTTTCAAAAGTCAATCTTAAAAGAGCAAATCCAGGTCAATGCAAAAGATGTATTTTAAAAACAACACAAGCAACTAGAAAGACTTGACTTTTTGTTTTTCAAGTACACTTTATGTCTAACCTTTATAATAATTCATAAGGTAAATGTTCTCTTCTGGTTTTAATATTATCAGGAAAACGACAACTCAGAAATGAAGCAACAACAGACTGCACTCTGCATTGCCCCTGTTGACTACACTAAGAGGAAGAAGGAAAACATTTGGACACTCCTTAGTGGAAGTTTTTTTCCCCAGGGAAGTAACAAGGAAGAAAAATATAGGAAGAATAGAAAGAACACCAAATTTAAGTTTGTAGAACTTCTAATCTGTGGCTGCAGAAACATACAGGATAGTCATGCAATTGAATTTAATTTTGACAAACTGTTTTTGAGGGTCAATTTCTTGAAAGCAAGGAGAGATGAGAACTGCACACCAAAAAAAAAAAAAACACCTGCCCTGCAACTGCATGTACAAGTTCGGTATATGCAAATTAGGTGTTTAGTCTCATCTGTTCTGAAAATGGCCATCATTAGGACTTCCACTGCCTCTCTGGATAAATGATTTCCACCGATTTGATTGCGAGGGGCAGGGTGCCAAGGAGGCAGTTGAACTCCTTCCCTGAGTGGCTGTGTAGACATCCCACACAAAAAATTCAAAAGATGTTTAAAATTTTTCATGCTCTAAAGTACACAGAAGTTGCCAACTACTTCTCTGGATCTAGTGGTCACCTGTAATGCACTGAAAGCACAAATGAGCAGTTTAGCAGCACTTCTCTGCAGAGTTGTGGCTTTTAACTCAGTTCCGCATGCAAGTTTGCTTTTGGCTCCCGGCATGAACCGAAGCCAATCCAGAAACACTGACTGCTGCTGTGGGGAAAGGCATGGGAACGTAAGGTTTCAGGTAATACAAGAGAGGAGGTGCATCCGTTCAGCCTGTGGGCAGAGACAGGGGAAGGAGAGCAGCCACAAAGCCCATGGGTCTGACGAAAAGGCGACAGCACATCCTGCGGAAGTGGGGGCTGGAAGGAGCTGCACAGTCTATCTGTGCAGAGATCAGAAAGAGCCAGTGAGCTCACTAACAACACCGAACGCCATTGAACAGGTCTTTAAAAGACCTGTCTGACCAGAAAGACACTTGGCACTTGTTCCAGGCTGAAGTGAAGTGTGGGAGGAATAGTAAATATCACGGAACCTGCAGGGCTCCAAAAGGAGCATGAAGGACGCCTCTGGCAAAAAAGATCGTGGTCACTGATTCATCTATAGTGGTTTTCCTCTTTTACTGAGAGCACCAAGAGCTTCTAAAGGGACACTCAGCTGAAATCTCCTGAAAACTTACAGGAACAGTAAACAAGCCTTTTAACTATTGGCCTTTTCCCTCTCTTGTTTTGGTTTGGGTCAAACTATGTACAAAAACGCAGTCACCAGAAAAAGGCAACAAAAATATACTTTGATGTTAACCCCTCAAGGAAGCTGGATTTTTTTTTTTAAAGGGTACCACAAAACATGAATCTAATACCATATTACTTCATGGTCCAGAGATCAGCATCATAATGTTCTGTCAGCACATGACAAGTCCTCAGTGCAAATCAGATGCATATGCCAAGAAATTCCTGGGCAATTATAGTGATTACTTCCGCCTTGGGAACAAAAGATGTTAATGGAAGAGCTAAAAACCACCGGTGATGTGATAATCATACTTGATTTTCAAGGAGGTTATATTCTAAAGCAGATATAAAGAGTAGCTTCATGACTATTCGTCTTTTCCAAAACAGAAAGTACAAGTGATTGTGACTGATCTGAACAATGGATCCTTAACACCCCACCTCGTGCAGTGCAGCACAGCCAGCTTAGCTGATGAGAAAACACAGAGCCTCCATAGAAACATGGGCTATTTACAATTTCTCATCAAAAAAGTCATTTGTACACCAACACAAACGTGCATGCTTGCAGACTGACAGGGAGATTCAATGGTCTCTCTATATTTTTCTGTGAGCCAGAAGAAAGATTACAATTTTAGGGAGAATGAGACTAAACCCATCACTGTTCATTCTCTACTATCTGCTACTACTTTGAATAAATGAGAATATCACATGTTAAAGATTGAGTGTATTTTGTAATTACTTTGTTGGAATGAAGCTATGCCCAGCATGCTTTGGTGCATGTACCAGTGATTAAGAAATCTTAACTGTGGAAGCCAAAACTGGTTTTATTTATAAAAGACTGCAGGTTTGCAGTTGGAAGTAAGATGTATACATGCAGATCATTCCCTTCTTTTCTATAAAGGGAAACAATTGTATCCAAACCATATACATACTGCAAGTATTAATAAATGTGAATATTGTATTTCACTGCTTCGCAGAATGCCGTAAGACCATTAAAGTCTTCAGATAGTTTCTTCAGAGATATCTTACAGACGTCCTTTGTCCAACAGCAGGAAAAGCTACCACATGTTTATGAATGCATTTAATCTGATTCCATGAAAAGGCAAAGCTTTTTGTTACTGTGGACTGGGAAATGCCCATGAAAATCACAGTATCTTTTTCTGATAAAAACTTCTTGCTGTCTGGAAATACCTAGAGTTGCTTACACCCTAAATGTTCTCTATTTATCTATGCTTTTCTTACCAAATTTGTAGAACCCCCCTTAAGCCACTTCTGATTTGTATATTATCTTGAGGAAACTAAGCATAGCAACATATATCAACGTGGTTTTCAAATGGAACTTGTCATACTTGCAATAATTTAGTTCTGATCTGCAACTCAGAATCTGAAATATTGGTTTCCTTCCGTTCTGACGTGAATATTTAGACAGCTGCAGTATGCTGTGTTGTGAACTCATGTTAAAGTATAACGAGCTGGCTTTTATACATAAAATTGTCCCTATTAAAATTGCCATTTTGATATACAGGTATTAGATCTATACTTTTAATTCTCCAGGCATCAAGATGATGGCATAAGCAGTCACTTAGTTGTTTCACATCAGTGAGAAACAAGTCTGAATGTTTTTTTACAAGTCAGAACAAAATCACAACCCCTGAAATTGCAATACACCCAGCAAAGAATTTTGTGAGCCCAAGGCAAAAGTTCAAGTCTGACAGCCAAATGCAATTGTACGTGTTGACTTTGCCCAAAAATAGTTCTAGATCTTTGTCTTATCAAGGATGAGAAGTGGTTTCATGGAGCCCCTGCAGAAGCTTTGCCTGAGCAACTTACCTGGAGAGTTCTGAGGTGAAGACACCGGCGAGCCTCGTGGGGACTGGCAATAACTAGGATGAAGTAAGGCATGTGGCGGCACATATGACATTATTTCCTCCTCAAACAAGCTGGAAAAAAGGAGCAAAGAAGAAAGAATACATTTATTGAATAATTGGCAGGTGTCACTTTCTAGGAATAAATCTCTAGTTATTAACCTGCTTTCTTTGGAAGTCACTTACCTGTTTCTACTGTGCACACTTAAGAGTGCTACGAAATATTTTACTGCCATTTCCTCAAGCAGATTTTGAAAGTACTGGGAAGGAGTAACTGCTATATGGGTATTTGTTCTCAAGGTTAAAATATAGTTAATCAGCCTTGAAAAATCATGGGCCTCCCTATTTTTTTTTTTTTTTAATGTTCTCATTACAAAGGGGTCAATAACTTTATTCAGAAACATTCTAAGCCTCCAGGATTAAGAGTCACATCTGAACTTGTTAAGTATATTGACTGGTAAGCTTGTTAGCATAACATTTGATGTTTAATAACACTCCTGCTGAACCAGGTATCACATCTAGCGTGTTCAAGCTCAGTTACTTCATGCTTCATCTATTATTGATACACAACTTTTAACGGAAAAAAACCCAAACATTTTGCAGCCTAATAACTGCATGTGTGTGTGAGTATGTATGCATATATAAATATATTAAAATTTCAGTCTTTTCCCAAATTTGACACAAGCAAATCCAAAAAGGGACAGAATATCTAATGTCAGAATGGATCTGGTATCAAAAGGTACTCTGAATGTGAAACATGACACAAATAAACTGCTGCAATAGTACGCAAAAATTACTTTCAAAAATTGAGCTATAGAAAGAACTGCAAGCCAATCTTATACTACCCAACGCAATGAAAACAACATTCAAATGAAAGATGTTTTTTACTAAGTCTGTTCACCAAACAAGTATCTAGACTTTTTTTTACATGGATTTTTTTTAAATGGGTCCTTTCTGACAGTTCTTTTTGCAGTCATGGCCATGTGGTGTTTTCCTTCAAGTTACACATAAAAATCTTAAAAAGTTTTTTAAGAAACAATATTTACATTTCAAAAAGGCCCAAAGACAGATTTAAAATGAGATTTTTTTTTAATAGCTGTAATAATTTGGAGATTTAGGGACCAGAAAGGATTATCAATATGCAACCTGGCCTCAAAATACAATTACTAATGTCAATTCTATTTCACTAGATTCCATTTTAAAGGTATCTGTGAATTTCTTGATGCACTTTTACAGTGGATGAGAGCACAGTATTAAGACAAAAGGGTTTAATTTTAGCAAAAAATCTGCCTGATTTTTGGTAATAGCTTAAATGAAAACTACTAAAGAATCAGCTTTCCATTTCCTGAAGTCTGTAAGAATATTGCCTTTACTAAAGAGGACAATGCTTGACAGCACAATGAAGAGGCAAGAGAGACATTAAGTAATAAAAACACCTCTCAAGTATCTGCCTTTACAAACCAGACCTTCCCAAAGCACAGAATTAAACAGATGCAGTCTAAAAGTAGCACAAGGCACAGAATAAAGGTCTGAGCTGTATCACCTTTCTAAGCATCAGGGCTGGATGCAACAGGACAATTAAAGGTGGTCTGGGCAAATCCATATAAATCACAAGCACAGTGGTCTCGCACCTGCCTTTCAGATTCCATTGTCCTATGAAAAGTGTGAACTTCAACTAGCATCTAGAACTGAACATGATGAAAATAAAACCTGAGCCTTGAGCTGTAGCTCTCCCAGCTGCAAGTCCAGGGACTGAAGGGGAAATGACTGGGTGACACCATCAGCACACACTGCTCCCTGAAAGCTCCTGAGCAGCTGCCACAGAGAGTTCCACATGTGCAGGGGCAGCAGCAGTGCCTACCTGAGTAACATGACAAGGTCTGCATCACTGGATAAACGCACCAGCCCAGGTGTTCCCTCTGTCCGGATGAACTGGATCTTCTCCCTGTGCAAGCAAAAAAGGCTTTCAAAATACCTTTTGCAAATAAGGCATCAATGTGTACCGCAGCAACAAGTACAGAGTGTATCAGAAATCTCTGGGTTATGGTTTTCTCTACTTTTTTTCCCTGCCAAACCAAGTCCATGTGAGCAGTAAAATATTGTTCTGAGGAAGGATGCTCCCGTTGCCCTCATGCTCTTGGCAGGTAGTACATTCACCCAAAGAGTAAAAAAAAAAATCCCTCAAATTCGCACTCCAGTCCATTTCTCTGAATTCAAAGTAGGAGGCTGAAACCTGTAAAAGGACATTCCTACTGTGAAAGTGAACTCTTTAAAGAGTGCACTGTCTCTTCTGAATCTCAGTACAAATGCAAGCCCTACATTACAATGTGTACTCATGAATTTAAAGCCAGCGTTTGCATACCACACTGCACTTGAGATATCTTCCAGTAAAAAAATCGTATTATTTCTCCCCTCTATTTTATCCAAGCACACATCCTTTCTCCTAGACTCAGTTTGGTCACTGTTATGGAATCTACGCATCCTAAGTTCTGAGAATGGTTACACACAGAATTTTAGGATCTGTACTGAATATAAGTCCTTGGATTCCTATTCTTTTTCTCTGCTGATCCTTTCCCTGTATTCTGAAATACAAGTACATCCTTCACCTTCTTTCTTTATCAGTATGATAGTACAGTAGAGATAAATTCTAATTTGGCTTTACACTTCTGGAGGAAAAGAAAACAAGAACCAAACCCATGTAGTAAAACCTGTCCCAAATCTAAAGGAGAAAACTCCCAAACAGAAAAGTAAAGACCTCTGTATAAGAACAGCAGCATTAGCTCAGCACAAAGATTATGTCTACCCCTTATCCTATTACCAGCAATGACAAGAAAGTCAAAAACACTCCATACAATTGGCAGGGCAGGGACATCTGGACACTTCCAGATCCCACTTCACATTAGTGCCCAAATGGCAAGACTGGAGGAAATAAATGGTGGATTACGAAATATATTTTAGCATTCGGTTGGCAGCAACACCGGAAACCAGAAGGCCATTTTCTGGGTTAACTAATATATGCAGCCTTCCAAATGAATGCAATCCATGACTTCCTGGGGCTGCCAGTGAGAGTTGTGATTTCAGTGTTATTTCTTTAATATATGTGCTTTTTACCTTCCATCAAGCTATAAATTATATTTAATGTATAACAGGTGCCTTTGCCTGAAGCCCTTTACATTATTTAGCAGCCTCTCAGATTTACCTGCAGTGGCTTGGAAGAAGATTTAATCTTGGCAACATGCATGATAAAGATATGGTAAAGTATAATGCTCTCACTCCACCATCAGACCTCTGAACAGCAACTTTCTACATGTAGCATACTTTCATTTTATACTTTAATAGACTCTCAACTTCTTATTTCTTCTTTCTCTAAGGGAATGAGAAATTATTTTAGACAGAAAATGTCAGAGATCTTTTCAAATTATCTTGGTCCTTTTTCACTGGCCAGATACTAATTTTCCTCTTCACCTATGTAATAATTACCATAATATTAAAAAGAATAATATTTAATATCATTATCATTTCACTTCAACTGCACCGAGGTCCTCAAAGGAAGAGATTACTGGCAGTTGGACTAATCGCTATAAAAAAAAATTATACAAAGAATTTATACTGAAGGATTTTAGTTAGGTCTTAATTTATTAAGTGTTATAACAATGTCCATGGAGTTGCTTAGTCTCACAATGTGTCAAATAGACATGGATTCCAATAATTTCCTAAATCAGGGTCTTAAAACACTAAACAGGAAAAATAAAACTAGGATCTTTATAGAAATTAAAATGTTACTGGAGCATCAGCTTTAGAAGGATATAGGAGAGAAATAATGGAAGACAATATACCTTAATCAAAATACTAATTTCAAATACTAAAATTAGAATGGAACCATTCAGCTTAAGAGAATGGCTTTTCTGACCAATCACATTCAATGTAAAATAAAACTATGTTCATTAAAATCCCCAATCATTCTGCTGAAGAAAGTCAGTTAAGGCATATATCTTCAGTCTCCTTCCAAATTAAATGTACAGAAGGACATATAATCTCAAGTAAATTAGGAGGTACAGAAAACAGTATCTTTTCTCCTTTGATCTTTCACTTTTAACCCGAAATCCATCTTTTCTTGAGAAAGTCTCAGTTTGTGGGAAATTATGAATCTGTAATCAGGAAGCAAGGTTCTACTAGAAGCAGAATCGGGGAATACCAACAAGCCTTGTGAACAATTTGAACTCTAATTTGTTAAAAAAACCCACAACACACATGAAGAAAATTACACCGATTGCTATCAGACTGAAGGAAATCAAGCACCCTGGGAAAAAGAATATGAAGCAATAAAACTACAAGCAACCAGAAGTTGTTTGTATACTACATCCCAGCAGATTTCAAACCAAGCCTGGTGGGAAAAACTTGCCCGCAGTGATATGGGCACAAGTGTTTTGACATGCTGAGAACTGTAGATTTCTGCTGTATTTTCTAGAGAGTTTGTATTCTGCTAGTATGTTGTTTCAGGTTTGGCAGCTAGAATTTCTTTAGAAGGTAAACCACATCTTTAACACAGAAGTCACATCACAAAACTTGTTATACGACACAAGGAAACTGCAAAACAGGGCAGCTTGCTGAAGTTTGGGAACTTGAAGGACACAGAAGAAAAGGGATCAGTAAGTAACACAGAACAGAAGAAAAATGAGTACCAGTGCTGGCTGCCATGCCAGCCAGTGGGTAGGCCTCTGGAACACAGCACTGCACAGGACAGGCTGCCAACAATCAAACCAATCTTTTAAATGTAGTGTCCAAGGAAGAACAGATACATTCATTTCAGTTCTGGTCACTACTATCCAAGTTGCTGGTGTTTCCATTTCCAAGTCTAAACATATGAGGGAATTACAACAACCACACAACAAAGATCATCCTTCCTCAGATCTTGCTGCACTGTGCACAAACCTGTAGATATTCAATTTTGTAAATTTTGGAGAGACATCAAAAATTCTGATTAATATAAGATTACCTCCAGACGTCATGAGGTCAGAACAGCCTTTCTCTAAAGGTGCTTTGCAAAGATAAGGACAAATCCAAATGCCATTCTGCCTCATGCTCCCAGCTGAATGAA
This sequence comes from Anomalospiza imberbis, assembly GCF_031753505.1. Taxonomy (NCBI): domain Eukaryota; kingdom Metazoa; phylum Chordata; class Aves; order Passeriformes; family Viduidae; genus Anomalospiza; species Anomalospiza imberbis. Next base: position 28,763,808 of record NC_089687.1, on the reverse strand, counting down.
CAGGCACATTTGCTGTGCCATCCAGCTGTCTTGGCACATTAGGAAGACATCAAAAAATCTCTTACGTTAGTTGTTCCAAACATTTTCTTGTAGGTACCTTTATTTGATAATTAAACATTACCTCTGTTCTCATCAACCTTGTTATAGTAGGCTGTTACACAGAAACACAGTAAACAACTATTTCCCACAGCTTTATGAATATGTTTGAATGCACCAGAAGTCTAAAATCTGTTATGTTCCACTGTTAACTAAGGAAAGTAGCTAATTGTAACTAACATTTTTTACTGCAATGGGAATAGCAAACTTCACTAATTTTCTTACCTGAGTGAATGATTCCTGGTAAGATCTGGTTGGCGCTCTTGTAGAATTTCAAAGATATTGGGCTGCCGCAAAAATGCAACTATCTTGTCATTGTAAGCTGAAAATATTAACAAAAATATCATGCTGAAACAAGGAGATCCCAAAATAAAGGATGCCATTCCTTTTGAGTCTTCAACAATAATGACACACTTCACCTTCACAGTTTTAAGTTTAGAAGTATTGGGTTGATGCTGTCGTATGTAAGGCTACTAATTCTATTGTCTTTTAAGGAACACACTTTTTATGATTATAAACCAAATCTCATTGTGACATATCCTTTCCACTGCTAACAGCTATAATTCTGTTAGCAATTTCTATTATATTTTAGCACTCACACTCTTAGCTAAGGTCAAACCAGAATATTTACTGTTAGTATAAAATTGCAGGGACCTTGGTTTTCACTGCATCTATTCTCACAACTTAAGCAGCCATTGGAAACACCCGTATCAAATCCTCATTAATGGCTGAGCCTGTGAAGCATGCACACCATGTCCAAGGCAAGGGGGAGGATTTAAACAGACAGAGGTTTTCAAGTAAACATGCCACAGTACAAAGAGTCAGAGTCAATCGGATTAATTTATCTTGATTTAGCACAATGTGACAGCTGTTAGATTTAACAAGCTACATTCTGTACGTGGTGGCACAGAAGTCAGTAACTCTGTGTATGTAACTGAGAACAGAAGTTAAGCTAATGGCTAATTCCAAGCTGATTAACACTTTCTGTAATCCTGCCAAAATAGATGCTCACAAGTTGTGGAAAAGAAAAAAAAAGTTAAGTATCTCTGGGAACACATGGAGTTCAATTAGGACCCAATCTGACTCCCTGGCTTCAGTTCATCCTGTGAGCACACAGAGTATGTGAGCTAGGAAGGTAAAATCCATCAGTTATTTGGTTCTGCACGCTTCCAGCTCTGAAAGTTCCAACTGAACACTGGGGAAATGCTGATGGACAGAAGCCATAACAAATGGCAACCTCTAGTCATCCCAAGTGAATGGAAACCCCAGCAGTGCACACTGCCATGAGCCCTCAGTGATGGAAAACTCCTCCGAGCAGAGGCTGGATGCTGACGTACCCACTGGAACCACATCCTGGTACTGAGCTCTGCTGACTGTGTTAAATGTGCTGGATGGTCTTGGCAAAACTGGGGGTCCTGAATGACGGGAGTCCTCTCCGACCTGAAAACGTGCAAGTAACCACAGTGAGTGTCTGTGCCAGCACAAGCACTCGGGTACAGAAAAGTGAGAATTTATACGGCTTAGAACCAAGCACATACGTCAAGGCTTTGCTTGATCACTACCCCCAGTAACCACTGCAGCAGGAAGCAGCTGAGCTGTTAGGACAGGTACTAGCAAAACATTATTTAGCATACTGGGCCCATTAATAGGAAGAATCAAAACTGATGCAAAATTTACTGCTAATTTTAAACAGTCCCATTCTGAAAAGAGACCAAAAAATTAAAACTGGGATACCTTTTTTGATTTTGTAATTTTATTTTGTCTTTTGTAATTAATAGACATCTTTATCTATATGAAACATTCTGGAAACCAAATTCTGCTCCTTCATTAGCACCTCTATTACCTCTGTGCATAAATGCAGTTTCCCTAAATTTGAAGTGGAAAGATGTTTGTGGCTGAAGCCTCAAAGGAGAATAAAGAAATGAGTTCACATTCAGGCAAGTCAAACAAGCCCAAAATTGGTAAAAACGCGGCTCCTAGAATAATTCAGAAACACTGTTCTGTTTTTCTTGTATTCACCTTCTGGACTTGAAAAAAACTGCATGTGAACAATTTTTAGGGTAGAACCACAAAATAAAATTGTTCTTAGAGGCATTTGTTATGTTAGGGCAACTGCTGCAGTTTACTGCACCAGGAGGTTTCAGACGTTTCTCAGAACTCAGTATTTTATCTCTATAAAACATTTGGTCAACCTCTTTTTCATCCTGCTAGACCTCTTTGTTTACTTCTCCATTTATCTGCCTACATGTAATTGTTAGCATTTGAACTGCACTCCCAAGCTTCAAAGATCTATAAAACATCTAACTGCAAAAGATCAAATAATTATACAAGGTTGCTTTTGAATCCAATCTTTGAAATCACAAAGCAGCAAAAGTCCCGAGATATCTCCCGAGACCTTTTTGCTCTCTCATAATATTCTTTCAGAAAAATGAAGAATTATTTCCTGTTAGGCAATGTGCTGGAAAAGGAATGCCATTATTATTAGCTCCAGCTTCACGCTGCAGTTCAGCTTTAGCTAAAAAGGCATTCCTTACACTGGTTCATGTTTGCTTTAGAGCATCTCCCTGTAAAAACTGGGTCAGTGGCTTCAAAACATCAAAGTTCATGGCAAGTTAAAGCCAAAGAAAGTATTTCCTTTTTTTTTTTCATTAAGTACTCATCTTTTGCAATAATGTACGGTTCCTTTATGCAGTAGCTTAAAAATAGGGAAAAAAATACATATATTCAATATGCAATACATAAGCTCTAAAGTGCAGAGGAAAAACTGGTGTTCAGGTTCATACATACATAAAAGAACATCATTGCATCATTAATCCTAGAATGGTAATACTGTATTGAATTGCTATGCTTGATATTCCTATCTGGAATTATACCTCAATTCAAGTTACAATTGTAACAATATCAAGGAAACACTTCCAAAAGGGCACACTGAAACATGGTTTAAGAAATTTCATGCATCTAGATGGAGTTGGAAATTTTGACAGGTAAGCATTTTGACTATGTATGTGCAATATATACAACCATTTCTTGTTGGATAAACTATACTTATTTTGCAGCATTGACAACTTCAGCAACATGGTCGGCACAAATACCTGTTTTAAGTGCAGAGCTACTGGATTAAAGAAAGATAATTTGAATGCATATTGGGTAAAGTCAAGAAAAAAAAAATATTTCTGCTCTGCTACAAATCAATAACAACAGAAATAGTTTACCTTATTCAAGATCTAAATAGCTATATGAAGGCATATAGCTTCTTGCCTTATACACAACATCACCAAACTGATGGAAAATGGTACTTAAAACCATTTGCAAAATATACTTGATACTGGAGGGGGGCTGACTAAGCCATGTTCACACAGGATGTGACAAGACATGCAGCCAATGCTGTGGCACTTGCTGCAGCTCAGTGGAAGCCCTGTTAGAGAAGCGGCAGACAAGATTCGTGTTTGCTCTGAAACAGAGGCCTGGCAGACCTTCATCTGCCACAAGACTGAGCTAAGAAAAGGATAAATCAAAGCATTTCTCTTGCTATTCTGAACTGTATTATTTTTAGTTCCAGGCATAGAATAGCCCTCTCCTGAAAAGACAACCTACAGCCAACAGTATGGAGGCTTTAAAATGAAGTACAACTGAAGTCCAAGTCACTGCACATACACAAGGTTACAAGTATAAGGAAGTGACAACAATATGGGGCCTGCCAGTGAAAATGGTGCACAAAAACATAACAAAATAGTATTTTCCATGTACTTCTGATCAGAAAGTACAGATGAAATACATATTCAAAGGCATATAACAGTCTGATAAAGCTGTATGTGGTATGATTTTTTTACACTTCATGGGAAAGTTGCAGAACTAGATGTATAGTCACACATGAATCTTTTCCCCCCTCTTATTTTGCACAGTTACATATGAACACACTCGGCAGACACCATGCTAGACAATACACAGTTTGTCAGTGAAAGACTAGATACAGGAATCAGCAATCTGTAATCAGATGCTCTCCTGTGGTTAAGTGGGGTTACTGCGGATTCAAAATAAAAACTCCTGTTTCATATTTTTCCTCTGAATTCATACATGTTAAAAGCAACAATGGCTAGCAGAAAATATAATAAATCCTCACAGAAGACTGGTGCACTGTTAGAGAAGAATCATGCTCCTCCCCACATGGAATGATGTGGAAGAGGGAGGGGGTGCTCCCGAGGAGGAGGCCCAGACCCCACTCACCTCCCCCGCACTGTGGCTGCGCTGCCGGGTCAGGTGCTGCCGATGGACCAGCGCGCTGGTGGGCCTGCTGCTCTGCAAGGGCAGCCGCGGGTCGATGAACGTCGTGGTGCGCGAGTTGTGGTCCACAAAGAAAGCCTGCAGAAGGACACAGAAGACAGAATTCATCAACGCTTTTTTTATTCATTAGGTCTGAGGTTAATGTCTATTGGGGATCCAGGTTTCATTGATCAGGTGGGGCTGTGGAAAGTCTGTTACTGTGACTTCCATTTCCTTTCTGCAAAAGGAGGACAACACTTTTCCATCCGACCCAAAGGGATGAACTGTTGATTGTCTTACTTTGTTCGTGTCTATATAAAGTCCTTTGAAATTCTCATCTGACAAGCATCAGAAGCGGGAAGCTTTATTATGACTGTCAAGAAGAGAAGACTTGGATATTTAATAAAAGTAATCCTGGTGTATTCTCCTTTTCATTCCTTTATAAGCATCTAAAAAGGTGTCATTAAGTGGCAAACCCATTACCTTTTGTGAAGTATTTACCATATAATTATGAACAAAATTGGCTGTATGTATGTCAAGTGTATGCTTGCATCCAGTGATGAACTATGATTACAGACCAACAGGCATTTTTGCCGTATTTCTGCTACAACTATTCTAAAGTTCACTGATCTTTTTTCTAAAAACCAAAACAAAATGCAAAAAAAACCTTAAAGCACCATCCTACCATCCCAAAAAAAAAAAGAAAAAAGAAAAGACCTCTGAAAGCCAAAAAGAAAGGTCAACCAACAACACAAAGATGATGGCAACAAAAAAATTTACATCAGCTAATTGATGAGAACAACCACATATTGGCCAGTCAACCATTTGCTGAAAACAAGGTCACAGGGACATGTATCCTGGAAAATTAAAGCTGCCTACAATTCTACCCAATTTGAACCAAAAAGGTTTCTACACCCTGAAATTTAAACTTTTTGTAGCACCAGTGTTGCACTTGGAAACCAGCACTGTTCTATTTCAACACACTCTGCGTTTTCTGTCACAATACTGGAAACGTGGAAGTGGCAAAAAAAAATCTCAGTTTTGAGCAGGAGAATTACAGGAAAGTGACATCTGGTCTGAGGAATCAAAAAATGTGGACCAGCAGAGAGGTGGTCAGGGACTGCGGGAGCCATTTCTGTGTTTGGCTACCAGTGAGGTACTTCGACCACAGTTCCACAAACAATTTATTCTTGTGGTGTCAGCAAAAGAAACATTCTCATCTTTCCCCCTCCTGACCACTTGTTTCATCCCCTGTGTGCCCTTCCTGCCTTGTGCTGGCACAAGTGTTTGTGTAGCCATGCAGTGAACCCATCAGAGGTTCTGGTCCAGGCTAAAATTACTCTCTTTTTGTCCCTCTCCCTGCTGGCTCCTCTAACCTTGCTCAGCTCACCAGGGATGAGAGTAGAGGAGAGCAGAACCACTTTTCTGGCAGCAACACCAGCTTCTAGTATTCATGGAATCATTGTTTCAGATTGGGAAAACCAGACCAGAGCAAATGCAATTCTTCTTACTGCTGTGAAGGTAGGTAGACAAACCAGTGTGGCATGCTATAGAGCAACTAAATGTCCTTATGGACTGCAGTGGGAGAAAATGTTCGTACTTCCATTTCTCAAGGAAGGAGAAGCATATGGAGAGACACCACAGTTGCAGAACCCTGTAAGTGCTCCAGAAAAGAGCACCAAGCTTCCTGTAGCCCAAACAGCAATCACCTGTACCTGCAGCTTGTACCTACAAGGGAGGAATCCCATCACCTGAGCAGTAAGAACCCTGTTCTGGCCATCTGATATAGTCACAGATATGCAAGTGAAACAGTTTCACAGTTCAAACACTTGAAAGCGTATTCAATAAATGAAATTTTAATTGCTACATCTGAGCCTGATGCAGGACTTTTTACCTTGACAAACAATGACCCACCCTGCAATGCAAGCATACAGATTAGAGAATACAAAACCAGTGAGAAAGAATGAAAACCATCATGAAATTTATATTTGGGGCCTGGCAGATGACTGGAAGAAACTGCTGGAACACAGCCAGTCTTTCTGAAATTTTTTCTCCTGACTGGTAAGATCTACCTACTTTACTAGCAAGTAAAGTTTGGGGATTTTTTTTAAGTCCTCCTATCTCTTTTACCTAGTCTGTGTACATTTATAAGATGTAAAGCACTTTCAGCAAAACACAGGTTGATTTCATTAAGTCAACACCATACTGCAAATCACTTTTTAAAAAAATCCTGATTCAATAAAGGAGGTAGTACTCTTAGAGCTGCACCACTCAGTTCCGAGCTAATGCAGCACTCTAGTATTGCATGCAGTGTTCCACAGCATTCTATTTAAATAACAATTCAGTTTAGACATGAAGATAAAGACAATCATATCTTATTTAATATGTATGGTTGCAGGCCAGTTCATAGTAGCCTACTTTAAAACAAAGCATAAATTATCACTTTGAAGCTTTAGTGAAGATAACCATTGGAGCTTCAATGCTTTGGGCTAATCTGGACACTGGCACATAGCTCAAAATATACTGTGGTTCACAATATCCTTTCAAAAAAACTCCTCTCATAACTCCTGCCTAGCTATAATCCATAAATCTACAATGCTTGAAGAGACTGACATAAAATAGGCAGTGCCAAAACTATATTTAGCCCATTAAACATGAATAGTTGCCCTAGTTATTCTTCCAGTTAAAACCTATGAAGCTTGCTAAAATACTTTTTCTTCCTATTGGAGACCTCATTAATCTATTACTTTGATTTCTTTAATTGTAGAGAGAAAAACTATGCTCCAATAAATGTGCTCTAATAACTTCCTGTGTATTTGCACATCTTGCAGAGATCTAATTAAAAAGCACAAAGACTTGCATCTGGCTTTAAAATACAGACATGTGCTTATGCACACTGCACAAATGCATTACCTGTACGATGTCTGTGTGTATGCACATGGACACTGCAAGGTAGAATCTCAAAGCTCAGCTCAGGGGCCTATTAAGCCTGTATAATGCTTCCTGCTAACACATTTTCCAATGGCTTTCTGCCTCCCTGGGGTCAGTGACTGATGAAAGATCATCTGTAATGCCCATCACAAACTACACTGTGGTCACAGACCTTTTAGGGAGGACTGCACGATATTATCACCTTCAGGGGATACACAAAGGAGCCAAAGAGGAGTGGGCAGCTGGGCTTTGCTGTGCAGCTCTGGAGGGAGTTCAGAGGTGGGCAGTCCCCAGCTGACCTTGGAACACAGCCCACAAAGAGGGCCAAGTCTCACTGTGATATACTTGAAAAAATAAAGGAAAACCTCTTCTCAGTAGGGAAAAGTAGTTAAGGAAAGGAAACAATTATATATTGTGTTATGGCTAAGTCCTACTTGCTACTTTTTAGGTTTATGCTTCAATAAAGGCAGGTCCAGTTTCAGTTTGGTCTTCCCAAGCACTGGTCTTGCCATGTACTGGCCACGGTATCTCTCGAGTGCTGAACAGGCTTTTCTACTGCCCGCAAGTGGCACTTGTGACACACACAATGATGAAAATGAGCAATACTAAGACTAATTCAAAGTGAAGAGCTCCCAGCAGGAATGTATTCAGTGCTTCCTCTTCTTGATTAATATTGTGGTAGCATTGCTGTTACCAAATACCAACCCAAAAATCCAAAGGTTTAATTCTCTCTATGGAGCACATATTAAAGAAAATTGAAAACTGCCCTATTCTTCAGGAGAAAACTGGCCTCTGAAGAACTTAACAGAACAAGAATGACTTAAAACAGAAAAGAGTGAGGCAAAGAACATTAGTAGAATTACACATTCCTAATTGTGTGTCTAATGAAAAGATGAAGTGCTTGTCAGAGTTAAAAAAATCTAGGAAACAACCCTCAAGTACTTTTACCCTTCAGTTTAGAATTGTCTAATCTTTCCAAGCATCAAGATCATTATTTATATGGACTCTCACAGCTAACCACACTGAGAGTGATAAATGTAAGAACCAAGAAGCGAAATATGCCAGTAAACCTAATAAACTGATAAGCCTTATCACTTCCTCACATTCTAATCATAGTCTATTTTTAACCCTCCTGTTTTCCTCAAAAAATATAATGGTCCAGATAATGAGGATGCACTAGCTTAAAGTTACATTAAAACTTACATCACAACTGTAAAAGTGATATCAAAATATTTTTTTAGGAAATTGAAAATTGATACCTGTTAAAAAAAAATCAGTGAGACTTGCAACTATTTAAGATCTCCAATACCTCTTAAGGAAACCTAGTCCATACCATCTCTTTCCTTCTAAGCAATACACAACCACCAGAGTGATCCTCCCCGGAGCAGTCCCAGGCCTTCCGTTTTACCTCAAGTCCATCCATTTGATCTCAGAAACTGATGAACACAAGGCCTTCTTAGCACTGAGGAGTTACCTTGCCCTGATGGTCGTGTTTCATTTCCCAGCCCCTTGGCAGCTCCAGCTGTTTGTTGGCAAACATGTTGAGGAAGCCCACCAGATCCCGGTTGTGCTGGTAGCGCTCGAAGTGGTGGGTGTCCCGCCGGACTTTGGTGATCATGTGCTTCAGACACGTGTTGTTTGTAAACATGCGGTAGGCACTCTGAAAAACACACAACAGCAAAGGCTTTTCAAAGAGAAAACCGCTCTGGCCACAAAAGACAGCCCTGTTCATTGTAAGTGAGCCTGCAGAAGAAAAGTTATTCATTCCATTGCTTCTTACACTACAAATCCCATTACACAAAAAAACAGTGCGGGGGAACCTATGCAAAAGGAAGCACTGAAGAACAGGCAAAAAAGGAAAATATATATATTAAGATGGTTTTTCATTCAGTGTGACCTCTAACATACTTTGATATAAACCAGGCAATCTGGGGGAAACCAATATTGCCTTTAAGCAGCAAGGTCATTCCCAGAATTGTGTTTCACCCTATGCAAAGCACAGCAAGAAAGCTATGGCTTCCATAAACAAATAATTTTGTATCATAAGAAAGATGAAGAATCAAGTGGAAAATAAAAATTGCTATCATGCAGAACTATGATGTCCCTGATAGCCCAGTAATTTCAGGGGATAATGATGACTGAATCTAGCCTCCCTATGTACTACCAATATCTTATCATCAAACACTGAGCAGTGCATTTGTACACAAAACAACTGCATTTTTAAGCACATATTTATGAAAGTCTTTGAGCTGTATCCACCATACTCACAGGGTTAGAATGCAGCACTGTAAAGAACTCTGGGCTGATAAGGAATTTCACAGGGGGAGACTGGAGCAATAAAGTAAGTCTGGATCTGGAGGTAGAGTGAGGCAGCACATTCTCTCTTCGAAAATCTAAGAGCAAAGTAAATGACAAAGACTTCCAGCAGTTATTACCAAAGCATCCCTGCAAACAACTATATTGATGTGAATCACACAAGCAAGGAAAGCATTAATTATTTCAATTATTTCACAATTATTTCAGATTTACAGAGGATTGTCCACAAAAGTGTGCCCAAATTTCTTCTAATATAACACTGAAGTTCTGAGAATATTACAAGTTTAGTTTAGTAACATTTACTTGTGACTTTTGGTAAACAACCATTAAAAAAAATCACTTTCCATAATTTGGGTTATGAAATTTGTGTCTATACATAAGATGCAAGAAAGTCCCCATGGCATGTCTGCACTGCTATACTGTAGCTGTATACAGGTAAGTTATTTTTTAAATGCTAACAAATGGATATAAAAGTCATTATACACTTATAAATATTTTATTCCTTCTTAAAAAACAAACAATAAATCTGCCATTACCACAGCCCCAGTCTTGATACAGTATTGAAGCAGCTTATGTAAGTAAGAAGTAGGTTGCCAAGGAAGTACCTTTCAAGTTTCAACTTCCAATAAACATTTTTGTCTTGTCCTAGCAACTACAGAAGTGCCCTGATTTTTCTTCAGTACCAGGAAGGAAGCAACGATATACTGAGTGGTGTTTGCTACAATGTCAACACTGTTGCCCCCAGTTCTCTCCAAAGACATTTGGAAGCGTATTTTAAATGAAAATTAAAAATTGCAAGTTCAGATTTGGTCTTCAGTGATATTACACTAAAATGTGTGCTGCCATCTACATTTCAGTTTCTTTCTTTTTTACACATTGCAGTATGTGCACACTTCTCCATCAAATGAGCATTAATCGCACAGACAACAGCTATCACAGATTTAAAGGATTGTAACACACAAGCAGAGCAAGGAGAAAGGTAGTGAATGAGACTCTAGACTGAGGGAAAGTAAGAAGAAATAACAAAAGGACAGGAAAATAACAAAGGTAAAATTCTAAGTACAGGACATGGAGAAAATAAAATAAACACATTAGAGGAAACCAGGAAGCATGAGGGAAATTGGTAAAATAAATAAACAAGAGGATTTTTAGAAACACTACTTAAACAATAGACCTCAAGCTGTCCCACATGGAACACACCATGAATGGGATGAAGGCAGAGTGGCACAAAGGCTCCTGAAGCTGTGCCTGAATACTTGGGCTGGGAGTGTCTTGCAGACACTCACTGAAGTTTTATGTGAACTCTGTACTGGTACAAAATTTGGGTGTACACCAGGCAACTCTCACACCCTGGAAGATGCTGTGACATGCAGCAGGTAAGTCCTCTGTCATAGTCTGGGCAATCTGGAAACCAGAATGGGTCACCAGGTGGGTTTTTATTGTAGTTTGAGGCTTATGAATTTGGTTTATGAAAAGTTTATTCAGCTGAATTTGCTGATTAGGGTTTGGCCTGAATTTGCTTAACACTGATTTGTGTACAGCACAAGCCATAGGGCTGCACATGCACCAAGACAGAAAAGGAAACAGCTACAACAGAAGTGAAGTCTACAAGCAATGAAAGGGAGCACTTGGGTAAATCTCAAGTTTACAATGACCTGAAACTCAGAAAAGGGTGACACTGCTTGCATATCAGATTAATTTAGGAGAGACTTTTAAAAGAGTACATCAAGAGCATCTAGAGATAAAGCCAAAGCACAAGACACCACACAGCTGTGCAAGGGACAGGATGGATAAAAAACTTCATAAATGTGTTTGTAGATTTTCAGTAGGAAGATGATCAAGGAAAGAACTGCTTAGTGAAAAGAAAAAAAGTAATGATGTTCAGAACTAAAAAAAAGGTCTTTCTTCCTATCTTCCTATTCCAAAGGTTAACACTGGACAGACTATCAGAAGAATGAAAAAATGGAGGTGAGAGAGAGCAGGTTAAAGAGCGTGGTGCAAATGAAAGGCTTTCAAAGCCTTTAGGTCTAGTGACATCCACTCTAACAATTAGGAAATAACGTAGAGCAATCGCTGAGACACTGGTGGCTCTTTCAGGGGTCTGAAGGAGTTCTCAGAAGGAATGGGATAATGCTGTATGTTTTACTAAGATCTCTCTGGTTCCGGTCCTGCTCATTATTTCTACTAATGACTGGGTAGGGAAGACAAAACTTGTTCCAATTAGGAGATTCTGCAGTACCTGGACAACAGAATGGACAAGATTCAAAACCACAGGGGCAATTAGAAAAGTACAAAGATCTGTGTGCATGTAGGGATAATCAACTCACAGAGACCAGATGAAAACAGATATTTGTGCCAAAGTTCTGCACACAAAGATGAGGACCTGATTTTAGCAGATCAAAGACTGAACACTGGTTAGTGTCAAACTATTAAAAAGAAAAAACACAAACAAATAAAAACAACCCCAAAACCAAAACAAACAAAACAAAACCTTCTGCGGTAATATACAAGGAGTGTTTTATGTAAGACACTTCCACAACCTCTTCAGTACAGCAGAGTCATAGCTTTAATTGACTTTCTGAAATATTCCTCAGAAGTTGAAGACCAACTCAAGACAATCCTGAGTAGGCCAAAAAACTAATTTGAGACCTAAAACCAGAAGTCACAAGGGAAGACTAGGAAGCAATGGATTCAAGGCTATGTTATAAGAAGAATAATGAGTAGACTGTCTAAAAAAGTTAAAGAATGTCCCTCAAGTGGAGAATATAAGAACTCATGAGACAGCATTTGGCAAGAATGGCCTAGGAACAGCTCACCCGATCTATCTACAGCGATGCAGTCAATGACTGCCTGAAGCCCTTTCTAGTTCTACATTCTACTAATTCAAACTGCATTAGCAGAGTCAAAATGTTTGTAAGCCAGACCACACAATTTTATGTTTCTTTCACTGCCAAGTGTCCTGCTCTCTAAACCAGTCTGGTACTGACAGAAAAGTGCTCTGAATCTCACAATCTTCTCTTCAGCATATTGAGCAGGCTGAGTCATAACTTTCAAAACCAGACAGCATTGAAAACAAATGGCTTCATTTTCACACAGACTTTCAGAGGAAGAAGTGAGGGTTTGCTTTATGCACTCTCACTAAATCATCTGTGAGATAAGTGGTCCCTTCTTTGGAGAAGGGATAAAAAATTAATTTTTTTTTACCTGAATTAGAATGGTGAAATTCAGCTTCCTCTGCAGCTCCATCCACGGCATTTGTGTGCTCTTCAGGCCTGTCATTTGTCATTGTTCTTCGGATGCTCTGGTACCTAGGGTTGGAAAACTGGACTTTACATATAGTATATGGTAACTATGACCCAATTCTAGCTCCAAGGGAGCCTGCCCATATTTTCTGCCATATAGGTTAATATATATTGGCCTCTGATTTCTGCATTAATAGCCTTTTGAATTTCTGACAACCATCATCAGATGTATTATTTTTGATCACACAGCTTAAGATCACAGGTGGAACACAAAAGTCCTGGAAACTCACACGCAAACTAAAAGCAACAGCCACATAAAAAGAACCACCTAAGGCCAGCAGTGGGAGCAGCTGTGGCCTTGTCTCCATGCTCAGTTTTGCAATGGGGAATGCAGTTTTGCAAGCACACAGAATTCACAAGCACCAAGGGTGATTCTTACCGGCGATTCAGCTGCTCCATCTGCTGTATGGAATTGGACCTCTGCAGGATCTGTGGGGCTGGGGGAGCTGTGGGTCGCTGCCATGTAGTTGTCCTGTTCACGTGGTCCACGTAAAAAATCCGTCCGTGGCTGTCAATTCGAGCCTCCCAGTCTAAGGAGCAATAAAATACTGTAAACTACGGAGGGCTTGGGGTTTATTCACTGATTTGTTTGAGCTCTATCACTTTTGTAACTCCATCTATTGCTTCACGTCTCTATAATGATAATAATAATTACTACTATAACATAGACATATATATGTGTGTATAAAAAATACACATCTATACAGAAACAGACATGCCTGAATCACAGACACAAGTACAGAAAACGTGCAAACCATTTAGCACATCAGCTGAAAAACAGTCTTTGAGAGCTCAGAAGGTGTCTGGATGAGACTATTGCAAGTCTAAGTGAAAGCAGTATCTGCTGACAGAAAAAAAACGCTCAAGTTTTTAAACCAGTGTTTGTAAACAAAATAAAACACTCAAGTATTCCAGGAAGAACAGAATTGTTCACTGGAAAAAAAAACCCAAACAACAACAACAAAAAAAAAAAAAAAAAAAAAACCCTCAAACAGTTTACATTTGTAAATTCATTATCCTGCCTAACTGTCAAGCCCTAAACCACTGTATAATAAGTTGGGATTTTTCTTGTCTTGTTTATGCCCAATTCTGATACAGTCATCATTTCTGTAACATGCTCTTGAGGAAGAAAACCATTTTTTTCTGCACTTAATTTAAAATACACAAGTTCAAACACCTGGGCAATGGCTTCCAAAGTAAAGCACCTGCATCAGTGTTGTGATGGACAAGGCTGTCTTCTGCTATGTTCCTATTTTAGGCTATATTCCATCAAAGCACTGTTAGTCAAATGTGTTACAAATAGCTTGCTGAAGCTATTGCAAAATTGTCATTCATCAAAGTTTCATGGTCAAGCTTTATTAATTTTCTCCCCAGGAATGTAGGAATTGGAGCATATTGTTGCACATTATAGGCAGAAATAAATGTTTAAATTCTTTCTCTTGTTCTTTAACTTGACAAAACACAAGACTGAAAGAAATACACATATTTTTCTTCCTTACTTTCAAATTTTGGTGAAAAAACAAATAGAATATAACCCAAATTAAAAAGAAATTACAGTTTACAGCTCAAAATCATATCCTTAATATTTTCTCTAATTTTTCAGTATTAAAATATTAAACCTGTCACATATCTGAAAGCAGAGCTTTGGAGAAAAAAAAGTGAATCTAGGCAATTATTAGTAGGCTTTATTTATATTATCAAATTATTTATCAACACAGAGATTGTTTTGGGCTATGATTGTAAAGGGGTGATGTGTACATGCATCATGACATGCATTAAAATGCAGAAACCCAGCAAATGGTAGAAATGTTAAAATACTGCACAGCCAAAGCTTTTCCCACTAATATTTCAGCAATTTTTCCAAGTGGTTATTGCAGTGTATAGTTTTCTTCCGAAACCACAGAACTGGACTAGCTATCTCTCTTCATCTCTGAAATATTTTTCTCCCAGACACAGTTCTGTAAAATGTCAAACTGGTATAATAGGGTGGCAGTTAATTAACTCAAAGATCTGCACAGAGGATTAATCTGATTATAACAGAACCAGCAGGGAGCACAACCATACCATCATGCTGGCTTTGCACACACAGTTATATCTGTGCTCTGTCGCGCTCCTTCCAGTTACTTGCTCCAATTACAGAGCAAACACAGTCCCATACCATACTGGGAAATAAAGATCTGTTCATTTTACACTAAATATCTTAATTCCTGACTCCTTTAAAGTATAGCTTTTTTTTTTTTTTTTTTTTTTGGGCAGGGGGGAGGGGGGATGGGAGGTCCTTTCTTTGAATACATAATACTGAATAGATTTTCACTTCTCAAAGTTTAAGCACATGAATAAGTTCAATAATTGAGAGCAATGTATTTTTCATACGCAATAGAGAAATTACAATTCATTTATTCCTTAAGGCTCATCTAACTGTTGCTTAATGTCCAGGTTTATTTTAATATAAAATCTTCACTCTGCCTCAAAAAATGCAAGGGAAGCACAGACACCAGTAAGTTAATCTGCAGATATGAAAGATGTTGCATATTCCTTTGTAAATCGTTACCACACAAGCAGTATTCAGAGATTTCAGAGTGCTTGACAGCTCACAGTGCCTCACAAGCACCATCACCTCGTCTCCCTGCCCCTGTGCACTGCACACAGGAAAGGCAACACTGTCTCTGCAAGAGTGACACTCAGCAAGTCTGTGTGCACCAGGTGTAATTATCACAACAACAACCCCAGACCCAACCAGCGTCACTCCTCGCTTCCAACTTCTAAGCTGTTCATTCTCAGTTCTAACATTCAAAAAGGAAATGTAATGAACTCTCAGTAAAGAGACACAGGCAGTTTATCCCCCAGCCAAAGTATGGACAAGCTCACTTGGTGGCAGAGCCTCATCCACTCTCTGGTACCGGCTAACGTCCTGACGCACCGAAGGCAGGGACCTCAAGGGCTGATGGCCATTGGCAGGAGAACCTGGAATCAAAACACACATAAATAACTTTTTTCAGTCAGTGTGGGGAAGCCCTAGAGTTGCCTCTGAACTGAGCAAGCTTCTTCTGCAGAACTACGATATTTCAGGATATATCTAACAGTCATCTGCTCTTGGGGTCAAAATAAGTTAGGCCGACAGTTCTAGGCAAGGGATTCCTCTGGGATGTCCTGGTCCTGGAAACATCACCTCTGGGATGTGCTGCATCCATCTTTGAGCAGCCAAAGTCAGGGCACGGAAACAACCTGTGCCTGAGCCATATCCCAGGACAAAGCTCCACCTGGCCCCAGAAACCTTAAGAGTGGGAGGTGGAACTGTCCACTGTCCTTCCTTGCTGCAGCCAGACTGATCTGCAAAACACGACGCAACCTGACACCTAATAAAGAGCATCCCAAATGTCTAGAAAATGCTGTAAAATATTGACAGTATTTGAAATAAACACCCAAATTATTATTTCCAGTCAACAAACTGTTTATGAAGAGAGGAAATTATTGCTTGTATATAGCTCTTGGTATGTTATGAAAAAGACGCACTCGGAAACCCACTTGATTGTATATACTTCAGTCCCTGAAGAAACTGAACAGATAATCAATCCATTATTAAAGATGCTTGGAAACAATTCACTAGGGACACATTTCTACTTTCAGCAATTTTAGTGACACAGAAAATTCTCAACTGTTAAAATAATTTTAAAATCATTAAGTTTTACAGTGTTAAGTTGGGTAACACATTTCTCTTCCCTCAAGGTTCCAGTGCGCTAGGATCTATCTGTACAAAGAAGGAACTGGGAAAAGAGAAATAAAGAGCCTGAAGTTGACAAAATATGATCATTTTTCCTTTCCCCTTTCTTTTGATTACCCTTATGTTTTAATGCTAATATAAAACATCTAAAAGAAAAGAGTGCAATATAAATTCTATTTTGCATTTTATACTTTTGGGGGAGTTTCATCCCTCATTACCATTTTCATTAGTGAGCAGGGTAGTATTGTGGAATTCTTTCCTCCTCTTCATCCTCCTCACAACTCTCTCAAGAACTAAAATACATCCAATTTTAAAGTAAACACATTTCGGATTTTTCATTAAATCAAAAACCCCCAAGAGTTTCTTGAATAAAGAAATAAATTCAAAGGAACAAAAAAAAAAAAAAAAAAAAAAAAAAAACCTTGAAAGATAATGCAATTGAGACATTAACGACCTTTGTTTTCAGGTGCAGCAAGGTCACTCCAGAAAGTGCCTCCTGCAGTTCTTACCTCCAGTAGCTCCTTCAAGCTGTGCTGTGGCACCCTCACACGGTGCCTGTGCTCCCTCAATTTCTTCATCCTGAGACTGGCTGGGGGCAGCCGCTGCCTGCAGGCTTCTTCTTCTTTGCCAGATTTCTTCTGCCTCCTCTTGGTCCTGCAGCTCTCCTGCCTCAGCCTCCTGCGCTTCCCCCTGAGGTAACTGCACCGCGGGCAGAGAAGCAGCAGCGCTCGCAGAGTCCTGCGCTTCGGCCCCCGGCCCCGCCGCAGCCGCCTCGGCGGCACAGGCTCCCTGCTCCTCCTCCTCCTGGGGAGAGAAGGCTGGAGTCTCGGGGAACCTGGCGCTCTCGCAGGAGGAGCAGCGCATCTCCACGGAGGAGCGCCGCACGGTCGCGCTCTCGTTGCAGGAGCTGTCGGCCCCCTCGGCGTCGCTCTCCCCCTCGGGCCGGGTGCTGGCCTCGCTGACGCTCTCGGTGCGAGCGGGGTCGCTCTGCTCCGTCTCTGACGACAGCTGGGAAGGCTCCGAGCCTTGGTCGATGGACTCCGTTTCGCTGACGCCCCTTCTGCTCCCACCTGCAGCTTCAGCAGCTCCCGAGTCCGCGCTGGCGGGAGGCTGCTCTGCCTCCGGAGGGGCAGAGGACTCGCTGCCAGCCTGCTCTGCTGGGGCTTCAGCCGGAGAGCCCTGCAGGCGTTCGCCTCCTTCCTCTGGAGGTGGAAGCTCTGGGAGAGAATCTTGCTGGTCATCAGCCGATGGCAAAGGAGCATCAGAAGCTGAAACCCTTTCACTCTCCGCAGGCCCTGGCATCACCTGATCTGATGAGGAACTTACGTCATTTCTTTCAACATTTCTGGTAGCACCATTAAGCATTACTAAACCGCCATCATCTTCCAAAGAGGATGGAAAACCCAGGTCTTGATGCAGCTCGTGCTCCTCTTCATCTGAGTCAATGTGAAGCATAGCATTAAGTCTTGTGTCAGTAGGGAAGCTGCTCCTCAGTTTTGGGGAGGCTCCTCGTGGACGGTCACCACAGGCAGATGTCCCTGGCCTGGGATGGTTATTGTGTTCTATTGCATCGAGATAGTCATTTAGTGAGTCCTGGCGACCTCTGGGAGGGGATGATCTTGAAGCACCAGAGGTCAGCTCATCCTGGTCTGTCTCCAGAGTCCTACTAGTCCTTAAAGAGTGTCTCAGGATTGTGTCTCCAGAAGATTCCTCAAAGACTGGGCCATTGGAACACACCGTGGATGTATCGTGATGTCCTGCTGGCATGTCCTCATCATCAGAGGGGCTCCCCAAGTCTCCATTTACAGAGTTGGTTCCTAGCAAAGTCCCAACTGTTTCTGGTGAAGCATCTGTAGAGACAGAAAGCATATTGATATTCAAATGAAGGTGAAACACAGAGCAGCAAGAACACATAGTTCATTCTACTTAAATTATATAAAAATACACATCCTCGAAGACGCTTGCTTACTTCAATCAGAAAACTAAGGGAAGAAACTTCAATCAAAATAACAGAGGCATCTACAGTGTTGGAAGAGCAGTTACAGAATTTTCCATGTATTACTCTATATACTGTTTTGTAAGATATAGAAAAATTAAGAGGTGCACAGTATGACTTTAAAGGATTCCCATATTGCTTTCAAAGACAGAGCACTGCCAAGCATAAAATGAGAATCATAAGCAGATTAATTTAGAATCTATCCAAGAAAATCAAAAACAATATGCTAAGCGTTGGTGGTTTTGGAACTGCCATCTCCAAGGTAGTACCTGCCATATCTAAATTTTGAATCCCAATAGAAAAAATCTGTAGTAGAGGGACCATATACAAATGAGAAAGTATATTATGTCCTCAACAACAGAAAAGCCTAGACACAGAAATACAGAGAAACTCTCTCCATACAACTATCTGGAGATCCAGATAATTGATTAATTCTCACCTTCATGAACAGAGGATGTGATTTCCACTTTAAATTGAAGATACCCACTAACATGATCAGCTGGAAGCCTTCTGCCAAGATTATAGCTGAGAACCTGGTCTCTGCAAAATCAAAAATATTGGGTTTTAAAAATTTTTGCTGTCTTCATGTTTTTGGTATTTAATTCCTATTATGGTCTTAAAATCAGCCATATACTCTGGTTTGCATGGAAAAGCACTAACACCAACAATGGTGTAAAATACCTTTCATTAACAGATAAAGCAGCCTAAAAAACAATGCTGGATCAATTCCAAATACAGATTGTGCCCCACCAATTCTTATACATCCCTAAATATCTTAAGTTCTAAAGAAATCAAACTGCAAAGGTCCCCCTCTCCTAACCTCCTCCTTTCCCCAACATTGTTCTATAATTAACAAAACCTTTCTGCCCCCTTGTGGCTTTTACTATGTACAAAAGTCACAAATAGTTACTTCATAATTTTTCACATTCAACAAAGCACTTCTACTTTCTGATTTAGTAAAACTATTAATGCTTGATTTTATCTTTACATATGTTCTTAAGAGTTACTGAATTCAGTGGGGCTCAGACTAGATTAGACACTTGTATCAGCTTGAGACTTTGGATCAGATCCCAGGCTGAACGTATTTATTTAGGCACAGCCAGAATTCACAGCCCCAGATCCCCTCAGCACAGCTGGGACAGCTGAAAGAAGTAGAGGGAGCTACTAAAGACCTCCACAGGAAACCACTGTTATTTATGCAAATAACTTTATACTGGTACAAACACTTCTCCTTTACTGGGAGCACTCCTACTGCAAAATAAAACAAATGCAATAATTACTGAAGTAAGCCGCAGCAATTTGCATAAACTTTTAGGGAAAAAAAAAAAGCCCTGAGTGGACAGGCAGCATCCCCTCTCCACACGGCTCTATAGCCCACAAGATACCAAATCTCTGCAGTAGTGTCTCCAGGACCTGTCACAGACTCCTCACTCTGTACTCCAAATACAAGTCATCCATTAGATATCTGAGGCTCCCAGTTTTTCATAAGCTTTATATTATTCCACACCATTCAAGAATAGAGGAAGCCACATCATGAATAATGTCTTCTCTGTATTCAGCTGAATCAATTCTAGATGATTCTCATGTTCATTTATAATGTTTTTCAGGAAATTAAAAGCCACTGGCCATTTCACTACACAAGTTTGTGAGCTGTGACTACAGCTAAAAGTGAGGCAGAATTTATCTAAAAGTGGCTGGTTCTGGATTTCATCTTTTCATTCCTTGAGGATCGTCTTTGACATCACCAAAATGATGGTATTATATTTGCTTGACCAAAAAAAAAAAATGCAAGAGCATTAGAAGTTATAATTGTATATTTGGTACATTTCTATTTCACATCTACATTAGCCACTACTTTACTCTGCAAAACCTTTGGTGAAATATTGTCTGTCTTTACACAGAAACTGAAAATGGACAGGTATACTACAGAGGAAGAGGCAAAAGATTTAATTTAACAGAAGTGTGGCAAACCAACCAAATACCCATATTCTTAATCTATATATCTTATACTGCCTCTCCTTTCCTACAAAGATTTGATGTATCAAATATACAGAACTGAATTCAGAGAAGAAAACAGAATAATGGTCTGAAAAACCAGAGATGAGAACTAATGAACACAGCAAAGTGGTAATTTCCATAAATCACGGCACCACGAATCCCAGAGCAGAAAAACATTTTGGTGTTTAGCAAGGAAATAAAAACCTGCACTGGGTTTTGAAACCAGCCTGGATCAAGGTGTTATTTTTGCGTGTATAGGAATGTGCAAATTTATTAGAAAAAGCTACTTTTCAACAACTGTTTGGTTTCAACCAAACAGTTTGTTGAAACTCAGTGTGAGGCAATTCTTAGAAAAGTTATATTATGTATACACCTGCACTGTTCTTAGATACCGCTACAAAACAAATGGACAAGCTTTTTAAAAAAATGTTTTTAATAAATTCTGTGTCAGAAGGTATTATCAAAATTTTAAGCTACTTTTACAATTTTATTCTTCCTTTACTTACCAGTGTGTACAATACTTTGAAAACATAAAGCTGAAAACTGCTTTTAAATTGTATTTGATTTTCTCCCTTTATGCAACTTGTTACTTTGAGGGGAATACATGTGGAAAAGGAGACCAGCTGGTATAAGTGTGATGACACTGCCATGCCCTTAAGCGTTAAAGAAGAAAGTATGCATTTAATTTCACCCAGGTACCTCATGGGCCTAATCCTGTAGCTTTTTAAAGTCAATGGAGGCACTAACTTAAGCAAACTTTTGAGGCAGGGCCTTTAAAAAAGGCATGCACAACAGGTGAATTTTGAATCCCATCAGTGAGCTATTCATAATGACAGGCAATTTTAATTGTGTAGTACTAGAAGCACTCTGAAAAATAAGGAGTCACAGCCTTGCAGTTCTGGCCAATTCACTGAAGGGATATTACATCTCTGATTAGTGAACTGACAATGAAAAAGACTTCAGCTGTACAAGAAGTCAGTCAATTATACCTGCTTGTTCTAAAAGATTTGCACGCAACCATGCAGTATTGTGAAAATGCCTTGCTTCTTGACTAGCTAGCCAGAGGGTAACGTTTCTTGTGAATACCATGTTTTATGTAAAGAAATTAAGCTGAAAGGAAAAAGACACACATCAACACAAATGTGGGTACATGTATTCAGGACAGGGCTAGAAACATTGCTGTTTTCCAGTCAGGCAATAAAGCTATTAAAATTACAATATATTTCTTAGTACAAATGAAGTAAAAATTTGCTGGTCTGTACCAATAAGCCAGAAAGGCTGCTCTTTGCTCTCAGTATCCCAGATGCTGAGTCCTCCTGCTGAAAACAAGCTAGCATTAAAAATGTATTCATTTACCCAATTGCATGTCTCTCCAAAAGTCTCTGAACAGGTATGGTTAATTTCCCAAGGAAGCGCTTGATGATCGGACGACTCTTGGCAAATTTGTCTTTAACCTCAATTTCCAGGACATCTGTTAGAAGTGCAACAAAAGAATATTTCTGGAAGGAAAGAACATATTTGACACCATCAATACACCTTTATTTAGAAAGAATGTACTTAATTACTACTAATGTGCAGCAAACTCCAAAAAGTAATGACTGATGACAGCAGTTTCCACATGGCAAAATAATGTCAGCATCATTTATTAAAGAATTTTTGCATATGTAACCAGCTTTTTACTGTTCCCCATTCCCTTTCACAGTTTTGTGAAAAGAACTGCTCAGTAAGAAACTGTAGTGGATAAAAGCACTTTCAGGGTCTATGTCTGAAAGTAGAACACCATGTATCTGACTGCTTGCTGCTATTTGCATAGGGGAAAGCAAAAAGAGGAGGAATCCTGGCTGCACTCTGTCAGGTCCATGCAGGAGGAAGTAAGTGTCTCACTCCAGGCTGTGCTCAGAAGAATTTCCCTCCCAACACCATGCTTGGCATTCATGTTTTGTATGCACGACAGGAAGTCAAAAGGGCAATGTGTATACAGTACATTCAGGAACAGCCCTACTAGAGGAGGAGAATTTTCTATAGAGTTTTGCCCCACCATTGACAAATCTTCCCAGCAAACTCCAAGAGAACCTTTTCTTGTACTTGGGGCCTTTAAACAATATGGTACTAATTTACAGAAGATTTCTTGATGACTGGTAAAATCGTTTTTCCACCTTTCCCTACATGGGGACATTAACACAGTTACTCTTTTCAGCTTTCATTTTCATGCATTTTGTGAGTTATTCATCTCTTAGATCTGTACTGCTCTGTCAAGTCTGCCCAACAATGGCGAAAAGATTCAAAAGTGGTACAGGGCAAATGTTAAGCAAGCATGTTGGCAGACACACACACATACATTCAGTGTGATGATAAATTCCCTTTAGAAAACAAGCTTAGGAAGTCAAAAATTGTATTTGTCACCTAGATTTTAGGATATTCCAAATAAGCAAGCAAAGTATGGCATAACCTACTCAGAAAAAACAAGGTCATCTGGTTATTCTTTTACTATCTGCCACCTTTATGACCTCTGAGCAAACCACCTGTGCACAATGCCTAATACACATGTGGTTAGTTAGGTAGCCAAGGATACACTGAACAAATAACAAGAGGAGAAATAGCTCTTCAGTTCAGCTGTAGGCATCAGATAAACATCTTCAAAAAAACCAATTAAACTGGCTGAGGAATAAAATCCCTTCCTCATGCTGAGCAACTGTCACAACTGGGTTCCTCTGATAAACAGAACTTAAAAATGTGTCACTCTCAGTTTGCTATAATATTGCAAATTACTTTGCAGAAAGTATTAGGTGTAAAACAGGATCAATCCTGCACCACTAGGACAGAATATGTAATGGGATCATAACTGCTGTTGTCAGAGCATTGCTAAAGGGAAGATCCAGCAGCTAAAGCAAGCTAATACAATGTGTGCACCAGTGAACACTATCTCTTTTCTAATAAGCTTCAAAGCCAAGGAAAACTGGAGGAGGAAAAAACAGGGGGGATAAAACGAGTAAGTTTTCTTTCTAGCTACTGGCTAGATGGACAGACAGACAGAAAGCTGAAGAATCAGTGCAGAGATCTGAACTTTGTTTTTTTTTAAAGACTTTAAGACTATTCACATCTATAGTCTTTCCCACAACCAAGCACCCCAGGGCAGTGCTAATGCTGGCCCTGCTCAGTTCTGCTTTACTGCTTGTTTGATTTATGATTTGTGGAAACATTTCCCAAAGCCTACCCAATTTTCATCTTCCCAAAGAATACATTAACATTCACCACAGTACAGGCTTGCCAGTCCTGAAAGGGCTATGGATGTGTGTCAGCAGTTTCACTTTGCCACATAAACATTTATCTTCAAAAGCATAGACATGGCTCTCCTGCATTCAATGACAGCTGTGGGACTGATTTCCTTCCATGGGATGTGCACAGTTTACCCAATACAAACACGTTTGGCGAACTGGTTTCTGCCTGTTTGCCCCCTTGCTGAGTGGTGCTCTAACACCTTCCTGAGTTTTCCTTCCTGCAAGGTGTAGCTTGCAGGGACTACATCAATGAGTATCCCCTTAGCCTGACAAAACTGAAAATTTGTCATCTGCTGTGCACCACAAAAACACCATTTCTAAATGAACCGTTATTGCAATCACTAAGCATAAATGTTCATGTAGTGTAACATCTCTTAAAGAGTCTTCTCACAACATATAATCCAACTTTTTATCTTTGCAGTTTGAAGAAATCTATAGGGTGGCTAAGTGAATTCAGCTTTTTTTAGCAGAGAAGGGAATTAACTGCCAGCAGCTTAAATACTCAGCTTTAATATGCAGACAATAACTGTTTCTATCCACCAACAGGATTCCTAAAATTACGAAAATTTCTGTGTCACTTTAAATAACTAGCTACAAAAGAAGCTCATGGCTTTCAGAGAGTAAGGCCTAATGCATGGAGAGAGAATGCCAGCCTGGTACGCTGCATCAGCTGGCAGACAGCTCCCAAAAGGGATACATTACCTCTCTGTGCCAGACAGGATTAGTTGTGTTACTGATGATAGTCGACCTTCTTTCCTGGCCATGGTGAGCAAACGTAGGAAATGTACTTTTCTTGCCTGGCTGAATGGACATCTTTAGATAAGGATCAGGGTTGAAGAACATGCCTTTTTTAAGTCCAGCTGCTCTAATATCTATAAAGCAAAACAAGAAGGAAGGAAAAAGGAACTGAGTAAATTAAAGCTAGTTCACAAAGTAGTGCATTCCTAAAATATTACCCAGGAAATCAATTCACCATAGATTACTAAATAAAGCAACTTAAAAGTACTCACACATTAACTGGATCCACTGTACAGCAGGAAATCAAGTGTTTTCCCAAAAGAATATAAGGAAGAAAGGTATCAACATCCTCATTTACATTTGAGCCTTCACTTACTTGTAAAACAAAAAGTATAAACTTGTAGCTCACCTACAAATACTTTTCTCAGTAAGGTATCTAAGGCATTTCCACTTAAAGAAAAAAAAAAAAAAAAAAAAAAAAAAAAAAAACCAAAACAACAACAACAAAAAAAAAAAACCAATAGAAACAGCCCAAAATGAATCACACAGTACTTGCAGTACTTGTTTTGTTTCTGGGTGAGAAGAGGAGATAAAAAACTGTATGGGAGGTAATGCAGTGAAAAGACACTTTCCAAAAGTTCAGTCTTTGATAAATGTAACTTACCAAGTCTGCTCTAGACTATGATGCAATTTCCTCCCAACAGAGCAGATAATCTACCTCATGTAAAAGGAGGCAAAGTTTTCTGAAAAGGCTTCTAGGGAAATTTTTCCTAGGGAAGCCTCAGTACTGCAGCCCTCACAACTTATAATAATAAATAATAATTTCCTCAGGAGCATATCGTCATGACTAAGGACTTCAATGACAGTGCAAGCTTCAGCAACAATAAGGAGGTACTTTTTAATATAATATTAGATTTTAAACTTAACTGTAAAATATTTCTGTTTCTCTGCAGGTTTGCTGAAGCACAAGACTTGTCTTTTTCCATTAGGTACACCAGTATGCTGCATGCAGCAATGCAACTGGCACATACAGTTTAGACACGCAGAATTCACTGCTCTAAAATTAAATGCCATGCCTGTGGATTTGGTAAAAAAAAAAAAAAAGAATCCTACCCAATATTTAGAATTACGCCACACAGCAGAAACATACTGAAATAGAGTCATGTGTAAATGAACAACCCAAAAACAATAAAGGACACATGTCACAAGCCTATCAGTCAACACATCTTTCAAAATTATTTCATGGGACTCCTCAGGCAGAATCACAAATGTCTATTAAACAAAACAGAATTTTTCAGAATTCACAAAGTAATTACTTGTATAGCCCACTGTGTGAGTCTGTACAACCTATCAGCTCCATCCAGGTAGCTGCTGAAAGGCCACTTCAAAAAACAGTGGATTTTTTCTGCTCTACCTCTACAATCTCTACACGTTTTTATTGTCAGCTCTTCAAGATTCAGAAGCAAAGTTCATCTGCCTTTGCTTGAGCTGAATATGCTTCCATCTCACACAAGATTTCCCTGGAATAAAGTGCTAATCAAAACAAGTGAAGCTGGTAGACTGCACCCCTACAGCAATTTCACTGTAGTGACAGCTTAGCTCTGTTACAAGGGAATTTTTTTCCCTTTCTAAACCACCATTCAGCTATTGCTTTTTTCGAAGTGATGGAGCCAGACTGCATTTTAGTTAGAAGTTATGCTTTCTGCTCTTCAATCTGAGAGGAACTGTCCCTTGTGCAAACTGGAAATTTCCCTAAATTTCTCATGCTGGGATATATCAAATCCATTTCTTTCACTCCTGGAGATCCATGATTCTGGCTGGTTTTCAACAAACAGAAGTTCTAAAGAAACGACATCTTTCAAGCCACTAGAGTGTGCTCCTAGAGAGGCTAATGAAGAAAAGCATTCAATCTTTGATGTTATTTAGAACAGCAACTTACTTTTTTTTAACAATAATTTGTAAAACACAGAGAAGTATTGGTTTTTACCTGATAGGGTAAAGCTGACCAACTTCCTAGAGTGCTGAGCTCCAGAAGCACCTTCATCCGTGCCTTCTACTCCCATCTAGAGAAAAAAAAAAAAAAAAAAAAAAAAAAACCACTGAAGTTTTCATCTCCTTTGTACATGCCTGAGGATGATAATTCAATTTTAAGGTACTATGCTAGGGAAGGATCTGACCAAATACTGCCTTGTTACCACAGACAGCCTCAGCCACAGCATTAGTTTACAGCAAAAGACCTATTATTTATGTCACACAATGTTAATATACCAGTAGCCCAAATCTTTCAAACAGAACATGTATAGGGTAACACACATGCAGACAATATTAGTCAGAGAAAACCTGCATCTTTTACAGCTTTCCCTTTTGTAAAATAACAAACAACAGTATGGATTTGTAATACACATCAAAGCACTGGGCTGTCCAGGGACAGCATATGTAACTTTTGTCACTTTCCACAAATACATAATTTAGTGTGCAACAAAAAAAAAAAAAGCAAAGAGATCAAAGAGAGACTAAAAAAAGCTTTCAGCTCTATTAACAAAAGCTCCTTTTAAACAGAAAAGCACATCAGACATCTAAATATAAATGTGGTCTAAAACCTTATGATTCACAGATTTTTGAGGTTTGGTTTCTACTGAAATCCCTCAATAGGTAAAGCACTACTTCAGAATAAAAGTTTCTCATGTATTAATGTCTGTCTCTTTCAACTACCAGAAGGATTTGTCTTTCAAGACAGAGGAGATGTGCATCCAGCCGAATAATCTATCGCAGAGACATCAATGGAGAGATATTTGAAGACAAATGGTTCCCTGGGCAGGCATTGCACTCACTCCCAGGCAGGAGAGGTGACACAGAAAAAGTTTGAGCCAAACACAGAGCTGAGGATTAATACCAGTGATAGAACAGGGTCTGATCTACTGAAAGATGCAAATCAGCTGAATAAAACTGAGCACACCTGTGAGTGTAGATGAAGAATGTGAGGCGGCCCTGAGCAGTGGTTTGGAGTCACCAGATGGATAAATGACTCTGGAGCTGCAGGGAAGCTGCTTTGCATTCATCCAACACATAGTCATTCCTTTTTATTTTGCTTTAAGCTACTTAATAATGTAATTTCAAATACTTCCCACAATGATCAGCAAGCACATTGGAATTTCATTGGAATTAGCAACCATGTGGATTTCTCCAGACAAAGTGATGAAGAAACAGCCACGATGTTGGGGCCTGACATCCCCGTGGTCCTCAGCGGTCTTGTGAGGGGACACACCATGCCAGCGAGCACTGGCACTCGCCAGCCAGTCCATTCCCTTCCCTTACTGCTGGCTTCACGGGCACTTCCCACCTCTCAGGGCAAGACAAGTCTCACCAGAGTGCTCAGAACTATCCCTCTTCCACCCAGCATGACATTACTATGCCAGTGATTTTATACGGATACATAAGTAGTGACAGGTGGTAGCAAAATTATGAAGGCATCAAAAGCAGTGGGTTAATTCCAGCTGGATCAGTGCTCCCTTGCCTACAGACAGACACCATGGAAGCGGTGAGGGGTGCATTCCACTGTGATACTAACGCTGTCCAGGCAATGCCACAGGAATGCTGTGTATTCCAATTTCCTCTTTTGAGCTTATTTCCGCACACACTATTTTCCTTGTTAAAAATGTTACTCACCAACAAAAAGACCTTCCCCATTCTATACCTATTTTTCTGCTACAAGTTGGACTCCATTCAGATAACATAATTTTTATTGCTAACTTCACGTTATAGAAAATAGAATTTGCTGACAATTCAGCTATAGTAACATGAATGGTGACAGTGTTCCCTAGCACTTCCATGACTTTTCTATACAACCTCTTCCTGTTTCATTATGATCTAAACAGCAGTTTCAATTCTTTTGCCGCAACTGAAAAATTTCATCCCAGCACACACACAGAGCTTTGCAGCACAAAGGCCATGTCATCTGGTGTAACACAGTGTTTCTGAATGCTCCATCAGGCCTTCCTTCTATCTCCCCTGAGCCAAGGTAACACAATAGAATGTTAGCTGCTTATCCAAAGTATGATGGAATGAAATACCTGGTGTGATATACCATCAGTATGAGAAAATCCAGTAAGCAAGGAATTTACTGCACCATAAAAAAGGGGAATGAGCACACCATGACTCTCTTACCACTTCCTCAAACAGCATTTCTCTAAGAAAAGACAGAACCAGTATCAAGAGAACCCAGTGATCTCTACTGCACAGTGCTTCAGCTCAACACCAAAACCATGGAAATGCAGTGAAGTTTTAATGTTTTACAATAGGTTTACTTACACATAACTAACTCAGTATGACATTTTTAGGAAGTATCATCTGAACTGTCATACAACATTCTCATCAGGAAAACCAACAGCTCGCTATTTCTGCAAGTCTGCACTGTTAACGCAAACAAAATGTTTATATAAAATTACCCCTTCTAGCAGGTGTGTGAATTCTGTACAATACCCAGGGCCCTGCATTACCTTTCAAAGGAAAGAAATTTAAACAGGAAAAGCTGTTATAAGCCTTCAAGAATTACCATGACTCTCAGAGACAGCTCTCCAAGTAACTACCAAGTCATTAAATGCATACTTAGATGACAGAAGTTCACATGTCCTTTTGTTCAATGAATCTCAAAACTACTGGTGGATAACAAGATAAGGTCAAGAAAATACAAAAGTTCAAGTGGCTTCTCCATTCAGTATAATCACTCTGCTTCTCAGCAATGATATATAAGTGCAGCACACAGCCCATTACAAGGGTTATTTACAGACGCATTTTTTTCCTCTTGCTCAAAATCAGACTACCTTACTGCCTTTAGTTTATATTGATATTAAAGACAGTAGCTGTCAGGCCCATTAACTATGACACATTTTCTTCTGTAAAGTATCGAGTCTGTATGCATCTGTGAAAGTGTTACTCATAGTGAGATCTGACAAAGATCTGAAAATTAAATGATGCTACCACCTAGGTTTGTAATTCTAAGAGAAAACCCACACACATTTGGTATATTAAGACACAAAGTCTGTATAGCACATTTAGTGTCAGATAACCATAGCATGCACTTGTATATAATACACAACACTGAGAAAGCACAAGGTCAGAATAAATGCTATGCAGTCTGAGTAATTTCTACTTTATTGCATCCTCAACAGTGCAGTTGTCAGGACATCACCCTGACAGCTGTGATCTTAAATATTTGGCAGCTAACATCAACAAATCAAAGGCACTGTGAAACTTGCTGAAGCTGAGCTGAAGAACTAACCTGATAGATAAATTACTTACAGCAAAAGCTCCAT
Organism: Anomalospiza imberbis; assembly: GCF_031753505.1. Taxonomy (NCBI): domain Eukaryota; kingdom Metazoa; phylum Chordata; class Aves; order Passeriformes; family Viduidae; genus Anomalospiza; species Anomalospiza imberbis. Next base: position 28,733,860 of record NC_089687.1, on the reverse strand, counting down.
AGTAAAAGTCTGGAAGCTTTTTCTGCCACTGCTTTAACAACTATTCCACTGCTACATAAAGTGAAAAAACTTCAAACAAGCCTCCTAACACAAATGCAGTAAGACAGTAGTTCTCAATAATCAGAGAATTACTAAATTTCAATGGTATATGAACACTCAAAGAATACAGTAATTTTTGCAAGAGCAGAGTTTTGTCCAGTTTTATTTATACTAACAGTTGCTATCTCTGCAAGAGTTTCATACTGAATATTAGAAAATATTTAAGAAATAGGAAGAAATGGAGACTCTGGACATTGTTTCAGTTATATAATCAGTGTGAAAAATTTCTAGTACGGTGTTAAATTACCAAAAACTGTAAGTAGCAAAAAACTGAATGCAAGAAAAGTCAAATTCTTAGCATAAAAGATTTCAGTTAAGCCCAGTGACTTTTTACTGTTATTTTATTATGAGCAATACAAAACCGTGAAAATCACTTTCCAGTTTTTATAGTTTTGTAAGGCAACACTTTTTTTTTTTAAATAATTGCTGTCAATAGTAAAAATAGGAGACATATTGATAGGTTGGTCTGACAGTTAATACTGTCATTAGTACTATCATTTTATAAAACCAATCAGCAAATCATCTTCTACAAATACAATTAACAAATAGGCTAAACTCACCATCACAGCAGGGTTTTTCACAGTGATACATGGAGTAGTAGCTCTGAGGGCTCCACTAACACCATGGTAGTATTTAAAACAGATCTTTATTTCAGCTGAAAAGAAAACAAAAACCATATTAAACACTTCATGACTGACCCTAGGCAAAAGAGACACAACAAAAGGGTCCAGCATTCAGTGACCTATCTTCAGAAATACTCTAACAGGAAATTAAAAATAGAGCTGCTGGTTATATCTTTGTTGTGTGTTGGGTCATTCTATTACTTAATAGACAAAAATTATAACTTACCTAATTCTGCAACGTGTATTTCTGCTACTATATCATCAGCCCTGGAAAAGGCATATGAGACATCTGCCACTAGGATGATTTTGTAGGACTCTGAAGAACGTGACACATATCTGAAGGAAGCTGGAATCACTTTATATATCGGAACACAGGAAAGGTAAACGTTGAACCATGTTTCTGGTCCCACTGATTAAAGTTTTGTTTGCTAAACTGCATTTACTGCAAACAAAAGAGTATTATGTTTAACTGAAGCCTGACCTCCACTTTAGTTCCTCTGCATTCTTCCAACCAAGCAGAACAGCTATAATTATGGCTGCCCTTGATCCTGTGGGATTTTCTCTATCTGGAACAATGTCTGTTTCCCTTCTCCATTGGGATAACTCTTCTATGTAAGGCTGGTGAGGGTTTTACCTCTGGGTACAGAGATGGCCACAGGCAGACAGCAATGGCCAAAGGCAGGCAGGAATGACAGCAGCCAGTTCAGACAGAGGATGTGCATGAAAGTCTTGACAGTTCAATTCCTCAGCTTGGTTTAACAATATGTCAGTAGTCCTGAAGTAGAAAACCCCAGTGTTTGGTGTAAGATTTTGAGACATATATGGCATGATTCCTTGAGGGTTGAGGTACCCACTTATCCCTACTCAGAAACCACCCTGCAAGCCTGCTCAGCCAAAAAGGATTATTTATTTTTGAATTTACTGCAGTTACATATCAACGTTTATTTACTATCTTCCTCCCAGAACAAAGAGGAGACACCTCAGAACAACCCTTCAAAGGAAAGTGTCTGGCTGACAGTGCCTCCAGGGAATCAGGAGGTGGAGAAGCTGCTGAGCCCACTTCCTCCTCCTCACAGATGCGTTCACACACACAGACAAAACATGCTCTATTTACCACAAGCTTTACAGCAAAATTCAAAATGCAGACAGGATTTCTAATCACCTACAAAGGTTTATGAGACCTAAAACCCATCAGGCAGGATTATGGGTTAGTTTCTTCCTGAACTGAGCAGTTCTGCTTACCTACCAACAGTGCTTATATCTAGGACACACAAGAATTTCTCGCTCACATAAAATCAGAGGTTGAGCACTCACAAAATCTGGGAGGATTTACACCAAGTACAGGACTCTCCACATTGTAAAATGCACATACTAAGAAACAAGAACTCAAGTCTGAGCATCTCTTATTTACACTGAGAACATATTACGGCTACATGAGTGCATGGTTAAGACAATGCATTGTTCCAACCAAGACTTCCAATTTCCAGCTATATTGCTTGCTTTTATTGCATTGCTTACTTTTATTGCAACCTAAGCTTAATTTTTCAGAGAGTTTCTGGAGCTACTGTTTATCCAGCCTGTTGTGACTATCTTCTCTCAATTAATCACTTTCAAACAGAATCTAGCAGTAGGAAGGTTACCAACTGCTGGTTCTATCCATAGACAATCCATAATGTGATGGGGGACAAATAATCTCACTACACTGACAGGTACACTTACCTGAAGGCTGAAATGCAATACTACAAGTTTTGCATGGCCATATTTTTTCTCTCACTGACTTCTATGAGCATACTCTACTTTTCAATACCTGTATATGGCTGGTGACAGAACAATGCTTGATTCAAGAAATGGATCTGACAATCCCTTTCAGGCACACTAAATTAAAAAAATACAATCCAACAAACAAAATACCAAACTTCATGACTTATTGCTAGAAATAATTAGAAAAAGCAGAGCACTTAAAAACACGACAATGAGACTTTTTCTCCCACTTGCCAGCAGAAGCAGCACTGACTCAGTCTGGGAGTTCTACAGCACTGCATTCACACATGCATTTAGAGAAATGGTAGATCAGCTGTTAGTACTGTGTCAGTGGGATTAATACAAGGGAAGCTGTGCTTGAAATTCAGCACAAAATTGAGAAATGGGCTACCCATCATATGCATGCAGATGTTGGCAAAATGAGCATAGATTCGCAATTCTGGATCTTACACACAGCAACAGCACAAACATTTCATAGATTAAGAGACACCAAAGTGGTTTTTTTCTTGGCTAGTAACACTAGAAACTGCAGTTAATGTTAACAGAAGAAATCTCAGAGGAACCTGCTAAGTTCAAAGCAGCTGAGGATGTAGCTTTTTGACATGTCTTGTGTGGTGCTATCAGGAATAAAATCTTGATTAGAAGAGGTTTTTCTTGATGACTGATGGATTCCTGACCTCTAGATATACTGAAAACAAGTATCTGTGGCTGTTCTAATAGTTACAGGTGGTGTGCTGAGATGTGTTCTAAGGCCCCAGAAACACAAAGACTTCTTCAGAAGCACCAAGTTCAATTATCTGCAAACAGGACTTCAGTATTTTGAGAAATGAGTTCAATATCATATTAACACACACATTTCCTCTGAACTATTGCATACTCTAAGTGCACATTAGCATGTGTCGCCTACAGAGTTTTCCCAGTTTCTTCCATTTCTCCTGCCACCTTGCTTTTATGTGCTGCCTTCAGGGGGAAACTGGCACTTCTCTTTTTTCTTTCCTACTTGTTCTTCCTCAACAGGGTAATGAGATTGCTTTGCATGGGATCCCTAATGAAAACATTAAGAGCAGTAAACCCAGCAAAGGACATACATCTGTACCTGACCACAGGACCATTTGCAGTATTATTAAAGAAAATAAGATGTTTCAGAACACAAAAGAATTTTTATTCATGGGAAAAATTAATGTATTTTTGATACTACACATGCCCTCTTATAATTGACATTCCTACAGACATATATAGACCACAATAAATTCCTTCTTTAATTAAAAATAAGCCAAAAATTAAATTGGGGGGGATTTGTGATTCTTTCAAAGCTATCACATGGCCATATAAAAAGTGATATATATATATATGTGTTAATTAATCAGAAAATTCTGTGAAAACATAATCCCCTTCTTTTAAAGCTAATAGCTGTTACTATTTTATAACCTTAGTCTTATAGTCTTATATCTCAGGTCCATTAAACAGAAATGTTGCAATCAGTAAAGGTTTCTGGGACTCAAACATTGACATTTGAATTTCAAAAGAACACCTGCATGAAATTATAGTGCTGTTACCTCTATGGACCATATACTTTTGCCTCTTCAGTAATAAAGGGATCAGCTTACACTAAATAACAGCTTGGGTTTAAAACATCACTAATTCCCCAAAGTTCCTCACTAACTAATTTTTTACTGCCTTTGATACTTTACCTTTGCTCATCAAAAGAATGCTTTATTAAAGAAAGATTCTAAGAATACATAACTACATAAGCATAATCCTTGGAGAATGCATTCTTTCCAGGAGACTGATAATGCAGGAAAGCAGGTGTCTCTGCTGTAAGAACAGCTTGCTCCAGACAGACCCTAGTCAAACAAAACACCAATATTAGAGGTGGAATCATCTCCACTGAGAAGGGATAAGCAGACCCATCTCCAAAAAGAAGTCAAATCCAAGCTGGGTTCCAAGAGTCTCTAGAGCAAAAGTGTGCTCCCGGTTCACTGCATGGAACCTGCACAGCAGCTGAAACTTCCTGGCCACTGCAGCGGAGCACCCAGAAGGTACTTGGGCTGAATCCATGGCTCTCTGCAGACAGAAACATATGTCCTCCTATACTCACTGAGGAAAAAGTTGACAGCACAGTAACTCATTGGAAAAATATGAGAGCATGTTCTGCAAAACTTATTTAAGCAAACTAGAACAAATGAAGTCACTCATATTCAAGCTTTACAAAGCTATAAAGGGAGATGCAATCCGTGCAAAAGCAACTGTGTTGAATCCTAATTTTTTCCATCTGAACCTGCTAGACAACTGAAGAAATTTAGCAGTGCTATGCATGTCCTGCCTGTTGAATATCTGAACCTGATAGACAGCTGCAGGAATTTAGCAGTGCTATGCATGTCCTGCCTGTTGAACTCCTCTGTAGCATAACAGTTCAGTGAACTCAACATTTCTGTTTGGACATTTAGCATTCTCTTCTCTGCATCACTTTCAGCATGTGCATTTTTGATTGTGGATTACTTCCTACTGGACAGTAGCAAACACAGCAGCAGAATGCAAAGCTAGCAGCCCTCAGGTACTCACCATCTCTCTCAGCAGGTGTATCACAGAATTTATTTTACAGGGACAGTAGGCAGACCACCTACAAAGTGACTTACAAAAAGCTTTTTAGCTAAAGTAGGATCAATAACAGAAAATGCTTTTGTCCCACTGGTCTTTCCATCTAACCTGCTTCAAAGGGAATGCGGACAAATGCTCATTCAGGTAACACAGCATCCTATCCCTGACAGCCCCATTCACTTTGCTGTCATCAGAGATTCTTATATACAGTCATGGTCCAGTTTGGCAAAGTATTTAATTATAATCTAACCTTTAAAACAAAACACTGGGGTATTATGTGCATAAGGAAGTCAACAAAGCCTGCCACAAATGTAAAAAATACAAGACTTGATCCTGTTTCATTTATTTTTGATACTCAAAAATAGCTGTTAAGAGACAACACAAAAAACCAGCAGAAGAATAAAAGTATTTCTAACTCGGTGAATATGTCTATAAATAGAGTAGGGACAATAACCATGAGTCCCCAGACACACCACTGAAAGGGCACTGGTTGCAGGGCACTGCACAGATGAATGTTCCAGGCTCAGAACAATTCCATGTGAGAAAACCATGACCTTTACAGAATTTAACTGGTAAAACTTTAAATGGTAAAAATAGAAAGACTGGATACAAATAATGATCTACATTCATAGAACATTCATTAACATTGACCATTATGGTCAAAACCATTACAAAAAATAAATTCTGTTCATACCTCTAGTTACAAGGAGCCCTTAAAAGCTAAAAGTATATGAAGTTCAATTATTAAACTGTTTTTTTTTTTTCCTTCGATATCTATCAGCTTTTAACAAAAAAGAGAGCTGGGAGTCTGCTTTGCTACTTACAAAGTAAGGCATTTCAGTGCTAATACACTGTTTTTGCAAAAGTTGCAATTTCACAGAAATAGGAACTGAATACCAAGAACTCCACATAAAACCTCACTTTTAACATGATACCATTGCAATGCAAACACATATATGACCATGTCTTCTGAATATATCTCATAGTCTATTCATGTTCTTACTCATGGGGGATGAACAGATCAAGAGCTGCCTTGCTGAGAAGGACTTGGAAGAGCTGGTGGAGAGCTGACAGAGGCTGGACATGACCCAGCAATGGGCACTCCCAGCCCAGAAAGCCAAACGCGTCCCGGGCTGCATCCAAAGCCCCGTGGGCAGCAGGGCAAGGCAGGGGATTCTGCCCCTCTGCTCCACTCTGAGATCCCACCTGGACACTGCATCCAGCTCTGGGGGCCAGCACAGGAGGGACAGGGACCTGGTGAAGTGACTCCAGAGGAGGTCACCAAGAGAATGGAGTAATGGAGAACCTCTCCTATGAAGACAGGCTGAGAGAATTGGGTTTGCTCAGCCTGGAGAAGAAAAAGCTCTGAGGAGAACCCACTGCAGCCTTTCAGTACATGAAGGAAGCTTATCAGAAAGATGGGGACAGATTTTTTACCAGGGACAGTGGGTAATGGTTTTAAACTAAAATAGGGTAGATTCAGACTAGACATAAGGATGAAAATTTATACAGTGAGGGTGGTGAAATGCTGGCATAGGTTGCCCAGAGAGGTGGTAGGTGCCCAGTCCCTGGAAGCACTCAAGATCAGGTTGGATAGGGATCTGAGCAACCTGACCTATCGAAGATGCCCCTGCTCATTGCAGGGGGGTTGGACTAGAGACCTTTAAAGGTCCCTTCCAACTCAAACTATCCTGTAATTCTATGCCACAAACGAGATTTTAGTTCAAAACACACTGCATCTGTGCAGTCACTGCATCCAAGTATCGCAGTGTGGCACCAGAAGTAATTTAACCACAAACATCCCAGGGGGGATTTGGAAGTGATTGATGTGACAAGACTGGCAGTCTCTGGATGAATCCCAACAGCTGCCACTATGGATTATTGCTCACAGCATAAAGCCATAGCACTGGTAAAGAAAATATATGCAAATCAATGTATTTCTATTCTATTGACAGTAATGACTATGACATCAAATGGTATAAATAACAACAAAGGTAGGTAAAGTGGGTGAAGGTGCTTCTTGTGGACACTGTAATTAACACTCATGGGACCAAAACTATAACTTATAAACACAAGGCCAATACAGTCTCAAAGCAGGCTCTCAGCCTAAGCCCATGCTAACAAACCAGGCAGCACCATGGGAGAGAATCAAGAGTGAGCACATGACCATCCATAGTGCTGAACTGCAAGCACCCCCTGCTTTATTTACTGGAATATGTACAGCTTTTGACTTCTGGGCACATTGCATACCGAAGTGCGTAAGCCCCAGTTACCTGCTACATGGCAGTGACTGTCCTATGCTGATCTCCCTGCCATGGCATCTCCATCATGACCTGTCCTTCCCCACACTGCAGAAACCTGACTTGGAAGCTGCAGATTATGAATGAGCAGCAGCTGTCACCACCTAGTCCCAAATAAAACTCAGGCTTCTCCTCACATGTTTTTTCTATCACCAGCCTTCCTATGGATCATTTCACTCCATCTTTCTGTTACCTCTGTTCTCCATATGGAACACCATCACCATGCACTCTATTTCCAGCACAATGCCTCAAAGGGAGCCCCTTCCATCCTAAGCTCACAGACTGCTATACCCAGAGAAACACTTGCCATCTAAAATAATTTCTGGAGCAACTGAAAGCTCTCTTGCACCAGAGAGTAAAGACCCCAATGTACTTAGAAACCTGAAGAGCCTGATGCCATGCTAAATACCAGATGACCATACTAAATGCAAAAGCATTAAGCTGTGTTGCACTTTCCCACTACTGCTACCTGTTTAGGATAATACTCCTTGAACTTGTTTCCTTTTACAAGAGGATGAAAATTGTAGAGCTGGGTTTAGCAATCCTTCTGTAGTTTGCACACACAAAAAAAAAAAAAAACCTGACGGAGCCATGCAGTGAGTCATTGTTTTCCTTCACCCACATTTCAGCAAGCCTCAGAGCAGGATGTTTGAAAGCCACCTCTGCTATGTGACGAAACAGCATATCAGGCATATTGATCCCCAAACTCACCTTCGTGAATGCCTAAAATGACTGAGTTCCCTTTCATGCCTACGAAGCACTTTTGCTCCTTCCCCAGGGAAAAGCAAGAGGAACACCTGCCTCTGTACTGACTGGCTCTGCAGTTCAGAGCCACTCACACTGTCTCAAGGTGACATCCTAAGGACACTGGCTGCTTGTGATGGTGAGCTGAACTTGGTATTTTGCAAATATTTTCCTTCTCTTCTGCAAAATATTTCCTCCCTCCCTTTCCTCAGCCACTCCCCTCAGAGGCTGTTTCTTTTTCTGGAATACATTAAGTTCATTTCTCTTTATTTCACTGTTGATTCCTTTGATTCTCCCTTCCAGGGCAGAGCCTACAGAATTTTTGCGTTGTTTTTTGTCTGAGTCAAATAGAGTTTTCTTTGATCATCCTTGTTTTGCTAATTTTGGATGCTTTGAGGGGAATTAATGTCTGTTTTTAGTACGAAAAGGGAACTCTCCCCTCCCTTCTTTCTGCAGGTTGCTTGATCTGAATAAAGCAGATGGCAAAGTATGCCTTTACATGTTACTTTCTTGGAAAAATAGGAGATATTGAATCCCCAGGGAGGGATTTTTAAGAGGAATAAATTAAGTGATCTTAACACTGAGTTACAAGACTACAGGCACACAGTAATGTGAAATTCAGAAAAATGTTTATCCAAGTCTACCTTGAAACATAAGCATACATTTGAGAGACCCTGGTGAAACTATAAATAAGTTTATAATTATGCTCATGGAAAAACAGCTTCCCAAATTAAAGCATAAAATGTTTTTCCTAAAAGATACAAATCTTTTTGCAGAAGGAGTCCAAGGCCTAACCCAGCTGACTCCCACTGACTAACATTAATGCAATTAAAATGGAAATACTCCTTCTGCATGAGATTTGTTTGCATATGGCTCATTAGCAATGCTATAATTCTCTGCACTTCACCCTCCAGAGATGTTACTGGTGAACAGATATGTAATATCCCTAGGCTGTAACAATGCTAGGGAAAACCCTCATCCAGAGTCTTTGGTTTAAGTGCATGCTGACTGAGCACAACTCATTATCCAACATTAGTAACTTACATTCCTTTTCTTCCCAAAAAAACATGACAACTTCAGGCCAGTTCTGAGTGTAAATCCTAAAGGATTATTGTAGTTACTTAGCATAACTCTGTTAATGAGCATTATCAGTTCTCAATGCCAGAGCAGGTTCAATGCTTCTCAGGCTTGCAGAAAACATTCCCTTCCCTCTCCTGGAGTACTGGTAGAGCAGGGAACCTGCACTCAGGTAGGTATCACAGTATATAGCAGGGAACCTGTAATCATGTAGGTATCACAGTATATAGCAGGGAACCTGTAATCATGTAGGTATCACAGTATATAGCAGGGAACCTGCACTCAGGTAGGTATCACAGTATATAGCAGGGAACCTGTAATCATGTAGGTATCACAGTATATAGCAGGGAACCTGTAATCAGGTAGGTATCACAGTATATAGCAGGGAACCTGCACTCAGGTAGGTATCACAGTATATAGCAGGGAACCTGCACTCAGGTAGGTATCACAGTATATAGCAGGGAACCTGTAATCATGTAGGTATCACAGTATATAGCAGGGAACCTGCACTCAGGTAGGTATCACAGTATATAGCAGGGAACCTGTAATCATGTAGGTATCACAGTATATAGCAGGGAACCTGCACTCAGGTAGGTATCACAGTATATAGCAGGGAACCTGCACTCAGGTAGGTATCACAGTATATAGCAGGGAACCTGTAATCAGGTAGGTATCACAGTATATAGCAGGGAACCTGCACTCAGGTAGGTATCACAGTATACAGCAGGGAACCTGCACTCAGGTAGGTATCACAGTATACAGCAGGGAACCTGCACTCAGGTAGGTATCACAGTATATAGGTGGCAATTAAGTACTGTTCCTCTCTACTTGATACTGGTGAGGAATACGATGTCTAGTTTTGGGTCCCTAGGATCAAGAGCAAGGAGAAAATGGAGAATGAAAAGCAGAGAGCTACAAAGGTGGTTGGGATGGATAAAATGTGACATATGAGAAGAGGCTAAAGGAACTGGCCCTGCTTAGTCTGGTGAAGAGGAGGTTAAGGCAAAGATAAATGTTACTATCTCTCCTCTTTCCAGTTCTATCACAAATTTTAAAAGGGGCAATGGCCCCAAATTTAAGCTATAGCCATTCATATTGGATATCACAGAAATCTTTTTAGCTGGAACAATACTGCAGCACTAGAACAAGTTACCTACAGCATCCAAAAAATCTTTAGTCTTGAAAGCTTCCAATAAAAACCACACTTGAGCAGGTCAAGTGCTGGTCCCAGTTGACAGCAGATTGGATGCAACGAGTATTCCTATGCTGTGGCTAGTCTCCAGTTGAGTTTAGATTGATCCATTTACACATTTTGTTCATGCTGGTCCCCTAGACATTGCCCCCGTTATGGATCTGCTGCTTCAAAAATTCAGGGACTGAATGACCACTGCTGATGGCCTGCTGAATGTCATTACTGTGAGGAGTAAACATGATAAACCCCACGTAATGGCCTGTATGTCATATATTGTACCTCTCAGCAAAGATATTTCTAAATATAAGAAATCTACAACTGGAGAGCTCTTTCCCAAATGTGGAAAACAATGGTGGATTAAAGCATCAGAAATACCTTAAATTTAATAATCTGGCACGTTTACTGAAAATGTTAGACTCCTCATTTGTCTCTCCCTCTTGCTATGACAGCGGCATCACATGCAGCACTATACCAAGAGACAAATCATATCTGCACCACAACAGAAGGAGAGCTGAGTTTGGCACAGGCTGGGCAGTGCCAGGTCTGCAGGGCGTGGTAAGAACCCCACAGCACGGCTCTTCCCACGCCTGGCCTGGCGCTGCACCGCAGTGACACCGCAGTTGTACCTGAAGGGCACAGCCACCTGCTGCGTTTGCTCCTGTTGTGATTTACTGAGCTGAGGAATAGAAAAGAAATGGAAAAGAGCAGCTGCCTGTAGCTGCATCAGTGCTGCTTCACCACCTATAAGTTTCAAGGAAAGGCCTTGCTGAGCAAACATGGTCACAGATCTGTGGAGACCTCTTGTTTAAAAAGTGGAATCAGAAATTCAGTAAAGTGTTTTAGTGCAGTTTTTGGCCTCTCACTAGAAACACCAGTGTCACTGGAGACATATTTATCTACTATACTATGTGCTATAGCAACATATGCTCATAAACATTCCTCTTTACAGTTCTCAGCTGCTGCACAATTGCTTGTCTCTTGTTCATTGTATGGCAGCAGAGCTGTTTGTTAGTGGAGCTCACCATGACTGAAGTACACACATCCTGCGCTTCCTTTCAGCTGACTGTGATGTGCAGTTAGTTGCAAACTGCGACGTCCGCTGCAGCTGATTTTAAGTCCAAACTAGTAGTACTTGAAGCATCAGTTTCGGTTACTCACATGAGCTGGAAATATTATTCAAGAGCCTCATCTCAATACACTATGGAGCAACACATAACCAGCTAAAAGATACAAACATTCCTGAAGTCAAACTGCCCATATTGGCGACAATACTGACAGAGTTCCTGCACAAGAAAGATGAGGCAATTACCTTTACTAAGAAACATTTTAATCTGCTTTAATATACCAATGTCTTTGGCACCAGGGAAGTAAATTATCTTTATTATTTTCTTGAGTATTGTCTTCAGTTCAATCATTGTAATGTAATCAACTCCTGAAATGGAATTTAATTTTATCCAATTTAGGCTCTTTTTTTTTTTGAGAAGCGTGTTGTGTAACACATAGGGCAACTTGGCAAGATTCATTGATGAGTTCTAGAAATAGGAAGCTTTAATATTTATTTTTAGTAGAGGGTATACAACACCTCTTGAAATACATGTATTACTGTTCTATCAGTTAATTAGAATAAAAATTTCTGCCAAGACCTACAGTAAGCAGCACTGCAGTGTTTTACTTCACTGCAGTGAAGTAAGGAGTGGGAGTATTTTTTTTTTTTTTTTAACTTATGAAAGAGGATTCATTACTGCGAGGCTAAACAGGTGGTAGAGCAACTCAGAGCTCTTCTGGGACTGATTGCCACTTTGATGCTTGGCACATCGGAGTTTCCAGCAAGCTCTGATACAACATCCCATGATTAAAACCTCCGTTTCTTTAGGATCATATGCTTCATATGGTAGGATAGCATAGCTTCATCAAAAAGCAAAAAAAAGAACAACAAAGAAAAATACCCAGCCCACAGCAGAGTAGCTCAGATTCCTATAAATCCTGGTTGTCTGAGAGAGTGGTGCAGCTCTTCAATTTGAACCTTGACTACCAACACTCTTCAATTTGAACCTTGACTACCAAAGGCTTTTTATTTTAGTCATATAAAGACTCTCAGTATTTCCAAACTGCCCAGCGGATTTTCCACTGCAACAAATCTTCAGCTGAGAAATTCTGATGCAACTAAAGAGGACAGTGGCCCTTCCTAGAGTCAAATCCAACCTTCCCACTAACAAATACCAGCAAGCACTATTAGCTTACTACCTTTTCCTTCACACACTCTTAATATTAATATTTGGCCAGCTGAAATTTGGAACTTCTGTGGGAAGGGACTTCATCTTTCAATGTGCATATACTACATCACACCACACAAGGCAACTCCCTCCTCCCTTAAAATGAAATGTGCTGTCTAAGAACATCTCTAGAATACAAATGTACATCTAACTCAACTCCGTTTTTATCGTGTCCAGCAAACACACTGGAAAATGCTCCCCCTAAGAGCAATACAATCAATTCCCTTGCTTCATCAGAAGGATTGATGAAATGGGTATCAAATGCCACCCTGTTGACCCGCCTTGGAAGATGCACTGCATAAATAGGTACTCACATTCCATAAAGTAGGGGCCAGGTTCAATTCGCCACACAATTTGTCCTTTTTGCGTGCCAGTCACTCCCCGATTCTTGGAATCCCAGAAATTGGCTGGAGAGTTCTCATCTGAAGGAGAGAAGACAAAAAATAATTTCAGCAAGCAGTATTTAAAACAGAAGTTTTCTTGGCTTTCTGTTTCAAGAGGCCTAGATACAAAAAATTACTTGTATTAAATTAAAAAAATAAAGAATTCAAATTATCTGGCAAAAGATAAATAGCTTCTCTTGTACATTTGATAGATCAATTTATGCAGAGTGAGCAGACAGACACACAGCCAAGGCAAATCTATGGCTTCCTGTAAAAGGTGACCTGCCAAGCTACAGTATTAAATTCCAAAACTTCCCTAATCCAACAGAGAGGCTATTGGGAGTGCATAGCTGATTGAAACTGCATCACAGAGTTACCACACCATGTCGTACACCAATCCTGCTCTGTGATGTGAAAATCTAGCATTCATTCCCTAGCTGGGAAATGCAGAATTGTAACTAGGGGTATCCAGTTAGAGGCCCAAAGTGCAGAACTGTCAGTAAGCCAGAGCTAGAAAGGAGAGATTCAGCAAAATACATTCAGAGAAAACATTCAAAGCAAATAGTATCTGCAGAGCAGCTTAGCAATTTTTGTCCTAACAAACACAAGTCTTGGGGCCGTTTTATTTTCCAGCCTGTATTCAGACACCCAGAACACCAGATCCACCAGATGAATGAAAGAAAACCAGGGCAAGAAGCTGTTTGAAAGGGCACAAAGGTTAGTTCTGATGACACAGAGAAAGCTGACATAAATCCAACTTAACTTTTTTGTACAGGAAGTTCTTTGGAAGTATGCATTGTGACATTTTACCAGTGCATTTCAGCAGCTGTTAACTAGACTAGACAAGAACTGCACCTATGATGTCAAATACAACATCCTAATTCTTTCCAGTGGTACTGCATATTCTTTAATCTTAATTTTTTAAGAACTCCTCTTTTATTACATACATTAGAGTGCATTCTACAAATTTAAAAATACTTCACTAAGAACCTAGTCTACTGTGGCTTTGTTCATGAAGCTCATATCCATTCAAGCACATTCCTTTGTACTTTGGTAGGAACTCACATATTATTACAGAACTGTCGCCTACATTTTAGATATCCATATGCTATTTATGAAAGAATAATAAACAATGCAGCTTTCTTACATTTATCTTAAATATATGAACTCACTCTAAAGCTTCTCTTTCTCAGTGTACACAGCTCATCTCAGTGTACATGCAGTAACCCCACTGAATTATGGTGAGTGCAGTCTGTACATCTCATCCCACCAAACCAACACACAGAACACTACCACACACTGGACTTCTGCGGTTGTTCAAGAGAACTTACACACTGCCCAAAACCTAGAAGAGCTCTGAGAAACAAGAAGGGGTCATGGCAAGCTACTGACATTTTTATGCCTCCAGCTATGGGCAACTTTGCGAATTTTTAGAAAGCTGATGTCTCAACACCTCAAAATCATGACAAGTCGAGGAGAATTTCATAATTATCTCAATGACAAGGAGAAGGAACAGGAGGGTTCTTCTAACATTTGTGATCCTCAAACTTGTAATGCCCACAGGCTTAACTTCTTGTGCAGAATCAACATGATAGGACACAAACTGCATGCACAAGAAAGTCAGGCACACAGGCAGTAAAATCTTAAACTGCATGTATTTATTCTTCATTACAGTAAAAAACTTTCAGAGTAAACAAAGCTGCATCTCACCCATGTTTTGTTGGGGTTTTTTTCCAAAGCCGTATAAAGAGGAGCACTAAACGTACAGCCTGTAAATCACCCCACAGGCCTTAAAAAACCTCTATGTGGTTTGCAATGGCACACTAACCAAAATATACACTGCTGATTAATTTATTTACTTTTTTATGTTGCCTTCCTATCCCAAGGCCCTCTATTTTCTTCCAGACAGAACGCTGGGAAGCCAGGAGATACAGCTTAACTTCCAGCAACACTACACTAGTGACTGCTCTGGTCTACCATATAAACTTGGTTATCCAAAACATCATTACCAAAAGTGAGCAGATTCTTTAAAAACTCCAGTTATCTGAAACACAGTGTTTTAAAATATTCAGCATTCTCATTTCATCTAGGTAAATGAATGAACACATTCCTGACAGTAAACTTCTCATCTAACACGCTCTAGTTCTGAATTTCTGTATTTAATCAACTGGAGAAGAGTCTGTTCATGATTCTAAGAACAAGGATGGATATTTGGTATATTGTAACCATAAGGTTTTTTATTCTTATCTTGTTCAACAAATGAACAAAGCCTGAAGCAATGAAATATGCCTTTATTGATGAGATTTCCAAGAATAAGGCACAAACAACTGTTATTTGGTTTTTAAATCAGTCATAAAGCAAAATCAATGGTAATTTTTACAGGGATATTAGTGAGCTTCAGAAAAGGTCCTCCATGAACTGAGTCTCAAATTCCCAGCTGGTAGTTACAAGAATGCAGAACGCTTTCTTTCACTTTATTTAATAAAATCCCACATTTAAAGAAGTGCCTGGATTTTCAGCCCTTTCATGAAGGAACGGACTCCTGTGCAGCAATGAAGAGTAAATCACTGATACTCTGCCCATAGACATGCTGTCACTACAACAGAAGGTGGTGGAGACAGAGAGATGGAAAATGCTAACAGACCACTACCTGTCAGCCAGCGACTCAAATTACAGAATTTATTTTGGTCAGCTTTGACTTTCTTCTGAAACAGATGGGTTTTTTCTACTTTTTTGATGTTATTCACATAGGGGAAAAATAAAATTACTAATGCATATGGAAAAATAACTTCAAACATAAGTTAATGGATTTTAAAAAGAAAATCTGAAGGAAAAAATACACAGCATGAAAACACTGAAGTACACAATAATGATAAAAATATTGACAAAAAAAGGAAGTGTTTAAGAGCACAAAGAGCAACAGCAGAATTATCACTCCCTCATGTCTTCTCCTCCCCTAAACATAAATGCACACACACCCTTTCCATCTTTCCAAATATATATATATTTTTTTTTTTTTCCATAGGGAACTTGGATTCTAAGCAGTTCTATTCTCCTTTTAGCATATAATTGTTTCTGTTTGTGAAACTGGCAGCTGTTCCAGAAACTGGGCCAAAGAGTAGATATAAATATCCCTTTCCAGAACATAAAATATGCAACAAAATACTGTCTTACTGCATCAGTATCTTGTCCAATAAGGCTACACTTCTGAAAGAAATAAAACAATGCAAGATACACAGTTTCTCTCTATCTTCAGTAATTCTTAGACATAAAATACTACAGAACAGAACTTCTCAGAGCTGCAAATAATGTTTTACAACAAAAAGTGGGTAATAATAAATGTATCACTGTGTGGAATTTCACTATGAGTAATGCTCCTTGAAATCACTGTAAAGCAAAAACATTCTGAGTAACAGTGTTTTCTTTATTTAACTACTAAACAATCAGCCCAACCTGGCATTAAGAAAAGTTGCACTGGCGCACTGTTGGCTCCTCCTCAACTTGTCCTCCAGGACCTCCAGGTCTTCTTCTGCAAAGCTGATTTGCAGACAGTCAGCCCCCAGCCCATCCCAATGTCAGGGGTTACTCCTGTTTGCCCATTTCTCCAGCCGGCCTGACTGCACAATCGTGTTTTATCATCTGCTACTCCCAGTTTTGCACAAGGATGTTACAGAGTGTTGGAAGCTGTGCTAAGCCAGTGTCTGACATCAGGGATCAGGAGGTTTCTGAGGAGTTCACATTTTGTTCTTATTTTGTTCTTTGTGTCTTACATCTTTCATTCTTTCTGTCTCAGGAAAAAAAGATAAACTACCTGAAACACATCATCTCACAGAGTCATCTTGCATAGATTAAAGCAACAAATAAATAAATAAGATACAGGCTTTTATAAGACACATGAAGAGGAACTGCTAGCAATTAATTATCTGAAACAAGCCTTACAGTCCCAGTGCACAGAGCAGGCAAACCAGCATTCATCTTCTGGTCCCAGTTTCTGTTGTCAGTAGTGTTAAGTTTTGTAATAAAAGGGTTGCTTCCATCAACACAAATGGTTTTTATTCTTCAATATACCAAAACATTATAGAAGTCAAAAATTTCTGGTGTGGAAACATCATTGATTTAATTTTTTTCCTGTGCAATAAGCAAAGGTCGCTATAGCAATCTAAGAGGTTCAAACTTTTGCATTCTGATCTCTTTACTCCAATACATTTATAAAGATGCTCATACCAGAGCAAAGGTGATGTTAATAGATTCTGGTTGTCAACTTTAATTATATACATCTTAACAATTTTCATCTCTCACTACCATATATGGCTAACTCACAGCTCTTGAAAAATCCATGCTTAGAAAGCTTAGCTCAGAAAAGATCAATCACGCTGGTAACATTGTATCCCTGCATAATTCTCTTATCCTCCTTTGGGATTTACATCCCAGTCTCTGATTTTTCATCCCTTTCTGAAAGATGCTTTACGCAAAATCTTTTCAAGTGTTTGTATTGTACAGTTTCAATTTAAAGTTCTAAATTAAATTCATATTGTCAGAATGTTGACTTCTTTCACATTTTAGGCTGATGTCAATAATTTTTTGGCACTGAAGATGGTGCGCGCAATGCATTCAGTTATTAAGAGGAGTACTGGTACTAAGCTTTTAAAGCATCACCCTCATTTTCTTCTCTAGGCAGGTGTTCTCTTATAGTGAGGATCAGCAGTACTGGAAGGCTGGAGAACAGCAAGGCTACATCTAGTTTTGTCCGAGGCCGAGATGTGTGGATCTGCCATCAGTTCCACTCATAAACATCCTACCAAGAAGGGTCACTCCCCTACCTATTTCACTCCATCATTTCACTTAGTCTTTAAAAGTAACAGGTTTGTGGTTAATCTGCATTGGAGAATATTTCTGAACTTGATTTTGAGCCAACTTCAGATCTCTAGGATGGCATTTCCAATGTAAAACAAAAAACTAATTGACATGCATTTTACTGCATTACTTCTAAATACCTCAATCTCAATGCCAGCAATTGCACTCTTTTCAGTGTGAGCACAGACTTCCAAGCAGTAAAACAGACTGTCACCAAATGTAAGACTAACAAAAACATTCCAAAGAATACGTACAGTGGATTTTGGGCAGATGACTGGGAAAGTCTGCAACACTAACTTTTGTGCAATATTTTCACTTTTGTAACCTCCAATAATTTTAATTCCAGAAATACTAGAAATAAAAATCCATGGGTGATCAATAAAGAAGTAGCACTGTGTTTACTGATATAATGAACTAAATACATTTCTTCCTTATACCCAAAATATGCTTAAAAGCACTTGGAAACTGTATCAGGATGCATTCAAAGGAGAAGATAAATTTTATCACCTGAGGCCTCACTCCTTTTCTAGAAAGTCAATAAGTAAATTAACAGGTTCAAGGGTTTCTACTGCAAGCAATTACTATAATAAATCACATTATATGAATTTAAAATACACTAGGTATCAGTTAGTACCGTATAAACAAATATTAACCCACTAACTCAGAGCTTGTTTCTCTGATTTTTAGAATTTGCCATCTCAGCCTGTGAACACAGGTTACCTGGTAGAACCAAAATATTTCTCATGAAAGACAGCACCATTGCTGAAATTAAAGATCAACGCTTGGTTGTACCTTCTAGCCTTACCTGGCCATTCCAAAGGATGCCTGTGGATCCTAAACTGCATTCCTCCATCAGAGCCCAATTAACAAACTGAAGAACAAAAACCAGTAACGTTTTAGAGCATGGATATTGAAAACAGCATCCTCATTCCCAATCACAACCAGTGCTTTCTACAGAAGTTGCCTTCTGGAGCCAGCCCGTGCAGCTCAAGTTTGGAGGCTTTAGCTCTGTGTTAGTGCTGCTGCATAATCTCGGCTCCACAAGGCACGTCTGTCCTCTCCCTTCCTCCTGTCATTTGAAGAAAGGGCTTTTAGAAGGACGTTCTCCGACTCCGCAGCAGTTCCGAGCAGGTACACGCCATCATCTGCCTTTTCTCCTTTATGCCAGGGTTCTTCTGGGTTCAAGCAGAGGAACTGCTTAAACTTAGCCCGTGCTAAAACACAGAAGGTATTGCGTCCTTCAGACTCCGCTATTTGCAGCCACTCCCCTCCAGAGGGTACAGGATGCTGAAGCCCCATCCTCCCTCCACTTCCTTCCTTGCCTTGTCCATGGGAGGATTCCTCAGCACGGCCACGGCCCCGCAGCACGGGCAGGCTGATGTAAACAGGAGGATCCTGAAATCCTAGAAATGACGGCAAGGCAGCCACAGCAACGAGCACAGCGGGAGCTCGCTGGAAGTGCTGGCTTTTGTTTACACGGTATTTCGCTGTCCGCATGACTTCCCCAAAAATCCAGTTATCTCAGGGAAGAGGGGACTGCTCCATGACGTCTGGCTGGGATGGAGCTGCCTTAAACCCAGGATAGCTCTGCACAGGGCACTCCTGGGCAAGAGGACAAGCAGGTGGCAGAGAGCTTCCATTACTACCTCTCCTCTTTCAGGGTGGCAAATGCCATCTTAGGGCAGGAGCTTGGACAAGCCTCTATTGCTCCAGATGCTCTGACTCCTCAATGGCCTCCTGGTGGAACAACTGCAGCTGACCTAAAACTCCTTCAGCCTGTGGCAAGGACCCAAACCATGCCAAAGCAGTCCCAGCACCTCAAGAACAAAAAGAGTTCCTAAAGGAATCTGCGATCTCATCTGTAGCCCAAGATCAAATTTTTCACAACACACATTTCATGGAATTGAACACTTGTGGAGCTGCAGGTTCAGGCTCTCAAAGCAAATCTTGGTTTTCCTTGTAATACTCAGATTAAAAAAAAAAAACAACCAAAAAAAAACCCTTCCACCTTTTAGAGGAGTATCTGTTCTTACTCAGCTTGAAGATTTTTCAAAAACACTTCCAGTCAAAGAAATTAAGATGGATTATTTGCTAACGAAGAGATGAAAGCTAACGTATTGCTTTGTGCTTGCATGAGCACCTCTAGGTCCTTCAAAGGACAGAAAGTGAAAGAACATCAGAACTGGAATACTGTAAGAGAAATCTTAACACTCTGCTGTGTATTAAATGGCTGGAAACATTTCTCCCTCAAATACCAACAGAGCAACCCCAAAAAAAGTTGAGAACAGAATTCTTGGACAGTCTTTAAAGCTCTCTAAGTAGCTACAAGATCCTATTATCACAGTTCTCTTTACTCTTTGGGACACTTCGGAAAAAACTTGGAAAGTAACAGAAATACAAGACACAAGTCTTCAACTGAGAAAAGCAAGAACAGAAAAGAGGCAGAAAAAGGTACCAGAGGTGCTCTTACAGCCTCACACAAGAGAGAAGCCGCTGTTGCAGCTCTTCCTGAAGGTAATAATGCACTGCCAGAGGGTGCTGGGCAACCCTCTGAATTCCAGCCTGGACACAGATTTTGGCCTTCTGGTGCCACAGTCCTGCTATATTAGCAGTGAAGGATCATCATCATCTATAATCATGACCCATGGTCAGAAAACAAAGAGGTGTTTGTTCCTCACAGCACAGCAGCAGTTTTCTTATTGCACAACCAAATTTAAGGTTCATGTACCTCCACTGATTGCCCCTGAGCTGCGGGCAAGAAGCAGAAAGACTCCACTTGCATTCCCTCGTGTGCCCCCATGACTCACTACATGCATTAATATATTGCTGAATTTTATTGCACTCTATTTATTCCTTTATGCAGCAAGAGACATGATTAATTTTTCTAGTTGTGACTGACAGGATGGCCAGGAATAACATCAACTTCTCTAACACGTCACTCCTACTTCAGCTGCAGAAGCAGAGCACAGACACCCTACTATACACCCCATCCAAACACTGAACTGTGAAACCTTTTTGCTATTGAAACTTAATAGAGTGGGGAAATCCTTGCTCTCATTTTCATACACAGCCTGTATTCTGACACTGGCCATTTCCTTCTTTTCCAAGAATTGTAACACTATATTTTGACTCCTTTTTTATATACACTAACACTTCAGCATGGGGATCAGAGCATCTCCATGTGTCCTCATACAATGTGATATTTCAGGGCACAGCAGCAGCTCAAAGGATTAGTTAACTAGAATGCAAGACACAAAGATACTGGGAAAAAAAATACAAGTCATTTTTTCAGACATATGACAGTACAATGGCAGGAATAAAGTGGAATTCCACTTCTCAGTATTCAAAGTAAAGGCATCATTGAAATTCAAAGCATTCAAAGACAAAAATAACCCCTTTCACCCATCTTACTGGCAGAAATTCAAAAGCGTAACAAGAGGAAGGAAATGACCTCAAGCTTAACATCTTTCCTGAAAATCTTATTAATCCTCCTTCATAAACGATGTGCACTTCATTCCCATCTACAGTTCAGGTTTCACACATGTGCCAGCCCCACGGCACAAGTGCCCTGTGCATCAGGAGCCACCTGCCAGCTGACCTGGCCCACCTGGAAACCACATCCTGCACAGCACACGGACACAGTGCTTGGCTGTTCCTGCACTGCACTACTAAAGACTGGCTACAACAAGAAAGGCATAAATTTAGAGCAAAAATTAAGCTAGAGAATGACACTGAATAAACTCTGACAGATGGTAGTGCACACCTTTAGATAAAAAGACTATTCGCTGCTGAATGATATCACAGAAGACTCCCAACATCTTTACAGAATGCTAATAAATCATCTACCATTCAATTCTTGAGGACCAGCTAGCTGTATGTGGGGGGAAATAAGGCACAGGGGGTGTTTCAACCTCTTCCTGAAAGAAGCAGCACACAGCTGAGGCAAAAGCTTCACCACCTCTCCTGTCAACTCACAATCATCTCAGATGCTGATGGTTCAAGTAAGTGATGTCTGCAGAAGATGGAGACTGCCAAAAGCAGTGGCCACCAGGCAGGGAACAGTTTGGAAATTCAGATTTAGGCCACCAATGGCTACCAAAATTGGATTATACCAATATTCTAAAGTAGTACAATAACTTAGCAGGCTATTTCATTATAAAGATGAGAGGATACAAGGACAGCAAAGATGCAAGCAATATACTAAGGAAAAGAGAAGCCTGTCTCTTTCCTGTAGCATCACTTCCTTTTTTTCTTTTAAGCACTTCACTGCATCTCACATCTTGTTAAAATTCAGATAAATTCATCTTCACCACCATATTTCCTTCTCAATATGCTCCTCACTGTTATATCCTGTCTCTAAACACATCCTGACATTCCCAAAATCCTGTAACCTAAAGGTGTTTTACTTGCTTTTAACAGTATCAAGTCCAAGGGCAAAAAACCCAAATCCAGACTCCACAACAACAAACCCTGCATACACCAATATCATAAAATCCTGTTATTCTGGGACAAGACTGTTTAGAATATCTAGAAAAACAAGCCATTTTTCCTAATTAACATTAAAAAATTATTGTGGGGTTAAATGCTGTCAGAACTAAACTAAAAAAGAAAAAAAAACCCTGTATGTAAGCTTTTCTGTGCCATATTAAATCTGCCAGTCTAAGTTTATTGTGGAATGTTTTTCATAATTTTCATCCTCAGCCACAGCCTTATATGGTGTCAGATAAGCACTTGTTTGCTGGCAGCACATGAGCTGCTCAGCTTGCTTTAGCTGCACGCAGAAGAGGATTGTAGCTTCCAAGGATAAAGGGCATGCACTTTTATCTGTGACCACATTCCCATCACAAATCTTTGCCTGAAAAACTCAAAAACATAACAAAGTATTCCTGCTGTGCAAGATGTGATACCAGCAAAGCCAGGCTCTTGTCTACATAGCCTATACTGTCCCCGGGAAACTCTGTTGGTAAATAAACATTACCAACAAATGCACAATTTTGTGCTGTGGCTATCTTCATACACATCACATGTAATCCTACAGGCAGCAGAAAAAGTAAGGGGTCATTTATTCTGTGGCCCTCATGCTGGTTTATTTATTAACCAGCAAACATCTGGTCCTGTATGCAGACACCCAGTGCAGAAAGGACCCAGAGAAAATGGCAGTTTTGCTTAGTGTTGTTTTTTTTCTGATCAAACATTTCTCAAGTGGAAACAGTGGGAACCACTTCAGGAAAGGCCATATGGTTATGGCCATCCCTCTTCCCTCCTTCTCAGCCTCAAAACGTACTTGGAGCAATTCCTGCTCTGCAATCACAACATTATTCCCATTCAGTCTGCTGCTGCTCTCTGGCAATAGTCACGCTTTCATTTTCTGAGAGTGGGAATATTCAAGAGAGGAGAAATTTGGACAACACTGAGTGGATTTCATACACAGTAGATTGTACTGAATGATGTAATGATCTCTTCTGGGTCTAATTTCAGTAAAATATGGTCTCATTTGACAGCCATTACTAGCTCATAAACTAACCTTAAGTGCACTTCATTCCGCATGTAGATCTTCTGTAAATTACTTATACCTCAGAATGAGGCTTTTCTTGTGGAACTGTCGGCAAACACAATTGCCATAACTGAGAGGACTTAAAATAGAGTTGATGACTCTGTTCTATTTTTACTTTTTTGTTGTTTGCAAATCTAAAAACTAAACACCATTTTGAATTATTATGAAATGTACATCTGCTCTTTAAACATCATATATATCACTACAGTGCACATGTAGGAAAAGCACAAGAGGCTAGAGGAGATTTCAAAAACATATGCATGTTATTTTAAATCTGTATTTTGAAACCGTTGCCACATGTCATATGTTCTATTTATATAAATGAAATTTTAAAATCAGATAGGAAACAAGTACTTGGCAACTATCTATTACTGAAACATTCAGCTTGAGTACTCACCTTTATTTCCAGGCAGTATTTTGCAATATGCCTCACGTTGGCTACCCATGAAACAGAGTAAAATTCATTACAAGCATATTTGCTATAATTGATCTGTAGGTTTGCACAGAATATTGTCTAGTTTCCTGCTTTCCTTTTTTGCTCATCCTTCTGCTCCCTTTTCCTTTTTTACTCCAGCTTTTCATATGGCAGAAGAAAGTACCCTGTTTTATACAGCTTATGGCAGCAATGATAAATTATTATCTGAAAGCCAGCCAGTGGTAAGATGGGCTCCCTAAGAAGTAGCTAAGGGAATTATCAAACCTGTAATAAACTACAAACCTTCTTGCCCTAATTAACAGGAGCCATTCCACGTCTACTTATCAGCAGCCATCCTGTTTCCCTTGCCCTACAACTTAATAATGACACGTGAGTACTTTATAAATTCTCATAAATTTTGCAACTACTTTTTGACAAGTATCATGCTTATTTACCCTTTTCATCCTCTGGTCCTAAAAGTGAGGTGATGATAAGTTGTAAGCATCTATAATTTAGGTTACATAGCCTTTAGGTTAATAAATTTATCAATTCAAAAAACTCACCTGACAGATGATCCTCAAAATTGGTGAAAAGCCAGAACTAGTTACTCATCACATCAATAATTTGCAAACCTCATTCTAGCTTACTCAGGTGTCACAAATCCCTCAATTTCCGCAATTATCGCCTACAAAAACGGACCTGAATTCACTGGTGTGTTATCCACCTGACATGCTATTTTCCCATTCATATTCTAACAGACCTATTACTGGCAGAAATATTTACATTTTACAAATGCTAGAAAATAATGATACAGCTCAAAGGATGAGCTCAGTCACTTCAGATCAGTCACTTCTCTATGTCCAACATCTTGATCATCAAGACCTTCCAGGTGCTACAGACAAACACCAACCAACCATAAGCAGCTACACCCTGAAATTAACTTCATCATCTTTACCTATCAAAATAAAGGAAGCCAACAGCTCAAGAGCAGTGTCATTCAGCAAGGGCTCACACTTCTAGCCCTCTAATCATGTCACAACTTTCAATGAAAGAGCTGCAGGCCCAAATAATTCATTAGGTATTTATAATACTTCTGAACAAACTGCAGAAAAAAACCTTTAATGTATATATGCAATCAAAAGGCTAAGTTCAGTAAACATATTTCTTTTCTAGAACAGAACAAAAACATGCAACTCAGATGAAAGTACAAGAGATTGAAGGTATGTATTTCTTCTCAAATCCCTGCAAGGGCATAAAGTATCCTAATGAGCTGAAATCTCATTTGTGGGAAGCTCTCAGATGAGTGATGAGAAGGAGGCACTCCCTTGCCAGATGGCTTGTTCTGCTTATGACCATGAAGGAGAATGACTGTAACCACAAATCCGAATTAAGCGTTTTAACTGCCCACATATGTACACACCCTCCAGCAGTTCCAACAAGTAGCTTTTGCCAGTGAAAGTTTCTACCAGAATTACTGAAAGTTTTCTGTAAGACATATTAAAAAAAAAAAAAAAAAGATTAATTGATCATTAACAAGGGTGTTAAACTCTGAGCACAAACCATTTTGTTACAGAGCCAGCATCACCCAAAAAGCTGACCCAGCCTTTGCACACAGTGATCCAGCAGCTGCTTTTATGGCCAGCTAGTTGTATGTTCTCATTTTGCTTTTGATACTAAGTCCCAGCTTCAGCTTTCCCCACAGTTCTCTTTCCTTTCCTGGAATGAACCAGGAAAGAGCAAAGTATGTGCCAAACACACTCCCCAAGAGCCCAGTGGAGTTCGTTTAACCCTCAATCACTTTTGCATTTTCAGCCCTTGTTTCACTTGGTGTTTACTTAGACTTATTTCTTTTTTTGGTATGTGAGTGTGTGAAAGTGCTATTTATTGCTAGGAATGAGGGCTAAAACAAGAAGCAGTACACCCACAGAACAGATCAGACACACAGAAAAAAGAGTTTTCCTATACACAACAGCTGACATCTAGGAATCCAGGAGGTTAGTTTGGGTTTTGCATTCTCAAATGGCTGATGATTTGAACTCCGAACCTTTTAGATTGGTACAGAGATCTCTGAATTTTCAGCAATGTGGCATCCTTCAACACTGGGTGGAGAGAACTGACTCATCACTGAAAGGAAAGAAAGGACAGCCTTTTGATTCCTCAGCTTTAGTTTCAATTGCACTTGATTATTGCTTGCAGTTTCTGACATTGATCAAAATTCTTCTTAGCCTGTTCCAGCCTTTTGACAGTAACAATATCAGCCAGCACTTCACTTTCAGTGTTCAAGTCCCTTCCTAAAAATACTTTTTTTTTAGGGAAAAAATTTTCTTTGCCAGTTTCAAGCAATTACTCACTGCCTTTTAGAAATCCTTCTGGTTTCTGAAACTTGTCAAAAAACATTCTATTCTGTGTCTCTGCAGCACACATCTCTTAAGGATCTTGTGGGATTTAATATTCCCTTAGCAGCTGTTGTTTTTAAGTTTATCTTCAATATTATGAGTTGTTTAAGCGGGAATGCAAACTAGTCTATTGTCATTTGGCAGTAATAGGTTTCTTAGGGAATTTATTAGAAAGCCAGGGAGCTTCCTGGTTTAGAATACAGAAAAATGTTTATATTTTGACAATATCCTTTTGTCATGCTTCAATGTCTCAGTAATTTAACTCAAATGTAATAGCGACCACCAAAAAGAATAAATGTTCCAAGACTCTTGAGTTCATTATGAAGCCCAACAAGCCTATTACAAAGCAAACATCTTTTCTAAGCATTTCCTACTAATGTTGCACCTGAAGTAAAATACTCTAAGTGTTTCCAAACACATATTTTGTTCCAGTGAGCACAGCCAGAACTACTCAATGCAGTAGCGTAAATCCAAGAAGTGGGCAAGCAATATACAAAAACAACAAAAAAAGGTATCTATGGGTTTAAAAGTATATAAAAACTGCAAACAAAAAAAATCCATTCAGAGTGGTTATATCCCACCTAACTAGCCACAGGTTTGTACAGTGAGTTGTAAATCTTGCTAATATTTGTGAACCAAGTCCCTGGGGCATAATTTTCAGCCAAGCTACAGTTTCTACAGCAAACAGTTTCTTACATTTTTGCTTAATTTTATATTGTGTGTCACTGACTACTTGCAAACACAAGTAGTTTCGGGATCTGGCACTAATATGCTGACATTGCAGAATTTAACAGCACAATTAGGGAAACACAGTAGTCACCAGGAGAACAGGTTCTTTGGATGAGCGTATGACTGAAGTCTGACCCAGTTCACTTTACAGAAGCACATCATGTTTTTCTCAGTCCTGTCCACCAAACAGTATAGCGTGCTTATACATTGAATTAATCTTTAAGCAGACCCAGGATAATCCAGAAATAGACCAGGAGCATTGCACATTCCAAATCTGCACACACACTTTCAAAGAAGCTATTTTTGAAGGCATACAGATGGAGGAAATAGAATGTGTTCACTGCTGTCTCAGTGCCTGCATTCTTGCACTGTCCCTGACCTGATTCAGGTTCCCTTGGACTGCAGCCTGGGGCTTGTTCGACAGACATGCACAAGTTTTTTATTGGTTCTTTGCTGAGACCACCAAACCTGTTTTGCCACAATGAGCCAGGAGTTTGTCCTGATGGTTTTAGCCACCTATTTTTGCTGATTTCCTCTATCACGCTTGGGATATACCATACCCTATGCTCAAGCTGGAGTTGCAAACAGATAGGTACGCTGGACCTGCAAGTCAATCTTGTGTCAAACATTGTTTTTCTTTCCTGCATTCCTGCCAAATTAATCAATAATTTCTTCAGATTCTTCAACAGAGATGCTTCTATTGATGCAATGCTTTTGTTTGTTTTTTAATAAACCATGACTATTCTGTCCTTTTGCCTGCACACACTGCTACTTCACTCCTAAAGGTTGTATCAAAACGTTTACAGATCACAGTACTAAACTACCACGGTCAACACTTATGCTCCAACAAGAGAAATGTAGCAAGTTAATTCTTCATGACCACAAATTACAGGCAACAATCACTGACAACAACCACAAAACCAGACACAGAGCCCTACACCTTATTCTGTCTTCTTCCACTGCAGTTGAATTTGTATTTTGTGCCTGCTTTTATGCAATTCCCACTGTTTTGAGACACTTTACGCACCAACAGAGTCAACTCCTTTGCAGATGTTCCAGGCTTTCTTCTCTCTATTGTGGTGGGCATGTATTCAGATTTCCCTCGAGTGCCTGACAGTGCACGTCACCTGTCTGGAGACACGTCACCTCTGTTTAGAGATGTGGTATTTATAGCATCAGGGACCTTCTGTGTAATGCACCAAAGCAGGGCAAGCTGGCTTATTACTTGCTGCCTCAGAGTTCAAAGTTCAGATCCAGATCTAGACATCAAACTTTTTAAATATTAAGGGCCATCTGGTTTTACTTTTAGTTAGGCTCATCAGACAGAAAATCCCAGATCATGGTGTTTGGTGCTGGCTTTCTCATTTCTGTCCCTGAGTCACCGAGTAATCCTTGGGAAGCAAAGAAAATCCCAAATCCTGTGCCTACCTACTGTATAAGACAGATATGTTACTAAAATGGTGTCCTCTTACTTATTTTTAATCTAACTATATAAGACTGCAGTCAGTTGCCAGCGCAGTGACTCAGCAAAGCCCCAAGCAAGGAAACTCCCTGCTGGGACTCTCGCAACCCAAAAGGAACATGGCCAGGCACAGGGCCTTTCCTCACAGAACAACCTCACCTGCTTTGG
Source organism: Anomalospiza imberbis (assembly GCF_031753505.1). Classification (NCBI taxonomy): domain Eukaryota; kingdom Metazoa; phylum Chordata; class Aves; order Passeriformes; family Viduidae; genus Anomalospiza; species Anomalospiza imberbis. Next base: position 28,705,232 of record NC_089687.1, on the reverse strand, counting down.
GCACCTGCAGGACACTCGCAGCAAGGCCACATGGACCCAGAATGCAAACGGCTTGTGAGTAATAAAATAAGGACCAAAGCACTTCGCCTATGCAGCCACCAGATTTCAGTGTTGTTTTATGAAAGTTTCGTAGTCCTCAACTCAGCACCTTTACATTACTCCCATTAATTTACACTTAAATTCAACAACATCCCTAATTTTGCATTAGAGAGCCTGCCTGTCACCTCCCCATCTGCACCTCTCACACTAATACCTGTCAGTATAGAAGCAAGCCCCACATTCCTAACAGGAAAGCTCAGGTGCTCGCTGGGGATATTTGTCTCCCAAGCCCTTTTGGAACATGGAGCCCATATAACTGATTTTAAGAGACTATCTGTAAATTAGTATCCACAGAACTATCAAGGGCGTCTGTGATGTTGAACACAGTATCCTCTATTCAGTAAGCAATTTATTTCAGGAGGTTGACTCATTTCCTTAAAGCTTTTTGAGCTATCTGTTGTGACTGAAAAAAATTCAGAAAATTTAGAAGTACTCAAGGAAATGAGCCAACACATCCTGGAAGAAATTCATCCAATATACACACACAATAAGATAAGTCAGTCTTAGATTTCTAAAGAAATGAGCAGGAAGGAGTTCTAAAAGAACCTGAAATATTTTCTGTGAAACGCAATGTTTGTTTCCCATCCTCGTAATTCTCTTTACGCCCAATTTAAAAGCAACATACTATGGCTAATCAGGAAGTGGTTTTCCTAAGTTTGTTTTCTCCCTGCAAACGCAAAAAACCTTCCTGAAACAGTTTAGTGGATCTCCCCTATACTTAAATTAAAAACACTGCTATGTGTGTGCCTTATGAGAGCTTTCAGATCCTAGGGCTTACGCCTAGAGGCACAGAGTCCATGGTCAAACCATACATCCAAGAGAGCCTTTTCAGTGAGATGAGTAACACAACATGGAATCACCTCATCACAGACTCACTACCTTCAGGGGTTTCCAGCAATGTATCAGTGTCTCAAGGCACTAGTAAATATTCTTGACTATCAAATAAGCCACCTGAAAGTAACTGGTAGAGTTCATGCTCTAACTAAACAGAAGACAGTTTTCCTTTGGAAACTTAAATGGAATTTTATGACAAAGTCTTGATTTACTACATTTAACTGCAGAGCAGTCCTAAACAAAAAGACATTATCTAAAAAACAGCATCTTACAAACTATTCTGCATCACATGACATGCCGTATATAGATGGAGTAGAGGGGGGGAAAGGGGGTTGGAAGATCACTCATGATTTTTGCAATCCACTTCAGCTGAAGAAAATTTAGAATTTACAAGATAATTTAACTTTGAGTAATGCACTGATGGCATAAACAAAGTTTTCAAGTAATAACCAGAAAAACTGCTAACTTGTCTTAAGCACCATCCTGTCACATTCAGAATAATAGGAATGATTTTTTCCCCTATACATTGCCAGATCATTTTTCTCACATTTAGGCTTTAGTAGTTTTGTAGTGAGATGGATGACTACTTCACAGTTAAGATTTACCTCTTCAACAAAATGGATGCCAATATAGTTATTTCTCATCACAAATATTTAAGTTGATGTCATGAACATGAGAGAAATGAAGCCAAACACTGCTTATAATAAGTATTAAATAGCTCTGCAGATTAAACTGGATGAGACTGAAGCCGGAAGAAACACAAAGGTCATTTTGCAGGTCTTCAGAAGCAGTATCATTTCAACCCGTGCCAAAAAGCATCATCAGAAGTCAAGAAAGGAAATTACAATTTTGCTTATTTAACTTTTTAGCATAAAATCTCTGAAATAAAAAGCACTCTCCCCCATGGTGTTAACATGCAACAGCAAAAGGAACACAAAACTGCAGACTAATGAAGGCAAGGAAGTTTTATTAAGTTGTGTAATTATCGTGAAAACGTCTACATATAATATTTCCATTATTTCTTCTCCATTTCCAGGAGAGTATTCTTATAAAGCATTCATTCCCTGGACTCTTCAGGCAACGAACAGAAACTAGAATTGAATGCAACTAGAAACAAAGGCTCACCAACTCAGCTACTCCCAGCAATACAAGTAAATCCAGACATAAATAAGTAATTGCAAGCAGTGCAATTAGACTCGCATTCCTTTTACAGCAGCCTACAAATCACATCCCATCAGAGCCTCTCTGCTGGGGACACTGCTGCACATTGCAGCTGAGCAGGTCCAGTGGCAAATTACTGCCTAGAGGCTCCCTCCCATTCCTGGTTCCACACTCCTGCAGGTAACCCCAGCTGCTGTCCCCCAGCCCCTCCTAGGTGCTGAACTGGCCCAGAGCTGTTTGCATTCTTGGGAGAGTAAATGCTCTGCCAGCTTAGCACTGCTGAGCCAGCAACCAGCAGCACCAAGCAGTCACCTATGTGAATCTGAAACAGAGATTTGTATTTAACTGCTGGAGCAGGAGAGGAGGAGTGCAATCAGTTCAACATGCTGTAATTAGGACTGCTTTCCAAACCCCAAACCTTTCCTGATCTGACCGACTCAGATTAAAGAATGCACAACAAAAGCCATAGATCTTTGCATCCTTTGGGGCAGTGGCACTGATGTCAGCTGGAACAGCTGGGATTTCACTTCTCAACACACAACAGCGGTATGTTTGGTTTGGGGTTTTCAAAGGAACTGGACAATGCACTTTTCACCCTATTGCTCAAATTTACAAGTTTAAGAACACATCAGAAAAATTGTTGTTGCCTGCACATTAAGTACCACCTCATCAATAACTCCTAAAAATCTTACTCATTGTCTACTTTGATAGATTGTTGCATCCTTATTCAGTATATGGGAAGCAAATGTCTTTCTGGAAGTCTACTAAAATTAAGAGATGCATCTATGTTGAAAAATTTGTCAAACCGAATTTTCCCCCACCCTGCAGGCTTCCATCTGCTGAACTATGTCATGCATGAAACTCTAGATACAAATTAAACTACAGTGAACATAGAAATATTTTTTTTCTTTTTTAATGAGGTCATTACTGGATATTTATCTCGGTGACAACCAAATGTGCCTACTACTGCACTATAATGTTTTTCTACACATATCTCATTTTACAAAGTCAAACCCATTTAGGCTTAACTAGCTTCATATACAAGAAAGTGCTTCCACATTTTATGGCAAAGATAAAACACTGATTAAAGTCCTGATTTTGCAAGGCCTGGAATGCATTCAGTTCTTAGTCCTCTTCACAGATGACACATATTAGGTCCAAGCTTTCAGTTTTCCCCTCTTGAAAATTATCCTTCAGTGTGACTTAAGTCACATGAACTATATTTTTGACCACCAGATGAAGTTTAAATTCTCAAGGAAGGATACATTTAATGGAGCATGAGAGCTCATACCATATCTGAACAGATACCTGTCTTTTTCCTACAGTACATAAAGAATGACTACCTTACTTATATGGAAATTGTAGGTTCAACTTTTGCACTACCACACACTGGAAGACAAGGGATTAATTTCTTCCCAATGTTAGGGTAGGAATCACAAGGGCAATGAACCTACTAATTTTTATGAACTTTTTAGGACTACTGACACATTAGTGATCAGTGACTTGAAACACGACGGATGACTAAACAGTTTGACACTAACTCTGAATGACTGCCGCACAAAGGAGGCAGATCTCATGAAGAGAGCTTGAGCAGACCTTGAAACAAAGCTCAGAAGCGCAGGGTTTGCTTCCCTGAAAATCAGCTGCCCATTACAGTGAGGGCGATGGGGTCCTGGCTGCTGCTGGGCACAGAGACAGGAAACGCTGCCAGTGCAGCCGTGCCCAGGTCCCGCTGCGCCCACAGGGTGAGCGCCGACGAAGCACAGTCAGTGGAACTGCACAGCTCCAGCATCTTCACCCCAAACCAGAACCTCCCTCATGCCAAAATGGCAAATCCTACAAGGGTTGGGTACCACTCTGGCCCACCTGAAAATTTTTTCATACCAGAGAAGTTTCAGATCTGGCCATTCTCTGTGTCTTTTCTGTCCTTCAAACAGCATAAATTGATGAGCTTTGCTAGGAAAGAAGGCCTATCAAAAGCAGTATTGGCACCTTCGTTAACCTCCTCCAGTTATAATTTAAGAACCTGTGTATCCAATATCAGACTCTATTAAAAAATATATTAAATGTATCTGCCAATAAAGTGTTAGCTTCAGAGTCCTAGTATGTTTGTGTCTCATCTTTTCATGTCCCACTGGTTTTACCTACACCAGTCACATCCTTAACATATCCTATTTAACACTCAGCTTATAACATTAATTAATTCAGATTCTTACAGTCATTGATAAATCCGTGCAGACACAGGAGCCAAGAACTTCATAAAAAATGTACAGGAGGAATTCTAACACTATGTATAATGCAAAACTAATCCATAATCTATTTCTCACATGAAAAAAAAATCAATAGACAAATTTATGCAATTCCTATTTCAATTTGGTTATCACTGACTTGGAATAACTGTTTTCCCAAATTATTTTGAAAATAATGTATGGCATGATGATTTAATGATAGAAAACAGCACTGGAAATGTCTTTAAAAAATTAAATCCAACCTCCTTCAAACTAACTAAAATACAAGCTGACACAAGGCAGTTTTATGGTAAAAAGGAATATTACAAATCCAGAGGTCCACATTGTTTTTCATTATCCAGTGTTTGTATTTGCCATCTTCCCATCTGCTAGAACAGTCACTTCAAAAAGTCAGGGTGGTGAGAACACCACTTTCTATCCAAAGGATTATAAATGTTGTCATGCCAAAACCTCTTGCAGTGGAAAGATACTGACAACACAGCTGAAAATGTCCTCCCTGCAGCTACATTTGTCTAGTTTTCAGGTCAGGGCTATCTGAAAAACTGAAAAAAACACCACAATTAACTGAAAAGTCTGTATGTTCTGGCAAGACCTTTTATGTCACAGCTTGAATTTATATATCATCCTTCAAGTTCCTAGATTTTGGGTGTTTTAGCAGGGATTTAATTATTTTCTTCTTAAAACAAAAAAAAATAGTATATATTTTAATGTAACAAGTATCTTTTCAGGCATCTGCTTTATGCAAAGAAAAATACATAGAGAAAACACTTTCTATCCACATCTTCTAATTTTCTACAGAAAATAAATGGTATTATGCTGTCCATACACTGATTTTTGAACAAAGTTCACAAGCTCACAACTAAAGAGGAGAAATTCCATGTTGGTGAAAAAAGAGCTTTGTATGTAGGTTAGGACCTAGGAAGAACTGAAAGAATAAAACTGGAATGCAGTACCTGGAGGGAAAGCTTCTGAAGACCCTTGGTTTATTATACAGGTTCTTTTAGACCACTGAAGCCTCACCACATTTTAGGATACAGTTGTTATATTAGACTGCCTTCACTTTTCATTATCCCACTCAAGAGGTGGTCTTTCCCCTAAACATTGCTAAGTCATCAGCAAATGAAACAGTCAAGGCAGCTTTTTCTGGCATTATGACTGATGACAAAGAGCACAATGCCAGCGTTCTGGAAGTCAAAGCCAGAGACTCTCATGGAGCCAGCTGAGGAAAGACTCTTCCACAAAGAAACTCAAGCCAGTGGTTTACAGACCTTAGCAGCAGCCAGAATGAGGAATAACCATAAATTAATAGTTTTATGCCTAGCAGCTAGTCAACAGACATGAACAGTACTGCTCATGTTTTAAAGTACAGAAAAGGAAAGAACAGAACAGGAAAGGAAAAAAAAAACAAGTGAATAATCAGAATTTTCTGGAAGATAATGAAGATATTATTTTGTATGTTTCCTATAATGCAAACCAAATAAATCTTCCAGGAATAAAGTATTTTAACATTTTATAATCTCTCTGTCTAATGTCAGCCTCTACTTTAAGCGCACTAAAGGCAGTTTATGCAAAAGCTTTTTTCTTTTTAATCCTGTCTGACCTGAAAAGGAGAGGCTCCAAACTCCATTACCCTAGGAAGTTTAGCATAAACCCAGAGCCTATCTAAATTGCCCTATATAACTTCACATCGGGGGTGGGTTTGTTTCTTCTTATTTTTGGTTGGTTTTATAATTCTATTTTGGATCCATGATGTGAGCGTAACAAAAAGCCAAGCAGCTTCTGTAAAGCAGCTAATGGAAACAAATACAATGACCTCTGATAGCCAGCATTTTGAATGTTCTAAGGATCTCTAGAATGAGGGCATGCAGCTCATAAATAGGACTCTGGAAATTAGGACAAAAATAGGCCAACCTGTGCGATTTGGCCATGGGAGATAATCTATTTTAACCAGAAATAGGGTTTGCTTCTCTCTGCTGACTTTTTATTCCTTATTTTGTACTTCCTGTTTTCTTTTAATATGAGACTTCATGACAACCCTAACACTTATCAAGATGCAACTTCCCTTAGCATTCCACAAGCAGTGGAGAGTCTACCTGCTCATCTTTTTGAGCAGCCCTCACTTTCCAAGGAAGTTCTGGAAGCCTGTTGCTACAATAACACAGTAGCAAGAAAACTGGGATTTCATGGTTCCTTCAAACTGAATATCCATTTATCTTCTTTAATTCCAACTGGGGCCAATATTTGGCACAGCTTTACTCACTACAGATTCCAGAGCTTGACCACTCTTGTCATAGCAAGATGCAGATTCCTCATAGATACAGGAAATAAAAAACAACCTCCAATATATTAAATATTGCTTGTAACAACAATAATTTTTAAAAAATTAAAGCAAAAGCTGGGTTGCTACTGAACAAGAAAACCTTATGGGTCTAAGAAGATGTGTGTTAAATTCTGTAGTCTTCTACAACTTCAAAAGATGGTGGTTTTCAGTCTAAATCCTAATTAAAAATTGAGAATTTTTGAGAAGAGGATTTATTCCTTCCTTATTAGGACAGAAAGACTGAAAATTTACCTCTCCTTCTCAAAGTAAGCACAGGCCCAGTATCTGTATCAAAAAGCCTTCTCCTCAAACTTCATCATACTTGTCACTCTCAAGTGACAATCCTTATTACCAGTCCTGAAGAAAAAACAAGCCCATTCTAGGCATAGCTTAAAGCTGAATCCAAAATGATAAACCTGCATTTCAGATTTGACAGTTTCACATTTCACACAACACTGCCTGGTTTACCCAAAGAGAGCAAACCACATTTCTGCCTTGCCCGCAGCCTCAGTGGGACCCCTCTGTGCTTTCACAGCTGGGCTATCTGCACTCCCACACATCTCGCCTCTGCAGACAGAAAGCTGCTTTAACAAAACTCCATGGACACGACTGTTCCAGAAGTGCTACTGGCACTTCTAAAAGTTCGGCCAGTACAAATCCAGAAATAGCCAGGAAAAAGGATGTTTGCCTTCACAGAATGCACCATGTCCCTCACAAACACTTTTCTTCTTGTAATCCTTGGGAATACACTGGGAAAGAAAAAGAACATGCATACAAAGCTGTTCCTCAGCAAGAAAATTGGCCCTGTTTTCACATGCACATTGATGAAACTGAGGAAGATACAAGTATGGTTAAAGTGAGCAAACTCTCATATACATCTAAAAACATTCTTTAAAACATGAAATTCTATTAAAATTAAGCATGAATTAAGCTATGCAGAATTTTTCAGTTAGGTTCAATTCCTTGTATTTAAACATGAAAAGACTGAAAGTTTCTGTACAGGAATATCCTGTGAATGAATGTCTCATAAAATACAGTCTTTTCTACAAAGTATTTCTTCATTTATGACTTCCTTCCTTTTTTTTTGAATAAAATAACCAGAAGTCCCAAAAAAAATTATTCACACAGATTTAAAAAAAAAATTTTTAAATCATTCCTTAAGATTAAGATGATTCTGTGGTTTTCCCCTTGGGCTTTTCTCATTTTAAAAAAGAAACATTTCTTTTCATAACCATTTAGCAGGCCAGCTGAAGTTGTACTGTACTAGGAAAAGCTCCATCTACTATTCCCTGGTGAAAGCAAATCAATCAGCTGCAAAGCACTAACAGCAGAGGCAGCGACTCTGACTGCTGACAGTCTTGTTAATAACTGCACCACTTCATGCTGGGTGAATGCGTGCAGTGGGTTCTGGTCAGCCTCTTATAAAGAAACTTCTATTAAGAACTTTGGTGAGATTCCTCATGAGCCACAGCAATTCTGACCGAGCAATAAAACCACGCTCAGAAGCACAGAACTGCCTTCTCATTATAGAAAACTAATGAGAACACGCTAATTGAGTAAATTAATGAATGAAGAAGCAAGACAGCTTCCAGTGCTCCATTTTCAATTCCTTTTATAATGGCTGTAACTCTGCAAAACTTAACTTGAGCTGAAAATGTACCTGGATTGCTTCAGACCTTTGCCAAACCTCTCTGTGCAAATGCCTAAGCTCAGAATGATGCTCATTTTAGAATATTCACCTTCTCTTCACAGAATTAACAACCACTTTTTCCTCTCAAAACACTGATCCAGACTGCATGGCAGTTAATTCTACAAGCAACACAAAAAAAAGAGTCATAGGACTGTGCTTTTGGGTTTTAAAATAAGAGCACAATATTTGCCTTTTTCGGCTCCTATCTCCTCGAAAAATGGTGCTTTACTAGAAGACATAGGGGAATACTGGAGGTACAGCAGCAAGCTGGCAGAGCCCCAGTGCTGCCTTGTGCTAGCAACCACACGCAATTCCCAGTGCCTTCAGGAGCCTGTGCCCGAGGGGAGACTTAAATGAAATAATTTTCATTCTAAACAAAGACCGGGATGGAGAACCTCAAGCAACTACAATAAATGTTAATAACATGTTTGAGAATAGAGCTTTTATTCTTAAAAATCTTCACCAACTAGCATGCCTCTCCTGAGAAAATAAGAAGTGTCTTCAATTTACAAAGGAGTAAGTGGAAACTGGAGGTTTTATCATAAAGGATAGAGCTATTATCATAAAGGATGGAAAATCCTGGATTATACCTGTAGAATTTAACTTACCTTAACTGTGGCTATAAAAGTTATGCAAATTATAAGGCTTTTTTAACACTTGAAAGAGTTGATCAAAAAATTTACATCAAAGGTAGACAGGCATGCCTATCAGACTGAGTACACCTTTACCTCTGTTGTTAAAAACTGTGCAATTTTATCATTCAGAATGACGAAACCACAAGTCATAAGAAAGACTCTGCTCAGGTCTATTTTAAATTAGTAACAAAACTCACACCACCATTCATGGATTTCAAGTGGCAATGGAGACAAAAGCCTCTGGACCTTCCTTCATTTAACAAGAAAGCATCCACATACTCTGGTATTACATGACCATATAATGGGCAGTTTAGGCCCAAGAAGGCATAAATTTGGGTGTTCCTTATAGGTTTTTTTATCCTGTGGTAACTTAATACTGTTTTGTACTTTAGGGACTCAACAGACTGAATGTAGAAATATTTTTAATCATGAAAATAAGATAAAAACCACTTTCAGCCTAGAGTAAGAACCAATACAAATTTTACAGAGTTGCTGCATTTTAATTTATTGAATATCAATCCTGAAGCGCTGTGAACCATAAAAAAACAGCAAGAAAGACTGTTATACCTTTATGCAGATGAAGCTCTCAATGTATTTGAATTAGAATGCTTCAGCTCATTTAGCAGTCTGTGCATTTTACAGCACAGATTACACTTCAGCTGCTAATGCTGTTGGGAAGACCCATTCCTGTTTATTATGGAGACACTTCATTTAGGTGCCTTAAAGGTTAGTGCATATCTACAGTTTGTTCCAGGAGAGACTGCAGCTAATGCAGCAACTCCAATACAGCTTTTATAGCCACGTATACACTGGAACAGCACAAGCTAATAATGCCCACTATGTGGAACTACAGTAATGTTGGAAAAAAATATCAGACCAAAAAAAAGAGAACTAGAAACAGCATCTACACAGAATGTAACATTAAGTGATGCAGAGATGGAACATCTTGGGAAAAGGTGGCACAGCAAGTATTCCTCAAAAATCCTACTGAGGCCAGTTTCATTGCACTGCACTTAGTCCCAGCCAGATATAACTTCAGTGGTCAGAACTGTCTCCATCAGTTTCTGCTATAGCTGCCTCTGGCAGTTTGAATTGACCGTTCTCTCTACATGAGTAATTGGGTCCAGAGAAGCAGCACAATCTTGGAACAAATGGACCCATCAGTGCCACTTAGTGAGCACTGCTTAAATTCAGTGCAGGGATTCCTGAGAAGGTGACTAAAGCCCATGTGCCACTCCAGGTGCTGGCTGTGCTCCCCTCCTATGGGGACATAAAGGCTGTCCTCTGGACAGTTCCAAATCACACATGCAGTAGGGATGTCTGCATCCTTGAGTAAACACAACACAGAGGAAAATCACATCGCGGACAGGTTACTGGTGCTCTCAGCACCAACTGACCTACTGATCCACCCCTTTGGAGTCACATTATTTGCTAATGCACACACAACCCATAGGCCCTCGCATGGCAGCCTAGAGATCTTTTCAGCTCCTCCTATGAAATACCCTGAACAGCACAAAGAAACCCACACAGAAGAATCTCTGGAGAGGATTTCCTTCTACAAGAATTCCTCGTAAACAGAAATTTTCACTCCTTCAGAACTGATGCTATTTCAGTTTTACAAAATCAAAAACTTATACAAATGATAATGTTGCTTTTCACAAATGATAAGAGGTTACTTGTCCAAGATAATGTATAAACATTGGACTGTAAGCACATCAAGTTACGTGATGAGTATGATACTTCAAATTTTCCAGTCTGTAAGCCAGCCACCAGCAAAAGTGGAAACAGAAAACTGTATGCATATTTACTGTTTAGGAATAATGCATTTCATCTTCTAGCAGGTCATTGTGGAACCAAATCTACATTAACTAGAATCATGTTTTTACATAGCTCACTGCATGGAGAAAAGCAAAGAGGAACCCAAGGCAACTCACTGCAGCTGTACCTCAGCTTTATCTGTAGATTAATTCTGTAGCATGCCAGACCACATATCAGAAAAGAAAATATGAAGTAGCAAAACAGCAAGAAACACACAGAAATACTACAACACAATTCTGACTTACCTATGTGATAAAGTCCTATCCAGTCAGTTGGATCAACTTCTTCCTTAATATCCCAGAAAATGATGAGGTTCTGAGACTGTCCCAAGGTGTATTCGTACATGCTGGCTGTCAAACTAGACCTGCTATCCGAGGTCACTAAATCAGTGTCACTGTTGGCACGCTGCAAGTTCATGTTCTCAGGCATGGTGCCCTGGGAGGCCAAGCTCTGCAGGTTCTCGGGGCTCAGGGTGTACCGGAGCTGCGGGTTGCGACGGCGCACAAAGAGCAGGTGTTCTCGGGCAGAGCTGGCCATCTCTTCTCCACTTCTGTCAACTCACGTAAAAAAGTTGTTGTTCAGAGATCTATCACAACAAAGGAAAAAAGACAGTTTTAAGTGAGACAGGAGATGACTCAGTCAGTTATCAAATGGAGAAGTATTAGTGCAAAAATGTTCCCACAGAAGCCTGAAACAGACCGAGTACAGTATTTCTCTTCATTGCTCTACCACTGCAAAGAACTGAGTGTCTGTACGTTAAAAAAAACCCATGATTCACAACAAAATACAGAGTTAGCCACACACCATGAAATAACATTTATAAGCCAGAAAACAGCAGGAAGCAAATTGTCCAAAACAATCTATGAAGCAAGAATAGCCTCAGTAACAAAGATAATATAAGTGTGGCCTTAAGAGTGAAGTAGCCTTAAGAGCTAAGACACAATGAACCCATCTTCCACCATCTAAATCCCAGCAGTACATGATGTTTATGGTAGTTTCAACAATACTCTCTATTCTGTTTGATCAGCATGAGTTAAGTGTCAAAGACTGGATGTAAGATTGGACTTATTTCAGCAGAAATATCATATCCCAGATTTATGCTACTATAAAATCATCTTGTAAGGATTTCATCTTAAAAGGTACGAAGCATAGCTTCTGAGGTCCTCTATACCATTAAAAACATGTCAAACCGTTGACTGGGGTACTTTAGACTACGATATACATCCAATTAGTCCATTCATCAGTGCAGTCAAATTTTTCTTGTCCTTCTCCATCCATTAGAAAACAGAGGTCTTAGAAATTCAAGGTAATTTCTTCAGCAAAGGAGCTGCCATGGACTGTTTTCCTCCAGCCCTGAGCAGACACTTCCCTGAAGTGACTTCCCTGAAAGGGCCATGCCAATATCATCACACAATACATTCTGAATTAGAACTTGCATTTCATTATCCATTACTGTCTACATTACTACATCTAAATTACTGTCAACTGAAAATAAGCCCTCACATTACTCACAACTTGCGATAAATCATAACTCATCTTCAATTTTCTTTTCAATAGTATTTCAGTGTATGAATTCTTCAAGCATACCAAAAAAAATTCTCCTGTTTTTCAGCTTTTCTTAAATGAAGATGTTTTGAAACACTAAAAACTAACAAAGGGGAAAAATAAAAGTTCAACTTATCCACTTGTCTGCAGTATATCATACGCTGTATGTGATTCAGCATCAAATAATGCAGAAAAGGAAGGAAACAGAAATTCAGTTCAATAATTCTACATATACAGAAGTGACATAGAGACGACCATGTTTACTTCAGAAAGTACATGACACAGTCTTTCCTGACATGAGAAATATTTTGGCTGCATACACATTTTATTTCTGGTGCTGGATGTCAGCAGAGTTCACTACCTCCTCTCTGCCCTGTTCCTGCACACTCTGCCCCTGACACAAGGGTCAGTGAGAAAAAGGAAACTTTGGTAAAAAGGGCCTTTTTAAATCAGAGTAAGGGAAGTTAATATCTTGTTTCTCTACGCAAAGTTTTATTCACTAGATCTGAAAATCCCAGAGTGCTTTGAGACCAGAAAGGTTGGTAAGAAACAGCCACCACCTTCCCTACAGGCCAGTGAAACACACAGGGATCAGCCCTGTGATGTGACACCACACACTACACTTAAGTCTTAAATGTCACACTGACAGAGTTCTACCCCCGAGTCAGGAGGTCCTGATTTGCTCCTGAGGCTGCCCACCACAGCAAGCAGCTGGTGCTCCTGCCTGGGAGCCACAGGCCTCAGTGCCAGATCAGGCAGTATTAACTGACTGACAGAGAACAATTATGTTTCTTGTCTTCTGTCCCACGGCCACAGATTCATGTCTTTTTGAACTACTGTACGCACTGCTTTTAAGGCAGTAAAATCACTGCAGAGTAAGTGTCGTGCAGGCAGACTACAAGTTAAAGACAAAGTTGTCTTTAACAGGAGGGATGAAGAAGTTTCCTTCAGCTGCAGAGCCTTACACTGCACCCAGGGCAAAAGTGGCATTTGTTGGAACATATTGAAAATTTATATGCGGCAGATGGACAAACTCATCTATGGTTAAGGACACATGAGAATTAACTTGTACTAGCCAGCACTATGCCACAGTTTAAGAGATGAAAATAGCCCGAGAAAAACATTAACTCCTTTGCAACAGTCCATTTTCCTAAGTCCCAATGGGTATCATTCTGGTGAAACACATTAGCTTCTGAAAGGAAACCATAAATCTAAATTCTGGGTAACTTGTTTGATCCCATTCATAATTCCAAGTGTTATCCAAACAAACGACATAAAGCCACTGAAATAAATTTGCAACCAACAAATTAAATTTATACTTAAATGAGCTCCTTATTGCGGGTAAAAAAAAAAACCCCTCCAAAAATTCAGGACGTAAGTTTTTACAGCATCATCTAAATCATTAAAAGAGGTTGTAAAGGGGCCCTAAACGGCCCTCATGTCAGATAGTACTCTGCTATGTAGGATCTCATAGTGAGATTAATTAAGAATATTTGTAAGGAGAGAATTGTAACACTCATATGTAAAAGGAGAAAAGAAGATTGCCATAAAACCCAATCCATAAGGAGAGATAGAAGGGCAAAAAGAGCCACTAATTCAATTATTTCCAACTCAGAAAAGAAATGAAAACCTTACATAGTGCCTTCCTGCCTACAAACTAAATTAGTTCACTGGGTTAACAATTCCTGATGTCTGTCACTAATAAGGTAACTAAAAGAACATTAACACATACATCCTACCATAGACTGAAAATAAGAATTATCCTCCCACCTTCAGTTCCTGCTAAGCACCACTGAAACAGCATTTGCACCCAGACTATGCTGTCAAGACAATGCCCAGGATTAGCTGTGTGCACCTGTCCTGCCATGAAGGTTCAGCTCATCAGGCTGAACATGATCAGAGCAGCGATATCAGTGAGTATCACACCAAGCTGGCCAGGCAAATTGTTTCGTGAAGGCAAACTGAAATGTTCAACTTGAATTAAAAGCATAGGAAAATACAGGCATTCAGGAAACCAGCAGATACTAACTTTACCAAACTATTTCAGATGAAAAGTGAAACCTGTATCAAAGCTGCTTATCCATATCACAGCATTTTCTTCAGTACTTGACAAGAAGCTTAGAGAGAACTAGAACTGATTTCCTCTTAATCTCTAAGTGGCCCAAGTTCAGGATTACTTTTATCTAAATATATACTCCCCAATTACTAATCATAGAGGGACTAGAAGTGGGAAATAATTCCACTTAATACACAACATATAGATAGGAAAAAATCCTCTTGCCCAACCTTCTTCACTAAAGGAGATTGAAAAGAAATGTCAGGCCATTTCACACAGTCAAATACTCAACAGTTTAAAAAAAAAATCCATGAATGGAAATCCAAGACTTCCAGCACAGGAATAACCAAAAAAAATCCTACCCCACCATGCAAAACAAACCTGAGTTCACATGCTGCCCTGTTTATCTTACTCCTACCAGTGATTCATTTCTTGTTTACGTAGCACTCTTTGACGTGGCTGACGGGCGCTGCTCCCAGCCTCTTCGCACAGCACTCGGAGTGGAGCTGCCCCGGGCAGGAGCTGCCCCGGGCGGGCAGGAGCAGCCCCGGGCGGGCAGGAGCTGCCCCGGGCGGGCAGGAGCTGCCCCGGGCGGGCAGGAGCTGCCCCGGGCAGGAGCTGCCCCGGCGCCGCCGGACACGGCCTGTGCTGCCGCTGGGGCAGCGCTCCTGAACCCGCCCGGCCCTCGGTCACCGCGCCGAGCCTCGCCGCCCCTGGGCTGCTCCGCACACGGCGGCTCTGCTGCCGTGTGACACATGGGTAGGACACACCGTCCTGCCCAGCTGACACCCAAGTGTCCCCCGCTCACGGGAGCACTGGATCACTTAGGTTGAAAAAGGCCTTTACCAACATCTAGCCCAGCCACTGACCTAACACAGGTTCACCGCTGTCAATGTCTGACAGCTCCTTTGCTGAAGGAATTTTCCGTAACATTCACCGCAAACCTCCCCAGGGGCAGCTTGAGGCCGTTTCCTCTGGTCCTTTTCCCTGTAACCTGGGAGAACAGACTGACACCCAACCACTTCCAGGAAGTTGTTGAGAGCCATGATGTTCCCCTGAGCCTCTTTTACTCCAGGCTAAACACCCCCAGCTCCTTCAGCCACTCCTCACAGGACCTTCACCAGCTCCCTTGCTCTCCTTCGGACACATTCAGATCATGCTTGGTGTGTATCTCTCAAATGCCTCTCCCATACTGAGATAAGCAATCCCCATAATTATACAGGCTGAAGAACACATTAAGAATACAAAGAATACAAAACATGCTGGTTTTCCAATTACACACTGTGTGACACTGCTTTGTTCAGTACAAAGACTTATAAATGCTACAGTATAAGGTTCAAACTGACAATCTGTCAGCTAAAAGCAGCAGAGAAAATGCTTCTTGAATAAATTCAGAATTTGTAGATCCTTCTCTGCACAGAACTCAAAAATAGCGTATTTTCTCGGATAAGGTAGGACTCCAGTCCCTATACTGGCTTCAAAGCTGCTAAAACTCTGGCAAAAGCAGAACAGTCAGAATTCACTGTCGGCTGCAAAACCTGCCTGTGCAGCTGGGTGATAGTTAACCATGATTCACTCATATGCTTCACCACTGTGAACTTACCCTGCTTCAGCACTGAAGAGCTTTTCTGTCCTCTAGAGCTGCTGTGCACCTCTGCCAGCAGGACAGATGGGCCCTTCCAAGTAAAACTCACCAGCTACTTACTCAGCATGATCATCAGGAGCTGATTTGGCCTGCGACAAAGGGATTAACTGGATAGCTCTTTAACTCGATAGCTTCCTTTCAGGCCTGTATTCTGCTGTTTCAGATAGCACATTTGGTCTATGAAAAAATAAAAAAAGAAATAAAAACACAATAAAATAATAAAATCAGATAAAGCTGGCATGAGGTATCCTTTTCTCTGCAGACAAAAATGAGAGAAAAGCTTCATCCTTCTGCCCAGATGTCCTTTTCTTGTTATTCCTGCTGGAATATTTCCAAGAACTTCTACTCATCGAGTTTTCTGCAGTCCACACAACAGAATTTCTCTCAGAAGGCATTTCTCTGATTAGTAGGATTTTTCTGTTAGCTAACATTCTGGCAGATCCAAGTTAAGCTAACACATTTGGATGCTTCCTATTCTATCACCAAGATAAAGATGAGTATAAAAGCTGTCACAGTATTCAAGAGCCAAGAAAAATCAGTTCTTTAGGATCTCTATTTTTCTCCACTGATTAACAAAGAGAGGGTAATAAAGCCTTTTCACTTACATGACCAGGACTATATCCTAAGTCTTTGGGATTATTTAGTTCATTAATTTAAAAACTTGTATTAACTAAGTATAAATTTAATTTTATTCCAGTAGATCATGAAATTCAATATTTCAAAAATACAACTACCATCATATTGCATAACTGCACAGTTCTGAGCATCAGAAGGCAGAACAGGCAGGCAGAACAACAGCAGGCAGAAAGTAATGAGATCCTTCACCTAAAATATAGTCCTAACTGTTCAGTATTACTACCTAGAATGCCTGAGTGCTCATTTAGTCTGCATGTTTTAAATAATTATTTATGCAGGTAGATGATACAAACAAGTCCAGGGCAAAAAGTGATAATTCCAAACCTAGAGAGTTTGTGATCTGATAAAAAACAAAAGAGCGATGTCATGAACTGGAAAAATCAAATCATTACACCTCTGAGACCATTTTTATTTTTAATTACAAGCATACTCAGCATATATCAGAAAGATTAAAAGGGAATGAAGAAGTTTCTCTTTTTTCACTCCAGTTCTTCTATTTTACACATTTGACAATAAATTTTTATTCACTGCTTTTTCCCTGAACAGCCAGTTCAGAATACTACTTTTATTTGAGGAGCTCTTGAAAGATATTAAAAATGATTGGAAGCTACTATCATAGCTGACACAGGACTTAGATACAGCTGAAATACTTAAATATTCTTTAATATCTCTCTTTTTAAATGGAATAAAATTAAAATTTGCTTTAATTCAGCTTTAAATTAACTGGGTAGTAACTGTCTTGAAATATAAATTGTTCTTTCCAGAAGCACAGAGACTAGTTAAATTCATAAAAATTATTCTTCTGCTGATCTGCTTACTTCCTCCTTCAACAAAGCCCCCCAGACTTTCATAATAGGACAATTACTGGATAATCTTAGAAGCAGCTTAGCCTGAAGCAATGATGATGAAAGAACTTAATCAATTTCCAAGGTTCCAGAAACAAACCTATATGTGTACGATCTTTTAACCAGATTTCCTTTGTGATCAAGAAAATTGCCAAGAAGGTCAACTAAAGCATCTGGAAAGACACAGCACTTTGTAGATGTTCTTCCAAGAGAGATGTTTTGACTTTTCCATTCAAAGTATCCCCGCAGGAGTGCCAGACTAAATGATGTGCCTGACGCTGTGCTGACTGTGCCAAGTAGCTGGCCTCCTTAGGGGAAGAGGCAGAGATCCTCCAAAAAATCATTCAGAGGACCAAAACCACTCTCTCTTCTCTTGATCTGTGGAGGAAGCTGCAGTAACTCGAGACTGAGCAAAAGAGGCCAGAATTTTGTTGGGATGTCCTCTTGCTTTGTTGCCCTGCTCTGAGCCATGCGGGAAGTAAACTGTGCTGAAAAACTCTGCCCTCAGTCTGCTAACTCATCCTCTGAACTCACTGCCGGGAATCACAGCTAGAAACTTCTGGAAACTGGACTCATGTTTTAAAGTAAAGCTAAAAATTACTGCACTGTAATTTGACAAGGATGTTGCTGTTCAGGAGAGGGAGGAAAAAAGGAAAGAACGTGCACATGCATCTCCAGACTGCTTTGGACTCAAACCTGGTGACTCAGCTCAGATGTTAAACATCAGCTCAGATTACAAAACCACCATATAATTTAGACTGGCTGAAAATCTACCCTAAGGGAAAAAACATATAGTTCAGCATAAACATCTACTTTAAGGAAACAGTCCATTCATTATTTGGCCAGAGAATGGCTCAATTCATTCAGTATGTAAGAGAATATCTATTTTCAATAGATTTCTGTACCGTTCATTTGTAAAGTGAGTCCTATACACTTTTGTATCTACCTGGAAACAAATGTCACTCTCATATGACCTTAGCTGCTTGAGTAAGGCTTCCACCTTCTACCCAACAACAGCAACTTCCTTACAGCAGGCAGAAGTTCCTGCTCAACCCTGATATCATGGCCAGAAGTCTGAAGAGTTGTGCATATTTCTGACAGGTCCACACACCTTGCCCAGCAGCCCAGCAGGCACTGGGCTTTCAGTATAACTTACTGCATCAATTTCCAGGCAAAAGCTTCAGCATGGAGCAAGCTGGTGTACAGCACACTGGCCACTGGTCAAAAGGGTGAAAGTCATAAATATGTGCCCAGAGACCAGTGCACACATCCATACACATATGCATAGCCCAGCACCCTACAGTTATCCCAGTTTTGGAGGGCACTTATTGAGGTACTTTGTTGTCAAGGAAGACAAATGTCCCATGTCCCCGCAATACTGTCCCCACAGCTCAGGTGGAGGAAGCCCTAAAACATTTCAATCTAACTCAGCCACTTGAACTGTGGAGTTGAACACTGAGAGCCTGGATAAACTGTCTGGAATGGTAAGGAAGGGGTTGCGGAGGGTTCATCTAATCCCTTCTGCTGCAGCTGCCAGGCTGTGAGATCCATCTGGCCTGCAGATGTATGTTACTATTGCTCTGCAGACATACAAGAGGATGTCAATTGCCTAAAATTCATTCCTGTCTTTCACTGAAGTAGCAATAAAAGAACTGCACATAAATTTAAATTAAACATACCAGATAGGCTCCTATCTTCTAGACTACTCACATAAGAAACAAAACTTGACTGGAAATTGTAGGGCAATTCCATTGCCAACAGACCACTTTCCATATGTATTATTTGCCCTCCTTAACCTCCTCCTGGTGTGGCAACTACTTTAACCAAGTTTGTTTATTTCAGTAATCTTACCTGCAGCCCCACCCGTCAGAGAGGAGTTCAGAGCTGAGGCAGAGACTCGAGGTACAGCCACATAGCCATTAAACCCCGCATATTGTGAACCGTGGCCTTGGATAATTCACAATGCAATAGTACTCTACAGAAACTTTAAAACCAGAATCCCCACTGCCAGGCTTTGATCTTAAGTGTCCATGACACAACTATATCTGCTGCTAGTTGCTGTTGATTGGTTATATTCAAGAATTTCCCTTCAAGTACTGATGCAGCTGCTCTCAGTTTAGACTTCTGATGCCAGGTCACACAATCCATCTAAAATACAGCCCCCTTCAAATGTCTGTACTAGAAAGACAGACTCTATTCTCTATGAGAAGCTACTTTGTTGCAGGATGGGAAAATTAGAATTAAATTATTATGTGAATAAACTATAATATATGCTCATATACGTGAAAGCCTGCAGGAACCTATAAATGACAAAAAAAAAAAAAAAAAAAAAAAAAAAAATTCAACACTCTTGTAACCCCTCCTGTCTTCAGGACTTCCAGAACATCAGCAGCAACAGCCCACAGTTATCCACTTACAAGTTTTCTCCCAAGGCTTTTTCACAAGAGACAGTAAAGACCAAAATACAGAACTTCTACAGAAAATAAAAACTTAGCATTTGCCTGTTCAGGAAAGGAAATAAACAGGGAACCAGAAGGCAAAAAAGCTTGACAAAAAAGAAAATATATATTCCTTTGAAAAAAAGAAAGGAAATCTGCCAGGCCAAAAAAGCCACAATTCAAAAAGCCATTTATAAAATAATGCACTTGACAGAAGAATTAGTACAATTATTTACTGCTTACTACAAGAGTAGTTCTGCAGTTTCAATCTGAGTCTCTGCAACCAGTACCCAAGCAGAAACTGTTCAAGGAGTGTCACATCCCTGAATGACAGCTGTATTTTAGTGATACTTAACAGAGCCTGATTTAAGCATTTATTTGGCAGTTATTAAAACCTGGTGTGTACATATATTTAGATATGCAATAAGCATGTCTATAAATCCATTTTAATTCAGTTTTTAACTGGAAATCCATTCTATGCTGATGGAAATCCTTGGAACATACAATGCTTATGAATGAACATTCATTGTTCCACCTATGCAAGCCAAAATCCAGTACAGTCATTCCCATTTTCAAGCCTGTTTGAGCTCAATTTTCCACCGCGTAAAATCGATTTCACCCACTGAAATGGTAACAAACCAGCACAGAACAGGTACATCTCTCACACAGAGAGATTCTTGTGTTACCAGGGAACACAGGAATGCTGTTTCTCTCCAAGCGACACTCACTTCAATTCATGATGCTATTTATTCAGTTTTGTCACAAAGGGGTACTATCAACTTGAAAAAAGGCATTTCTTTGTGCAAAACATGTATCAACATGCAAATTCAAGAATTCTGTAACTGAAACATGTTGGTAGACTAAAGTAGAATAAAAAAAGAGTGTCCATCAGTCCATAGCAAGGCAATTTCCCTAATTTTCCATTTTTATAAGTTACAGCCTGATGAAACTGATCATAATGTGGGCGTGGAAGATGTTTAAAAAAGACTCATTTGATCTCCTTAAAGAACAAAGGAAAATTAAAAACAAAACCAACCAAAGCTTTGTGTACCTAAGTCTTATAAATAAACTGTAGATATTATCAGTAGATGAGGAAAACAGGAAACAATTATTTTTAAGAACTGACAAATTTTGCTGGAGTGAATTTAAATGCTGTCTGTATAAATGTGATTTTCCATCCTTCTGCCCCTTTTACCGTTTTGATATTTCAATTTAGATCATTTTGCCAGTCATAATCTTCCCCCCACAAAGCCTGCATTTCCATATAGATTTGAAAAGACTCTTTGGCTGAATTAAAACATGAGAACATTTCTGCTGTCTACAGTTTAATGGAGCGTTTTGAATGAATGAAACTCTACTAAGCAAACATCTACCAAAGGTATCCCTGACACTAAAAGGAGAAGAACTGATGGCCATGCCAGCTCAAAGGCAATGGCTCTTGCCTGCTGACTGTCCCAAGTATGTCCTTAAGGAGGAGGTGCCATTACCAAAAACATGGCAATATTCTATTTCTCATATATAGCTTTTCAAGTTCAACTTAAGGTGTCCAGTGTATTAAGTTAGAAATACTGAAGAGAAACAAACAGCAATCTTTGCAGAAACTGCAGAGATTGAAAGCCCTGAAGATTTCTCCTCCAGAAAACACCTGCTCTACCGTCTTCAAATAATTTCCTTATAATACACAGAAAAAGAGCCCAGAATTAAGAAAAAAAAAAAAAAAAAAAAAAAAAACAAAAAAAAAACCAACAGGTTGTTTTTCTGTATTAAACACATATGCTGATCTTCAGCCTAAATAAATCCAGGCAGAAAGTCAGCAGGGCTGTATATGAAGGTGTTGATGATACCACTCTCTCTGCTTACAGGATAAATCAATTTTAATACTCAAAACACTTCTGCTCTAAACCAAACCAGTTCTGTTGCTTAACAGCAACAGTTTTGTCTTTTACAAACCACAAAATAGCACCATACAAATATTTCCAAGTCTTATAACTTGTTTTAAAGCATGAAGATTGCAATCTTATGTGCCACTTCAGATTTTCCTCCAAAGTATGTTTTAGGTCAGAACTTCATGCTTGAAACACTATGTCAGAACTCTTATGCACGAACTTCTTTAATATTTTCTTTGAAAACACTAAAATAATTTTAAGGAAACAATTTAGCTGGATAGTTCAAGAAACAGAGCACTTTATAATTTCAGTAAAAAGAAGTCAGATAGGTAAATAATTACTGTGCCCTGGATAAAATCTTTTCCACAGCTGTGTGAGTCAGATTACTTAACTTATACCAACAGGTTATTAACAGAAGATGCCTGCATTTGTTGAGGTGCAGCAAGACATCAGCAGGACACTTAGATATATTCTATGCCATACAAATTCCCTCTCTCCTCAAAGCTAGGAGCTCCCAGGAAACGCAGGTTATGCCAGGGAACAGCCTCAGAGCCAGACACACTAAATCTCAACTAGAAAGGAAGAGGGAGATGGACTGAAAAAACTTCCCCTACTTAAGAGCTTGTTGATTTCCAGTTTACAATCCGTAACCACACTCAAGAGAAGAGAAAACCAGTTAAGAGTCCTATGGAGCACCACTTTGACAACAAAGATGCTCCTGGGGTAACTGACACAAGCCCTCATCACTTGCAAATGCATCCCAGGACACACTTGGCTGTGTCTTGTCTGTGCTCTTGAGATGAGGAAATTGTGCTAGAGCACAGACCACGGAGGAGTTAGAGATACCAAAGCTATCACCAGCCGTGCCTCCTCTCCTTGCGAGTACACCTTACAATTCATTATTTTGTTCAGTGAGCACATGCTGTAATTTTTTTTCCTTGCAGGTTTCATGCTGCATTTGCTGCTTTCCTTGGTTTCTGCAGTAAATGAAGCAGAAATCTTTCAGAAGCTAAATGAACAATTAATGAAAAGACAACAATACAAAGTGAGCTATATAAAGATGAGGCTTATTATGAATTAATACTTTTACTATTAAATATGCATGAGTTTTTAATAAGTAGAGCTAAAAATAAAGCCATGTATCACAGGATTTCTCCAGGCTGTACAATTTTCATTCATCTTCATCCTGCAAAGAAATGGACCATTGCTGAAAGGATTCTCACTGCACGTTTTTACATTGCTATCAACGGCCCTATTTCATCAATCCACAAAAATCCCCAGCCTCTGGGATCTTGGCATAAAAGATTCTGAACAGCTCCACCCTCTGCCATAAGGCTTGCAGGAATGTGCAAAGTCTGCTCGTCCATCCCCCAACAGGCACAGGTCTCTCGCAGCCCAGTCCCCATCTGCAATTTGTGTGTTTAGAAAAAATCCATTACTAAGAAGACTCCTGCATTGGTTAACAAACAGCAACCAGCTGCACATGTAGTCACTAGACTTATCAAAAAACCCTCAAGTAACTACTTAAATCTTTATCTTTTCAACTTATTATTTCATTTTCAGAATAAATGTGTTTCCTCATTACTTTGGCCCCCACCAAGAAAGGAAATCTACAAAATTGAGCCAAATACATCAAATTTTCTGACTGGATTTTAACATTAATTTTTAACATCAAGTCATGTTACAGATGAACAAAGGATTTTAATAAAGACTGCACTAGTTCTCGTGGAGAGTGTACACATTCAGGAACACACCACAATTCTATATACATCCACCCCAGGGCGTAGGTGCTACAGCCCCAGGAAACGGAAGAAGATTGAAATCAGTGTTTATAAATACAGCCAAGAAATCCCAGCACACATACCACCAAATATATAAACAGAAGTTCAGACAATCTCATGTGGAGGCCTAGATTTCCTACACTTATTTATGCTGGGGAATTTATTTTTATTTTTACATGTTGTGTTGTGCCTTCATGTTTTTAAAGTGACCTTAACCAAAGCACTTGCTTTGATTGAGCTAAGTAAAGAGTTGCTAATTGCTGTGCGACAAAAGGAAACAAAGAAATAATAGCACACTGCATCCTGGTACCATCTTACATTACTCTGAAATCTGTATTTTAAAATTAATTCTGTTTGATTTTGAATGTAATCTGTTTCTCAATGTGCAACTATAAAATGTAATTTAATCCACATCAGATATATTTCCAATTAAAAAGCAAAACCAAACTACATTACAGCAGAGGTAACTTTCAGCATTTTATGGATGAAGTTTTAAATCACATAAAAAGTTATAATCTTTTTTCATGTGGAAGAGTAAAACAGGTGCAGTAACATGATAGTGATTTTCAGTGAAATGTCCTTGGCTTGCTCTTTATGAAGACAGTTCAAGATTTGAGCTTTGCATAGACATACAGCTACTTAAAACTGATAATTCAGAGTAAAATTCACAGAATTTATTAGAAACACAGAATATTACATTTCTTCCTCCCTTCTCCACATTGAGCCCAGTAAACAGTCAAGATTTATCTTTGCTTTTCTTATGATGCATTATACTCATAATAATCAGAAATCCCAATTTTTTTCATTTTTTTCAGAAACAATCAGCCTTTTACCACAGAACCAAAAAGAAAAAGAAATTGATATCGTTTGTGATTTTTGGTGTCCTTACTATTCACAAATGCATTTTGGGCTTCAAACACACTGTCCTCCCTCCCCTGCCATCCAGGATCCAGTTACTGAATATTGCCCTTTGGACTTAATGTTCAAAAAATAGACTGAAAATAGCTATATACAACATGATCAAAACCCAACAACATAAGCAAAATAAACTATGAAGAAAAGGTGTGGGGGGGGAAGTAAAAAACCCCCATTGTGGTTGGTAGATTTTTTCCTTATTAATGGAAATGTCCCTGCATTGTCCTGCATTTGGAAGTTGACTTCACAGGGTCACCTTCCCAAAAAACAAGATGCAATGCAGTTTTCTGGTTAGATAATGTCACTGCCTCTGTGTCAGCCCTTCACTTGTGCCAAATTACCACTGCCAACCTCTGTTGTAGGTTATTACTAAGCAGAATTAAAGAGAAATCACTCAAAACAAATACCCACATACTGACTGGACTTGACAGTTTGCCAAAATTACAATGTCATTATTTGACAAGATATGAATGAAGTCCCCTATCACCAGTGCTGGCCAGCTGGTGGATTTTTATGTAGTTTGAGACTGCTTTGATTTTTTAAAATTGTTTGCCTAATAAATTACATGATCATACGATTACAGACAAATTACTGTTTATTACCATTAAACTGTTTTATCCCTGTGATGCAAGTCCAGTAGGTCAGTAATAAAATATTTCAGGTTTAGAAACTACCACCAGGTTTCATAACAACACTTTTAAGCTGTTTTTCCTGAACTGCAGCAGCAGCCCAATCAAGCAGAGGATGTTGTTGTATGTCACTAACAATCCTACACCTCCACCACTCTGTAATGCAAACACAAACCTCAGATTAACACACAAACAAGTCTTGTGCCTGCCAACACCAACAACTCGTGGAGCATGCCGGAGCCGCAAAAGAATACTAGTTTTTAGAGAAAGCAGTGGTACCATAGAAAAACACATTTAAAAATAATGCTGAATCCAGAAGCTGAAGCCTTCAGAACAATCAAACACCTAATAAGGCAGCATTTAGCTACTCTTGTTAATTGGTCACACCCAACCTCTGGGTGACAACACAGGTCTGCTGTTGAAGGGCCGCAGTTTTATGGCCACTGAGAAAGCAGATCACCCATTCATTCCAAAGGCTTCACTGGAATACCCCAATACACATCAGTGATGCCAAATGCTGTTGGAAAAGCAGCAATTGCTGAAAACAGCTCAGCAAGCCCCTAATACTAATGTAACATACCCTGTATTAGTTAACTTCAAATTAATAGCCCTCTGCCACATGGCAAAAGTGTTTAATCCAAGTGTCACAATATTGAGCCACTACTTTGTCATCTTCCACTAGTACTGACTGTAGGAAACAGAGCAGAATATTTTTTAAGTCCTTAACACAATTACTTTAACTCCATTTCTTCTTGATCACAGAGGAACACATATACTACTATTGCTGCTGACATCCCATCACATGCTGCATCTTGTCTAAAACAAAAAAAGCTTCAATTATAGCACATGCTATTCTCAAACTTACTTTCTAGTATTTCTTTTAAGTAAAGAAAAATATTGCTTTATAACTGTATCCAACCTAACAGAGAGGTAAAAGTGGTTGTCCTGCAGATGACCAGTAGTCATGACCAACTCTGAACAGATATACACAACGTATCCTGATGCCAACAGCTTTCCATGAAAATAGTTTCTTAAACCTATTACTTCACTTCTTGAAATTTTCTACCACCAAAAGTGCTGCGTTATCAACCCCCATCTGTACTGCAGTGGATTGGCAGTATAAATTTGGATCATCCCTGTAATTGTGAGTCATCCTGAATACCTAACATCAGAGCTTCAGCTCCTGAAGCAAATGGCAATAGAAGACCTAGCAAAGGTTCACCTAGAGTGGGAGAGCATGTCTGTGGCATACAAGGGTTAAGATATGCCAACTGATACTTCTGGTGCAAGGGAAAACCCTAGGAAACACTCCAAACTTCAATGCAAACTGGCAAATACTTATTTTAGAATAAACATAAGGGACAGGCACACACAACAAAAAGTTTCAAAACTGAACGACTGCACAACCACACAAGATGAAATATTAAAATTTACTTTCTCTGCTATGAACCCCAGAGATGTAGAAACCTCTCAGGTCCTGACCTACATGCAGGAGCAGCCAGAGGATGCAGGTGCCTGGGTATGTGAAGATGAGACATACTCAGTCTGGAACTGTCTCCTTCTCTCCCAGTGCACTGGCCATCACGGCGAGGGGAGCAGATGCTGATCTCCTGGAGTTCAGCTCTGCCCAGCAGAAGCTCCGGGAGCAGCAGCTACACAAAAGCAAATCGATGGGCTGTTAAAAAGTGTTAATAGCACACTTAGTGGTTGGAAAGACGATTCTGCAGGGGGAGAGACGTGGTAATTAAAGGATTGGAAAATACTGCCACAGATCCATCAGGGAACTTCCATGAGGGTTAGAAAATTAAACAGTTTCCATATCATGCCACCAGCCTTTCAGAGCTAATCAGAACCTGCAATTCTTACATTTCACTCTTCTGAGAGTCCCACTTGTTCTCTTGTGTGCCCAGGAAATGGAGGGTATCTCTAGGCCCCTGGGGCTGAAAGGTACTGGGGCTTTATGCTCTAACCACATCCTTGGAAAAGCGTTATGCCCTGGGCACCACATCTGAACCAGCATCCAGCTATGACTGATACACTAAGAAATGTCTGATGGGGTTCTTTGTTGCTTTGTTAGTGTTTATTTTTTATCAGGCACGCCTACTGGAAATTTAAGCCACAGGGGCAGTACCTTCTGCTACCTACAGGCAACTGGGAGGATTTAATCAATCAAGTATGCATGATATAACAGGCACTGAAATTCCTGGAGATTACAGAATGCTGCAGAGGGTGTCACAGGGTGTCATACAGCCAGACAACAGAAATCAAGTAATTTAAGCATATGAGACCAGAAAGGCAACTAGTGAAAAAAACATGACTCCTTAAGGCTAAAAAGCATAATTTGGGATATTGTCTGTATTTAGTGAGCAATAACCAAACAGATCTAAATATAACATGAGCTTTTATAGCTGTCTTACAATCTACATACAGACTGAGGAAACTTTTCTGTGCTAAGGCACGAATATGTCTTCCTGTTATATTTGGTGGAGCACACAGTAAAATGCAACTTAGCATTAGCCAGAAACAGTGTGGCCAGTGAAACATCATTCCTAAATTTCCAAATGCAGCCAGAGGATGTCTCCCTCCAACATTTACTGGGTCAGCTCAAGCACACACACAAGCATCTGCTGACCAGATAAAGGCAAGCTCAATACCTGCTGAAGCTAACAGGATCACCTCTGCCACACTGGGGTGCTTGGGAGCAGCAGCAGATGGGAAGGCTTATTCAGTACCAGGGTAAAGCCTAACATGCATTGTGCCTGAGATCTTTCAAATAAAAGAGAAATGTCATGACAAAAAGCTGTAACAAAACTAAGATCTCGCTTTGTTTTGATCATCAAATGAAAAAAACTTAGAAATACATTTCATGTAGCAAATATGACTTTACTCACTTCAAATTTTCAAGGTGAAGATGTCATTTCCTATAAGCACCATTAACTCTAAACTCATAACATACATGAGAGCCATAGCTAAGGTGGTCACTTCTTACCTAGAATTTGTAATGATTTCATTATGAATCCACAACTGGAGTTCAGTTATGACTAAACTCTTCTATTATTAACAGATTGACAGTGGAATATTCAGCTTAACACAATCAACTCTCTCATGGGCATTAAACAGTTGCTCTGTGGGTGGTTTTGGAGCTTTCTTGGGGGGGTTGTTTTTGGGGTTTTTTTTTTTTTTTTTGGTTTGTTGGGTTTTTTTGTGGTTTGGTTGGTGGGGTTTTTTAAGCATTATGATTTCCAATTAGACAAAACCACGGTGTAGACACCCTGCATTTCATAACATGCCATTCATTTTACTAAAGATAAAACTAGAAGTAGGTGAGATACTGGAAATACAAGATCTATTTTACAGCTAACATCAACCTCACATAATCATAGTTGCATTTTATTTTTAAGAGAATTGAAGTTCACACAGTGCAGGCTTTACTAGGGAGTAGAAAAGGCAGAGTGAAGAGGCATGAACTGGTCAGAGGAATACGTGTAATAAAATTTCTTAAATAAGGAGATGACCAGGACTAAATCTCTGGTCCCAATGGTTATTCTGTGAAATCAGTAAGAAAACCACAGAAATTACTGTTACTTTAAAGCATATTTTTCATTACTTCTAGATTTGGGGCTCTTCCTCCTCCACTTGCTTCAAGGTTCCTTATCAGAATTTGTCACCATCATCTTAACTGTCCCTGAAACACCTTTTGAAGTATGATACACTAAGAAAATGGTTTAAACCCTCCTGACACATTCAACTGAGAATTTCTATATAAAGCTCTCCTCAATTCTCTTTCACAGTATCCCTGACACCTTCTGTAGTTGACACCTAAGAGATGTTAGCACTGTATTGCTATGAACTATGTGAATAATTTAAATTACTTTTTAAATATTTATTAAAAAAGACTGAAGAACATTGCCAGAATTCACTTTTTTGATCTTATTTCCAATTACTTATTTTTAATACCACTACTAGGAATTAGGATTTGAAAAAACAAATGACAAAACATTATGAACAAGCTACACTGCCAGCAACAGTTTTCCAGAGCCATGTTTTATTTGAGAGAAGAACTGTCACCCTTCAATAAACAGTGGATTTCATTAGCATGTTGTTTGTCAATTGGTACAATTTGTGTATAATCAATGAATTAAACTGATAGAACTACCTTGAAATGCATAATTATTTAGAGAAGCAGAGAACTCCTAACGATTTACTCAATACAGTACATTTACAAAAGGAGACTTTGAAATTAAAAATTAATAAGCTATTAATAGGATGAGACAGCTTGTGACTCATTGTCTAACAAAGGAAACATGTCAGGGAACAAAAAAAAAAGAAAAAAATCACTAGACTCCAAGTATGACTTTTTAAAGCTATATGCACAAGCAAGTTATTTGAGTCATTAAACACAACAAGGTGACAAAAATCAACAAAAAGAAGCAAATATACCAACCTGGAAAACACAATCAACATGTTTTGTTTACCATAGCCAGCATGGTAAGAACCAGTTGTGTCAGAAGATAAGTCATGTCCTAAAAACAAAAGGAAAAAGAGAGAAGCCTTCTTGTACATAACTAAAAAGAGACCTCTTCACTAAAACATTTTTTAATGCTTTTTATTACCAGTTTTCCTGTTTTCCAGAAATTTTTATCCTCAGTGTGGATTTCACTTGATCTAATCTCACATCTGCAGGCCAGAAACAGTAACAGAAGAAAATGCAAGTTTTGATTGCCAAGGTGTAGTTTGAAAAAAACCCACAAATCTTGCCCCTTGCCCATACTCGCACCATTCTCTTTCGACTCACGGAAAATATTAGTCTCTGCCCTGCAGGATGCAGAAGCATAATAGTTTGAAACTAAGCATTTGATTAGAGAGATTGAAGTTTATTTCAGCAATGACTCTCTAAAAGAGAGTTTAAAAATTATTTTAAAATTAAATACTTAAACTGGACTGCTCTCAAATATTGTGGTGCTTTTGATAAAAAGCAATTTATTTATCAGGAGAAACCAACTCTTTTTACAATATTTATCTAACAATAATCTTTCTTGTCCTACCCTTCTTGTGAGAAAAGCTTAAACTAAAGGGGCAGGCATTCCAGCTTCGGTTGGTCAAGGACCAGGTTCTAGCCTGGCCACATCAGTATTTTGCCCAAACTCTTCATCTCACAGTGCATTATGAATTTTAGAGTTTACAGCTACAGGCACTAAACACACTCACAATCTGGCATGCTTTCAGCATTCCCTTGATTTCCTTCTCCTCCTAAAGATAACAGTCTCAACTCTCTATATGCACTTTTTAGGAACAGCATTTTTCCATGCCTCTAATTACCAAAATTTATTGCAGTGATCACGTGCATGTTCCTAAGGCCCTTTGATGGACTATAAAAGGAATGTGTAAGTTTGAGGATCATCACGCTACTCTTCCAGCACTCAATACAGATCATCTGAACACAGTGAAATAAGACTTGTTTTATCATAGGTCAATCTTTTACATATATGATCTGCTCCCATGCAAATAAAAGTGTCCCATCTTATTTCTGCAAAAGAATTCACTCCAGAAAATTATTTGTAACGTTTCTGATAAACCAGTACAGTGCCAGCAAAGTTGGCCAAAAATAATGGAAGACTAGTCCAAATTGCCTAATTTGGAAAGACTGCCAAACTCCCCACAGTAAGTGGCTGACATTCTCTATTTTTGTGTCAAAATATTTATCAGCTTTTCCCCAACAATAGCTACACTGACTTTATTAAAGCAGTAGTGCACTGTATTGCTTCATATGCAATGTGTCTTTCAGTCTGAACCCATCAGTGGTTTTAGAGTAACACAAATATTAGTACAATATTTGCCATAAAAACAGACATTATGGGGAGTATCAACCATCTCTGCCTCTCCCATCTGGCCTGTCTTTGCCTTCCTTTCCTCTGCTCTGCTCTCTGGCAGATTGTTTTCTGCCACCAGAGACCTGGGATGGAGAACCCTTCTCAGCACTGCTCTCTCAGGACCCTGGCACAGCTTTCAGCCAGCTCCCCAGAGGGGCTGAGCGTCCTTCTGCTTTCCTTTACCACTCCATCAAAGCCACCCCCTGCCACCCTTCTGAGAAAGGGACCCAAACAACCAGAAAATTACGCAGACATAGTATTCTCAAGGAGTAAATTAATTTATTTGACCTCAGATAAATTACTACTTAAAAAGAAATAATGTCTTATAACCTCCTCAAAATATTCATAGTGAATTGCCACAGAATTTTTCAATGTAATCAAAATACTGCTATATTGTAGCTGGGATTTAAAAAAAACTCCTTTCTACTTCTGGTAAATGCATAATGTAATAAACTCAACCACCATAATAATCTAAGAGAACAACTGAATGTAATCAGCAAAAAATCAACAGTAATTTAATTTTTCCTGCATCAAGGTATCTCTGGGTGGTAGGAGAGATGCATTATGTACAGCAGTCATTTGGCTCTTATCTCAAGTGTTGGGGGTTTTTTGCCTTAGTCCCTTCCTTAGTAATGAATCTGACTTTATGGAAACACTAGTTTCCTAAATGTACTTAAAGAGGCCAGGAGAAAGAGGAAGGCATTAAAACACTAACAATTCATTAATTCATCACAGATCACCACTGGAAATCAACTTCCATCACGTGTTTTCAACACAGTTGATCTTAAGGTCAGTTACAGCATCACCCATTGCTGGGTCAGTACATACATGTATTGCCTTTGAACAAAACACAAACACAGTATGGTAACACCTTCATTAGTCATTTTTAATAAACATTTTAGAATAAGAATTACAGTACCTTATTTAATGCATACCATATTGTTTGCATCTCTATGTCTGGCAATCTGTCTAGAAGACCTTCCTTCAAAGAGCTAAACTCAATGACTATCTTTTTTTACACATTTTTACAATTAAGACCAAAATGTTGCATAAGCTGTTAAATCTAGACTAAAACACTATTGCCACAGTTCAATAAAAGCTCTTTATGCTCACACTAGCCAGTTAAATCGTGCTGGATTGCAATGGATGTATGCTCTCTGTAATTGGAATGAATTCCACATAGGAATGTCTCTCAGGAGACACTGAGACACAAGGAAATTTGTATTCACAACAGGTTAGTAGACTCATGAATAAAATGAAGTGGTGTTTTACTTTTTTTAAAATTTATACAAGCTTCCAGCACAAGTATATAAGTCATGAGTAGCAAACAAACCAAAGAATAAAACAATGAAGATGCTTTCACAAAGCTGCTGATTTCAGGCAATTTCAGACAGGACATGGCATGGATAGGAAATCCCAGGGGTGTTTAAACTCCATAAAAAGATATATTCGTATTTCCTTCCAAGAAGCTTTCCTCATGAGATGTTTTGCTAATTCCTTTCAGAGCCCACTACTTCACTGTATGAGGCCAGACTTCTCCCTCCTCCTGTGCCCTGGGGCTGCCGGAGGCTCTCCCTTCCCCTAAGCTGGGCTGCAGAACTGCGGGCACCACGGCGTTCAGGAGGGAATGCTCGGCTCCGGCACCCCTCACTCCTTCCTCCTCATACTCACGCTACTAAAAGGTATTTCCTGAGCATAGGAAAAATAATAGCGTGACACTTCAGCTGTCCTAAGCATGGCTTTGTAACGCAATGAGCACAAAGCCGCCCTTACACTGCTCCTAACTCGCGCCGCTCCTGCTGCCATGCAGAGTAAATCATTCCTAAATTCAGTATTAGGGAACTGGCAGTGAATTACTGGCTGCAGTGTGCTCTGATACATCATAAAAATGTGAGCATAACGGTTATGAAAATATTTATGTTTTCTACTAAGATATTAAACACTGATTCAATAGCCCTAACAAACTTATCCCCTGTAACCAAGGCAATGGGAGCTGCCATGCAGCTCCATTCTGATGTGCCCAGATTTGGGATTTTCAGTTTCTCTTGTAAAACGGAAAGGATGTGCGTGTTTACACATACATATATTTATACAGACACTTATACAAATAGAAGTTGTATTTTTTTTAACTATCAAACCCAAAAGCTTAACTAAATAAAAAATTAAGATGCTCTCTTACTTGCAGTGGAGGCCCTTGCTCTAACAAAGCTCATCAACCAACATTACATGGATCCATGTTTACTAATGCACTTATGATGTTTAAATTGTACAATCCTTATGCAGCACTTTGAAAAAAATTCAAATTGAGTTGGACACAGGTACAGACTCCTAGATATTATATATAAATTTAACTCACTAGTGCCAGGATGAAGGAAGAAGCTTGTAACAGCCAATCTGTTAAAATTAAGCTTCCAAAAATATTTAATAGTGCTCAGGAGAATTGTTCATATAAGTTAATGTCATTCATCCCAAGGTTTAGGTTCCTAAAAGAAATTGTGGAGAACAAATCATTTCTTCCTTTTGAGGAGGGATTTGCCATCACACTAAATTGCCAGTACACTCATCAAATTTGATATATCATGTCTATTTTTTCTAGGATTAAATGGAAAACCATTTTCAGTGAGTGACATACATAAATACTTTTGATAGCTGCTCCTTAACTCTTCTGATGTTATTTTTCAGGAAGTTTTACTGGCAAAGTGGAAACAATATTAAAACTCTCTTTATCGCTCTTCATTTCTGTAGAACGCACTCAGTTCGACTTTTACCACATAATAATTATTTTGAGGAAGACCTCCACGAGAAGACATTGCAACATCTATCTGATATATTTATGAAGCCTGAAACACTCTAATATTCCAGAGATACTTAAAGATTAGACATGTACCATCGGTGAGTCACTGCAGTATCTGCATTCACTGGTATTTATAACAATGCCAATGCACAAGAACCCCACATGGAAACAGATAGACAGATCATCATTATGGAAGAAAAAAGATCCTCAAAATTACAGATATCCCTTGTAGATGTATTGTTGGAGAAAAATATGACACACTAAAACAATAATCTGTTTTCATGCAAGTAAAAAATATGCTGGAATGAGAGATGTCTAAATAAAATGTTCCAATTCAAAAAGTGAAACTGAAGAGTGCTGCTGACAAGAAAGACAAACTGGTAACAATAGTTACAGCCTAATAGTACTGCAATCTAGTAACAATCCTTTATCTTCATAGTATTATTTTATTTAATATGCTACATTTTATAACTCATCCCCTTCAATTTCTGTAGTATTTTCTCTTTGTGCTTCTTTTACTGGTACTCTACTAATTCCTCTATGAAAATGAAACACTACAACTACAATTCTAATTGTTTTCCTTCATATATTAAAAATACAAACCTATAAAGAAAAAACATTACACTCACCAACATCACATATATCAACCCAGTAAGATTCGTAATTTAAAATTAGATGTATATCATATGTGTGATATTCACAATTACTAATGATCAATGGAGAAAACTGTAATCTTTAAGAGTGGTAAGTAGATTAACATGCATAATATGCAGTAACTTCCCATGCACTTTGAAAATTATTATCATATTAATTTTTTCTTAAGAATGTGTCTTAGCTACATTAAAAGTATACTTGAGGCTGGCATAAACCAAGATTAGCTTAACTGATTTTTCAAGGAGCTGTGCCAGTTGCTACATGACAGCACCTGGTACTTCACCTTTTACCTCTGTGTGAATCACTTTTTCTAGTGCCTGGATGCACCATAGTTTACTGCATGTCAGAATTCATCACTAGAACTGCTCAGCATGAAGTCCACAAACAATGGGGATCACAAGGATGCCGTCAGGTTTTGTTTGAGAAATGACCCCTGCTCTTCATTCACATTCTTTCCAAAATATCCCAGCACGATCGAACAACTGACATGAAAACTTCATGGCATCCTGAATTGTCTAGACTAGAAGGGACAAAAAATGCAGATGATACACATACTACACAAGTGGATGATACTTTTTCAGCACTGGTTAAATTCATCAATCTTTTAGAAATGCTGGGGAGCTTTGATTTTTTAATAGCGTAATCTTTTTCTTTTTCCATGATTGCAAAGGTGAACTTGTTTATATGGAACTGTCATGGTGGACTTTGCTCTTTGCACGTCTTAAGCTTCACTTGCTGTAGCCAAAAATGTAGCCTAAAAATGTAGGAAAGAATCCAAGCCTCAAGTTTTAATTTCTATTCTGATGTCAAAGCTATGCCAAAATTTCATAGAATCATAGGATGTGCTGGATTGGAAGGGACCCATCAAGTCCAGCTGCTGGCCCTGCCCAGCAGCATCCCCATGAATCCCACCGTGTACCTGAGACTGTCGTCCAAACGCTTCTTGAACTCTGCTGGGCTTGGGGCAGTCGCCACTCCCGTAGAAGAATTTGCTATCCTACACCCATCCTGCAAATGGCACAAACATCACAGAAGTGTGGGGCTGCACAGAAAAAATTAGCCTGGAGCCACAAAAAACCATGGAAGAGATCCCTTACTTTGACATTCCTTATGGTAAAAGAGGTATGACGGCAGCCATCTGGGCTGGGAGCAAACTCTAAGGAAAAGATACAGTAAGAATTTTTAAATTTAGAAAATCCCAACCACGTTCTCTAGCAGGTAGAAGTGAAAACCTGGATACCCTGGATGTTTTGAATGCTTGGGAAGAAACAGTCTGCACTACAAAAAAATCTCATACCGAACAAAATCATTATTGACTGGACACTCCTAAGCACTACCTTTGAGACGCTTCCTACTTGGAAGGCTTGATTTAGATTGGCCTGTCCAACTTTAATGGACTTGGGGAAAAAAACCACTATCTTGCCCAGGGAATATTAATGTATTAAGATATAAGAAATTTCCCCAAAAAGGAATCAAACAAGGTGCTCTATCTCACAGAGTGAGAATTAATTCCTGCCCCGAATAATATAAACAAAAAAATAATTAAACAGATAAATGAATATCAAAATAAAAAGCATCTGGCAGGTCAACAGCACATAAAAATCTCAAAATAATGTCCAATTTTCTAGAGCCTGCATTTTAAAAAGCATTGGGCTTTCTACAAGTCAGTGGGAACTGTTACATTGCTTCAGAGTAGGACTTGTCATCTTTTCTCCACAGCTCTGCCAGGGCAGAGTCCTGTGTGTGCCTGAAGAATGGCTCTAACTCTCCTGCTCTCTACAGAGAGTTACAAATGCAGCTGAAAGGCCAACTTAGCATTGTGGAAATTTTACCACTGTACCAGGAAATCTTGAGCTGTTCAGCAGCTCCCCTAGCGTTCAGAAAGCTTACAAAAGGCCAAGACCTTCATCTTAGAAGCTGAAAAAATATGCTTGTTTTTATAAAAACCTTAGAAGTTATTACTTGTAGAATCCATTCATATCCTCTTTCTCCCTCCTGCCTTCTACCTTTCTATTTCTCCAGACTTAAGACCTATAATATTATTATACATGAGAGCCTGAAGTACTGTTTCATTATTTAATGCATCAGCCGTGCAATACTAAATGCCAGCTGTGCAATCCAGTTTTACATAGAAGTGGATGTGTGAAGATTCACAAATAAAGCCACCCTGGAGACACAAGTGCTAGGATACTCACTGCTACTGCAAAACCCAGCCCCTGTCACCTTTTCTAAATTTTATTTTGTGGAAAACTTATTCTTTTGCATCCCTAATAGAATCACAGCACAATCCAGGTTAAGAAGGACTTGAAGACATAATTCTTGTTGTTAGGCAAGATGAAACTCATTCCCAAGAATGATGCAGGCATACATTTTAAAATTTTTAATTCTGTAGCTTCCTCTTTGTTTAAGGATTAATGATAACTCTTAAAAGCTTATCCAGTGTTAGAAGAACACGGTCTTACTCCAAGAAGCACTCATGCTTCTAAAAGCACTATACAAACAGTATTCCACAAAAGAAAGACCTCGTGCTAGCAAACAAGGAAACTGGGAGTATTTATGGTGATTCTGCCCCACAAACTGCAGTGGGGCAGGATCTGTGTGGCACAGTGAAGGGTTTAGACCAGCAGTGAAAGAATGAAAGTATGCATAGACTTCCAGAAAAATTAAGTGTGGGCTTAAAATTTCACTGCTTAGAACAGAGAAAAACTTTAATGGCAAATGATTCAGGAATCATCCACATAAAGAAAGAAAATGAGATTGGTCAGTGGGTACCCAAATTAGCATGTATATTACTAAACCTAAAGCTTGGACTGGAAAGAGAGTAGAAAGTCGTAGACAACATCAGTCAGAAAATCTGGATTCAGGTAGAGTATTCTCAGCTCCACAAACAAGTATAAAGACAAGCTGAGAGAGCTGGAGCTCTTCAGTCAGGAGAAGAGAAGGCTCTGGGGAGACCTTCCAGTCCCTAAAGGGGGCCCACAGGAGAGCTGGAGAGGGACTTTTCACAGGGGCAAGTAGTGACCAGACAAGGACAGCGGCCTTAAGCCAAAGGAGGATGGATTTAGCTTAGGTACAGGGAAGAACTTCCTTACTGTGAAGGTGGTGCAGCACTGGGACAGGTTGCCCAGGGAGGCTGTGAACTCCCCATCCCTGGATGTATTTACAGCCAGGTAGGAGCAGCTCTGAGCAACTTGCTCTAGTGGAAGCAGTCCCTGCCAATGGCAACGGGGTGCCTTTACGGCCCCTTCCAATCCAGAGCATTCTACAATTTTAAATCCTCAGGACAAAGGGTATTGTTCTAGGTCAAGCTCTAATTCACTTTCTGTTGTATAGGCTCTGAAGTGGCACTTGCAAAGCTACCATTATCCATTAGCCTCAACAAATGATGACATAAAATGCTGAGAAATCAGAGCAATGACACAGAATTTCAGACATCTACAAAATCAAAACCCAACATCAAATAAAAATTAACATAACATGCAGTGAGAGTTAATACAGACTTTCACTCAGTGATGGGAAGCACACAGAAGATCAAGAGATCCTGACAGAAACAATTATCTGGTATCTCAGTGATAAAGAAGCAGGGCTCATCTTTTCTGATGGATTAGAAGCCACATCACTGGCACCAGCAAAAGCCAAACCCAATACAAGAACATCTCTGATTGATTCACTGTCTGATTTTGTTACTGTGAAACTCTCACGAATTTACTACAGACTGCAATCAGGAGCATACAGTTAAATGTGATTCCTCACCTACAAAAAAGAAAAAAAAATAGAAAAAATACACAAAAACCACACACAGAGAAGAAGAAGAAAAAAAAAACACAAAAAAAGAACCACAAACCCATATTTCTTTCTGCCATTTTCAGGCCCAGAAAGACCTTTATTTAGTTAAGCCATGTCAATAATCATTAATCTCAGATTCAGAATCTCCAAGAGGACCAACTGTGCAGTAAAACCAGTTTGGTGGGAGTTTTAAAAGAGATGGGTCACCTTTCCTCAGTTCAATACAACTGTATCTTCTTATACCAAAGAAGATGCAGTTCGAAGCTCATCATTTAGTTTTTCTAATGATGGTTTTAGTTTATCTTTATAATGATAGCAAACGTATTAGTCTGTTATCTCACAACATACTAATTTCAAGAAGAAATTAAGTCAAGTGCCAAATCCTGCAGCACGTCCTTTTTATCAGACCAATGAATTATCCATAACTTCTGTCAAATCTTAAGACACTGGTCCTGAATTTCTCCAAACAAGAAAAAAAACCTGACAAACTAGGATGATTCCAGAAGAAAGTAAAGGGAACTCTGGCATGTTGATTAAACAGTTCATTAACCAAAGTTACTCTTTTTCTCTTAAGCTTTAAAATCACTCAATTCTTAATCCAAGTTAAATGTTTCTGAAGCTTAACCCTGAGTTATATCTTACATTCACCTGCATGTCATTGCAATGCTTATATAGTTTGATTCAGAATTCCATCTAGACCAAAGCTTTAAGTTTATCGAATAACACACACTCAGTCTTTATCATATAATCTCCTATTTGCAATGTGTCTGTGTATTACCATCAACCTGAAAGCCAATTTGCATTTCACTGAAATCAAAGCAGTAAGAGACATTCTCTGAGCTGAATTAGCTGTTGCAGTACTTTGAAGCATGTCCATTTTTCCTACCAATATACAAGTAAAAAGGGAGAAAATTTACAAGACTTAAAAACACTGAAGACTCCTACTCAACAAAAAAATGGCTTTCAGCTAACAAAGCTTCATTGAGCTATATGTGCATCAACTTTCCTGGTACCTTTGGGATTTCCTAAAAACACAGAGCCTCTAATTTGCTATAGTATGTACAAACACAGTACCAGCACAAAATACAAAGTTAATGCTATTAACAGTTTGCTTCTAGTGCTCTACTCTCCTCCCTGAGGCAAAGACACCCATCCAACAGTTTGCCTCCATCCTGTGATGGGGGTTCTCAGGGAGCAAGGGAGAAGCCTGGCAGCTCCCTGGCCTGTCTTCCCAACACACTCACCTTCCACTCCCTAGCAGCTGTACACCAAACATATCCATACTTTGGGACTTGAACTAAAATTAGCTTAGGGCATATTTAACTAATTAGCAACTAACTCCTAATTTCACAGTGCCACACTGCCATACTATTTACACCACAAAACCACACAGAAAAAGAAACAAAGGCTTTTTCTTCCTTTCAGTGTTCTGCAACGTTTTTTGTTTTCTTAGGATGACACAGATGAAGACAAGACACCCAACATGAGTGAAGGCAGCACAAATTTATTTAAACACTTAGCATAGTTGAGGCTCAAATCCTTTGTTCAGTTCTAGGCTCCTCACTACAGAAGGGCATTGAGAGGCTGGAACAGGTCCAGAGAAGGTCATTGGAGCTGGTGAAGAGCACAAATCTGATAAGGAGTGGCTTGAGGGAGTTTATCTTGGAGAGAAAAAATGGCTAAGGGGGGACCTTACTGCTCTTTACAACTACCTGAAAGGAGGTTGTAGTCAGGTAGGTGCCAGTCTCTTCTCCCAAGTAAAAAGGAATAGGCAAGAGGAAATTCCCCATGGTGCCCAGGGGAGGTTTAAGATTGGATATTAGGAAAAATTTCATCACCAAAAGAGTTGTCAAACACTGAAACCCTCTGCGCTGGGAAATGGTTGAATCACCATCCCTGAAGGTGTTACAAAGATGTATAGAACTGGTACACAGGGACACAGTTTAGCAGTGGGCTTGCCAGTGCTGGGTTAATGGTTGGACTTCAGAATCATAAAGGTATTTTCCAACCTAAATGACTCCATGATTCCACAGGGCAACAGCATCAAGTGGTGTGCCATTAACTTCACAGGCCAAGGAAAAACAGGTATCTGAGAGGCCTGTTTTATATGGACATCCTCACCAATATCATCTTACAGTCAAAATCCAGCTTCTATTAAAAGGAAAAACAAAGAAAAACTCAACCTGATGACATGGTAGTCAGGCATTTCATTTCCAAATGAGGAAACTTGGGCAGACTTTGTTTCCACTCATTCTTTAGCCTTTACTGGCTTGCTTCCAGGTATCATCAACCGAGTTGCATATTCTTCAAATAAAAAAATGCTACATCAGTGGGATCAGAGCTAGTAATTACTGGAAAAAGCTAAAAGGACACAAAAGGAAAGCTGGCAGAAAAAAAGACAAGGAAAACAGAGGACTGCAGTAAATAAATTTTAATATATGGTGAAAAGATAAATGACACCTGAAAACTGTATGCCCATTTGGAGGTCCTGATCCTGGAGTATGTAGCAACTGACACTGAAATGGCTTCTGAGGACAGAATTCAATCCAACCACTCTGCCTCTCTACATGATACAGGCTGTAAATGCACCCATCAAATACACAGCTCCTGGGGAGGTGAGATTCAGTACTACCTCATCCAGCAAGGCTAGACAAAGTTTTGATCTGTACTCAGGAGGAGAATGCAGTACACCCACTCTTCCTGACCAGGCAAGACACCTGAGATTCTTCCAGTACCAGTGGAAGACCAAATCCTGTGCTTCCTTTCTGTCCCGTGAACTGGCATGTGTGCAGCAAAGTCTGTCCAGACATAATTACCGGGTTACATGTCCTCCCCCAGCACTTCTGAAAAGGATATTTTGCCAGAAAGCATGTGCACACCTCCTGATTCACTCTGAAGCTAAGCCAGAAAACAGGGAACAGGCCACAACTGTCCAAATTGTTCATACAGCTTATTTTCTGGCACAGCTGCAGAGCACACAGAGAGTGGGCTGCTGGATGAATGGTTCTGGTAGTAGCAACCTTCAATCACTATTTTTCTAGAGCTATTCTTAGTCCTTCCTCTGCTACCTTACAAATCCTTAAACTTAGAGGATTGCAACACACTACAGCTCTTTTTGTGCAAGCAGACTTTGTGCATCCATAATGCACGTAATGGAAATTTGCACAGAAGTGGCCCCAAAATTAGAGCTTAAATCAACACTGGATACAGATGTATATGGGAAGTCAATACGGTTGGATGGAAAAATGTATTTAAACATTTTTATACACTGTACAATTCTTCTGTTTTTCTTAACAAAACATGTGGATTAATGTCCTAAGTACTAATTCCAGGAAGCATCATTCCCAGTGTCTCAGCCAAGCTCTAAGTTTGTATTAACACCTTCCTGTTTTATGGTCTTTGCTTCAAAGGCAATCATGGAAAATTGCAATGCAGTGCTTGGCTAAGATCCACACTGGCACCACCACCATCCACACCAGGCACCGTTTCACATGGAGGACTTCAAGGGCTTGGGAAAGGACCTAAAGGTCTCCCTGATTTTCTCAATGTTTCTGTCTCTGCAGTGGGACATGTTTCATAAATACCATCTTATCTGTTTCACATCCTATGCTCTGATCATTATATACCATTTTATTTTTCCCTCCTATCTACTTTTTCCATTTCTGAAGTCTCAGGGAGCCCCGTCCATGTCAGCTAAATGAAGAGAAGACCGATGGGTCATTTGATTACCAGAAATAAGCAATTACTCCCTGAGAAGCAGATCTGGTAGCAAGACATTTTCAAACTTGCTGATAGCAATGCAATAGGATCCAGCAGCTAACAAAGCTGCATCAATTCAACCTTGAAGCACTCTGCAATTTCCTAGCAGTAACTGCAGCTGAACCTTGGAACTGTTTACTGGGAAAGACAGAGGGCAAATCCCTTGTCACATGATGTGTTCATAAAGAGAAGGCTTCAGTTTCTCTCTGGAAGAACCCATATTAAGGTTGTGAACAGCATTTCTTTCTGGAGTCTCCATCTCTTGATCTACAAACTTGTTTCTTCACTTGTTCTTGTGAATCACAGGGAGAAAGAAGGTGGCTCCTTTTAATATCCAAACCATGTTTCTTAGACAAAAGGTCCCAGATGACCTGCAGAACACTTTAAACAAACATATAAATGAACAGGGATCCCCTTGACTGGTGATGTTCAGATCTAGTGTAGGAACAGATCATTTCATCCAGTCAGACAGTTCAATCTTTGGTTTGCATTTCAGCTTGTGTTTTGGCTAGGGAGCAGGGAGCGGAATAAAGGATTATTTTGCTTTTCTGTGCTACACAGACTGTTGGAGGATATCACCCCTAAGAGCCAGGCCCTGAGCCTTTCTGACCACACTTCTGCTGCTGGTTTCTAAGCACACAACTGCTCACTCTAATGCCTCTGTGGTCGGTATCGTACCTGTCTGGCACCAAGCTGACACTGACTTACTGACTTGCAGGACCTCAGGCTAAAGCCCCAGTAATCCTATTAAACCCCAAGCAGTATAAAAATCACAAAAAAAGAACATCCACCTGCATTTCATGTAAGGCCTATCACACAAGGCATGAGTCAGTCAAAAACTGCACATCATAAATAAAGGCTAACCTGGAAAAAAATTAGCATTTTAATACACAGGCATCTACAGCAATCAACAAGAAAATAACTGAAGAATATTCTGAGCAATAACACACTTAAACTTCTCCGTGCTTGTTTTCAAAAGTAATTTCAAAGATGGGAAGCTCAAGTATTCATTTCATCCACACTCACATTTCTATGTTTCAAAAGGAAATTCTGTCTCTTTTTTTTTTTGTTGTTTAAAACCTTTTCTCTAGGGGGAAAAATCCTTACAAGAACCTGCTTTTGAAAGATAATCTAGGGATTCTGTTTTGTAAAAATAGAGCTGATTTTCAAAAGAGGAAGGAGACTGACTTAAACTTCTCAACATCTGCAAATGCAGCTCTCCCCCAGGCATCTGATTAAGCATCTATGGAAATTAAGTAGGCAGTTCAGCATTCTGCCAAACTGGACTGACAAGCATGCTTTGATGATTTGGGATTTCACCTTCAAAACAGTTCAGGTCTTAAATACACTCCATTATAAAACACAGATTTATTGCTTAGTGTTCCATTTTGGCCAACAGTTCTTTGGCAACTTTTTTTCAAGACAAGGACAGTACCTTCCTTCCAAGCTGAGTTTGCCGCAACACCCCAACTTTCAGTCCCACATTTCTACCACAGAAGTAGCCACCTTCTGAAGGGTGATAAATACACTTTCTAATAAATAATATCATGTAGAATTCCAGTCCTGCACTAAGCCTTTGCCTATAAGGTCCATAGGAAAATGAGGAAGAAAGTCTGAGAGAGTGCAAAATTAGCCTGCACTACCATCTCAGTCTCTGGCATGAAATTTAATTTTTGCTTTTCAGTTCATCTCACATGTCCAAAGATCAATTATAACAGAAATATATTTTAAAACTTACATACATTCTCTTATACAATTTCTTGTTCTGAAAACTATTCTTAACATAATGCTATATATATTAAACACAAACATGTGTCTGATAGTACTTAAAGTGTTCCCTGAAAAAAAAGACAACCACAATCATACTGAGTTGGAGCCAACGATATCACTTTAACTTGGGCTCTGCAGCAGGTAATTCTTCTGAGAAGTTAAAATAAGAAATGAACTTTTCAAAAACAAGTATGGTTTATACTGTGCACACTAGAGCAGCAACACAAAAACATGCATTACAACCACATTCTAGAAGAACTCCAACATTCTTTTTCCATACTTCTACTAACACTAAATGCCTTGGAGACCAATTAGGTATTAAGGTCCAAATTTGCCTCGTTCAAACGTAACCAGTGACACAAACTTTGTTTCCCACCAAATTACTAGAAGCATCCTGTGACCGCTTGTTTATAAGAAGAAACAAAGCAAGATTTTTCCAGACAAGATAATTTGCAATACAAAAAAAAAAAAAAAAAAAAAACACCCCCATCTACAGCAAATTTTTGCATGTCACAGAAGTACTGTAAAGTGAACAGTCTTTAGTAACATGCAAAACTCCAAAATTATCCCTACTTATCTTTCCTTTCAAGCAGAGTAGCTACTTTTTTTTTTGCTCTCAGTCTCTCTTCCTCTCCCCCCACTCCAAGTTTTATCTCACAATTTTCCTTATTCTGAAACACCTCATAAAATAATTATAGTAAATGATATAAGTATTTTAAAAACCTCTCCTAAAGAATCCAGAAGCATTTTAATGAGCTCGGCATTTTGGTCAAAACTATTGAATCACAACTGAGTTCATTTAACTGATTAGAAAACTTTGTGGGGAAAAAAACTTCAGGTGTATCTCTTAGTTCATCTAAAACTCAGCACAGTGAGTTAACCTGTTCCTTAACCGTGCTGTAGGTCATGATGAGTCACTGCTCTCTGGTAGGGCAGCCAGAGCACCACCTGCAACTCGTCAGGAGGCTGAAATG
Source organism: Anomalospiza imberbis (assembly GCF_031753505.1). NCBI lineage: Eukaryota > Metazoa > Chordata > Aves > Passeriformes > Viduidae > Anomalospiza > Anomalospiza imberbis. The sequence continues at coordinate 28,660,443 of NC_089687.1, read as the reverse complement.
TGATTAAGTTTTCCTTTCCAAAGCTTTATTCTAGCAGGAGAAGTCTTCCCTTACACAGAATTACTGCATGGATGCATTGACATAAAACAGTATTTCCAAAGCCAAGTATCATTTCTCCTCCACGCTGAAAGCAAAGCATAGACAGAATAAAATGTTCTCACTGCAACAGCAAACAATTTGAGTTTGTTTTCAAGGGTAACTTCGGGGAACCAATAGTTACACTCTTTCCAGTGAAATTCTGCCTCTTCTTTTCCCCCCAGTCCTTTCTCTCACTTTTGTGAGAGGAAACTGGACTGCCCTTGAACACAGCCTTTAGGAAAAGATTAATGCATTCCTGTAGCCCTAGGGAGAGTAGGGGCCACTGCACGCTAATAGAAAAAACATCACGGGTGTCTGCTACATGTGAGCTGTTACTCATGTTCCTTGGAATTTTTCAAAACATCAGGCTATTTAATTATCCTCACAAAAACTGCACAGAGAAGAACAAGGTGACATTCACGCAAATGGAAATACAATAATTATAAAATATTACATATATTGCCTTCAATGTTCTGACTTAAAGAGTTTCAAGATACTTATCTGAGAGGCTCCTTTTGGACCTGAAAAGCTTCCATCCACTGACCAAAATAACTGCTGTTTCCACTGCCTAAGTAGTTAAACAGTAAGTCAGGTTACACCCCAGGCTTCTAATGAAAACAAATGAAAATGCATGGATTTGTTAAGGCTGGCAACAAATTAATCTTGCTTAAATTGCTCCCCCGTTCAATAAGCCTGATGATTCTTTGTGCTGTTCTTTAATCTTCGTGATCCAATCCACTTTGTTAAACTACATTTTCAAAATTCTCTTATTTCTGTTCCTTCTACTTTTCTAACTCCCAGTGCAAAGTTGTTGATTGGCCACCTAGTATAACTGCAGAGCAACCCAGTGTTAAGCACCATGCTACACTAAGCGTCTACAATGAAACTGTAATTTTGCAGAAGTGGTTCATCTCCCTTGAAACTGCTTGTTTGCCTTCACGGATTCCCAAAAGAAACTCTATTCTAAATTTACTGATCGTCTTGGTATGAATTATATACCCAGTATGTTATTTTGCAGATCTGCTGCTGCTCTTTAAGCATTACCCAATGTTAAATTCCTATCAAATATAACAGCAAGTCAGGAGCACAGCCTATAATTCTGTGCCTCAAATGAGACAACCACAGTCCAAATGCAACATATGAACTCAGGCACATTAGAGGAACAGAGAACACTGATACAAGTTAATGACTGGAAATCTTTGTACAGCTGCTTTTTAAATTCTCTGCTGTGAGCAGCTGATTCCAGCAAGAATATAAGATAGGAAAGCCAAAAGCATCAAAATGTAGAATTTGAGACAGAAACACATTTCAGTGAGATCAGTTATGACAGTGAGACTGTGCAGAGTCTCCAAGTGTTAATGCAAATCATCATATTCAAAGATAACAAAGCAAAAGGGAATACAAAAAGTTTCTGAACATTTTAAGTACCAGAGGAATCATTTCATCCAGAAATTCAAACACACTGGTTTGTGTCAAAGAGCTCAAAGGGAAGATGCAATTAAAGTATCACTGTCCTAAAAGAAACCAATAAAGATTTTCATTATTCAGGTACCTCAGTTGCTTCACGTTACTTGTGCTTCTATTTCTGCAACACTTATGTCTGCCTAAAGTACATATAAATCACTTACATTTGCTTATTACTCACACTCCTGGCTTCTGATAAAATTACTAATCGGAACCTAATAAAACATTGTGGACCATTCTAGACCCATGCTTAAAATTACCATATGCAGAAAATTTTTAAAAATTTACAAATGTCTTCTCAGCTCAGAAATGGCTCTAACAATTTCATGATTTTGCTAAAATAATCTTAACTAAAATTAGTATTCTATGTGTGGGCATACCACTGTATTTTTAATTTTTTGAAGAGACTAAAAAAAGTCCTGGTACTAACCTTAATCTTTTATGGCTAAGTTCTATAAAAAAACAGTAAAACTCACTCCAACTGCTAAAAAAAGCTATAAGCATAGCTGAAGCAAATGAGTTTGCAGATAGATCCTGATCAGTCCTTGCTCCATTTGCTTGTTTTGGAAAGCAGCATCCCACTCTTCCCTCAAGGAAGATAGGTAAAAAATCTCAAGTGAATGTTCCTCCTCATTGCCAATGCACAGAAGCTGCTGGAGGTGAAAGCAAAAGCTCCCATGTGCCACCCTTTCCTGACACACAGGAGAAAATCTGACATCAAGGACTTTCAGTCTCTCAGATGCAGTATCTTTAAAAAACGTTACCGCACCAGCAGAGTTCAGCAGCTGATTAAAAAGGTGACCCAAGGCATCTGCTACAGACCAGGAAAAAGGGAGATGGAGCTAAATTCTAATCACGTCCCCTGTTTTGCAAATACAACCCTCATTTTAGTTCACATTTTGACAGTCCCATGGCTGGCCAGCATGGCTGTCTTCAGATGTGACCCAAACAACTAAAATAATTCTTTCTAATGAACTTTTTTTTTCTATTACCCTATGCAAGGGTAATCAAACCTCCACTCTCCAGGCTCCTATCCTTACTAAACCACACAGGACAAGAAAATGATGAAAAGAGCCATGAGTATGAATGTGTATTCAGAGAACTGCAGAAAACCAAAATTACTGGATTTCTGAGGAGGCCTGAGGAGGGATGAGAATGACGAGATAATTGCATAGACGCCTGAAGACACAACAGAGAAAGAGAGAGTGACAGAGGAAGAAAATCAGAAGAGAAAGCACTTTGGGACATATAAGATGGTAAGATAGGAAAACTTCAAAGAAAATAATCAAAAGAATAATTTAAAGATAATGGATACATGACATTTCAGAACACATAGTCTTAAACCACTAATTGCTCCTGTTCTGTGATTAAACTGATTAGAGTTCTGTGGTTTTCCAATTAAAACACCACCTTAAATACACACCAACGATAATTAGGAGGAAAATAATCTCACAATGTAATATTACATAAAATCACTTGGACTCTTACAGTAAGGAAGTTGAATTTAAAATACTCAGTTCCATAATGTTTGAACTATCACTCAAAAATTGGAGGGTAAGCCAGGCATAACTCTTTCAGAAACACTATATCTAGGAAAGTATGACACTTAGGAAGTTTGATTTTGGGAAGATCCATTACATTCCTATCCTAAGTGTTACCAAGCAGGAAGATGTATGCTGGGTTTGGGTTTTATGCTACCCCCAACACCAATATTACAGTATTTGTAAATCAAAAGCAATAGTGAATTCCTAAACAAGTTTAATGAAGGTTGCCACATTTAAGGAACAAAAGCATTGTTTATTTTACTACATGCCTTTTTAAAGTGAGATACATTTGGGGGTGAGACTAGATGGTCTTTAAGTTTCATTCCAGCCCCTTGACATTCTGTGATTCTTTGATAAGGGCAGCAAGAGGAAGCCTTTCCCATTGAGACATCACTTGTCATGAAACGGCTTCCTCAAAACTCAAAATCTGGAAGCATTTGCAGTACAGATTTCAATGATCTGATCTCGCAGACTGTTCCACAGCTGAATCCTTACAACCAGGGGCATTTTATCCCCAGTTCTTCGAGCATTAATCCTGGGCTTTGCTAACTGCACTGTGCCAGATCCACACACCCGTGGGACAGTTCACAGTCCAACTCAATCTTTCCACTATAAAAGCCTATACAAAAAAATTTCCCTCACAATCCAGGAGGAACAGTGCTATAAACACTTCTAGCTCTTTATTCCTTGGGACTTTTCCATTTGCAAATAATGGATAAAAACTTCAAAAAGTTGAGAATTTAAAATTCAGTTCCTGCTAACTGTAAAAAAGGTGATATTCTATTCACCTCAGATATCTAGCCATGGTACTTATTACAAACTATAGATAAGTGAAATACCACCTGCAGATGAAAATATGGCTATAGCACCTAACTACATCTTGGAACATCCATAATCTAAGAGATCACACATGGACTGTTTTTAATTTCAGGTGAGTTACGACAAGAAGAACTGAACTTTTAAGTAAAGACCTACAAAAATATTACTACATCTACTTACATTTTAGTGAGATAAAAATGCCTTCACTCAAATCTATCTAACATTTTACAAAGATCAGAGTGCATATGCAGTAACACAGATACCCAAAGAGTAACTTAAAGTAGACTATTCATAGGAGAACACCTTCTCCTCATATACAGGAAATGTGAATGTATCAATACTTCTGCTGGTTTTCTGCAGCAATCTACATTTTACCAAATTTTCAACTGGTTGCTTAGTACATTACACAGAATGAGGGAAAACTGATCAGATACATCAGTCAAAGCAGATTACATCCTGTTAATCCACTTAGCAATTTAAACTGTACTTGGCCTCATCTAAGAAGTGTAAATCACAGTAGGCCAATTAAGCATTATATCCATCTAGATAGGCTGGAACCAGGCAAACAAGCATCTCCTTTTGCAGTAAACCTCAACAAGTTTGAAAAAGTAAGAAAAACAACAACAGTATTATTACACAAGACCACTTTCCCTTATTCAAATCATTAAGCACAGAACTTGGTTGAGAAGACGGAGAAGATTTTTTTATTCACAGGATGCAAACTTCCCTTAATTTCTCCTCCCTTAAAAGACAACTTCCAGCCTTCACAATCCACACCAGTCTTAGGTTGTCAAGTCTGAAAGTGTAAGATTTTATTACTGGTTTCCCAAGAGGCAACAAATGAGATTTACATTCCAAAGGTATTTTGGATAGAGGAGGATCAAAAGGACAAGCCATGCTCAGCAGGAAGACACACAAGCAGACTCCGCTGTGATACTCCCTGGATTCTAATTGTCCTGGCCCTGCTGCTGTCCAGACTGCAGGGGCAGGGAGAGGCTTCACAACCTGCTCTGTACCTACAAGGAATGATTCCAATATTGATTTTTCATGGGGTTACTTACATGAGTAAACATTAATCAGTTTCTGTTAGCGTTGCAAATTAAGATCAAAATAATTACTTGATAAATAAAGTTTGCTTGCAGCTGATTTACAGCCACAAGTCATGAAGCATATCCTGTAGAAAGCTAAATCCTTTGCTTGTTCAGTCCTGTTTTTTCTTTTCAAAATGACACATAACCAGTTAAGACTCTAAGTCAACACACAACGTTTCACATGTGGTTAACCAATGCATATTTCAGATAACAAAGTCTTTGTTTAATATACAGATAGCCCAAACTGTCTTATGCATTAATAAAGGGATGCCATTAATTTAAAAGTCACATTATTCTGTCAGAAAAATTTCCACATATTAGAGCACAAAGTACCCCTTGAATTAATGAGAAGTATTTCTGTTTTTCCAGACTAACTGAGAGTTCATCAATGCTTGTGCTTTGTTCCTCCACCCCACTCTCCCATTTATTTGGGTGATTTTTTATCAAAGTACTAGAAAGAAAAGCATTCTTTGGTGACAATAACAACAAAAACCTTGGAAAGGAGACACAGTGACATGCGTAAGACCTGAGACATTTTCTTCCATGAACAAATTCAAAGTGCACTGTATAACTAGAAAAAGCCCAAAACCCAGCAGTACAGGAACGACCAACAGAGTGTGAAGAGAAAAAGCTTCTTTCAAGCCAATCCATGGCACTTCCCCCATTAAAAGAAAAATTAAATATATGCATTAGTCCTCCTCATATTGACTTCATACACCCTTTGTAAAGCTGACAATTGATGAAGCTTATGCCAAGAGGTGTTGAACACACTTCTTTTATTTATACTACTTCAAACTCCTTTAAAAACCAAGATAAGCATAAGCAAGGTTTAAAAACCTCCTGACTTCATGTTCTTGGCAGTAAATTGTTCCAGTTAGTGATTTATCCTATCAAGATGGGGCAAGCATAACTTAAGCTCAACATAAATCAAAACTAGACTTATTTGTAGTGTATCTAAGCCAAAGCCTTTTACCTATTGACTTACCTTAAGTAGAAACCCAGTACTTAAGTCTATGCCTTTGTACACAGTCAGTATCAACATCAGTGTTAAGGGGAAATGAAACAACATAAAAATATTTCTTCCAAAACAGTGAATTAGTTTTTAAAAGACACAAAATCTCACTGGAAATGAGTGTTCTTTAAACTACCAGGCAAAATTAAACCCAATACCCAATAAAGTAAATAAAAAACACCCAACCAAATTCAGCTAATGAATATAGGATAACATTTTAAACATTTTAACAGTCCACCTCCCACAGCATGAAGTCTGACAATTTTACTTTACTTACCTATTTAATATAAAGGTATCCATAAATCAACTCTATAAAAAGAAGCCTTCCATAATTTGCAATATTTAGAGAATATTTTACACAAAGCTTAAAGAGATTTTTAAAACCCCTAAAACCTCTCTCTCAAGCATGAAAAATCCTACATCTTTGGTATCGGGAACAAAAAACACATCTACACTGTTCAGTGCAACTAAATATATGGCACATACTAAGGCAAGAAGTGGGAAATATCAAGAGTTCTGTGGAACATTAAGGAGAGTGACAATTTACATCTGCTGAGCAGCAGCACCACAGTGTTTGCAGTGGCTCTCTACTCTAACCTATAGCTTCAGAATGAAAAATTCAGCCTGTCAACTTAACGGCCCAACATAAAACATATTACCGAAGCTCAGAGTAAGTTCACAACACACACTCAAGTTTGTAGGACTTGTTTATAAAGTTGAGCTAGGTCAAAGTTGTATTTTGCTGAAAGTTATTTCATAGCAAGGAAGTCAGAACACATTTTAGGAAATGAAACAGAGAAGTGATGTCATATCTACACACACAGAGATTATTAGGAGAACATTTAACACAAAAAACACCATGTAAGGCAATAAAAAAACGGTGACATTTACTCAAATTATGATACTTGGGTACACACACAAGATCCTAACAGCATTTTGGGAAGGTCTGGGCATTGCTCAACATGGCATTACTCAAAATATATGAAGATGGCTGTTATATGAAACAATGTGTGTGTATATGTATTTATTTTTTTATACAGACACACAGATATGAAACAAAAACATGCACTAAACTTCCTTAAGTGTTGTTTTCTCCTTAGTGACAGTGACCTCTTGTTTTTCTCTAGACAAAGAGCATTCAATCGGAGCTTCTTCTAACCCACACACATGCAGCAGCATCTCTATGGCCACACCTGTACCTGTATGAGAACAGGCCAGATGGTGAAGTCATGCAGGAGAGAGCACATGCTAAATGCTCTTGTCTCATGGAACAGGCCTGTCCTGTTCCTAATCCATTCTGGGACAGCCCCTAGCCCATTGCTTTCCCTTAGCAATGCTCTGTTAGGGCTGCTGACACTGGCCCAAGGCAGGCCAGGGAGCCTCTGACATCTGGACAGTGCCACAACCCTGTGACAGCACTCAGGCTCAGCAGGTACAGCCCCAACCTTACTTTACCTTCCCGAGGGAAAGTGATGCAAGACTCAGAGAGCACAACAGTTGTATTTTTCTTATTTTCCTTTACGATATAAATATTTAGGAAATTATTTCCATGACTCTAATATTTATGTTGGTGGAGACAATGTAGACATTTTTATTAGAGCAATGAAGCAAGAAACATAAAATATGGGTTTATGTAGTTATGGCTACATTTTAGAGATGATACATTTACAATCTCTACTCCTTATTTTTAGCAAGAGAAATCTCTTTTATCAAAGTACCAGCTCAAAACAGACTCAAATCAATAATTGTACAGGATAATAAGATCAACCAAGCCGAAGAGACTTTTTTTTAAAAAGTCTCTTAGATAAAGAAAACACACTATTGAACAAGTACTTCTGAAGCTGGAATGCTGTAGCCTAACAGTATGAAGTGCACAGGCTCTTGTGAGAGCGAGGTTAAGGAATCACTCAAAGATGGACTTTTGTGACAATCAGGATCCAAAGGGAGTTGCTGGTTTTGTAATTTTTTCAACAGTATTTTGCTCAGCACGTAATATCTAATGCCCTTGATATGAGGCGCCTAGTGAATTATCACTTTTGAGCCTTTTTTCAACAGGATCCGTACAGACCACACTGCTTCCCACCAGGCTATGGCTGATCCACTCCACTCACCATGACGTGCTGCGGCTTCAGCTGTCACATTTATTCCTGGAAAACTCTTCTTTCCTACTGTGGCTACTCTATCTGACAAGGATCAGTCAATGTTTTATTTTTTTTAAAGATAATGCTGGTCATTCCTGGAAGAAAATGAAATTTACTGCTGCATGCTTTGGGATCATCTAATTACAATACTAGCCTTCAGGGAATTTTTAAACTAATGACATTGGATTTGTCAAGCACAAAAACTTTTAATCTGATTTTTCAAGTGGATCCTAGCCAATGGATCCTGGCCACCACAGCACTTAAAACACATTTGACTGTTCTCCATGCAATATTTAGGTGGGCTTCTTATCAAAATGTTAATTTTTGATACCCAATATCTTTCGCTGGTGGTCAATACAAGGCATATAGGGATATTGACAATGCTATTAAAGTTTTTATGACTGAAAGTCCACAAATCAAATTATGTGTGTGTATATACAGCTTCACAAATGAAAGGAGGCACAGACTTTGAGAAATCTGAACCAAAACACTGTATGAACAACTCCCCAGTTTGTCTGCTAATCTCATGACACAATATCAAGAAACACCAGCTCAACAATAGCTATTTTTTATTTTATTTCAACATCTTAGTCTTTATTTTGAGGAATCTTTTTATTTCCAGTGCTAATACCATGAACAAAGCCCCAAATGATTAATTAGGTCACAATGACTCCTTAACACTCCCCAAAAGTAAACAATTCAGTTGACCCATCAATCATCCACTTTTGGGTATTTCCTTAGTTCTGAAGTACAAATAATGCACCATTTGAGCTGTTAGGTTTGGTTTGACTGCACTGGTTGGGTCTTTTGGCCAAATGCCGACAGACTCAAGCTTCAATTTCAAATTCCTTTCCATTACTACTGCTTCACACACGCAAGCTGCAGCTGTGCCGTGTAGAAACATGGATAACTACACTTCAAATAAAAGATCCTCTTTCAAACATTATTGTCTATTTTTTTCAAAACTGTCTACTTTATGACAAATTTATGAAACAAATTATGAAATACAAGTATTACTGTTCATTAAGCAATCATCATTCTAGTCCTCCCCAATCATAAAAAAATACACTTTTAACACAAAACTGTGCAAATGTAACAAAACTCAAAAAATAGAGGCACAATCCAATAGCTACATCCAAACCAGACTTAGTCTGGGTCACTTGTCCTTTTCTCCCCAGTACTACCAGGTCTCATGAGAAGAAGGAACAGCTCTCCAAGGGAACACAGAGTGAAATGAAGGCTATGACTACCCATTTGCTTCAAAAGCTAAATGCGTTCATCCTGTCAGCAGAACTTGGAAACCTAACACCAACTTCATTAATCCTAACACCTAGGATTCCTAGGTGCTGGAAGGGATGACTGACACACATCCACTTGTAATGTGAGTGACCATCTCCAATCACCAGTCAGGGCTTGCACTTCCAACGAGAATTCACAATCCCACTGCAGTCATTTAACACAACTACTCAGAAGACAGCATGCAACTGCTGCGCTACTTTCTTCAAGTATGCAACCAATTTTAAGAAAAGACACATTTCAAGCACTGATGCCTACGTTTCTGTAAAAATACAAAACCAGAAACAGCTACTTGAAGTCTTCTGTAAGTACTACAGTTTTTTAACATCATATCCTACTTCCCACAAAGATATATCCTTGTAACATGCACCCATGCTACACAAAGCTGAATCACCATTTTCTATCCTATTGCCAGATATATATGGGTATTGTCAGCCTTTTCCTCACCAATATTCCAACCAACCACAAACAAGTTGTTGTGGAGGCACATCACAGATGCCCTGCATCATTGTCTATATACACCATGCAGTTTAGTTCAATTTCAATGGAAATTACAAGGATCTTTTCTTAGATACTAAACTCAAATATCAAAACAGAAGATCATGTCACTCTGAAATGCCAAAGGGCCCTGATATGATTAGAGAAACATCTCACATACCACCACGTAGCTTCAAAGCACCAAACACACGCTCCCAAGGTTGCAAGAGTATGTTTCCTTTCCTATTAGGTTAGAGAACTTCTACGTGAAGCAGTCAATTCTGTTCCATCTGTTGGCAATGAAATTAATATACTTCCTTCTGATGGCAGCTACACTGCAGCCTCTCCCCCTCTGATCAGCAAGGGACAATGTGAAGACAAAGGTTGTGACCGTGCCATGCATAATGACAGCAGGATCAAACAGAATCAGGCTCAGACACTCAGAGCACTCCATGCTATGAAAGGGCAGTATTTTGGATACAGTCTCAAATAAAGGATTTTGAACATGCTACTAAATTTTAAGCACATTATTTACATCTGGTTTTCAACGATTCAGCAACATTACCCGAACAGGTGCTTCACTAGCCAATGGAGTAAATGCAGTACCCTAAGCACTCTGCCACTGTCTGACTGAAGGAGTTTTTGAAAAAAAAAATGCTGAGTTAGATTTAAAACAAACAAACAAACAAACAGGAATTACACATAATTATTCAAGAATTTAATCTGCAGATTGAGTCTCATACATAGAAATATCCCTTATTTTGCAGCATATTGAAGCTTTAGCTGCAGTTTAAAGCATCTTGGCACAAAAAAGAAAAAGTTAATTTCTTTTCCATTAGGCATTACTACTTAATCTTATAAAGGGGAAAACACAAAATTCATTCAATTTCTTCTCAGGAAATCTGACAAAGCAGTATATTGTTTCTGGCTGGCAGCCACTGTACTATCACAGAGTTTCTTAAAGGTGCAACACTGTGCATTCTACCAGGTTTGAAAAAACACTGGAAGCATAAAACAAATAGAAATGACCATTAGCTAAATCCACTCGAAAAACAAACAGCAAGAAAGCAATAGGTCTTTAAGGAAGACAGAGGGTCCTTGCAGAAGCTGGGAAATGCTTCAAGCCAAACTAAATCCATAGTGCTGACAAACCATGGCTTTGCTCTTGCATCACCAGAAGGCTGTTTTTATAAAGACAGATGGACAGAAGGGAGGATTTTCAACTACAATTCTGTCAAGTTAAACTACTACCAAGCAGAAGTTTAAAAGTGGTTTCCAGTCAACCATATGAGCTCCATGGAATCTCAGAGCCCATTTTAAGGTGATGTAAGTACGGACAGAAAGGTAGATACACACGTGGATTAACAGCTAACATCCACTGTGGTAGCTCCAGCTGACACCACCACATTTTTGGAAATTTAGAGCCTGAACAGCAGTCTTGATTGAAAGGCACCATTAGGCTTGTTCCTTCCGTATGCTAATAATGACATCATGCCTTATGGCCTGATGCTGCAACCATATATTATCATCTTATAAAGACATTTTTTCCAAAGAAGTTGAAGACGTGAGCAAACAGCTCAGCTGCATATAGGAAGAAGGTTTTTTAAATTCGTCCATGACACAGATTTCATTCTGTACCTTAGCGCTGTAAATAACTACTACTGAAATATTTATAGAGGTTTGACTTACTTTTTTTTTAAAAAGTAAGAAAATAATAAAAGTGTTGGGGCAGAAAAAAAACTCTACAAAAGAAATTTTGGAGCATACAGGAAGCAGCCCTGGACATCAACGAAGTGAAGCAAGGTAATGCCCCTGATGGTATTTCAGGTACAGGAGTGATTCAGGGCCAAATCTCTTGCGAATATTCTAGTGTAATGTAGTGTAGTGTAAAGACTGTAACACAGCACCCCAAAAAAGGGAGGGGGAAAAAATGTCATAAATACCCTCTCCATGTTCCTGACATATACCCAGGAACAAAATAAGCAATAATAAATTATGTAACCCTATTACTGACTACATATACCACACTCTCTTTTATTTGGCATCATACAGGCCAAAAGAGAATTTTCTTTTTCTCTAACACCCTGGTTTGTAGTGATGTGCACTGAAAAGGTTAAAGAGAAAAAAACAAAAGCATACTAAGAAAGGAAAAACATCTACACATCAACAAACAATCCACAGAACAGTGAGGACCCGAATATAAACCTATTTTTCTCACACACATACTGTCATTGTGCTGTACTTCGTACATACAGCAACAGAAACGCACATTAAGACCCTCAGTTTTGAAAACGACACGCTTGAAAACCGCGATGATCCTTCTTCCCCACCACGGGCAGTGCGATATAGAATCTGGAGAACAGCCTTATACATAAATAAATAAATACACTAACCAGCGAAGGGGGACAGCCAGAAGGAAATAAACGCGGCACACAAAGTGCTGAACGCCTTCCCCGGGCAGGAAACCAGTAATAATTTAATGGCCCGAAACCGATTTAAATTAAGCCGAGCGGAACCCTGTGGGGCTCCGCGGCAGCGCGGCGCCCGAGCCTCCCGCATGACGGGGCCGCGGCGGCGGGCGCTGGGGCGAAGAGCGGAGCCCCGGGGCGCCGCGGCCGGGGGCCGCACCGGCCGGGGGCCGCACCTGCCGCGGCCCGCGGAGAGCCCCGCGCCGGCCCCGCCGCGTCCCCGGCCCCGCGGGCGGCTCCCGCGGGCACCGGCGCCCACTCACCTGGCCGAGGCGCGCACTGCGGCTCCGCGCCCGCGGCGGGCTCCGGGCGAGGGCGGCTCCCGCTGCCGCTGCGGAGCCGGGCGGCGGCCGGAGTCACCCCGTCCTTGCGGCACGCGGCTCCCGCCGGTGGCGGCGGCCCCTCCGCGCCCACGGCGGGGCGAGCGCCTCCCGCGCAGGGGCGCCCGCGCCGCCCTCCGCCCCCGCGCCGTCTCAGCGGCGGGGCCGCGCCCCCCGCCCCTCCGCCAGCCCCCGCCTCCGCGCCGGCATCTTCCCCGCGATCGGGCACGGCCGGGGGTGGGGGCGGCCGGGCGCCGGGGCCGAGGCCGCAGCCCCGCGGGCCTGGGCGGCGCCGGGGGCGGGCAGCCGGTAACAAAGCCGCCCGCAAGGCAGGGGGATGCGGGGATGCCGCCCAGGCCCCGGTGCTGCGCCCAGCGCGTTGCAGGGAACCCCGGCCCAGACCCGCCCGGCGAGCCCCGCTCCGCACCCCCAGGACTGAGCAAAGGGGGCGGGCGGATGAGCAGCGATCCCCGTGAGGAGAGGGGGAAAGGCTCCTGCGGCTGCTACATTGTTACCGCTATTGACGAGCAAGCGCCGCTGAGGGGGTGCTTTGAAACGCCGGGGCTTTTTTTAAGTCATACACAGTTATCTGCACTGACGGCTATCGGTGTCATCAGCCGTGAGTATGAGCCAGCCTTCACAGTCCCCTCAGTGCCAATTACCTGTCTATTTCAAAGCAGTTGAGTACCGACAGCTCTACATTCCCTACTTTTTCGACAATTTCACTTCTGCTTTGACCATCACAATGAATTCAGGATTGTTTTCATAGGAAAACGTGCTTACAAAAAAAAACACAAATGAAAGGAAAACTTAAAATACATTAATATGTACAAAACACAGTAATCTAGAGGAAGAGAGATGGGAAACACTGCAGAATCTCAGTCCAACAAAAACACGGTAATATCAGTAGCAGGAAAAAGTGGACGTATTCTTGCACTATCAAGGTTATGGTTATTATTATGAGACAACACCTCATGCTTTGTTTTCTAAATCATATTAAGATAAAATCTTTCCACAACCAAGGAGCACATCAATCATTGCTACTTTGTATTCCACATCTGTTTTCATATATATATACATATATATATACATATATATGGGAAACTACACGGGTTCCTGTAGACACAGTTTCTTCAGAATAACCAGATGGCAACTATATTAAATTAATGCATGTCAAAATAAAAAGTAAATATAGTGCATTCTCAAAGCCCTGGGCTCCAAATCCTTTCTGTACTGAAGCCCATGGCACTGTGGGCTTGGGCTTCAGTAGGAGGGAATTTGCTCTTTAGCCCTTCTGTACTGGAGGAACTGCTCCAGATAGGAGTGTACGCAGCTGTATTCCAAAGTAGGTCAAGCTATAAAAGTCATTGACATTCTTCCACCTACCTGAAGCTTTAAAACTTTGGTTTGTTTCTTTTCTGTGACTTGCACACCTTTTGGTACATTGGTCCAAATAGTTTAAACATGCGTAATGTGCAAATGATCAGTGTGCAAATGATTAGTATTATACAAATTTTCCCTCATTCCTTATACTGAGGAGTGTACTACTGTGATGTGTAATTGCAATAAAAGACTGGATTTACATTAAAGGATCAGATGTGGATGATCATATATAGGTTAGTGTTTATTTGGACATTGTAGACACAACACTCTTTTCAGCAGTACCTTGGCTTGGCTCCAGTAATGTAACTCTTATTTTACTTTCTGAAACAAGATGAAAATAGAAAGGAAAAAAAAAAAAAAAAAAAAAAAAAGAAAAAAAAAAGATGTGCAGTGCCGAGAGTTTCATAACATTCATAACATTTATGATTATTTGTGCTTTGTTTTTGATTATCATGACTCATCTTTTGATGTTAAGATGAGAAACCCAGAAGATGAAAACATTTAGCTGATGAATTATTCTCAGTGGATTTGCAAGCTGTTAAAGCCTTTTGACTGTATGACATGAGTGAAGACTTTCCGTAAGTTAAGACTTTTCATCTGTCAAATTAAAAATTACATAAATCCAATGCATTGGATTTTCATGCTTCTCTCCCTCAAAATGGATACTGAAAATGTTCTTGTCCACTAAGCAAAAACATTAATTCATATGAATCCTATTGACTTCCCCCAAACATAAATGACGGCAATCACAATAGTAAAATCTAATGTATTTGTAGAAATTCAGCACTACTGCTTTCCAGTGGTTACAAACATGTTGATTTCTATGCATGCTTTCCTGACATATTCACATTATATATGATGCTACAGGCACAGTCCTTTATTAATACTTCCCACATCTTGGTGTGAGTTAGGATTCTTTCCTGTTTCCCTCAGATGTGACTCTGGCTGCACCTGAATAGAGCGGAGTGCACACTAGAAAATTAAAACATTCCACAGAGGAATTGCTACTTCAGTCTTCATGGGGGCTCACACACTGCGCTAGCAAGCAAGAGGATAACTTTTCAGAGTCGTGCACTGAGGCAATGGGTAGTTTGCCTTCACCAGACTCAAAACTACAGAAAACCAGCCGGCTTTTCTGGAGCAGACAGATGTCTTTTCTCCTATTTCCAACAACTATTGCTCTCACCCAGCCCTCCCTGATCCTTCTTATCTCTTCTTTGCCAAAAAGTCCATGTGATAAAACCAGAAACTCCTATTGCCTTCTCTAGCATTCTGTAACAGAGATGGGCAGTGCACAACACATGGCAATACCTTTCCAGACTGACAAACATCTTTTCAAAGTTAAGTTACAATGCATTTGAGGCAAAGCTACTATTGGGTGAAAGTTGGAAAAATTATAATTGCCCTCACCTGGAGATTAGGACATAAAAACAGCTGAAGTAGTACTAGAATATGAAAGCTTCCAAAAAATGTTTTGTTATGTCCTTGGTAAAAGTTTCACTGAAGAAAAAACAATTTTCAGTCATCCTTAAAAATTATTTAGTTATGAAAGTGCAAAATGCTATCGACTGTAGAAACCTTTTACTCTAATGATAAATTAGACATCCAAAATTTCTAACTAATGTCCTGTATATGACAAGAAGCTATGACATATTGACATAAGGATGCACCTCTTGCAACATTTTCAGCTGCTCTAACCTTAGACACTGGTAACTTAACAAAAGAAGACATATAAGTAATGTAATTCATAAGACATTAATATTAAAAATCAATATACATTTTGCTTAGCACTATTAATTACTTTCACACAAATACTAAGGAGATAAGTACAGAAAAAGCAAAATATAACCTTTTGGCAAACCATGTACAAAGAAAATAAAACAATATTCCAGTATTTCCCATCTGATTCCTTTTTCATTTTGTTATCATTTAGAATAAACAAAAAAGACTTGATGAATCATTACTGAAGGTCACCATTTACCACCATGGGATCAGCAGCAGGCTATGAAAAACACACCCTTTGAGGGGGTAACTTGCCTATACCACAGCAAGAAGTATTAAAAGACAAGGAACACTCCTCTATATTACACAAAGATTTCATATTTTCTCAGCTAATCAGCTCTTTACGAGGCAATGGGCCAAGCTGAATGCCCAAAATATAAGCTTCTTTGCCATGGCTATTAAAAAGCCAAACATGAAAAGGCTTAAAGGATCAACCAGAAAAACATTTGGGTGAGATGGAAATGTAATCTTTCACCAGATTTCCGGACAGATTACTGTTCAGCAGGTGAAAGCATTAATTGAAAGAATCACCCTGGGTGCCAAAATCTGCAGGACATATTCCCTGACCTGTCCCACCTCTTTTGTGCTGCACAAAAGGCTTAATGAGAGTGAAAACCATCTGCAGCTCCCTAGCAGGTTTTTTGTAGTATAAGAGAGTCCCTGAGTGACTGTGAAGTTGTCCAGCCCATGGGAGGCCACACATCCCTACAATCTGAGCAGAGAGAGGGGAGAGCACTGTGAGGGAAAGCATTCCTGGGGTTTGCTGCTCCTGCCACCTGCAGCTGGTCCATGAGCCCTCAGGAGCTGTTGCCATCTGGTACTATTGGTGCCAGGGCAGGCATTCATCCAGACAGAGACTCGAGGGGCTCCACAGGAGCTCTCCACTCCTCTGGAATACAGGAAAGGAACCCACTGCACCAGGCCATCTGGACTAATCTGGTTAGAGCTCAAATCTGCATTCCTCAGTCTGGCAAAACTCCCATGGGTATCTTTGAGCACTTACCTGAGTTGGTCTTCTGGCCTTAGACTTAGAGGAATATTAATACAGAGAACAAAGAAACAGATGGCTGAGTTTTGATTTAGAAACATTTAAACTTTTCATGAAAAGTACATTAATTGCCAATATTAAAGCAATATTCTACCAATAGCAATTTATTAAATAATTGGAATAGTTCTTGAGTACAGAAATGAAATCTGGTGCAGTTCCTAATGCTTCCAAATAGTTACTGAAATGTGCATAAAGATCACTGAATTGGAGTTGAGGTCATGATGATAAAAGCAATTGTCAGTTTCTGGTGGCACTTGCAGAGATTTAATTTTAGAACTGTACCCTCAGGCAAGTAATATACGATTAGACCCATAGACACTGCATCAAAAAATAATACTGAAATGTCACTTGTAAAACACACTTTCATGATCTTGCTATTTGACTTATAAATATGTCAGTCAGACCTGCAGAGAAAGCCTGCACTGAGCTCTAGTGAGGTAATATTAATGGATCATGCTTTTGTAAAATCAGAAATCTTTCATAACTGAAGAAAATGACTGCATTGTTTCTTTACAATATTCTTGCTGAAGCAAGTAAATAGAGTCTGTGGGGAAACAGTCCAACATCGTGAGAGAAATGACATAAAGACTGTGAAGGCATTAAGACATTAGTGAGGCTGAAAAGAGGATCACAAATCTGTATCAGAACCCCAGAGAATTTCAAGATCTGCACTAAACAGTGGTGGAACAATTCTTGGTTTTACACAGTGAAGGGAGAGTAGAAAAGGCTCGAGTAGTTGGTGCAGAGCTGCCACATCATTAATATCAGTAAGACTCAAATCTCAGAATATTTATCTGGTGCCCCTCTTCGTGTTCGTTTACACCACTAGACAATGGTTATTTGAATTACACATTTATTCAATAATTTGACTAAAATCTTCAAATGATCTCTTTAGCAATCTTAAGCTTACCACACCAGCAACACTTACCATGTAAATGCACTCGATAAGCAAATACAGCAGATAGTAGGTGAGCAAGCTGCCCTGCCAATGAATTTTCTGTAAATGATTGGAAGGAAGCAGTAACTTCTTTGGCAACTAAGCAGCAGGTTACCCTAGTGACATGAATTCCTTCTGCATCCCACATAGGATTGAAGTGGAATTAGCGGAGCTTGAAAATGCCCCTGCAGTCAGGCAGAAATAATTTACTTCTCACTGTAAATTGAGGCTTCTCTTCAGGAGACACTTGAGCTTCAATGCTCTTTATGAGACAGGGTAACATGAATATACATTTCACTAACAGCCATGATCAGCAATGGAAACTCAACTTATTATGAACTGAGAGAGAACTGTCAAGCACTTGAGCCACATTTATCCTGCCACAGAACAAATAAACATTAATGCCAGAAAAATAAAGCCACTCTGAAAGCCTGAGGAATCAACAAAGAAGCTTTTTGCCTGTGCCTAATCCAGCTAAACCTTCTTATAGTCCCATAGACACTTGACATGATTTCCATCCACAATAGCTTTCTTACACATTCTATCCTTTCCCATTTATGAAAAGACTATAAGTTTATATTTAAGAATCCACAGAGTCATGTAAAGTACAGATGCTGAAACTATTATTTTGGCTAAGAGTTCAATTCAGAATGGTTAAAATTAATAGAGCTTTACCTTCCCAAACACTTTTGTCAAATCAAGAGAGAGAAGCTATTAATTGAGTGAGTGCAAAATATACAAATGATGGTGACTTTAAAGCCAGCATTCAGTCAGATCTCTGTGTAGAAGTGTCACCATACCATATCCAGCACAATTACTAAGATAACCACAAAATCCTAACAGCCACAAATATAATCTCACTCCCTGCTCAGGCTCAAAGTGAAAGGAAGAGTTGGTTTTTTATATTTTTACCTTGTTCTTACTGCAAGATATTATAAAACTTCAATGTTAGTTTCCACCTGGCATTTTTCCCTTGGTATCTCATGGAAAAAACAGCAGTGGTAAACTAGCAGTTTGCAATAATGGCAGCATTCATTCCACAAGTATATGTAAATTATTCTATTTATTTAATGAAGTGTAAGCTACCTGACCACCTTGAAATGTGAACAATACCTAAAAATAAGGGCTCCAAACTAAAGCCACAATGGCACACATTAACATGCCACAAAATCTGAGCAGTCTTGTCTAGTGGAAGGTGTCCCTGTCCATGGCAGGGGGTTGGAACTGGATGATCTCTAAAGTCCTTTCCAACCCAGGTCATTCTAAGATCCTATGAATATGCTTTAGATTAGCCATGCATCTAAATTCAAATACAAACTTAACTCCTTGATTGAAAAGGGACAAATTTGGATATGCACCTCAAGTTAAGCCAAACATCAACAAGCAAAACCATTGCATGAAATCACATTCAAATTCATAAATTGCTCAGGAGAAGAGTATGATGACAGAGAAGAAATGACAGTAGCAAAGAAGATTAGAAGTAATGATACTTGAGTTCTTCATTCTGAAAAAGAACAACAAACAAGTGTTTGGGTTCACAGAGTAAATAAAAACAGTGTATAAGAAATAAGACCCAAATAAGAACCCCAGAGTGATGAACAGTGCAGGCAACTGCTGAGCTGTCTACCCAAATCTCTGTCTGGCTGTGTTAGCTGTAGAAAAGAGAAGCGGTGTACACTGCTCAATACTGCTGAATGTGAACTCTTGTTCATGTTGTCTCCACACTGGAAACTAAACATGAAGTCCTGAATGTGCTTTGGAAGAGCAGAGCCAAGGAGAGAATCCTTGAAACATTACAGCCTCGAAGGATAGGATAGGTAGAATAAGACCTGTCTGGAGTATGGCTGCAGAAGTTCTCGACAAACTTCAGCATGGAGAAAACTAATTTCTACAAGCATTTACAGTTTTAGAGGATAAGCAGATGACACACTGCCTAGAGTATCTGGAGTGCAGTTGGAACACATCAAAGTCACTCTTATCCTGGCATAGTTAGCTCAGGAATACCTGTCAGCTTTCAGCTAAGCTCACATCACTGTATTAGGCAACCATTTAAATTCCATGCATGGTTTTGGGCTGGTATGTGATTTCAGAGCAGGAATCACATGGCAATCATTCCAGGAGGACGGAAACCACATAGAAGTGTTCCTCTATCTGAGGAATGTGGGTTTGTTTTTATAGCAACATTACTAAGTTGAGGTAGGCAGCACAAATGTTCTACACTTGTGTCTTTGCCTACTTTGCTTTATATAAAAACCAAAATGTTTTCTGTCTTCCTTATTCTGTGGTACAATCCACAGAACAAAGAATTTTGCCATGTCAACACCCTGCTGCTGGTTTTGGATGATAGATGTAAGCCTTAGTTTTGTGTTTTTACTGTAACGGTTGTTTTACAAGGCAATTTTTGAGACTCCACTTATACTCCATTTTACAGTCTTCTTTATAATAAAGACTGTGTATTATGAAACTTGGGTTTACATGTTGAAAAGCTGAAGGTATGGACATAACATTCCACCTGTGTGCTACAGTGACAGATATCCAGATTTCCAGAGTGAGGGTTTGCCTGCAGATGGACTGCCAGCATCACACACTTGCAGCCTACAGGAGCTGTTCTCCACTGCCTGCTATCTTGTATAAAACACCAGCTCCCAGATTTAATGAAGTCTGAGTGTGTGGTACAGATTATAAATACAGATTTTTAAAGCATGACTCCAGAGATTGCTTTCAGTATTCTATGAACAATCCTGCAGCTACGGAGTGGTCCATACATGCAAAAATATACCTCACTCTACGGGCTCTGGTTCAGGAGACAAAGATGCCATTACTTAACAGCAGAGACTGGAAATGATTTGAGTTAGACTATGATGTGACCAGATTACTGCAAGTTGAGTATTCTGCAAGGTGGGTATTTGCACCTGCGTTTTATCAGTGAATATGAAAAAAGGCCCTAAATTCTGCAAGGTCTGTTCTAATTAGATTTGAATAGCACACTTAATTCTAAATTAACGCATCTCAATGAGCATGAGTGGAATTAATTTCCTAGCAAAAAGCTGAATGTAGCAGGAAAAAAAAAGGCAATAAAGGTCATTTAGCTTAGCCTTGCTGGCTAATTAGTGTACTTTACTATTATCAAAGGTGCCTGAATAACTTCAATGGAGTTCTAGAATATCTTACTGCAAAAAAACAATCTCCACATAATATTCCTATGAATAATGAATGCTATTTAGACATCAAGCTACTGCTTTCACACAAAGCTGTAACATTACTTCCCCAAAAGCAGGTATGACATAATGAGAAAAACAAAATACTCCAGGCAATGTAACTATTTAAAAACCAGCATGATTACAACTTGGTGTATTTTGGAGAACACCATTACTGTGCATTTATTAAATCTCTTAATTTGCCTCAAAGTGTACATGATTTGGAGAAGCTTGCTGAAGCTTAATATTTATTTAATGTATTAGGGCTGTTTTTTTCTGAGAAGTGCCAGGTTGACACATGAATAGAAAGTGGCAGAAAAAGAAATGCTGTTTCTCCCACAGCAAGCACAGTAATGTAAAGCTTAAAGATTAAGCAGCAGCAGCACATTTTTCCTCAGACCTTTGAGCTGGACCATATGGTTGACGCTCAATTAAGCAAAGATTTATCAGGCCCCAATTGGAATGTGTCCAGAATTCACTATTTTCTCAAATCTTTGAACCAGAGGACTAGAACTGAACAATTTAATTGACTCACACATGATACCTCACACTTTTTTTTTAATTATTTTTGGCAGGGGTATGCATTTTTAGATTTTAGAATTAAAATATAACAGTGCTATAAAAGCTACAAAAGGGCAGTTTGATGTTACAGCTTCTACAAGTCAACATCTCACTACCATCAAAAAGGTGAGGTCCAAACTCCTACCAATTCTCCTCAAGCAGTCCCATCTCTTACATCTGGCTTTGGCAGCCACCAAACTGCATGGCAAAGAATATTCTACTCACTGAAATGACAGAATACCCACACAGTAAAAGTATGTGTGGTTTCTTGCCATGTTACCAAATGGAATAGGTTCACTGTGCAATCCAAGTGGCACAAGATCCCGTGTGACAGACAGGTGACCCCATGTTTGGAAACAGACATCAAGGAGAAAAGTGTGAGACAATGTCTGTTTGACAGCACAGTGCTGTTATTTTGACTTCAAATGGAATATTAACTCTTTTCTACTTTCTGGACACTTGTCTCCTGCTTTCAGCTGTCTGCTTAGTAAGTACATTTTCATCACACCCAAGTGTAGCACTAAACTCCTGAACAATAGACAAGTCCGTGACTTCAAGTCTAAAAGTGTTAAGAATGGATTGAGAAATAAGAACGTTCAAATGAGCCCAGTCAGAATTTTACCTGAGTATTGGAAAGAATTTTAAGATCTGGAACATAAAATGTCACAGCTGCATAGAAAAAGATGTAACTTTTTCATTCAGGACTGTATATTTCATTAATTTGATAATGGGCTGAAACACAGATACAACATTAGACAGAATTATGTCAGTATTTTTTCCCATCAGATTATTGGAGGCCATAAAAATGTCACAAAAAAGTTGTTTACAGTAAAAACCTTAACTCAAAATTTGGCAATAATGAAGTCAGTCAAATATAAAGCTGTTATGTTGAATTGTAAAAGCTTAATTTTAAATTCCATGTAAGACTCTGTGGTTAAATTCTGATTTTATGGACAGATGGTAGGGTTTCTTCTTTGCTTGTTTATTATAAATGTACTTGAGTGCATTTATTAAATTCACTGAAAAAAAGACCTGCAAACATAATTTGCAGTATTCTAAACCACAAGACTTAATTCCATTGCAATTGTAATTTCAAATGTAGCAGCCGATTCCACTGTCCACTATTGCTACAAAGGGATTAACCTTTCCCTGTTGATTTTTTTTTATGATGGGAGAAAAATGTAATTGAAGGGTTCAATCCGTTTTGAAGGTTTTTGTTTATTTGTTTTTCCATTTTGTAAGTGTGACCTCATCATTGCAATTTTTCATAAAGGTTGGAATATTCTGCTATAATAATAATGCTATAAGACATTTCTGTAGTCCTGCTTCTTGTAGAATCGTTTAGATTGGAAGGGACATTAAAGACCATCTCGTTCCAACCCCCTGCCATGGGCAGGGACACCTTTCACTACACCAGGGTGATCAGAGCCTCATTCAACCCAGCCTTGAACATCTCCAGCAATGGGACAGCCACAGCTTCTCTGGGCAATGTGCCCAGAGCCTCACCATCCTCACAGGGAAGATCCTTCCCCTAATCTAATCTAAACCTACACTCTATCAGTTTGAAGCTATAACCCCTTGTCCTATCACTACATGCTCTTTTAAAGTCTTTCTCCGTGTTTCTTGTGGAATCCCTTCAGGTATAGGGTGGCTGTAATTAAGTCACCCCTGAAACCTCATTGAATAGTAAATAACATAATATAGCGAGTATAATGGTGGAATGAAGAACAGTACTTAAAACTAGCTTCCACTGTAAGTTTACTAGCAGCACTATAGAAAAGAAGTCTATTTACAGGTGTTCACAAAGATTACAGAACCACACTGGTGCATTGCAAATCATGGCTGTTCTACTTTCATCACTTTTCCTACGTGCTCCACCAAACTCTTTGATCAGGGGAGGTGCTCTTCCTTGATTTGACAGATTAATGCAAACTTTATTACCTTAACAGAGGGACTCAATAAAACCTGCCTGCTGCTCTGGCATTGAGTGTTTTTATCATAATTATTTTACACATATAGGTCAATAAAGAAGCTTTAATTACTTGGGCAAAACACTGCCTTTCTACACTGGTAAGACGCTGTAGGAGATGGACAGGATTCCTAGCTATGTGTGTATCCAGGGGCAAATGAAAAGTGATTTATCTGGAGTTACTCCCAAAGAGCACCTTAGCTGGAACCCAAAACTTCAGCTATCAGATTCTCAGCTAGAACACTGTGTTCTTTCTTCAGTCTTTTTGTACTGTGTATTTTCAGATCTTCCCTTTATGTTGTTGTTGTTTGGAAAGTATTGGAAGGAATAGAGAGTGTTCATCTAGAGCATTTTTTTCTACACCCTTTTAATATCCAAGGATCAGATAGTGCCTCAGGAAGAAAAATCTGTGGAAAATGTTGCACTCTTTTTCTTGGTAGGAAGGCATGTGATAAATATTTAGCATTTAGGCAACCAAAGTTTATGAATTTAAATGTTACCATATGTATAATTTTAATTTAAAATATCCATTTAAAAAATATAATAATAATATGGCCTAATTCCTGAATTAGCTTGTCAAAAGTCAGTGACATACAGCTTCTAACTCACATAAAAAATGTATTTTTAGGATATTTATTTTGCTTTTTGTAACTGCAATGCTTTACATGTGATGGGGACACCATCTCTTCTTTAGGATATTCCCATGGGTTGTGGGCTGTGGATTTACTCATATAGGTCTAGTCCATCCTTCTGCCCTAAGGCAGAATGAATTATGAAATATCTCAGAATCACTTCTGAGATATTTTACACAGGACATCAGAGTACTTGGTCAGAACTCTGTCTTTGGCCACAAGGACAAAGGATAGCTGTAAAGGATAGCGATTACCTTGAAAATGCAGTAAGATTGCAGCATGTTATACACTTTTGGGGTACATAGTTATGAACTCTGATTACAAAATATTATGGACAAAAAATCTGTCCTTATAAGCTCAGCTAGTAAGCGGGACAGAATTCAGTAAGAGTCAATGTTTTATTCAGCCTGATTTTCCTCTGATTCTGTACCATATAGGTAAGAATCTGCTCATTGTGTCCTGCACCCTACCAGTTACTAAAAGATGTCCCAAAACTCTGGTAATTTTTTAATGGTCTGACACTGCCCTGTTGAATGCAATTGGGCATTCTGTCCATAATCACACAAACCTTTGTAAGTGCCAGGAAAAGCCCCTTACAAAGATTATGGTGCTACTGTACATATCTGTCTTTTTAAAAAAAGTCAGGAGAAAAACATCAAATTCCATGTGGTGTCAGCAGGCTGACAAAGGTAAATGTTAGCAGACGGGTTTTAATGTTCTCTCTAAATAAGTACTGTTTATTCATCAATACTCTTTGTTATGAGCTGGAACCAGGATATTGTCTGCAGTTTGACGTAGAGAGTTAAGAACATAAAATCTGTCAGCACATAAGGAAACAAGGTCAGGAGAGAGAAATAGTGTTTTATAAAGCAGTATTTAGGGCAACTGCATTTTAACATAATTAAGTCATGAGCCATTGGAAGTAAAGCAAACCCTGCATTGTTTGTAAATGCAGTTAAGCATTTTAGTCAGAACATCACCTTTTCAACAATAAAAATGACAGCCAATAGATAAAACTGAAACAATTAATAATAGAGTATTGCTTAGAAAGATTGAGTTCAGGATGTCCAAAATAGTGAGCATTATTATCTGTATTATATATATTTTCCTGAATGTATTAAGTTTTGAATATAAATCAAACTCTGCTACTCGGTATAACTCAACATGTTAGCTACATTAATACCTGTTACTGCTGGAAATGGCTTTAAGAGACAGCAGATTGGATTCTCTGTATGAAACTAGTATTGTGCACTGCACTCCAGTGTGCTCCATTAGACCCCAGCAGAAAATGGATGATAACAAAGGAGGTCATGCTCCTCCTGGTTTTCCCTACTGCTGGCATAAATCCAGGCTCAAATCCCCAGTCCTGTGGCTCAGTACCCACACGTCCACCACAAATTTGAAGTAGACAAATGACACTTTCCCTCCCACTAACAAAATAATTCCATACAAATTGGAATCAAGAATTTGAGGTGAAAAAATGCAAGCTGTAATGTCCTTTTGTGCACACATCTGGTTTTACAACACATCAGTCTGCAACTCCCAGGACAGGAGCCACACTCACCAAAGCCCTGCAGCAGTCCCTGGTTATTCACACAAAAACATCACAGCACTTCAAAGAGTGCAAAATGCAGGTTAGTATAAAACAAGGAAAAATCCCTCCCAAAAATACACACTGGCTTTTGATTATATGCAAAAACAAAATGTTCCTCTTAAGGGCTGCATAAACGAAGGCTAAAATCAAATATAAAATGTTAATTAAAATTTAATGTATCCTGCGTGATGCCTTTGTTTGTTCTGCATCCCTGTTTAAATCTGAGGCTGGTTATCTTTCTGACTAATGGGGCTCTCATGCTTTGCCAGTCACTTGTTCTGAAGGAGAAGTCATTCTCCCAGTAAACACAGCAGTCATTTACCTTGGCTATCATGTCACTGTCTTACCCTTAGAGACTCTTCCCTTCAAAAATAGGCCAGCAGATACATTAAGCTTATGTGTCATTGGCATTAAGGCAAGAGGCAAACCCTTATTCAAAATGTAATTCTGTTTATAAAAAACACTTCAATACGATTTATAGCTTTCAATTTTTAAAATTTAAAAATAGGTAAAAATATTACTAGGAGGGAGCGTTGTTATTGTTTTAACTGGAACTTGTGATATTACTATTCTGACTAGGGATTTTCAGAGCAGACAGGATAAGTAAAAATCACAAGGGTTCTGAAGAGAAAACTTTCAGCTCACAATTTCCAAAACTTGCATCTGATGCAATAAAAAAAAGCATTGTGGAAGAATGGGATAAACTAAATGAAGCAATGCTCAGAGAAAGCAGAGTTACTGCAGTGACAGAATAGTTGAGGCTCTTACTCCTGCAAAGTACCTCCCTTTGTAGAATGCTAACCTGGATGGACAAACTGATCCAATTTTACAGATTTAATTTATCCCACCTCTCAATTCAAACTTGCAAATTTCACCTACTGCTGCAACATTCTTTCATGTCACCCAAGGAATCCAAAAGAAAGATATTTGTAATGGAGTTTGCTCTCTGATTTACCTTCATACCAAAGCGTTCTGTATAAGTAAGTGATTGAGTGAGATGAAAAGGATTCTAAAGACAAGCACTGCCACAGTGCTGGCAGCTCAGACTCCATCCTGAACAAAGACTTCAGTTCTACCTCAAAACAGTAGAAGAAATTCAAATATCAATGCAAGGAAATATTTTACCTATGCTGGAATAAAACTTTGTTAACTAATGACAGTTGTAGCACTTAATTATCTCCAAACACAGGGCAAATCTAAGCAGAAATTAAAAGACATTGTCAGAATAGCAAAAAAAGCTATAGCTAAGATAAATGTCATTACAAGAAAGGAAAAGGCAAAAGCACCTTTAAGCGGTGAGCTCTATTGGAACACAGAAAAACTTCCCAAGGAAAGCCACATTCCCTGAGGAATTGGAAATCAGACTAAAAAGCTAATTGGAGACAATACCAAAACCACCCCAAACTTGGAGCCATATCATTACAGAAATAATATAATCATTATATGAATTTTCTGATTTTAACATATCATTTACATGAAAGCTTTATTGAGCTATGTGAGCTGCTGTATACATCACACAAAGCACAGGTGTAAGAAACAAAAGTACACTTATATTCTTAACTACAAATGAAAACATTCTTCGATCCCATTTTAGCTTGCAACTTTGTACATGATTCCACCAGGAATAAATTTTAGTTGGCAGGGTATAGAGGAAATGATACTGATTTGAAGAAAAAAGTAGATGAGCTGTCATCATAATGCACCTGCCCACCCCATCTCCTACTGCCATATAAACAGCATTAAAAATGAAAGAAAATACTATTTTTAGGATATTGTGACTACTCCTGTGAAACTGTTGGACAGGATATTCGTAGCAGAAAAGAACATCTAATTGTTTAACTTCAACTTTCAACACTTATTCCTTTGATCATGGTCATCTTAAAAGCTTCCCATGGGAAACATGCTACAGACATTTTGATGTACATGTTTTACTCCTACTTTTTCATACAAAGTAACTCTTATGGGACTATACACCAACTTCTGAAAGTAAAATAACAAATGGGAACAAAAATCTCAAATCAAGCGGTCCTCCTAATGCTCGCTAAATTAAGAATAGCATTTGATCTGTTTGTTTCAAAATGTATCAGGTGCTGTCAGAATTAGCCATCTTTCTGTCAGAGTGTTACCCTACCCCACTTCATGAAAGGATCTCTGAAATACAATTTCCATTTGACCCACATATCAGTTGCTCTTTTATGTTCTCACCTCCTGTACACACACTGTTCTACTACATAAACCAGGCATCCCCACATGGTCATTATATCAAAATCCTCCCATTAATGACCAGCCTAATACTGCTGGTACAGTACAATAACCTAACCTAATAGAATAATCAACAGTTATTGAGAAATTGTACAATAAAAACAATGTTATTTATGCATCCCTTCTTTGGGTGAGAAACTTAAGAGTTATTTAATTTATCATTTTAATCTCCTTTCTCCCAAGTGATTTTTATATTCCCTCACATCCTACATTTCTTCACAAGCCTCCTAGCAACATCCCTCAGGCAGAGACTTTCTGGAGCAAATTCTTAGGCAGAGCAATGACATTATGTCAGCTGAGGATCTTTTTATTACATACACAGCATTGATCAAGTACACTGCTGCCCTGTCTGTTGTCACCCTCTGCTCAGAAAAGCTCCAACTCTTCCTCCAAAATAAACAGTCATGCCAAAAGATCCGTAAATCAAAATAATTATATTCATCAGTAAAGTGCAAAAATTTCAGCATTAATGGAGAGCCACCAGCTGCAGTTGCACAAGTTATAAAATGCCATAGAGGTCCTAATAAATATCTTTCCTCTCTGCTGCCATCTACAGACAGTTCAGGTTTTTTTAGACATCTACTTTTCCATTACAGATATACATTTAATAACAGCATCTCAACATGCCCTACAAAACAGTTCACCCCAAACATATATGATATCCATAGTATTACCTCAACATATTAGAAGATTCAGGAAAAGTTAGGCCCAAGTGATGCATCCCTGAATGGTACTTTGATGGTGTTCACACTGCATGCTGATCCTGAGGAAAATCCTCAGCTGGGAATCAGTGGATCATGGTCCCTGTCCAATGCATGGGAGGAGTTGAGTCACACAGGGATGTCCCTCAGAAGCCATATGAGCTGCCAAAAGTGAAAAGGAGATTCTAAATCTCTCGGCTAGACAGCTTAAACACCTTTGCTTGAGTCCCCAGAACATCTAATGCTTAATGGTTGTAGCATTACTACTTGCTGCCTGCTTCAGACAGAAGACCTCCCAGTTCCACAGCCATATGTTCTAACCAGAAGGCTACAAAATCAGTTTCCCTCTCTGCATAAAACAGAAATTCAGTACCAAAAGGGGTACCATTTTAAAAGCCCCACACCTCAGATGCACAGTGGAGACAGTGTAACGCAGTACGATTTCTGATCTGTGTATCTGTATTAAATGACTGCAAGCCATATGGCTACAAATATAAAACTCTATACTTGCTTAGAGCCCCAGCTGAACATAGAATGAGTTGGTTTGGAAAGGACATTAAACATCATCTTGTTCCAATCCCCTGCCATGGGCAGGGACACCTCCCACAGGACCAGGTTGCTCAGAGCCCCAGCCAGCCTGGCTTTGAACGCTTCCAGGGATGGGGCATCCACACCCTCTTCTGGGCAACCTGTGCCAGAACCTCATCCCTCACTTCAGCGACGTTTTCTTGGTATTTAATCTAAACTTATTGTGTTCCAGCTTCCAGCCATCCCCTCTTGCATATCATTCGATATGCAATATATTAATCACGTGTGAAAATAACCTTTAGCCCGAAGGTCAGCACGCTCCTGTGGCGCAGCTCCCTGTGGAGGTGCGAGCCTCCCCACGCCGCAAACCGGAGTTAAAACCCCTCAGTGCTCTGCTGTGAAACGCTGCACTGCCAGCGCCACCTAAGCACCAGACAGAGGCGAGGCTCATTTCCACAGCCCTGCCGAGGGGCTCCGGGGCCCAAGGCAGGTCTCCCCGCACCAGCTCCGGCGCGCCCCGGCCCCGCAGGGTGCGGCAGCCGCGCGGGGCTCCCTCATGAGGCGCTGCGGGGGCCCGGCCCCTGGGAGGGGATGCAGTGCGCCGGGCATGAAACAAAACATCGCCACCCCGTCCAGGGAGGGGATTGTCGCAATCTGCTCTGTGCTGGTGTGGCCTCACTGACTCCTGTGGCCAGTGTTGAGCGCCACAATATAAAAAAAGGCATTAAGCTGTTAGAGAGCATCCACAGGAGCGGCAGGAGGATGGTGAAGAGCCCTGAGGGGAAGCCGTATGAGGAGTAGCTGAGGTCACTTGGTCTGTTCAGCCTGGAGAAGGGGAGGCTGAGGGGAGACCCCATTGCTGTTAAAACAATTTCCTCCCGAGGGAAAGAGGAGGGGCAGGCACTGATCTCTGCTCTGTGGTGACAGTGACAGGACCGGGGGGGATGGCCTGAAGATGTGTCAGGGAGGGATGTTAGAAAAAGGTTCTTCACCCAGAGTGTGGCTGGGCACTGGAACTGGCTCCCCAGGGAAGCTGTCAAAGAACCAAGCCTGGCAGAGCTCAAGAACTCTGTGCTCTTCGGCAGAGGGTGTGATTCTTGGGGTGTCCTGTGCAGGACTAAGAGTTGGACTCAATGATCCCTGTAGGACCCCTCCAACTGAGAGCATGCTGTGATTATGTGAAGGGGAAGCCAGCAGGAGCAATGCTCTGTACTGCCCACCACGGGCTGTGCCTCAGCCATCACTGCTGCAGGTCCCTCAGGAGCGCACACAGAGTAGGTCAGTCTTTCCTCCTTTTCAGCTTCAATCATTTCAGAGAATCACAGCTTGAAGGGATTTCTGGAGATCATCCAGTCCAATCCCCCCCTCTGCCCCTTCCCCAGCCAAGGCAGGGTCACCTGGAGCAAGTTACAGGAGATTTCCACTCAGAGATCCCAGAAACACCTGCTACCTAACCCAGGCATCAGCCCTGCGCAGGCCAGATTGCAAACGTGGGAGAAAATACATGGTGGAAGAGCTGTGAAACACTGATGAACCACACCTGTCAGTTAGAGAGTGTTGTTCTGGCTACAGGCAGAAAAGGAACCGAATCCAAAGAATGCACGTAGTAAAAAAGGGGGTTTATCACTTCCCTCTTCATTTGCACTTGGCACTTCATTCCCATTTTTAACTTGTTCCCATTCCATTATTTCTCGCTAGTCTCACTCACCTAGATCAGGATACTTGACCGGTTCCAGAAAAGTTGAGTAAAAGTTTAGTAATACTGTGCTACCAATGCTTTTACCATTTAGTTTTTACAGTGCTGGATGTGATAACCACTTTCATACGCTGGACATCCTAAGAAATACTTGGCTGCTGATAAGGTCCTAAAATCACACTGCTGAAACAAATTAGTTGAAACATCTTTTGAATGTGTGTCATTTGATAATCAAAGTTTCATTTCTACAGTAGTTAGTTTGTAACTTATTGATATATTTTTCTGCTTGACACAGAACTCTTTTGTCATATTCCTTAAGATAAAGATTATGAATCAATAGAGCATTCAGAACATTTTAAAAAGTCACACTTTTTTTGGTATTCTTTACTGTCTAAGTTATTTTAATTCTGTCCATGCCTTCTTATTCTACTTATTTTTTGCTTCTCTGTTCCCTGTTGTCAAAGGTTTCTTTCATCTCTCCATTTCTGTTGGCTGTGCTTCTAGGACAGTGGCCTTCTTGTGGCCATCTGGACAATTGTACCAATTTGAGCAGCTGCTCCTAAAAATAAGCTAGTCTTGGAGGAATTTATGCCATTTGGACACTTAAATTTTTAAAAATCTGTTTTAGTGTTTCATATAACTGAAAATTTGTACCTGGAGCAATTTATACACCAAGAACTTTTTTTTGTTTGGTTGGTTGGTTTTTGTTTTGGTTGCTTTTTGCTGTTTTCCTACAAGGTGGTGACTTCTGCTCCTTTTCCCCAGCAGCAGGTACAACTGGTCCTGAAGAATACTGAATAAACTGACCTGTGACAAAGTACAGGTACCTCCCAGCATCCTATTTTGCACCTCAACGGGGAAACTTGGCTTTTATTAATCTAAGATAAGGTTGTTTAACCTGAGCTCTTTGGTACATCATCTGGAGTGAGGTGCTTATTTATTTTCTCTACTTATTTGTGTAGTGATAAACACATAGTAAGAGAGTTCTGTGTCAAAATCATCTTCAGTTCTGCTCATACTGCCTTCGGGAGTCAAGATGCATCTCTAGGATTTGGGATAATTAATTTGCTTAACATATTAAAACAGCAGAATGGTTAAGAGCCACCAGGGGGCATTAAAACAAAATAGATGGGTAAAATGGTTGAGATTGGAAACATATGAAACTATTAAAAAAATACTGATTAATAAGGAGAGAGGCACACTGTCGTGATAATGAAAAACAAGCAGGAAGTAAAGCTCTAATTCATGGTTACCTATGTAATAGAATTTGGGACACTGGTGAAAACATTTCCACCTTTCTTCAAACAGCACAAAATGTGTAAGGATTATAAGAGAGCAAGAAAGCTGCATTTATGCAACAGTCCCAATGGTAGTGACAGGAGGAGTTGACCGAGACACTGGACTTAGATTAAAACTAAATTAATTGCTGGAATGAATCTTTGAATTATTTCTATGGAAGGATAAATTAGAAGTGATTCCTGTTTCTCCTGCTATGAGACTCAAGAGAAAAAAAATCAGTTGCTTTGGGTAAAGAGACATTGTCACTTCCCTTCTGTGTTCCATTTCAAACAATGCTGTTTTGTTTCTGCAATAAAAGCAGGCTGAGCTATTTTGTCACATCTCTTTTGTTTATGACTGAAGTGCAAAAGCCAGATAACAAGGTATTAACTGAGCATAGGCATCAAATAACCCTTTCAATCTCAGCTATAATCCACTGGTGAAGAGTGAGGTGCACACATGGCCTTTTCAACTAAGTGAAACTAAGTGGTATTTGTCATACATATACATATACATACATATACATACATAGAAAAAGTTTTATATTTTCTATAAATCACTTAAATTTACTGGGGTTTGTAGAAAGAGCTTTTTCCCCCCCCACTGCCTATTGTTTTTACTAGGCTCAAAATATCTCTCTTATCCAACCAAACAGAAGTGTTGTGGCCAAGTAAATTGCCCCCCTGTGCTGCTGTTATGTCACTGTATGTGACATCATGCAAAACCACCCACCACAACCCTTCCCCCTTCCTCCAGAATAACTCGTCCTTGCATCGTTGTATCACAATATCCAAATTATTATAGCTTGTGTGGATTAATGTAGTAGTTTGGTGTGAAAATCCAAGGGATTAGATAGAGTGTGAACAACCATAAAGTAAAATTTTAAAAAATGCAATAAAGGTGCCCCAGCCTCAGGTCTTACATGCTGCTTTATCAGTCCAAGTATCATTCTTTGATTAGAAAGAGATCCCAATAGCAAGAGTATTTCTATAGCACTTGTCCGGTGAAGTTAATCTGCTCTCATTTTCTCAGGAGTCTGTGGCACTCAGCATCTGGTTAGCCCCATTCCTACACCTCTGTCTTTTATGCTCTGTTGGAGACCCATGTTGACTTCATCACCCCTCTGAGAGGGGCAACTCTTTTTCACAGCACAGCAAGAGAATATCACAGAGCTCCTGCTCCTGTGTACAGGAGAAAGATGTGAAGGGTGTGCTGTTCCTACTCCTCACATGTGGAACACAGCACATGATCACTGCTCTCCCTGCAGTTCTAATTACACCACCTTGCCTAGATCACAGCTGGTCTAGAAGCAGCAACTCACCAGTGGTTCACATCTAAACGTGACAGCCTGCAAAGTCTTGAAAAACCTTGAGGCAAGACAGCAGCTACAAAAAGGAGGTAAAAAAAAGCAAGCACTTTCATTTCAAAGAGGGAAGCAAAGAAAAATCACCTGAGTGGTATTTTGCAGGCTGTTATGAGACATGTTTTGTTTTCTAGACTTTCTTTTGTAGTTCCTTACAATCAGGGGTGGAGAGCAGACCTCTTCAAGTTTAGTTTGTTTCCTCCCCTTTTGCCAAAGGCAGCAAAGAGCATTACAGGTACAGGAGAGCTTCAAGGGACTGCTCTGTACTTAGAAAAGGTGCTTTGTACACACTTCATATTTGGTTGATGTCCATTAAGCAAACACAGATCTGAAAGCTAAGAGCAAATCTATTTTCCTCTGCATTCACCTCCATGTCAGTGGTTTACCTTTCCTTGTCCATGCCCTCTGCAGACACCTTTCTGAACGCCGTGCTTACCTTCTTTGGGTAGGTTCCTCAGCCTTCTCCATAATTAGTTCTTGTACAGCCATGTAATTAACTTCTTAGAGATGTCAGTATTAAACTGCTAAAACTCCATCTCTTCTTCAGCAATGACAAAGATTTCCCAAAGAGTCATCAGCTTCATAAAATAGCACATCTTTTCCCAGGAGGAAAAGTGAGGAGCCACCCCCTCATATCTCCCGGGACACCCAGGGCAAAGGCCAGGCCTCCAGCTCACCCCTGGAGAGGCTCACGTGAGCTGTGCAGGAAATGAGCTCATCTGACTGGTGATTCCCAGCCCTGGGAGAACATCACCTGCTGCCAGGAGCAGGTGCTAGCACCCAGGTGTGGAAGAATCTGGCACTTCACTTGCTCTGACAGTTAGATAGGTGTGAATTGCTGAGGCCAGCTGCAGATAAAAGGTGCTCACAGGGCACCCATCTGTAGGGAACCTTGGAATTCTTGTTTAAACCCCAACAGCCGATTTGAATTAACTCTGAACTCTCATGTTTTCTTTCTGACTCAGGTTCTTTGCATTATGAAGCTGATAGTAAAATTACTATTTATAACAAAACAATTATTCTTTATATGTAACCACTGCAAACCTTATGCTGTTGATAGGCTACACGTTTGCTTTTATCCCTCTTTCACCAGCTTTAGACTAAGGCCTGGCAGGTGCTATCAAAAGACTGGTTTGCAGAGGGTTCAGGTGAATTACTGAAGCCAGAGTCATGTGCCTGTGGCTGGATGCTGACGTGACTGGGGCAGGGAGGAACTGGCAGGACTGGCTGCTTATAATAGGAGATGATATCTGGGTCATGAGAGAACATAAGCTTTGGGCTATTTCAGGAGCATAGAAGGAATTCATTAGGTGTGTGATGTTATGCCACACATCACCTCACCTTCGTAAGAATTAGTGGAATTTGTTCAACCTATCCTACTGTGGAACAATAGACTGGAGAAAGAGTAGTTACAGCAGAAGACCTATGTCATGATATGGTGAAGATGATTACAGCATGGATAGTTTTCAAGATCAAAGATCAGCTCATGTTCATCGTGGCCTACTCTTTTATGTGGTGTCAGTACAGCCTGGCTTCAGGACAGGTGGTGTTGCACTGACCTGCTTCAGTAGAGGTGCTCACCGTTAAATTGTGCTGCTTAAAATTAGGTGTGTGCCATATGGCTTTACGTTTGTCCTATTCAGTAGGATATATGTTAGCTGACAATAATTAAGCATCATTAACCTCAGAATTTTTATTAACAAATTCAGAGAAAGAACAAAAGTTACACTGATTTCAGTAAAACAAAAATCAATCCCCTTCAAATACAGAAACTGCTAGGAATATGAACTCCTAGAAAACTCTGAATATTTTACAGATCTTGAAATACTGAATTCCTCATCCCCTAGGATGGTTCCACATTACTGTAACTTAATGCTGCACATTAAAATACCCTCATCACCAGTGAGTATGGCTTCTTCAGCAACCTCAATGGTAATTAGTTGAAATACTGCACACTGTTCATGTTCCCTTGCCAAAAGCCCTCAGCAAATCACACTGGGCCTTGGTTTTCACTGTTTGATTCTATATACAACACTAAATATATTTAGAGAGCAGTGCACCAAAGGAGAATAGCTAAAAGCAGCCACTTGTGAGCACATCAGGGGTGTGCTCAGGATGGCCAGCCCCCACCCACACGTGATACAGTGCCAATGGCAGAAGCAGAAGTCCACAAAGCCACAGAGACAGCACTAGCCACGTCTCTGACCCTGCAGAAAAAGTTGTACTTAAAACCAACTTCCCCAGCACTGCATAATGCAAAGGGTATCAATTCCACCTGCACCAACCTCATCACACAACTGCATAGGTATACAGCATCTTCTGAGCCATTCTGATATTTCCACTGCTCTGGTAAATGAGTGACAAGTTAAAGGCTGTATCTCTTCTCAAGTCTGTTTGATCTGTTTCTATTCCCTGTAAAAATAATGATTAAAAAAGCTATCAATACAGAAAAATAGTATAAAACAGAAACATGAGTAGCCATTACAGTGGAGTCAAATGATATTCATAGCCAGTAAAAGCTTTCAGCTGTATGGAAACAGAACAAGTATTCCTTTTGCTCTCCCTCTTTAAGGAGTTTCCACATCGTGTTGTTAATCACCAAAGTTATAAAATTTCACACTCAAAACATTAGCTCTAAGTTAAATAGCCAGCTTATACCCAGCAAAGTACTACCTTAATTTGTCTTTGTATGCTAAGTATTTGCTTCTCCAACCAGAATGTGAATATTGCTTGCATCTTCTACAGGATCACAGACTGCTGCTCTGAACTCCCAGGGCTGTCTAACACCTCAGCTCTTACATTACCAACACTGCCCGTTTTCTAAGCACCCTTGCAATGTTTCTACCTACCCATTCCACAGACCAGACTTGTGAATGTATGGCACGTCAATTAGGATGCAATACAGATCAAATATTATTAAACTATGGCTCAGATGCAATTAGGCATTCCTAATACTGGTCCATCTTGCTCCAGCATGCTGTTTTATAGCATGGGTGAGTATACAGAACTTCCAGTTATAATTCATTGCATGTAATATATAGAAAGGTCAGCTACTTAAGAAAAGTTGTTTAGCAATCCTTTTTGCTGCTGCTTCAGCCTATGAGTAAATCCTTCAAAATTCATACATCTTTGAACTTAACATATACTTAAATACATTATCAGGCGACAATCAGATTTGGGCTTCCAATAACAAGGAATTAAAATAGAAATTGAAGGAGGCACAACTACAGAGATTTTATGTACCTATTTTAACTATGACTAAGGAATTCTTCACATTTTGCTAACTTTATTCTCTGTCCATAACTTAAAAAGTTACAGTACCTCTAAGGTGAGGGGAGGAAGCTCAAGTGCTCTTTGGTAATAGTGGATTGCCAGGTGCAGCAATCCCAGCTGGTGCAGGCCACGGCCTAGGTTGTAGAAGGACTCCTGGCATGGTCCACGCAGGTCCAAGTAGCGGTGAAGGAAGGAGAATCCCTGCAAGAGAAATTGAGCACACAACTTTTTCCTCCCCTCCTGTGCATTTTATTTTGTTGCCATTTTGCAGTGTGATGATTCTGTTGTAAACAGAGGGCCTTTTTTCCAGAGACCATGTTGGTAATCAGAGAAGGTACTTCCTTCAATATGAGGAATTAGTTCAGACACAAGCAGCTAATGATCATAATTTAGGTCACCAGTAGGTCACTGTGGTTGAATTACTAATTAACTACCATAGCAGCAAGAAATGATGTAAAATCACTGAGTATAGTAAGCAGTAAATGAGGAGAGAGCAGGGAACTGTATTGCCAGGGGGTAATATAAATAGGACATTGCTCAAGAATGTATGAAAGGAGAATAAGGCAGTCCCTGTAAAAAAGCCAGGCTGGTTAAAGAAGAGAAGTGGAAAAAAAATATTAAAATTAGGTCAAAGTTTGCAAGTTCAAAACGTCTTCAAGTTGGACACTGTCATAACTGGTTTTGTGTTACAGTAGTTGGGGACCTGTAGCTTTTGTCAAGATCAGTGCAAGCTACAGTCTTCCAGCAATTTCAGAAGTCACAAGAGCTCAGGATCCTCACCATATTGACTGAGCTCAGCAGCTACAGGAATTAAATGGTATTTTAAGTTAATGAAAATACTTGGTGTAAAGTAGAGGAAATTACTTTCAAGATTCTGTTTGGAACTACTCAGTCCGTGGTTTGTAACTGGATCTTGCAGATTAAAAGAAAAATGTGAATAATGAAGCTGAAAATTTGAAGGTAGCTAAACTGGAGCTCACAAGATCTTTACAAAGAGTGTGTAGAGGCACCTAAAAGGGGAAAAGGAAGACAGGGGAAAAACCACTTTCCAAGCCTGTACAATATGCCTCAAGAATGCAGTGGATGAGACAAGTCTACAAAGGGCCAAAAAAATTTTGAAAGGAAACTCAGATTACAACCACCAAGAAATTAGTAATATTTTCACAAACAGATGGCAGCTGTTAACATCAAGTCAGTAACAAGCTACCTTTAGCCATAAGGAGAAGAGATTCAGATGGTGTAACTGTAGTTCAAAAGCACATTCATCTGTGCTCATGTTTTGCGCTTTCCTCTTTAGAAATGCCATCTTAATTATAAAACATTATTTAAACAGAGTGTGTTGTAGCCATAACCATCTGCAAGATACAAAGCCAGGAAAAACTGTGGGTAGCAAGAATCACACTCACCTGTACTAGAAGAGCATGCCTTTTCAGCACATATTTCTGAGAGGCCATGTGGATGAACGTCAGTCCAATACAGAGACTGTACAAAGGCTCATCTGGGTTTGCACGGAAGGCTTGCACATACTGACCTAAAAGCAAATAAATGAATCAAAATGATGGTTGTGAAAAGCATTCCTTAAGAAGCTATGAGCAAGAAAGAAAATATTTGAATTAGAACTGCGAACTATGAAAAGAAACAGTTTAATATACCTACATCAAAACACACAGGAAAAAAACAGGCAAGAAAACTCTGTATTTTCAGCTCCCACTGGATTCTGAAGGAAGAATGCAGACTGTGATGTAAAAATGGAAGCAGAAAACAATCAGATGCAGAAGGCAAACATGGTCCTTGCTGGGATTTAAATGTGACATTTGGAGGACTTGACTGAAAGCAGCAGGTTTACTTTGAAGGCCTGCTTAAAGCATGCAACCAGCTGTATTTGCTGTTTAAATTGGGCTGGTTCTGTCATTATTATCATCATTAGCCTTCAATTATCTTTGCAAGTTAGTTATATTTGCAATGTGTGCTAAACTTGAAACGTGACAGCTTAATTTTTATTAGCAAAACCCTTCAGCAATGCTCTGATTTGTGTACAGAATAATTAAAGCATCAGACTAGCATTGTGAACCTATAATTTTCTGATGAAAAAAAAATCTTTCCCTTTTAATAAACTTTCACTTGTTCTATTTGTTGATATTAGAACATGAAAGATATTACCGAGAGCATGCTTGAAACTGCCAGACACAAAGGCATTGTGCCCATTGAGGACACACAGCACGTGATTGTCAGGATTTTTCAGCATCAGGCGGAGACAAAAGCGATGGTGACGGACATCCTGAGACTGCATAGTGACTTGATTGAAGATGTTCCACAGCTGGGGCTTATTGACGTTTTCCATGACCATGATTCTACGGAATGAAAAGTGTGCAAGAAATTAGTAAATGCTATGTAGTATATACTGTATCTTCAATAAAATCTCAGCAGTTCAGGGAAGATAACAAAGAAGAGAAACTCAAAGAGAAGGTCAGTGACTGAGGCAAAGATGAGAGTGAAAAAACAGAACCAATGGTTCTGGGCAAATCAACCAACCTATTGCATTGTGCATTTTTGGAATCTGAGGCTATTGGAAAGCTCCTTCAGTTACAGCAGCCTTCTTTCATTTAGCCAAGGCTGGAAAGCATCAGCCTGCCTACTTCAGCAGTATCATCAGCAGTATGACTACAACCTCAGTGGAGGCAATTACAGCACAGACTGCTCTGCCTTCTCAGTAGCCCACCTGATATAGTTGTAAGCTTTTCTAAAGTTCTTGTCCAGAATTGCAGCAGAAAGCCCAAAGTACTCCAGCTCCTTGCGCTTTTGTCTATCCTCATAGAATGAGTAATATTCCAGTGAGGAATCCACAAGTAGCTCTGCCTCCTTGTACCGGGAGAGGTCACACAAGGCATATATAGCCTTCAGGAGGAGGTTCCACCAGTCATCTTTTGTCAGAACACTTGTGAGAACAGCAAAAATTGCTAAAAATATCAGAGCCAGAATGTTGACAAAAATTAGAACAAGAAAGATAATTTTTTTACAAAATAGATGCATGCATCAAACGGATATTTTCAAAGACGCTGAAGCACTAACTAATATGAAGTATTTACTTTTTCTCAATTTAAGAGCAGTTCATAAAACACCAGCAAAAAACACTCTCAAAGTGGGATCAAAGAGTAAGCAATACACCCAGTTCAAGCTCTAAAAATACTACATGAATGCAATGAAGTTCCTCTCCCTAATTTATCAAGCAGTGCTTAAGAGCATGTGGTCTGGCTCAACCAAGCCTGGGCCAGCTAAGTAAAATCACTTTTACAATGTATTTGTATTACATTCTAGATTTGCATGTATGATATTTCCCCTGAGGTGAATGTGGGCCCTTAAGATCTCTAGACGCCCTTCTCACTCTGAATTATTCTGTAATCTTACTATTTTTCTCTGAATGGGGACTGGTCCCTTAAGATATATTATCT
This sequence comes from Anomalospiza imberbis, assembly GCF_031753505.1. Lineage (NCBI taxonomy): Eukaryota > Metazoa > Chordata > Aves > Passeriformes > Viduidae > Anomalospiza > Anomalospiza imberbis. The sequence continues at coordinate 28,620,080 of NC_089687.1, read as the reverse complement.
TCAGTTTTGCTGCCTTCTTTGCCCTAGAAATAAAGCAATGCTAACATGAACTGCATGGATTTAGCATGCAAAATGGGAACATTTTTATAAATTTTCAGAACTATGGAGTTCACCTTGTTGGTTTGTTTTTAATAAACAATCTGTGATTTGTTACCTTTTGCATCGCAATTTGCTGTCTCTTGGTCATCATTGTCAGAAATTTTATCCCTTGACACCTTAATAAGATAAAGGTGTCTCTCTCCAGATTTGGAACTAGATATCAAACACACCTGTGCTCTGCCCATTGCTACCTAGAAACAAATTTAAGGGCAGCATTTCAGATTACAATGTAACATCCTATGACAAAGGCAGCTTTATGGCCAATCCATCTGGCTCACCTTGCATCCCAAAACAGTCTGTGACACCACCATACAGCAAGGTCATCAGAGAGAACATTCCCAACAGGAATATCATCTCTGCATTGTCTCATGCTCCTGTGCAAACTAGGCTAAGCAAAAGCAATATACAAATTCTTCAAGCTACTTAAAAAGATTTCTCCTGGGATTGGAACATCCCCGGATTAATTGAAATCAAGATTCTTTGCATAGAAGCATAAGAAGAACAATGCCTTTCTCTATCAGTTTCAGAAGTTTGTGCATAGTCAGCTCTCCAATCAGTATAATACAATAGTCAAGATGCTAAGCAGATGGATAAAATGGAGGTCTACATATTCCCTTAACTCACTCCCAATTTATAAAGAAACAAAAATTAATTAACACAAAACCGCCACCACTGTATTTACTGGCTAAACAAATTCTTATTCTGCCCTTCAATCACAAGAAAATAATAAATAAATCAAAAATATAATTGTTGAAATAGAAGCCAGTATCAACACCTCAAAAAAGCTCTGTGCTCAGTGTTAAAAAGGCAAGAAGCAGCTTTAGAATTCAGAGGGTTGTAAGCACACTGAGAACAGGGAGTTGAAGTCACTGTATCAATAATTACACACACAAACAGTCCTCTGTTCTGAGCACTACGGGCAGGACACCAGTATTGCAGGCTACCTGCAAGATTACTGCCTAACAAAATTATGAAACCACTCACATAATAAAAGCCCACTAGCTTTCCTCCTGAGTTCATTTGTTGTTTGTCTTGACCCAAGTCACAGCTGCCCAATTTCTTACAGCGCAGCTGGAGAGAGACTGGCTTACCTTCAGAAGCATTGCCAGCATTGTGAGCAACGTGTCAATGTAACCATACATTTTGCCTTGGGAATACAACAGCGTTGAGCGATGCAGGAGTAGCTTTAATTCCTGGACAACAGTGAACACTATTATTCAACCTCTTGCACAGAGAGAGTTTATAAAACAAACAATTTTGACTTGGTACAGTACTAATAGGATTGTAAAAGCTTCCAGAAAGCTCTAAGAATCTGCAACAGTAGGTAAGCTGTCCCTAAACTGCTCTCAGGAGTTACTGTTCCAAATTCTCCCATTTCAGAGACATCTGGTATGACTCTTACCTATGGTGAGAGTGCTTCTAGAGAGGGGATTCACAACCTCTGCTTACAATCAACAGAGGCCAAACCGTGTAGCTCACATGTAGTAACTGCTGATCAACTTGATGTAGAGTCACAACTGGCTCTCAGTGGCCAAAAGCTTGTGCATTGCACAGAAGTTATCAGGTGGAACTGGGGAAATGCTGAGAGAATGGTCAGGGGGAAAGTCAGGAGGATGTGACCCAGATGCTGTAATGGATCAGTCACTGTGCTCTGCAAGCTCCCCATGGGGAGATAAGTCTGAATCCCTGGTTCTATGCAGACATCTTGGACTAGTAGCACAGGCTGGCAGAATAACACATCCTAAATGGAAGCACAGAACACTTTACCCACCTGCTGGGCAGCGTTAGCATCCTGAGCCAGTGTATCTGGGTCATACATTGGTTCCAGAGCCTCCAGAGCTTTCTCAGGCCGGCCCAGCTGCTGCTGAAGAGTTGAAAGTGAAATTCTTGCATCAAGATGCAATGGAGCAAGATCAACAACTTTGGCATAGCTCTCTGCAGCACGCTCCATGTGTCCCAAAGCCTTCAAGCACTCTAGAAACACCATAAGCAATACAAGACATTTAAGTGGCAGAAAAAGAAGATTTCAAAGTTTGCAAATAAATTAACATGCCTTCTTAGTAAGAAGAAACACGTATCACCCCAAACATGTATTTTTAAATGATAATATTCAGATATCTGCACTGATGCATCCACAGTTTCACTTCAAACATCAGCAGGTGACACAGGATGAAATGCAGAATAGATGCTGCTTCACTTACATGAACATAAAGTACTTTTAGCTGATGTAAATTTCAGTGTACATGAAGAACAAAAAAAAATGTGTGACAGAGTTGTCATGATAAGCTTCATCCTGCAAATGCAATTCTCATTCAACCAGTCAATCTAAAATTCCCGTGGTCTTGGATAAAGGTCCCTGGAAATGCTCAACATTGTATTATCATCTGTCAGTCCCCCATGTTCAGCAGTCCTGCCTCTTCTCACCTGCGTGCCGAAGCCACACAACAGCCAGGTTGTATCGCTCTGAACAGACAAGGGAACTCAGGAGAGGCAGGGCTGAGTTGTATTCTCCAACATCCAGAAAAGCCTCTGCGACATCCAAATACAAGTCACCCATATCTTCTGGATTTTGTTCCACCAGAGTAGTCAAAAGAGGCTTTCAGAAAAACCACACAAAACACTTAAAGCACAAATAATCAATTTCTTTAAGGCATGCTTATTGGAAGCTTGCATTTTTATCCTACGATTTCTATTCTATTTGCATTCTGAACTATACTTCCTTTAATTAAATGTTAGTTTAGAAGTGAAAAATAAAAGATCTGAAATTCAGCATTCCTGAAGAAGCCCCATTTTTCTATTCTAGGTGTTTCAAATGTCCAGTGGGTTAAAGTGTCCATCAGTGAGGAGTATCCTTTTTGAAAGAACAGTCTTCAGATTTAGTATGGTTTTAAAACAAAGTGAAAACAAGTTCCTTAGTGTTCACAGCTTTGCAATATGGTCCTGGGCCTGTCACAGCACACAGGCTGTGACTTACTGTGCTTTAGTAATACTTACACTGGCATAATTTCTAAGGGCAAAGATACTATTTCTGCTATTACAGGCCTGTGAGGTTTTTCTCCTAGAGTGGGAGAGAGGCAAAAAGAATCTTCACAGCTCCCTCAACAACCTCAGTCTATGAAAACAGGAACAATTACTTGCTTTTGTGATTTCTTAGAACATTACCCCCCCCCGCCACGTGAGTTGGTTTCCACTTACACTGAGTGGCTCCAGGATATTCAAGTGAATCAAGCACACCATCAGCTTGACTGTGATGTCTATGGGAACACCCTCAGGTATGCAGCAGCTGACCTTCTCCACAGCTGTGATAAGATAAAGAATTTCCTTCTGAACTCAGAGGCTTTAAGAAGCACTTCTCAAGCACCACATCCCCTCCAGGCCATGCTCAGGAAGTGAGAAAGTATTCTTATCAGCTCTAGCAAGTGTTTGTCTACCTTTCTTTTCCTCCTCCTCTTTCTTTTCCAAGAGCTGGAGCAACGTCTTCCTACTGTCTCAGAGACTAATAATTCCATGTGAGGTACCAAGTGCTGTCAGTCTGCATTGACTCCAACAGCAGGATTCCACAGCGTGTGCTTAGATCCTTTGCCTACTTAAGAGGTACTTGCTCAATAAAGCTTTCCTTTAACAATTTATGCACCTGTGCCCCCCCTCCTTTTTTTTTTTTTTTTTTTAAGGAGATGCTCTGTATCAAGGTTCTTGCTCTTGCTAAGTGAAGTCCTGTGTAGCAGGCACTGCCTGAACACACTGTTAAACAGAGTTAACTACAGAACTCCACGCAACAGGTAGGCTGAATGCGACCTGATCAGAATGCAAACATGAGGCACAGTAGCTACCCATGACAATACCAGCAAATGAGAGGTCACACAGTAAAATTCCATTATCATAGGTGCTTCACATACAGTCATGACACCTTCTTAACTTCTGGTTAAGCTCTCCTTCACTTCAGTGCTTACACCAGATATTCAGTGCTAAAACATGACAAAACTGTGATTTCCAACCTAAGGTTTCCCTTTTACCTCCTACATCCACATCCCTTTACATCAAATCATAACATGCAGACTAATTCATCATTCTCTGAACACTGCAATACCCAGCACAAAGGTAACTATTCCCCTAATGATATATTTTACAAAATGACAACTGTCTATCTGGGTTAGAAGGAAGTTCTGAGTAAGGGAAAGAAGAAAAGTACAGAAGAATCCTTTTCTGGATGAAGCCCTGTTTCTGTGCTGTTAGAAATCTCCAGCTGTTATATGATTGCAAGCTGGTTCCTAACCATATGATCAGTTCATAGACTTGTCTGAAATTAAAAAAAAAAAAAAAGAGAAGAAAAAAATATTTACTTACCTGGAGCACTGGATTCAGCAACTGAATGACTCTGGTTGTCAGTCACTGCCTCCTGGCTTTCCTGAGTTTCTACTGCTGCACCTGTATCTTTTTTAAAAGATTATCAGATTAACCAGTAGTTACTTTGTGTTTGAATCCATAACTGATTGGCAGCTTACTCTGAAAAGCGGACTGAGTTTCTATTATTCTGGTTTGGGGCTTTTTTATGTTGTATTGTTTTGTTTTTTAAGGACAGCAGAGCAGGAAGCATTTATAAAAGTTAAAAAAGTTACAAAGCAACACAGAGTGGAGAACCCAGCTCTGTTTTAGAAGTCTTCTCTCAACCAATGGCACACAGGAGGTAACTTGGAAACATTGTGTTCTAATTTCCAGACTCATTATAGTTTTGTTTCTTAGCAATTATGTGCTGAAAGTCTCCATCAGGACAGTTGTTCATAAATCAACTGTATTTTTACCTGGTCAATCAGAGCAAAAAGCCAACAGACATATCTTATACCTGTACTGGGCTTGGATCAGATTGCTGAGACAACCACTTTAATCACAAAACAGACTGCCTCCTTACGGAGTTGGCGTGCTGTGTCCATTCTACAGCCTAAATGAACATTTTCAGATGAAATGACTTTGATAAAGCAGGTTTCTCAAAGAAAGACAACCTATTTCATGAAATTATAAGCTCTTATGCCTAGATTTCTGTTAGGTGGTTAATAACAGATGTAGGATGTATAAAGAACATTACTCTTAGGTCAGAGGTTGATATTCTTGAGCACAGTTGGCACTAAGCTTATCTTTTTATCTTTTTTAAAGAAGTTATTTAGCTGGTCTGATGTAAACACAGAGGAATGTTTAGAACTTAAAAAGCCCTCCAGTTGCCTGGAGAGCAGTCCTTGTCTTCAATGAGTCAGCAGGGCTATGGGGACACCAGAGTAACTTCTTCCAGCAGGCTGAGGTCATGCCATGTAACTCACTAAGAGCACCCACAGATTTCAACAGAGAAAAGCCTGTCAACAGTGCAGCAAAAACAGCGCAGCTGAAAAGGTAAAAGAAACTTGTCATATCCCATGAACAGCAGGGTCACAGTAACCACTTGACTGCTACTTACCCTTTTTCTCCTCAGTTGCACTTCTTTCTGGTACTTTTTTTTCAAGTACAATTCCTGTAAAATCTGTAATAACCTAAAACAGAAAAGTAACTTGGATCATTTCAAAGATTTAAAGCATAAATGGAACAACCAGCCTTTGGCAGTTTTAGACATCACAGAAGTTATCAGAGGTAAAGCTGCATTCATCTACCTAAGTAGAACCTTCAAAAAGAAACAGGGAAATGGCTCAGTGACTACAGTTCTGCTGTAGTAATAAATCCAGTAGCTAAATGCTGTGTACATAAAATTGACTGATTGATGTTTAAGGAGAGAAGAAGTACAAAAAGGGATCAGAGGAGTTGTTTGCAGGCTCATGACACTGTGCTCTGACAGAGTGCTGAATAAAATCTAAAGAAAGAGGAAAAAAAACCCTAAGTAATTTAATATCAACAAATAACAATGTTCACAAGAAAAGTCCCAATTTGCAGTGTCTTTTCAGTCAGTCTTGGAAAGTACGGCAATGGCCAAATATCAACATCTTCCCTTTCAAAGCCAGACCAAATCAAGTTGGAAATATGCCTCAAAAGTGAGAGTTAACAAATTTGGACCAGATAAGCAATATTCTCTAATTCCTGATGCCCTTGAGTTAAGGTGTATTGTCTTTCTGGAATGTATGCTTAGTGCTTAATGCATAAATTATTAGTTGCAACACACGTCTGCCAAAAATCACAACAATCTGCATTTGAACCATCAGAGCATTCAGTGTCATGATTTTAACCTTCCACTCAGAGAATGACTTGCTGGTATTACTCATAAAACCAGCCCGAAGGTCTTTGGCTACTAAGATTATAGTCACTACAGAGAAGGAGGGGAAGGATCCCAAAATTTTAAACCTCAAACAACGAACAAATCTATCATCCCTCAATTAATTCAATCCAACCATTAATTTAAATGCTAATTACTACAGAAGTAATAGCAAGCAGTCTGTTTCTGATTAGCTCTATTTTTACAGAAGCAGGACTCCATTTTAGCACTGCAGGAACATAAATTATGAACATAAAGCATCCACTCTGGCAGGCAAAGAGGTGCTGAAAATGACACCCAAGTGTACTGAACTGTCCCTACCGCCAGAGCTTTGTCGTACTGTTTGGAGGAGATGTACAGTTCAGCTGCAATGTTAACATCCTCCATGGACACAAGGCTCTGGTGCTTGGTAAAGGCCTCTTCCACTATCTCAATAGCAGAGGTCACATCATTGGCTTCATAGTAACTCCTATAAAATACAGATATGAGATATCAGGTAATTCACATAACTGACAGTATATACTTTGAACCGAAGCGAAAGGATTTCCATATTTCTCTGATTTCTGCTTATTAGCGAAGATTTTCATTAGCAAGTGGATGTTATAAAAGACAGTGAGAAAGGGGGTGTTTTTCCTTTCCTTACAACTGTTGAAAACTTTTACGTAGTTCAAATAATTAACAATTTTTTTCTCCCTTGTTTGTAAGGACATTACTGGAGTTTTCATCACAGCCTCCCCCACTGGAGTCAGGCAACAATCATGTACCACATTAACCTGCTTTAAGAAACCTTCACTAATAATATTGTTATAATATACATCCTTGTATTTTTCGGTACATTTCCCAAACGTAAAGATCAAAAGACCTTAAACTGTTTTGAAACAGACAGTAACAGCTTTCCACAAGAAAGAAGTTCACAGGCAAAAACTCCTGTTACTACTACACACTTTAACCACAAGGCTCCCGTGGCTAAGCAAATGCCAGCTCACTTGGCCATGTCTCGGGCCAGCTGCATGAAGCGCTCCCCGTCGGAGGGAGCCAGGAGGTTCAGGATGCGCCGGTAGCCATCCATGGCCATCTTCTGCTCCCCCAGCTGCTCGTACAGGCTGGACCTCTCCCACAGGTAGCGCACGTTGGTTGGGTCGTACTTGAGAGCTACAGGAAGAAGCAGCAGCATAGCAGGAGTTTAGGAAAAGGCAGCAGTGGATTTCACATTCATTTCCTTGATTCATGTTAATGGATATGCGCAGGGTTTTTGCAAGGACATCCTGCATTACAGATTCATTAATCTTTTATCAAAGTCCAGACAGAGGTATCAGAATCTTAGCACCCTGAAGCAAACTAAACTAGAAAGGAGAAGAAAACAAAATGATTGCCATTAGCACCTACCATTAATTTTAACTTATTAAAATGTTTGCTACACTACCTTTTGTGTAGCAGAAAACAGCCTGTTTAATATTGTCCTGCTCCAGTGACATTTCTGCCAGTCTAACCCACTCCTCAGTATTGCTAGGATTTAAGTGAGCTGCAATCAGTCCAAACTGCAGTGATTTCTCCATATCACCCTGGTCTTCATAGATCATGGCAAGAGTGGAAAATGGCTCATGAGCAAGAGGAGCTGTGAAAAAACAAAAAAAAATTACTAAGATTTATTGTCTAAAATCCACAATGGAAACAACTTGCCTTTCTCAAAGAACAGGTATCAGAATTATACGAAACATGTGCTGTTTAAATTCAGGAAAAACTTGCAGACAAGTTTCTGGTTCCTGTCTGTAAATTATTAAACAGCCTGACTGAATCTAACAACAACCATTTACAGTATTATTCTACACTGCAAGGCATGCTGATGCTTACACCTTGCATCGACAAAGACAGTAAAAACAAACTGTGTAAAGCTAAGCCAAGGCCTGGGCCTCTGCAGAATTGGGGTGCTAGGTTCTTTTTATAAGCAAAAAAATAAAGGAAGTGCACCACATATTCTTAATTCTATTCCTTATACCCTGACTTTGCTTGTAGTGTTTATTTTCATCTTCAGTGAAGCCACACTGAATCCTGCTCCTGCACATGGAATCTTCACCCCATCCATAAAGCCCAAAGGTTTGCCCATTCTCCCATACCTTGTCGAATGATCTCCATGCACATCAGGATGGCCTCCTCACGCTCTCCTCGAGCAAACCTGATGTTGGCCTCCCCCATCAGACCCCTCAAGGCACGGGGAAGTTTGCTGCGAGGTCTTTTCTCCTAAATGGAAAAGGGATGCTGTTTCTGCCCAAGGCTGACTTGTGCCCAAATTCACAAGACATCCTGCTATGCTTAACACCACCTAACACCAAGTTAAAATTTAAGTACTAGCAATAATAAATGACTGACTAAAAGACTTGCTAATGTTCATAGCTTTCTGACACCGGGAAAACTGATTTCATGATTTCTGAAAGCTTTCAAACAGTAAACTACAGTGCTTTTACAACAAACAAAGACAGCATAACAAACATCAGCATAAACAGGATTATCCTACTTATAAAAATTTTCAGGCAAATTTCTCAGTAAGCAGCTAAAAGTCACACAAAGTGTCACTTGTGCACTGTGGTCAGGAGACACATGGAAGTTATATGAAAATTAAATACTTGCTTTCATCATTTTCTTGGTCTCTCGATTAAGAACCATCTCCAAAACAAAAACATCTCCAGCTGTAGGCTGCTCTGTAGTTTCTTCTTCCTCCTCCTCCTCTTCTTCTTCTTCTTCTTCTTCTTCCTCCTCTTCATCCTCCTCCTCTTCATTTTCCCCAAGCATGGATGCAAAGACCCGATGGACAGATTTACTGACCCCATCTGCTGTTTCTCCTGGTTGAGAAAGAAGCACAATAGGTTTATGATATAATGAAGAGGACATGTTCTTCCCTGGACAAGTGCAGAGAAAACAGCAGCCCACTTGAAGCAGCTATTCTGTAAGAGTGCTGCCTGCAGAAACGCAGAAAAACTATTGACAGCCTCTTTGTTTTAAAGCTCTGCATTATTCATCACCAGTGCTTGGTATGGCCCAACCTGTAACATCTTCTGGATATCTGAAATGAAAGCAGGAAGGAACACAGAAAATGAAGCCACAGTTTAATCAACATTTTTCTCAACCCAGAAGACTATTAAGCAATTTTCAAGCATTGAGCTGGCTGGCTGCAATAAGCTTCTCAGCTGAAGAGGCTGTAAGTGAGCAGAGAATTCTACTATGCAACAATCCGGCAACCAATTTTTCAAAGTAACTGAAAACAAGATCTTGTAACCATTCCATCCATGACAACAAGTACCTTTTAACATGTGTAAACACAAAGTCCACGTATTTGCATTTCTCTGGAAAAAGAACAGAATTCTTTAAAGTAAGTGAGAAAACCATGCTAAGTACTCTGAATAAATATGCTTAAGGCATATAGTTTTTAAGAAATTCCCGTTTTTTCATTTACAACTTCTCATTATGAAGTGAACCCAGGCTTATAACTGACAACAAAACTATATACAAAACTCCAAATATGTAGGGTTCAAAGGTTTGAGCTGGGGGATTGGACACCTGAAGATTTGATTAAAATATAACCACAGTATCAAGCTGGGAATGAAAAACAAATGTATCACATATTGCCTATATAGGAGAGGCACCTGGGGACCACACCTGGGTTTATGGTTATTTGTTTCAACTGCGATATATTTGCTTATTTTGATTCTGACTTGGATATTAAGCATTTAAACACAAGACTTTTCTTCCCCTGCCGCCATCTGAAAAAAACATAATCATTAATTGAATTTCCCTTTTATTTTAGTCCCTTCAGAGACCAGAAGGGGAAAAATGAGCCAGGTTTTTATGAAGTTAATTATTGAAGAGCAAATACTTCCAGTGCCTTTTTAAACGGGAATGATTATATTAGAAACACCCACCATCAGTTTCATCCTGACTTTGGGACTTCCCAGATGCTTTCCTGGATGAAGATGGAGCCTCTACATCTTCCTCATTTTCCTCAGCAGATGCATTTTCACCATCCTACACAGACCAAAAATACAAATTATTACTTTTATAGTATTACCCATTTTTATTTCCCCCATATATTGTCAGTTACCATTTGGCTTTCCAGCCTTTGCACTGACAGTGAAACAGGTGGGATAAGCACTGTATTTTTAAGTGAATAAAACCCAGCATTACTTGCTTTCAAGACATTTATATTTTTATCAATGTGGGGAGACTCAGATGGTGATTGTTCACACTACAGAGAGACCAGTCCACTGCTTATTGGGCATTACAGTGAGGTGGGATGGTTGACTGCATTAGAAAGAAAAAGTTCTGTGTGACAAATTCTTCCAGAAGCCTGCCAATACCAAAACAGCACTCATTAATCCCGTAAGAATGCTGCCCTAGGCCAACACTTATCCTTCCAGGACAGCTGAGTTCTGCTGAATCTGCTCTCTGAAGACCAAGAAATGCAGAAATTCGGTAGCACGCTGACACAAATATAGCAAAGTTAAAAAGAACTGCAACACTCCGACAAATCACGCGTGTTTTCTTTTAATCACACCGCCTACGAAGCGTCGCACACAAAACTGCGTCTCCCTGTATTTTCTGCTGCCAGAAGTCAAACGAGGAGCCGCGCCGGCTCTCCCTCAGCTGCTGGTGGGGGAGCTGTAGCAGCACAATCCGGGCGAGCCGACAGCCAAAAGAGCTGCTCGCCCCGACCCACAGCACCAATTGCCCCCGCACCGCGACCTTCTGCCGATCCGCACGCAGACAACCGCAACTGCGGAGCCGGGCAGCGCGGCGAGCGCCCCTCCACACGCAGAGCAGCGCGCCGTGCCCCGCCAGCCGCTGGCATGAGGGTGGCGGCCCGGGCCGTGGGGCGGCCAGGCGGGGCGCACTCACCTTCTCGCGGCTCTTGCGCTCCTCGCGGCGCTGCTCGAACTCCTCGAAGGAGATCTTCCCCTCCAGGTACTCGATCAGCTCCGGGCTGAAGCCCGACATGGCTCCGCCACGGCCCGGGGAACCCTGTGCGGGAGGCACCGCGTCCCTCCCGCTATAGCGCCCGCCGCAGCCGCGCCCGCCCGCGCGAGTTCCGGGCGGCGGCCGCCGCGCCGAGGGCCCGTGAGGGCAGGGCGGGGCGAGGGGCGAGGGGCGGGCACCGAGCGCGGGGCCGGGGGCGCCGCCGCGCCGAGGGCCCGTGAGGGCAGGGCGGGGCGAGGGGCGAGGAGCGGGCACCGAGGGCCCGTGAGGGCAGGGCAGGGCGGGACGAGGGGCGGGCACCGAGCGCGGGGCCGGGGGCGCCGCCGCGCCGAGGGCCCGTGAGGGCAGGGCGGGACGAGGGGCGAGGAGCGGGCACCGAGCGCGGGGCCGGGGGCGCCGCCGCGCCGAGGGCCCGTGAGGGCAGGGCGGGGCGAGGGGCGAGGAGCGGGCACCGAGGGCCCGTGAGGGCAGGGCAGGGCGGGACGAGGGGCGGGCACCGAGCGCGGGGCCGGGGGCGCCGCCGCGCCGAGGGCCCGTGAGGGCAGGGCGGGGCGAGGGGCGAGGGGCGGGCACCGAGCGCGGGGCCGGGGGCGCCGCCGCCTCCGTTGCCTCGGCAGCTTCACCGGCGAGGGGCTTTAACTCCGTCCACAGAGCGATGGCGCAGCTGCGACCGGGGCCGCGTGGGGCACAGGCAGCCGGAGGCCACCAGGAAAGGAAGGGGTTGTGCCCCAGGAGGATCTGAAACCCTGTCACGGAACACCTTGGGACAGCTCGTGCTGATAAACGGAAAGGAAACGATTATTTCCCAGCTTTGAACAAAGACACTTGGCAGTAGTTAAATGCACGCTGTTGCGCTCCTCATTTATTCACGCTTAAGCACAATTCTGCTCACAGACTGCAGCAGCCGAAGAGCACACATTTGTCAATAGACAGAAAAATGCTCATTGCAGCAGGACACCAGATTCCATCGGCAGAAACGGTGATAGTGAAGAAACTTTGGAATTGTCAGGTAACAGTTAAAAAGTCAAAGCAGTAAAATTTTTCTATGAAGGTTTCCACTTGGCATGGAGTTCTGAAGTTAACGTCTAAAAAAGACAAAAAAATACAAATAGTGAGACTAATACAGAAATATCCATATGCAACCAAGGTATGATCCAAACCAAGACAAGAAAACACTGGCTGAACCTCTGTTCCCACAAAACGGCTCTGAACACAGACAAGAACTGCCATGACCATTCTGAATTATGCGGGACAAAACTTCCACCAGTCGTTTTCTCACTGCTGCTGTGACTTATGGTAGAGCATCCCTTCTGAATTCCCTTTTCATTTTTTTCATGCACAAATTACACATACTCTGGTGCTTCTGTTTTTCCTGATACAACAACTCGGCAAAAAGAGAATTTAGTATTAAAATTAGAATGCAATCTTTATTATGGTTCATATTAATAAGAATAAAACTTTGATTTTGATTATACACAGACAAGGTCTTAAGCAGGACAAGAACAGGACAGAGCTGGACATTCTAAGCTGAATATTGATTACAAATTAAGCCCTTTAAGATACTGAGTAAATCACCAAAATGTTTTGATTTAAATCTTATTGAAATTCTCAGCTATTTGTAAACCAGAAGAAAACAATATTTACTGTGAATGTAAAAGATAATGTATGCTTTATTAGTGCAATAACTTATGTCTAAATTAATTTTCTTAAAATACATATATCACAAGAAACCATTAATGTCAATTTGTAATCTTACTCTTTTCAATTCCTTCCATAAAACCTGCATCCCCTATTGTCTGTACATTTTCAGAATTCTCCTCCATATGACGGAGGGGAGAAAAAAGAGAAAACAAAAAAAACCAGGGTCTATATAGATCTGCACAAGCACCACGTGTTATTTTATCTGAGTAGTAATGACCTCATAAATCTCTGCCTCAAGAATTTTAAACCCCACTTCAGGCAAGGGTTAAGGTACTACATTTCTAATTCCTTCTGAGAAAGAAGTTCCTTTTATACTTCAGTCAGAATCTTTCTTGGTTACACGCAACAACATTACAGGACAAGGCACCCTCTTTTACCTTCTTCAGCAGAATCTTTCAGCCTTTGAAATAGTTCTGAAAGGATTTTTTCTTTTCTTCATAATCTGCAAATGCAGAAGCAATAGGATCTGAGTAGAGCCTTGGTCCTTCATTGTTCACAGTGAAAGTAGCTGGGAACTTTCTGAGATCGAGACCCCTGCCCGAGAAGTAAGCCTGGAGGGTTCTGAAAAACTGAACAGACCGTGGATGTGAAAATAAATAGAGCATGACCCATGGAGATTAATCATTTCTACTGACACAAATTAGATGTGGTATTCTCCTGTGGATTGAAATCCTCTTTTCTGATCATAACCTGATACAGTGTAGGTAACCTAATTCAGACATGCCCACTCCATCCATGTCAGAAGAGCAGTACCTCTGTCCTGCTCATTTATGCTCCCCACTGAACCACAGGGGCTGTGAGATAACTGCACCCCTTGTGAAACAGGCACAGCCAAAGCCCCGCTGAGAGCAAACAGGACACTTCTGTAAACATTTCGGTCAGAGTCAGCAACAATGGGCAAATGATTTGAACTGTCCCCTTACAATCACTTCCAAGGAGAAATTAAAGCTTCTTAAAACACTGAGGAAATATTACTGGAAAACAATTCTTTTCCTTCACAAAATCTTTATAAGACTGTGTAAATGTTCTGAGTGGTATTTTCAAAGCTGTCAGATGCAGACTTATTTGTACTTCCATGAGATGAAACAACATGCAATAGAGCAGACATTTGAAAGAAACACAGTAATCATTCCTCTTCTGTTTCATAAAACAAGTGGCTGTATAATCAAAATAATTTCTTAAAAACAAAAGCTGATGGATGGAGATACAAGCATGTTTTATGCACTACTGTGTTCTGAGAATGTCTCTTCAGTTTAGGGGTACATCTTGACTGAGAAATGGTTATTGACCATACAAAGTGCACAGCTCCTAATTTGACATCTAATGGGCCCCTCTTGCCTGTTAAATTTAGACGATAACGAATCTCTTCATGGAAAACAAAAAACCACACAGAACTTCAGCTCTGTTTCTTGAAACATTTCCTTACCAGGTCTCTGTTTCTGGGGTTATCAAGAGGCTTCCATTTATCTTCTGGTTGGAAAGGAGCACCCTTTGCCAATCCTCTCACAGCCAATACTACATACAGACCCAGGAGCAGCACTTTCCACATGCTGGAGATGAACAGACTGTCTGTAAGAAGGGCAAACAGAAATGCTCCTTAAATCCTACAGAGCTGTCGCTGGGAACACACAAATCATGTGAATCCAAGGAAAGTCTGCCCACTGCAGATTACATCCATGTGCTGTCAACTCTTTGTTTTCATAGTACTAAGGTACTTGGAAGAGCAAATTATTCTAAACAAGTGTTTCCCATACCAAAGCTATTTCTAGACACTGGACTCTCTTCTGAGGGACCAGCATAACACTCAACACAACATATTACATTTGTAAGTTTACATTTATTACACAAAGCCATTTTCAGTGGCTAATACAGCACCAGAACTCTATGTGCTCCAAGGAGAATGCAAAAATATGGCTCAAGATCCAGAGAGCTCAGTTTTTAAAACTGCATTAAATTTTACTACATAAAATAGTAAGTACATTGGTATTTAATACAGCCTGGTCTAACATACTAGAGATCCATTTCACAACTTGACTCAGGGGGAGAAAAGGAATTCTCCCTCTCACATTCTTTAAAATAGAGCTTACCAGGGAATTTGGCTTTGGCTTGCCCCGTCTTGGTTGGTCTCCTCCTAATCTGTGAACAACCTGATCTGTGCACTTATATTTCTAGTAGAATGTAGGTGGGTGTCAATGACGTTAGCAGGAGTTCAAAAATACAGTAATGATTCCATTTCCAACCACGACATAAAGACCCTTGAGAATTTCATCCTTGATACTCTTCAGACCTGTTGCTATTGAACAGTGCAGTACAAATTCCTCCCAAGCCATACTGCAGAAAATTGGTAGTAGGCATACAGGAAGTTTAAAACAATTCCCAGGAGAAATGGCACAGCTTTATCAAAATATTATTTTTAGTTAAAAGTAATTAGCCATATCTCTAGAATGGTGACTAATGGTTTTCAAGCAAATGAGATATGGATCACTCTCTTGATGCTGGAAAAAGAGAGGGAAAAGTAAGGTCTGCTTCAATATCCAAAATCATAACATTTTAATGGAAGGACTGCTTTCCTTCCCTAATTTTATCAGCAGTTAATATCCTCCTGTCACACCAGAAACTAAGACAAAGGCTGCAAGGAGGACTCTGCTAATTTACCTTGGCCTTAGTGCATAGCATTCTTCATATCAAAGCTGTTCATATTTTTTTATTATTTCACTGCACTCTTCTCTCCACTATGTAGATGATACATGATTTAGTATCACATAAAATATATCCCTAAATAGACATGTTAAAATTAAAAATATTTGACCATCACCTTCCTCCAGAGTGTAGATGTGCATGTCTGACTAGATGCTTTATATTTTTCTTTGGTTTAAATTTTGAAAGCAAAATAAAAACCTGCCACCACCCTTTCAGGAAGGTAATGTTTAGGACATCCAAACATCATTAGCAACAAGGTAAACAAAATCCTAGCAGTGTTATTTTCGTGACAACAGCAGTATGTAATAAAATCAAGAAAATTTATCCAGCTTGTTTATTATTCTGCATATTTGGATTAAAAAAAAAAATCATACACACAAAAAAGAAAATCCATCAAGCCCCATCAATTATGTTTCATAACACTCAACTTCCAGATAGTGAACTCATCAAGAACAGAGCAGTAGCACCAGAATAACTTGAAAAAGGCAGGTCCCACCATAAGGGAACTGTCTTTGTTGGTCTTCTAGGCAGATATTTATTTCAGCTAGAAGTAGAAATATGCTCTGACAAAATGACAGAAAGGGGAAAGGCAAGATTTACAGTTTGATTTACAAGATTTACAGTTTGATTTACAAGATTTACAGTTAGATTTTAGTTCCTTCTTTAGCTTTGGAAAGAGGACGAGGACAAAAAAAAGCCAGAAGAGCTGGCAGTTTTCTTCTACCTCTTTTTTCCCCCTCAATTAATTTATTGCCTTGATTTCTTTACAAAGAACTGGGGATATGCAGTATATTCAGCTAGTAAAACATACTGAAGCCATCTGCAAATATGAAACAAGCTCTATTAGTGGAGGAACTCAGGCAATTTGGGTGACTGATGAAGCATGCAGATATGCAAGAGACTCAATTAGCATATATTTTCTGTGAGCTGTCTAAAAGAAAAATCCTTACACATTTGTATTGTTGCTTCCTGTGAGTTGAAGCTCTGAGAAACTGTTGGAGCTAAGAAGTCTGTTTAGACCTAGAGCTCATTTTAATGTGTGGGTTGGTCTTTTTTTAGTAATTTCAATTCTTTCCTTCAGGGAAAGTCAAATACAAGCTGAACACATTCATATTAAAATAGTATTAGTATACTTACACTGTCTGAATTGAATTGCATCCTCACTTTTGAGGACAGTAGCTAAGTTTAACAAATGCTGTCAAAGCCAGATGTCAGGGTGCTGCCTTTTTAATGCACCCAAATTTAAGCGTTAGGTTTTCTTGATAAACATCTTCAATAAATCCAATGTTTTCAAAGTGTCTGTACAAATTATATAGCCTTTCTGGCACAGGAAGTAATGTTCATGTATGTTTGAATTAAATTGCCGTGAAGATGAAAATGCTGACAACATTGTTTGCTAAGTCCCATGCAATTCACCTCTAAAATATAGTAATATAAAATATACCAGTTTAGCTGAGAACAAGGTTTATACATATGATGCTCTATATAAACTGTATTATTCAGCAAACACTTTGATTTTATTGCATTTCCCATTCATGAAGCCTAAGGTGCTGGAGTTAAGATGCTGAGCCAAGCTTCATCCTATCTATCAAACTCTCTCTATTGCAGTGAGGTGTGAAAGAAGCACCTGTTAAAGCACTGCTCCAACCACAAGGCTTTTTATTTACTACTTTTATTTTCTGCTTAGAATCCCAAGTATCACAAGTCAGAAGGAAAAGCACCAGACTGCTCCACACGAGTACCTGAGCCAAGACTAAAGGCAAACGTTGCTCACAACACTCACCAGCGCGTTTGTACAACAGCAGTACAGGTAACACAACACTCCACAGAGCAGCACTGCCAAGGGGCACTTCTTGTGAATTACAACCATTTGTACCAATGCGAGCACGTTGAAATACCATACAAAAATACACAGAAGTGTTTCTTTAGCAGGGGATTTGCTATACAATGCACTTAAAGTCATGCACACTTCAGTAAAAAAAAAAGACAAAAAAAAATTGAAGTACACTCTGCAGCCAGGGAAACCGCCAAACAAAACAGGAGTATCCCAGAGTAGCTCCCAATCAAGTTGCCCTCAACTACAATAAAAAAGTATCTAAATGCAGTTTTTAAAGGCTATGAGATTTCATCTTTCAGCAATTACAACATCATCTGAAAATGTCTCTTCTCCAAGGTTTTCTCAGCATCTCACAAGACAAGGACTTTGCCAAAGTTTATGATACATGACATGATCTGTAAGAACTTAGTTCTTAACATTTTTATAAGCACAACAATTTGCTATAGCATTATTCAAACACTTATCGATAAGATCCTGCCAGCATCTCTAAAAACCTGTAAATATTGAGTTCATGTACAACATCAGATTTATGGTAGCTACATAAAAACTGAAAACAGAGGAAGAGTTAGACTGCTAAGACAGACTGCTTGAGAAATAAGATTTCCCCCAAAATTACATATGTTTTCTTCAAAGTTTTAAGTCCTTTTACAACCAACAAATCCTTCCCTCCCCACTAATTAGCCAAACCAGGTATTTTGGCCAACATTATTCTGTCTTTGTGCTTGAAAAAACAACTAAAAGGTCAGTGGGGAATCAAGTTACACAGTTTCTCTCGAGTTATCATCATACATAAAGGCCTTAAAGGTAGTTCTACCTTCTCAAGGGTGTCAATACTGGAACTCCAGTGGCTAGAAAATCACCAATGGTCAGGAGTGCTGAAACATCACCACAAAATAAAAAGTGAGGTGACTGGAATGTGTTTAAGCAGCAGGGAAGACACCAAGACTGTGTGTTCCATGTTGTGCTCAGCAGCAGCAGCAGCAGCAGCACTGTGGCACCCAGACTGAAGTTGGAGCTCAATGAGGAAGTTTACCAGCTCTGTGACCAGCTGATGGGCAGTTGTTTGTGTGCATGTCTAAATCCCCCAGTACAACAATACGCTCTGAGATGGCATCACTTCCCAAGGTTCAGTGCTATGTGGTGCTAATATGGGAGGGGGGGAAGTCAGAATTTGGGGGGTTTGTTCAAAACACACGAAGAATCCTCTAGAGATGAATAAGAAAAGCCAGCAGTGGCTTTTCCTGAGCTATTTGTGTTAAAAATATATGTAAGAAATCCTTCTACTATACTAAAACAAGAATTTAAGATCTTAAGTATTTCTAGTTTTCTTTAATGAGTTAGGATAAAAAAGGGTAATTTTTTTTCTCCAAAAAAGGGAATCTACATGTGATTTTTCAGGGATTTACATGTGAATATTTTTCCTAAAAAGTAAAATTTAGTATTCAAAACTTCTGGAGCCTTAACACAAACAATCAACCCTGCCTCGGTCTAGTTTTCTTCTCACACTGGTGAAGATTTTGCTATTTAATGGCTTAAATACAGTATTTTGCTTAAACTAAAATTAAGAGGTTTTTTTTTTGATGACTAAAGAGCAAAATGTTTAAAAACAATTTGACACACAGACTTCAAAGCTAAGACAGATATCTGCAACTAGTTTTCCTTCCTTATTTTTCTTCTGGTCACAACAGAAAGGCTTGAAAAATTCAGGTCAGCTAAAGCTGACTTCGGTTGGTGTGATTCCAAACAAAAAAAATGCTGTACTTGTCATAAATCTTCATTTCTCTAAGTGTAAAATGGGGTCAAAATAGTTTAAACCATATTCCCCAAAATCATGTTTCAGTATGATCCACACAAGTATTTTTGGTCAACTTCAAAAATCAAATATAAGGCTATGGAAGTCCACAGGCTACAGTTAAGAGTGTATTCATTTACTAGTTTAAGGCACAGTATATATATAGTTTGTTTTTTTTTTTCCTCTAGAAAGCTACAAGTTTGAAGTCACAGTGAGGAATTTCAGTTTTGGTCTGGCACTCTAATTATATGTGTCCTGTCTACACCTGTAGACTTCTGTAAAGTATTCCAGCTGTCAGGTGCTGCAGTCTCAAATTCCGTTTCCAAAATCAGCGTGGAGTAGGTGGAAAATACTGAAGCCTGAATTGATCCTAAAATAGTGCACTTAGCCTTTTGTAAAAATAAACAACACACTTGCACATTTGATACTTAGATATACCCTGAAATTATTTAAGTTGGAGGGGAAAAATAATCTTGGCTGGTAATTCAACAAACAGAACAAGTCTACAGGACTTCCTGCTGCACTTCCTCCCAGGTCAGTCCCAGTTCCCACTGCTGAGGGAACATTCTGCTTGGCACTGCAGGGCAGGGACACTGCAAACCAGAGAGAGCTGCCTGTGCAAGGAGGGCCTGCAATGATGTGCCACAAAGAACAAACAGGATGATGTTCAGCACTCCTGGTTTTTAGAGACAAAGTCAGCTCTGACACCACACAGTCCTACAGAATCCAGAGCACAAGCTGCCAGTAACTGAAGAGAGGCAATGCTTACAAGGTTTGTTTATGACAGCATGAATAGCAAAATCTGTCTACATTTAAGAATGCAGAAAGAAACTTTAAATCTTAAGAAAATAAAGTCAGAACATCACAGCTCAGATTTTCATCCCACAAGGCAATAAGCACATATTTGAGGCAGTTATGTGCTTAGACACCTGAAAAATTGAGGGCTGGGCAGATTTGCTTAAGTAAGAGCTATGGAATTTTCTCTCTAAATGCTTAAAATTCATTTTTAAAAGCAGCAGTGTCTATTAATAAGACAAAGTGTATAATTTTTACTTGAGTCTGAGGATAGATGAGCTGATTGAAAGCTTTGAACACATTTTCCCATAAATAAAAATATACATCAGAAAGTATAGTCTTTACAAAAAGTTTTCAAATTTTTTAAGACTTTATGGATTCTAATATTCTTATTTAAAGTTCTGGCTCTAAAAAAAAGGTAGAAATTGTACTTTGAAATAAAAAAATGGGCTAGTTTTGAATTATTCTTCATTGTCACACATTTCCTAGAGGCTATACAACAGCAGTATGTAGCTTTAGTGACAAAAGTATGTCTCCCCTAAAGGAACAGTGATGAAAATTTTATATTTTACAGTGCTAAATGCTTACAAAAGCTATACTGATTATCTCCCAGAAAACAAAGAGATGCAAAAAGTCAAAGCTGTAAATTAAGTGAGAAACATTCACCATTAAAACATTAAATGGATAATAAGCACTAAGAATTCAGTCTACTTTACAACTAACAATTTTCTAGTAGCTTAGTGAATTAGAACAGCAGCACAATTCTGTACAGACTCTACAACCACTTCCAAAAACATTTTCATAGCTCAGAGTATTAAAGGTCAGTAAATGGCTGGTTTTATCTCAGTATAAATACAACAGAAGTCTAAACACACTCAGCCCTGTATTGAAATAACTTGATTCAAATGAAAGTTTCTCAAAGGTTTACATTTATTAATGGCTGCATAACAGACTTTATTCTGTGCTGTCAGATGGATCAGATTTATCAGATGTCAGAACACCAAGCGAGTTCATCACTTGTTACTGGCACACACATGGAAAATGAGATGTATCAAACACTGACATATACAATGCTTTTGAGGTTAAATGTCAATACATTTTATTTTATTAATCACTGACTTTAAAGTTAGTCCAATTAGCTTATAAATGAAAAATACACTTAGACATACCAGAAGTCTCTATGCCTTCTACAATGTATTAGTACTGCACTGCTTACAGTTTTGTCATTATTCATCTATTTGTTTTGAAACGTAGCAAATTTATATTAAGGAATGATTTGCTACATGAATTAGGTTACTCAAAACCAAAATCAGGGCAGAACTCTAAATGTCAGAAGTAATATTAACTTAAATTCCAGTTATGGCAGGTTTCTTGGAAATAAAACATACAAAGAAACCTCCCACCAAAACCCCCAAACCAATCCTCGTTCAACAGGATGCTGAAATGTGACCCACTGCAACTTTTAAATCACAAATAAGATTAGCTTTGGACAACATTAATTCACTCAGTTCCAAGGTACATTTGGTAATTCCAGTGAAGATGTGAGTTTTTCCTTATCAGACATAGAGACTTTCTATGAAGTGTTAGCTACACATGTCATTGCAGCATGATGAGACTGTGAGGTACACGTTTGATGACATCAAGCAGAAAAGATTATAGACTTCCAGAGTAAATTCAGGGTATGAAGCTATCAACCAAAAGCTTCTCATTAAATCTCTCCCTGTCAAAGAAAGATTCTGCTGTACCAGAAGTTAGTGGCATTTAGTATTTTAAGTTCTTACCCTTTTTCCTCATTGTTTCTGATAGCTTATAAAAATTATATTAGATCCACATAAATAGTTTTTATTTTGAATGCATCCTGAGGTCTAAACCCTTACAATTTGTGCCCTGATCTCCTCCCATATAGTCTAGATAATCTAAAATATGAAGAATAAAGTGGAATTTTAATGTAATTAAAGGCAGTAAGAGACATTAAAATGTATTTGCCAAAAGCTGTTTTATAAATGCAGCCCACTCATAAGAACAGATATTTCAGTAATATTTACATCTCCTTATATATGCAATTAACAGTGTATGTGTGTATATATATATATATATGTGTGTATATATATATATATATATACACACACATATATAGGGTTATCCTATATTTCTGCTGAAATGATAACTGAAGAGTGGCAGAACTATAGATTCACCTAACAGAAGCTTCTTGTCCAAAAGTAACAACAATCATTGTATTTTACCTGAAAAACAATCTCAGACTGTTACAAAATCTAGTTCTTTTCAGAATGACAAGTAGGATAATTCATCCTCTCTTAGAATGGGATGAATTCTAAGACTTGTTCCAATCCTATTACCATCCACTGATTGTATGGCAAATCTAATTGGGATTAGACTCCTAATCCGGCCAACAACTGAAGTTGTCCAGTCCACGATCACTGCATGATCCAGACACACATCCCTGACAACAGTTTAAATCTATTAAATGGCACACAAGGCATTTCAATTCAAAACAGGAGTAAGACTTCCCCTCCTTTCCCCAGTAAAGCTAAACCATCTCTGAGAAAAGGGAGTGTTGAGGGAGATGTGAAAAACTCTTGTCATCTGGGATTTCAGGCTCAGAATTATACCTATTCCTGCCTCCAACTTGAAAATCAGGCAGGAAAATACACAAGATACCAGAACCCACTTTATGAAGAGTGCTAACAAACATCAATAGAACTCCAGCTAAAAAAAAATCATTAAATAATAAAAAAAAAAGGTATTGTCCTATGCTGCTGTAATTCAGTAGGTTTCACTTTATGGCATATTTTGAAAGCTATCAAATACTGAGTCTGTTTAATTTCCAGCAGTTCCAACAAATGGATTCATGCAGAAAGAGCCTGTTAAGGTGGGAAAACAAAATCAAAAGTAAAATAGAGTAGTAAGCCAAATGGACCACGAAAGTCAAGGAAAACTGTCTTCCACAGAAATCAGATCCTGCATATTTCACAGCCCTTTGCCAGCCCTAAAGCAGTTCTGCCACCAGCTTTCATTCACAGCCATTTGCAAGTACAACAACTCTATTCTTCTATGTCTGCACAGCAATTTCTCATTTAACCAGCTGGTGCATTTGACTACAAGTACATTAAATCAGACAAATTATCTTATATACATATACTGTAGCATACATTTGATTAGAAAATATCAAGATATAATCTATTCAAAGAACTTTTCTGATTTACAAACACTATATATAATCTAACCTTCTATTTTGAAAAGGTTAGGACTAGAATACCAGCACATAGATTACTGATAAATGTGACAGTGTTTTGGCTAACTACAATACCCTTACTCAGTTACAGCACTTTTAATGACTTACTAGCAAGTTGAACTGCTGACATGGATATAAGCAAACAAAACACACTTCTTTTCTGAAAGAAAAGTGGCTTTCTTCATGTTTATCCTTTATTTTGGAAAGTCACTGTGTGAATTGAGTCTTTCCAGCCAGCTCAAAAGAACTGACCCTAACAACACATTAGAAATAACTGAGGCACTTCAGGCAAGATTATTAAGATATGATGGAATTAATGGGTCAGGCTGGCTGCACTACTGTATCAAGAGTATACTTGATTGACTGTGAGCAGCAGATTTCCTCTTGGTATTCCTATAAGATGACTGAGCTGGTCTGGTATTTCCAGATGAAGGTAACAGGTATCTCAGACATAGCAGAGACAGCTAACACAGAAGCAAGTAGTAAGCTCATCTCTACACAGAATCTGTACATCATTTAAACATAAGGACTGCTGAGATTTCTTCTGTTGGCAAAACACATGCCCAGGGGACAGAATTCCTTACCCATAGCTATTGTAGGCTTTATTATAAATGGCAGTCACTGTAGCATCTAGGCACTAAGATAAAATTTATACAGAGCTAATAATTATGGTCCGTATTTCCCACTACTACTGAGTTTGCCCACATACAGAAGTTAGCACTGTATGGCAGGATAGGGGTTTGCAGGGTTGTAACTATTCCATATTCATTTATGTACTGGCATTTATTAGGAGATGGTTGATTCTCTGTTTACAATAGGAAAAAGGCCTGCTTTGTCTACTTAGAAAGAGTGCAGCAACTGCACTGTTAACTCACACCATATCTTGCGTTTGCTAGCTTCTACATATGGACAAAGTCCAAGGATTAATTTCAAAATTCCAGAGAAAACTGACAATGTTTTAAAACAACATTACAGCAAATTGTTTATGAATCTGCTGGTATTCTTCCTGAATAGAAAGCTACATAGAATACTGTTGTCTTCTCACTCTCACAAAAAGTAAATGTGTAAGACTTGCAATAATCTCACAAATGTTCAACTCACACTGATTGAACAAATGATTTGATAGAAATAACAGTTCTATATAAGCAGTACATTCTAGTTTGTCTAGACACAAATGTGGCAGCTTTTGAATTTAACATAAAATAATTCAAAGTATACTTGGCTGTGTGGTTTTTTGTGATAGTCACAGTGTGCTTGAAATGTATTGAGTTTTAACCAGCATACTTTAGACCTGCAAGAGATGCAAGTTCAGAACACAGAGACTGCATGGCACAGTGAGTAAAAATGTCTGTTTTCACAAAGCAGTACAGTGAAATACCAACGTGTCTACAAGGCAGAGTATTGAGATGTTGCACTGGTATGAGTCATGTGCTTATACACAGTTAAATCACTCCATTTTCAGAGACATGAAATAAACACCAGGAAAAGTTTTCTAAGCAACATTAATAAAACAATGATTTTTTTGTAAAGCATTCACAGTTCTGTTCTCTTTCCCACATAATGTAAACTACTGATCATTATTAATTTAGGCATTTCTGTGTTGCAATTTTTCCCATCTCCAGTGTTAAGTTTCTAGGGTGCATTGTCCTATATAGAATGAACGTTACACAAAACAGCACAGCACATGTAGAAGAAGAGAAAAGGTTACAAAGTGTGGGACTCTGTATAAATGCATTCGTCCAAAGGCCAGCATTGCAACAGACAAAGGGAGTGGAACTTTGGCTGCAATCTTCAATAGTTTACTGTAAGAATAGAAAGAAGAAAAATTATCATTTTGTAGCCACATATGCAGAAAGCATGCAAATGCTATATTTCATTTTCCTTTGCAAAGTAATTTGTATTTCAAGGCTTTGTTAATCTTTAAAACTGAACAACTAGGTGTAATATGCCATAAAAATTGATGCATAAGGAAGAGAAATTATTCAAAAATGTTAATGTCATTACAAATATTAATTTAGAAATTTGTTCTCTGTACCATAGGAAGACTTAATGGTTTAGATCACTTGAGATAACAAGTGATCTAAACTGATCAAGAGGATAAATGACATTCATTATTGTTATTCATGAGGCACTGACTAATTTCATATCTCAACAAGAAATATTCTGTCAGCAAAACCAAGTTTTCAGAACTTCTTAATCCAGTAGAGAACACATTATATTTCTACTCCCATAAGGGAAGCTACAAGAACATAACTATAATCCTGTAGAATTCCCTTTACCTTGTACTTGTCTGACAATAATAGCTCAATTTATTTGGATTCTGTGACACTTGAAAGGATTCAATGAATCATGAGTTAAAAAGCCACATTTCAAGAAATTGTTATGCAGCCAATTGCTTAGACAGCATATAATTCATTTATTTCCATGAGGCAAATACAGGGGATTTTTTCCTCTTAACTGAACTAGAACTAGAGGTTCTTGAGGTACTTTGCACACATTTTAGCTCATCTTTTAGACTTAACCATATGAATCTCTATATATAGAGGCTGAACAATTACAGCATAAATTAAGTTTTACCACACAAATGGTAATTCACAAAGAAGCAGGAAAGCAAAACTAGAGACTGGGCTACAGTACCTTGATTTCACTTCAGAAGAACTCGAATTCATTAGAATTTCTAAGATGCATACGAGGATAAGAGCTGTGGGTCTACAGGGATCAGGATCAAGTCTAACATTGTACCTGCAAAGAAAGGGTTTAAAAAGCACATCACTTCCAAACTAGGCTGCCAAATAATATCCATGTGCTGATGACAAAAAATATACATGAAATCTGTATGGCATCCCTGCCTGATTTTAAACCCCTTCTGAAACATTACTTTCTTCAACAGATCACCAATTCACTTAACATCTATTTACACCACAATACAAACCAGACAGGATAGAGAAAACAATAATAATTAACAGCAGTCTTTAAAACTGTAAGGTAACTAATAATGTAAAGAATCAAACATCTATAATTTTTATTCTCTTCAAAGGTTCCTGTAACTTTCTTCCACCTTAGTGTCAATTAAGAATTTACCTGAGATTTTTTAACCAATAAATTAAAGATGGCAAGTTGAGCAGCACAATCCACGTGAATAAATTAAGGACTGTAATGTGCATCTTAAGACTGTTAACAGCTTCAGCAAGTGTTTTACTGTTGGAAGGAGACTGTGGTGCTTCTGGAACGCTGTCCACTAAACTCTGGGCTTTGACTGTGTGTGTACTGGAGTTCTGTGAAGTTTCTTTTGAGAGGCCTGAATTCTGGAAATGAAAGACAAAAGTCACAAAAACGTGCACAGGCTTGTAAGAACCCATTCAGGGGATTTAGGAAGATATCTGCAATTTATGCCTCAAAAAGCCACCAAGAGCAAAGTCCAATTTTAAAGTATCTAAATTTAACCAGAAATTTCTCATACACTAATCGTTTATATGTCTGTGGAAGAAAAGAATGGAGACTGTAGATGCCCTGACACCAATGAAATGGAGTTCCTGGAAGGGGGAAGAACAAAATAAAAGGAGTAATAAAGCATGGGGGTG
The DNA here is from genome assembly GCF_031753505.1 of Anomalospiza imberbis. NCBI lineage: Eukaryota > Metazoa > Chordata > Aves > Passeriformes > Viduidae > Anomalospiza > Anomalospiza imberbis. The sequence continues at coordinate 28,593,131 of NC_089687.1, read as the reverse complement.
AAAAATCACAGATGATCATTCACAGGAAAGATATAGGAAGTAATGCAACTGGGAGTAAAATATTACCTGTAGGAATAAATAGCAAAGATTAATGAACGAGTTGGCAGATACTAACTTCCAGTTACAGAAAAAAACCCCACAAATGAAACAAAATATTATACAGAGATGAAAGTAGAGGATTTTCAACTAAACGCACGAAAAATCCACTCAAAGAAACCCAAAGAAAACTTTCAACAACTTTTTGTGTCAGACTTTGTTCTATGTTTGCAAAAAAGAGCAGGTAGTTATCATATGCTGTTATCCACACCTGCTTACATCTTTGATCCTACACTTTAAAGTAACCCAGAAAATAAAGTTCACACTGCTGCAGTCTCAGTCCATATTCGTCCAATAAATCCTATTTGTCATCTCTGGACTAAAAAAAACTTGAACTGCACATGCTACCTCTCTAGAAAAAGCAGTTTTACCTGCAGCATAGATTATTACCTAGATTTTTTTTTTTTTAATAAGCCATGTATAATTAAATACCAAAATTTAGACAAACACTGTTAATCTGTGTGTATTCAGAGACAGTTTCCTTCTTAGATGACAAGTTCACATTGCAGAAACTTTGAGCAGCAGCCATGTGTGATGGAGCAGGCTGCTCACGGCCTGGCTGCTCTTTCACATCACACATGCAGCAAGTGAACTACAGCTACACAGTCAGTGTAGCACAACCTAAGAGTATCAAGGCAGAAGTTTGCCAGACAACTTTTGGTCACAGTTTGGAACAGAAGCAGGTAACAGACTCACCCTGTTGTGCATGATTTGCTCTGCTCTTACAGTTACATGCAGTTTTATAACCTGTAAGACAAGCAGTTGCTTGTTTAGTAAGGATTCTTCACACAAAAGCTGTAGTACAGGAGAAGAAATTGAGGAGTCCTTACTCTTCAAGGGAGCTATCAGTCTTTGTTTTTATAATATTGCCTAGCTATAAGTTAAAATTTTCAATTATCTGCATTGTTGTAGTGGGCATGTGGGACCACACATTTCTTTGTAAGAAGCATTAACAAAAGAAGAAGAAAAATTCTACAAGATTATGACACTGATAAATTAGAAATACCCGTTTCAAGTATGAGAATAATAACTTTCTTTTATGTATGAAAAAGGGTAATTTGGATTTTTGTTTTTAACTTGGGGTTAATTCAAAGCATTTAAAATTTTCAATTCAGTTACAATTACAAAATGTTTAGCCTTTCAGTACCTTGAACAAGTATTGAAGATAAATAATGAGTACAGCAAATGCACCACAAGTGGTCCAGCTAACCAAAGCAAGAGATATCATCCCACAGAGTCTGCTGGGTGTAATCAACTTATCTTTCTGAAGTTCAGTAGGTCTAAAAAAAAAAAAAAACAGAAAACAGAAACAAAACTCCTGTTGTATTTCTTCCCAGACATCAATTTCTGCTTGCTTTCAAACCCAGATGTCTAAAATCATGTATAAATTCAATCTGCCCAGAATTCAATATTGCCCAAGCATTCACACAGAAGCAAACAAACAAAAAAACCCCAAACTGTCAGGATCAAAGTCATCTAGAAGAGCATAATTATATAGCATCACGTTGTTTTACCTAATCAGAGTTAACCATAATGAAGAGAAGAGTCTCAGAGATGTAGAGAAAAATACTCCACTCCAGTAGGCAATGCCTGTCCCAAAAAGAAATAGAATCAGGGACACAAGGGGGAACCATGCATCCTGACTACTCAGTACAGCAGCATCCACCTCTGGTAGTGACAGTGATTCCCATATCTCTCTAAACCAGTTAAACCTGCCAAAAACACGAAAGCAGTATTATTTATCACTTCCAATTGCTCTTACAGTTAGATATCTATCATCTATTCCTTCTATTACAGTCTTTCAAGCAAAATAACAGTCAGGTGTTTACAGTGACTACAAATAAAATAATATTCCTCCCCAGCAACAGTTTTACTGAAACTTCTGCTTTGGAAACTGCTTTAAACAAATAAACGATGCAAACTCACCCCTGCAGAAACACAACAATGCTTATAAGAGGTTCTACTTTGTAGGGCTTTGCTGCCCTAACTAGTTCGAGGGAGAAGTCTGAACACTGGCCTAGGATCAGGAACAGAGAACATTGGTAGTTACTGTCATGAACTTCAACAAACATCATCCACAACAAAACATAAATTCAGTCAGTGATGAGTTGACTTGAAAACAAGATAACCATGTCTCGTATGAGTACTGCAAGGCCCTTCTCCACTGGAGACTGCAATTTAAAATAATAAAAGATTTTGCTACAACACAACCTTGAAGAACTACCAGCTAAGAAAAAATAAAAAAGAAGAACACAGATCCAAGTATTTCTATAAGTTGAATGATATTTAGCTTGAAAAATTCACATCTAGCTAGTCTTTCATCAATAAACTCAAAAAGCAATTTCTCTAAAAACACTTGTGACAGAGAAAAATATACAGATTTTTAGAAAGCTACCTGTTGATCTCAATGTGCTCAGTTGTCCTCCATAAGTAAGAAGAATATTAGAAACAATATAGACTGGAAAAGCACCAGCATGGAATCTTACTATCTGAAAGACAAGGATAAAGGGATAACTTCACGTCTATCTATAAAAAATATATTTTAAAAACACATACACAAATATTATCATGAAGCCAGAATGATAATGAGATTAGAAAATCTTTTAAGAAAGATCCAGTTTCTTATTTTAATGCATATTTAATAATCTCCAATAGCAATTAATGTTATAGATGGAAAATACTACAATCTCTCATGAGCAGCTAATGAAACAGGTTTGGATAAATGATCTAATTAGAAACAAATGGGGGTTTTTCCCAGTCAAGAAAAGTATGAAAAAAATGAAGTATCACATTCCAGTAAATTAAGTTTAAAACTATTTAAAAGCTACTTTCCAAGCGAAATCTGAATATAGTTATATATGCCTTTAGGCAAAGAACTTTTGGAAGCAATTACATGCATGTATTAATTGGCTTCCACTCTCCCAGGTCATGATTAATATACCAAGAGCCGACAAATTCTCTTAAAATGACAACAAAATGAAAAATCCCTGCTCTAAATGTATACATTCACATAGAGAATCTTGCCAATTTTATTCCTGCACTAGACTTAGGTGCTTGCAAATTAATTACTCTTTAGATCCAGAGAACTGCAGATGGCCAGTCTATTTTTACTGATCCCCATGTCGAAATGTATTCTTCATTGATAACCAAAGAAGATTTCTTGAAAAGGAGCATATGGACCTACTTAGACTTTTTCCCCCAACTTAATTGATGCCAAATGTATTTTAAAGTTTTAACACCACTGACTCATCAGGCAAGAAAGTTAAAGTGACCTGCAGATATTGAGCTCACCACAAAGCCACATACTCCACATTTACAGCAGCTCTTTAGAGCTAGAGAGCTTTTCTGCTCCTCTGAGGACGGGGGCCTGACATCCATCCGGGAGATATCCTTGCCAAGGGAAAAAGTTGCAAAATGATCACTGAATAGTGCTCCTCTTGGCAGTAAGAAGGAACCTGATGTACCACAGTAAGGAAGGGAGGAAGTAAAAATTTCTATGGATGCTACTGGCATTAAAAAAAAAGTTTAGTATTAGTTTTTCTTACTTGCCCAAGAACCTGTAGAAATGATGTCTTCAGAATTACCTTGAAAAAAAAAATATTGCTTCATATAATGGTAAGCATAAGTACAAAATACTTTAATTTTTAAGAAGTAAACTTAAGTTCTAGAATACAGCAATCCCTCAACTAAAATGTACAACACCTTACTACTGACAATTAAAAGCAAATGCTTTAAAGTTTTAGAGTCCAACTTTCAGTACTAACACAGCTGTTGCAAAATACTTGTAACAGACACTACATGTTAAAAAGGCCAAACAGCCCACCTTTAGATTTGCTTAGTATTTATTTAGATTAATTAGCTATGGTTTAAAAGACTGAATTATGCAAAAATTATCCAGCAACGCAAACTAGCAATAAAAAAAACCTGCTTTACTCACTTCATACTGACAGTCAGGGGAAGAGTAGATGTTTAACTCTGGAAGGCTGCTGTCACTGTGAGGCTGAGCAATGTGCAGTTTGGCAGAAATCTCAGCAAGAGATGGAACTCTGAAACAGCAACTTACATGGTCACTGCTGTCTTTATAACCAAGCAGAAAAACCAAATGTGTCTCAGTCTTTAACAAGTGCACATAAAGCAGATCTACCACACCAAGTGTCACCTCAAGCTGTGAGCAAAATGATGCAAGGAACTTGTTTATCCTGTCACAGAGAACTACATAACATCCTCAGTTCCCTCTCCTCTGAGCTGTCCTGGGACATGGCACTAAGGCAAGCAGACAAATTCAGTGAACACACTGCCTCATAGAGCATGCAAATATGGTGCGTGCCAGGACGGGAAAGAATATATCCTCAAGAATACAATTCAGTTTCCTGCAAGTATTATGCTGCTGGAAAACACAGGGGGCTGGAAATTGTGAGGTATCTTTCAGACTTCTAAAATAAACTAGAAATACAGTTTTCCAACCATCTGAAATCCAGTCAGGTTGTTCAGCTTCGTAAGTGACAAATGTATTTCAAGCTGTATCATTTGATTTTGTCAGGACTATGCTGCTGAAGCAAACATAGGGCTGCTGTATAATCCAAACCCTGGCTTCCAGGATGAAGCCAGCATCCAGAGCAGCCACAGTTCTCCACTCATGAGAAGGTCAATGACTATCCTGAGAATTTCAGACCAGCATATCTGACTTCTTTTACAGGAAAATTAGTGAGAACCATTAAGCAAACCATTAGTAGGTATTCTTATTCTAGAAAAAGTCAAAACATCTTTGTCAACAAGGGTAGAAAGCTAAATGAGGAAAAGATGCAGAGGCCAAACACTTTACACTGGAGAAACTGTCTCACGTCAGAAATAGTACCACAACAGGATGCAAATATTCTTAAAAAAACATATCAAAAAGTTATTAATTGGTAAAGTCCTTACTTCGCTACAGTTACTGAGTCTTCATATGACCAGGGGATATGAAGTCTGTAAACACTTGGTTTTCTTTCTGAAATGGAACAGCGTTAAAAAATACAAATTTAACTAAGAAGCAGATGTGGCAACTGTCTCTAAAAACTACAGGGCCAGTAAAACAAAAACACAGATCATTACACAGAATCTCTGGGCTTGCAGTTACATTGCAATGCAGATCAGAGCAGTTAGCAGCAAAATGTTTAAACTCAGGCTATTACAGGACAAGACAATGAGACAAATGTTTAAAGGAAGAACAGTTTTGAGAAGAGTTCTGCTTTTCAATATGAAACAAAACCTCAGTCTAATAAAATTTATCACTTTGTTTGAAACAGGGTCCTTTAGCAACCCATCCTGTTTAAGCTTATGTAGCTCAACATTCAAATTTGAGTCCCATTATCAGCAAATACAAATCCTAGCCAAATGTGCTTTTCTCAAGAAACACTTTCAATATAAGGCAGAATCCTGATGGAAATTCATCTTCCCTTTGCTGGGAAAGAAGAAAAACAAACATTTAAGGACTAATTCCTCATTTTCGTTGATCCATCCTTCTTAAAGTGGGAAGTGAGAGATATTAGCAGACATAGTCAAACAGATTATAACAGCATTGCCTAAACTCCATCGCATGAAAAGATTTTAGTTTCTACAAATTTTCAACAATTTTTTTTATAAATATGTACTTTAGAAGACTTCTATTTACCTTTGAGTGACTGGCAGTGACTGTCTATATAAATTTTGAAAGCTTGATATATCTAGAACACAAAAAACCAGAAGTCACTCACTTTTCTCCAGACAAACAGTGGTTACATTACCTTAAAAACTTAAGTAGCATTCTTACTTGGTTGAAGTGCTGGAGCTGTACATTATAAAGTAATCCAGTTGAATTTAATAGAATTTTGCTTGAAGAAAACCCTGTAAAGGATGTAATATTTTCACTTATTAGATAAAATTATCTGAGAACACACTACATTTTCAGATTATTTCTTTTCCAGGAGAATGACGTACTTTCATATCTGTTAGTCTAAATCCCCATGTTTCTCATTTCATTGTTAGCAGTGTTAGCTTCAGTGAAAAACAACCCCCAAAAACCTCCTGACCTGAAATTTTTAGGCAAATTTATTATCCAAAGGTTAGTTATATTAGTTTTCCATTTTTTCCAAAAGCAATATGTTATACTTACCAAATGAAAAAAGATGTGTTACAGGGAGCTGGACTGTTCTGGAATCCTCTTTGAAGAATTCACAGCCCAAAGTATACTGCAATTGAGGATATTAAAAACAGATCTAAACCCAAGCACAAGACTAGAAAGCCTTTGTACTTGCCAAATTACATTTCCCAAGTGATCTCTCCTTTATCTTTGCTTACCCTGAACATTGTGCATTACTAATTTCACTGCAAGATGCCTCTGTCACAACTATCAGAAGATACACTCACAGAAGAACATCACACTCACTTGTGCTGTGAACAGCTCCTTGGATCATGGATTAATATACCACAGACTGGTATATCAGAGACTGTATTTGTGTCACAGAAAGCAATGTCTGATCTGATTAGACTGGAAGTTCCAATTCAGTATTCTGCCATTTCCAGGACTAACTGGAAAGGTCTGCCAGATCCTGATGGCTAGCACATTAAGCCTCCCTCTTAACGGGATCCTGAGAACCCTGCATGCAAAGACATCAATCTCATTTGTGAGATTCAAACTGTTAAACTCTGCACAACTCAGTCTACTACATCATTTGTGGTTTAAGAGCTTGCAGAGATATCTGACCTATGCTTCCCAGAATCCAGGTGTGGTGCCTTCAATTATCTGTATTCTCTGCTAACCTGGGTAAGAGAAATGACCGTTCAAAGGTGTGAACATTCAGGAAAACAATCAGAGTACTAAGAAGAACAAGGAAGATTACCATTAGAATCTCCAACAAGAACTCTAAGAACTGATTTGAGAACTGTGGCTTTGTACATGTTTCAAGTGCTGTTCATGCCTTATTGTTTGGTATTTTATAAAAGTGTTTCTGAGCTTACAGAAGCTGCTTTCAAACCACACTACGCTGTGGGGTCTATGGTTTCTCAAAGTAACTTAGCACATATTTAATATACTTCCTTTTCCTCTTATCACAGCACCTGAAAGTGATGAATACACTAAGCAAGCAATTTCTGAATGTTGTATTTTTTTACCTTATTGCCAACTGCAGGTGGTACCTGAATGACAATGTGGGACAAAGAAGGATAGTCCAGAAGTTTCAGCATTACAACCTTAAAAAGAAAGAAAAAAGAAAAAGAAAGAAGTAGCAAAGCCATTACTGAACATACCCCTTAGCTTGCCCCTTGCCAGCTCCTAGTTGTCTACCTCTTGTACCCTCTTCCTGTGAAATACAACCTGCTCCAATGCTCCAAACAGAACAGCTCCTTCTTCTATGACTTGCAACCACCCCCTGAAGCACCTCTCCCTCCTCCAAGTCAGGTACCCACTTACCTTGGTGGTTGGAAGTAACTCAGCTCTCCAGGATAAATCAGCAGCTTCCAGGCTGTAAAAATTCATGCACATTAAAGGATGAGCATGCTCATTATGCAGCATTATGGCAGTGGATTAATATACCAGTTTCTCTCTCTCTCTCTCTCTCTCTGAATTAACATTTTAAATTGAGAAGAAATTTGGGTGCACTGCTACCACAGTAATTTCTCAAACTGCAGTAATTTCAGACAGTGCAAATCTTATTTGTGCAAAACCAAGCCAAGCAAAGCTCCAACTCTCATACAGAAGACCCGCAGCACATATTAGCCAAGCAGCTCAGACACAAAACGAAAACTTTTCATGAGTTAAAACTGCACTAGCACTGAATTACCATGCAGTTTTATTAGCATCTGTTAAACATCAAAACCACAATTTTTTCTATGAAAATATCTAAAATAGATAATATAAATAAAACAATTAATAGCTGTTAAAGAGTTTGCAGCAGTTCTAAAATGTGTTCATACACTGAACTGCAACACATCCATTTGGCCACTTCAGGTTTTGATTTTTTGAATACCAGAACACTGCTGTTTCTCTAAATAGTGTTCATGAGCTCAGGACAGCCCACAGCCAACACACTATTGTTAGATGAGGTTTTAGTAGCAGTCCTGAACTAGTAATGTGCACTTCATGCTGATCAAAGGTTCTACAAAGGAGCAACGGCCAACTTCTTGGATCAGGAAAAAGTAATTGTGACATTTGGATATCTGCTGGAGGCAAGACTCTGGCTGTACACCTCGGTGATCCCAGAACAGATAAAAACTCTGCTAGTTCAATTTTGCCTGGAAGCTTTCCCTAATTTGAAGGGTAGATTAAATTTACTTTGAGTTCATTTTACAAATTTAAGCTAAGACAATGTTTTAAATCTATTGTGTAATGACTGTCATAACAAATAAGCATTAAACCACGCACCCTTCTAAATACTTTTCATATGACAGTAGCAAATTTGAAGTAAGAATGAAAGAAAGATGCTTTAATCCACTCTTTTGAAGGCTCTGTGTGACATTTCATGTCTTTTGTCACAGGATTCTAAAGAAACAGAACGACAGAGTGGTTTGGGTTGAAACTAACACTAAAAACCATCTAGTTCCAACAGCTCTGCCATGGACAGGGACACCCTCTCCTAGACCAGGTTACTCAGGAGCCCATCTGCCCTGGCCTGGAACATTTCCAGGGATGGAGCATCCACAGCCTCTATGGGGGAGCTGCTCTGATGCCTCACCACCCTCACAGAGAACAACTTCTCCCTAATACCCAGCCTACACCTGCCCTGTCATTTTAAAGCCACTACCCCTTGTTGTGCCACCTCATGCCCTTGTGAAAGGTCCCTCTCCAGCTCTTGCTATGAAGGTCAAAAATACAGCTCCCAGAAGAAGAATACCACCTAATTTAAGGAAAGCTATTCTTTCCTGTTTTCCTGGTGATATAGAAAGCATGAATTATTTACAATAACGATTTTACTTCCAATCCCTTCCTACCAAGGATAATTTATAGGCTTTAAATTCAAACACGGTCTCACAAAACCCATTTGAATAAAGAACAGGAACTGTTCATACTCACCACATTGATGAATTAGTGTTCATGCAGCCATAAATCCAGCTACTTGTGTCCTGTAAAGTCAGTACCATAAAATACCACATTACCTGTGTGTGACTGCATTTATAAATATATTAAAAATACTGATTACCTGAAACAATGCAAGGGTTAAAACGAATGATAATTGAAGGACTGATATCATAATCTTGCAGTTACAACTGCAAAGACAGAAAGGTGAAGCTTTAGAGTGAATGGTGGAGGTTTCTAGGAACCATTTTAAATAATGCCAGTTTGCCGCCCTTTGTATGAATAAACACAAGGTTAAGCAAACAAACTTTCATAATTTCTCTTTCAAAAATTTGGCTGAATGTGTCTCAAGCTAAAAATACAAGAAATGCACATTATGGTGTTTCCTCTTCCTAGGAGACCACTGAGATGGTGCTGTCTCCTCATCTGCCTTCCATTCACTTTCTCTGCTTAGTGAAAGATCTCTGTAGCCTTTCAGGTTCACTTAAATTTTATTATGGGAAAGCAAACCTATGAACAGTTTGCTCAAACCAGAAGTATGGCAAAAACAGAGCAGCACTAAAAACAGCTTCTTCCTTCCAAACCATCAACACAGAACTGCACTAAATTAAAGGACACAGTAATCTAGAGCTAACCAGAAGAGTCAGAAAGAAAACATTTGAGGTTCAGGTGGCATTGAAGGTTTCAGATCTTGAATACTAAGTGTGACATGCTAAAACAGGTAGTACCTCTGACATGCATTAGGCTGTGATTGTAAATGGATGCAGCAATTTCAACAGCTGCTCATTAATTGTCTTAAAACTGCAGCAAATGGAAATTAAAAAGACACATCTTTACAAACAAACTCCAGACATTAAAGAAGTATTTTCTCACCAACATACTATTTTCACAGTAAACATGACTGTATGATATTCTGTGGCTTGCAAGAGGAAATGAGAAATATTTTCCATCAGAATCCTAAAAAAAAAAAAATCAACTCATTAGTAAAAAAAAAAAAAACCACAGAAACAGAAATGCCCCCCAACAAAATGACCAAAACAAAAACAAAAACACACAATGGGGAAATAGATTACTTACATTGTAAACTGAGTAAGTCCATTTTGAGTCTTTGACTGTAATCCAATTGAAAGCTCCTAAAAATAAATATTTCAGTATGCTGCACTGCAGGAACAATTATCCTTACATCCAAAATCTTGTATTTTACTGATCACCAAGGTCTTATCTCCTATCCATATATGGATGCAAACCTTATGTGCTTTAATCAACACTGAGGATTGCTACTGCTTACAATTACATGCAACAGTTATCATCAGTTACACAGGAAACAATAAAGCCCTAGGATCCTGTTACTAAATACTAATGGCAAAATAAAAACCCCATGGATCTTGAAACAAAATAAAGGTAACAAAACCAAATAAACCTACTTATATTCGTGTAATTATAGGGTAATTTTTCCTAATACCTAATTAGAATGTCTTTTGTTACAACATGATTTCTACTGCCAATTGTGCTATCATTGTAAACCTCTGATAAAAATCTAACTTCATCTTCTCTCCAATTCTTCATTAGGTAGTTGAAAACAGCAACATGATCCCCCTCAGCATTTTCTTCAGGGTGAAAATCCTCAGTTCTCTCAGCCTCTTTCCCCCATTTTCTATGCCCCAGGAACTGCCTATTTTGGTGGTCCTTTGCTCCACACTCATTTCAGGAGATGCCAATGCATAAAAGCATTCATGTAAGAGGCTGCCCAAAACTGGACACCGAAGTACAAGCTACAGTGGCACTCTACAATGTCTTACACTGAGAACATTGCTGAAATAAAATGGTTTGTGTAAAACAGTTTAGCTCAGTTGAGCAAAATAAAGCTTTGCCCTACAAAAGTTGTGTTTAGTCCTTAAGACTCTATGCAGTCAAAATCTCTCACTTTTAACTCTGCATCCTTAGGAAGGAACTTTACAAGGAAATCCTTAGCGAACGGTTCATTTCACCCTGCCATGTCATGGGAAAAAGGAAGTGACTGATGGAGCAGATCTGAATATTCAGGATTTCCATGAGCAGCACAAAACTACCACAATGGCTCTGCAACACCCATCCAATCCCTCTTGCAACCACTGTAGATAAGACTGTCCTTTTGACATCCAGCAATTCCCAGTTTCTGAGATTTTCTACTGGATAACCTGGTGTAAATATGGATCCTCAGAATCCAAGCTATATAAAAATGACAGATTTTTGCACCTACCTTTGTTAACCAATTTAATACCAAAATCAAATAAAAGCAGATTGCTTAGGTCTATAACCTGTATATTATTTTAGTTTGTCTGAAGGAGGACAAAGTGTATTCTGAAACTTTGTTAGTGAGAAGATTAACCATAAACAAAGCAGTATCACTGAATCCTATTCAAAAGAAAACTGCTGCACACCTGTGAGGTGTGTAAAAGCTTCAGGATTTTCCTCAAACATCTTTGCAGGGTGTCTCACAAAGTGGTGATTCAGTACAGACATTCTCTTCTTTGGATCTTCAGTTATCTAAAACAAGAGCACATTATCAATTTTTTACCAATGTGTGTGATTTAAGATCATCTCATGATCACAGCTAGCAATACAGTTTTGTGGGGGGAAGGCAGGAGAGATTGTTGCAAGACATTGAGCCTTTTCTGTTCTGAATGCAATGCTCTGAAATGCCATCTATGGTCAATCACTGCAATACAGAAAATCTACACATTATAAATAGCACAGCCAAAACTTGCAGAAGTTTTACATTTTCACCTACTCATAACACCAGGAAACCATTCCATTAAACTTTCTTTACAGACACAAATGCATTCTTCCTGAAATGACACTTAGGCCACAGCTTAAGAAAAATTCTCACATTTAGGCTAATCTGAGTTCTCACATCCAGCTGTATAGCTACACTGGGATTCACTTTTGTTTGGGGTTGGGATTTTTGTTTGTTTGATCGGTTTGGTTTTGCTTTTTCCAAATAGGCCTTCCAGGACTAATTTTTATCTATTCCACTTTCCAAAACTGTGGCCACTACAACTGATTTCTGAAAGTTTTACCCTCTAGCACAGTCAGTGCTGCAGAACAACTGCACTGCTCTTTTTGTCTCTCTAAATCACACATTAAAGTAAGTACATGTGAAAAATGAGGAGTCTGTCCCAAACAGCCTCAGAACACCCGAGATCCTTCTTCCTCTGTGTCTTGTACACATTGAGAGGTCAAATTCACAGCTACAGATCTAACAAAATTTGTTTATCCTGGTGCAAGGTGAACTGAATCTGCTGCTTTGTGGAAGAAATGTTCAGCCCACAGCTCAGCTATAAAGCATCAAGCAGTCAATAATAAAAACTGAGCTAACACCTTCTTATTTCTGACTCTTTGGTCAAACAACACAAAGGGATTTTTCACTGACTTGTACAAAATGGAAACTACTTTCTCAGCGTGACTTAGAATAATCAAGAAAGAGCTTTCTGTAAAATAGGGAGATATCTCTCCTGATTAAACATTCTGGGATGGAAGAAGAAAGTGCGATGGGTAAATACACAGAGATCACATATACAGACCTGCCTTGTGTTTTCATCTATGAGATCAAAAAAAGCTCTAATGGTTGCCAGGATCAGTTCTTTGCACCTAGAAGACAGAGTAAGTAAAATTAAATCTAGGAAGGAAAGATCCAGGGTGATAAAATTGGTCGGAATAGACTTCACCATAATATGAAACTGAAGTTAAATTATGGTAGACAGTGGTAACAGTGGAGAAGAGAGCTATGCAAAGTCAGTCAATTAACCTTTGTTCCATTATCTTACCACACTATGGAGAGATGGTCAGTTGAGGCCCAAGCTCTAGGCACAGCTGAGCTCTGTTTGGGTGAAGAAAACGGTTAAGCTCTTGTTAGTACTCAACATTCTACAATTATATGGAAAACTTTCCCCTCCTTATTTAAATCTATTTGCACAATTATTAAAAAGAACAGCCTTTATCTTAAGAGTTTCAGGGCTTAGGGTACAACAGAATGACTTCTTCAGTCACCCATCTCGCAAGCGCTGAAGCACGTGCAAGATGGAAATTATAAAACAAATTTACCAAACTATTTATGTTAAATAGCAAAGACTAAAGGTGAAAGGGCAGAAAATGGAGAGGAGGAAACTTACCAAAAATGTCTTCAAAGACTGCTTCTATGACTAATCTTACTATTTTAATAACTGATCCTAGCACATGAGAACAGCAGCATGCCAATGAAAGCGGCTGTTGAGACACCAAGGGCATCCTCACCATAAAGAACATCAGAACACCACAAAGAAAGACCTGGTCAGTCTGAAGCTATTACTTGCTTTAAATGGATTTCATGTATTACATTTTAGGGACTAACATTATCAAAAAAAAATCTCCCACAAATGGAGCTCATCAACCTACTGCTCAACACGAATCAAATAAACTATGAACTATTAATGCATCATTGGGAAGAAAAAACCAAACTGAACAATAACAACCACAACACAACCTCCAAAACAAACCAAACAAAAACCAGAAAGAACTGGTACCACTACTCCGGAAATCTCATGCAAAATTCTGGCCACCAGCACTCAAGAGAAATGAAAGTAGAGCAGATGCAGAGAAGGGTTACTAGGACAAAGGGAATGCAGAGTTAATCCTCTTAGCCTAGCAGGATCCCAGCTGAGCCTATTTATAGACAGCTTTCTGTACAACACTCAGGGAGGTAAACACCAGGGAATGACAGCTACTTCATATAACATTTTAAGCAGATGTCAGAAGAAAGGCATTTAAAAAGCTGGCTTCTGCAGTAAATGGAAGATGGAAATTGCAAATTTGCCACCTCCTTCTGAGTGTTTTCCAGCTTCTCCATGTAGGGAACAAGTTGATGGAGAGGGGATGGAACAACAAACCTCAATACTTTCTGATGACCCTTGATTAATTTTGAAAGGATAGATGCCTCAAATAGCAGAAAATTGGACTTGACAATCCTCTACATTCCTAAATTTTTTGAAAAAGAACAAATACAAAAAGAAGGTGCTATGCCACAGCTCTCTTTTATAATAGAACACTCTACTTCTATACTACACATTCATCTTTCCCCATATACACACCTCTTGCAAAAACATGGGGAAATAAAACCTGAGTTCTGGAACTGAAGAAGTGCAAGCAGGTGCTAAGAAGAAACAGTACCAAGTGACAGAGGATTCCAGTCAGTGCCACACATACTCCTCCAGTGGAGGCTCATTTAGAGTACATCAACTATTTTTGATTTTATAACCATACAGTATCCATACATTGTTCGAACATCCAGTATTTTCATATTGATTTACACTATGCTGCCCATATAGACACTGATACATGCATTACATTACGTTAATAACTATCTATCTAACACAGTTCCATGCAAAACCAAAAAAACAGTTTGCTTTTTTACCACAACAGATAAGGCACTGTCATGTTGACTCAATCTTGGTAGAAAAGCCAGTCCTGAATGAACTTGGTAATCTCTGAATCCTCCCGCCACAGAAAGGGTAGTTAAATTTCTTAATTCTTGGGCCTTTAGAATCCAGTGATTGTTTACAGCTGTATAAAAATCTATAAAATATATTAAAATCAATCACCATTTTCCCATAAGCCTATTTGATATTAAAAAAAAAAAAGCTATATAAACATTAACTAAAAGTTTCTGTAAGCCCCCTGGGAGACATGTGAGCTCAGATTATCACTTTTGATTCATGTAAGAGAGGAAAATTATTGTTTTAACCCAAAGAGGTAGCAGTTAGGAAAGACAGATACATTTTCTGTATCAGCTGAGCACATATATTGTTAGAATAGCAATCCATAGGTTTATTTGAAGGACAGACACAGATTTACTTGAAGCCCAGAAACAGTAAGTAAGGAAGAAGCATTGCACTGAAATCAATTGTAGGATGGAGAATTAATACAAGCACAAATAATCAAATTCAGTAGCTAAAGATAATCCATTCCTCTTGGGTGTCACAGAGAACAATGAAAATTAATGTCTGTTCCCTTTCCTTCACCAATTCCCTCAGTATCTACATGTAACAGCACAATTATCACTAAACACATATTTAATCAGTATAATTTAATCAAATCTAGCTTTTCAGGAAGTGTATAGTACATGCTCAATGATTATACTTTATTTTTATGCCACACTTATTTAGGTGAGGGAAAATATGATCTTTTTTGTAAATATTTAAAATACGTCAACACATCTATATTTACATTCCCACCTCTACAACCTCTGGGTATGAAAGACATTAAATTTAGCACCTTTTACAGAACTAATACTATCTCATTCGATAAAGATAAAAGTCATTACAGAGGTCAAGTTTCAAAAGAGGAGAAGGAAAAGAAAGAAAATACGTCATTCACTGGAAAGCTTACAAATTTAGTAACGTGCCCTACAACTTATTAAATTACAAATTACTGAGAGCTCCAGGCCTCGCACAGAAACTCAAGTCCACGTAATCCATTCTATATGACACTTGACTTTCTCTGAGTATCCTGGCACCCTCAACTACCTGAGTAACACAGGAACAGTTCCATTACAGTAAATAAAGCAGCACATTTTGCTGTTGATTTGCAAGAATCTCCCCACTAAAGCTTGAGAGGATCAATAAAGAAATACCATGTGATTAGACAAATGCAATACTCACCGGTAAGATATTTGTCTAAAGGCATTACAGGTGCAACGTGAGGTGTGGCTTGTGTAATGAGCAGGTTTATAAGTTCGGGCTTAAAATTCTTCAGAGTGAGCAATGCTCTTGCCACAAGACCACCCATGGAATGCCCAACTATTGCTACACTGCTCGGTGCAAATTCTCGATCCTTCAGCAAAGAGCAATCAGACACATCAGAAACAGATTTGACATTGAACTGTTCTTATCACCTGTAGATTTCCTCCCCCCTGGGTCCCCCAAATTAACTTACGGTCTTTCAAGGACAACATGAATTAGCATCAGCTTAACAAGCTTACAAACTGAATAAAAATTTACTTGCTACCTCATGAAAATGTGCTTAATATGAAGTATCCAGTGCAAAAGGAAATACTGTGTAGCCTGTGTAAGCTTAGTAAACTTAAGCTGATTTTAATTTCTGAAACATTTAGGAAGAGAGGACATCAAACTTTCCCAGAGAAAGCTTGATGTAATGCAATGAATATATATGAATATTTTAGTAAGCTACAGGTGTTTACATCTTTACTAGAAAAAGACATCCATTGTGCATAGGAGCATTTATCTAGAAACACAACACAGAACCTCCTTAAAGCTCTGGGATTGTCATAAGTATTAAAAATCCATTAAAGAAAAGTACTTCTCTATTGCATTATTATCACCTTCTAATACCTAGACACATTATAAAGTCTCCCTCCCCTACTCATCACTCTTCAGTTTTGCAGCAGGAAAGGCAGGCCAGAATTCCATTCCCAAATGGAAGTGCATTACTCAGCACGTGTCACTACTTACCTTGTACAACTTAAGAATTACTTTTATGCACTCATGCACAAACTTGGTCTGTCGTTGCAGGCTACCACCATACAATGCAACCAACTCCTCATTAAAGTTGACACTGAAGAAATTAAAATGATACTTGAAGTCAACATCTTCCGCTTTTCTAAGTGCAATGGAGCCAAGAGAACGTACTAGAAAAAGAAACCACATCAATTAGAACAGTCCAACAGTCACTGCTTAGCATCGCTTTAGCAGAAAACCATAAAATACATAATCAATTAAGAAACAAATACATTAAATCCATTGTTCACCTCAAGTAATTTATAAAAGACATTCTAAACCAAACCATTTATTTTCAGCTTACTGCTGACAACAGAGATATTTTATGTCAGGAACAAATTTATACACGGATCATGTTCCTCCACCTTAAGGCTGCTTTTCTCATCTCCTTTGCACCTTCTTAGTGCCTCCAGGAGAAGAAGGCATTCTTGATTCCAGCTGTAGAGGCAGTCCTACTGCTAAGGCTTTCCTAAAACTCCTTTGAAGGCCATCAACTCTATGACAGTATTCCCAAATACCACTAAGATAAGTATGGAGGATTGCAAAACCAAACCCTAAAGGACACTTGTCCATCTAAAACCTCAGGAGAGAAAATGTTCACTTTACAAGCTCTTGCATCTGACCTGTCTTCCCTGTCTAACCCTGGCTACTATTCAATACAGCCTTTTGTGTGCAGAATTGTCCCCACGTTTCCATGGAGACAATGCAGGATGGAAACATTAACAGCTGCAAATAAGAAGGCATGGTAGCAGAAGCAGAAAATAAAAGAGAAAGTCCCAAAAGTGCCTATATAAAATACCAAATGATGGTCATAAGGTCTGCCCAAATCCAGCACACAGGAGCAAGATTCTTCTAGGGTACGGGTTGAGAGAACAGCAAGAACCCTCCTTCTCAGATCATCTTTTACTCAAAGTCTGAATTTTGTACATTTTACAAATTTCATTTTAGTGCCCATGAAAGATGATGAATTAATATTTCAAAAGTGCCTGTACCACATCAAAAACTCCTGAAGGTTGGTTGTGAGTAAGCCTCTTCTTTCAACTCAAAGGACAAGAGGAAATGGCTTTAAGTTGTACCAGGGGACATTTATATTGGATCTTAGGAAATGTTTCTTCTTCAAAAGGCTGGTCAGACATTGGAACGTGCTGCCCAAGGTAGTGGTGGAGTTGCCATCCCTGGAGGCATTTAAAACCTGTGTACATGTGCCACTCAGGGACATGGCTTAGTGGTGAGCTTGGCAGTGCTGGGTTAATGCTTGCCTTCCATGATGTTAAAGGTCCTTTCCAACCCGGTTCTATGAAAATAACAAAAGCAGCAGCACCACTCTTCATTGCTTATCAAATATGAATATATTTTAAACAACTATAAAAATTATAATAGCAACACTTTCTATGCTCATCTAGGCATCAGAATAAAACTGTTACCTCACAATAAATTCTGAACAAAGAATTAGTGTGAATTAATTTTAACAAAAGCTTTGCAAAACGCACAGATGACGTATTGCCACTCTCCCTAAATCCACTCCAAAAGGAACATGACTAAAATATTTATTGTTCCTGTAGCATGTAATACTTCTACTCACCTAGTTAGTTTGTTCTTCAGGTATTTCCTTTTGATTCCTAAAATGCCCCAAGAGTACCATTCTATTTCCTGCATAGTGATGTACTGCCGTGTGTTTAGAGACAGCATTAATTCACAGATTTGCAATATTTGATGCACAATCACAAAAGTCCATATGGCACCTTTCATAACCATTATGTTTATAATCTTCTTTGGATGCTATTGTGCCTGGAAGTCTGTATGGGTTTTCTGAAAGTACTAATTGGTAAAATATTTTACACTGTTATAAGCTAAGCAAGTACATTCTCAAAAAACCCCAGCTCTCTAAAGGTTCTCTGAAATCAGGTATTTAATCATCAAGTTTAGTGCTAATATAAGGAAAAATTATCACAGGAAGAAATCAGGGCTCAGACTATGCTGCTTTTCCCCACACACACATCCATTTTCTAACATCATGAGAGTGTTATTTACTGTTTCAAAGCACATTTTAAGGAACAAAAATAACAGTCTGACAAACCCACACTGAAAGGAATAGCAGGCACCAAAGTAAACACTGAAACACAAAACTTGAGGTACCATTAGCTTTGGTATTCAGAAAAATAAAAATGCTCTAAAACATTAAAAGGATTTTAAGCATTAAGCATTTAAAGCATTAAAATGCTTTAAAACTATAGGGCAAGCTTAGATGATGCTTATTTCTATAGCACATAATTCCTTTACATCACAGATAACCGATGGTTCAGTTTCTCCTAATCAAATTCAGGTCGTGTTTTATTTGGCATTCACTGCACTAAGCATTGTTCAAATCAAAACCAACTAAATGTTTGCAATCAAAAGTACAGCAAGGGTGCAGTGCTGCCAGAGGACAGCATAAACTGTACTGTTCCTGGCTTTCAAAAGGCTTGCTCCAGAGAAACATTACAGCTTAACCATTCAACTGATTTCAAACAAAAATCATGTATGGTGACTGTCTGGAATGGAACAGACTCAAGATATGATCAACCATTGTGCCTCTGTCTGGTATTATTTCAAACAGAGAGCTACCAAATGCACAAATCTGAGAGCTTTTTTGTAACAAAGCTATAACTCAGCTAAACACTTACCTTGTTTGTAACTGCCAGCATTCCCAGGCAGAAAGAGAACTGGAATTCCTGTCAATAGGAGATTTTTGTTTTCTTCAGCATAGTTCCCTTCCCCATAGAGATACAGCTCATATGCTGGGTATCGTCTGGCTGTTTTCTTGGGTAATTTTATTTTCTATTGCAAAAATTAAAAAGAAAACAAAGACCTTGTTTATAGAGTTACAGACGGGAAAATACAGTGGCTATCCAGCCATTTAAATGATCTGGCATATGTGCCTGTAAATTACAGTCTAAAGAATAAAGAATGAAAAACTGGGCTTGGCTTTAAAAAAGAACAAATTAAAAATGGAGTATCAAACAAACTGTTTAAGTATTACTGGGCATAATGAATGGCTGCAGCTCCTTACAGGGATTACCTTCAACTAGCTTTGAAACCAACTGCAAATGAATGCAATTATGTATCTATCAAAGCTGCACAATTGTAAAGTAAATCCAGCCTTATAACACGGGGCAGGGAAAAGGAAAAAAAATGGCATGTCAAAACCCCACCAATTCTCCCAGGAGAGGAGAAGCTGAGACCAGAAACTGGGACACACAAGTGATGCTAACTATTCCTGATGCACCGGAATGGTTCTGGAACCCTTCCCAGTGCCATGGATCTCAGCACAAGGATACAAGAGCTAAACCTGGAGAGCAGTGGGATGTGGGTGACTGTCAGGTAACACCTGCTGCCTCAGGGGAAACCACAGATCTCCTGGGAATTCTCTTGGCTGATTTTTTACAGAGATGTCACCTGCAGTGGGAGTTCAAAAACCAGCAGTTACCACCTCAACACAGCTCAGCAGAAAAAACAAACCTGTGATGCTCTGAGGCTTTTTCTGTTTCCTTTCCAGAGCTGGCTTTGTGGTCTGACAAAACACCTGGTTCTGGAACAGCTCAAGGGCTAATGTACATGTCAGCTGCCACTTGACAACAAGAAGTAACCCCCTAACCTAGCACACATCTGATTCACAGGATTAGGATCCCTAAAGAGAAAAGAACAAAATCTCTTTGATCCCAAGGGCTGGGTGAGGATTAATCTTACACCAGTAAGTCAATCTCTTAGAGTCGTAAGGCACTGTCTTAATTAAATGTGTTCTTGTTTACTACTATCTAGGTTTAACACCTGCATATAGTAGGTTGGTTTATGATTCTGAGTTTCTAAGATACAGATTTTTAAAAAGTTTATGAGTGCAAATACACTCATTCCAATATTTGATAAATTATTTTAGAATCATGTAACAATTGAGAGAAAAATAAGATAATACAAAGATACCTGTATTAAGGTGTAAGTTATATTTTAAGGAAACACTTTTACAGAACAAGGTCAAGACTAAACTCAATTTTGTATCAGAAATCTCCTGTAAACACTCTCTTAATTTCTTCCCTGAAATAGAAGCATCTTTAAATCAAATAATTTATTGCTTTCTCTCAGTTACATCTACCATAAAGGTGATTTAGCTTTAATTCTGTGTCTCCACACTCCTTCCCTTCCCCTGTTCTTGTCTATCTCTCCTCAGCTAATGACTATTTTCTCTCCCCCTTGGCCTTCAAATTTTTTGGTATATTGGTTATTTGCAAACTATTTTCATGATGTTTTATATATATATATATTTAAAAATCTCTATTCCATGAGATGTATCTATGTGTGCATATTATTTACAGAATTTTAATTATCTTGATTCATTAACACAGTGTGAGAGTGTGAGTTAAATTCTTTCACTGAGAACAAGAAAATTTAAGCTTCATTCAAGGCTTATATCTTTATCCTTTGGTCTTTTCCCTTTCTTCATCATCTTGCCTTTCCAACTTCACTAACCTCACTGTCCCATTCTCACTCCTTTCTGCTGATCCTCTTGCAAAGGCTTTCAAAATAATGTGAAAAAACCTTCAGCAGTTCCCATTACTAAACTAAGAGTGCCATCAAGATGTACTTACATGACAGATCAAATCAACTGTTCATCCACAGAAACTTCCTGGTTCATTGTCTTCTCAAAAACTTTTATGGAACATAAAATTAACATGCTGCTCTTCCTTGGGGCAATGTCAAACACAAAAACCCACACAACCCATGAGAATTGTACTGTGAAAATACCGGGGGGTTGTTTTGTTTTTTTTTGGCAAATCACAGTATTTAAATATTATAATAAAATGGCAATGTATAAGTCCAAAGGAAAAGAGACACTCATGTTCCATGACAGTGGGTTTAAACTGTGAATTCCCAAGACACTGCTTATGTAATCAGTCGTAGCCAGCTACAGCAACTTTTTACAATGTCAGCGCAGGCTTTGTTTTTCATCCTGGTTCCGTAAGAAATTAGGTTTATGTGAACAAGTCCTCATTACTGACTTCTGACTCTCTTGCCAAGTACAGCTGAAGAGGACAAGGGCAGGTTGAATTCAAACACTGCAATTCTAAAACTCATGCAAAAATAGATGATCAATTACTAGGCGGACTGTGAGCTAACCCACACTGACAGGCACAAAAGAAATGAAAGTTCTTGTCTAACTGCTCAAGCAGATATTTGTTGTGTAATGTGATACCAATCCAGAAGTAAGAACAGGTCCACCCCAAACTCCCACCCCGGGATTTCCTAGCGAAGGCAGCACTACACACAACAGACACCTCCAACCATGAAAAGCCACTTGTAAAGCACAATACCGCAGCAAACCCAACGAATTCACCATTTGTCCCCCAGCCCAAAGTTTCCTGCACAGTAAAAGTGATTACACAGGAAAGAGAAATTCCAGAGGGCAACACAGCCAGCTGTGACTTTTATCTCCTGCATCTCCTGTGCACCTTTAAGCCTTGCATCCCGCCTAAAGATGCCTGGAGTTTATGCCAAAATGAGTAAATACAAAAGATGTGGTGGCAGACAAGAGTTTCAGGCACCCGCCAATAACATCACATGGATTTTGCCAGTAACTTTCTGTTGGCTGGCTTCAGATTGAAGCTGAAGTAGGTTCTGGCTGCCAGGAGATCTGAAAACTTGCTGCGTAGTATTTAAGTACTTAAAACTGCTTAAACGAATTTGTTCTACAGCACTGACAAAACAATCCCTGTAGCCATACCAAGTTCCTCTTCTGTAGGCTAAGATGGCTATATCAAGGTTAGCAAATAAAGGTTAACAGATCCAAAAATTAACCTTCTGCTTCATTACGAATTTAAACACTGAAGTTTTGCTTTGGATCTTCTTTACTGCGCAAGCCAGCTTGCAACCTACTTCTGAACTGTGTTATTGAGAATAATTACTATTTTTTCCAACATAAATTAGATCTCAGATAATGAAAAATGAAATGTTCAGAAGTCAACCAATTATGCTTTTAATGAGAGAAAATGCTGTACTATTTACTACTATCAAAAAGAGAAATAGTTTTCTAACAACTGCATGCTGCAGCATTAGCAGCGAACTTAAAAATACACATTCACATCCTTCCACTACTAAGCCAGAACAGTGTGTGGAAAACATCAGTTCCAGGAGCAGTCCTCTCCCGAAAACTGATACCAGGTTTTCAGAGAGACTTCTACAAGGCTGTTAGCAAAACAAGAGGGACCTCAGAGGGATTTACAAGCTCTCCCATGTATGTGGCGGGAAGCGCCACCTGCTCACCGAGAAGACTCAGCACCACTGTTCAACACTTCGAGAAATACACTAATAATCAAAGCTCAGTCCTGCGTCTTGAGACACGGGCTATTTCACACTACTGAGTCATGAGAAGGGCTGTGAAGTGCGAGGCTCGGCCTCCTGGGCACTGGCAGCGCCCAGTGCCGGCCCAGCCCCTTCCTCGGCCAACACCCGCGTGAGCTGCCAGGGTTTCACAGAGCCACACCAACTCCAGGCACCGGCAGCTGCGATCGCGGGCAGGTTTAGCACGGCGGCAGCACGAAACCCCGCTGGGTTACAGGTGCGCAGCTCTTCCGCCGCCCTCTCCCCGAGGGGCACCGCCACACGACGCGGGCACAGCAGCGCGTCCTGCCAGCCCCAGCTCACGCCCCAGCTGCCCGTGCCCCATTTACCGCTCTCCGCTCCAGCACGGCGCCGAACCCCGAGTTAGGGGCTCTTCTCCCTCCCCGCGGCAGCTGCGCCTCAGGCTCCCAGCTCCGGGCTCCGGCCGCGGCGGGGCGGGCGGCAACGCCCCGGGAGCGGCAGGTCCCACCTGTTACACCCGCCGCACTCACCAGGTACTCGGGGTACTCGTACATGTAGGTCATGCTGCACCGGTTCTCCTCGTAGAGGAACATCACGTCCCGCACGCCCAGCAGCACCAGGGCCGCCAGCGCCCCGTAGAAGAGCGCTGCCAGCGCGGGCAGCCGGCGGCCCGCCCGCCCCATGGCGCCCCGCGGAGCGGAGCGCTGCTCCCCGCGCACACGGGCACGGCGGGGCGGGGCGGGGCGGGAGCGCCGCCGCCCGGGAGGCGGAGCGGGAGGGCGGCCGGGCCGGCGCCTCAACCTGGCCGCCGCCGGCGCCAGGGGGCGGCCGCCATGTTGGGGAGGTCGGGCGGCCGCCGGGCCGAGCGGCCCGCCCGCCATGTCGCGGCTGGCGGGGGAGGCGTGGCCGCCATGATGGGGAGGGCGCTGCGCCGGGAGCGTGAGGGGGCCCGGCGGCGCGGCCGCTCGGCGCTCCGGCGGGGCCCGGGGCCACGTCCAGCCCCGCCGGACCGCCTCGCCGAAAACAAACCCGCGCACCCTGCCCCGCGGAGAGCGGTGCAGTGATAAACGTCCATAAAGCTGCAGGCACTCGCCACCTAAAAAGCGCTGATGGGGATTTCGTTTTGTTTGTTTTTTTGTTCCTTTTTGTGGGTTCTGTTTATTTGCTTTAATTCGGGTGCTTTTAACACCTTACTATGGCTATCTTTAAGCTCTCTGGTGCCTTTTAGTTCCTATGGGACTGCTGCCCCAGCCGGCTGCAGGGCACACCCAGCAGCGCGGGTGGTGCTCACCAGGGAAAACAGTAAAATATTTAATGACTGAGCGGAAAAAAAAAAAAAAATACTGTGGTGGTTTATTTTGTTCCCCCACCTTCCCCGAATCTACAGAGAAAGCAAAACCATCTTTCTAGGGCAAGGGGTATTTACGTACGAGGGAAGTACGAAAGAGTTGCATTTTCATCTTCACTGCTAAATACCTAAGCCTCCCCTAAAAGAAACAAAATTTACTCAGTCTTCCACTGTATTTGTACCATTTTTATTTGTAAAAATAACCATCTGAATGCATTGCAATAGTAGTTTACAGTTAGGGTTCTTTATTACATTAATACAGCATTCAGTAGTTTAAAAAGTTACTAAACTGTGCTTGAGAAGATTCAGGTTGAATTCCAAGTCATTCAATGAATTAAGTTGTTTTTTTTTTCCTCATTCCATATGTGACATTTACCCAAGTCCTTAAACCTGCCTACATTTCAATTTACAAAAGCAAACAATACCGACAAAACCCCACTGAAACCATCAAACAATGTTCTATATCGTTTATTACAAATGTTATGCAAAATATAACACTGGCACCAGATGCGTATCACCATGGTTTGTAAAGATATATTGCACATGCTAAAGCATAAAATATAAGACAAAACCTACAAAACATAAGATATTGGCTTTAATATGTAGATCACTGCATAAGAAATGCATAAAATTACATTTTATACACACACTCAAGATTGTCACTAGTTTAAAACGCCCTTTCCTATAACACTGACCTAAGTTTACTTTTTGTGTAATAAGAAAGCATTTTCAGCACTGCAAAAATTATACATTATTCCTATAGAAATTTAGCATATTAATTTTCATTTCAATGCAGGTAGAACATATGAAAAGAAGAAACACTTTATACATTCAAAGAAGGTCTGAAATGAAAATTTACTGGTAATATATTGCTTTTATAACACTCAAAAAAAAAAAAAAGACAAGTTTCACAAAACATTTCCATTATACACAAATATAAAAAGGCACTCTAATATTTCTTACATGACTAAGAATAAAAATCACAATTTTTTTTAAAATCATCCTCAAATACATAACCAAGTTTCTCAACAGTACAATGGATAAACAATTAATTTCATGTGTTTGTTCTAATTCAATAACCTGGCAGTTGTTGACTGCATAAAAGTACCAAACACATTATGGTGCCCTTTTAGTAGCGATGAACAGAAATCCCCTGAGCTATTTCACAGCTATTTCAGGCAGTCCGGAGGTTGTAACTCAGTATTTATGAGAGGGACTTGGGAGCCCATCCTGCTCTGGATTCCACCTGCAGCTGTGGTTAAAATACAGAATGAAACGATCCTGCCGATCCACCCGGGCAGGGAGCTGCCCCTCCCCAAGTGCCCTCTGCTGGGTGCAGACACAGAAGTTGTCCGTGTACTGGAAGTTGCAGGATCCAGGGTTAAGTGCAACGATTCTGTATGATTACTCTTGTAAGAAGTCCACAGAAAGGCAAGGAGATTATTTACAAGAGTAACATTACTCGCATGCTTATATACCTGCCCTAAACTACGCATTGATTTCTACATGTGATAAATTACAGATTAATGTGCTGGCATACAAAAAAAGGGATCCTGGTAACTCACATGAGATGTGGGACAGGCCAACACTGAGCACTTCCGAGTGTCTCGCTCGTGGCGGCTTTCCTCCTAAATCCAGCGCCCTCAAAACACGACCTGTGCAGTGCCCTGGCGGTGCGAGCACAGCATAGTTCCTGTGCTTTTTGGAATGCTGCGTCCTGGCAGCATTGTAGGGTTTCATGGGTAAAGGTTGGATTTGGCTCCTGGAAGGACCAGCATGACTCCGAAATAAATCACCTCTGCTTTTGGGATGCACTAAGAGGCAGCAGCTGTCTCATTACACAATTACCAGTGTTATGAGGTATCGCAATTAGAAAATGTTTTGGTAACTGTATGGCAGCAGGTAAAAATACTGAAACTTTTTAAATGGCTGCTTCAAATAACATAATTTTTATAAAGAGGGCTGGTTTTCTCTTAATGAAGCACTGTCGTGTAGGATAGCATAGATTTCTGTATTTCAGGGTGAGACTTAAGACTAATCCTGCCAAGGAGCCTGCCTACATTTCTGCTTAAAATAAGATTAAAATGCTGATTCTGTTGTTAGACAGGTGGCAGCTATTTCCCATATGTTTGTTTTCAATGCCATCCTTCTACATTAAAAAACCCCAAAATTTGAAAATTTGGGATTACTATTCATTTTGGAACAGGCACCATTGAAAATTTTAACAATTGCTCTCTCCTCTTATTTTCAGTGTTTTAAGTAAGGTGGCTATTGCTATTCTACAACTTTTAAAAGCAAAAATGCTGAGAAAAGTCAATTAAAATTTATTTGGTGCTCTTTCTGAGGAGAAAACCAAGATTTCAGGTTCTCTGTCATTCTACTGTAGAAACTACAGAGTTGAGAGAAAAGAGGGGTTTTTTTTTGTTGTAAACTTTGGAAAATTGCTCAAGGAAAAAAGGCTCAATTCTGGTAAGGCAAAATACACTTAATATATAATTTTTTTTCCTAATTAAAGAACTGAAATCTGCCAATAGATTTTCAACAATCCAGCAGAACAGGGCTAAAAACTGCAACTAAAATTCAAACCCTTACTTTTCCTTTACCCTGCCAAAAGCGAGCACCAAGGAAGCTCATCTCACCCTCCCAGCACAGACACAGGCCTGAGACAAGCCGAGTGAGAATGACAGGAACACCTGACTCCATGCTCTGCCCCCTTCTCTCCCCTCTCTCGCAGCTGTGTGGGTTTTCCCACCTGTGTGGCAAGGGGCTGGATCCTTCTTAAGCTCTTCAACAAAGGAAGGTGGTTTGCTTTCTGCTTTTTCCCAACAGAGACAGTGGACCTTTGCATTCCATACAAGATGGGCACCCTCCCAGTGTGCATCCACCCTTCCTTTTGCTCCTCAGGCCACAAGTCTTGCTAGATTCACATTTCATTTCAGTGTGATGAATGCTAACTAGGAGAACAAGCCATAGCTATTTTTCCTGGGCATTTGTTTCATTTCAAATAAATAGAAACACATTTACATTAGAAGTATATGAACATATTCTTAAGTCTGGGAAAAAACCCACTTGTGGTCAACACATCATCAGTTAAAAATGTCAACCTGAAACCTGTGTCATAAAATGTAAAATTCACCCAAGACTACTTTTACCTCAAAAGTTTATATTTTTATCATTTAGAAAAAACTACTTCATTATGTCACTCACATTTGAACAAAAAAATAAAAGTAGCAAAGTCTTCAATTGAATTACTGAAGCATTTTGGTCCTCTTGGTACGGCTGGTTAGTTCATGATAGTTTTTTGTTTGTGTTTTTTTTTGTTTTTGTTTACAAAGTCTCATTCTTCCTTTTGTACATCTGTTGCAGAGGAGGGTCAGGGTCCATTTGACCTAGAAACTTTGGCAGAAGGAGTAAACATATTCACAAAGTTGACACTGCTTTAAAAGCTGGTGACAAAAGGCTTTTTAGCATCTGTCTCTGGTCCCCTACACGGTACACTGCTATGTTTCTGGTGTTTGGTATTTCAACTTTTGGTGGTATGCTTTCATTGCTTTACCTTTGCTCTGTTAATCCAAACACTGGCAAAAGTATTTTAAAATTCAATACTGTTTACAGTAAAAATAAATTATTTAACCACAGAAAAGGAAAAAAGCGCCATTTAAGTCAGCAAATCATTATAAACTTTTACGTACACCTTTGTCTACACCTGATTTCTCCCCCTCTCCCCTTTTTTTCTGGTACTGGATTCATGATTAATGGCTCAGGTGACAAATTTCTAATGACCCTAATTCTGTAGTGCAAATAAATATTTGTGCTGAATTGAAAAAAAATAAGGGCCAAGTGGCTAGCATTTTACAGAAGTGATGTTCATGGGAAAATATGGTGAGATGAGCAGAATTTGGCCTTAAGAGTTAACAACTACATTTTTTTAATTGGGTACTGCAACTAAGAACTGTAAAAAGTGCCTTCTGTACGTTTAAGTGCTTAAAACAGGCAGAATGTAAAAGGTTTCATTTCCTGTAGAAAAGTAACACAGGCAGTTTTAAGATTACTACTTTACCTTTGGTTCATGTAAAAAAATTATCTAATTAACAGAGCCCCTGGAAGCAGGAAACAGACAAACATAGGGATGGGGTGATGCTTGAATCTGTGAAGGCTATGCTGGAAATAGGATTGTACGCTAAAGGTGCAGCTAAAACATGAAAGAACTCTTCAAACAGTTCCCTGTTATTTGTGCTGTCAAAAAGAAAAAAGGCATTTTCTCTTTTTCTACTTAAAATAAGAGGTAGAGACTTTCCACAGGGGCACTTTGGGCCTAAAGAAAACATCAGGAAACTGAAAAGCTGCAGAACGCTAATAGGAATATGTTCCAGGAAGTCCCTCTAATTTTGTTATTTAAAGGGTTGGTTCTCATCAACACGACAAATCTTTCAATGCCTACTTGTCAATAATTATAGTTAAGGATATAACTGTGGGATTTAAGCTGTTTAAAAGGACAAAAATTAAAGCTGAAACAAAATAATAACGAAAAATGTTTTCAAATACCAATAAGTCAAAATGTTTCAGAATCCGAATCATTTTCATTGTACCCATCCTCTGTTCCTATGTTATTACTCAAGGGCTTTTCATAAGAGTTAATGCTACCCATAGCGGAGCCATCGCAGACGTGCGTCCTGCCCAAATTGTCTTTTTTAAAACAAGCGAAGTTGAAAGCCGTCACTGAACTGGAGGGAGAAAAAGGCATCATGGTAGCCAAAATGAGTGCCAGGCAGTCAGCCACGTCTTTGTTAGGAGCACAAGCCAGGGCTGGCGTATGACCTGGGCACAAACGCAGACAAGGCAATGGTTAGTACTGAGGGCACCTGGGGCACCCAGCATTCCTCAGGTACATCTCTAGGGACACCGTGGGGACGTGGATGGGGTTACACATGCCAGGCGTGTTACTCACTCACACGGGACATGCTGGGAGAGACACTGGGGGCACTGCAGTCACCGGGACCACAACAAGCACTGCTTGTGTGAAACCAGGCAGCAAACACTGCGCCAGTTCAATCGAAGCACTCACTAAACACAGTTCTACGGCACAGACAGCATGGCCAATACAGAACACAGGGACTACAGCAACAGGGACAGAAACTGGCATCGGTTTCTGTGTGTATGAACGAGTCTCATTCTGAGAACAACTTTCATTAAACATGAAACATGTTAGTTTAAATTTGATTTAATAAGCAAACAATTTTAAAGATTGATCAGTTGAGTATCTACTCAACTGGGCAAGTAGTTTATTTAGGAATTAAATAGTAAAATAATTGGACCAGTGCAGGAGGTACACGGATAGCAGGTGTGACTGGATGTTTAGTTACCCAACTAAACATGGATGTTTAGTTACCCAAATGTACATTGTGTTAGAAGAATATTAGCTGTATTCAGCAAGCATGGCATACATTTCAAATACAGAGCTGATATGACTCCAAAGTCAGTCAAACACAGGACTGGGGTGCTATTAGAAGCTTGTCTTCACTGCAGTTCAACTTGGGTCCTGTCCAAGCACTGCCCTAAAGCAGCTCTTCATGTACATGAGCCCTGGAAGCCAGTGTGCTCATTACACTTACTGTCTGTACATTTTACATGCTGCTGTGCAGAACTCCAGCCCTTTCCAACAAATCCCCCTTTTATGCTAAGAGCTGAAAAATTCTTTTGTAGATGGTTAAATCTTCAGCACTGCAGCAATAGTAATGTGAGGAGTGGCCACTGCTGGTACCTACTGCCTCGAGGAAGCCAAGATCTGCAGCACAGATGAACTTAGTAGGCAAAAACTGAATACAGTTTTGTTGCAGAATACCCACATTTAGGCACTGATTGCAGTCAGTGCATTTCCTCTTCCATGTTAGTTCCGTGTGTTCCAAGTGCTAATATTCTTCAGATCTGTAAGTATGCTAAGATTCTACTTGAACATCTCTCTTTTAAATTGTGCATGCTGTTCCTAGAAAAACTAAATGTGTATAAAATTTAAACTTAATTTTCATTGGTTACATACAAATTAGCTGGACCTGTATGTACTATTTTAAGGATCAAATCTGTAGTTAAAAGATAGTCTGGTTCATTTTTCTGTCCTCGATCTCTAAAGTGAGGGTAGGGTCAGATGACTTCTGTGGAACTCATTCATGCAAGTATAGCTAAGTAGCATTTGGCTTATAGTAAATACCACTCAGTTCTTTTCATCCACAAATCTCAAATGTCTTGCAATGATGGGTGACTAGTTATTTCATTTAGTATTACTTTACAGATGTGGAAAGATGGAGGTACCAAATTGCTACATTAATGCCATGAAGTTAGTATTTTAAGAAAGACCAACTTATTTCAATAAGATGTTTTAAAACTATAATTGTAGAATCATATCCCTCTCTGGTTCCTTATTATTTTTAAGGAAGGACTTCACTGAAGTCTGAAATAAAATTATTTAATTCAGTAACCAATTATGTATTTTTATGAGACAACTGATTGAATTGCATCTTGGTCAGATAATTGGCAAGCAGAAGGTTTGATCTCAGAATGAGCTGGGACACACTCAAACATATGTTGATGGTTTTCTTCCTACCCATTAAAACATGCGCTGATTGAATGCAAATTCCTTAATTCTTCTGCAAGGCGTCAGAATTATCCGGTGCCACTTGCATGTTTAGGAAATTCAAGTTACCACTGCACTCAGGCATTAAAAAAGACTAGCTGTTGACAGTACATGCAAAATGAACAGTAAAAGGGACCACTGTGATGTTTAAAGTAGATTGTTATACTAAAGAAAGTGTATCTTTTAATTTTTTTTTTAAATAGGTACTCACACAACTCATTGTTCTTAGAAGGATAAAAGCATCAATGAAGTCTATCATCACCTTTTAAGTCTATTGCTTCGGTCTGTTGTAAAATTACCTGTTGGGTCCTACTGAAGACTGTCGAAGTGTATCATTTACTTACCATTTTCATCTACTGCCAAGACACAGGCCCCTTTAGCCAGCAACTCTTCAACCACCATCTTTAGGCCATTTCGTGCAGCAATATGAAGAGGTCTACAAAAACGTAACAACTAAATTCAACTTCGGTTTACAACAGAAAGCTAGACAATGCTTGAAGCATACCCAGCATCTGAAAGACAATGGTTTCCTTCCTTGGATCATTAGAATTATATCGTAGACACTAAATTTTATTGTAGGCTTTGAAATAATTGTCATGTTCCACATCTATAAAACAAGATTTTTTTTTTTTGTGTGCAAGCACATAAAGATTACTTAATACTTTCCAGCTTAAAGACTTTCTTTAAAAGGTTCTCATTTTTGCACTGTTTGCAGCACACAACTGATGTTTAAAAGGAAAACGAATCCAAGACTGAAGAGATGCCTGTGTTCTGTCCTTAATTCTGGCTTCTACAGGCTGCTCAATATCATTGTATTGCCTTTTATCCTTGAATACTCAATTGCTAATCTCTGTTACTGCAGAGCAACTGGAAATTAAAAATAGCCATTGGTTTGCTCTTTTCCTGGCCCAACACCCAATGCTCCAGTTTGGGGACAGCTAGCAGGACAGGGCTGAGATGGAATAATTCTTCTGCAAGCTCTAGGTGATCTGCCACCTGAACTCATGGTTGAATCTCCTATGGTGGGATTCCCCCATGGCAACTAACACTTGCAGCTGATAACATATGCTATGGACAGAAGTTCCACATAAAATATCACCTAAAAACCTTCTGAGAACTAAATGTACCACCTTAAGTCTAAATAAATTATTTAAATCTAGGGTGAAGCACAAAAAGCTATAAAATGCTAGATGTATCCACATGATTAATAGATATTTTGGTATATTTTTCAAATAAATTGCCTCATATAATTTTCCCACCAGATCATGCATAGAAATGGCACCAACAGAATCAAAATTAAAAGTGAGAATGCAATACAATTTGGGTCTTTTTCAAGGGAAAGCATTCCAAAAAACCAGAAATTAACTTTACTGTTCTATAAAGTAATCTGAGATATGAATTTGAAATGGTAAACTGGAATATTCTGGTAAATCAACTGAACTTGAGAGGATCAGGCTATACTTACGTCTGCAATGCATTATTTTTTGCATTAATAAGGCTCTGTTCTTGGATCTTGTCAAGTATTAACAAGGCACATTTTTCATGACCCTGTAGTCAGGGCAAAAAACAAAAGTGTTAATTTGCTGAGGAGTTTGAAATTGAGGCAAAAGAAATGTTACATAATAAAAGAGAAATTTAATAACTCAACTTGAAATACAAAAGACGCTGCTCAGTAAGCCTGCGTAGAAGGTGAACTAAGCGAGTCTTAAAATACCATTTGTGAACCATCACTGCTGGGAGGTTTTAGCACATTTAGAAATGTAGACATTCACCTGTCTTTCAACCCTGCACTCATTAAATATGAATTCACTTCCTCAGCTTTCAGAGAATGCTGTGTTTTCTCTTGAGTGAACGTTCAGTGGAGGATTTATCAGAACTACAAAGTGACAGAGAATGCTTTCATCTCAGAAACGAATACCACACTTTGTGGGTCTTTAAGTGCCTTTCTGTATTATTAATAAGCTGCTAGAAAACCTTTTCAGTGTCAGAGAGCTCTTAACAATGGAGCTTTGGGAATAATATAGATCCGGGCCTTATTTCTGATCCTGTTTCTGCACCGCAAGTTGCAGATGCTGAGCCTACAGTCCTGGCAGGGGAACAGCTGCCTGAAGGACCTTGAAAATTCAGCAAGGCTCATATGTCTGCAGAAACTGGAGTAATATGATCACACTGGATGGAATCCAATCTGTGGATAGGAGCAAAAGAAAAGGCCCAGAATAGGGAATCCTCTGTGCATTTTTTCTTGCAGAAATAGCAGTAGAAATTAGAATTAAGAGGAAGAAGGCTGAGGAAGAGACACCATCACCCATCTAATCAATATCTCTGGTTTCACTCCTGCTTTGTTAAGGGAAAATTTTGGTCTCCTTTCACAGGAATTGGAGATAAATAAAAAATAATTTTATTTTTCTTTGTTATTGAACCTCTTAAGCTATTTTACAGTGAGATTATCGGGTAAAACCTTAAGGAGTTTCCTTTACTTCTCTTAGTATCACTTACTTATGTTTCAGCTGTTATAAAAGCCATCCCTATTTCTCAATGTACAATACTTTAAAACAGACAAGAGAAAAAGCTTGGAACAGCTTTCCCTTCCATCCCTCCTCAACTGTGACCACCACATTTCCACTGCAGAAAAAAACTTGGGAGCATAAACACACACATACATTCATATGGACTGATGAGAATAAAAGCACAGAGAGGTCTTCGACTTACTTTACTGCTAGCCAAGTGCAAAGATGTATTCAACTCCTTGTCTTTTAATGTCAGGTCAGCCTTGGCAATGTTCACCAAAAAGTCTGAGGTACAGAGTAGAAATCAATGAACAAACCCAATAGGCAGATGAACATGTCAAAAGAGAGGAAAAAATTACTATTTCAATATACATGTGCATAGAGACTAATCAATTAAGTCTTTATATGATATAGGCCTTATAATAATGAAATTAGTGAATGAAAACAGACTAATCTTGTGCAGTTAATCAACAAGCAAATGCAGAGCTAACAGCTTGTTTGTGGTGCCCCAAACTGTTAAACATATATTGATCTTAATTTATTGATTAACTTCCCTATAGGCAGATCAGCAATTTTTGCCTGAATCACCTCTGCCTCAGAATGACTGTAAGTCCTGCTTTGAGAGGACTAAGGGGACATAAAGAACTTGGAGTGCAGTCTGTGCTGTTGAAGCTAGAGAAAGGGAATTCGGCAAAGCCCATAAGGTCCCCAGTCTGTGTGCTTGTGGCACATAGTCTAGCCTGGAAAAAGCAGCTGCTGAGAGCTGCCTTTTCAAGAAGGGGGCTTCCTATAAAAGAGGACAGGAAAAGCTTACATAATCTTTTTCACACATGCAGCTTTACTGCTCCTCAAAATCAAGGAAGTAAACAGGAGAACAGAATTACTACTGCCCTCGTGCTCTTTGCAGTGCGCTCTTGGGAGGAAGAAAGACTCAAAGTTGTTATTGCAAAAGTTCACCAAGACTGCAGAGAAGTACTATTTTCTAATGGATGAAAAACTATCTTCCTGCAGAAGGGTATTATCCACATAATCCATTTTCCTTGCTCAGTCTTCCCAGGATGCCAGGATTACCCTGTGGGGCAGAAGTGCAGGAGCAGAGGGCAGGGGCAGGGCTGCACTCACCGACGGCGCCCACGTGCCCGCTGTGCGCTGCCATCATGAGCGGCGTCCTGCCCGCGCGGTCGGCCGCGTTCACCTGCGCGCTGTGGCTCAGCAGCAGCTGCAGGCACTCCACGTGGTCGGCAAAGGCTGCGGCGTGCAGGGGCGTCCTGGGGGAGCAACACCCACACAGCTCTGCTAAAGAGGGGCAAGATCCCCACCTCCCCAAAAACCTCCAAGTGCAAGAGATTTTACAGCTTTTTCCGACCAAATTCAAGTTACCACCATAAGAAGGTTGTAGTAGCAGGAGCTGAACTAAGTTAAATAATATTTCCAGTCTCCAAAGGTGGATATGATAGTATGGAGATATGACACTGTGAAGAATCTTGTATTAGCTGCCTATTTATTTTAATAGAGCATATTGTGTAACATGAAAAGCAGCACAATGCCTCGTCCTTATTAATCTGATTTTACCTTTTTTTTTTTTTTTTTTAGCAAGCCTCAGTTAGGAAGAACTATCAGAAAAGAACAGATCCATTATTTAATAAAAAAAAAATATTGTGAATTGTAGTCAAAGATACTGCAGCAACAAGCCACAAGTAACTGCAGCACTATAAAAGGCAGAAGGAATTCAATCCACTTTGAAGGTTATCAGTTTCTAGAAGACGGACATTGGAATTCATTCACTGCGGCTCTTTGGCATTTTGGGTTGGAAGGGTGACTACTAGAGATGAAAGATAGCTGGTACACAGCCCAGCTCACTGCTGCTTCTGTTTTGCTTATTAGCAAAGGTGAGGTGCTCTTACTCTCACAGAATAATGTAATCACTGTTACTGAGGGTATTACATTTGTTTTAATCAAATAAAAGAGTAAGTGTTCAGTTTTTAGAATTTCAGCAATTTTAATGAAATATATACATATATGGTGAGGAGATTCTCAATGTGACAAATGAAGGATTGGGCTGAATGCCCATCTCTTGCTCTAATAGTTTTCTTTTGCTACACAAATATTCTCAGTTGTGTGTCCTGAGAATACCAACATAATATGGAAACTATTAATGAAATACTTTTCTGTATGTACATGGTATCATTCCATTTAGCAAAGATAAATGTGTTTAAACATTTAACAAAGAAAACAGGTCCAGGGAAACAGTCTATAGCCATAGCTGTTCTAAACAAACAAAATACAATTACTTTAATTGTTTTCCATATGCACTCTGACATTGAATACTTCATACTCTTGCTTCAAGTGAGGCACCTTTTACCAGTGCTGCAGTGTAAACTGCTGTCTGAAAGAGTCAGCATGACAAGTCTTAGCTCAGCCATAACAGATAAAGATTAGTGCCAGAGATTCAGAAAGAACTATGAAAAATACCAAATGGAGTCGTGAGATGCAGTTTGTTCAAGGAACTATTACCTTCCTTTGTCATCTTCGCAATTGACAATGCTGGCATCTATGGCTCCGATGAGTAGTGATGCACAGTTCTCATGATCATTGATTCTGCCAAAGAAAATACATTTTTAAAAGGCATGTCTACATATTTTTCCACTTTCCAATACAGGTTTACTTGACTTCCCATTAATACTTCTTAGTGGTTATTTCTAAGTTACCCTAATATGCCTTTGTCTTAATGCTTTTAGTCACACTTCTGTATATCCATCATCTCTCCATTTAATCAAACTGCATCTGCTATGATGAATTTCAGTCTCTAAAGCAAAGTTGATCCTTAATTCACTAGGCACAAAGGTAATTTCAAAGTCCAGAACAAAGCTAAGATTAAAACCTTAATATCTTAAAATCCTTAGTCTATATGTCAAACACACATGGGCCTGGAAAGAACTCGGTCATAGACACTTACATGAAAAGAGATTTATTCTAATGCTTAAGGTACTGAAACCCACATCTCTTCCAACTCACACATTTAGTACTTTGATTTGATGGATGTGTTCAACTAATACTTTTTCTGGGGTTTGCTATTTTGTCTCATTTCTTTATAAAAATGAACAGTATTTAGTAACAATAATGGACACATAGTATCGCTAACACACTTCCACATTGGATTAAAAGCTATTTTCATTTTAAATTTGCACACGTGTTTAAATTGCACACATTTTAATAGGCTTGAGAATTGCATACTCATCTAAAATAATATGAATACTGAAATTTGCTTCAAAGCTATTACTAGAAATTCTGATTTAAATAATATGTTTCAGCCACAAAGAATTTTATTTCAAGTGATCAGCTTTAAAACCATTGCTCATGCAAATAATTTCCAAAAAAGCTTGCTTTATTCTCATTCTGCAGACATATCCTAAAGCAGCATGCAGTTGTTACTGGAGACTTCTACTTACACGGCACAGTGCAATGGAGAGAAGCTATTACCATCAAACTTGTGGAAAAGTTTTTGTTCCAATAGTACCTCTATGCAGTTTTCATGACCTGTGAGAGAGCAGATATTTCACCGTGTTGCACAAAGCAGGTAGTTCACTTAATTCATACTTGGCTTATACAGGTTGGAATCTAACACTTTTGAATTCAAAATTGAACATGATGTGTATATAAGCTCTTATGTGATAAATCAGAGGATTTTTAAAATTTTATGGCAGCAGCAAGAGAGAACCGGGCTAATATTAGCATTTATTGAGAAAAAAAGGAAAGAAAATAAGTTTGTTTTAATGTGATGTCATGTATGTTGCATTACATCCAAAGCTTA
Source organism: Anomalospiza imberbis (assembly GCF_031753505.1). Classification (NCBI taxonomy): domain Eukaryota; kingdom Metazoa; phylum Chordata; class Aves; order Passeriformes; family Viduidae; genus Anomalospiza; species Anomalospiza imberbis. The sequence goes on along the minus strand of NC_089687.1, from coordinate 28,555,854 downwards.
AATGTCAATATTGAGAAGCTTTGTCCTTATTTTAAGCAACGAGTTCAGATTATCTGGTTTGGAATAATCAGTTCAGTTCAGAATATCCATCTATTCACATGGTCTCTTGCACCAAGAGCTCAAAGGAGCATTCCTGGTCACACAGAAATCTATTTCAGCATGGAAATGAATAAAACCAGAATTTCATCCTGGCTTCTTGTGACTTGGAGTAAATGAGCTGCAAAGTCCCTGGGAGGTACCGCTGGAATTTCCCTGGCCTCTGAACTGAAGGGTGTGCATAGCGAACGCTAGCTACAGACAGCACACAGGGATAATTTGCCTCTTCATTTCAAGCTCCTCCACCACGTTTCCCCACTGCTGAGGCCACCCTTGACCTAGGCAGTAGCCCCGGGAGAGCCTTACCATTGTAAGAAGCCCAGTGCAGGGGCGTGTAGCCCTGGTTGTCCTTCAGGCTGCAGTCCTCCTCGGAAAGTGCCACCTGCAGTAACTCGCTCAGCCACGTGGCGTGACCCCGAGCTGCTGCAAAGTGCAGAGGTGTCCTGCCTCTGGCATCTTTACACAAAATAGAGACTTCTTTCTCTAACAGCATCTGAACACATTCTTCATGCCCAGTCATGATCTGGTAACAAAGAAATGAGTAAAGAGGTTGATGTAACACAGATTCTTGCCCTGGAAATGTGCAATGTGATTGATGCCTGTGAACATGAAATGGTGTGGATGGAATTCAGCAGGCAGAGATGAGAGCCCTTTTGCTCACCTGCTGAACTGCTCACTACAGTTATCATAAAGTTCTGTATAAATATCATCCCTTGCATCCACACTGGGTAAGAAGCTAGACTTAGTTAGGAAAGTCTAGCTTAGTCAAGCTGGACTGGAGACGATTAGACCTGCCTCAAGTTTCACTGCCTCTTCAAAAAACTTACAGGACATACTTGCACCATTCCAAGAAAAATGAGAGTAACTACTGGCCAGTTCTTTCAAAGAAATTATTTTCAGAATTCTTAAGCTGGTCAGTTACAAGAATAATGACGGCTATTATAAAGCGTCTAGAGAAAAAAAAGTTGTTTAATCATTATTTTGCCTAATTAATTAATGCAAATGTGAAATAAAAGCAAATCATTACTAAGAGCAAATGTGTCTTGCTTTGTATCTCATTAATTATGCTTGGTCATGTTTCCAGTCATTTACAGTGTTCTCTAGATTTAAATATCCCTGTACTTATAAGTAAGTTGTAGTCACAGCAAAACAATTAATAAAAGATTATAAAAATTAAGTCACCCCTCGATGTAAAGCTGTGCATCCCAGGAGATCAGCTGCATCTACAGATGCTTCTTTTTCAAGTAATAAAGAAACAGCATCAATGTGCCCGTATGCCACTGCAAGCATTAGCGGAGTTCTAGGGGAAAAACAAGAAAACCAGAGCAGTCATAGCTATAAAATGGCATACTATTTGTTCCTGCTAACTTCCACAGAGAAATCAGGAAGCTCTGCATTTCTTGCCACTCCTACCCATGAACCCAGTTCTTTTCCCCATACTCGTATATGACACCTGAATGAAGACCTTTTGTATGAAATTATTAAGATGTTTAACAACCGACTGCCTTGACTGAAATAGTAACAAACCCACTTGTTAGCAGTTTACACAGCAACATCATTCAAGACAATCTGTTCTCTCAATATCCTACAATTACTGTCACCTCCGGTGACACACGAGTTTTACAATACCGAGTCTTGTGAATGCATGTCCTTGCTAGTTACCAAGATGACAATGACCCAAAGTATTTCTTTTGCAAATGCTGTACATTTGCTTAAAGGGGATGAAGGGACAAGAGGAAAATATTCAAGCTAAAATTTAGACTCACAAATCTTTCATTTGTTTCTGACAAAGATCTATTCTCCATCTGTTTTTAGGCAGACTAATACCATTTAAAATTAAATGTGCAGACATTATATGTACAACATTATATGTTCCAGACACCACAAATGAGTTTCTTAAACCATTCACATTTTCACTTTAAAAATATATCTTATTCTCCCTCTGTAACTGCCATTTAAGAAAAAATAAAGTTTTTGTAGGAACATCTCAGATGCATGTGTCACCTCAAATAAACACTGTGTCCTACTGCAACAGTCTAATGTACCAAATAAACCCTAGAAGAGCAATGTTTTAGAAAGAAGACGACTTTATAGCAACATCTCAGGACCCTGTTCATTTTTTATTGAATCTGGCCCTCAACATCTATAAAAGACTGTTTAAAATATGAAGCAGAGGCTAAGATTAATGATTAGTCCTTTCCACATGGCTTACATCAACTGAATGTGTACTTTGTAATCTCTGCCAAGTTCTATGAGGAGAAGTGCAGGAAATACAGTATTTCAAATAAGTACTTTTTTGCGAGAAATATGAGATGCTATTTGAATTACAGAGCTGAAAAATAAAAGCCCACAAAGAAAACTTACTGTCCTTTGGCGTCTGTCACATCAGGGTTGTCTGCGACTTCCAGCAACAACCGTAAACAAGGTGTATGGCCATTAATGACTATAAAGGAAAAAAACCTATGTTTAATTTCAGATACTTTTCCACCGGAATGCTTAGGGATAAGAAATGTCCTTATAAACAAGGAAAATACTCCACCATATAAGTGATCAACATTCCCCTAAATTTCATTTAACTTGTGCCAGTGGAATGGTGAGCTCTTTTTTCCTTGACCTCATGAAGATGAGGATTAGTTCTCTTAGGTACAAAGATCCCAAATGAGTAAAACAGAAATTGTGATATTCACTGTTGAGAAGATTTCTACTAAAGCAGACAGCATTTCAAAGTCCCCCAGACTGAGCAGGCAGGCAAGGCTTTCTGCGCTTAGGGTTGGAACACAGTAGGAAGTGCATTGTCAAGGCTCCTTAATTTTATGTGCACTGTACAAGTGAATACTTCAGTGCTGCTATGAAAAACAAATCTGCAAAGAATGACCAATGATACAAATGTCATATTCATAAAAGCACTTAACACCAGAGACTAAAATTCCATCAGAGTTTACCCATTTTATCAAAAATAAGACTTAGCAAAAACATTTGGGTTTAGTAGTGTTTGGGGTTTTGGGGTTTTTGCTAGGGGGGATATTTTCAGGGTATTTTTGGGTTTTGTTGTTTTGGGTTTTTTTATGTAACCCATTGCTGCTAGGAAACAGCTTTGAGTCACCACATTCTGTAGGGCCTGACACTGAGCCCCATCTGTGTGTTAGCTGGCTTTAAGGCTTCAGACTTTCATGGGATGAAGAGACATATTTTTTTCTTTGAAAAACAATTCCTGTGCTCAGTAGATATACATTGTGTTCTTATTACAGCAAGTCATGCATTCACACTGCCTACACCCTGTGGGTGGAGGCAAAACCCTTGGACACCACCTATGTCACATCATGCTGGCAGAGAAACCGGTGCACATCATCACATATAAATTACTCATCCAAAAATAACCTTAGTTAATTTACCCAGAAAAATAAAAGGCATTTTCAGTTATTTACCACTAAGTAATGACATATACATAACATGTAAACAGTTCTGTAGGGCTGGTGATTCACTGGCTTGTGGGGGGGAATAAAGGTCCGTTCTTTCTCCCAGCAGGAGAAAGAGAAATCATAACTTGTTCACAAAGATACGTGAAAATTATTTTGGTAAACAAGATTTAGAGCAGATACTCCCAAAAACTCCTAGGAGCTGACCCAGTGCATTAAGCTGACCCAGTGCATTACAGACCCTGCAGAGAACGTTAGTTTTGCCAACAGACCCACAATGCTAACACTAGGGGAACATTTGCAATGGATTCCCCAGGCTAGCCAGAGGAGAGGCCGCTGGTAATAAAATTACACAGGGAACATATCATTTAGGTGAAGGAAATTTGCCGTGTTATGAGGCCAGAGGAAGTCTAACACTTCATGGGGACAGAAAGAAAAAAGAAACACTTCATTAGGTGAGTTCTCAAGTCACAAATCCCTTTACTGACACAAACGTGCAGAACTCTGTCATCCAATCCACCACTTGAGGCCTCCTGAGCTCAGTGTTCAGCAACTCTGCCGGTGTCATTAGAAGGAACGAGGGCACACAAGTTTAAGGGGATGGGGACACCTTGCCTTCTTGTTTCTTCCCAGTGCAAAGTGCTGCACGTGCAAGTGCTCACTTTGGTGCATGCAAATGCACACTGGCACTCAAGGAAAAGTTCAGCAGGAATTCTGTTTGATTTCTCAACAGGCACCACCTGACCTCCCACACAGAGAGAGACACTGAACAGAGACACTGAACAGCAGCAGCCGCCGGCGCGCTCCCCGCAGGCGGCACCAGCCTTGCTCAAACGCTCCTCACCATAGCGCTTCCTTAGGAACGGCAGCGTGGGAATGGGCACGTCTAGAGCAGGTGGTGCTAGGAGCTTTACTCCAGAGATCATTCCACAGAACTCTACAGAGCTTCTCAGTGGAAGGTTCTAAACCTTGACTTAATGAATATTTACCCAAAGTGCACTTAACGCACATTTGAAAGCTTTCAAATTCATGACAGTGGTGAATTTCCTTTAGTAAGGAACTCAAATACTCAACCCATCTGTGCATTATTTCCCATTCTGCTAAGATACATGTTCCCTTTTGTGTCTCATTCCTGGGTAGGATTTTTTCACCTTTTTTCTTGGTTGGGTTTTTTGTATATGTGTTTGTTTTTAAGACATCTATCTGATGTATTTTGCTTCACGGCAAATTTAAAGAACAATTAATTTGCACTCCTGAGAATGTTTTTTAGTCTGAGAAGCAAAAAGCATAATGGACCAGAAAAGTCTGCAATGAATCTTCCTACTGGTTTCAAATGGAAGGCACTCAATACTACAGTGAGGAAGGTGATTAAAAAACAAATTAAAAGGAGGCAGGGGGAACTCAATCTGAATTTATGTGAAGGTAAGAAAGGTGTGTATTAGAATAACATCTATTCAACAAATTTACTCAATTTACTCAACAGATTTATTTAACAGATTAGTATTTTAAGTCAGAGCTGTTACTAAAAATATGGCTTTGTTACCATTGACTTTTCTCAGTACAGAAGAACTTTTACAGTTCACTTGTGACAGCTGGAAACTCATGTTACTATAACCACTTTTTAAAATAAATGCAAATCTTTGCTATAGTGATGATGTACCAGACAAAGTCACACCTTGTTCACATCAGATCCCAATATATTTTTGAAGTAATTACAGGGAAAGCTCTTCACCACCACAGCTTAATTTGGTGGTAGCACTAATATTGATTTCAATTAATTAAAGCATCAGTATTTATCATGGGGAGAAATGTGGTGAGTTCTGATGCAAAGTTTAAGCAGACAGGAAGCATTTTTAGTATGCAGTGTGGGTCTATTATGAGCACTTCCTTAAGTACTGCAGACAAAATTGGTAAGTCTATTTAACCTCGGGTTTCTAGGTTGCACTTTCATGATCACACACAGAGAATGAACTGATACTACAGAATATATATGCATTTCAGTAAGATTAAAAGATAAGCAGGAAGACAATTAAGTCTGGTCCTGAATTAATTATCCACGTGGTATTAATTTTCCTTCCCACTAGAGGCCACTGCTACCCTGTACAGAGCCCCTCCTGGAACAGCAAAGGAGACACATTCCCTTTGGCATCTCTGCATATTTACCTGACAGGTACCTGTCAAATAATAACCTTCAAATAAATGACAAAGTCTACATTTCCCAGCTAATTTTGCACACCCCACACATGAGGAAAGGAGCAGGCTGCCAGCAAGTGCAAGCTCGCAGGCTGGCTCAGGAGGAGGAGAAGCCTGAAAGAGGGACGTGAATTTCTGTGGTGCTGCCACTGCAAATGGTTGTAAGTTTTGAACACCAGAATAATTTCATTGCCAATCAGAGCCCACATCTATTTTTCTACCTTTCTTCCAAAGAAGCAGCGAGGCAAGTGTTCCCTCCTCCCCTGATTATTTGGCTGAAGAAGCAGCAAGAGAAGGTGTCATGAGGGAAACATCACACCTCCTGAAGAGTAGGTGGTAGCAGAGAGAAGCAAGCAGGTAAGGGCAGAGCAGTAGTGGTGTGCAAAAATACAGGATGCTGTAGGAGGGAGGACTGAACCACAGGGATAGAGGAAAAAGGATGAATGAAACAGAAGAAAAAGGGTTTAAATGTACAACATCAGCAAACAAGTATCACTCCTCAGGACGTGAGAATGTTCCTCCCTTTAGAAGAAATGTGCGTAGCAACTGCAGGTAAGTAAATGTACCTGCTGTGGTGTGCGAGGGTTCATACCACAGGGGTAGCATAAGATCACACTCACCTGAGGCATGGAGGGGGGTCCTTTTGGTGACATTGTCCTTCACGGTGACAGAAGCACCCTGGCTGATGAGAGCTTCCACACACTCTGCATGTCCTCTAAACGCAGCCAAGTCCAGAGCAGTGCGTCCCTTGTCATCCTTAATATCCAGATCTACCAGAGACTGGAGAAGTACCTCCAGAGCTTGATGATGACCATTATAGGCCTAGAATTATGAAATGGGTCATGTAAAGAACACAGATCCTGTCTTTCAAAGACCTTTCCTATAATTTGTGAATTAAATCCATCCCTTTCAATGTCTCCTAAACACAACAGAAATCAGTTTTATTGATTCCTTATGACTCTCTATTCAACCTGAAAGGATTTTTCCAAATTACTTTGGAAAAATTAAATTAAATTTAATTTTAATTAAGTATATTTAATTAAAAATTAAATTTATTAAGTTAATTTAATAAATTTTAAATTATTTAATTAAAATATTCCTAGAGTTTAGGAAAAGAATTCACGGTTCTTGATTTGCTCTAACCTTCTAGTACAACCCAAAGTGAGGAAATTTCAGGCAATAATTTGCCTAGCCAGCACAGGTCAATCAGCAATTCGTTTTTCACATGCTACAGTATCTGACAGGGAAACGTTTGCTTCAAAAACTAGATTCACTAGAGAGATTCACTAGAGATGGGGATCACCTGACTGGTGCTGAATTCAATACACGTGCTGGTATCCAACTAAACAAGTGACTCTCAAACCAGATTTTTGTACAGATAAAAACACAAACTTGACCTGCTGTTTACAGCTAATGCTTCATGGAGAATTCCTGCCAGCAGCATCATTTGGTAGAACAACTACAGTGGACAAGCAGATGCACTTCAGACCTACAGCCACACTGGGGCCAACAGCACAAACACAGGTGGCATTGCAAAAACCCAGTGCACGGTGCCAGAAATTGGAAATGTTTTGTTCAGCTTTGTAGGGCCTGCTCTCCTCACTGTCGTACTCAGAGTATCCTTTTTATTTACACACAGTTGTATAGCTGGTATTATCAGAGTCAAAGCTGTGAACTCTCCATGCCTAAAGACATTCAAAATGTGATGGGGCACAGCCCTGAACAAATCTGCTCTAACTGATTCTACTTTTACCACAGAGGTGGGACTCGATCTCCAGAGGTCTTTTCATGTCAACCATGTCAACCCCAGCTATTCTGTGATTCTGCACAAGAGAACTGGGAAGAGGAATCATGAATCTCGAGCTCTTGGGACAGGGGAGCAGTTGTTCTATCTCTGAGGCCACCTCTGCTGGATCCTCTTGTGATATGCCAGCGTCCATAGCATTCTCACAGGGCACTGCTGGGCTTTGAACACCGTCCCACGCCCTACTGCATACCAAAGGGTTCTTGCACTGCACCTCTCCTCCAGGACATCAGAGAATCTCACTCCATAAGCAAAGCCTAGGCTCGAGCTTTGGCCACATATTTATAAACTAGTTCTAAATACAAGTGTGAATTTCCATTTAATTCCACTTCAGTGTCTGTGTCATCTTCTTACCCAAGTGTTAGAGTCAGGAAGAGCCAAGAGCTTCAACTGCCTAAAACTTAATTAACGATTCCAGCCCCGAACCTGGCTTTGTTACATCCCTTCCCACCTTTTTCAAAACAAGCCCACAGTTAAACTTGCTTCAAAGACAGAGATTAAGGAACTATTCTAGGAGACACTGATCAAATGCTTTACACATCTCATACTTACAGCTAAATGCAAAGGACTTTTTGTAGCCGTAGAATCAGATTCCTCAAACATATTGTTCGTTTTTTCCAGAAGCTGGGAAGAAGAAAATGAAGTCTTAAAACATTTTTACATGAGACAGGATAAATTTTCATGGACTATAAATCTATAAATCAGCAAAGATGTATTTTGGTCACAGTAATTATTGAAGGATTGCAAAGTATTTTCAGGCTTCTCTGCACAGGATAAAGTTATAAAACCAGTTTAAAAGCTTGTCATGGACATCCTTACCCTGATTAATTAGTTTTCATGAAGTCCTGGGGCCTGCTTGGGTGAGAAAGAAGCCCTTAAAACCAGGGATTTGTGGAATAGAGCCCTCAGTAAATTTACATTGGAGAAAGCTCAGTTTCATGATTATACAGCATGTGCAAGCCATGTCTGATACAGTGTTTTGGGTAATTCTGACACATAATTAGCACTGGGAATAATTATAACTGAGCTGTGAATCACTGATAAATTATAAAATTGACTGAAAGAACAATCTGCTCCTGCAATGACAGTCTTCCAAAATGCAACGTGTCCCAGAACTCTTACAAGCATCCAGTAATATCTAGTAACAAATTTGTGTAATCCTCTTCATTTTACAGCTTAAAACCAAGGACATTTCCATCCATCTAGAAGAAGGAGCTATGGAAAAGCACCACTCCGCAACAGGACATGAACCCTGACAACTTATCCAGCTGAGGCTGCAAAGAAAATCACACACAGTGTCGAGAACAAAATTGACAATTCAACATTTGTTGAGTGGCACTGCTCATGTGCATGGCCTTTTGCTTAATAATTACTCAGAGTTAGCCTCCAAAAGCCTCTGGGACTGGAAATTAGCATTTGACAGAAAATCACCAATGGGAGACGGTATAAAAGAAAGAAAAGCATGACAGTCAACTAAAACTGACTTGTAATGTTTCTAAGGCTACAAGTACGTGTTTTCAGTCTTTTTTGAGGTTTTTCATTTGGTTGATTGGCTGGTTTGGTTTCTGAGGTTTTTTTAAGACACTAAGGAATTAATCAAAAGACTGAAAAATAAGAAAGCATGTAAATTTTTGTGACAATCTGGAAAATTAACACGGAAAATTCTCAAAAGGGACCATGAAAGGCTACAAGGGGCTTGCCTGTGCTGCAAGATGATGGCATATTCTTAAACACTGATGTAGGCCTGAACTTTTGGTGTAACAACTTGAGTCTGCAATACAAATTAGCCTTAATAATTTGAGGTGTAAGGTGTTACAAATCTCTTATTCAACAAAGCAAATAACCTGAATCCTATGGAAAAGGTAGAAAATGAGGCACTAATTTAATTTACTTGGATATTTTGTACCTAGCAATATGTCAAGACTATGTGTTGATAAAAATCATAAGCAAGTAGGTGTGTGTATTAACAGGTAATGCAAATTTTAACACTTCCCTGCAGCTAAGAGAAAAAAAAAAAAAAAATCAAGCCTCCCACCAGTTTCTTGGTAGGTTTGGGGCAGAGTTAAGAAATGCATTTGGTGTTGCCATGTGGAACCACCTCCAGTTAAAATACTGTTCTTCTCTTATATAAGAGAGCTGTGAATAGGATGAAGCAGTAGCCAGCTATGAATACACAAATGCATCTGATTTTCTGTAGTGAGTAAACAAGCTAAAAAATCCCACCAAACAAACCCAAGCACTAAGCCTGTCCCCCTGCCTGATACGGGCCTTTAGTCTGTGTCCATGAGGCCAGCACAGCAGACTAATTTAATAATCTTTAATTGAAATTCCAGGATCAAAATCATAACAAGTAAATACTTCCCTTCACTTGTCAGAAGCCTCCAAAAGTCTCCAGGAACAAGGCAGATAATTGCCTTTTAAATAGATGAAAAAAACCCACACAGAAAATTGACAGAATTAAGGCTCTAAAGGAACAAATTGTGGGATTGGAGAGCCCCTCACAAAAGGCATCGCCATGGCTTAATGAAAGCAGCTTAGGCTGGTGCAGACCAGGCCTAATGAGCTCATTAGTCATAAGGCTGAGTATCTCCACCATAAAGTCAAGTGCAAACACGAATTTGATGGCAAACCTGGAAGCTCTCAGAAACAGAGCCATACACTGCAAGAGGAAAAATTAGAAAGGAGAACAAGAAGAGGAAAAGACACAGCACTAGTAATTTTTTTTTTTGCATTCCTTGTCAAGCATTGTTTTTTAACAATTAAGTCACTTGAATCATAAACATAATGTACAAAGAGATAAAAAATACCAAGTCCAAGTCACCAAGAAATACTCCAGTTTTACCAGTGTTTCTATGGTTCTATGGATGATTTTATTCTAAATGACATATATTTCCTATAATAACACATAGAATAGTGTGTTCTTGGGGGGCTCTAGTTCCATTACACTTGGAAGAAGCTATCCATAGTTGCATCTGTTTTTAAAAAGGTAAATTTATCATTCAGAATCATTTGTCCTGGCAGCCATGGAAGCTTCAATCCCACAGAGCTCACAGAGCAATCCCAGCATGTCTGCTGTGCTGCAATCCATCCCTGCCTGTGGCGCTGCATTTCACCAAAGGCAGACAAATAAGCATGAATTACCAACAGTTTATGAATTACTATTGTTACTGGTGGATGACTGGACAATGTCCCAGGATATTGCATTTCTTATTTTTTGAGACTTTAAAAGTTTGCCTTGTAGCAGATTGCATTTCTCTGTATAGACTGCCACAGATTTTAGGTGGATGTCAGAATTGTGCAAAGACCCTGCATGAGAGGGGCACTCTTCCCTGTGGGCAAGTCAGAACCTTTCTAAAGGCAAGGGTACCCTTCTTCTCCTTCTGCCTCTTGGGAATTCCCAGCTCGACCCTTTCACTTCTTGTGACAGCACCATTTAATTCTGTAAGTAATTTTGTGAAGTCTTCTTCAGACTCAGGAACAGGAACATGAATGCTTTGGGAGATGCAGACTAAGACAAAACAGCAATTATTCAGTTCTAGTCTTACAAACTAACAGCACTACAAGGTTGCTATTATAAACTCTCCTCTCTTCCCCAGTTCAGCATGAAGATGAATAACTTTTACAGTTTGCACCATTTCATTGGTGCAGTAAGGGTATTTACATGCACAAGAAGATTTGCTGCTTGATTTTATTCTGTGGTTATAATAAATGACGCTCTAGCAGGATACAGTGTGGGTTCCCCCCTTCATTTTTGGAGCATTTAGATATGCCAGTTAATGAGTCAGGATACTTCCTATGATTGTCCTCATAATATATGCTAAAATTCAGCTCTGGTATGAAAGAGAGAGAGAGAAAGAGAGAGAGAGAAAGAGAGAGAGAGAAAGAGAGAGAAAGAGAGAGAGAGAAAGAGAGAGAGAGAAAGAGAGAGAGAGAAAGAAGAGAGAAGAGAGAGAAGAAGAGAGAAGGAGAGAGAAAGAGAGAAGAGAAAGAGAGAAAGAGGAAAGAGAGAAAGAGAAAGAGAGAGAGGAGAAAGAGAGAAAGAGAAAGAGAAAGAGAAGAGAGAAGAGAGAAGAGAGAAAGAGAGAAAGAGAGAAAGAGAGAAAGAGAGAAGAGAGAAGAGAAAGAGAGAAAGAGAGAAAGAGAGAAAGAGAGAAAGAGAGAAAGAGAGAAAGAGAGAAAGAGAGAAAGAGAGAAAGAGAGAAAGAGGAGAAAGAGAGAAAGAGGAGAAAGAGAGAAAGAGAGAAAGAGAGAAAGAGAAAGAGAAAGAGAAGAGAAGAGAAAGAGAAAGAGAAAGAGAAAGAAGGGGGAGAAAGAGAAAGAAGGGGGAGAAAGAAGGGAGAGAAAGAAGGGAGAGAAAGAAGGGAGAGAAAGAAGGGAGAGAAAGAAGGGAGAAAGAGAGAAAAGCTTCATGGAGCATATCAGTAATTTTAAATTACCATTAAGCAGAAAAAAAAGATAATACTTTCATCATGCATAAAAGGTTTAAGCTACACTTTTCAAAGCAAGAGTCAAAAGAAGCTCCAAGCCATAGGCAATGAAACGATGGGCACTATCTCAAACCCTCAAAGAGAACAGAATGTGTGATCCTGTCCAAGCCGTCCTGCACAGGCACCTCCAGGCACAGCCATTTCAGTGCACTCCCAATAATTATGTCCCAGGTTGGTGCTAACTGGCACTGAAGCTAAAGAGAAATTTCTTTGGGAGTGTTACTGTTTTATTAAGGCAGCTTTGACATTCCAGCACACACACTGGCAGTACTGCTGGTGAACCCCTGCAGTTTGGTGCTCTTCATGCTAATTGTAAAATGGCAAAGCATTAGATTGGCTGTGTATATTCTAAAAATGGCCTTTACTCTGAAAAGTTATTAATCTAACAGTGTTCAGAAATATCCACACATGTGAAGAGCTGATCAAAAGGCAATAAAGACAAAAGAAATAGTTGGGCACTGCTCTTCTGCAACAATTCTGCAGTGATGCTGCTCATCACTTACAAGGTCATTCAGAAGTGGCAATTAGTCATGATTTTTAATGTCACTTTCAGAACTGAATACAAATATATGAGCTAGGTGTCACTTTGCATCTCATATTTCCTGATAAATTGCAACAGATAATTGTCTCTGCTCTAGGAAAACATGCTACCAGCAGCTTCTTTTAAATAAAGGCTTTTCCAGCAAGTAGCCAGGACAAGATTGAAAACCCTCATCAGTTGTTTCTGATGATACAGAAAAGAGCAGTAAAATGAACCTCTGTACTACTTTATCTCAATCAGGGAAGTACATTTTAAAATCTCAGAACTATTCCTAATTGATAAAAAATTCAACGGTGAAGCGGCACAAATATATCCTCAGGGGAACAAGCAATTCTGTAAGCTCTCTCCATATTTGTAAATACACATGATCAAATTATTTTAATTTGATCAGATTAAAACCAATACTCCTCTTAACCTAATGCTGATGCTTTCCTAAGATCAGGCTTTAAAAATCCAATTCATCAGTACTGACATCAGTTTCACTCACATGCACAGATGTGGGTGAAGTTAAATTAACTTAAGCAAGAAGTATTTTCACAAGAGCTTAGGCTGACTGAGCCTGCAGAAATGTGTTAGTAGCTCCATGCAACTCCTCTAGTCCAAAGTTTAAGTATCCAGTACCCACTAGAATGCAAACAAGACACTTACCTGGCACATAAGAAAAAAATGTTCAGGTCTCTAAACGTATCTAAATCTGAAACTCGAGCAGGCTCCAGGCCCTGGGCTGTTCTCAGATGGAGCACTGATCTTCTCTTGGAGCTCTTACACTCCATACAAAATCACTTCATGTTAAGCCATAGGAGTGCCGTAGTCAGTGGGTCATAGGAACAGGTGATCATCACCCAGGGAGTATTTAAACAATGCAGAACAGCTCCAAATGAGAGTGAGAGATCACCCCCAGTACCAGCCTGCTGAATATGTTGGTTACTCCTTGGGATGTAGAAGTCCAATTCCTTTGTCAGTCAGAGCAAAGATTTGAACCTGGGACTTTCACACTTAAATCACATTTATCATATTTCTTTCTGGCCAGAAATTCTACCTCAGAGGTTCTGTAAAACCTCACGCTTTGCTTTAAGGACTCTCATAGCCAAAGAAACTTTTGCAAATCATACAGGTGTGCAAAAGGTATAGGAAGGCGTATATTTATAGAAATTATTGGAAGTTTCCTCTTTAGATAGAAAACTTGAGGACTGGTGAAATACAGTGACAGTCAATTTTTAAAATGTGCATTTCAGTGTTATTTTTGGTACTCCCCTCTCATTTGAGCCTCTACTCTGAAACACACACAAGTACTTTTAAAATTCAAGCTCACTTGAAGCCACGTAATTTACATTTCTTCTCCGAAACACTTTAAAATTGGCCACAAAATTCCAGAAAACAGCCAAGTGTGGTTCCATTTCACATTACCAAATGCAAAGTTACTTTAACATCCAGGGAAGTGTCATGCCAGCCAGGTACGTGCACTGGACTCACAGCTCCTAAGACTGACTGAGGAGAAGCAACAGCCTTGAGCAAAGCTGGAGCCTGCAAGCAGCAGGAAGAATGAATTCCAATGGAAGCAGAAGCAGCACACATGCAATTGCTTCAAGTACATGGCATGCTGGTTAAGAGTTGTGATTCTTCTTCCTCAGGCTTCACCAGAGTGAATACAAGGATTTGCAAAATACTAAGTTTAAATAAAAATACACAACATGCAATCACTTTTCATTTACTCACTATATCCAATGGAGTTTTGCTTCCAATCTAATTAAAAATGTCAATTAGAATTAGAATAATTAAAGACAGCAACACTCAAGTGTAATGGTAATCTGAAAATGTTTCTTGGTTTATTTTTCATGTACAATAACTGCATTGCAAGCAGTGCATGAACAGAACCATGGACCTGACCCTGTGTGCCCCATGCCTACACTGTCCACACCCAGCAGAAATACTCCTGACACCACAGCCACTGTGGATAGATATCAGTTACATTACTTCCTAAGGAATGAAGGAAGAGAGGAGAATAATGACAATGTCTAAGATCAACCTCCTCAATTGACAAAACACAGATCAACAGATACGTAACACACACACGCACACACTGTGGGACGCTCTGTTTAATGAAGTGAGATTGCTTTGCAAACCTACAAATACCAATAAACCAGTGACAGTTTCTGTTTGAAAGTCTGCTCATGCAGGCCAACATGTTGTCTTGGATAAATAAACCTGACTGCACCCCGAGAATCCCAGTGACCACAGCTCTTCTTGAGAGCCTAATACTCTAATGCAATGCAATATGCCTTGATCAAATGTCCTTTTCTTTGGATTCAGCAGATTTGAGGGAGCCAGATGTTCTTCACACATAACATTTAAACACCACACACACAGATACACAGAAAGGTATTTAGGGCAACAGCAGAAGTCTGTGATCTCTTTCCTAACTGAATGAAAAACGTCTCCTGAAGTTCTGCAGTGGCCTTGTTGTTCTCTGTCAGAAGAAGACAGATTAAAGTGTCTTGCTTCTCCACCCCGGGAAAATAAAACTACAGAGTAAAAAAGACAGGATGTGTCAGAGAGACAGAAAATAACCCCCAGAGATGCTAAGCAGTACTCATTCCTACAAGGCAAAGTGCCAGCAGGGTGCCAGGGCAAACCGTAAATTCCTGCCCGCGTTGATTTTCTAAGCAGTATTAGCTTTTTAGAAAACATTTTTAGAATTCAAATTATCCGGTTTCCAAAACATAAAATCTAAGACAAATTGCACTTATATAAACTAACTTATATCAGTGTATCTAGCATATATGGGCTTACATTGATTATTTAAACAGTGGGTACATTTTGCACAAATGCTGACATCAAAACTCAACCAATTAAATCAGTCTACCGTGATGTGGGGGATTCTACAACTGACAGAAATATTAGGTGTATTAAAGTTATTTTTGAGCATTAAATTCCTAAGTTCTTCTCCTTTTTAGAACCACTTAAGTTAATGACTTTGTGCTTCTCTGCCCCACATGGGAAAAGCTCATAGACACAGGTACAAAGGAATTCATCACACAAGACACTGCTGCCCCTGGCTTCTGAAAACATGCTCCCTTTAAAAAGAAGGTGTTGGTTGTGGAGACAGACACACAATTATGAAGGAGAAAACCCAGGTTGTGTCCCCCAAATAAAAAGATCTGGGTCAGAAGAGGCCCGGGCTGCTACTGGACAAGAATCTGAGCCAGATCCCCATGAGGAAAAAAGCTTTTTAACACCTGTCCCAGCCCCTGCTGTGATTCACTCATCAGTAATTACCAGTGTCCTGCTCTCAGATGGATGAACAAACACATTTGTGTTGATAAGAGACAGGTAATTAGCAGCAGCCACATTGGAGATTTATGGAGTCAGTGATTTCAATTTCTCCACAGGTTAAGGAACCAAGTGTTTGAAGGCATGGCTTATCTGCCTTGCAGTGCAGAACTACTCTGATCAAAAGTGTTCCCCAGCCTCTCCATTCCCAGGGTGGCATTGTGCTGGGCAGACACCTCCCTCAGCCCCTGCTCCCCAACACACTCAAAGGGATTTGCCTTTTCTTCTGGGCATGGCTTTTGGTTAAACCATGCTCTCCTCCCATCCTTAAATGATTTAGCTCCTCTGATGGTTCAATTTCTGTTAGTCAAAGAGGGAATGACATTTGCTGATGGAGTAAAGAGAAGAGCAGATTAAAAGCAAAAGTATCATCCTTTCTTACAGTTAGAGATTTCACTAGAGGAGACAGGCATTTAATTCTGTTTGGCCTAGCATTGCACAGAAACCTGTTTTTATCAGCACTAAGTGCTTGACTGTCTCTCCGGGTAGAATTCTAATGTGAAATTACAATTTAAGTTCCACTCTTTTCACACCAATAAAGCTCTTGTGATAAGAGATCATTTCAATGTAAAAAATCCACATTTTTCTTTTCTTCAAAGGAGTTTGGTGATGTGATCAGCTCTAAAACACCAGGTAGCAGTGATGACTGGTGTCACTGACTGCCAACAGCAGAGTCAGCCCCTGCCTAAACAAACCTGAGGTTATTTCTAGAAGCAGGAAGGCAGGTGGGAGTTTCAGTGGCTTGCAAGCACACATGCCCACCATTCAGCCTTTATGAATGGCTCCCTACAGATGGAGAAACAGCTGAGAAATCAGCTTCCACTGAGGCTGAAAGAAAATCCCCAGTGGAGATGCTCCCTCTCAACCCGCACGGGTGGAGTCACCAGAGGTCAGTGCTAGGAGAAAGCAAGGCCAAACTCACTGCCACAGGCAACCAAGGAGCAGCGCTATTTCAAGCGTCCTAAATATACATGCTTGTAGGTGGGAGCTAAAAAGGCTTCACTCCCCACCTGAAATTCTGCCCCAGGCCTGCTCTGGAAGAGTTACTGCCCCAGCTGGAACCAGCTGCAGGCCAGCTGCAAGACTTTCCTGTTGTGGCACATGCGGTGTGAAAGCAGCATGTGTGCAGAGCTCCTTCTCAGTAACTAAATACTTGACTCTTCAACATAGAAAGAAAGAACCAAACAACACATAACACTAAACAGTAAACAGTGTTCTCACTAAAGCATGAATATCTATACAATTTTCCAATTAGAGCTTATTTTTTGGAAGCAATTAAAGTCAATTTATATGTAACATATACCATCTATTATATAGTGCATATATAACGTATGTAGTAATAATACATATTATATGTATTATATATAAAATTTTGGATCACCCTGTATATCAAGCAGTTAACTCTCACCTTTATGACACTTTAACAAGTCATATACATCTATAAATCCATTCTACATATTTCCCAAATCCGATGTTGGGCTAAAATTTTTTGGCATCTTAGAAGATGCAATTACTAATCACTCAGACCCAGAATATTAAAAAAGGAATAACCAAACCCCCCCCCCAAAATTCTCAGCTGCTTGGCATATAAGATTGATCTTGATTATGGTAACTTTATCAATGTTACTATTGTTTTGCTAGGGACAAAAAAAAGAAACTGCAGGTATGAAGCAAAAGTTATTTACTCCCTCAGTATGCAGGTCAGATAAAGTGCCAGGTGGAGCAGGCACATTCACTGTCATTTACTAGGAACTGTCCCTTACTCCTGTACTTAGGCATTCACTGGGAATATTTTGATAACGCTTAAAATTAATTTGTGCATACATAAACTCCACTTGAAGACAATCCTTAAGCACCAGGTTGTTGAATAAGGACTTGATTAACAAGATAAACATATTTTTAAGATACATTTGGGTGCAAATATTTGAGTTTACTGCCCCATGTTGCAGGTTTCCACAGATTTCTTATTATCCAAAGAGCTCCAGTAGTAGCCATGAGGGGAGTTGATCATCCTGGCACATGCACATTTCATATCAGCAGACAGAGATGTCCAAAAGCGAGCACTCACCAGTTCCAAGCACTGCCGGTGCCCATAGGCAGCAGCGTAATGCACAGTGTTGTACCCCTCCTTGTCCTGGATGGATGGGTTGGCATCGTTCTGGAGAAGGAACTCGAGACACCTGTGGACAATTCACTGGGGTAAACGTGGGCTCACAATATTTAACAGGCTCATCCCTCGCTGCAGCTGGAAGTGACACTGAAAACTGGCAGTGAATCCGGTACTTCGAGCAGCGCCGCAAATCACTTTTCACCAATAGCTCCTCACATTCACCATGTTTTTAAACAGAAAATCCCCACTCGTCTTTGAAGATCAACTTCATAAAAAATATCTTCAACCTTAGTTTTGTGGCTACTCTAGATTACAAAATTGATTTTCTGTTACAAACCCTGAAATATTCTGTGCACATGACATAAAGAGCCTAGAACTGCTACTCCTCACATAAAAACTCAGATATCAAACCACTGGCCTCCAAACATGCACTAGGGCAGGCTGGAGAAAAAAGATTTAACTGAGTTACATGAATATGTTCTCCTCATTGGCTTTTTTTTCAATCATGTTTTTCAAAAGATCCCTTTTGCGCTTTATAGCTCTTGCCACTTCCTCTTATACCATCAAGATACCATCATTTTGTTATTAGTACTTCCTTGCCTAGCCTGTCATCTGGAGTGAATGTAAGGCCATTATATGATAGAGGGGATTTTTAAAAAAAATCATAAGCAGATAGGTGAAAATGTTAATCCAAGTGAATGCATTGAGAAAGCCATTGGCTACTTCTTTTTGCAAGGTACAGACTATGCTGTGACACTAAAGACACTGCGTGACACTAAAGCACATGATATTAAAGAATTATAAAATTACTGCAGCTGTACATCTTCCATTAAGAAATAGCAACAAGCACAGAAACAGAAATATCAGGGAATATGTGCACAGAGAAGAGCATGGAGCTTTTTCCTTTAGGTTAGCCCTCATTGAAGCCAAGCATTGTTTTTAGCAGAGCAAAGAACAAGCAAGAGCAGAGTGTAAGGCTGCAAGCCAAAGCCGTGGCATTCTCCAGGAATGAAGTCCAACTGCTTTTGTGACACCAAACTTACAGTGCAGCTTCTTTTTCCTTCATCTCAGTGGCTCTTTCAAGTTCTTCAGCATTTTCATGGGAGTTACCTAAAATATTCTTTCTTCTTAGCACAGAGGACAGAAAAATGCAACTTATTCTCAAAATACCACACCAGTGATTTTGATGCAGTCTGCTACCCACCCCCAATCTCCTCTTCAAGGAGCTGACTTCCTTCAGACAACAATGAGGATTATACAAGTTCACTGAATGCACTGCATGGGTCTGCAGACAGTAAGTTTTCAAAGCTATGGAGACAACCATAGTGTGGTAGTTTATTGTCCCACAAGTCAGTGTCAGAAGAAAAAAAAAAATTAAATTCTGGTTTCTATCAGACCAACACTTTCTAGAATCCTTCTGTTTCAACCACAGCAATGCTGTGCACTTCTTTCCAGAGAGTAACTCAGGATTACTACATCTTGCTTCCTCCTGCTGCTAGTTCTTCTCTAGCATTCTGTAAGCTGCTAGTTCTTCTCTAGCATTTAGGATTTAGAGCAACTTTAATCACTGATACTAAATCACTCCATCTCGAGTCTGCATTAGCTGACTCGCCTTACTTTCTGTCAAATATCTTGGCAACACTGTGATCTCTCAGTCAAGTTCTTCTCCCTGCTCATTAACTACCCACATCCAGAGTTAATGATGAATATTCTTTGGAATGAGATTGCCTGACCTTGCAAGTTTTTTAACATTCAGCAGGAAAAAAAAAATTGCTGACCTATAAAATCATGGCCTGCACATAGCATTTGATCTATGTAATAAGGCTTCTTCCAGAACATCTCAAAAACAGAAAAATTTAATGAGAAGACGGCATCACCACATCAGAATCAATTTAGGTTTGGATTGTGAGGACAAATAAAAGCCATATACTTCTTCCAAAGTTCAGGATGCGACTAAAATAAGCTTTTTTTTTTTTTAAATGAGGAACAAAAGTAGAAACATCCTGAAGTTAACCAAGAGCTTGTTTAAATGCAGGAAACTCACCTACCTAGAAGCAAAAGCTGAAAAACATACACTGAATCATCATTCTCAACCCCCCCAAGTAACACCTCACCCTGGTAAGACAGAATTAGAAACAGGCAGTGGTGAAAGCCTTCCTACGTGCTTATGCTGGTTTTCATGCCAAGCACAGACTTCTGATGACCCTGCCTTCTTCTCCCCAACACTGTTACGGTTTGAGGGTGATGGGGAAGACACTTTTTATGTCAGTATTATCACAGCAAATGATGAAGAAGTTCTCAAGGCTCTGACGTGGCATTCAGAACTCTGCCATCAAGTTAAATCAAACTTCCCCTGCCATGGCACTGAGGTGGTGTTTTGCTGGGGGAGATGCGGCTGTACTTTTACCAGATCTCACTATACAAGAAAGCAAAAACTAGATTCTTAGTGTCTAGAGACATTGTGAGACAGAAAATCATAGGATGACCTAAAATAAATACAGTTTGCTAACAGTTTTAACAGAGAACTAACGGGATAATTGAGTCTGGTTTATACTGTGTGTTATATGGAAGAGATTGCCAGAATGTTCAGCTATCTGGGAATTAAAATTGCAGTCAGTAACCACAGCATTTCTAAGTTTTGCAGCTGTTTTTCCCTTTTTTCACAAGAACACCACTGCATTCTGATGAAGGCTATTCCTCAGACATCCCTTTAAAAAGGCAACCTATTCGGACAGAGTGGGCATTTTTATCTGCTCTGACAGTGGAGTGAGACTGATGGTTACATCTATGCCACCCTTCCCACAAATCTGTCAAAATGCCCAAATGTCTGTCTGTTACTGCAGTCCACCTCAGAAAACCTCTCCTCCTGCTGTCTCTTGCTCTGTCCCTTCTGATGGACTTGCAAAGCAAATGCAGAAAATTCTCTGAGCTTAATCTTGTGAGGAAACCACACAGAGGAAAACAGAGGACATAACACTGTGAAAATAGTTCTGTAGGGCAGGGTGGCTGCATTCCTTCAGAGGTAAACCGTGGAGCTGAAATGCCACATCATCTGGGCGTTTGGCTTCCAGTCAGAGCAACTCACTGTGAAGCTATGCATACATCTGAGAGAAATTCCTGTGCTAGTGGGATCATTTTTTTGGCTCAAACAGCACAGCACCGTGAAGAGACTAAAATGACACTGATTTAGTAAAACACCCAGGAAGCAGGAATTCCTCAGAGCTCTCTTACTTTCGGTCCATGTCAGAAGCAGCAGCGTAGTGCAAAGGGGTGCGTCCCCAGTCATCTGTTTCATTAATATTGGCTCCTGTTGTCACCAGAGTCTCAATGCAGTGGAAATGACAATTTGCAGCTGCATAGTGCAAAGGTGTCCTGGAACATAAGTGGCAATTTGTTACCTCATATTCCAACACGTACTGAGGAGGATAAAGATAAATCTTAATTGCTGCGTTCCTACAGATTTCCAGCAGTCAATATCAGCACTTTAATTTATGGAAATTTAACAAAATATTGCATTAACAGGAAGTCCTGGTGCTGCTACGAAGCCTAATAGGATACAGAGCATCAATGTGTGCCTTGCAAAGAGCCTAATGCCTGTGAGAGCCTCTGCTGTGGCTCTGCAGAGAGGCTACTTCTCCCATCACAGCATCTTGTCTAGCTGGCATAGCAACACCCATAGCAACGCTTTCTGTGGGGGGAAAATCCTCTGGGAAGCACATCCAATAGCAGCTGTCCTGCCATCATAACTCAGGTGCTGTCTTGGGCACACCAGCACAAGAATTTAGGCAGTAAGGAAAAAAAAAGAAAAGCTGTGATATTTTTAAAAAGAAAAACTCAAGAGGGTGGGATAGCTTTAATGGATTTAATGAAGCCTGCACCTGTCTAGCTGGCATGTAATGCAGCAGCAAGGATTCTGCAGAAAGGCCAAACTACCTGATTTTGCTGCCATTTTTCACAGAACATATGCTTTTCAGTCTCAGGTGCCCTTTTTTTCCTTGCCTGATAGATTCTTTCTTTTTTAAAAGAGCTTTGTAATTTACCTACCTTCCACATTTGTCCTTCTTATTAAAATCTGCTCCGCTGCTTTGCAAGAGTTTTATACATTCTACATTACTGAAAAGAGAAGTAAAGAAAACAAAACATGAACAAAACAGAAGCTTACACCTGCATTGGCACCTGTCCCCCAAAAGGAAAAAGTTACTCCAGTTATTTTTGTATTATTTGCTGTGCAAAAACAGGGTACAGCCAATTATGACATGAAATTCAATCAAAAAGAATGTGAAGCTCTAAAAGTAATTTTTTTTCACTAGAAAACCTCACTCTTCTCTTCTGCAGAAGAAAAAAATTAATTTTCCAAAGAGAGCACAGTAAATGTGATCAGTGTGTTTGGAGATTTTCAATGGCAGCTGTACTGTAGTGCTTCCCATTCTGACCTGGTATTTTATAAAGGAACTTTGAAAGAAAGTTGTTGCTAGCTTATAAAATGCCAGTCTAATAACGAAGAGATGACATTTAACGAAATCCACCCCCACTCAGCAAAGCATTCAATGGCAAGCACTTTGCTCAAATCCTGTTTATTTAATGAAATATAATCACAAGAGTCACTTGTAGGTATATTCTGATATTATTTGTTGACTATTGATAGATTTAAGCCGCTCTCCAATTGCTCTGTTAAAAAAGGGGTGTGGCTATTATAGTGATTGTCACATCAACACTGCATTTAAAAAAGTGGAGGAGAATTAACCACAGTCTGGCTGTTTTTTCATCTTGTTTAAAGCCAGGTAACTTTTAATAGAAAACAAACCAGCTGCATTCTGACATCTTTCGTAATTCAAGCAAATAAAAGTAGGACTCCAAGCCAGAAAATGACAAAGAAGTGCAGCACTTTCCAAGACTGCTTGTCTTTCACAGGGACATCACTTGTGCTAACAATCAGATGAGCAGACCTTTGAAATTCTTTTTCTAGCACCCATGCAACTCCCATTAATGTAATGGCAGTAACAGGCCTGTGTCAGGAAATACAATAATGGCTTCTGTAGATCTCCAGCTACAGAAAAAAAGAGGGACTGGGTGCAATAATGCAATATTTTGGTGTATGTCAATCCCAACTCTAAATTGCTGTTGCATAAAATAACTACAGAACACTCACCAAAATGCACTAAAAATAAAAACACTTGCTAGTGATGACAATCATAGTAAAGCACCGGGAAAATATGGTTTATTTTCATGAGTCATTTTTGCTTCCTATTGAAGCCTCTCCTTCTCTTTAGGACTTCCAGGATGTTTTTATTATCCTTCTGGGGTGCAGCCTTATCAAAGAGGTAGCATCTGAACTATATTAAAATAATCTTCATCCAAGCAACTGTCCTACCTCTTACACTAAAGTGAAAGAAGTATCAAGATGAATAATACCAAAACAGTAATAAAACTAATATTTGGATCAATTTTATTAGGGTTTGGGGTTTTTTTCCCCCCAGGAACAAAAACTTTGTGATACAGATTTTGGTCCACTGAGAAGAAAAAGCAACTTCCAGAATGACTGCCAAGTATTTGCTGTGGATGAGCATTTCTGCTTGTTATAACCACAGAGAATCCAAGGGCTGTAGCCAAGGCTCCATTTCAGCTGTTTTCTGAGCCATAAAGTACTGAAACAGAAGAGTCAAAACTCAATGCCTGCCAAACATTGTGTCCTTTTGCTAGATTAACCTCTCAACACTTCACTGACAATTATCTGGAAATATTTAAAATAACTGGATGCTACAGTTGCATCTTAAATTGAAGTATTTAAATTTTCACTTCAATTTCACTTTTCTGCCCTCCCACTGCTTTTCAGGAATGCATCACCCTGAGAGAGGGGCAGTCTTCTTTCTAATTTGGAGGATGTGGGTTTGGTTATGGTTATTTTTTTGTTGTTGCTTTGGTTTGTTGGTTTTTCTTTTAGAAACTTAAAATTGCACCTGGAAAATGGGAGAGAGGGAGATGAGCTTCATTTGGACTCCAAGGCTGCGTCCTGACGGGCACTGCTGCACAGCTGCATTTTGGACAAGGACACGGTCCAGAGATGGAGGCCAGGAATAACTCCCCTGCTAGCAGCATGCCAGGAGCTCCAGCTCCTGCTCCTCACTGGGTGTTCCCTAGGGACCGATGCTTTCCTGGAGACTGCTGGCCCTTGGTGACTGTTGTGGCCCTCAGGGAGGCCTGGGCAAGTGCAGCACCCCTCTGAAAGCTGAAACAGCCTTCTCAGGGGCATGAAAAGGAAGGGTTTTCTCCTCTGCCTGAAACCCACGCACAGCAAATCGACCCAGCTCACCCTATACAAGGGCAGCGGCAAAAAAGCACCTAAAGTGACCCAAATGATGGCATCAGACTGCCTTGCACAGCAATAAATTCCTCTGTGGTTAGCACAGCCAAAGTGGCTGGCCCCAAGATGCCTGGGAGCAGCCCCAGAGCAGTACTCACCCTCCGGCAGCGGCCGCGTGCAGGCACGTTCTTCCGAAGCTGTCGGGGGTGTCTATGTCAAAGCCTGCAGACAGCACGTGCTCATTACTAAACAAGGACACTATGCTATACTTTTGTCCTAGTTAAACCACAAGAAACATTGCAGAGACAGAAAAATCAGTTAGTCGGGAAGAAACCAGAACGCGAGGCACAGTCAGAGAGGTTGTCACGCGGACGGCGACAGCTGCTCCGCGCTGGCAGCGCTATAAAAAGAGCTGCGAAGGTGACGAGCGTCTATTTCCTCATCCAGCTCCTCCACATCCCTGTTTGCAGCCTGCGACAGGCGTTTAGGAGGCTGAGACTTAGCAAGAGGACTGCGACAGCAGGACGAGAAGACAGAGAACATGGAGACATGAGGAAGAACCAGAGTCAGCCTAAACATGAACTGGGGCTGTTTTCATGGCGGGTGGTTGTCAGACTGGGAAGAGGCTTCCAGCAGCACGTGGGGATAGTCATCAAGATGCACGAGGCCAAAGGTTGCAGCCTGAAAGTGCTAACTCTGTTCACCCAGAGTGTTTTCTCTTCCTATCTAGTGGTCAAGGCCAGAGCACACCAAGTCTTAATATAATAGGGTATGTAATTACCATTTTTCACGTCTCTTTTATACCCTTCACGACTTAGGCTAAGGGGAGAAAGTAGGACATTTTACATGTTAAGTAATGAAGGAGTTTTCTAGAAAACTCATATGATTTTTTAACTCATATGAATTTTTTTTAAACTCAGGATTTTTTAACTCATAGGAACTCTTGCCTGGAAAAAGCAGAATTTGAGATTTGGCCACTGATTACTGACTCTTGAAACAGTTGCATAAGCAAGCTCTGACTGCTTCAGCTTTGGGCTCTGGTGAGGATCCCAAGCCTGTTCTCTTGACACTACACTTCCACTCATTTTCCTTCTCATGCCCCCAGAGCTTTGGCCAGCCTAAGTCCTTAACTACAGATTCAGAAACACACTTATGCTGCATGCAAAATCCATCATCATCATCAGTGAGATGTAAATACCTGTGCCAGTGCACACAATTTCAGAATACTCCTTTGGTGGGCAGGGGGGAGAATCCCCAAAACAAAACAGGATCTCACATTCCTACAGTTTGGAAAGGGGTTCTAAATTTCCTCCCTCCCCCTGTAAATTAGTCTAAACTCTCTGAATCTGCTGGGAGAAAAGAGCTTTGGGCATGAACAACACAGGAAGTACCAGCATGGCTTTGGGAAAGCCTTGCATGCTCTGGTGCACTGCCCCACACAGCAGCACAGGAAGCCTTTCATTAGAATAATTCACAACAAAACATAGAAAGGGGCTGCAAGCAGCAGAGACAAACACTACTCGAGTTCCAGGGACACTGGGGGATTTACTCACCCGATGACAACAATTTCCTGCAGCAGTCTGAGTGGGCATTCAGTGCTGCCAAGTGTAAAGGGAACATGTTGTGGATCCCACACCTGAAAGAGACAACAGCCTGGTGACAAAATGCAGGTTACATACATACACAGCACATCAAAAGCTCCTTCCAGAAAGGCAGCATTTTCTCATGCTTTTCTAGGAAGATTCTTTCTTGGTGTCTGCCATTATTTTTATCTGTATTTCCTTAACAGCCTTCTTGAGAGTTAAAAATATTCTGATGCAGCAAAATCTTGGCATTATGCTTTGAACAGAATGTGGCAGGATGGTTTGCAAAAATTCCAGGCAAAGCCAAGGTAAGGGAGGAAGTAAGAGAGCAGATACTGCTTGGAGTCAATTGCCCAGTGAGCCACAAATTTCTGCACCAGCTACACCACATACAGCAACTGCCATTCTGAGGGAAATGCAATGCCAAAACCTTCTCTGTATTATTTCTGAATCCTTTTTTTTCCAGATGACTCTTCACACTTTCCTTTAGGCTGCCATGTTACAGTTTTCTTCCACAGCCTAAGAACTAATAATCTAATTTTCCTATTTGCTCCAGCTACTCTCCTCACCTCCCCTTTCACTTTTTCCTCCCTTTAACACATGACCCTCTTTTCAATCACACAATAAACTTTCAGAGCAGACATGATGGGTAAGAAAAGAAAGGGCGCCTTTAGATTGAGCCTATTTATCATTAGTCTAAATCAGTATCAGGCAAACATGTAGTTTTTAAACAAGCTGAGCACTCAGCAACTTTAATTAATATCAGGAAATCATGCCAGTTCAGTCCCTAGGCATGCCACTGCTTACTGCCTTAGAATACTTTCGGGTCTGGACATCTTTCATTCAGCATTGTTTTGTGTAAAGCATCTTGTTATTCTAGAAATATTATCCTACTGGCAGTTCTCCAAGTGCACATAAACATGGAGCCTCTGAAAACAACTAGCTTGACAATATTATCATCTACTGCCTGCTCCAGCAGATTTTTTTTTTTATTACAAACTCTGAAACAATAGCAGATGGATTCATATCAGTCCTTCATTTCTGTGAGACAATTGGTGAACGGGAGAGTATGATCATCTCATGGAAGAGGATTTCAGATGCAGACCCAAAGACAAAGGATCTTGTCTTTCTAGACATCATTGATCATAATTACTTAGGATGCTTAAGACAATAATTAATGTGGATGTTTATAAATATATCTTGCTCTCTCCAAGATTTTATACATAAATGTATTTAACTAATTTGGGTTTGTTTTCAAAAAATTAATTCCTTCCAAAATCCACAGGCCCATTCTTTCTCTGTCTTCACATTAAATGTGTCCTCCTTGCTGTTTCACTACACTGAATGACTTGTGCTGCTGTACACATTTTAATTTTGCTATTAGCAGCCTCTATATCTTAGAGTAGATCTATTAAGAGATGATCTGACAGCCTGTTCTTTGAAGAAAACATTGCAAGCTCCACTGAGCTGCTGCATCTGTACAAACAGGTTGCATTTTCTAGCCATGGATTCATTTATTTAAGGGATCACTGGACATTCTGTATTGCTGTTTTTCTCTAGACCCATTTCCCCCTGTCTCTTCCTCCACCTAGTTATCTTACACAATATTATTCATCTTTTTGGTCAAGGTTTCCTCCCAGCAGATATTTTGGATGGTTTCCACCGAAATCCACTATCTGCACATTTGCTAGCCAGTGTCCCACTTCTACAGTGCTGCTCACACTGGTTTCTCCCATCACTTGCACTCTTTTCCTTCCCAGTGCATTGCCTAAAAGCCTGGCCAAGCTGTCTGCACTAGTTGTGAACAGTGCTGCAGTTTTCTTTCCTAAACCTATTTGGGGAGCTCACCCAGAGTTATTTACATGCAGCACATATTGAAAGCACATTTAGCACAGGCAGTAGCATCATTTCCATCTGCCTGGTATCTCTGAGCCAACTTCTTATTTCACTTATTTCTGCTGCTGGAAAAAGTATTTTATTTGATCAATGTTCCAGTTACCCAACTGTGAAATAGAAATTTCTAACTGGATAACCCTGATTCCAAGAGTGGAGCGGGCTATACCAGTGCATCTCATTTTCCCTTAAAACCTCAAGACAACAGACAGTGACTGACTGTACTGGAGAAAGAGCGAGGAAAAACCTACACTTCTGTTAAGATACCAAGATCTTCATGCTGGCTGTATTAATAAAATCCAGAGACAATAGCTGAAGCCTGTGGAATTGCATTATCCATGCCAATTTAAGATCTGTTCCACCTTCTGAGTTTTTAGGATGACAGTTGTACTCAGCAAAGGAGAAGGGGCAAATGTGTCTCTTGCATAAATACCATCAAGCAAATAAACAAAATACTGAGAGCTGCAATTCTCTCCCAAATTCAAACCAATCATTTGCATTTGAAAGCAGGGTTTCCTAAGTAGGTAAGTCAAGAGACGTCCCTGATTTCTGTGGCAGGTTCTATGTAAAAGAAAAATTATATTTTGGAGACATGTGGAGGTAATTTCCAAAACCTTACATTCATGAAATCAAATGCTGCTCTGAAACACCTGGTACAGATATGCCTCATGGCACTGCATTACCCTGATCTCCTACCCCTGGTGTTTATGTCCAGGTTTGCTATTTCCTTTTGACAGACCCTAGGAACCTGACCATAACTAAACAATACTCAATAAAGAATACTCAAGTACTCTGTGTGTGTGTATATATATGTATGTATGTATATACACACACACACACACACACCACCCCTACTTCATGTACATTAACACCACTGTTCCACATCAGTGCTTCAGGGAAACAACTTGTAATCATGCAAGTGGGCACAACAGGAGCTTAGCAGAGTTTGCTTCCCCCCCCCACTTCCCAATTGTTCATATTTTAGTCTCATGTCACCCACTGAAGTACAGTACAATCATGCTTGCCAGTTTTAACCTTCCCACTTCAGAAGGTGAGGAGCAGCTGTGTTTCCAGGCATTGGACATGACACTTGATCCTTACAAACATCTCCACTTGAGGCACCTACTTGGCAGTATCGGCTCCGCTGGTTATGAGGGTGTTGATCAAAAGCTCGTGTCCATATCTTGCAGCCACGTGCAGAGGGGTGTTACCATCCTTATCTACACAGTCGATTTCCCCTCCTGCAGAAGAGATTTGCATACAGTTTAACACTGAAAAATTCAGCATGAACCAGGGACCACAAGTTCTATCTGTCTCTGGTGACAGCACCATGGGGAGCCCCGAGCTGCTCTCTTAGCCACAGAGGCACTGAATTTCCCAGAGGAAGGACCAGCACACAGCAAGCTCTCAGCTGGCAGCAGCACTTGCACCTCCCTCTCCACCTGCAGTGGTGGGGAAGAGTGGTGAGAATGGGATGATGTACAAGGGTCAAGTACATGATTTGGATTTGCTGCCTATCTAAAGGTACAAATAGGTGCACTGAAATAAACTACAAAATAATCTGCTGAAACTGCACCCTCATTTGTAAAAGCATTGCCACTCAGCCTTATCTGTACAACAATGCAAATTAGAGTTCACTCGAGGCCATCAGGAACACACTGCAAACAAATGTGTTGTGTGCTTTCTGCATGTCTTACCAAAGAACAACCAAACAGTGCTCATGTAGAACTTTTCCTTTTGCATTTTAAACCTGGCATCTTGTGTTTTATTCACATAAGCAGGAAAAATGGATTATTTCTTTAGATAGATTACAGACAAGTCCCAGTTTTCTTTCTGGACCAAGAACTGTAACTTTTTCAGTCTCTCCTTGCCAGTCAGGTTTACTGCACTCCAACTATTCTCTCCTTCTCCCAGTCCTCTCCAGCTGGCCTGCATCCTTGTGGAGGCAAAAGCCAAAACCAGTACTACAGCTAACATCCCCCAGTGCTGAGCTGAGCAAACAGGATAACTTCATGCCTGCTGGCTACACTCCTATCTGCACACTCCTGGACATTGCACAGCACCATGGACATCCATTATCCATTTCTTTAAGTACTACAACACTGCTGACTTGCGGTCAACAACCTTCTGATCCTCTACAAGCCCCAGATCCCTTCTTGAGGGACTGCCACCCACTATTCTGAACTTGTTCAGCTGATACTCCTGTCTCTGTGGGTGATTTTTCTTTTGCTTCACTTGCATTATAACTTCTGTCTCCAGTTCTATAGGATCATTTTTCATTCTGACTCCATCTTCTGCCAAACTAACAGTCTCTCCCAACTACAATTTTTTTCTCCAAATGTTTAAAGCACATTTTCTATTCCACTATCCAAGCTTTTAATGAAAATACTGGATAGCTGCAGACCCAGAAGGGAAACTGAAAACTCCCTCACTGCACCTTCTCTTTCGACAATTCATTTATTACTAATCTCCGAGTGTAGTTTTACACCCAGTTATGCACTAGCACTGTAGTATTTTAATATTCTGCTGGGTTGCTGTGAGAATGCTTCCTGAAAGCATGTAAAAAGTCTTGCTAACATCAGGATATGGTAATAGTTACTGCATGTTCACTATTCACAGGTGATAACAGGGCTTAATTGCAACAGGAAAAGTTCTAGTAAAGCACTTGACAACATGCCCTGAAAAGCTGTGGATTCCCCATTCCTGGAAGTGTTCAAGGACAGGCTGGATGAGGCTCTGAGAAACCTGATCTAGCGCAAGGCATACCTTCCCCATGGCAGATAGCTACAACTAGATGATATTTAAGGTTCCTTCCAACCTTTCTAATTTCTTATTTTTTAATGGTAAAAAAGGTCAGTGAAATGTTTGAACAGGTTCCCTGGACTAGAGCATCCACCAGTGCAGGTCTCCACAAACAGAAACTGCACATGAAAAAGTCAGAGGACTGTGCTGTGTTCACAAAGCCTATTAAACTGCTGTAGAAGAAAACTGTGATGTTCCAGCTTCTTTTACTATTGAGGAATCTATGCAAGATACCGCCCACTTTGGCTGACCTATGCTCGCCAGCATTTCTTTTTCCTCATTTTTAAAGACAGGTATCACACTTGCAGTTTTCCAGTTTTAAAGTAATCCATTCTTCCTCTACAAGCTGCTAGAGACAGCAACCAGAAATTGAGACACCGTTAGCCAACTCATTAAGTACTGCAGAATGAAACTCTATTGCTTTAAATCCTTGACATTTCTCTCTTCCCCAAGATCCCATGGCAATGAGGCATAAAGACACTTGCAATGAGATCTGTGTACAACACTAAAATTAGAGGGGCAGAAAACAAAGAAAGAAGGAAGTGAAACCCAAGTAAGTGGAAGAAGAGTAGAGAGGTGTGAAGGACAGATAAAGAACTGCCAGTCCTTTCACACACAAATCCAACAGCAAGCAAAAAATGGCTCTAAGCCTGAGCCTATTAGACTAAACAACTAAAAATTGCAGTAAAGCACAGTTTCTTGCATTTTGCCCCAACTCTCTTTTATTACTACTATTTTATTTATCCCAGGAGAGAGATAACAATAATTTGCACGATGACCTGAAAGAACCATGATCTACTGGAGACCTCCATTTTAAGAAATCTCCTTTAAATGTGTCATTACATTTAAAGCACAATTGTTCAACCACTTCCAAGATTTCACACTTCAATTCTAAGTTGGGATTTTTGGAAAACAAAACAAAAACAAAAAAAAAAAAAAAAAAAAAAAAAAAAAAAAAAAAAACCACCACCCAACAATGAAAAAAATCCCAGACCATCCTGTCTAAGGCAGTGGCCCAAACTGGGAAGCTTAAGGAAAGATTCAGTAATAGCAACCTCTGTCATTCAGAAACAGGCCTCTGCCACATCTCCAACAAGAATAATTGCTATATTCTATAGTATTCTTGGACAAAAAAAGATGCCTGAAAAAGCCCTGATAATCAGGAATCCTGGCCATGCCAGAACAAACAAGGTAGTTCTGCTCCTCCCTCCTGAGTACATATTCAACACTTCATGAAGACAGCGGCAAGGGATGAGCTAAGAGAGCTGAGAAAGGCACAGCTGCTGAGTGCAGAGTAGAAAAAATGGTTTGAGCTCTAAGAACGTCAGGGTTCCCAAAGGAGAACAACTAGAAAATTGTGCATCCTTCTCAGCTGAAAAAAGACCTAAATACACCTCTGAACTCTTGCTTTCAGGTTAAGAATCTGAATAGATCATCTGGATCACTGTCAGCTGGAAGATTATGGAATTTTATTAACAACCAAAATCTCAGGTAGTGATGACATGATGGAATGAGAGTTGTCAGTTCAGCTCAAAGCCAGAAGTTCATGGAGCTGCCCTCTGGGCCAGAACAACTGAAAATTGCAACAGTGGACATGCCTGATCTCTTGGAAAGCCACTCCAGAGGCACAGAAACTCACCGTTCTGGATGAGGGTCTGCGACCGCGTGAACCTCCCATGGACAGCTGTCATGTGCAGGGGGCTCTTCCCATCCTTACTCTGACAGGAATGAAACAGAGCAGTGGTTGAGCATGTGAAGCCTTATGAAAGCAAAGGTGCTATGAGTACAGAGCAATGTTTTGCGTTTGGCTTTTAGAGAAATAAACTCAGACCAGGAAAGCTGAGCAATGAGAAAATACCATGTTAGTGGTACCAGCCTCCACTCATATAATTTCATGTTTATTGACATGGGGTTTCACCTTCATTGGCAAGCACAATCTCTAATTTCTTCTTAAAAATTCTGAGTTTAAATAGTGCACCGACTATTCACTGATCTTAAGGGACTTGCCAGAGTTGTTAAATGCTGGAAGTTCAATGCCAGTTTCACAGATGGGAAACTGAAACACAGAGCTTTAACTAAAGTAGTCAAAATCTTATATGAACTCAGAACACCTCAAGTCTTCTGATATTTATACCAGTACCCTCTGTTGGATATACCAGTATCCTCTGTTATCAAGGATCCTTGATCAGCTTCAGCAAGATGTGTAAGTTGTGCCTTCAAGAATATTCAGATATCCTAAGCAGAACCAGACTTTGTAAGATGGGGCTCTAAATAGGCAACCCTGGAAATGGAACTTTTTGGAATCAGGTTTAATTATATCCATATAATACAGGGAAGAAAAACACTAAAAAGGAATAGTTCTTTGACTTAGCACCATTCCCTGAGATAGCATTTTGACAGAGCTCCTGGGACTATAATTTAGTACTTTTTCATGCCTTCATGAAAGCGGTTGGCCTAGAGTTTAGAATTCTCATTGTATTTATCAAGGCACTGAGAGCTCCTCTGCTGGGATGTAATCTCACCCAAACAGTTTCATGATCAACATTCTCAGCATCACTCCAATTCCATCAAGGATTTAAAGCCACGCTGTACTTGTTGTTAGTTTCCTCCTGAGATATGCAAAATAGTTTAAAGCAAAACTGTAAAGCTGGTATTCAAGTTTTACCTGAATATTAACATCTGCCCCATTATTCACTAGTAGTTCAAGACACAGTGCTCCATGAGTGGAGGCAGCAGCAAAATGCAAGGGGGTGAATCCATTGTTATTAGGCTGATTTACATTAGCACCATAGTCAATCAGCTCATTAACAACAGAATCCTGACCGTTGTAACAGGCAATGTGAAGTGCAGTATTTCCATAGATGTTCATCTCATCAATCTAAAATGAGACAAGGAGACATGGTTAAAATCACAGACATCAGCTTAGCATTTTACGTAATGCATCACACACTGCAAATGGAAATAGCTGGAGGCCTGAATTGTCCTAGGGCATAGCTCTCACCAGCACATTTCATCGACAAATTATACTGCCAGACAGCTTCCCTTGGAATGCTTCACCTTTCCAATTATTAACTTTTTATCCTACTGACAATTTCTAAAACCCGTATGAAGCTTAAAGCTGACAGCAGGACTATGTAATGATGATAATGATGACAAAATTTCTAACAAGCTGGAAAGCTTTTCCATGTAAGTGGAAAAGCGGGATGAATAAAAAGCCCACAATCTTTATATGTAAAAAGATTACAACAGTGAGTATTGAATTTCTGTGAACAGAGCCAGGCATAAGAGCTGGTTACACAGTTTTGTTTTGGATAGGGAGTGAGGGTATCTGAGTGAAAGCAATGTGAAAGTGCACAGACATTTCCACATCAATAAGAAACCACTTTCAGTAGCTCAATATTATAAAGATGTAATTAAGATTATGTTACTTCTTGATGGCCAACTTGGTATTCAACTGCTGTTCTGTAAAACAGGACAAGACAGATTGCACAAAAGACTCAGGAATGGCATGAACAGCCTTCCATGAAATACAGGCATCTCAAAGATCATATCCCCAGTGGTGGAGAATGTGGAACTTAAAGGGACTTATTAGCACAGCACTGTTAATAACAGGAAACAGCTATTCCCCTTCACAGCCACCAGCCTGTGAACATGAACTTCTGACAATTTTCTGGCAGGTCAAGTCAGCTGAAAATGCCATGGCAATAGCAGTGGCTTTATCTGACACCTCTGATTAACTGTCTGATTAGGCTCCTCTGGTCATCTCACCACTGCTTGGAAGAATTGGCAACAACAAGAAGTCTGTGTCCTGAAAAAAAAGTTATTTTCCAGAGTGAAAACAATGTATCAGCTACAGAGGAAATACAGGTCTGTAAACTGAAACAGCCTGAGCTGCTGCTTAGTAAAGTACACAGTGAATATGTTGAGAACAACCACTCATCGTATCAAAGGGAATGCTGACCCAAGGAAAATTTCATTACTCCATCTTCTTCTGCAGGAACAGGATGTATCTCCTGATTCCTTCAGCAAGGTGGCCTGGAATTTACTGTCCATATCAGACTTTCTTTAATACAGAATGTCTCCTGCCTCTTGAACCAACAAACCACATGAAGCATGAGGTGGTCTGGAAATGGGACGCCTTTTCTTTAGAAGTCACTGTCTTTAGCAGCATCCGTAAGAAAGAAGAAAAGACTGTCTCTAAACAGAAATAAAGTGCACATTACCACATACCTCCACCCCCAGGTTAAGGAGTTGTTTCACAATGTTAATCTGCCCATTGGATGCAGCTGCATGAAGTGGGGTGTAACCCTTCTTGTCTTTACAAGTCATTTCTGCACCATGATTAATCAGTAAGGCAACAACTTCCAGGTGACCTTCAAAAGATAAAAGATAGTAATCAATGAGTAAACCATCCCACAGCATCACTTCTCCCAGATTACTGTTTTCTTGCTAACACACTGCCCTTTCACTGCTGTTTCAAAGTGCTCCCACAGTTTTACAAAGGAAGAAAAAGCATTTTCATGAATGTTTCTAATCCTAGCTCTAGGCCTTATGAAGAAATCCATGCATTCACCTTCTCCAAATGTGTCAAATTTCTCTTTACTGAATTATTTTCCAGTTGCCAAAAGAACAAAACCACACCTCTTTTCCATTTATTTCTCTCAAGCTAACAGCGTGTGTTTTCTTCTCCCTCTTACAGAGGATAGTGATACAGTGAGCACAGGAGCATGGCAATGCAAGTCTCCCAAAACAGCATTCTATTGATGTCACCTGCAAACACAACTGCTAACACTTCTTGGGTTTTGTTAGAGATAAAAAGTAACCTTAATAAATTATAAAATTAAGAGGGACAGTCTTATTGCTTCATGCTGAGACAGAACTGTCTGTCTTAGAATTAAATATTTATTATGCCAAACACCATACAAAGTTATGCTCCATCTGAGTTGCACAGCACTTTCATGACAGGGGCAGCTCTGGTCATGTGCAGGACCTAGGAAACCATATGTACAAAACCTATAGATAATTAGTGTTCAAAAATAATTAAATATTCCAGAAACTCTGTGAGGGTTTACAGCTCTCATCTCATTATCTAAATTCTGTGTAAAATGCACTACAGAATCCATTGCTAATTTAGGCCCTAGATGTTATCTAAATACTTTTAAAAGTACATCATGAATTTCTGAAAACATTTAAATGTAAATGTAAAACATGTAAATGAAAAGAGGCGTGGAATTGCACAGCACAATGTAAGACCCTTTCAAATCCAGACAGGGAAGTTCAAAGCTTGTTAGCTAAAAAGCCACATCACAGTTCTTGGCAAGAGCCTTTACATCTGTGTCTGTGTATATCAAAAAACCACACAATATGCTTTTCTCACAGTTGGAAATCTCCTATTATGTCATTTCTAAAAGTGCCAGGATTAAAATCAAGATTTCTGACATGTCAAATGAAAGAGTTCCTGGCTGAGGGCACACGACTCCCCACAAATTGTAACCTGAAATATACAGCTTGGCCAACAAAAGCTCTTGAACAAGCATGACCACTATCACAGGCAATCTCGTATTTTTAAATTATAATGTCCCACTGTAAGAAATTTGCCTTTAACTTGAAAGAAATGATAAGGCAAACTGTTTGAATTAAGCAGTATTTGGTAACACCACTTATTTTTTGAGCAAATATTCCGTTGCTCTTATCCACTCTGGAATAAAAAGTGACAGGAAGAAAGTGCCTACTGTGAATTTCCTAAGAATATCATAACCTAGCTGCTTATAAACTGCAATAAACAACAAAATTTTTGATCACAGTTACCTGAATTTCATTGAAAGTACTTTTTAGCAAAAACTGAAACAAATATAACCTGGGTTTTTTTCTAGCACAAATATAGTTCAGGCTTGACTTAGAGTCAGGATAAGAAGACCAAAATGAAAAAGCAACACAAAAAGCCCACAATTAACTGCCTTAAAAAGGAAATCACAGCTAAGATCTCCCTAACTGCAAACCCATAAATGGACATTTAGATCAGCTGAACCCTTCCCTCTTCAGGGTAATTACAACACTCTCTTTCCATGGCCAGGTCTGTTCTTGTCCATTTTAAGACATGCTATCCGTTTGTGAATAGGAAATTCAAAAGAAGGAGCAGCAGCCCAAGCCTTACCCATGTACGCTGCCCAGTGAAGAGCTCTTCTGTCCTTTTTGTCAAAAGCATTGATGTTTGCCCCCTTGGCTAAGAGCAAGTTCACCATCTAGAAGTAACAACAGCAGGTAAACCAACCCTCAAGATCACACACCTGAAGGTTTATAACAAATCAATTTTGCAGCAAAGCTGGGATCACAAAATGCTGCATTTGAATGATTATTTCTGATACTCTCTATCCAAAATATTTTGATTATGACAGACACAGGCATTACTGTCTCTTTCCTATGGTCCAGTGTTTAAAGGCCAAACACCATCACCATTTTACAGGAACTACCATTCCTCTTTCTTCTTTTAATTACAGTACAACTCATCAACTTCCACTGACAGAAGCTTACTGTTCCAGTCTAAGAGTTTTTATTCCATATCTAGATCTTCAGGTGTGGAATGGGAAAATGAGGATCCTTAAACCCATGTCTAAAGACTAGCAAAACCTAGGAGGCAAAAATCGGGGGGGTAAGCTTTTTCATATAGTTAAATAATACTACTAGAAAGGTTTGCTTGTATAAGTAGGGAAAAACAGAAGCATATTTTCCAGAAGGCCAATTAGAAAAGCAGAGTGACTGGATCTCAGACAGCTGCATGTTTCTTCAGTAAGAAATGGATCAACCAGTTTTCCCTTCTTTCCATTCTGCCATTCTTATTTTCACAGGCAGTCCAGCTCCGAAGGAGGAAGGAGACCCCGGAGCTGCTGGAAGCGGTGGCACAGCCAATCTCTCCAGGAGTGCATGCACACCTCACTCATACCCTGGCTCTACTCAGGTCCATTCCAGCCACCGCTGTGTTCCTGCAGGCAGGAAACCCATCCCACAGTATGGGATGCAGCCAAGTGACAGCAGCCCTGGGGGTCAGGGACATGGGGTTCAGTCTAGACCCAGCCACAGCGGGTCTCGACTGAGTACTAGAGTTGAGTCTAGACTTGCACTAGACTGAGACTAGCACAAGAGTACTAAATGAGCCAACAACTGAGCCGAGCGGTGCGAGCGAGGCTGGCGGCGCTCACCTCGATGTGGCCGTTGAGGGCGGCGTGGTGCAGCGCCGTGCGCCCGCCGCGGTCCGACACGTTGACGCTGCTCAGCAGGGGGATGAGGATCTCCGCACACTTCACCGCCTTGTTGGCAGCTGCCACGTGCAGCGGGGTCTGCCAGTTCTTGTCCCGGGCATTGACGTCGGCCGAGTGCTTGATGAGCACCTGCACGGCTTCCTGCAACGGCAGCACGGCCACAGCCCTCACCCAGCAGCTCCAGGAAATGCAGGGCGCTGCCCCTGGCAGCTCCGGCACGCAACCGGTGTGTCACACGCAGCACAGGGCCAGCAGGAGGCACAGAGAACAACACCCACCCAAAGCACCTCCCAGGCTTCCAGAACAGTACTGTCCATTCAAACGGACAATACTGTGTGCCCCGGCACACACCACCTCTGCTGTCACTGAGAGCAGTCAAAAGGCCTCACAGTCAAAACTTGCCAGGTGGATGTGAGGATGTCCCAAGCTGCCTATGCAGAGAGCCCATCCTGTTTGGTTGATTAACAATCAGTACCTCATAGCCATGCTTCCAGGGAAGAAATGAACTCACTTGAGCCATTACTGCCATCACTGATGGGCCCAGCCTTGGCCAGCAGCACGGGCCTGGCACGAGCTCTGTTGGACATGAAGAAGCTTCCAGCAGCTTCCCACAGAAGATACCCCCACTACCAGACCCTTGCCACACAAACCCAACATGAAAAGCACATCAAAATAACAGCAAAGTGCTGCATATTTTAATTATAAACAGGAAAAAAGAGAAAATAAAGAATGTGTGAAAAAAAATTTTAGCTTTGCAAAAACATGAGAATGCTGGTGTCCCCAGCTTAGCATGAGCATTCCTTTCCTCCCCAAGGCCTAAACATAGGCCAAGGGTCTTGACTGCAATATCCATTCTGTCAGCCTGAGACCAAACAACATCTTTTAAGGTTAATTTTGTTGGTTAAAAGTAAATATTTCCCAGTAAGAAAATGTACTGTTCTCTCTTGAGAGCCCCTCTTGCTAGAGAACTCATAATCAGTTCATTTCTGCTTCTACTCATGCATCTGCCAATTAAGCAAGTCAGATAAAAACCAAGTTTTTTTCTCAAAACTGCATTTCTTTTCTTCTTCCTTTTTTCCCTCCACAAACAAACAAAACACAAAGGAACTACTGGGACACAGCAGCATTCAAACAACCTTGTCTGATAAATACAACTCAAATCTGGTATGTGGGAGAGTCCTAGTCCTACATAGAACCTTATTCTTTTTCCATAAACTGCAAAGTTTTCTGTTAAGCCCAGCCAAAATTTTATTAATGAATAACAAATGCATACAGTATGTTTACATAGTACTTTTATATCTAGAATGGCTCAGGAGAGTGCCTGCAGTCTGTATCAACACTACATACATACTGGGAGTTTTATGTCTTTGTCCTCAACTGATCTCAGCAGTTTCACTGTCTATAGCCATCTCACAAACTGTCCTCTAACAGGTTTGTTCAGTGAGCGACACTGCATCTCTTACAGCACCAATAATGATATATGACTGTTGATGTCTCAGTAGGATTTTGTTTCTTAAATTACAGGCCTACTATTTTAAGAGTCATTTCAATGTAATTCACTGGAGACCTACCCAGCTGGGACATGAAGTCAGCAGGAAACTTCATGCACTCTTAGTGAAAGAAAGAAAAAGTTAAAGGAGAATTTTTAGAAGTAAATAATAAGGACTGAATATCAGAGGCTAAAAATACTTAAGATTTTAAAAGAAAAACATTTACACATTTTTGTTTACATCTGCAGTCTGCTGCTCTTTCAAATTTGTGATCAAAAGTTAAAATCCTTATGGAAAAGTTTTAATTCTATTCTTTTTAAAGCATGAGTTTTACCCTTTTATTATAGTTTCTCCATAGGCATGCAGTGCCCAGCTATGGTGTAAGCCTCAGCAGTCAGTGTCTCTAGCTATTCCAAGTTATCACAGTGAAATCTCTTAATGTTTTCAATCTGTTTAGGGCCAGAAGCTGATATATCCATTAACAATCCTACATAGATACTGTAAGGATCGCTAATTTGTAAATAAATATAAATCCCTAAAGCCCCTGAAAAATCATTAAGACATAAGTAAAGAAGTGTCCATTCTTTTAATCAACATATAAAAGGATTCAAGGAGATAAGTTCTGAATCCTCTGAAATCTTCATAGTAAAAGATTGATAATAAAACTTGAAATTTGTTGGTGATCATTCTAAAACAACTATGCTCACAAGAAGTTCCAAAACTACCTTGACTCCTACTGGTCAGCTTCTGGGCCACTAACTCATCTTCTTCTATCAGTGGGAACTCTGAGTTCACCTACTGCTATCTATTGCTATCACTACTAAAGCTGCACATTTGTTCACTTGTGTAAGAAGGTAAAAAGCAGCACTGAAAGAGCCTCAAAAATAATAAATTCTGTTTCCAAATCGTTACCAAAAGTAGAAATTAGAGTATAAATAATGAAGATAAAA
Organism: Anomalospiza imberbis; assembly: GCF_031753505.1. Classification (NCBI taxonomy): domain Eukaryota; kingdom Metazoa; phylum Chordata; class Aves; order Passeriformes; family Viduidae; genus Anomalospiza; species Anomalospiza imberbis. The sequence continues at coordinate 28,515,602 of NC_089687.1, read as the reverse complement.
TGCTAGGAGAAGAAAACTGAATGTGTTTATGAAACATACCATGAAAAGGGATCGAAGGCTGATGCCTTCCCCTGCTGCCTCACTAATGCTCCTGGGTGCCCACTGAGAGGTACCAGAACTGCCAGCACACTTTCTCATTGTGCTTCAGCTGATCCATCAGCTTTAACAAAGAGTTAAAGATGAGACACAAAGCCACAGAAAGATATACATTTCCTGCTAGGACTGTTGCTGACGATAAAAATCATGTACTCTGACACATCCAAAACCAGAAACCAAGCACGCTGCAATTCCCGCATCAGAAAGACTGTGGCTGTTTTTTGAGGTTTAAGTCTGATCTTTGTTTTCCAACATGGCTTTTTGTATTTTGCCTCATTACAGCATTCACAGTCTATAGCTATTCCTTTCAGAGGGTTTCAGGGGATGCCAGCAGCTGGGAAGCTCAGCCAGCAGCCGAACAATGCCCGAGTTCAGAAGCGAGCCCAGGATTCCTGCCTCCAGGCTTGGCAAGCGCTGGATTGTTACGGAGGTGATTCGAGTCCATCAGGCTCTGGAAGACAGCCACCCTCTGTCTCTTTCACAACCCCTCCCCTCATCCCTGCTGCCAATTCTGTCTGCAGTTGGGCTCACTGTTAACGAAGCATTGGGAGGGTGAAAGTAGACAGGGAGGTCCACAAAGGAAAGCCAAGAATAATGGTGCAGTTGGAAACAGAGTAATGCCCGAGCTGCATTCCCAGTAGTTATTGCTGCTCCTTTTTAAGATAGCTATGGAAGAGGTACAATATGATGCCAGAATATTTCTGTTTGTCAAGTAGAAGAAACATGGGCAAACCCTCCCTTCTGCATGAATCAAATGCATTAACAGAAAACCTAACGGATGCCTTGAAATGTAATTAACCAAAACAAATTATGTGGTAATGCATGTTGGACCCACATGCACTCCCTTCTGGCACACACGCAGCATGCACACACCCACAGGGATTTATTTCTCTTTTTTCACCACCTGAAGATAGTGTGGGCACTGTAGACCACTGTGGACTCTATCCCATGTGAGTCCTGCTCACTGCTCCCTGTGACTTGCTATGGTAATGTAAAGCAAGGTGGAAATCAAGCACACGAAGGCTCAAGAGCAGCTACAGGTGACATGTACGCTGGCCTCCAGCTGCAATGCCCTGCATGCAGGAAATACCTTCCCTCTTTGCATGCCCATGCCACCTACCACGGCTCTCCAGGGTTTGCTCTTCCCCCAGCACGTTGGTTATCTGTAAAAGGAGGGTCATCAAATCTTACTCACTTCGCTCCTTGAAGCAACTGCTCGATGGAGAGGAGTCAGCCACATATTGTCCTTGGCATTGACACGAGCACCTGCAAATAAACAGCAGAGGTTACGTGCACGCCATGGGTGTGACACTGAGAGCCCTGCCCAGCTGCTTCCCAGTAACCAGAGCTGAGTACACGGTACTCTCAGTACTCCCCAAGACTCTCCTGGCACCATGCTCACCTTGAAAATGCATTCCCAGAGTCAGATAGATGAAGTGGGATTTGGAAAGAAAGGAACCAGACAGGACTATTTTTAGGAATTTGTTTGCTTACAGGACACAAAAGAAGCAAGATTTGTTGGAAGGAATTACACATGTATGCATGTACATGTGTGTCTATGTAGATGCATTTTTTTGGATGATACAACTGATACAGCTGGGGGGAAGAAAAGCACCCTTTGCTCAAAGCACTTTGCTGTCTGCAGACATGAAAGGAACTGGCCTGAGGAACCACCTCTTGTTTCCAGCTCTATCAGGCAGACCACCAAAAAATAACCACTTCCCTGCTTCACAAATCCTGCTGGGATCAAGAAAACAGGACTAGGAAATGCTCAGGTTGGAGACAAAACTGGGCACTTACTACCTTGGGTTCTGCGGGTGTTACTGTTCACTGTGGATGAAACAACAGAAGAGCAGGGATGAAGAACACAACTCATCTGCCTCCTGTGCAGTTCAGTGCTAACAGGTGCTCTGACAAGGGCAGCTGGGCAAGAGGACGGATTTGGGTTGGCTTGCCAGAAAAAAGGATAAAGGAAGAATATTTGACAACCACAGTGGTTCTGCCTGACTGGAAACCCCAAATATTTTTTTTAAACAAGGTATCCTGCACATTTGTGTGCTCAAAAAGATTTCTTTGCAAGAAATACTAAAGCTATTCACCAATGTGATACCTCAGGAAGGAAATCTAGTGATAAGGACTAGATAAACTAATTTTTAAAAGGGCTTAACCTGAAAATATTGTACCTCTGCAGGTAGCAGTATTAGTCTGAGAAGGGTAGCACACCCAGAAAAAAATGTAGAGAAGCACAGCCTGGGTGAGCCTCTGAACTTCATGAACAAAGGGATGCTTTAAGCTTCATTTTGCACCCTAACTTTAGTGCCTTCAAAAGGCTGTAATTAATAAAACCCACTCTCTGAATCACCAGTACTTTCTGAGAGCTGATTCGCAGGAATATTAGGATGCTTTCCTGTGAATCACAGTGGTTATTGGGAATCATGCTAGATAATCAGAGAAGAAACAAGTTCTTGCATATTTCCACAAGTCAGGATGCAGTTTTTTGGCCTGCAAGAAAAACAAGGCCACTTTCATAACTACTGCAACAATTAGAGGCAATCCTCCAAACTCACCTCAGAACCTGGTACCTGGTGGTACAACCTGCCCTCTGGAAAAACACCCTTTAGAAAAGACACAGTTTCAAAGCGTTTTTGAATTAATCTGTTGAAGCAAGGAAGCTTTTGCCTTCTTTTTTCTTCGTGAGAAGGCCATTACAGTTGACACATTAGCATCCTGCCCTTTGCCTGCACTGTGTGAGGCTCTAGAGACCAATAAAGCAATAACTTTCTTCACCATCAGGAAGCTGACAGGACTTGAAGGCACCTTCCATTATCCTTGTTTGGCCTGGTAGGGGTCTTGGAGATGGAAACTTCTTACGTGAATTCCTAGTGATTCACAGCAAATACCTCTTCTTGGGTTTAGAAATTGGTTTTCAATTTGCCTTGGGGTTTTTTGCCTTATGTTCTTAACTAAGGTTTCTTTTGTTTTATCTCTACCCATTCACTAACTCCTACAAGCAGAGGGTTACAAATAAGAAAGGCAATTATGTAGAGTAGCAAAGCATGACCAACGTTATCCCTCAGTATTTAACAACTCCAGTAGCATTGGTGAGTATGAAGATGATGAGAACACCTAGAGAAGTATCTCCATAAGTAGCTATTCATGCCCTTCACTGCCCTTCACCTTTTGAGAAACTGAAATAGTTACTAAGAAAACAACTGAAGAACATAGTAAAAGGGAAACAAGTCCAGTATAAATAAAATAATACACAGCACACTATCAGCCTTTTCCTTCTCAGCTGTTTTCCACATCCCTTTACCTCTTTGTGCCTCTTTGTGTGAAACAGTGAAATTGCTCTTAGGTGTCTAATGCAATGCATCAGTTGAATGTTTGTGATTTCTGTTTTTTTTTCAGGAGCTACACAATTCACCTGTTGCCTGTTAGAGAACCTGCTCTTGTGCATTTACTGAGATGCACATCTTCTGAAGAGATATTTCAAAACATTTCCTCTTCTACTGCCACTTCCTCCACCAAAATTCAGCTTCTAGGTTCCCAGCAGTTCTTTGCAGGCAGTGGTTAATAACAGTGAAAAAACTTCACCAACAACTGTTGCACTCGTCTGGGGACAGAAAATATCTGGTTTTTTAAGGATGATCAAGCAGAGGCACTGGGAGAACAGTGGTCAAAGGTGTTCTCTACACTCCAAGAACTTGGGGGCCCATTGTGTGACAGCCCTGAGGACCTCTGAAAGGTCCCTGAGCCCTTTGAAAGCAGAGTAACACAGAAATCCAATTTTAAAGACTAAGTGCTTTAGAACATGCTACTACATCTAAAATGGGCTGTCAACAAACCCCAGAAGCTTAAATTCCCAAGACCATCCCACAACAACATCCTCCAAGTCAACCAGAAATTCAGCGTCTATCTCTTCACTCTGGACCAAGTACCTTAACCACATTTGAGTGCACTTCCTACAATACTCCAAGAATTAATCTGTGTGTCTGTGAGGACAAAGAGGGCTGAAAACCACTCAAATTGGTGTAAATTGTGTCATTCATGGCACAATCTTCCTCGAAAATAGAAGCTGCTTTAAAGATTTCACTTAAAATCCTTTCAGATAGCCACAGCACCCACCCATATCCACTTTAAAAAAGAAGCTCTTCAGAGTCTTTTCTCAGCCTCACCTTCTCCACCATGATCTTCCTGAGCCTGACAGAAAGGCTTAGCTGTAGGAATTTGCTTTGTGAGGCTGAAGTAGACAACATAACGTATAATGTTACACAGATAAACTCAACAGGGAGGAAACTTTCTATATTCTACTTTCCTTTATTATGGCTGTTTTGTAATCTTTGCCATTTTTCACTCTCAAATTTTTCTGCCAGAAGAGGAAATAAATCTGAAACTGTCTCTGTTCTTTTGAGGTCTGAAATAAACAACTCGATGCTGTCTTTCAGGAATAAAGTTAACATCTCTTTATCATAACCAAAGCACAGTTTTCCATCCAGCACATCTGCCAAATCCACAACTCTAGATTCCACAGTCTAAATCTCCAATATTAGGGATAGTCAACAGTTTTCAGGAAGAAAACTGTACTCTTTAACCTATTCATGTCATTGTTTACTTGCACCTTTCCAACTTCTCCTATAAGACACAGCAACAGGCCCACCAAAATGTAAGGACAGCTTCTTGGCAAGAAGCCCAGAGCCTTCTGAAATAGTAAAGCAAGGTAAAATTGCCAAGATGGCAAGAGCCTTGATGAGGAACAAGGGGTAAGCGACTGAGGTCAAACATGATGCCGTCAGGCACCAGCCCAAATGGGAATGCAGCTTGTATTTGCCCAGACAATTGTTCTTGCACATCCACGACTAGTGGCATCATACAGAGATTCCTTCTGTGAGACGGTTACCTTGCTCCTTTCTCCCTTCTGACAGAAGGAGGTGAAGAAGTACTCAAAGCTCCCTGCTTTCATGTAGTCTGGAGAAACAAAACCACTCAGCACCCTTCCCCAGTTTGAACCATACGATTATGGATCAGACCTTGGAGCTGGTGCAAACCTATCTGGCTCTGACATTTAATGGGCCAGGGTGACTCACACCAGCTGAGGGATCTGGCACTCTCTCTCCTGTGTCAGTTCCAAACAGACTCCATTTCAGTGGCTACCTAGAAAGCCATTCCTGGTCTGTCTCCAACCACCTGGGCAGAAATTTCATTCATTAGACACTACATTTATTTGCGCTGCCACCAGTTTATAGACCTCAAATCTCAGAAGGCGCATATTTAATTTAATTTCTCTCCTGAACACTACAAAATGAAACGTGTTGATACTCCTCCTAGCTTCTACTCATGCTGAAAATATTGCTTGACACCTACAGCAAGTGTTTGTGTGCTTTCTCTCTGTGAAAACACCATTTCATTTGAAGTCAGACAATGAAGTTTTTCTGCTTATGTAACTGTTACGTTCAGATTAATATTTTATGATACACTTTCATTACTACTACCATTTGCTGACTGAAGAGGTGAAGCAAAGGAAGATGCTGCACTTGTCCTTGCAGCCTAGTTCATGGAGAGATCACAGGCACAAAGAGGTGTTTATAACAAGACACAAACCTGCTCCTCCAAGGCTCAGAAACTTCCAAACCTGCACTTGGATACAAGTACTCATGCTCATCATGAGTAATGATACTTCAGATATTAAAGAACAATGAATAATAGAATATACAACACAAAATTAATTTTGACTCATGCTGAGCTAGTAGGGAAAGATCCACACAGTTCCTGCAGACTGAACCCAAGCACAGTCCCACTGACACAAAGTTCAATTTTTAAAAGTCCACATTACAAGTTTTTCATACTCACTTGGATATATAAAATCTCCCCAACATGTATTTTATGCTGTTGGTCAGACAAGCCCTATAACCCATGGACGACATTTTGGCAGTGAGGTGCTAGAACTAAGTGTTCCAGAAGAACTCTAGAAAGCCTCCTTCCCTCATCAGGAGTGTTCACTGGGACATTTTTGGATGCTGTTTGGGAAAAATGGGCTAAACTGTTTCACCTTTATGAGGATATCGCCTGTGCTGATGCTTGCAAAACTTGAAAGAATACATTGCTCCTGCAATCTCCTCAAACCACAATGGAACAGCAGTATGTGACAAACAACACGCACTGTAAGAACACATACACAGATTAAATTTATTAACTCCTTCCTCCCAAGGAAGAAAATCATGCTTGCATTTAGCACATTGAATACCTGCCCACACATAACCTGTCAGCAGAGCACTGCTCTTCTCAACCATTCTGCTGCCATCAGGGGTAGAGCAGAAAGAGCTGATGTATGATGTATGTCCAGCTAGTTACCCTCATTAAGCAATTAAGCAACCCAGAATTCCCCCAAAATGAACAGAGGAAACACAGAGCTACAGCAAACCGAGTTCTCATTTTTTGCCTTCTCCAGGTCTGGCTAGACTGGCGAGCCAAAGAAATATGATTGTGTGGTCTGCATGTACAGCCACATCAACAGCCCCATCTGACTTTGAAATTCAGTGCTTTAAGCAGGAGGCTGGATCAGGTCATCTCTAGAAATACCTTCTAGCCTGAATTAATCTAGGATTCAAGGCGGAAATTAGAAGGTGCCTTGTAATCAAAGGGCTGAGAATTCTGAAATAACTTTAAAAAAAAATATGGAATTTATTTGAAGAAGCCATCTAAAAACTCATGAAACCAACTGCATAGCAAGGTTGCTTGCAAGGGGTTAGAAGTTTGTACCATAAGGTTCCTTTCAGTCTCACATTCTTAAATCCCCATAAGCTTTACACTTACAGTTATCCCACTTAGAAAATCACTGCCTTTGAAGTCTGCAAGCACATCCAGGAGTTTGCCATGAATTATGCTCCCTTCTTAAGAGATGACTGCTTTATGCTTTGTTCTGACATATTTTGATCATGTTTTCTGTCACTACAAGAGTTGGGAAACTATTTTTTTTTCTTTTGTTTAGATACTTCCTACTACACAGTTTCTAATATCCAAATAAACTTCCTGATTCTTAGAAACATGCTTCTAATGTAAATAGCACTTACAATTCACTTAAGCTGATTAATAATTTTTTTGCTATTATTCCATAATTTTTGCTTAACAGGAATTCTTGGATTGTACTCCAGGATATGAAGCCACGTTTCAAATATATACTTCAGCAAGTTTCTGAATCATAAATACTGTCCGTTTGAAGACTTTATAAGTTGTTAAAAGCTAGTTGCTTTGTTTATTAATTCTTCTCAGTCACAGGGTGTGTTTTATGATTGTATCACCAAATTTAAATGTATTTTCTAAGCTTGCAAGAAATGCAACCAGCTCTGTGAAACTCAGAAATAAACAATGCCCAAAACTCCCTTATATATGCTTTGCTGGGTATTCTTTGTAGTTTTAACTGATTTACCAGTTAACAGCAGTGAGGGACTGTACCTTACCTGACAAAATGAGAAGTTCAATGATGTCTGCATCCCCCAGGAATGATGCAACGTGAAGAGGTGTTCTTTTCTCAGCATCCTACAAAACCACAGATTGTCCAGTTATAAAACATGGTCAATAAGTGCAGGCATTAGTGTTAAAGAGCAAAGAATTTGTATTTATTTTTCTGTGTGGATTTCTGTTTGTAATTAGACATGTAATCTCAGCCAGTGAAAGAACAAAATTCAAGACCTCAACAACACTCTTCCTCCCAATAATCCTCTATTTTTTATCACTCATTTCCACCAGACCTTGCAGAGATATTGCCTTTAGTCTGATATCCTGTTACAGGTAGATGAAATCAAAGCTAAAATGAGCAAAGACAGCATCTTTAGGTCGCTTTCAGAAACATTTTCCTCTTTGATGTATCACAGCAACATAATCCAGATGTTTCTGGATATCAGACTTTGTAATGCAATTTGCATCAACAGTACAACACCAGAGTCTTCAAAAGAATAGCTCAGGAGAATCACTTGGAACCACACACAAAGTCAAGATGCAAACTCTTCTTGGTTTACAACGGTTCTTGTACACCATAGCCTGGATATCTACAGCAGCCCAAGATGGGCATGTACATCTTGACTAACCTTTAAACATAAATAAAGTATTACTAGTCAAATCTGTCCTTAAAAGAATTGCTAAGAGATGTATATATAACTTCTCAAGTTTTATATATATATATTTTGGAAGTTATATATATATATATATAAAACTTCCGAAATACATCCAGGGCTTTTTGATTTCTGTAATTTTCCAAATTAAGGAGTCCATCTTAAAGATTTTATTATCATTATTATTATTTCAAGGGGTATAAATACAGTGTTCACAAAAACCCTTCATTTTATTGCTTTATTCAGCCGATTCCAGAGCACAGGCCTTTAAAAGAAACTGCTAAATATTACAATATGGGTAACAACAATCACAAGAACTGCTAATACTGCTCATTGTGCTGTTTCCAGTCCTAAATGTATTTCGTTTTGGTTTCTTAACAACAAATATAAGTCCTAAGACACCTTATCAATCCAACTTATTGCATTAAATATTTTAAACTGGCAACAAATTCAACACTTCTTGCAAACAGTATCAATAGAGAAATCCTACCAAAATTTACACCCTGTCCCTGAAAAAGATCTCCGAGCCTGTCATGAAAAATATCACTTTCAACATGCCCAAGTGATCATCAACCATAAGCTATTTTGGAATATCTTCAAAGTATGCTATAAATGTGGACAAATCTGTGCAGCAGAAGCATTTGTCATGGGAATGTTGAACATTGTTTCCCGGCACTGAGAAGTCCAGAGCCACTGATCACCAGAACCGTTTATGTTTAATTTTTGTGTTTGTAAGGTTTTTTAAACATACATAATGTACGTCATCCTCAAATTCTGCTGCGCTAGGTTTTGATCTTATGTATTGGGCGTGCACATGAAACACTCAGAAGACTGCTTACATAAAACCCTGATTGTCACAGGTCAGAGGGGAAGATCTCTTACAGGCTTTCACTTTCTCACATGGTAGGCAAATCAAAACAATATTAAGCAGTGTCCAGGCAGCAGTGTTCACTCAGGAACCACTACCACAAGTTGCTCTCATATGCTTCATTCCTAACACCACAAAACAGCTTCTACAGGCTACATAAGTGCATGTGAGATCTTCCATAGTTTTCATATTCCCTGTCCTAAGGCTACCCATGGCAAAATATATACTGACTGATCAAACACATATATAACAATAGAACTATTCTAATTTTTTCTTAGTTTATTGTTATTCATGCATGAAGCTGTCTTTAGTACACCACAGTACTTGTAATAGCCATTGTACCTGTCAGTGCAACACAGCCAAGTTTGGCAGGAGCAGAGGAGTTGGAAGTTGAAGGCTAACGATACAAGACCGAGCAATTTGCTGTATTATGGAACCAAGGCTATCCGATGCTTTGTTGATTATAAGCAATTTTCTGTACTAAACTATAAATCTGATGCAAATTTGATAACTGAGCGAGGAAAGGACACGAAACAAAAAATTTTACTCTTCTGTAACAGGAATAACCAACTCTGTAAGCTTTCTAAGCTTTCAGTTTTTAAAATCAATATAAAGCCCTATCACATTGAGTACAAATCAAGTTTTCAGAGAAGGACAAGTCAGTCACAAAACTGAATTTAAGCTTTATTTCTCCAAGAGGAAAAAACCCTAAAATGTCTCCATTTATCACAACCAGGCACAAATCAGTGTTCACTTGCACACAGAGCCCTACAGGCAACATTTTCAGGAGTTTGGCAGGGAGAAACCCACACACTACACCCACAGCTGAGCGTGCGGCGAACACCTCACTGGAGGAACATCCCCGAGTTCCTGTTCAGACTGTGCACAGCACTGGTACCCAAACAGAGGAACTGAGGCTTCTGCCTCTCTGTCCCACCACAGCCCTTGCGTCCCCCTCAGAGCTGTGATCCCCCACAGCCACAGCTCCTCACTCGCTGGCTGGGCGTCCAGCACACACCCCACCACTGATCCAGCTCCAGCTCCTTGTCCTGTGCTGCTGGGAACAGGAGCACAAAAGTAAATCAATAATGATCTAAAGACTGCAGGCTACACACAGAGAGAGGGATAAAAATTGTCGTTTCAAGGAAAGGTTTGGAAGAATCCCAAACCTCAACATACATTATCAAGGCAAGGAAAGTAAGTGGGAGGAAGAAATGATAACAGGATTACAAAAAGCATTCAGAGAAATAATCAGACCTGCTTCAAGTGCAGTTCTCAGAAGAACAAAAGGTCAGCAAGAGACAGTAGATAAGCTATAAACAATGGCCAGAAAATCAGGCTGAGATGATATAAACTCTCTTTCCAGTACCTAAAGGGGGCCTACAAGAGAGCTGGAGAAGGATTTTTCACAAGGGAGTGCAGTGATAGGACAAGGGGAAACGGCTTCGAGCTGAAAGATGGCAGGTTTAGATTAGATACTGAGAATAAATCTGCTACTGTGCAGGTGCTGAGGTACTGACATGGACTGTCCAGAGAAGCTGTGGATGCCCTGTCCCTGGAAGTGTTCAGGGCCTGGTTGGATGGAGCTTTGAGCAACCTGGTCCAGTGAAAGGTGTCCTTCATGGCATGAGTTTGGAATGAGATGATCTTTAATGTCACTTCCAACCCAGAGCATTCTGTGATTCTATGAAACTTTATTAGTAGCCTATATTAGTCCACAGAAAAGATGATGCTGCAGGTTAACATTATTTGTACACCTTATTTTTTAATAATACAGATAAAAGAAACTAAGAATCTAACAGTTAGGCAATCAGGAACAGAAGGCCTCAGCAAGAAAAACACTCAACACATGCTTAAACTGTTCAAGTGATCACACTGGCACTGATAAGGCCCTCACAGGTTTAAAGTTAGACTAGTCCTTAAGTGCTTTATTGGATCAGAGCCTGGGGTACATGAAGATTAGCAGAACAGTGAGCTGAATGAATCATATCAGCACATGAAAAATTATCAAGCACATTAAGGAAAGGGCCTACATTTTGTCCTCAACACAGCCTACATGTCAAAGGAGATGATGGAATTGAATTTTGATATCAACTGCAACTGCTCAGATCAGACGATGCTTAGGACAGAGTTATTTACTATTAAAATGTAAGTGTAACTGGTGCAGAAAATCAATGTATGTATCCTTTCTTTGTCACCAAACTGCCTGAGCAACTAACAGGAGTAGTTGGAGTTTACAGGAGGAGTTTAGTCCACCACAGAAACAGAGTTACTGAAGCCTTTGGATTCCCACCACCTTCAAAATGTGCCTGGGTGGCAGAATAAAGCACATTAATGAACATAACTTCCACTGATCAAGTCTAACCAAAATAATGACAGAAACAAACCTCCTGCTCATTCACTCCATTTACAGTTGTTACATGTGAATAGACCTCATTTAAATAGCACAGCCATTAAAAATTTTTCAGATACAAGTTGACTTCAGAAAAATTAAATATTGAGAACTGTTAGGAACTACTGAAGAGGCTAAAAGCTTATGAGCACCTATTTCTTGGGCTATTTACAACTGTTTGGAGCCAAAAGCTGATGGTGCACCACGAAAATCTCTGCTGCTTCAAGGATTTCCTCCTCCTCATACATTCTTTTATTAAAGCCTGTAATTCACAGAGCAAATCAAAATGTTTGACTGTGAGCACCTCAGGTGAAAGTGAAAGTCAAGCTGTGTAACTTATGCTTTCTGCTCTTTCTTCTGCATCATAACAGAAATTCCCATCTAAAAATCCAGATCCTCGTTCCAGCACCTCTCATGCCACAGTCTTCAGTTTAGCCTCAGAAATAAAGACTTTTCTGGACTGAGTCTTAAATTGCCAAGTGTTCATGAAGCAGAAGAGGCAAACACTTTGATCTTTCAGGACATGAAACATTATCTTTTTTCTTCCCCTTACCTAACAATTGCCTTCCATGAGGCTGACAGTGACTTTCATGCTAGAAAAGCATAACTTTAAAAACTAATTACTAATTCCAGATTGAGACCATAGAAACTGTTATCCTAAAGAATGAAAATATTTTGATGCTCACTGGTATTCACTGTAAGACTCAAAAAATAGACTTAAACAACTCCTCCATTTTTATAAACACAATATTGACTTTGGATGGGGGGGTGTTAAGGCATAGGAGCACACATCACTCAGGATTGCAAAAGATTTAGAAAATTCAAGTATTTCAGGCTGATATTGCTACCTTTGAAGACAATAATGTAGTTACAGCCAAACCCTGCCATGAGACTTTAATGGTCTATACCTCCTTAACTGCCTCAAACTGATGAGATGAGTCACCAGCAGGGATATATATATATATATATATATATCATAGTAACCATTACTACACTACCACACTGGTGCAAAGCAACACAGAATATTTCAGACCTTCAGTCTCTCCAGCAGAATCTTCTTCACAGTTCAAAAAATTTCATTATAAAGTATTAAAAAAAATCTAAGCCAAAAAAAAATATTATCTAAACAGAAGTCATGCTAGTTACTTTGCATTGCAAACATCAGTGTAAATATTTTGCTACATAAGGGAGAATTGTTCATTATTTCTGCAGAAAAAAAATTCTCCATCACTTCCTGCTTAAATAAACAGCGTATTAAACAGCTCTACTAGAGGCTAAATACCCACTTCAGCTATCCCAAACATGCAAAACCTTTCATACTCACAACCCTAAATATGTGCCTATTTGTACCCTCAAGCACTCACAGCACCCCCAAAAACATGCTTGGCAATAGTACAGGAATGTATAGAACTTGTGTGCATGTGGGAAGGCCAGGATGAAGCCTGAATCCTCCTGACAAAGGCAGTCCTGTAAATCTATGCCTTTCCAAGCAGGATAATGAGGAAAAAAGTCATGAACTGCACACATAGATGTGTCTCCATAACGACTTCCTTCCTTCCTTCCCTCTTTATCTCATAATAAACCACCTCTAAATACATGGCCCTGCATGTATGGCCCTTCAATCTCTGCTGGTGCTGCTGCCTGTTCCTCTGCAGACACTCTGCAGCTAGAAACAGGGTTCTATCCAAGAGAAAACACAGCATTAGGGGATAAAAAATAAAAACAGAGAGAACAACACATCACTTATGGGGAAGAATACTGGAATATGACTTTTTTTTTTTAATTTGGATATTTTGAAGAGAAACTAAACTGAAGACTGAGATAAAAATGGAAATTTCACAGGGAGGATTTTGGTTTGTAACATCGCACACAACAACTGGACTTTGCAGATATAAGGTGCTGCACAGCTCATGCATTATGAATCCCAAATAAGAAGGGGTAACAACTGGATCCAGATTAGTCCATAGATTCTGGGGGTCATTCTCTCGCACTCTTCCCTAAGTAAAAACAGCACCCCAAAAGATCCCTATCTGCATACACAGTGTGATCACCCTGCTGCTTCGGAATGAACCAAACAACAAGTGTAGAAAATGTCTAGCTGCAACTAATCCGGATTGTCCAAGTGACATCACAAATATCCTGGGAAAACAGGCTGCTGAATGCTGACCACCCTTCCCATGGACACAGTGTGTATTCAGTGCCCAGGGGGAGGGAATTGCTCATTGCCAGCTAAATAGAGTCCATGCCCTCAGGGTGCACAGGTGCCCCCAAAGCACAGGTTGGGACTGCAGAGGTCAAAGTGACAATTACAGTGGCAGAATGAATTAAATAATAACTTGTAATCCAAACAGATTTCACTTTGTTTAAAGTAGAAGTCACAATTACAGCAGTATCCAGAATGTAGCCATTTGCATCAACAAACAAGTCCTTGGCTTGGGAATTTACTAATTATTTTACCGGACAAAAAAAAAAGTAATCTTCTAAACTTCTGATTTCCTCCAAACTCTTTCCTGAGATTAATTTTCTCTTGGGACGTCTGCACATGCATTCCTAATTTTGTGTTGTTTCTCTGTGCACTTTTTCTTCTGTCTTCCAAATACTTCTCTTGATGGACACTGAAAATACTCTGATTTTTTAAACTTCAGAAATATCCAAAGCTTGCTGCAAAACCAGACTTTTACTTTGTATCCCTGTCCTACCTATATTTGAACTACTCCAGTGTTAACACAGCCAACCAAAATGATCAACAAAGGACAAATCTCTGCCAAACGGTGTCAGAGTTTCCTCTCATGTGAGCAACCAAAGGCTAACATGGAAGTAATTAAAAACACCCTTAAAATAGAAACAGAAGCATGCAATGCAAATTGCCAGCTCACAGCACAATGAGGGGAAAATCTTTTCATCTTTCTTCAGTGTTATTTTAAGCAATTGGCACTTCCCTGCAGTCACTATTCAGAACAGAACCTTCAGAGTTTGTGTTGACCAGTATCTTTCTAATGACTTCAAAGAACAGCTTTGAGTTTTGCTCCTGATCAGGCAAAGCTTCTTGGGTGGATTTTGAGCATTGTAAGCAGTATACTGGGCAAAACCATTCCATGACTTTTTCTATTAAGTACTACGGGACTCATCTGCAAAACACAAGTTCTTCATCTAATCTTGCACCTGACAGCTGAAAGCATCTCCCTAGCAACCATCACTAACACACTTGCAGCCAAAGGATAGAAAAACATTGGAGAAAACCACAATAACCTCATACAGAAAACGCTATTTTGAAAATCCAGCGTGAAATACAGATGAAATTTTGGGCCTGTGGTGTTCATCTGCCTTGATGAGGGGGTTTTGTTTGGCTGGGTTTGGTTTTTTTCTTTGGTTTATTACGATCATCAGCAAAAAACAAAGAAGGAGGAAACTCGAGAGAGATGATTCTTTAAGGAAGCACTTGAGGAGCTTGCAGGAAAACAATCAGGTACTGATAATCATGGGGAAAGCTTAACATCAAGGTCTTGGATGAGATTTAAAACAGTGGCATGTCTTTCCTTCTACTGGACAGCAAATGGGGTTGACCCCAGTCAAGCAGACCTGTAGGATTACCTCTCTAGTTCCTTTTGGTAGCTCTGAACCAGACAGTTGGACCCCACTACCTGCAAAAGCTGCAATGCCAAGATCATACCAGACCATCTGCTGGAGTTAGCAATGAATACACTGATGGTTTTACATCACAGAAAGACATGAAGAAAAGAAAGGTTGATTCAAAAGTTCAGGAAACACCTGGAAATTATCATTCTGCTTCTGCTTTATATTCTCACCACTTTGAGAGGCCACAGATTGTAGTCAGGACTGGCAGGACTTGTTTCTAATAGTACGCATATAAGTTAAAATCAAAGAAGGGGGAAAAACCCACCCCAATTTCTACAAAAAAGACCGAGTTGACTTGGAGACATTTTTTTCACTGCCAAAGCACTCAACTACTACTTGTTTACAGCTGCTTACCATTCTGGCTAGAATAAGCCAATCTGCATAACAGTAATTCCTTTGTGGGCAAATTGTGGCCAAGATTCTGCTTCTTTACTGTCACAGCTGAGAATTATAGTGAAGCTTTAGTTCGAGTCAAATGCATAACAGCTCCTGATCTGCAAAGACTCTTCATAAAAGGAAACCCTACAGAAAGTAAAAATATGCAATTTTCAGCTGTTTTCATTCATTTTCTCAGTAAGAGAAAAAACAATGTCCCTGACTGACCTGCACATTTGGAATAATTACCATACACTTAGAAAATTTAAAGTCATCTGCTGGAGACAATTACATTGACTCCTACTTAGGATACCACTAAAGCCCTAAATCTCTTACTTTCCAGTAATTTCCATTCTGTTACGTGTTAATTACTGAGGACATTTTTAATACTGTCATTGCCACAGTCCACAGGCATGGTGCACAACATGCCAGTCACATACCAAGGCGTTGACATCCTCAGTTTTGTAGATCAACATCCGTATCTCTTCTGGATCACCACTGAAAATTGCCTGGACCAGTGGAGGCTGGAAAAAGAAAACAGAAGCAGAAGTATTACAGGTTTGTTTGTTTTCTGTTTAAACTGAGAGCATTTTACTCCTGCTAACAGTTGCTAAAGCTGTTCAGAGACATGGTGTGACCCCAGTCCTAAATCACCAGGAGTATCTCGTCAGTAAGAGCTACCAGTTTGCTTGAGGATAAACTGAAATCATGAGCATGTTTGTACCTATAATGAGCATGTGTGTGCACAAACAGGGACCCCCATTAGAACGGCAACTTTTGTCAACAACACGCAATTAGCCCAGATGTTCTCCCTGGCATGTAAGGGGAAAACTAATTACATCAGATAGTGCTGCATGCTTGCTCTTGGCATAGATGAATGGTCATGCAATACACATTTAGAAACAGAACATTATGCAGATAATGAATTTCTGGGCAATCACTAAACAACTTGTATTTTTTCCCTGAATAAATACGCAATGAGCGCAGTTAATTTTAACCACCCAAGAAGCGAAGTAATTATCTTATTGTCTCAAGTCTGTTATTATGCTATTATGAATGGGAATGCAGAAATAAATAACCAGGCCCACAGGAGAAACAATGTGCCATGCTCGCTCCTCTCCAACGCTGGCGTCACCGCCGGGCAGCGGGAGGGAGCTCTGCGTGCGCTCAGAGCTGCGATACTCAGCCAGAGCTGGTGACTTCAGCCCTTCCGACCACCTTGGCAGCAAATATCTGAGTTAGTAACCAAACCGGCAGCACACTGAACTAAAAG
This sequence comes from Anomalospiza imberbis, assembly GCF_031753505.1. Lineage (NCBI taxonomy): Eukaryota > Metazoa > Chordata > Aves > Passeriformes > Viduidae > Anomalospiza > Anomalospiza imberbis. Next base: position 28,498,857 of record NC_089687.1, on the reverse strand, counting down.
AAGAAAAACTGTGCTGCTGGAGACTCGGGAAAAGAAGGGGACAATTCACAAAGATCCCTATCCCATAAAGCACGTGGTTGAAACAGGCCCCACTTTCACCAGCACCCTCCTGAAGACAGTGTGTGCCCCCCAAGTCTCACTCCTGGTTGCCTCATGGTCCTACTGGCAAAAAGGAGTTTGTGGTGCCATGCAATCACCAGAATCTAAAATAATCCTGTAAAATGGCAGCATGCATGCCTACTTAGGCACATAAAACCGCAACAGTTCTTGAGATTCTACAGAATTTAACTGCCTTGTAAACAGGCTCTCTCGAAATTCACAAAACCGGCTGAGGGAACAAAGAAAATACCATTTCCTCCCTATCTTTTCTTATTCAAATGCGGAAAATACATTTCTAAGTTAATGGTGTCTATTTTAAGACATATTAATCCCTTATGTCCTTGAGAAACATTCATACTGGAATTTCATTCTTGCCACTCCTCCAAAAGTGAAAAGGACTAAAGCAATATCACAACTGTCTATGTCTTACATATTGTAGTAGGTGTTTGAAAAAGAAAGGAAAAAATATTTCACTTTAACAATGTAGCATGCTCCCTTCCCAGCCATGTCAGAATGGGCAAAGAATATTCCTCAACAGAGGCTGCAAACACCAGACCCTTCTCTCCTAAAACTAATAGTTCTGAAGAATCACTGAATGTTTATGAAGTTATTATGCTCACACCAAAATATTTGCATTTTCTGTGCATTTATCATAATATTAAATGGAAAAAAAACCACAGGAAAGCAGAGAACTCCTCAATTTCAAGCTGAATGGCAATCACAATCCAGTAGCCAAGACACAAACACCCCCAGCATCTTAGCTTATTCCTTGAACCCATTTGCAGGTATGCCCACCACCCAATGAAAAGTATCAGCCAGACTCTGGTGACATTTAAGGTGGGACCTCAGACAGAGGTAAGAGAAAAAACCTCAAAATTCAAATTTATTAGATTAAAAAAAAACAAAAAAAAAAAAAAAGGCAACCAAGTTCAAGTGCTGTTACAGGCAATGTTTTTCTTTTAGAAAAGGAGGGAGTAAAGTACTGTGCATCATTACATTTAAAAAAAAGGAAGGTCTACAATAAGGCACTTTGACCCTTCTTCTCTCTGCCAGAAATCTGACTCAAACCTTTGTTTTTACAGGAAATGTTTGACCTTTCTAATTAGCATCAGCCACTTAACACAGAAAGCAGACTGAGAATAACGCTGTGTTCTTTAGACCTGTAACACACAGAAGATCCTCATCTCAATTTTTGTCCACCATAGCATGGTCACATCCACCTGCAGTTCCTTAGATCAAACCCCAGTGTTTATCATGCCTCTGAAGCAGGGTATAACGCGCACCACTGATACGTGTAACCTTTGCTGACAGGAGAAAGTTGCCATATACCCATTTCAAAGGCCTCATCCCTTCAGACCTTTTCCCCTGTAAGATTTAATTTTTATAAATTAATTATGATAAAACCTATCTCTGATAGTTGTAGCAGCAAGACACAGAGATAATGGAGAATAATCAGAGCCTGGAAAGTGAAAGAGGAGATTAAAATGATCAGACCCTGAAAGCTGGAAAGAGGAGATAAAACAGTACAGGTTAATAACCATCTTGAGTCACTGCTGTGCAGCCTGCTCCAGCTGGCCATTTTTCTAATTCACTATGTCATTATTTTACTTTATTTTCAAAGGTATTTGTTTTGAAATGAGAATGTATTATTTATTGTTGAGGCAATTTTATTACATATTGAGACCCATTTCAGTGTAAGATGTGCAGTCAAGTACAACGACCTGTCCAGGAAATACATGTCAGAACTACGTTGCAGCATTACTGCTCAGTTTGAGGTCAGAGCTGAGAAGATGCATCCACATCCATCAGCACAATGGAAAAGGTATTGCTCCATTCAGCAGCTGATAGGGATGGAATAAGGCTTGTGCACTTACAAACATATTGATGACAGATGCCCAATGAACAGATTACTTTTTCGATCTTCAGTGATAAACATATTCATGCATCAATGACTTCAGCCTTTTTTTTTAAATTTAATTCCTGAAGGATAGATAATTTTCCTTCTTAATTATCAAAGGACAGTATATTTTTGGAAATAATTTCTAAAACTTGTGACATCATTAATGGGTTATTTCATTAGCAGAAATATTTTGCTTTAAAAGTCTTCAAATTCAGAAGTTGTTAAACTCTTATATTAAAGGAAAAAGAAAAGCACAAGCACAGAGCAGATTATAGATAACTATTATTAGAATTAAGCAAGGGTGCAGGGTTTTGGAATGATGAACAACTGTTTCATCAGCTCAGCTCTCTGTAGCTTCCAATTTCTTAAAGAGAATTTCAGTTGGGAGTGTTCACATTTTTTTCTGAAAATAAACTCCAGCAGCTAACAAAAACCTTTCCATATTACTTTTTATACAGAGTAACTATGATAAGTATGAAACTTACCAGCAAGTTTTATTAGAGGGTTCTTTACTTTGTGCTGTAACAAGCATTTTAATAAAAAATAAATTGTGTCTGCAGACACTGTCTAGTGTTCTGGACATATTCCTGTCTTTACTGAATGCAGGGCAATCATAAGCTGGACTTCAACACACCAGGTAAAATTAACTTGTTGAACTGAAGGCACAATGATTTTTTCAGCAGCAGAATTTAAATCCACATGGAAGAATGTCCTGTGGCTCAGCTGGATTCCACAGAGCCAACAAGCTGTTCCAAAAGAAAAAGCCCAGCCCTGGCAAATTCCCCTCCATAGATCTGACTGTTACCAAGGGGCACTGGCAAGTCTCTGACTCCAGAGGAGATGAAGCATGTAAGGGGACTGTCTCAAGTATAATTTTAATTACTATGTCCAAAGCAGGTGCTGAACCTCCTAGCAAACCACTTCCTATTTTTGTTGAGTAGCTAGTAACTGTGACATACACTGAACATTTTGCCTTGATTTTAGATATCCTGACTCACTAAGCAGAACTTACTTAAGCCAGATTTTTGTTTGGCAGGAGGCAGAGGCCGATAGGGTAAGGATGATTGACTCCCCTGCCCATTTGATCTCACAGACTACCATTTGTTACTGCAAGTGAAAAGCAGCTACATTTTGATCCTTTATTAGCTCTAATTGCCTTACATCAAGTTCCTGGAATAAACACTTAGATATATATCCATGTATTCATGTAACTAGCAAGGCATTGTAGCAAGACACACAATCATTCAAAGTGGTATTGATTCTGACAGTGTTTTGCCAAACACCTTTTTTTTTTTCTGAAAGTACTCCCACCAATCAAGATTACAAGGTTATCTGCTATGTCACATCACATACATTATTTCCTTCCATTGCCCGAAGCAAAAAGGCTACTCCTGTCCCTATTTTATTTTAGGACTTTCTCTCTCTGTACATACAGCACATGAATACCTGAAATGCTGTTTTAACTTACAAGTCTGTATTAGTGAACAGCCATTAACTGGAGTTAATTCTTAGAGTGTATTTCCCTGATGCTTAGTATTTATACAGTTCCATGTACAGAAATTACTCAACACTCATAATTTTCAACAGGCTTTGTAGTCTATTACCCTTTCATCAGGGGTTAGCCTTTTATTGTGTTTTAGGAATGAATTGCTGGGTGAGTACAAAAAACATTTGCTCTTAATTTGTTAATTCAAAGGGTGCAATCCTGTTGTAGGAATTTCTATATACACTTCTGCCAACAAAGTACTTTCACAGAGCTGGTATTTGGAGAAGAATGCCCTTGGATGGCTGCTAAGAGATGTTACATAGCAATTACAGATCTTTACTAAGCGACTTAAGGAATACCTGTCCAAGTAATTGAAAAGCCAGGGGAGAGAATCAAACCTGTAGATTGGGTGCACTGGTTCCCTGGAAGCACTGTGACAAACTAACAGCATTGTTAAGTGATCAAATGCACTTAGGACATTTACACTGAGCAGATCAATAAATACCCTGTACACTGCAACATTTCAAACACGGCAGGGAAAAAAATAATTAATTTAATTCTATCTATTATGTGCTTCCATTTATTGCAGACTAGCCCAGTGATTTAAGGATTGCACATCAATCCTCTGCAGCCAAGGACAGCATGCATGCCTACACATTGCTATTTATTTCAATTTGTTCCACTGTGTTTGAATGCTCAAGGACCAACAAATATATATGACACACAGAGGCATTCAAAAAAACATGAGTCAACACTCCCAAAACTAAAAAAGAACCTCTGTGTGACAGAGGCACTTCCAAGCTGAGAGATCTTCATGTTGTTTTTAGGCCAGCATTTAAAGGATGCAACTGTGCTCTGAGACTTTCCCTGCACCAGTGGCTTTCCAACTTGCTGCCATGCTGTGCTCTAAGATGCTTAGAGGGATGTAATGGGCATTTAAGTTTTATTTCAAGTGTTGAGTTTTCCTGTAATGCCCCCCATTTCTATCTATGTCATTTATAACAGCTTCTCCAAAGCCTCAGGGTGTGTTTCTCTTTCAGACCATAAAAAGGACTTCACATCACCGGCACAGGGCACACAGAAGCAGTGGAGAATTGATCACTGCTTCATTTGCTGTTATGCTTTCCTGAGAACAGGTAAAAAGTTATATATAAACTCCAAACAGAACATATGCTTAGCTTCAAAAACAGCTTTTATCTAACTTTTTAAAGAAAGAAGAGCTGGAGGGGGCTGTCTGCATTTGCCTGCACAACACAAGCCCACAGCTGAAAGCCTCTCCCTCCAACACTTTCATCTAATGACGAATGGCAACTTCACCAAAACACCAAAAACTGCTCAGTGACCAAATGGGAAATACCCCAGTGCACACCTGTGGCTCCCAGTATGGTCTAAACCTAAGGGACACATACTCAATAGCACCCAGGACATCAGGACAGGATGTCTTCAAGGACCCTCAGTGTGCTTGGTGCTTTTTCCCCTCCCAGGAAGGCAGAAGTGGTTCCTAAGTAATTGTTCACAAGTGTCTGAATAATTCATGCAATGCTAACACGGTCCATAGGTAGTTCCACAAAGGCATGCACTCAGCCTTTCCCACAGTGGCTTCCCAAACAAAGACTTGAACATTTACAGAAACATTTGGTGCAGAATTGGTTGGAATACAGTGATTCTAACACGATCAGCAGATGTGTTAGCCACTGGTAACATTACAAACACCTGACACTAATCACTGGTGTACATTGCTAACTGCATGGCAGTCACAAACAGCTACAGAAACAGAGCAGCTCCAACCATACTGCTGGACAGCCAGGCAGCTGGTGCAGACTGCAAAGCCTTGGGGCAGCATGGCCAGGGGAGGACATGGACATGCATCCCACCTCTCCAGCTGAGTTCAGCTGGGTGCCTGGCGTCCAGTACTGACCAGGTTCAGAGGCTGGAATTACAGCCTACCAAAACACCCTTCTGCATCTTCTGGATGGGAAAAATCACATCCTCAGCTTTAGGTGAACAAGTAAGATTTTGTTGATGTACAATAGCTGTAATGACGGAGGAAGGGAAAAGCATGATCACTGGAAAAAGGTTGAAGTAGTAGCAGTAGAGCTATCTGAAACAAGATTGTCTGATGATAAGCTTCCATTAAAAATCTTGTTTTGAACATTGCTTACACTATGTTTGGAAAAGAACAACTTCAACTGCTTAGAGCATGGCTCAACCCTGAAAAGAGAGCAGGACTGTCACAACACATCCTGCATCACCTGCTTTTAAATGATTACCCCTCCAATACAGCTAAGCCTTTGCAAAAACAAGCTGGGCTCAGAAATCCAGGCTGTGCTCCCACAGACTTCTGGCTCTTTACTCCCACTCAGCAAGGCCCTGATGGCTTTTGCTTACACCCCACCCTCCAAACTCCCTATCTCCGGCCAGACAGAGAAGACAATAGATCTGATTCTATAATTAAACATAATCACAATTAATCATTTAGTAAGTGGCGTGCAAACCAGACTATACTTCATTACACTTTCCCAAAAGCACACATCTTGTGAAGTAACAAGAATAAGCCAGCTAAACCCCTGCCTCCCCACCACCACCTGCACCCTGGTCCTCTCTGTGCTCAGCCCTTCCCCTCTCCTACTTGAAAACAACATATTGAGCGGCTGAAACTTTAACACGACATTTATTTAGAAGCTTTCATGATACTTAAAAAGGAAAATAGTCAGGAGTGATCCTGCTTGTGCAATGCTGGACCCAGCCCGGTATTTCAGTTCGCACAATTTGTGATATGCCATTCTAGACAGTGCAAAACAAGCCTCTGGCAGATCTATTTCTGGTGCGAGCTTGGCTCCGCATTTTGGCTGCCTCCCATTTTTCATTAGGAAGCCTATCAACTGCCCCAAGAATTGCTTATATTTCCAGGTGAAGTGAAGGTTACATCCTGCCATTCCTGGAATCCTGAAATTCCTCTACACACTGAAAAGTGCTGCAAGTTGCCTATGTTTCATTGAACTTATCAGTTAAAGGCACCAAAATAACTCTTGGCCCGTTAAATTTAGCTCACTTCTAAAAAGGAAAAGAGCTCAGACTGTTTAATTCAGCTTGCCTAATGTCCTTTCCTTCATCCTCATTACTGGAGGCTGTCCACCAGTCTTGATTTAAGTGCTAGGGTTTGGTTTTAGTTTTGGCATTTGGGATTGGGGGTGGGTGAGGTTTTTTAAAGTGCCTTCAGATCAGATCAGAAAATTAGTTAATAAATACTGTCCTGAAGTTACATTAATCAAGTGGAGACAAAGACTCAGCACAATACAGACTAGTTAAAATAAGAAAGTTTTTTAAAGGAAGACAAAAATAAACATAGTAGCATAACATTTGTTATATTCACTAGCATTTGTAACCCATTTTAGTAGAAAAAAGTCTGTCACAGACAGCATAAGATTTGTTGGAATACCTACAAAGATTGAGGATAATCAATCTAACAGTACCTTGAATTTTTCTTGTCCTCCTGAATTTGTTTGTTCAAAGTTTCTTGGGATTTTGTCTTGATACAAACTGTGTGTTGTGTAATATCTCACAACAGACAGATCAGTGGCACCATTAAATAACAGTCCTGCGATTGTAACGGCAGTACCAAAAAAAGGCTCCAATTCCTTTTATATGTTCTCAGCAGCATGTGCTGCACTACTTATCCATTTGAGCACTTCTTGTCATATCTATATTTTGTTTCCCAGAGCTTTTGTCTTTTCTTTTTTCCCCTCCCCCATAATCCATCAATCATTTAGTCAGAAGCAGGGAAGAAGTCCTGGCACCAAGGCAGTGTTTCTGAACAAGAGCTTAGCAGACAGTAAAATCTCTGGGGGCATAAATTCCAGCTGGTGTAAATCAGCTGAAGCCAACTTCCAAGTGAGAGGCCCTGTGCCATGTTACACCACCTACTTTCCAAAGGGCCCTGCGCGCTGTCCCCACCAGAGGCACAGCTGAGAGGTGGCCAAGGCAGCGTGAGGTTATGAACCTCAAGAGAAATGAAACTGCCAGCAGCACAACAGAATAACAGCAACCCAGTGACACATCTGCTCCTCGCTAGAGATTTCAGAATAAAGCAGTTATGGGAGAAACTCGCTCGAAAAACATCAACCCTGCCAAAAGCTTCATTTCCTGCTCATTTGTCTTCAAACACATTTAAAGCAATTTTTTTTAACCAATTGTTTAGGTGTTAAATTCCACAAAAGAGAAAGAAAAAAAAAAAAAAAAGAAAAAGAAAAAAAAAGACAATTCAAACCAAATCTGTGTGGAGGGAGGAACGCTCTGAGGGCTGAAGGGGTTCATGCAGCTGGTCAGCTTAACCTGAGACATCTCCTCCGTTCAGTGGCCCCACATCCTCTGGAGACCACTGATATCCTGCCTGCACCCAACTCTACCAGCAGCAATGGCAGTCAAGCAGAAGAAGGAAAAAAGAAACGGAAATGCTGCAAGTTTATCTCCCTTCGGTTTATCACTAATGAAACTGTGACTTACCCCTCTTCCTTGCCAAGGCAAGCGTGTGCAAGGGCTGCTACACACACTGCAGCTGGCTCAAAAAAACCCTTCCGTAGTGCTCTTTCAGTGCAGCAGCAAAGCAAGATCTGCTTTTCATCTGGCAGCCTGGACACTCGGCAGGACAAAGTAATAGTCCAGTCCATCTGTAATTAAGTGCTCTATCTGATATATGCAGCACACATTGATACTCATCACACACGCTAATAAAAACTCTTTCATTTTTAGAAAATTAGCCCTGATTTAGAGAACTATAAAGTGGCATCTGATCCTGTAACATCTTACTTGGTAAGATCAGGACTTCCGCTGGCTAACGGGGTCTGTTTTATATTACTGTACACACAAAGAAGGCAGCTATGAAACAGAGTGCCATAATAAATTTGCAGATACCTCGGAACTACAAGAGACTACACAAGGATGTTGGAGGGCAAGATCAGAATTTATAACCACCTTGACAAATTATACAAACAATCAGGCTGGAGGAAGAGTAGGACACTATTCAGTATGGAGGAGAACATAGCCTGCCTGTTAGTGAGAAATCCAGGGCTGTTACGCAGCAGTTCCGTGTAAGAAAGAATTTGGGACTGCATTTTACTAACTGAATGTAACTGAACAACCTTCTGAAAGAGGAAGAGACTTAAAATAGGATTATGACTTGCAAAGCACACTGTGGTCCTTCCACACTGCTCAGTACTGCTACGGCTGGCTGAAGTGAGACATTTAGTTTAGGGCACCACTTGACTTGAAGACCAGAACAGAGCTCTAAAACATAATTTACAGGGAAAACCTAAACAGATCAGAGCTGGTCACAATACACAGAAGACAATTTAAAGGAAACATGAGAACTATTTGCAAAACATAAAAGGTTGCTATTAAAAGAAATCATCTGTTTTCCACATCCAAGACATACAGAGCTTAAATGGCTGCACACAAGGAGGATGCATCACTGCTCCATTAAGGGCAACACAAACCAGGACACTGGTTACCAATTTGGCTGAGTTACAAACTGTGAACTGCAGAAGACTGTATTTCAAAAATAGATGTAGTCCAACAATCACTGAAAGTCAAAGGTATTCTTTTCTGCAGGCTTCAGTAGGCAAAGGATTGAACATATGAAAGCAAAGAAGGCCAAACAAAATTCACGCTACACTTACATGAAGATAAAGGTTAATGCAAAAGGGGTAAGCTACACCAGAAATCAATAAAAATATATATTTCCAAAAGTTCAAGGGGAGTCTAGTGCCTTTGGGTAGATGCACACTAACACATGGCAGGACTCCAGCAGAATTTCAGATCTCATCTCATTCACTCGTCAGAAGGTCATTTCAGCTACAGGGCACCCATGCACAGAGTTTCTGTTAAGCACAGATACATTCTGTAAGCACAATCTCACGTGTTCCTGAACCTCATCTTCCTCTTAACAGTGACCTGCAACACTTCCAAGGTCCTGCTGTCATGGGTATCTAAACCAAGCTTCAGGACAATAGCAAACCTCCAGGATCATGAAAACAATGATAGGGAGGGAGAAGACATTTTAGGGACTTGAGCAAAACCTGAACTATTTGATTTGTTTGGTCTTACCACTATATTTCAAGTGGATCTTGCTCAGGTGCCCCTTGTGTTGCACATCATACACACAGCCTCACCACTGCCTGTCTCCTACGCACTACAGTGCGGCTCATTCCTCTGGTCAGCAACTGCCACCCACACAGCCACCCTCCTGCCAGCTCCAGAAAAACTCAAATCTCCCAACTCACCTTCTCCTACACAGTCAGGGCCTAATATACTTTAAAAGACATTGAAGAGTAACATCAATGTTTCCCGATTTTTCTTAGAGGTCATGGAGCTCACAGTGCTCTTGAAGAGCACCACAGTCGGTTATTACTGTTTTCATAAAATACTAAAATCCTTTGCAGATTCTAGTCACTGATATTTGCTTTCTGCATAGCTGATATAAAATTCAGATTAAAAATGTCTAACTACTGAGGCTGATGACAGAGTTATTTCCATTAATAGCAGAGTAACTACGTGTGAACATGAAGATCAGTTCATAACACCACATCATCTCTTTCTTTACATTAGGCATGCTACAGTTGGCATGGAGCTCTGCTCAACAACCAAAGCAGATGTTTTACCTCTATTTTGAATCTGGAACAGATTAGCAAAGTTAGTTTGATTCAACATATTCTGATAATATCCTCGTTCTCAACTTCAACCAAATTATTGAAGCTGACAGGAAAAAAAAAGGGGAAAAAAAAACCCAAGCTTTGCTCATGAGTGCAATGTCAGACAGCCAGGCCAAAGAAATTAAATGGAAATTTTAAAAGGTTTCAAAATTGTCTTCACTTCAGAAAACAATTCAGTATCTTCAGAGCTTTATGCATCTGACTGTGACAAATCCAGCAGTGTCAAAATTACTGTGTACGGACACAAATTAAACAGAAAGATGAGCTGAAGAGCTATAATGAGCTATTAAACTCTTTCTTCCAACAAGTTACCATTGCAAGTTATGAATAGCTTTGTCTAAATACCCTCTGAAAAGCCTGCAAGATGTCTCTGAGACTACTGTCACAGTTTGGAGACTCGGTGTGAGCCTTCCAGAGAAAAAGGCACAGCCTGGGAGAGCTCAGCCACAGAGTGAGGGTCCTGGCAAAGTCAAGGCAAGCCCCCCTTATTCCTGAGCAGTCTCATTAAAGCCTCTTTGCAGCAGAGGAGGGCAAAGAATCATCCAGTGAACAAAAGGGAAGACGAGAGGGACAGAGGGCAGTCCACTTCAGATGGCCCTCTGCAAAACAAAGTGCTGAGAAATACCAGAGAGGGGGGAAATGAGATCTGGAAAGCTGAATTACAGTAACCTAGCTAAATGAAAAAGCCAAAACAAACCAGAGGATTTCCCAAGCCAGTTTTATTTCACCTTTCTTTTGCAAGTCCTTGGCCACAGCACTGTGGATGCTTGTCGTATTTGAACACTTCCTTCTGACAGGGAGCTCTTCAAGTCGTGCTGCCCATCAGAGAGGAGGATGTTTGAGGAAGAGCTCAGGGAACATGTCTATACTGCCACTAGATATCCCAGATGGCCTCTTGGAAAAGGGATGTCTTTCTGGAATTGTGCTACTGGATATGAACCCCATACATGAGCTCAAGAAGAAGCAGGTGTAGACCTTATAGTTTTCATTCTAAACCCCATATACATTACAAAATAGAGCCTGCAGAACTAAATTAGTAATCATCTCCTCTAATTTTCATAGATTTTTACAAGTGACTCAAGTAATGCATAAAAAGCTGAGAGCATCTAAGCTAAGCCCAGGCTTAGTGCTTCCCTTACCCTTTTGCAAGGAACTGGAACTTACCCTCAACCCTTTTGCAAGGAACTCGTTTAGTAAACCACTGTCCTATTTTGCTGCATGATTTAACCACTCTTAGGCTACCCTGCCCCTCTGATCTGCTAACAAAGCAAATCCCTCTGTGTCTCACAGCCTCCTCCTCTCAGTCCTTCAGAGTTCTCGCCTGTTTTTCATGGCAACAATCCTAATTCAAGACCTGTAGGTCTCCTTCTCTGATGTCTTGTTTCACTGGTGGGTGCAGTCCAACACTTCAGAAAAAAATATAGAAAAGCACAGCCTTGCTGTGTCACAGACCTTGGATTTTACAGAACAAGATAAACAAAACTTAAGGGCCACCTAATACTGTTCACATCTAAGTTGAGGGCAGAAACTTTCAAACAAAGCTAAGAGACTGATAGCAATGCTTGGTGCTTTTAAAAATCCCAAACATATGAAGCTGCATGAGCTTCTGAGGGATGGAATAGTTTGCAGAGGGTTGTGCCATCCCACCATCTTAAGTCACCATGATTGCAAGGAGTTTAAAAAAAAAAAACAAAAACGAAGAAGGAAACTAAAAAAAGGAAGCAGGCTGTTCCCAAAAGCCTGCCATACTGCTTTCACTGAGAGCTTTGCAGGACTCTTCTGCTTGCAGCCACTTTATGTAGGGTCCAGAATCCCTTCCCCTCTGGGGTAAGAGGAGTAGATGACAGTTTCTCTGTGTTATCTGCTGCCTCTCACAGACCAACTGAAACTACACCATAAATGGGGCCTGCCCAAAGAGAATTCAGTCTCAGTGCACTGAGCTAAAGTGATGGTTGGCAGAGAGCTTTAAGCCATGGGGGAAACGGTGATGTTAACAAAAAAAGGTGGATATACCTTTCCCCATCCCAGTCATATGCCTATACAGATTATTTCATGCTCTTTAAACACAGGCAGAATCTTGTGGAATTAACCAGAGAAAGGGGAGGGAAAAGCAGCAAATTCTTCCTGGTGAGGACGACCAATCCCTGGCACCTGTCCTCGTGCTTCAGATTAGCCAGCTCTGTGGTCTGGACTTCAGATCTGACTGGACCAAAACTGTGACTGCACTGGTCCTGCTCCTCCAGGCTTCAACAAGAAGTTACCTATATGCTTTGAGTAAGGCAACCTCCATTTTCAGCAGTCTCATTTATAATCTGATTCTGACTTCTAACTTGTAAGCTGGATAGCCTGTGAAATTCAGAAAGTGAAATCCATACAGGCATAAGCAGCAGACAAAACACAGGAAATTTCTCATCTCTATTCATGCCATAGCAATATGTAGACCAGGGGGGCAGACTCCATGTGTCTGATGTATTCTAATGCTAGTTCCTGAACTAGAATTCCCACCACTGAAACTGGCTGGATCCTAAAAGCATTTTAACTAATTTTATTTCTGTCTCTACAGGAAGAAAAAAAAAATCTCCAAGTCATATTAAATATTTGAACAGAATTCTGCAAACCAAGAACAAGACATTTCTAATCTAGGTCATTTTATAAAGACATTAGTGTCACCATGCTAAATCTTTACTCTCCTGAGACAGAGCTGCCACTGGTTAACTCGCTGCACTGACACAGATTCTGAGAAAAGCCCCAGGAAATATTTTAGGCTGATTTCTGCAAAGAAAGAAAAACAAATCACATTTTTAAATGGTTGCACCCAGCCCCACCAGCCCGCTCAGTTTCAGATAATGGAACCACACAACACAGCTTACTCTTGTAGGAAGTAACAACTGATAACACGCCAGCCTTTTTGCAGTTTTTCACTGGAGTGCTATCTAACTCCAGCTTTCATTCAGCTTTCTGTATTAAGAGAGCATGAGTTGGCCACAGTGCACTCAGAGTTTGCTAAGCAGTGTTTAACAGAGATAAGGGGGGAGGTAAATCACAGGGAGACACCACTCACCAGCCTCCAGCCACTCTACTCAGGCTGGATATATGCAGTTACCTTCAATCCCAAGCCAAAACATCCTTTGCTGTGCAAATCCTATGCTTTTCCATCTTCACAAACTGCCATGCCTTTCTTATTGACCAAGTTTCTCTTCCGCTCCCAGCAATTAATACAGAATCACAGAATAATACAATGGTTTGGATTGGAAGGGACTTGAAAGATCATCTGGTTCCAACACCTCTGCCATGGACAGGGACACCTTTCACTAGACCAGGTTGCTCAGAACAACATTTCACCTGGCCCTGAACAGGGGATGGGGTCCACAGCTTCTCTGAGCAACCTATGCCAGTGCCTCAGCACCCTCACAGTGAAGAATTGCTTTAATGGATGTCAAACTCCTTCCTGCTAAGCTTCCTGAAGGCCAGGACAGCACAGGAGGGGAAGAGGCCCAGGAAGCTATGGTTTTGTGGGAAAGAATCAATGTTGCTAAAGTCAGTAACAGACATTAAAAGTAAAGAGGCATAAATACTGTGTTCTCCCTTATTTACTACACATTGGAGTGCATCCAAACACACAAGCTCTGTGAGCCGTGTCCTCTGCAGCTCCACCTTTCCAGAGCAATGTCACCTGAAAAAGTCATCCTTTGCATATGATTTAACTGGAAAATGAAAGACAGGCTACTGGCTCACTGCAACAAGTTAGGGCTTTTTAATTATGCAGAATTATATTTGGACACAAGTAAAATAGTCAGGTTTAGGGCTACTGAAAACCAAGTCCTGAAGTGCAGAGTGTAAGGAAATCTCACCGTGTGTACAGACTGAACTCAGACTTGTCCTGCCTAGTGGACATGTACCCATTAATTATTATTTGTGCCAGCAGCACCAGTGCACTGTGACTCAGGACTGATAATGAGAAGCTCTTTTGCTGTTATCATGAAACATGACTCAAGTCTGAAGGCCTTTGTGAAGAGCTGTCACACACCTCAGCTTAAAAAAAAATAACTCATGGCCTGGCATGAAAGTGAAGCAGTTTTCCTAGAATAAGAACAATTCCCAATGCTGTGCCCACAAGCTTCAACTGGAAATTCAGCAAGAACATAAGGAAAAGGAGACTAAGAAATTTATATATTAAAGATCACACAGCTTTAAAACATAAGCAAACTCTTAGAGCTGTCAAGGATGGATTTACAAAAAACAGTGGTATCCAGCACCCAGAGTGATCACTTCAAACCACTCCACAGTGATTTTAAAACTGTGCTTCTAGAAAGTCAAGAATTACACCCTGAATTACAGTCTTCAAGTAATGCCCTATGATGGTGATGTCTCTACACACCTCTGCTTGGAGGTTATTTTAGAGTCTCTAATTTGTGCTATTTTCTAAAGAACTTTAAGAAAATTTGGGAAGAAATTTTATTCTCATAGCCAGAAAGCCAGTTCTCACATTAATTTCTCCTAATAATTTCTCAGAAATACTGCTGCTCAAACACCCTAACATGTTTAAAATGTAATTAAGATGTTCGGGAGACATGGACAAATGCCAAGTCCATTTGCATGATGTGGGGAAAAACCCCCCACTGAACAAGCTGGAGGCTCCTGAAGCCCACAAGGGGTAATTTTGCTGGTTTACAGCAGACTGGAATTGTATTACCTAAAGCTGATTAAGGCTGACAGACAAGTGAAATGCTGCATTTATAAACTTCCACTAAGGTGACACTGACAACTACAATGAAATCCATAAATCAGAAGAAACAAGCAGATTCCTGCTTCTGCTATTTTGTTCTGCCAAAGCCATTGCAGGTGTCTCAGACCATGTTTTATATGCAATATGTGCTACAGCAGCTGAGCAGAGGAGTCGGGAAGCACTTCCCCGCAAGCTGTCCATCCCCAGGACTTGGCTCATCACGGCACAGACACGTCCTGCTCTTACTTATCTCCACTGCTCATTTTGAAAAGTGACAAAAGTCATATTGGTGCTGGTAAATGTGTCTGGTAAATGTGTGTGATGCTGCCTTCAAACTAAATAAAGCACTCACTGCCCTTTGTGGGTAAGCTAGACAGGCAGCAAAAAACTGTCAGGAATGCACATGGCAAAAAAATACATCTACAAAGAATGGCAAATTTGCAGGTACTCTAAACACATCTAACACCAAAAATGACCCATGACTTGTTTCTTCCAGACACAGACCTTCCAGCCTGAGCTACTGAGTAGGTCTGAATACTCACTGCGTAGTGAAGATCTCCCTTGTAAATAGTTCAGCATCTCAGCAGAAGCATGAACTCACCTCAACTGCCACATCTTCCTTTTCCAAACTGGGGCTCAGAGCCACCATACTTTGCAGCTGGAGATAAAAACATTTTTTCATCCCTCACAAGGGCAGATCCCAACTTCACAGACCCAGAAACAAGCACAGAGAGGCATGTATAAAATTGCTATAGGACCCATTCTCCTTTCAGGTATTTTCAGGTTTTATGCTTTCAACTTTTGCAAAGCACTGAAGATATTTCTCCAATATTTTTTGTTGAGTGACAGCATTATTAAATTTCCTAAGTTAACTGGCATTTATAGAAGAAATGGTGATAAGATCTGTAAATGAACTCCCAGCACCTTAGCAAATGGAATTATAAGAAGCTAGGAAAAATTGTTTGTGCTTTCCTCATCATCCTGTCCCACCCACAAAAGGCATTTACATTAATAGAGAACCTGGCATTCATAAACCTGTATGGCATCACAGCACTGGGGTCACAGCTGCATTCCCACCATTCATTCAAAAGAGCAAGAATTTCAAAATCCTTTCTTGCACTTGATCTCTGGGATGACTTGTTCATTCTCACTCCCAGCTGTCTTCTTTCTCCTACGGAAGCAAGGACTGAGACTGTGAACATCAGTCCCAGTCCCTTTCCAAGGTAGGTGCCATAAAATCAAGTCAAGGCTGTATAAAAAATGCTACCTAGCTCTGAATCTGGTTGCAAAAACAAAGATGCAAATGTACATACTCAAAACACTTCACATCAAAGGCTGTCCTCCAGGGCACCAACTGGACACAAAGATTTCCAAAGGGAAAACGCATCAGTGACTGAAAACCACACCCATACCAATGAAGCAGAATCCAGCATAGGGGAGTTTCAGAGCTCAGGCGCTGTGGACAGGGTAGAAAAGGAGGATGAGGGATAGAGAACTCCAAGCTGTTCAGGCAGCTCATCCTACACAGACACAGAGCATCCCGGTTACATCAGAGGAACCTATGGGAGTCGAGAGCCCAGCTGAGTTAATCACAGCTAATCAAATGCCAGGAGAGAAGACCCAGACAGTGAGGAAACAAAAGATTAATTGCTTCAGAGAATCTTCATGCACACACAGTTTCTACTGCCAAGGTAACACTTTATTTCTGTTACCCCCTCATCTGGACTCCTTGGGCACCACTGCTGGTTCCCACACTGGCCTGGCTTTGAAAACCCAGCCTGAGGGGGAGCTGAGTAGCCCAGACTTCCCTTCCTTCCTAAACAGCTGGCATCAATCATGAAATAGCTCCAGTAAAGAAACTGGATCCATGATTGTTCCCCTTCTAGTGCTGCTGTCTCATATCACACCAAAAATTCCACCAATGCCCTCAGTCACACAGATGGCACAATAATGAATGTAGTGATGGGGGAAAATTCTCCTCCCTGCCCCTTCTCCCCGTGGGACTGGTCCAGAAATGACAGCAGAGTGGCAAGGTGGTTTGCAGCCCTAGAACCCCGCACTTTACGGGCTCCATCACTCAGGTACCCAACACCACATCTGTCAGCTGCCCAATATCCCCAGAGGACAACACACACCTCATATCTAACCAGACAGCACCACATCAGAGACATAACCAACCATTTTTCAGACCCACAAAACACAGGAATGATGGAAGGAAGGATAGAAGGACAGAAGGAAAGGAATAGGCAATTTTACCATGCTATAGGTACAGAAGATGAAAAGCACTCCATGCAAAGTACAAAGCAGAAGAAATGCATTTTGACTTTAATATCCAAAACCTTTTAACCATAAGTAGTTTTTTGCAAGGGTATCTCACAGAGCCATGGCTTCAGCAGTATTTCCAGGCTCAGAGTGTAGTTCTGGAAGCAGATTGCACACACACAGTTTGGTAACCAGCACACGTCCAACATGAGACTGGCTGTAAGCATCATTGTACTGCCACTGCCAATCTCTGAAAGCCATCCCAGGCAGCAGCCTCCCTCTGCAGTGAGTGCCAAGAAGTCTGAGCACATATGCAGAGAGGGCAGATACGCACAGCTTCCAAAAGCAAGTTCTGCTCTGACACCTGAATTTATATGAGGGACACAGACTGATTTGTCTTTAGTCATCTTGTTTATAAAGTATAATCCCTTACTGGTTTTTGTTTGCTTTGTTTTTTAAATCTGTCTAGGAAAACCAAACTACTCGACTCTTCTGCATCAGCGCTGCTTGAATTTTAAATGCAGATGATTCATTCTTTTCCCTTTTTCAAAGACCAAGGAACTCTAGTATTACACAATTACAATAAGTGCATTCTAAATAAGACCTTCAAAAATTAGCAGATACTGTAGTTGATATATACAGCTTCCTTTGTAGATGTGGTTGACTAAAACATTAAAATGCAATACTGGATGACTGTTACAATGCTTTTTTTTCCTCTCGTGTAAATTTAATTTCATTTATCAGTTCAGCCTCAAGTCAGGAGTTCAATATTTAGTTCCTATATTTAATTATGTTTCCTTTTCATTATAGCCTTTTCCAGATAAATGTTTCATCAGGGTGTTCACTGTAATATAAAAATTATTGGAATGAAAATAATGAAGTAGTAATGGTCTCATCCTTATATGCAACATCATATGTTAAATTCTAGAAGGTTGATTTAAAAAGGGCAATGATGTCACTGAATGAAGAACTCAATAATAAGCCCTCAAAGAGAAAATGAGCTAAACAGTGGTAAAAGTGAACAACCAGAAGATTAAAACATCATACCTTTTAGAGAGTACCAGGGAGCCATTCATGCTTTAATAAGATGCAATAAAAGCAAAATAATAAACTGAAGTTCAATGCATGCCAACTTCACCATGATATCAGTGACTATCTAAATGCACCGGGTTTGTGGGTGGAATCACCAGTCCACATAACAGCAGTATCAGAAACATTACCTGGCCCCATCCCTTCTGCACCAGGTCAGAGACTAGAAGCCTAGTCTTTGTTATTCCAGCACAAAAACTACAATTCTTCACCACCCCAAACTCTTCTGTTCTGTAAGAGTGCAAGGAAGGACTAAAACTTGTTTTTGACAATGTCTGTGTGCAAGCTGAGTGATAACAACCATTGCTCCTGCTGTCGTCACTGTTACCCACCTTTCACTTTGCCTTTCCCCACAGTGAATAACATGGTTTTCCATGATTATTCCAAATAAAACTTGCTATGGCCCAAACATCTTGGTTACTAGAAAAGAGACAATTTTGCTGTAAAACCTGCTGCATAAAAATTATACCTTTCCTATGTATTTCCAGGTAGTAATTCCTGGCTATAGCTGTGTAACATATATATGCTCTCCCTTAGTTTTGTCTGGTTTGGAGTTCTGCTTTTTGCACCTCTTTTTCTTTGCCGTAGTCACTGGTGAGGGCATTTCTTCCTGCAGAAATTACTCATTTTTAATGGGCACCATTAGTCTTCTGTAACTGCCTTTGCTTATTGTGAGCAGACCAAACTTCTAATGTTTCTTTTTCCAGGTCTTGCAGAGACATGTTGTTCATCAAACCCTATCTACAGAAGAAGTTTCTTTTTGAGCTAGGCAGGAGGTAGATGCTTTGCTCCATAAAGCATGAGTTATTGCTCAGATTTTTCTATTTTTTTCCCATTTACTGTCAAATAGTTCTTGGACATTTCAACTTGATGCAGCCATATAAATCCTCTGAAAATATTTTACATTAACTGCATTTTTAGACAAGGCTTCTCTAGGAAACACTGCAAGTTTTTGTTATCCATCAGCATCCTCCATTTAGTAGCCCTAAGAATGCAAAGCTTCAATTCATTCTACCTTGTCTTCTGTGCTTTCCAGAAATTAAAGCAGAGAGCCTTACTGCCCTAAATTGGGAGCTATCAGGTCACAGTCACACAGACTGAGGCTGTTATGAAAGTTCAGTCACATCAGCTTTCACAGACTTGAAAAGACTGAAACCTCAAATTTAGGAACTGCCTCTGTTCTGGAGATTTGAACTGCCAGAATGTTTTGGCTTTTTTTTTTTTCCCCAAGGTCAAAAAGTCACTCTGTCTTAGGGCTCCGGCAAGCCATGGTGGGGAGAGCTGTGACGACCTGAGGTGCTGATGTCCCCAGGCACCAACTGTGCACCTTTCCAACAGCAGAGACACCAGAACAAGGCACGTGGAACATCTGCAGCGCAGCAAAGCTGTCCTGGGAGAAGGGACAGTCCCACCTCCCCCAGACCTACTCTATAGCCACCTGCTCCCCTACAGACTCCTCTTCCCCCAGGAGGATTACAGAAAACAATTCTGGGCAGCTGAATCCTACTCTCCAGGAGGCAGTGAGTACTTTTCTGCTGGTTTGAGTCTCAGCAGCTCAGTGAGCAGCCCAGCACATGCTAGCAGTGGTGTGCAGGATGAGGTAGGAATGCAGGGCAGGAAGCAAGCAAGGGCCCAGGCCCATCCCTTCCAGGCTGCCAGCACATCAGTGCACTGCTCATGTGAACCCTTACTGGCACCTCAGCTGGGCTGTGCCAGCAGGGACACGCTTTTGCTACAGCGACAACAGCACTGGCAACCCATCCCTTCTGTTCTCGCTGGTCTTGGGGCAAAATCCGCCAGAAAAATCTTTAAGGCAAGCCATGAACCTGTAGCTGAATTCCTTACACTACAATCAAATCTGCCAGAACTTGTCCATCAGAGCCCTTACATGGGCAAAAGAATTTCCTCTCTTGCAAGAGTTCAACCCAGTTAAAATGAGTATTGGGAAAAACTGAAGAACGTAGAGTGCCTCAAATGCCCCATGCTGGATTGCTGCTAATGCTTCCAAAATCAACACCAAGGTTCAGTGACAACTTTGCATTCAGAGTGTAGCTTTGAAAAAGGGGAAACACTTTGGCAGGGAACCTAAAATATTTTCAAGGACTAAGATCCAACAGAAAATAGGTATAAGAACTCTGATTTCTTACAAACACTTAAACAACGGCATTTTGATACTTTGATTGCTTTAAAAAAACCTGCCATATATGGATGCAAATTATATACAGATTTCTTGTAAAGATAACCTCAAGTACCTGGAGGAATTAAAGTCCTAAGGATGACTGCTGACACAATTCAGAGCTGTCTGGGACAACTTTGGGACATTTCTTTTCTGTGATTATCTCATTTTCTTCCATGTCAGCAACTCTCTCAATTTCTCTTGAGATCTCTAAAAAGGTTCAAAGGAAAGAGGTCGGGAGAAGGATATGCAAACAGGAAAAAAAGGAAAGCAACCTTAAAAAAAAACCAAGCAGTAGTAGCACCTGCAAATGACACACATCTCATGAAAGTAAAAGCCCCAGCCCACTAAACTTTAGCTTCAACAGGCTTCACAGTTTAACTCTAAAGAGAAAATATCCAGCATATATGGCACGAAAGGCAACAAAAAACCCTGACTGGCAGTTTGCATTCTCTTCTTCATATAGGCATAAAGTCTGGACAAAATAACACAAAGTGCATTTTTGTAAGTAGTGAAAATTAATTCTCATAAAGTAACTAGGAAGGCACAAGACAGACGTTACAGGACACTGAGCTCTTCCCTGTCAGAACATCCAGCTTGCATCCAGCCCATATAAATGACATACAAATCTATCACATGAGGGTTACCCAGTGACATGGATCAGCATCCATATTCCTAAAAAGAACATCTCTTCACAGATAATTCAAACCAAAGCAGAGCTTAATTTATTGGAAAAGCAAAACATGGAAAATGAAAAACAACTACGGTGCTGTCATTGTATGCTTGTGACCAATATAAACCATGTCTAGATGCAAGCATCTCATGTTGAGGTGACTTTACAGCCCAAGACCACACAGCTGGCATTGGTCCCAAGCACTAATCTCATTTTCAAGAAATGAAAATTACTGCTACACACTAGTGCAATTCTCTTAGGTGGTAGCTAAATTTAACCAGATTATCCCAATATGAAATAGCTAAATAATTAAAGCAGCAGAGAAGAGAGCAGTAGAATGAGGAAAAAGTAAGTTTTTCTCTACAGAAAGGATGGTTCTTATTTACTCATCTCTTACAAACACTCCAAAAATATGCTCTGCTGAGCATTAAAATGCTGTAAGGCACTGAAGACAGTAATCTCTTATGTACGAACCATTCAGCTGAGGGAGAAAGAAAATTAGTTTTGCTGATTTTACTGCATGAACTAAAACATCCTAGTAAAGACTAGGGGGAATTGAAGAATTTTAAATGGTTTTGTTGTGGTTTACGTTTTATTTTAGTCTATGCAGTTCACTTTACATACTAAAATAAAGCAGCACTAAATGTGGGAGGCCCAAAAAAAATGTTTAAAATCAGAAAACCTCTACAATGCCTTGGGCAGACATGTTAACAGAATTTTCTCATGGAAGCAGAATATCACATAAATATTACAATTCAGATGTTGATATATGCATATGTGGATATGCAATATGTATGTTCACCCCATTCCATAGAAGCACCCTAGCCCAGACAGCTGAGCTAAAAACAATAATGGGAGTAGGATTAACCTACAGGAAAAATTTTCACTTTTACAGAAACATGTTATTCCTCCTTAAAAACTTACACTTCACAGCCCAGAACTGTGATTTACTGCTGGGCCAAGAACAACTCTTGTACTCACCAGCCCCTCAGGTCTTTAATGTTTTATTTGGATGCTTTTCAGAGCTGGAGGAAAACCCCTGGGATAACTGTTAGAAAAAACAACTGAGACAAAGGAACTGTGCCCAGAAATGCCAGCAAACTGCAAGGGTACCAGAAGATGCGCAACAGAAGCCAGACACATCAATACAGAGATCTCTGCTGTGTCACACACACTCACCCAGCACCTCGGTACTATATGCATATGCTGGGTATGCCACGCATCCATCCCCTGGAGTCTCCCCCAGGTAATCCATCTCTGCAGACAGCTCAGACTGCAACAACTTCTTCCAAACTTGCCGAGGACACGCATGTCAGATACCGAAGTTTCTCTGCAAATTACCCGTGTGAGTATCCAAGCTGAACAAGACTTCAGATCTGAACCAACAGCAAATTCTGCCCGTGAAAGACACGTGGCAATAAACCCATCAGCTCCCGGGCCTCAGTCTGCACGTGTTAGATGACTGAGGAAGATCAGATGAAAAAGCCAATGCCAACAGAGCTGTGACTCAGAGCGCTCACCTCAGCCAAGACAGTCCTGACAAAAACATCACAGGACCAGAAAGAGCAAGTAATCCTTGCTCATCACACAAAATAAAAGATAACAGACACAGAGATCTTATATTTTTAAAAAGAGCACAAGACTGCCATGTGAAAATGTGATGCTAATTACTCTATTTCAAAAACCCTTCTGAGTAATGGACAGAAGGGAGACAGGAGAGAGACAGAGAGTAATTAAAGATTCATAATTATTATTTTTAACCAAAGCGCACGCAGTTGCAGGTCTGAGCCTCTCCAGGGCATCTGGGGCTCCTCAGTAGGGATTGCCAGAGCTGGGCTCAGCCAGCCACAGCTCCAGAGCAGCATGGGCAGGAGCAGCGTGGCCCTGCCAGGCAGCAAGTCTCCAGGCCAGCCCACGGAGCGGGAACGGAACCTGGCACGTGGCCTGCGCCGCCTTCCACTGCAGTTATTATAATGCACCACTGGCAAAGCTCCTGCAGCTATGGAAAGACGGCAGGAAAATTAACTCAGGTTTAATAAACACTGTAGGGTAAACATGATTTCAGATAGACACCAAATATAAATACCCATTTTTTTCTTAAAGATACAACAGCACTCAGACCATAAAGCCATGAGGTCTCCCACAGCTTTTCCTTATGTCTATCTAAGCAGTCTGAGGAGGAGTATTTTTTCCTCCCCTATTTCAAACACAGAATCACAACATCTCAGATGACATCAGAAAAAAATGAAAATAGGGGTAGGTGTATTACTGAAGGCAGGTGTCTGTTACAGCCCAGCCAGTGAGTATACCTGGCACGAGATAACCTTTCAGTCAAGATAAACAGCATCACCAGGGCGAGTGTGTTTGTAGGGTCAGGATACAACTAGAAACCCAAACAAAGAGTTTGGAAAACATCACCTCTCTGTAAGAGTGGTGCTGAGAGCACACAGTGATACTATGGGCCTCAACTGTACAAATCAGAAGGATAAACACATTTCCAAGTTGAATGGATGATGAACAATTTCTACTGCCTTTGCTTGCTTGGAGCCTTGCTATTTTGGCATTGCAAAATACTCACAAAAACTCTCAGACAGAAAAGAAATTAATAAATTTAACCAGAAGAGAAAAGCATATCAGGACACCTAATTGTCACATAGTCTTTGGAGAATAAGAGACCGTCTCTTCCAAATAGATAGCAAGAAATTATGAAAATGTAACATCTGAGGAAATAGCAAGGCAAACCTCAACTTTCATGTTTGGCCCACATCCTAGATTTCATCAATATGTTATAGGAAAAGTTATTCTGAACCTTAAACCATGTCTCAATATCATCAGCAATTTAATCTTTTGTGCAACACTGTCAGGATTCTCTACTCCTACAAGTGCCCCTCTCAGAAGGCAGTAGCATTAATCCCTTGATTTTGACAGTTTGGCAGTAGAAAATTCCTGCTATAAATTCCACTTGCTGTAACAGACAGTTTGTGCTGCTCCAGCCCAAAGTTTCTCCCCAGCGTGTTGTTGGCAAGGTAACGAAAATGCATCCACTACTCAGTTTAATGCTTCCTTTAGAGTGGCAGGATGAACTGCAAAATGTGACATCTCAGAAGGTTTTGATGAAACAAGTATCAAAGAAAGCAGCCAAACACACAGTAAACTAACATAAACCATATCAAAAGACAGAAAGTAGTACAAAGGGACAGCCCATCCACTTTGCTCCAAAGTCCTGTTTTGATGGGTGCAGATAAGATGTAGCAATCTATTTCACGGAACAGTTTGGGTTGGAAGGGACTGTTAAAGGTTTCTGGTACAACCCTCCTTCAGGGACATCCTCAACCTCACCAGGTTGCTCAGAGCCCTGTCCAGCCTAACCTTGAATGTTACCAGGAATTAGGTGTGTATCACCTTTCCAAGCAACCTGTGAGACTGCTTCACCACCCCCATTACAAAAACCCTTCCACCTTATACCTAATCTAAATTGACCCTCTTTCAGTTTAAAACCATTACTCTCTGTCCTATCACAACAGGCCCCAAAGGGCCTTTTGGAAGGAAATTGCAGTGCAAGAGGCTGACATCCAAATAAGTCTCATTTAAAGTAAGCCTAAACTCTGAAGACAAGGAGGGAATAAATCATCTGAGGAAGTTCGGGCTAAAGATAAGTGCCAGGACATTTCATAGGATAAGACAGTCATAATATACACAAATATTTAAAAAAAAAAAAAAAAAAAAAAAAAGCATGAATTCTCCATTAGACAGAACACCAAGAGATAAAGGAGGCCACAGGAAATACTGGTCTTGCTTCCAAACAGCATGGACACAGACTGTGGCAGAATGGAACCAAAACAGACTCCCGGAATTCTGCATTAAGCAAAGCCCTAGGATGAAGACATTGCAGAGAGGAGAGGAATCATGTGACAGCTAAGAGACCAGCTCTATAGTATCTGCTGACAAAACCACACCGACAGGACCTATTTACCTTGAGCTGGTGAATGAAGCAGTGAGATACACAAACCATGGCCCCCCTGCAACAATCAAATTAGCATCAAAACCTATGAATACCCTCCAAGGAATTTCCTCTCTGCACATGCTTCCCAATTACTTTACAGCACCCACGTTTCTGCACAGAGCAGTAAAAAGACAAGAGGGCTCTGTCCCAGCTTACATTCCTATTAACACATGACAAGCCTGAAGATTTCAAATTCCTTCCAGGTGTGCATCCATGAATCCACCCACCTGCATTCCTACAAAAATATCCAAGAACATCCAGAGCATTAGGCTGGCATCTGAACACTGTGTTGAAAGCTTTTGCCTTGTTAGCTTTGGCCAAAGTGATGTTAGCAGAGCATCTCACTGTTCAACCTGAAACTGAATCCAGGACACTACTATTACCAGAAGAAGCAGATCAGTTTTTCATATTCACAGATGCACAAAAATCTTAACAGGTATAAGGAAGAGAAAAACTTTTTTTTTTTTTTTAAAGAAAGGTGACAAGATAAGATTGATCAGATCAGTGAAGGAAACTCACCAACCCATACAGCAACACTTGTATTTGCTATCTGTCACAGTTATCAGACACCTTGACAATTGCTCTTTGCCATTAAGCAGCAAGAGAATATTTCATGAAGGGAAAATGCTGACAATGAGGAGATCTTGCTGGGTGATGAATAAGTAAGCTGTGGCTGGTGTGGCTGAGGCAGAGGCTCTCCAAGGGCACGGTGCTCAGCAAAGCCACCTTGCATTCCCATCTAGAGTGTAGCCTTGCTGTTTCCCTGCCCTGAGACCCTTTCTGTCACACATACTTCACCAGGTCCACATTCATTTTTCTCTTCCCACGTCTTCCTGAAAGAAATCCCGTACTGGGAGAGACAGGCTGTTATTATTATCTACAGGAAAAACAAAAGATACTCATCTTATCTGAGCTCAGCGTAAACAACGGGTAAGGAGAAGGGAAGCAGAGACCACACTGCAGCACTGCCATTCTCTGCAGCCCTTACAAATACCGAAGGGTCTGAGAGCCTTGTCCCCTTTCTGCAGGCAGGGAAACACAGAGGTGAGGGTGGAACACTGTCCCAGGAAGGGCAAAGGCAGAGCCCACCACCTGCAGCAGGATCTGCAGGCAGCACTGCCTGTGCAGCCCAGGGTTATCTCAAGCAGTGCTTCTGAGACATGGAGATCAACATCTGAGTGAATCACTGCTTTCCTCGCATAAAAAGGAGAAAATGAAAAATGTTTCCCATTCCACAGGCCAGCAATTTCAGCCACACAACACTCATATGATTTCAGCTATAGGGACGCTGTTTAGTCAGATAGAGCCCAGCCCAGATCCAAGTTAATTGCTTCCTCAGACGTGGCCAAGAGAAGCAGTGCTGTCAGGGATGTTTACAGCACCCTCAGGGACCTACATCAGAACAGAAACACTTGCCATGGCAGGCAACAGAGCGAGAGCTACCTGCCACCCTGCCTGTCCCACAACAGACACTCCTCTCCAGGGAATAATGAGCATGTCCTGCTGGGAGAAGCTCTTGTGGTGCTTTGTATTTGGATGGCAGCTGGCACAGTAACAGCCTAATTCATGATGAGGGCATGATACAACAAACTGTCCATATTTGTTTGTCTGTTTTCCCTAAAAAGAAAGAAAAATCTATTGCTTTCTCTACAAAATAAATGAAAAAAAAATCAGGCAAACTATGTTTACACAGACTTTAGTGCAGGAACAACTTGCTATGACATTATTTCAAAAGGGAGACAAAATCATTGACGTAGACCCTTGCTTGACAACTGTTTCACTTAGTCTAAATAAACCAAAAACATCACAAAAGTTCTTGTTGAAATACAAAGTTTCTTGTTGATTCTGAAGTGATGAAGAGAGGACTTAGAGGACAACAGAAATATTTTGTGAAAGGCCACAGGGAAGAGCAGTATGTTAATGTCAGGTTAGAATTCAATCAACAAATCTAATGGCAAATATGGGTCTCCAGAAGTTCAATTGCTCAGTGAGCTTCAGCTTGAAACAAAGATAACGTTCAAGATAAACAAAACACATCAATTTTCAAAGTCAGGTTCGTGAGGTGGCTCCATCGCTTCATCATGCCGGAAAACAGTGGTAGGAAAGATATAGTCATTTCTAAATGTTTTGCCACCACTTCTTGCCTGACAGCACAGAATCACTTTTCACAGGCAACCATTTCAGACCTGAAACAAAATTAGATGTGCTGTAGCCAGGATTTTTATTTTCTTCTGAAGATCTTCAAGTTGCTTCCTTCCAGTGCAGCTTGGCTGGCATAAAAGGAAGGATATGCTGCAACATAGTCACATCTACTTGCAATTATCTGTTTGCTTCAAAATATTAGCAAAACATCTTGGGTGGAGGAAGGAGGTGACAAATCATCTAAAGGGTGGCAAGAGGAGGATGAGAATTTCCATTACAAAGTACTCGTTAGGTAGTCCCACCCCAAAAACATCATGATGCTATACTAGGATGTGAGAAAAGAAAGCTCATAGTTTGTGTGTGTCAAATTGCAGGAGTAACATTCACATTATTTTAGGGCAGGCTCACATCCAAAATCCACACGAACACCATCAACTCCTAAAATCCCTACAAGTGACCCTTGTATTGCAGTCTAGCTTGAACAGAACTTTAGATCAGAGCTGTCTTCAGACACTGCAAAAATCTTTTACAAATATTTTCACACACCATAATTTTTCTTACTTTTAGTCCCAACTACAGAAATGGACCAGGAAACAGTACAAAGTAGTTTTTCAAGTATTTTTTTACTCTGGTAGATGCCCTATTAAAAATCCTCAAGTTTCTAAGAAGGTCTAGAACAAATACATCATTTGACTCATATTTAAAATATTTAAGGATGAGAGACAGTGGCATTCACCAAGAGACTTAATATAAGAGAATCAAATCAGGCAGTCTACAGAGGCCACCATTTGCTGTCTGGATCTCTAACCTACTTCAGACATGTGAAAAACTGTTCTTCATTTTTCCAGATGAAGTAGTTTTTTGACAGAAGTCCACAATCACTATTTAGGAAAAACTATTTTGAGCATATAGGTTATGTTACACACAAAGTAACCTATACCTGAAATCATGTTAAACCAATTTTTAAATAAATTGATGCCTACCACTACATGACCTGATCATATGCATTTATTATTTTTTCCTTCCAAAACTGAAATCATAGGAGAATTTCAAAATCTGTCTCTCTTTTAGTGTTCATGCATGAAAAAAAAAAAAAAACAAAAAAAAACAAACCAAGGAGCTGCTGTTAAATTTTTAAATTTCATTGAGTAATGCCAGGGTAGATTCCAGCTCAGCAAACAGTTACCAGAGTTACCAGGGAATGCAAAAGACATGTTCACAAATTCCCTCAGCAGATCCAGCACGCCAAATAAATGTCTGCAGGTCTCCACCAACAAAGACAAAACAAAACAAAGCAAAAAAAGTAGTAAATTAAGCTATGCTTAACTTGATTATATGTAACAAAAAAGCATGGGTATTTCCTCTACCAAAAATACCAGAAATTCTGATAAACAGCAAACAGTGGCAACTAGCCAAAAAACGCATCGTAAATAGCAAGAGCATTTTTCACTACCAAAAGACAACAGTGAAATGAGTCGGACTGCAGGAACCCAGCTGGGAAGATATTTTTACAGAAGCACATTCATGGATTTTTAAGTTTATACTTTCAAACATGTACATATGAAAAGGTTAATGTTCTTCTGTTTCTTCCCTTCGGAGGTCAGGAAGCAGGCAAAAATAAAGCACTCTTTGATACTATCATAGCCTACAAGGAGAGGCTATTTGACAGCATGAAGCTGCCTGGAGAAAGAATAATTTTTCTTTAGAGCAAATCCCAAAGTCTTCCGTGAACTCTTCACATAATAAACATCTATTCCATGTTTTTCAAGATAAAATCTGAAGAAAAAAATGATTGCTCTAAAGTTTCTAAGTCCTTGAATTCCTGTGTTAAATACTAAGCATTAATCAATGTTTCAAGTTAAACATGAAAAAACATTATAAAAAAATGCAGTTTTGTAGCCTTTGCAGATGAATGTGCTTGGGTCTTTTCCCTCTCCCAACATACTCATGAGCTTTTACATCCCAGCAGTAATTTTAAATAAGTCTCTAAAGCAGCATCTTGTTGTCTTGCAACATGTTCTGGGGACAATGGAAAAGTTTCAACACAATAAGAAATGATGTGTCAAGACGTAACCATGTTTAGTACATTTCCCATGAAGTTTAAGAAATGATGTGTCAAGACGTAACCATGTTTAGTACGTTTCCCATGAAGTTTAAGCTTTTCTGTAGCAAAACCTTGTGCTTTGTAAAGTTTCCATCAGCTCCTGCTCCAGACACTGTCCCCAGGCTCTCTTGATGACATCTCACACACAGTCATTCCTATCTATCCCTACTGCACAACAGGGAAACCAAGGGCCTGAAGGACAACTGCACATCACAGGAGGACTCCGAAGAGCTGAACTGTGAGACTGTTACCCATTCTATGGCAGAGCCAAAAATAACTCTGCATTTCACTGAGACATCATCACGAGAAGAGAGAGCACCCGACTCCCCTGCAAGTATTTCAAACTGGGGATTGCATACACACTGCTGGGTTGGTTTTTTCCACTTCCTCCCCCTTTTGCCGTGGCTGACAGTGGCTGTGGGGCGTGTGTGCACACTGCACAGAGCGTTGCCTCCACCCCAGACAAGCCCAGCCTGAGAAGCAATGCCAGGACACACTGTGCAGGATGGCAGCTCTGCTGAGCTCCTGCCATGTCACAGCTGAATGGCTCAGAGCTTATGGCCATCCAAAGATCATGGTCTGAGTTTCAGCTCTCCCAAACCACATCAGAAAACATAGGAGAGCAAAGCAAAGACCAGAAGACATTCCCTCTCCAGAAGGCAGGCAGAAACTAAAATGTGGCACAGGTCTGGGTTTTATCCCTTGCTTATTGAAAGAAATTCCTCCCCACAGCCTTCTTCCTTCACCTCTAGTCCTTGGGCAGCTTCACTCAGTTGATGCCTGGAAACTGGGCTTCATTCAGCACCTTAAAATCTGCTTGCTCAGACTGCTCCTTCAGGCGCTGGCAAACCTTTTAACTAATAAGCACTTGCCTGTTAAGCTGAAGATGGAAATGCTTATAAAATGAATTACATATCTAATACCTCGCTGGTTGAGCTGGTTTTCATTAACATCTGGAAGAAAGGCTTGGTAGCAGCTTGGCATTTTTGCCTGTTTCTGTGCAGGCTGTGCAGCTCTGCTTGGAGAGCATGGGAGGATTATCCACAGCCCTGGGCACGTGCAGAGGCCACCTGTGGCCACCAGTGACCTTCACCACAGTGCAGGAGGAGAGATGGAGTATCGGCAGCACAGCCTGGGGAGAGCAGTGGAGTGCTCACCATGACAACCAGCATGAGGAGGTTTTTACCTGATGAAAGATTAATGCCACTGCAACTCTAGTGGCCATTTACTTAAACCTGTGTTTTTGCTCACTAGCACTTTAAAGCAAAATACAAATCAATAAGGGAGGGGAGAAGAGAAGAAAGGAAGGGATGCAGAAGTAAGAGCTCAGGTCTGTTTGCAGGAAAAAGGAAAAAAAAACACAACTCTGTTCTTGTAAAAGAAAAAAATTAGAGGAGTTATTTGAACTTCTGTGTGCATTCATCTCCACACAGCAAGCAAGGATTCCCATCAATTCCCTAGGCAATACAAGTCTACAAATTGCATGTGTGCTTTGAAGCAAGCACTGAGTTTACAAGGCAGACAGAAAACATCTTCAAAGACTCAAATGAAAGGCTTGAGTTTTCCAGAGTTAAAGGAAAGTAAACATGCATGAAGAAGTCAACTTTTTTTTCTGGGAGTCATGCCTTTTCCCTTCTGCAACTAAAAAAAAGGATCAATATTTTTAAAATATGAATAAATGCTCACATAAGGCCTGTAATACTAGGATCACAACAACAATGACATTAATGGAGTTGGCATTTAAACAAGAATGGGCAAAACTCGTTTGTCATTTTCTAGTATTTAAACCAAACAACAGCGAGGGCAACATCTCCGCTTAAAATACAGAAGTAAAACAGTATCAAAGTAGTCATTAACAACAAAGTAGCCTCAAGAATGACAACCATTAGGTAAACACAACTAAGAAGACTGAACTGCAAAATTTGGAGTTGCATTATTTATTATTTTGGGGGATTTTCATTGTTATTATAATTAATTTCAGCTTTGGCTAATTATTTTCAAGGCATTTGAAACTAGCCAATTCTACTGGATGTTGCTGAGAGTTCATTGTCAATTGAACTCATATAGGAAGGAAACAATGAAGTATCTGTCTCTCAGGAAGTATGTTAACCTTTAACATCCACAGTATGACCCTCCTCCTCCTGGCACAATGAAGGGGGATCAAAAAACTGGAGAGGGCTTCTGAAGAGCAACAATTAACACAGCAGAGCACAGAGCAGCTGTACAAAGGCCATATCCCACCTCGTCACTCCCATACACTTTCTGTGTCTGCTGCGCCGCTCTCGCCTCACCATAGACAGATCCTCGGCCCACACAGAGCCAATTATGAGTTTCTTAGTCACTAAGAAATTATCCCAAGCAGAATTTACCCTGTAACTTTCTGCTGGGGTGGACAACTCAGCTTCTCTTTCAACATGGACAGAGGCAGACAGTTTTGAAAACTGCCAGCAATTACTAGGATCCTTTCACTGTGCTTCCTTAGGCCAAGAAGTTTGTTGCATCTAGAAGTCAAAACTTTACCAATAAAATGTGCAACACTTTATATATGTATATATATTTCATATACACACATATATGTGTTATATATACCACAAACATATTTCCAAAAATACCTCCAAAGCTAGATTTCAGGCCTTAATCTAACTCAAACAATTGGAGCATATGAGAAAACTTTACTGGATAGGAAGGTCATCCACCATCTGTGTTCTTTCAGCATCCTTGCACCTTTCTCACCATTTCAGAACTTGACACCTACTAGGAGTGGAACAAGGGATGAGAAGTGGATCCAATGCCATCAGATGCTTCTTGTGCTCTTTAATTCATGAGGGTTTCTGCAGGGAAGAGCAGAGGCAGCTTGCTGGGAATAGGCTGTTTATGGCTTATGGTTTCTTCTGCCAAATCTCCTCTGGGACTTGGTGTCACACAATAAGGGTAAGGATGGCTGAAGGGAGAGTCAGATGTATAAAGCACTGTCATGTCCTGAGTTGTAGAAAAAAGCAATTGAACCAGGAAACTGTGGGTTTAAAACAAGCAAACTGTGTTTACCATACATATGGCAGTGTTAAGGCTTTATTAACACTCTCTGGTATTCAAATTTGATCAGTCAATAGGTGAGATATATTTCAGCTCAGTATCTTATCCTTCTGATACTTAAACTGCAATGACAATGGGAAAAGACAGCTGCAGTCAACTATTACAAATAAATACCCTACTGTAAAATAAAATCACACACACCCTCTTCCTGTGTAAAAAGGTACAGTTTTGCAGCAAGTATTTGAAGTAACAGATTTTGTTTCACCATAACATCCAGCAGTGGATTAGGGATCCCATCATTCTGCAAGGCTATTGAATCACAACAAAGCAAGGACAGTATAGTATAGTACGGTACTGTATATGATACATAGTATAGTGTTTACATATAATTTACAGTATTCAAGGGGAAATTATAGTTTTACTACATCACTGGTATAAGATATCATGATCATGCCAGAAAAACAAAAAACTAGTTTGGGCTGCACCAGAGTGTGTCAGTGCTGCTGTTAAACAGGCAGGGAGGAGCAGCTCTGCGGGTGCTTTGGGCACTCAGGCTCCCTCCGCAGTCACAGGGCAGCCAGTTCTGCACCAGACACTCCCAGCCCTCACTGGCTACAGGGTAAGAGCCACAGACTGGTCCTTGGGGCTGCCCTCCCCTAAGGGCAGACTCAGGTTTTATGTGCCTTTTTAAAGACGTCAAGGCTCCCTGACCAATATTCCTTCTGCAGACACACAGCATCAAACTCTCCTGAGGCTGATGCAGGGAAATCCAAACACTAGCAAAATTCACTGCATTTCCATAAATCTCCCACTAAGGTGATTTTTCTGTTGTGCCTTTTTTTTTTTTTCCTGGGAACAGCAGCTGAACCACCGTGAAAGTCTGGTACCATGCAAAGCCACTGAAATGCACCTTCTGTTAATGCGTGTCCCCGGAACACCCAAAGGCACTTTTTACAATTATTCTTAAACAAGCATAGCAGCATAACTAACTCATTTTATATCTTGTGCTGTTTAAACCTAAGGCTATTGGTAAAGGCCAAATTGCTACATCAGAAAAAATTACAGAAGACACAGCACTTTTAACATCTATGCACCTGCTGAACTTCAATGAAAAGTCAAGCCTTGCTTATGCACATATAAAGGTTTAAGAGACTGGCATGACTAACATGAATGAATACATTCATTGGGATCCACCAGGAGAGAAAGAGGAACTATGCTATTTTGTCTGGGATAGCTTTAATAACCAGCTTGCTCTGAAAAGCAGCGACAGAAATGCAAACCACCTGGTTTGGCTGGATGCCTGTTTTGCAGGGCACTTCACCCCAGGACTTCCTGAGCTCCTTGCCATACTGGATCTCCAACAACAACCTGGATGAGTAGTAACCCAGCAGCACTGACAGGCAGCACCAGGGCTACAAACAACTTTCTCTGCTGAGACATCTCCTGCTGTAATTATAGCCGAGGTGAGCAGCAGGGGCAGGGCACACCAGCACCCTGTGTTCAGCACCACTTAACCTGTGTGCATCCCATAGCTATCCCAGACCAATCCTGCTCCTCTACCTTTCCTTTCCCCTCAGGTAACCCTAAAAGTCTCTTTAGCACAAGGCCAAGCAAAGGAAAAAAAAAATATTGGGAAGTGGAGCAAAACAAGATTGTCTTACTGAGGTTTCTGGTTTACCTACAGGCTTCTTGCTCATCCTTCAAGAACAGAAACCAGCAGAGCTTCCAGCCACAGCAGCCAGGCACCTGAACAACAGCAACCTCCAAACAAGCAAGGTAAAAATCAAATGAACAGCTTTGATGTCTGCAGCAGACCCTGCCCAAGCTTTTGGTCAGCAGTCTCCACCTTCTCCCATCATGGCTCATCATCTGCTTTCTGCATCATCACCTCCCGCTGTTCCCAAGCTTCCAAACCGTAAGTTACCTGCTTGTACTAGCTGCACTCTTGCTTGGCTCAAAAAGGACCAGACAAATAGGTCTGTGCAGAAGTGCATCCGTAAAGTATCATATAAAATGAGTGGAAAGAACAACAAAGAGGTTTCCCCATGGCCTACAGCACAGGTACATAATAAAAAAGGGTGCAAAGGTAGCAGAACTTCAACCACCACCCCCACGATCCCAGTGAAGGCAGTGGCCATGCAGGCATGAAGTCTATCCAGGTACAGAAGGGACAATGTTCATAGGAGCCAGCTGGAGTCACTGTCCCCAGGTAGAAGCAATCTGCAGACACTCAAACTGCTTTAGAAAATTAGAATACATTTGCAGCTACAATTTAGCCTTAATATATCTTTTTAAAAGCTACTGAAGGCTGGTTGGGGATTTTTTTTTTGGTATAGCTTTTTGGTGTTGGGTTTTTTTTTTAATCTCTATGCCTCATGAAAATGAACCTACAAGCACACTTTAGTACAAAAAAATAATTAAACACTGTTGTTTAATGAGCCCTAATAAATCTGAAGAAGAGACTCACAAAGACAGTATCTCTCTTGCTTCTGAAGGGTTCACCAGGTAATTCATAGTCACAGTCAGTAACTTTCATTACTCCCCATGCTAGAGAGAGAACACCATTTTGCCAAATTTATTTGGGAGAAAGAAGGCAGAAGCAGCCTTAATTATATAATTGTCAGACTGTAGCATGGAACAGATTGACCTGGCAGACCTTAAATTATTATCCAACTAACCCTGCCAACTTTAGAACTAGGTATCTTCCAGTTTTTCTTGCGAAAGTCACAATTTTCTCACATACAATCCTTTTTTAAAATACAGTGAAATAATCAGAGCTCCATGCTTTTACACAAACATAGTCTATTTTGTTCAAACAAGATCTTGAAATATAATTGAAGTTCTAGGGGTGGGTGCAGACAATTTGTTTTGATAATGTTTCCTGTTTATAACAATCCTAAATTGCACTGCATAGAGGAATGAGATCATCATTAAGGCATGGAAGGAGGGAAGTAGGATGTTTATAGCATCCAATTCATTTTACCTGAGCTTAGAGACTTCATCACTTGGCAAACCCTGAAAAATTCAATCTGCAAGCGCACACAGAAAATGCAGACAGGACTGAAAAGTCTCTGCACAGATTAAAAGTATCACTCATTTTCCAAACCTCATCTTGTAAGCATCCTCTTGAACATGATACAGAAGAAGGAAAATAAGAGAAAGTTGAGAAGTTTTAGGAGGGAGAGCTCACACTCTGAACATATTTGAAATTTATTACAGGCTAAAGAAGCAGTTTCAAGTAGTTATCTGAACAGAAAACAACTGGAGTATTTGAAAGCTATGCTATACCATCACAATTCTTTAACAATGCCGGAAATCTAGACTGACGTCCATCCTCAATCCAGAAGATGTTAGCTTCTACCTGCCAAAATTAACCACATTCTCAGAGATCAGTCAGATCAAAGGTGGGGTCTCACAACACTTCAGAACAGGGAAGACTGAGGATACAACAAAAGAAGATCAATAGTTGAACATAGCATTCATGAATTGTCAAGTATTTTCCAGATAAAAAGTCTCAACTTGTGCAGCTTAGTTTGTGACTCCCATCTGACTGACAGAAGAGGAGACAGCAGGAGACAGTAAAAGTACTTTTCAATTCAACTGGAATAACAATGAGTGGGGTGAAGCAGAGAGTCTCACTCACTTTCAGCAACTTAATGTCAAATCCGGACCACTGCTTCTCCTGCCAGACATTAGCCCACATTATATCATTCAGTTCTTTCACTATTAATGAGGCACAGCAAAAGAAATCATGGCACAAACACTGCTATGCTGCCTTATCTTTGGGGCCCTGACTGCTGCCCACACAGTTTGTTTGCCTTTGTATGGAAAATTTCCAAAACCTACCCAGTAAACTGACTTGTGAGAAAGCACAGAAGTCAACCTTGCTCCTTGAACACAATTCCTTTCTCTCTTCCCAACAGTGTTTGCTTTGAACTAACAACACATTTGAGAAGAAATGTCTGCAGCTCTTAACTTCGCTCATCATTATTTCAGTGTGAGACCAGCAAGGTCTGTTCCCTCCTGAGCTGCTTGAGCTGCTGGTGGGAATGTCCCACTGACTAGAGATAGTCAGTGGTTCTTCTCAAGAGAGGGCAGGGAGAACTGGTGGCAGTGGGAAGGGAAGCAGGGCCTGGACCCATTCCTGGTCAGCAGTTTAGTGATGAGCACATTCCACTAAGTCAGTCTAAGACTTTCCACTGCATTTTGCTGGGGCCGAAAGAAAGCAGTAGAACCTTCTCAATGTCATGGCTTAGGGAAGAAACAAAAGTTATACCAACAGGCACAGAAGCAATAGGAACTAGTGAGACAGCTCCTAAAAGAGTTGATTTAAGATGCTGTAATATTGTTTTCCAAATCAAAAATACAATACAA
Source organism: Anomalospiza imberbis (assembly GCF_031753505.1). Lineage (NCBI taxonomy): Eukaryota > Metazoa > Chordata > Aves > Passeriformes > Viduidae > Anomalospiza > Anomalospiza imberbis. The sequence continues at coordinate 28,462,083 of NC_089687.1, read as the reverse complement.
CCTTTGAAAGAAGGCAAGCTTAAGCTTCTATTCATACTTTGATGTGTGAGTGTGACAACTTGCTCACACTATTGTTCTCTGTACAAAATTTCCAGTCTCTGTGTTACCTTTTGTTGTACTAGTCCTGGCATTATTCCATCTGTATTTTGACATACATAGTGTCATATTAAACACTGCATTTTGAAAGCAGCTTCAAAATCTTTTCATTTGCAGCAGAAGCACAACACAACATTACACTTGAGAGTTGCACCTCTCAAACTGAATCAGTTAGGAAAGAGCTTACTCCCAGCTTACCAATATTTCATGTAGGTGCATATGCTGTTTACAATATTCTTCATTCTTAAAGATAATGTTAGCTGTCACATGAAGTACTTATATGCTAAATTTCAATTGTGTACAGAGTACTACAGAACATAAAGTTATTACTGCTCAGTATATGCACAAATCTGCTTACAGTTCTTTTAAAACTACCTTGCTAAAACCACACAACCTAAACATTCACCTTTTCACTTAAATAATGTGGAAGTAATTAGATAGGAATTTTCACTGTTCCTGCTGAACACTGGCCTTCTCATTCTTCTTCTGAATTAGTACCTGTCCATCTAGAAAAACAGGCACCTGTCACTTTATCATCTGTATTTGTACATCTAGGCAACCAGGACACAATGTTGTGCAGGTGTCAGGTTAACACATAATGAAGGTCATTTCCAGCAGAACAAAGGCAACCAAAACCCTCTACCATATTGTATTCCCCAGGTTTGTCACAGAAAATTAGGTAATGCTAATACACCAGGAATAGCCACGTAGATCTGATTTCATGGACCACTGATCCCTCAATATTAGAAATGATGGTGGTATATAAAAACCTATTTATATAAAATTGTCTGTCACAGTGCAGAATACCTCAATTACAGAATGTCCTTGCTATTAAGTGAAGCAAACTGATATGCAGCTTACATGTAATTGAAGACAGCAGATTCATTTAAACTTGTAGCTAACATCCTGAGCGTGACATGAAGAAATTGTATTTTTACTAATTACAAAATCAGTAAAACACTCCTTAGTGTCTAAAATAATATAGTTAACAATTAACTAGTTGGCGGCTATATTGTGATCTCCCCTTTCTTATAATGTTTAGACTTAAATAATTTCATCTTCACATTACCAGGGAAGATTCTTGGAGGTACAAACCTTGTTGGGAGGAAAAGAAAACCCTGAATTTAGTCACTAATAACAAATTAAACTGAATCTTATTATCATATACAAAAAGGAACATTTCCTAGATTCAAACCAGGTATACAGAACAGAAAGGACAGTATATGTCAGTTCCAGTCCTGTCCTTCAGGAAGAACTGGCATTGTTTGTGACAGCTGTCAAATATACAGGTACCAGAATAAAGCTATTCACAGGGATTTTAGAGGGATAAAAATTATTCTGAACATGGTTGGGTGCAAAAAGACAACTGTGTAACAGTTAAAAACATCATTGAAGAGATCAGGACAGAAAGCAAGAATCAAGAATTACTAAATCAGAAGCTAATAGCACTGCCATTCCCACAAAAGATTAGACAGAAAATAAGGATATTTCACATACATGGTAAATGTTATTTACCAAAGGAACACCCTTTTCTTGTGTCCTCCGAAATGCCCAATGCTTGCAGTCAACAGGAGGATAACAAATGCAGCAAAGCTCATCACATTAAAGCAAGAGGTGCTAGACAACTCCTGAACCTGTGCCATGTGATACACGCCCATGATTTTCCATTCCATTCCTTCCAGCAACATCCTGAAAACCACTCTGCTTGCAGGTTGTTTCAGCAGCCACAAAAGAAAACAGATTCAACCACAAGAGAAAGACTGTGTCCAAAGTTTATTTTTTTCTTCTGGCAGGAGCTATTCAACACAGCAGTGGAGGACACCTTGATCACAGCCATGGCACCAGCATGGAAACACCTGGAGCACAGGGAGCAAAACACCTGTGGCTTCGGAAGGAGAGGCAGCCCATCGGGATGGAGGCAGGGGGCAACACAGCAAGACTGTACCTGTGAGTGTTGTGCCAAAACTTACCCCTGGCAGGGTGCCTACAGAAGGTACCAAACACCTCTGAGAGCAGAGGCATCTCCTGAACATCCCACAACACAGCAGCCACCACAGCGAGGTCACAGCTGAGGCTGGTCACAGCACTGAGCCAGTGCTACAGCCAGAACAAGAGCTCCGGGCACTTGGCCACCCCATGATTGTCACCATGTGCCCACTTAGGGATGGAGGCCAAGCACAGCCCCCACAATGAAGCACCTGAGAAGCACATCCCAGGAGGAGCCGGCTGAAAAGCAGAGCAATGTTTTATGTACCACTACAGCACCACTCTACTCAGCACTTTTCTGTATCTGTTCTCAGTATTACCCACTAAGCCAAAGACTTACTGATGCCTATCCCAAAAGGCACCGTGGTCTTTTCAGGGGGTGAACTCCAAATGCCAACCCTTCACCAAATCTTTTCCACCCTGTCCAAGATGCCTCATGGCCAGCTGCCAGCATCAGGGTGCCTCCTCCAGCATGCTTTGTTAACATAAGGAAAATATCAAGAATTAACATAAGGAAATTACCAAGAATTAAGTTAAAAGCAAGACCAAGATCTGTCTATGCTGTCACCATGCAGGCTCAAGACACATTGAATTTCAACAGTCAATTTCAGCAATCCCAGCATTAACACCTAAATTAAAGACAGTTAGAAATAAGGAGTGATCTTCCAAAATTCTAAATTCAACCTGTGTTAAAGTACTTATCTGGATTAATACTTCAGTATGAAACCTACAAGAGATGCTCCACCAGCATAGTGACTCCAGCCCAAGGAGCTCATGCTAACAGACACATATGAAACGCAAACAAGGCTGTCTCTTGAGCATTCCTAGGATCAGGAGCCAACATCCAAAGGGTAAATGCTAGTCTGCTCAAGGTAATGGCAACATGCCCATAAATTTTGGTGGAGCCAAGCTTTTATGTCTGCACACCTAAAAGGCAGTTCCTGAATGGCAATTATCATTATAGACAACTAATATAAATCCAGTAAGTTGTGCTGGGAGTTAAAAATGCCTGTAAGGTTTCATTAAGGTATTTTGTGATAGGTTAATTGTAAAAAGCAAGTGACATTCAAAGAAATTCCTTGACAACCAGACAACCAGAAAAGAGATATTTCTGCTTACCCCACAAGCAAACAACCACATTTTAAGTCAGTTCTGCAGGGCTGCAGTCTCTGCCAGCAGAAGATAAATGCATTTCTTCTGCTTGCTGCACATTTCTTCTGAACCTGCACATACTGTATTAACAGATTGCAGAGCAACAACACATATGCAGGGAATTAATATCAGGCCTGCAAAACAGATGGCCCCACAAACCCTAGACAGCCCTCCAAGCCATTACTCTGTCCTGCCATGTCATCTTCACCTTGAAAGGTAAAACAGGAATCAAAGCAAACGAGCAATGAATGTCTTTCAGAAGATCAGTATTTCCCATGACTTGTTCCTCCAGATTAAAAGGAGCCTCTGCATGCTCTGATAGTGTGCCAGGCCAGCTGGTCTCAGAAATCCCAGAACAGCACATGTTAAAGCACAAGTTATTCCATGGAGCAGTCCAGGACACAGCACCACTCCTCAGGTGGGCACAGCCTGGGCCGAGGGGCTGGCAGCAAGCACCCCAAGCTTCTCTGCAAGTCATTTCCTTTGCCAGCTGTCAGGGTCACAATCAAGCTTAAATTTACATACAAGTGTCCGAAGGTTGCAAGAGATACTGTGCAAACTAAAATACTGTCATCTTTTCAACACAGCCTTCAGGGGGAAAATAATTGTGATTTAAAGGAGAGGGAAGACAGACATCAGAAATAAAACAGATAGGACCAATTAAAGTGAAATCACACAGCTGTAAGACATCTTGATAGAGCAGCTATGTTGGAGCATCACTCAATTTTGGGAGTTCCTTTGGCAGACGATGCTTGAGCCAGAAGAGGGAAGTGATCCTCACTTCCCTGGGCACTAGGGACTAAGGAGCCCTGGCTGGTTTGGGACAGCCCGTTTCAGATAACTCAGGTCTTCTATGCACTGTTCACAGAAATTCCTGCAATGACATAATAAAACTCACAGGCCTATGGCTATTTTAGTCCTAACTTCTTTTATTACAGCACTCAGGGACTGAATTTTTAATTTATATCTGGATATTGAATACATTCCTGAACATTCAATAACACCTTTTAGAGACAGGATATGGCTTCATTGCTGTTTTAAGCCACACATCCAAATAAATTCTTTTAAATAAAATAGTCAACATTTTTAGAAACCAAATTGCAGCTATAAATGTAGGTGCCTTCTAATAGCATGACAGAGTGCTTCACACATGGATTTCAGCATCAGATACTTCAAAGCCAGACAGAATACAAAATACAAGGCACAGTGTTTTATGGCCCTGTGATAGAGTATGACTTTCAATGAGGAATTTCTTTGCTGAAACGATTTCAACCAGCAAACAGGGGAAACTATCTGGAAGTTTCACTGTTCCCAAAGTACTTGGGTGTAAAATCATCCCTGGCACGTGTGCAATCACACAAAGCATTCCTCATTTAACAAGAAATACCTGGCTCTGCCTCACCAGACCTAGCATGTGGGTGAGGGTTTTAGGGACAAGTGTTGAGCTGATCCCCCTGGCCACAGCAGCTTGCCCACAGGCCATCTGCAGAGGCCCCCTCTCTCTACAGAAACCCTGCAAGGCAGCAATGATGCCAAGAGCATTAGTCAAGCAAAATCACAGCTGGCAGAAAATAAAGCAAAATATAGTTCCAGAAGACAGGAATACAGCAGGAGAAAAATTCAAAGAAAGTAAACAGATGAAAATAATTATAGGACAGTTTCAGAGACAGTCTTTGGGTGGTTTAAAAGGAAGCAAGACAAAGTTCAGGAAGGGAAAAGCAAAGGCAGCCAAAGGGTCTCAGCTACTCTGATAACAAGGAGAGAAATGTCACAGGGGATCGACACACGGAATTTAATAACTGTTTGGAGCCAGGATGAGGTGGGAAAGATGGTGTTAAGTTTTTTATGGAAGAGTAAAGCATTGACAACACAAAGACAATAACTCCAAAGGGTGAACACTGACTTTAACAAGCTCTGGAGCAGTACAGTAAGAGAGGAAGAAACAGCACTGTTCCTATTTGAACAGTGGGTTCTGGGCTCAGCCATGCAGCCCCAGAACTGCAAACACCGGCATCACTGGTTGCAAGGAAGCTTGCAGATAGGTCAGGGCCTCTTTGAACATAAGGGAAGTGTGGCTGCTTGTGTGCAAACCTCCATCTTTACAAAACCAGATGGGACATTCATTCTACATTCAGGGGGAGAATGAAGAGCCATGCCAAAGACTCTGTGCTGGAACAGCACAGTCACTGAAAAGACAATTCCTAGTTTGCACAAGGAAATGCTGTAAGCATATCTGTATTGCTTCTTCCCAATGGAAACAGAGCAGTGCATTGTTCCTGTTCTCTACTCCAGTTCCCCCAGGAGATCCCTCTGTTTGGAACAAGCACCTGCAGTGGTTTCATTAGGAACTGACTGGAATGGGAAAGAGATCAACAAGCTCAAATGCTTTCAAGAAATGCATTAAATCTATCTGTGAGACCCAGCCAACCCACTGAGGTAAAGGTTATGTTTACAATGGGTTTGAGAGCATGGAGTTCAAAAAGAACTGGCATCAGCCACAGAGAGCTCCTACCTTACCACAAAGGCTTCTCAAATCACAAAATAACCCATCCCAGGTATTTGAGGCACGCGGAAATCACGTTCCCCACTGTTCCTCTCCTCATCTAACTTGTCCTTTGTTTTCAAGATTAGATTTTGCTCTCTTCACCTTGAAGGCCTCTCAAGCAATTACAGTGTACGTTCTACAGTCATGAGAAACAGGTAAATGTACTCTGAAATCTGCTGTGTATAGGTATCTGTTCTCTTAACTCTCCTTAATCACTGTTCCTTTCAGATGGAATTTATTATAAAGTTAGAAAGGAGCCAAATATATCAAACCTTTAAAATCCATACAAGCAGCAGAAATTCTGGTTTGTCTAGCTGCAGCCAGATGAATAAAATATTCGAAATTCCGAATATATAACAAATATTGTAAGAGGTTAACTCCTTCATCTGGCAAGCCATTAAGCAAGAGTCTTTTTCAAGGAGGAAATCTGATACAAAGACACCCTGTTCACACCCTGATATTAAAACTTCCATTGAATTGTCCTTCAGCTATACCAACTGAATCAAAATGCCCACAACAGACAGCTCTTTTAGACCTCTTAAGATGAAACCTTCTCATCAGAAAATATCACTTTATCTCTCTGCCTTCCATTCATTCATCTGTCTTGTAACATGATGGAAATATTTATACTGGAATGCAAGAAAACAACTTCAGTGCACCATGTAAGGATTAAAAATGCTTCTGAAGGAAGAGTCAGTATCTACAAGCAATTGCTACCTTATAATGCTGGGTAAATTCAGACACTGTCAAATTCCTTACATATTTTAGAGTACATTTATTTTCCTTCAGTTTTACAGCTTTCACTAAACTAGACAATGGCATATTTTTCCCCTTTGCATGCTGAAACTGGAATTGCTTGCCTTGGCAACAAAATCCTGTAATTTTTATCCATGCCAAAAGTGTCTTTCTTCCTGTACTATTGACCAAGTTTGCTGCAGCCATGGCAAAAGCTTGATCAGAAAGCCGCATCACTGGCAGAAAGTGAAGAGCTCCCTTCTGAGGGTCTGCAAAGAAGAGTCAAGAAAAAGGAGTGGTGAAGATACAGTGGGGTCTTTTATCAGCTTCCCAGTTTAGAAATAGTTGAAAATTGCCTAGGTGTCAGCCTCTATCATCACACTCATATGAGGAACAAGCCTAGCACTTACTGTTCCCTATTATTCCCCTCACGTCTGGAGCAGCTCGCAAAAGTCCAGGGCCTTCACAGGGTGGTTTCTGCTGGTGGTCTGCAAGTTTCAAAAAATGTGCACCAAGTCCAATTTCCCTGAACAGAGCAAAAAAATCAACAGCAGAGACTTCACTTCTCAGAAATCCTGAGATTGTAAGAACCTACAGAAATTCAGTCATGCCAGAGACTTCTGGGAACAAGACATTTTATGACTTTTTAACATCACAATCCTCCTCATATTATCAAAAAAGGCTGCATGCCATTAAATACATGGAAATTCAACTGCTGCTGAAATTTGGGGGACCAGGCTGCACCTCACCATACTTAAAGCGTTTTAAAAAATTAGCTATAACAAATGTCATTGTAGTTCCAAAATCTGAAATAATACCAGCCTTCCCACCTCTCTGAATCTTTGTAAGAAAAAAGTAAAGATATGGGCCCTTCATTAGGACTAACATTTGTTTCCATGCTTTTCTGTGGTTTTCTTTTTTTAATACCTTAACATCACCCAGATATCTATACATCAGTCCAACAACTTGCTTTGTACACTTCACAGTGTTAGCATTACACTAATTCCCTGGCTTCTCACTTCCCCTCTTTTAAAACAGGCACAACATTTGCCTGTCTCCAGTCTTGCATCTTCCCCACCTTTCACATATTCAAAAATAGTCTAAAATACCACACTGTTACTATGGTTGTTTTAGATTTCAATTTTTCAGCCTTTTCTGATTGCTTGTATTGCTTGAATCCATTACTTGTATACCTTCCACATCATATAACCAAGTGATCTTTAGTATCATTTATCATCTTCAAATTACACCTAACATATTCATAAAATCATCAGCATTTTGTTGTAAGAGAAAAAATATGGGCTGTTTATAAAGCCAAAACAAATGGAGAAAAATCTCTTCATGAAATCATTAGAAATTATGAACTACAAATGACATATGATACTTAAAACTATTGAAAACTAATGACTCTTGCTTGTACTGCCCCCCAGCTCAGGTTTTTTGGTGGTGTCAGGAGAAAATGATCCTAGAACTTCTGAACAATCCTAGTTCTTCTGAAGCTAAGAATGAAGGGGATGATGAAACTTCAGTAGAGATCCAAGGGGTTTCTACCAGCACACCCAAGGGAAGGACTGCTGCAAAGGGAGTTTTAACTGCTACCTTTCATCTGACTTCACAGCACTGAAGACACTCTGGCAGCTGGTAAAAAAAAAAGGAAAAGAGAGACTGTGCTGGAAACATAAACAGGGGTAAAGTCAAGGAGTAAAGTCCAGGACTTGGACTCTGTGACACAAGCTAGGCACAGGGGAAAGCACAGACCATCTTCCACCACACTCTGAAAACATGAGAGGTATGAGGAAGGAAAAATTGCACTAATATACAGGCAAGAGAGACGGGGCTTCTCCAAACAAGGAATAACATGCATGGCTCCAAAGAAAACCATGGTTGAAAGGAACTCAGAAATAAAATAAATGTTAAGGATCTATACATGTACCATGTAGTGCACATCTTAAGACATCTGTGTGTGGGACCAAGGGCCATAGAACTCAAATGGAAGAGCTGTCATTAATACCAGCTTAGTACAGTATTGCCCATTCTCTGGATTGACTCCCCTGCAGCTCATGAAGAACCTGGCCCAAGGCTGAATTTGAGAAAGTGTTACATACCTAAGTGGAGCAGCCTCTCTGCACGTGCTGTCTGCATGGCAGCTGGAGCACAGGATGAGCCGCCAGAGTCAGCAGGAGCCACGCCAGCGCTCAGGGAGGGAGCTGGATGGGAGGGCGGAAAAGTAGGGATGCCAGGCCATAACCACCAGCTACACTTCGGGGTTAATAAGAAGAGGTGTCAGTTGACTTCTGTTTCCCAGAGTGGGTAGTAAAAAAGTGGGGGAAAAAAAAGAACAGTTGTTTTTCTATCATTTAAGGGTTACTGCTTTCCTTTGTATCAAATACAGAAGCTGTGTGGTTGTGGCAGAAAAATCCCATTTGCAGACGAACAATTGGCTGAGCCATTACTTTTCTCTCTGCCTTGAGATCTAAAGTGAAAATCTCTTCCTCTCTCCTTCCCCACTCTCAGGCCCCTATAATTAGTTGCATCATTATAAATGGCAAAGAGCATTCCATTACACTTTCAGACTATACATTTTCTGCTCATCTATTTCTGGCCCTATTTGGTTGCCATCTCTTGTGGTAGTAATACTAAGCCACTCTTGTATAAGCTATTTGCTAAAGAGCCTCTAATTAAGACTAAGAGCCCAGGTGGCAGAGAGAGAACAGAAGATGAAGGATTACACTTAACTGCACTTACGTAAAGAAAAAAGGAAAAGAAAGAAGACTGCTTGTGCTATACCTCTAAGTTAAATTAACTTCAAGAATAAAAACAGGGCATATGAACTCAGGAGGTTTTATGTTCCAGCAGCAGGAAAACAGTTGCTTTCTCTCACTTCTCTCATACTGGAGTAACTCAAACTCTCCAAACTGGCACTTAGTGAGCACTGCTCTCAGCAAACTTAAAGCACTCCCATGGCTCAGACCTTTGAATCCTTCTGTGATAGTCCACAGTGACCCCAGCTATTAAAGTGGTTCAAGAGACAGCAAAAAAGACAGATTATCTACAATGTAATAAAAATGTACATATATATAAATGTACATATATAATTAAAAATATACATTAAAATGTACAATGCCATGTTAGAAATCCATCTTTCATATTAATATGCACACTAGGCCAACAAAAGGATGGCCATTTCAAAAGGCCAAGACAGTTTCATACTTCTAAGATACTTCTAAGTATCACATTATCAGGAAAATGAAAAGATCGATTTGGAGTGTGGAGGGGTGAGTGGTACAGAGATGGATGCTTGTCTTTCTGAACATGCACTGAATCTTGTTCATTTTCCCATTTTTGGACTATAGTTCAGATTATTAAAAAAAGCACACAAGAAAGAAACAGTCCTATATAAAGTCTAAATTAGAGCTGATGAGTATAACTCTTAATTATCACCACGATTCCTAATTTCCTGTCAGTCTTAAAAGATTAACCTAAACAAAACCATTGATGCAAGAGCACTTTCCATTACCAGCGCTGCAGCACTCATCCAAAGGCTTCCACCTTCTACGTGGAGGTGACAGAAAGCCTAAGTGACACAGTGACCGGTGTAAGGTCTGCCAGAGTGTCAGAGCCATGGAAGAAAATGACCTGTGGGACCAGTGTTCAGTCACCTGGAGGAAGTGTTGCTCCCTCTTCAGCACCAATTTTGTGGGAAATTTCTATGTAAACAAGGCAGGTATCAAACAAATCAAACATTTTGAGCCTGCAGCACTGCAGAGATGCAGACCATTCTGCACATCACTTCCTAAATAAGCAGCACAGTTAATTAACTCTGTGTTGATTAATGGTGCTCTCTCACATCAAGAATTTATTGAGCCTGTTATTATATACAAGGTCATAATTGCCAAACAGCCACAGCTAAATACCATTCCTTCCAGTCTACCCCTTAAGCATCATAATGTAAAATTAATTGGTACTCATTTGTTAATGAATATGAAATATTTTAAACCATGCAACATAAAACTTACCACTGCTCTTTTCTAAACAAACATCAATGAACAGAACTATTTAAATACCCTGGGAAGAACATCCTCTTTGCAATCAGGGTGGGATGGGGGGTGTCTTTGTTCTTTGTAGTGGGCTTTTCTGTGCTCAGGCATCTACCAAAAGCACTATTCTTGAATAGTTAGTCAGCAATTATTTTAGTTCCATGGTGCACTAAGACAGACCAGCAAACTACGCTCTTATGCAAGAATATGAGCGCCCACACCAAAATATCTCTTCAGAGTAGTTATTTCGGAGTAGCTGTTTCAGTAAATTTCCAAGCACAACTGAAATCAGCTCACAGCAAATTATCCAACTTCGCCTCAGCAACAAAGATCAAAAAGACATTTGAACTCTGTTGTCCCTTCTGGGGTCTTTAAATCCAGGGTTAGCCGCTATCTAGGGAAAGGGCTGGCAGAGTAACAAAGCAGATCCCCACTGTGAAAGAAAGAAGCCCACAGGTTGGATCCCTAATCCTCAGGATGGGGAAGCAAACTCTTTGCACAGACATGGCCCCTTCCCAGTAGCAGGACCCGGGCAGTCCCTGCCATTAAAGCTGCTCTGGCTTTGCCTAACCTGTGGCAGTTCTCCCACATCGCAAGGCAAATCAGCACCCAGGCCTGCCTGGTGGTAGGGCAAGAAACCAGACACAGTATCCCAAGCCTGGCTGTGCTACACAGGTAAGGAAAGCACCAGGGAACAGACCACAACCACTTAAAGCCCCTTCTAATTATATTTCTGCAGGCAGTTTTACTACCCTCTAAGGGCTCACTGGTAATACAAAGCTTGTCTTCAACCACATTTCTTTCCCAAAAACAGGACATGGACAATATAAAGTAGGTCTGACTGGTTTTTCAGCTTGGTTAAGGCAGACCTCACCGGAAAGATGGCTTTTATGTTGATTCCACTTGTCCTGCTATGAACACCAGAGCTCAGCACAACTCTGTGGGGCAGTACAACATGCAGGAATTTATACAATAAGGCACAAGCAAGAAAGCTCTCCTCTGGCTGAGCAAACTTTATCCCTCTTTCGAGAGAGTCACCTTACTGGTGAAACATCTACTGTGGCTTAAAAATATTACTGCACATGTTCAAGGTTCAATTAATGTATCAGCTGAACCTTTTGTTAAGAACAGGCAAAACTCTGGAGTGTTCTCTCCAAGCCTACTGCTTGAAAGCAAACAAAATACATCAAGAGAAACAGCATCGGGAATAAAACAAATGCGACACTGTGGTTGGAACTGTACCCACAGAGGTGAAGCAGTTATTTTCACTGTACTTTTTTTTTTTAATGTTACAATATCCCAGCAAGTAGCAGTGCAGTTCAGTCCAGCAGACTCTGAACAGCTCAATCTCACACGAAAAGAAAATGCATAAAGACATTTTGTAACTTCTGTGGGACAGAGCCTTCCCTATTTGCTTAGTCCTAGGTAAGCAGCTGAAGACAAGCCCTAGGAGAAAGCCTGCTCTATGCTAAAGCTTTTTGGAGGCTTCAGCCACTGAATTACACCTGCTTGTACACTCCTTTTAATTTTTGTCCCTACCACACAGCCAACTGAAGAATTCCCCAGACAACTGTCTGAAAGTGTGCAAGTGTTTAAAGGATTGGAGACCCTGTGTCTGCACAGAGTCATCCCTTAGGAGTCACACAAGGCTTTTCAGACAGTTTGGAGCTGTCTTCAGCCAGCCCCGCAGGAACAAGAAGTGCTGAAGATCATGTGCCTGCTCTGTGGTTTGCCATCATTTGTCTCTCCTTTTCCAGACAGCTTTCTGGTGAATCACAAACCTGCCTTGGAGGGCACGGAGCATGCATAAAACCCCATTAAAGATATGCAAACTCTACACAGGAACCAGGAGATCCCAAATGCAATCCCAGATTAATGTGAAAGCTGTGCCTATGCCTGTAGGAAGAGGATAAAGGCAAGGTTTCTGTAACCAGCTACCCCAGGTAGCTGCACCTGCCAAGCCACAGCCTGCAGGTGCTCCTGGGCTGTGTGATCTCCCCACCAACAGTGGGCACATCCTCAGAGAACCCAGGTCTGGATAATTCACTCTTGGAGCTACACAGGCTACATGGCTGGTTTAGCTAGTCTGAACCTTTGCCATGGAGGAGGGCGAATCTGTTTGGCTCCATTTGCTCCTGTTTGCAGAAAAGAAATAACGCTCCTCTGGGAAGCAGGGGTGATGGACAAATTAACCAGTCTTCTTGAAAATGATTCTGGAAGGAGGAACTTCTTCTAATTAGAAACTAGGTTATATGTCTATAAATATTTACCCATAATAAGCAGAGCTTAGTGAGAAGACATAGTGGGGTCTCTGAATGGGTTTAAAATGCCTGCTTTGTATTCAAGCGGATTACCTGTGTTAGAATTTAATTTAAATGTATTGATCCCTACTTAAGGAGGTATCTAAATGACTCAAACATGGTATGGGAATCAGCCAGCACTATGTTAAACCACAAACATTTCTGCTGAAGGACTGTGTTGTATCCTAATGAGTTTGTAGTGTGCCAGCTGTGACAGTTGTTTAATGGTGTTTTCAACAGCTGGACTCAATTATCTAAAGGGTATTTTCCTACCTGAATGATTTTATAATTCCAAGACTGCTGAGTTTGAGCCAGACATGAAATGGAGCTTGTGTGAAATGTACCCAAAGGGCACCATCTAATCCACTGACAGTAAGTTTTCAGATTTGAGAGGCTAATCTTCATTTATCTGAATGACCCAGCTTCACATGCATGTGAGCTCCATGGCAGAGTCAGGCAGTCCTGGATTATTAGGACATTTAGGCTAAACAAGCAATATTGATGCATAACAGGCTGATCTCACTTTTACCATTTGCACTGCCAGGACACAACACTAAGCCTATGACACAGGATTAGTGACCAAAGACAGCCACCCACAGCAATCAGCCAGAATAAGTCTTTACCTACCAGGTGACCTAGAAACCATTTCCTAACAGAGCACTTGCTCTTAAGCAGCATCAATTCTGATTTTACAGTTTACAGAACAAATATCTAAAAAACCCACTATGTTCATCGAATTTAACACGACTATGACAACGCATGTCACCATTCATTTCTCACCTTGCAACATCATGAGATTGGCATCAGCCCACACAGTAAACAGTGTTAAAACAACCTGCAGGAAGGAAGGGCATCACTGTGAATCAGCCACTGAAAGAGGTAAATCAGGATTTGGCTCTTGCTCTGCAACCAGCCCCCTTCTCAGCCTGACTCAAGTCACAGAGTTTCTCTGCAGCAGTTCTCCAGCTGTGAAAAGGGTAACAAGCATCTTCTCTTGGCAGTGCCATCAGGCAGCAGCACTGCACCTCCAGCTACACAATGCCTGCCCCCTCCGATCATCCTTCCTGCTCTCTGCCTCTGCTGCCCAGGGCAACTCCTCTCCTTCCACCTCCTCTCTCCAAGTTCTAAAGCCACCTTGGCAGCTTCTTAAAAAAAAAAAAAGAAATCTCAGATTCGTGTCCAGTCAAGGTTATTGGAGCTACAGGCTCCACTTGTAGAAAACCCCATCAGAAGCTGGGCCACATCTCCTAAAGAGGAGCAGGATTATGCATATAGTTAAAGGATCAAGGCTTGTTTACATTAAAAGAAAAAATAAAATCCCTCATACTAGGCTTGATTCATGCCAAGCAGGGTGCAACAAGATCACTCACCTAAGCCTGCTCCTCTCAAACAGGGGCAATGGTTGCAGAACCTGGCACACCACATTTACTTCATTTGTAGAACACTTTGGAAATGTTCCTGAAGTCAATGACTAAATAAGTCCCTCTCTTGATTCTAACTTGGAGATAAGTGCTGCATGTTGCATTGTCAAGTACATTAAGACAGCTGGAAGCATAAAGACAATATGGGATTTTTCAGGCCCTTGTTGTTTAATTTTTCACCCTGGGCATGCTAAACAACTAAAGACCGCACTGAGCAAATCAGTGTTTTACCAGATAATACTGTGGGATTCTAGCTTCAAGATGCCAGGCTCCCTGCTAGCACCCGCTCCCATGGCAAGACGGCTGGCTCCAGCAGTGACACCAGCAGCCTGGTGACACCAGACAGCTTGATGTACCCATCTGCTGCTGCCAGCAAGGCCCAACAGCACAGGCACAGCTCTGTTGTGCTGCCTTACTGCACAGAACACAACAGAAGTAACCTTTACTACAAAAACAAAACAAACACCTATAGAGGCAAGAATAAAAACACTAGTGAAAAGGACATGATGGCCACCTTTATCTCTTAGAAGTATGGGAAAAATTAACTTTATACATAAAAACACAGCAAGACAGATGCTGCAACCAGTGTGTTATTATAAATACAAAGCAGCTTCCCCATATTCCTGCAAAGCTGGTCTAGATTTGATACAGCCAAAAGCAAAACTTCATTTGAGAATGAGATTTCAGAAGGCAATCTGTGGCTCTTTCACCTTGGAAAGGCAAGGAGCCTATCATGTTAAAATGATGCTGTGATAAAGTGGGTTATATTCTCCATCTGAATGGTATTATCTACATTATTATTAATGACAAAGTGCATATAAAAGCTTATTAATGTTCACACTCATTTCCTTTCACAGAAATTATTTGATCATATTTAGAATGTGAAAGCTTGTGCACCTAATGGTACAGTTGACTGGTGCTTTCTTTTCAGTTGATACACTGCAGATACAATACTTGAGTTTTACATTTTTACACTTAAATTTCTGTAGGTTATATGCTCTTTACTTCTGGCAGTGCTTCATTTACAGAGACATGTAGTTAGAGGTATGCAAGCAAGTAGATACCAAACAACTGTTCTGCTAAAGCTTTTACATGGACAAAACACATTTGTTCAAGCAACAAGTCTAAAAAATTACAAAGGCTGCAAGAGGGGGAAAAAAACAGGCCATATAATGAGATCCAAAAAATTACCAGAATAAAAATCCTAACATTTAAACAGAAAATTATTCATCACTAGAGATTGTTTGCAGACTTTGTGCAATTAAGGATATCAATACATGGCCCTTGAAGCAATCCTACATGTACGAAATTCAATAACACAAGGTTTTGTCATAAGAAACCAATTCCTTTATGGAAAGGAGCTGAAGCCTCAGCTCAGTAAATAGATGCCATCAGGTACATCAGTTAAGACCCTATGCAGGAGTTAACTCCTCTGGTTTTGTCTACTTCCTCACAAAGATGCAGTAGCATGCAGCTGTGAGGGGGAAGCGGGGCTTTGTGAGGGCATTCATTCTCCCCAAGTAGTCTTTTAAATACAACAGAGCAAGCCTTGACAAATAACTCCAGCCCAAAAATGCACATCCGTATATAAAAACCAGCTCGTGACTCGAAGAACAAACATCAAGCAGACAAGCCTGCTAGGCCAGGAGGTTCAGCACTGCGTGGAAGAAATCCATTCAACAGCCTCCGATTTTGGTTGCACATCTGCAGACAGGAAAGATTTTTCTTCCCCCAAAAGCAAAACACATGCAAATGTCTGTCATCAAAAAGCACACGCTCTTTCAGAATGTCACAATTACCTAGCCACAACTAAATGCTGCAATTTGTTGACCAGCTCCTTGCAAACGTCCAAGAATGACCTCAAACCCTTGGTTGAAACTGCAAAATAATTTCTTCCCTTTAAATGTAATTTTGTAATGCTTTGATTCCCACCCATCAACACGCTAAAGGGTTCCAACATGCTGCTACATGTTTCTAGTGCAGCAAAGTAAAAAAAAAAAAAAAAAAAAGGCTGAAGCCACAGACAGCAGCTGTGGGAACTTGCCAACCCAAGCTTTCCAGCTAACAAAAAAAGTGACAAATGACAGATATGTACTTCTGGAAAGAACAACAACAAGCTAATTTAAATACAGGAACAGCCAAAAAATCACACTAAAGGATTAAAATACAGAGGTAGTCTGTCAGCAAGTTTAGCTCACCTGTATGTTCTGCAACATACAGAGGCACTATGTGAAGTAGGGCATTCAAGAAAAGCAGGAATAAAAAACAGAGGAAATGGTCAATGCTATCAGAATATACTTTGAAACATCTGCCTAACAGGCTTATACCTACAATATCTAGCTCCTGTAGGCATGTGTTGATACCAAGCTAATATTAGTACCACTGAAAGGAAAAAATTCTGGACAGAGGTTAAAAAAAGCCTAAAACCATAATATGTTAGTTGAAGCATTAGCTATTAGCCTGAAGACAGAATTAACTCCAACAGTGGCTCTTAAAGAGTAAACTGCTCATTCCACAAGCAAAAATCTGTTAATGGTGGGGCAGCTTCAGGAAGAGGAGAAGGGACTTGGCCTGGCTCCTCCCTGAACAGACCGCAAAGCCAGCACAGGGAAACCCTTCCCATCACCAACACTTCCCAGCCTCTACCTCTCTTGGCAACAAACAAGCAGGGTCAGCTACACACAGACCTCTAGAAACAACGCTTACAAGTTCTCTCTGCTCGCAGGGATTTGTTCCCCAGCCCAGCGTGTGACCATCAGCGCTGTGTGGTGCTGCTGACAGTGGCACCGACCCGGAATCGTGTCCCAGGGGAGGCACGGCACACGCAGCCACCACGTCCAGTGACCAGCCAGCTCCAGCTTGGGCATTGCTGTTCCCAGGTCACAGAAAACATCTGTCCACCCTCCAGCAAGGATCCAGATAAAAACATCACCTTCCTGGAACCAAGCCATTACACAAGCACCCCAGCTGGGAGCTATGTTTATTTCTCTACTAAATGTAGCCATGACAATGACATCTTCATTTAAGAGATGAGCAGGAAGAGGTCATGAGGCCCCTGTCAGGCCTGGATAAAATACCACACCTCAAGAGAGTACAGGAGGGCAAGTTCTGCTGGATGCCATCTGCAACTCAAGAAAACTAACACCCTAAGATGGCAGGCACGCCCCCCTCAAAACAGCCAGGCATCTAGGCACAACCACGCCAAACCTTCCCAGCAAACCTCCGGAGAATTTCTCTGCTAAGGAAAGATCTATACTTGAGCACGCTACACCACACCATAAATTAATCCTCCTGACTCAAATGCTTCCTTTTTACCTTGAAACAAGTCACAAAATTATTAGGAAGTGAAAGATTGCAGAAGCCATGACCAAAAAAAAGGCAGCAAAGCAGCTTTCCTTTTGAGCCTGCATCTTGCTCTTTTTGGGGACCCAAAGCCACCTCCTCTGAACAGGACCATCCCTGGAGGCATTTAGAAGGAGTGTAGGGACGTATTTCCATGGTGTTCTTGGCAGTGTTGGGTTTATGGTTGGGCTCTATGATCCTGAAGGTCTTTTCCAATCTAAACAATATGATGATTCTGTGTCAGAGCTAAGGTGCCATCTATACCAAATGGCAGCAACCATCACTCCTACAGGTCTGAACAAGACCAGGAATTCTGGCATGTCCCAGTTTTTCCAAAGTTTTTATTTTATTTTAAAGAGCATGGAACCATGTCTCACAGTATGCACAATGCCTAGGAATATCACGGCTCCAGAAAGACAGTGGCAGCCACAGTAGAGTTATTTTGGTCCAACCACATCTTAATTTCACACAAAATAATAGAGACACACTCCTGTGCGTAAATTCCTCTTCCTTCCCTCCCCACAACTACCTTAGTTTTGTGGCTGAGTATTTTGTACTAAAATAGATTATCTCTTTCTGGCTGTGAGCCCTTTCAAAACCACTTAGAAGACTGCAAATTAATATACACACCTTAATATTATCTAGTCATAATATGAGGAGGGGAGGAATCGTGGCATCACATGCCACACCAAATTAACTCATGGACTGCCTGTGGGCATGGGGCACAGGTTCATTGCTCCTATTTTGTACAGTAGATTCAGGGGCATTTTCTCAGATGCTTTTACATGTCACAGAGAAAGGATACACAGAAAGACATTACTGTCAATTGAATGATTCTGAAATAAGTTAGACACACCATCACTTGGAAATGTAATTGGTTTTCTTAGGAGACTGTTTCTGTTGTATTCATTTTGGTTTTAAGTATGTTCAGACACAAGTCTAGCCTTTGCAGTCCAGCAGATTTTTATGATCTTTGACATCTGTTTAAAATTATTTAAACATCTGTTTAACGCTGTTTCTCTGTGACCATAATAAAAAAGATCCTGATGGTCAGCAAAGAACTGTCAAACACAGGAAAACATGTGGGGAAGGGAGAGAAATGGTTCTTTCAATTCTAGTCACACTGCATTACCCTCAGCAATCAAGGACAACAGGCAAAATACCAGGAGACAGGATGAGGGCTTGCAGTTAATAGCAGCCTAAGCACATACACTACCATTCACCTGGGCTCCATTACCCTTATGCATGCATATGCATGCTTGTGAGGGCAGCCTAAAAGTAATTCTGTTGTTTTGTACATACAGGGCCTGGGCTGGTGACTCTGAAGTCACAGTAAACTATGGCCCTCCAGATGCACTGGCCCAAGGCTAGCTAGAGCCTGTGTCTGTCTCAGATTTACAGCAAGCTTCTCACTGAATCTGGCAGTGCGGGCATGAAACCACCAAGCACTACATCTCTTAAAAGCAGCTACACGGGCTGCACTTCCTAGGTAACTTCCCATTTTATTTTTGTTTATAGAAAACCTTCTCAGTGTCTTTCAAAGACAGAGTGGTACATTTCCTCTGCAAACATGCACAACTATAACCACCAACAGGCAGTGGAGCTTGCATCAGCCTCTGATCAGTGCATGTCCCACACACACCCCGCTCTGACAGGCACAATGGGCACATTTGTGCCACGGAGGTGAAGGCAGAGCTGGCATCCCAACTCAAACAGCCATGCACAGAGCGACTTTGTTGGCTTTAAACAGAAAGAAGATGATAGTTAGCTAAAGAGACAACCTGTGGTCCCGGGGCAGAGGTGGCAACTCTGCAAGGAAGGCCCCAGCTGGCAAGGCAAAACTGAAAATGAGATGGAGACACTACAAAAACTTTAGGTTCTTCCACAATAATTTTCAAAAGGTGAATCACAGAAGTTTACATATAGTATTATTTTAAGATATTTTACCCTTTCACACGGTGCTGACAGGAGCAATTGTCTGTTTGCTGCCCAGAACCAGCAGTGGAAACCATGAAGATGAAAAAGCACACTGGATGGGACATCAGCTACCAGACTTTCTCTGGAACAGTTTGCACGTGGCAAACAAACAGTTCTCAAGAAACCAGGTTACTTGGTGCAAGTATGAGGAATAAGCTGGGCAAAGAACTGCAGACAGCAGGCAGGGAGAGTGGCAGCAGGAAGAGCCTTACATCTGCTGATTACTCAAAGGATAAGAGAGGTGGGTCCAGGCAAAACTGCTGCTCAAAAAGCAGCCGTGAAAGTCACAAGCAGATCAATACCTTCACCCTTTGAGAGCAACACTCACACCTGAAAGCCTCTGGCTGCTCACTTGTTGGAGCACTTGTCTTCTGCTCCTTCTGAACTCTAGCTTAATTGCAACCTTTTATCATAAACATCTGTACCCTCACACAATATAAAATACTAATGCTTACTGAAATGGAAAAGGTACAGCCAATGACTTGGATAGGGAACAGTACAGCAATATCTCTTAGAATTGAAAAGAAAAAAAAGGTTTTTTTCCTTAAAACAACTTGCGTGCTTGCTGTAATTAACATTCACAGCAGAGATAGTTAAGAAAAGGACCAGATAAATGTGTTAAGATTTAAAGCAAGTTTTGCAATATTTGTATATGACAGAAATATTTAGAATATCAGAATGTTTACAAATGCACAGACACAACTATGCACAAAGATTATAATCCTATTAATTAGTTTAAGTTTTATGAATTATTTGAGCTTGTTTTCTGCTTAACATTTAGTCATTCAAAAGTGACTAGTTACATGCCTGAAAGAAATTAATATAGAAATGAATGATGGTAGAATACACTTCCTGTGGTTAAACCACTTACAGGTTTCTCTTGGCTCAACTGATGAGCTAATAATTACCATCACTGGAAGGAAATTCAAGTAACCTACACCAACGCTAAACTCTTAAACTGAGCTCTTCTGCCTAACAAGTGAATGCAGCTAAAAGAACTGATTATCTCTTTTAAGGTTTAAGCGTAGTAATACTTTAGCACCTTTGAGCTGTATCAAAAAAGCAGCAACTATTAACACATATCTGTCTTCAAAGCCCGTAGGAGAAGCAGTGTGATTAATTTCTCATCTGTCTGAATACTACCGTGCTGTTAGATACACTTGGTAAGAAAAGCCGAGTATGGAGGCAAGGAGGAAACAGATCACTCAAGAGAAAGGCACGTTTAAACTCCCAGCAGAGAGGTTCTCTAGTTATCTCCTACATGATGCTCTCCTCACTGGTCAAAAAAGATGTGGATCCAGAAGGAATCATGTGCTACAGAAATCCCAACGACAGCCACAGAGCTCTTGGTTTCAGAGTCAACCTTCCCTGAGCATCACAACTCAGACCTGAAGCACCTCACACTCGGTGCACAAAGAGCAGCCCACACTCACTCACAGCAGCACAGGTCCTGACCACTGCAGGGATGCATGGAGTGTCCCTCATACTCCAAATCTCACTGCAGGACATTGTGAGCTGTGGCTTTTGGTGTTTTAGAAAAAGGAAACCGTTTCCTGAATCACTGCAAGTTATCACTGTCACAGCTGCCTCAATCTTCAAGAGCAGGAAGAAATGCAGGGGTCTGCTCCCACAACCCCAGTGAGCCTGAGTACACGCAGGAATGGTTACAGGAATGCAAATCTTCCCAGACACATCATTTTCCAGCAGAGATTCACCTCTCTTTTGACTGAGTCTATCTATAATCATACGAGGCTGCTGTTACTGTGTCTCTCTCTGCTCAAGGTGGGCCAGCACTCCTCCAATGTGATACAGAAGAGAAGCAGAGCTTGCCCTGATGCACACAGAGCTGCTGCGGCGCAGCCCCCGTGCCTTGGTGACACTGCTCGGGCTGCAGGTGGGAATGGCTCCACCAGCAACAGCTCCCAGCACACAGAAACAGGCACACAAACACTTCTGCTCTCGGTTTAAGAGGAAGCACCACAGCCAGCTTTGAATGTGTCCTGCCCCTCCTCCACTCTCTCAGAAGTGAAAGAAAAAGATCTGTTGAAGAAAATTAAGGAAATGAAAAGAGACGCAGTAGGATGGATACAAGTAGACCAACATATCCCTCTATAAACAACAGGAAACCTGTGTCCACAAAGAAAAATTATCAGCCTGTCTTATCATGTCCCAGGCCATAGCCTGACCAGGAACAATGATGAGCATTCACCAAAATTTTGAGTATTTTCAATGGAGGCACACTGCAGGGGTGTCACAGCAGCTCTGAGGAGTCTCCTCCCTCTGCTTTGAGCTTTCTTAGAGAAGACAAAAAGGGAGAACCCTAAGATAACAGTCTGTCATTTTTCTACAGCACTACAGACTTCATCAAGATGTGATCTACTTGACTTAAATATATTTTGACTTCTACTGCTGCTGCTGAAGCAAAATTCTTGCTGTAAGATGTCAGCAAAGGTTTAAAAATACTAAAGGCAGTAAATTCAAGGGCTTCACTAAACATGTAAAAAGTACTGAAATGGTCCTTCGTGACACACACATTTTTTTATATTAATGCTTGCTGTTTAGATATTTAACACACAGCTCCTACCTAAATCTCCTTACTTGTGACACTCGGTCTGTGCACCATGGGGTAGTGAAGCCTCATGGTGTGAAACATTTTCATTGCCAGTCATAACCACCAAATCTAAAGATGAGGATATTCAAGGGACATTTCAGGAGGCAGCCCATAAATACTGCCTTCTGTTACACATGAAAGCACAATATAGTCTGGTCCCCTAGTATTGCTTTCACTTTAGAAGCAGCTTTATCATTTGCTGCTTTCAAAACTCTTTTCAATGTGCTATGTGGCAGCTTTGTACATGTGGAAGATTATTTTGGAAAAGCATAAATGGACTGTGAGCAAGGCTTGTGATCTCCAAGTACCGGTATTTGGAGAGGGGCTGGCTGCAGGCAGTCCTTCTGAACCCCACAGGAAGGGTCTGAGGCTTGCAGGACACCCACGCTGCAGATCACAGGCTGACCACGCTGAATTAAAAATAGCAGATTAAAGCACGCAAAATGTGTAACAGTTGGTAGAGTATATGGATAAACGAGGATGTGGGAGTCATAATATCAATTTATGAAATATTTATAAATGCTTCTACCTACCAGTGATAAGAAATACTTTAATACTGATTACAGCTATATACCCACTGCTAAATTTAACACGACCCAAGTGTTAATACTACAGGTTTTCCTAGTAGCCTGTGAAGAACGGCAACAGCTTATCCGAAGAGGCACTTCCTAAGTAAAAAGGAAAAATTATTTCTACGTATGGCACGGCAACGAAACGATGGAAAAAGCCAAAGGAACGATAGGCAGAGCCGAGAGGCCTTTCGAAACGAGCTGACACCCACCTCCATCCCACCCCGCCCACGGGAGATGTCAGGGATTCACCGGGGACCGCGGGGCGGCAGCTCGGCGGGGACGGGCGAGAGCCCGCGCCCGGCAGCGGCTGCCGCGACCCCGGCGAGCTGCGCCCTGCCCAGCCCCGGCTCCGAGCCCCCGGCCCGCCGCACACGGACAATGTCCGCCGGGAAGCGAAGAGAAGCGCATCGGCGGCGGCTCGGCGGGCGGCGGGGAGCCGGCACCACACGGCGCCCCGCGCGAAGGGGCTTCCACGGCGGCCCCCGGCAGGGGGAAGGGCCTCCCCCGACCGCCCGCACCGCCGCGGGGGCTGCGGCTGAGGCTGAGCCCGCCCGCTCCCGCCCGCCCCGCGGCGCCCACCTGGTCGGCGAGCTTGAGCACGGCCATCCTCCGCCGCGGCTCCCGCGCACATGCAGCTCCCGCGACGGGCGGCGAGCGCGCCCCGCGACCGGCGCTGCTGCGGCGGCGGCTCCGCTTCGCGGCGGGGCGGGGGCCGCCTCGCCTGGTCCGGCCCAGGAAGCAGGGGCGGGCGGGCGGGCTGCCGCGCACGGCCGCGCCGCCACCGCCGCCTGCCGCCGCCGCCTTTGTTCGCGCCGGCGGCCGCTGCCGGAGCGGAGCGGAGCGGAGCGAGGGCCGCCCGGGGCTCTCGGCGCCCCCGCCCCGCCGGGCAGCGCGGGGGGCGGTGCCGCCGGGCCGGGCGGAACCCGCACGGACCCGCCCCACGCCCCGGCCGGGGTCCCGGGCACCTGCTGCACGCCGGGGCGACCCGCAACGGGAGCAGCCGCGGCGGCTCAGGGACACGGCGCTGCCCGGGCCGGGGTACCCTTTCCCCGCCGCAGGGCTGCCCCGAGGGCTCCGCGCCGCCTTCAGCACTGAGGGCCGAGCTCTGAGCGGCCGAGCTTGTTCCCACCGCGCTGGGGGAAAGCAGCGAACGCGCTGTCCCAAGCCCGGGTAGAAGGAGAAGCCGAACCCTTAACCTCTCCCTTCCTTCCATCTGTGCGTGCAAATCCATTTGTCAAATCCCATCAGACAGACACAACTGTTTGACAGGAGTCTTTTGGGGAGGTTTTTTACCTCTTTTTGTAGTAGCTATCTTGAAAAATCTGGTAACTCCTTACAGTCCCGGTCTCTTCCTACTCAATATATTATTTAATTTTTCATAAGCTAACATACTAGATAGTAAATACGGTTTAATAAGCAAACAAACTAGCCCCAGAGTCCCTGCCTCATGCTGTAGAGAAAATGAACATTATCCACTGTTCCTGTTGAGCTGACCTGGGGAAACTTCAGTTCCACCCTCAGAGTTAGCTGTCAGTGTGACTCGAGCACCAGCGCACAGCCAAGCATGCAAAGCCAGGGCTGGCAAGGGGGGAAGAGAAAAAGAAATAAAAAAAGCATGAAGGGGTAAATTTACATCCTTTCTTACCCCTCAGAGTTGACAAGCTAAATCCCTGAAGCATGTGATTTGATTAAAATCATTGGTAAAATGCACAGCAGCAGGAGTTACACACATGCTGAAGGTAACGAGGGTAATTACATTTTTTCCAAGGACGTGTAACTGAAGAGCAAAGGACTGAAGATTCCCTCTTCCCCTCCTCCATGTCACACAAAGGCCAGGTATTTTCCCACAAGTTAGATTCTGCAGTAAGAGACTGCCATACGCTGCAACACATCCAATATGACAGGGATTTATGGCTTTTCAAACCTTAATTACAGAATGAGGTGACTCTAAGTAGTTAAAAAAAAGAGAAGTGTCTTCTATGGAAGAAAACCAATCCAGCAAGGAAGCAGTTGTTGCTTTCAGGTTTTTGTGGCATCATTATAAGTGGGGATTAAAAATACCACACAATTTACAACATGTTTTGACTCCTACTATTTTAAAGGGGTCTTTATAGTAAAATAGTTTTAATATAAATTAGTCTTTAAAAAAAAAAAAAAAAAAAAAACCCAGTGAGACAATCCAGTACTTTTTGTGTCTCACCAATTCAGGCCAGAAATTCAGTTTTGACAGTCCACTCTCAAACTCTGTTGAAAAACACGCTCACCATGCTGAAGTCAGAAGTAAGCAGAAATTAGCTCCCAGCTGAGAGCAAGCAAAAAAAAAAAAAAAAAAAAAAACAGCAAGAGGGGAAAATGGAGGGAACTTTCAGGAACTTTCAGAGCTTTCAACATTATAAGGAAAGGTCTGTTTTGTTATAAAGGCCTACTTCAAATGACCTAGCATTCACTATAGCCTTCTCCCTGCAGATAAACTTGGTGGATACATAAGGAAAATAATTTTTCAGATTTGTTCTTTGCTCTCCTCACTTTCTGATCCAAAAATCTGGTACAAATCCTTTTACCTTCTTTGGGACCACTGACACTCTCGTGTCAGGGAGACAAATCATTGGAATGGAAATCTGCAGTGCAGTAGGAGCCCAGCTGCTTAGGAGTCAATAACTGGGCTAGATGTGAGCTAGTGATCATAGAGGACATGGGTCATGACAGTGTAATAATATTTTTCTCAAGTTTTTTTTCCCAACAAGCAGAGTCTCATGCCAGCTCCTTTTTCCAGGCCCCACAGGATGCTGTCTAGGAGGACCAACCACTCCTTGGAAAGGCCCCCAGGGACATGCAGAACTGCAGAAAATGTTCACATCCCATATTAACCAGACAGCTCTCAGTTTACAGAGGTCCTTACAATTTTATTTACACTTCCCATTTAAAGGATCATTTACATGAACTGCCAAGAGTTGTCACAGTGTTACAGTCATTATCCACACAGTAAAGGAGTCCAAGATTTCTCTGAAAGTACAATGTCCTCCTCTCCTGTTCACAAAATAGCACAAACAACTATGTTCCAGTCATGCACAATCAACAAAAGCTTTTCTGAGTTATTTTACTCAACTTCTTAGCCCAGGCTGGTACATAACTGATTCCATGACACATTTTCATGTGAAATGATGCCAAATGCTCAGCTGCCCTTTTTTTTTTTTTGAAGAAGAGTCACAAAGCCATTAGCTAACTTTTTAAATAATGGTCATGCCTGCAACTCTCAAACCTGTAGCACTAATGTTCACTTTCCATACTGAGACATTAACAAGTACCATCAAAACAGGTGTGCAACATCCTTAATGAGAATACACTTGAGCTTGCCAGATACTGTCATCTTGGATTAAGCCTCTATTTGGAAAGGAAAAAGCCCTAGGGCTACACTGGGCCTCTGACAGGGAAGTGGAAAGAAACCCTCTAAGGACAGCGCGTGCATTTGTTCCTTGCTGATCCATACCCAATCCTAAGAGGGTTCTGTGCATCCAATTGAAGTCTTCTGTGAAACACAACCCCCTATTGCATATTTCAAAAAGCAAAATAGGAACATGAAAGTTTGAACTTTAGCACTTAAGCAATTTCTGTCCAACAGAAAGGAAGAACAGAACTGCCTCAAATATGCTGCAGTTGCCCACACTTAGATTTCTTGATCTTCTGTGCACAACACAATTATATTTGGTAATGTATGGGCCCAGTATCACAGATATCTGCCTTTTTTTTTTTTTCACCTTTTCATTTTGTCCTCAGAAAAACCAAAGTTCCTCCAGTTCCATCTAAACTGGATTGTTTAGCCATCTGCTATCAGCAGTCACACACATATGAGACACTTCCTCACTTAGATTTTGTGTCAGGAAAGCCTCTTAGCATTCTTATACCCACTTGGGCTCAACAAAACTCCCAGGCACACTTTGATCTAGGCATGTGACTTCAACAGAACTTCATCATCATCATCAACAATCAGCCTTTGGTTAAGATCTCACATGCCGTTTTCATACGGGGTAATAGTGCAAGTCTTCATTTGGGTATTGGCTTAGGACTTGAGAGACTCCCCATCAATTCTCTGTCATGCCACAGCATTCCTGCATGGTGCTTGCTCCTCATGCTGCTTGGCTTGCTGCCTGTAGAAGGAAATTCTCCTGCTTTGTGAGGAACACCCTCTGACATGATTATGATGCTTTAAGTCTCAAGGCATCAGCTGGGGAAGGATTTCAGGTAAAGGCCACTGGCCACTGCTCTAAGCATTACTCTGCCACCACAGACTCAGTGTTAAGAGTTGTGCACCTCCCATGTGCTATCAGGGAAGAAAGCAATCTCGTTGAAATAAATCCATTTTACTGTATATACATGCTGTAGTAAGGTGGGATATGGGTGGGAAATGGGTGAACAGCCTACACAAAAGAGCAAGTTCAGGAGTTCTCCCTGCACCCTGTTCTTCCTGCAGCAATACAAACATGTCTGCAAATTATCTGCTGAATCCCCACAAACCCTCCTGCATCTCAAACAGATAGATCTCTGCATTAGTCTGATGCTTCTGCAGCCTAACATGATGTGGTCACTTTAAGGCAGACAAAAGTCTGCACTGCCACCCTCCTCCCTGCTCCTGCTCTGCCTGCACTGTTGAGCAGAGGCAGGAAAAGAGTTCTGCTCTGTTTTTCACTCCAAAGTCAGGTCTGCTGCTGTATTTAAGCATGATGATCACTCACAGATGGAGGGTGCAATTGTTCCTAGACATATGTTTGGCTCCTGCCTCATGAAGGAAACTAAGTACACACAGTCAGCATATTCCTCAGCAGTGTTTGTTTGCCCCTGCTGAGCACGGATGAAGGACAGAACAGATACCAGAAGACATATTTGTTATCTCTAATAGTGCCAGATACCTGGCATGCCTCTGGTCCCTACCTGTTGCCTATCCTCTAACAGCAATATGTTAGACAGATTAGAGTGATGTATAAGCATCATTAGGAGTGTCTGCTGTGGGGGAAACAAGCACAAACATACAGAGCTGTGTGAATTTGAAATGGAAGGGCAGACTGGCCACAGCAGGAGACTGGCAAGCAGAACACCAGAGGCAGTAACTAATCATTGGTGTTGCCATCTCCCCTCCTGCGCTGCTCCAGCACACAGGGTGACTGTGAGATGGGAAGGGAGTGGTCATCTCAGACGTTTCAAGCTGCCTGTCACTGCCCTCTCCAAGTCTTCTTCCTTCTGTTTTACTATGGTTCTTTTTCCACAAGGTAGAATTTTTTCTATTATTTTTCCCAGGGGTGACACTTTTTATCCCATTAAGCTATTTTTCCTCCTAGACCTATTTTAATATTTACATGGGACAGGGGGTGAGGTGGGGACAGTGTGAAGTGAAACAAAGTGAATCAATCCACTGATAAGGGCAGACAGGGGCAAAGAGGAGACCTTGGAAGGACCTCCACTTGTCCAGACACAGGCCTCCGCTCATTTCAAATACTTCTTGATTATACTTCTAGAGCCATGTAGGCTGAGACATATGATACAATAAGAAGCTGTGAATTTAAAGCTGGAATTATGATTATTACAGCCTTCTGATGTGTTAATCAAAAAGGAATAAACACTCCCTCATCTATTAAGGTGTCCTCACAGCTGATCTGAGCTAGCACCTCTCTTGCTGATGTCCATGTAATTAGCACTAGGTATTGAAAACAGGGGAGGAATTAAGGCAGATGACAACTAGACAGGCTAAATAGGGTCAACTCCTTTCTGGTTATGGCAGTCTAGAAATGCATGTCTGCAAAAGAGAAAGATTTCACTGACAGCAGAAAGTATTAGCCTCACTTCAGTTGTCAAAGCAACATGTTAGTGGCCTGCCTGTGAAAATACATTGCAATCTTTACCATTCCTGACAAGAAGCTCCAACAAAATTTTCAGCAATTTGTCACATAAGCCAGTGCTCAATCCAGAAACCAGGTAAGTCTACTGCCTTGTATCACATAAAAAGGGCCAGAGAGATTTGTGCTACTTTGCTGTTTGGGGTTTTTACTTTTATCTCCTGTTCTTCTTCCCTGGAAAACACCTAGCCATCTGATTCTGCTTTAACTTTCCAACAGAAAAAACCCCAAAAACGTAAAAGAACAAAACCAACAAAAACCCCCAACACATTGGATGCTTCACCACACTATGGAGCTGCAGGCTTGGCTGTGGAGTCTAGACTCCACCACAACAGACACTCTATACCAACTGATACTGAAGTATTAAGGGAAAAAAAAAAAAAAAAAAAAAAGGAAAAAGAAATTTGGAAAAAGAAGGATGAGCAAAACCAGATTTACAAGGGGGAAGCTCAGTATTCAGATTTTCTGTTCTCAGCCCTACTTCATTTATGGGTATATAAAATACCTTAAATTTTCTATGTCAATAACATTTTAGGGGAAACATGAAGAGAAATTTTTCACTGATTTACATTTTGAAGTATGCCTAACCTTTAAAGAATTCAGCAGTCTCCAGGGCTAGGATTCCTGTTACATTGAAACATCCCCTGTACCCCTCTGAGTGAAACATCAGGTAATTGTCTAAATTGTATTCATCTAATTAGTCACACTCCCTAAAAATATATAATTCAGAGTTCAAATGGACACTACACCAACCTCTCTTTACACACCACTTTACTACAGAAACTACAGCAATTAGTTACTTATAATCCCTAGTTCTGAAATCTCTTTTCACTTGCATCTTCAAGATTAAATTTATTGAACTGACACACTAATATAAAATATGCATTTTTAATCTCAGTTGCATCAGGAAGCCATCATTTTTTTAATATAGGAAGATTTCATATCCTTGGTATTTTCACTTCACAGTACCTGCATAATCTTAATTTCTGTCTAGTATTAGGGTAGCCAGTGGGATACCAATGGATGCATGCCAGCAGTGTTGAAATCCATCAACTGAAGCAGATTAATTTTGGAAAGAAACCACTGGGTCAGTTGTCCAAGGTTGCAGTCTTGATAATGAAGAACATTGCACAATCAAAATTTGGAATTCATATTCATCCCTTCTCAATGTGCAGATGCCTGAGCAGGAGTCCAACACCAGTTCTTATGACCTGGGTAAGATTTGGGAATGTTCTGATAGCAAATTCTTTCCCCAAACTCAACTATATTTTTCACAGGGCCCAAAAGCAAACAAAAGGTTTAATTTTTCACGTCACACAAAGAAGAAAAGCAATACCTGAAGTTGCATTTAATCACAAGGGGTGTGGAAGAACGCAGTGACCAATATGCAGTTGCCACCAAGGAGGGAGCAGCACTGTTTGTGGTAGTTTGTGTTTCTCTCTGAAGATAGGGTTTAGCTCATAATCCAAAGGGAGGGGCTTTTTCCCTTGCATTAGAGAAATTATGCGGCTCAGAGCTCTGTAGGGAGAACAGTGTGACAGAGGGTATCAGTAACATTATTTTTGGAGGAATGTTGGAACTCTGGAATAAGTTCAGATCTGCTGGATGCAAGCTAATGGAAACAAATCAGCCCAACAGCCTGTAGTCCACATTGCTTTACAGTTAGATATGCTTTGCACTAAAGTACCTTCCCTTACAACAAGGACTAGACTAGAACCTTGCAGAATGAAGGTCTGTGAAGGAAACCAATTTAAATATCTCAACACACTAAAATACAGATGAGAATTTATGATTTGTTTCCAGGAGAACAAAGGATACATATACTATTCTACTGGCTTGCCTCAAGCTAATTGCATCCTTCCAAGCCATGCTAAAACTGAAATACATCTAAATCCTTCCTAGAAGATAAATCAAACCCGACCATTATATACACTTCTGTAGCAATACTTGGAAACAGGAGGAAACTAATACTCAAGGTCACAGGCCACAGCCTAGAAGCTTGTCTGCAAGCTGAAGAGGGTGATGGGGCTCAGCTCCATGTGTGTACAAAAGGCAGAAAGCCAGCAAAGAGCCAGCACAGCTCTGAAAATAAACAGAAACACCAAGCTCTTTGGGGCATAGAACCAATGGGAGGGGCAGACTTGGAAAGAGTTTTGCATTCAGAAACAAAACTATCTACACTCTCCGGCAAGTTTAACACAAGATAACGTGCCATAGCTGATACACAGGGGTTTCTTGTTCTTCTATCAGAAAATACTTCTGCCAACTCCAAATTTCATCCTGCTACTCATCAAACGAAGAAAATAGTGTTTTTCTTGTAATCGCTCTAGTTCCTGGTCCAACTGCTGTTTGTACCCCAATACTTGGCCAACTGAATTAGCTGCTACACAGGCTGAGGAGGACAAAGGTCTTCCCCTCAAGAACGCAACCCTTTGGAACATGAGGAATGAAAGAAATCCAGTAGCACAGTTAAATTAGTTTAGTTTTACTAAATTTTACCTTAAAGGCTTTGTAACTGCTATAAGGACTTGCATCACCCATTCTGAAGTGGGTGATGGTGGTTCTTCAGATTATACATTTTGAGATGTTTTATTCCTTATGCTCACTATTTCTTTGCTAAAAGCTAGGATTTGACTTTTCACAATGGTTTATATTGTAAGCCTGAGGGAGTAAAAAATCCATTTTTCTTTCTGTGCTTCAGTTAAAGAAGGAAATAAGTAACATGAGCCATGAAAGGACTTTGATCCAGAACTAGAGAATGTAAATGCTTTACAGATGCCAAATAAGGATGTTTCCAAAGAAAAAGAAAACAAAGAATTCTCTACCCCAACTCCTCTTAATTTCCAAACAAGGTAATGGAAGAATTCTGTAAGGTTTTGATGGAAGCTCCATTTCTCCAAGAGGTTGTTCTGTTTTTAATAATCACATACATTCATCAGAATAAACAACTGATTGTTTTGACAGGGGCTTATTGTGTTCCTGTGAGAGAAAAAAAAATTCTTTAGCTCACGAGTGTCTCTTAAAACCTTACAGCAACTGGGGAGAAATGGTAGAGAGGCTTGAATCCATCCTTAACTGCAATGACATTGGTGACATTCTAATGACCTGCATGATGGCCATGCTGCCTGCACAATACATCCTGGGGAAGAGCCCAGCATGTACTGCCACTGGTGGAGCCCTTGGAGAAATAGGAACATCCTGTGGTTGATCTGTTTTATTTCTAGTGGATTTTTGGATAGCACATAATCTTGCTCTGGCTTACAAACATCAACATCAGTTCATCTTGCACGTTCTTTATGAAAACCCTGCCTCTGTGGATAAGAACTTCTGAGAGTGTTCAATAAAAGAAAGATCCAACAGCCTAAAATATGAAGCATTTCCAACTGAACCCTACCTTGCCTCTAAGAAATGAGGATTCCAATTTCTATTTATTTAAATTGGAACAAGGTATCGGAGAGGAAAGTCATGACTCCAAGACTGAGTACCTCTGTTGCAGTCTATTCAATCTCTTTTTAAATGGATTTGTCTCTCACCATAGAAGACTTTTAGAGTTTACACAGTGTGAATATCTGCTCTGTGTTTCTAAAAAAAAAGTGAATTGCTCTTTATGTATGCAAAGTACAATAGTTAAAGTTCTTCTGGCAGTGTGTATTCTTATACATGTGTTTTGCACAGTATTTTGACTTAGCAATGGATGGAATAAATAATGCTCAGCACACATGCCTGGTCCCCAGATAAAAATCTATAGATGCAACCCATACAGATGGGCCCTGCACTTGCACAAAGCCTGAAGCATGTTTGTAAAATTCTGCATGGGTGCAAATGTCTTCCTTGGTCCTCCTGCAAGATCAGAAGGTTGGTCAATGGCTGTGCTCCAGATAATGTCATTATTAACATCTCCAGACACAGCCACAGATACAGCTACAAGAATAAAGCAGGTCAGAAATGAGCTTCGAAGCTTACGGTACAGCTGCCTTACTCACCTCTAATTCCCTCAATCCCAGAGCACAATGTGAATGAAAAAGCACCTTGCTGGTAGAAAAACAGTGCCATAAAGCAGCCAGTGTTCAGATCTGGGAGATGAATTTTGGAGTTCAAAAATGTCAAACCTGCGTGTCTGGGGGAATGGCAAGGTGAAAGTTCATTCTGTTCTTTCTCAAAGAAAAACTCTGTGAGTGTATCAGGATATAGCTTTTTTGATTTATATTTCACATTAAGAACAAATTTATGCTTGTATACTAGTACTCATGATTTAATAATGCATTAACATCTTAACTCTGCTGTCCAGCCACGGCAGAATTAGTGACTACTTACAATAAATAATGTTACAAATCATACTGCTATCACACAGCACTTCCTGGCAAGTTTTGCAGTTCCTTTAGCACAGGAAACATGTTTCAGTAGCATATTTTGGTGATTCCATTACTTTTTCTGTTGACTATGCAGGAAACTAGTTTTCCAAAGAGTATGTAATGGACTCAAACCCACTCACGTGGAAGAGGGGAGGAGAACCCAGTCAGAGAGGCAGGAAAAGCCATGTCTGTATTACTGGGATGCTCCCCACTAAACAGCAACATCTTGAACCAGTATGCCAAGTAGGGCAGACTGGTTTAATCACCATGGTCTGCAATTCAGCGAGAGACTCCTCCATAAGTCCCCCACGTCACACCCCTGATTTGCCAGGAGCTTAAGATAGCTGACAGCAGGCTGTACTCTTCCTTTCCAGCATCAGGACAGATGGCCTCAGCTCACTCCAGCAACTCAGTTTAGCTGCTATGAAAAAAGAAACACTAAGAAGCATTCTTATCTCAGCAATGAGACACAGCCAAGCCCTGGAAAGGAAAGGGAACCTGCCTCCTGAAGGACAGAAAGCATTGTTCTGTCACAGTGAATAGCACCAGCAGGGCTCTCAGAAGGCCTTCTACAGGCAGGCTGCTGGGAAGAATTCAAACTCTAAACATGCCTCGAAATAATTTTCCCCAGATGCAAATAAGTGGTTACATTTTCAACAGCTACTGAACTGCAGTATTTCTTAGTGTTCTTGAATGTGAAAGACAATAAAACAGATTAGTCTGCATCAATATCTCTAGAGAGAAGAGGAAGGGATTGCAAGCATGGCTGGCACAGCCTTCCCGACTGTGTACAGCCCAGGTGCTCGAGCCCAGGGAGCAGCGTGGCCTCAAGTGACTCTCTCAAGGTTTACAGGGGATTTACCAGCTCAGTCCTGGCTTGCAGATCTCCTGGTCTCCTCAGAGGTCAGATCCTGACACTCATTCCTGCAGATCCTAAAACCAGCTCTAAGTCTATTGTTTCCAGGGGAAAAAAAATGCCTTCTTTCCACAGAAACATCCAAGTAGAAACAGGGGCTAAAGGGTCAACTTTCAATGATGTATCATAGTTAGAAAGAAACAGAAAACCGCCCAAAGTACTGTATCCAATGTGTGCACAACATACAAGAAAACAGCAAATAAAATTAATCATTCACATGCTAAGTAAATTTTTCCCCTCAGAACAAGGTAACAAGTGTCCTCTGATTTACTAAAAGGCCCCCCCTGACTCCCCTCAAGATGGTTTCCCAGAACTGGTACTGTGACAATTTCTGCAATGAAGACTCAGCAAATACTGAGTCTTTGCCACTGTGCTTTAATCTCTATGCACTGCTCCTTCTTTACACCCAGACTTGCCCGATTTTAAGCACATAAGTCAAACTTTTGACAATACACAAGGTTTACAAGACAGTTCCACATTTTATCTGTAAATTAAAAGAGCAAAACAAAACTCTTTGGTTGTTAAGACCCCTGTTCTACATAACACTGGGCCAGGACCTTAAATCTCTATCCTCAAGAAGTATATTCAGGGTTAAAAAAGAAAGCACTTGAGCTAAACATAGTGGTAGTTGGTACTTGATTAAGATAGCTGGAGTTTTATTTTGGTTTAAGCCATATAAAATGGATGGGCTGTAACAAGAAAATTATCCAATTAAAGAAAAAAAACCTGTATAAGTAGAACAACATAAAAATTCAACAGATTAAACATGCTTAAAATAAAAAGTTAAAAGCAATTGCTCATCAGCTGGGGTGTTAAGAGAGGAACTGAGCAGGATTGAGGATTACTACTTTTACCAATGGGAAGAGCTCACTTTGCTGAAATAGGGGAGAATAAATAAAAGGATTGCTTGTGTTTACAGAGATGACTTGTAATGGTAACAGAAGTACTACAATCAGATGCATGTTACTTCCTATGGGAAGAAAAGTTATAATCCCCAGCAGCAAAACTCCAGATGCAGGTAACAGGGCAGCATCAAAACCTTGAAAAGAGGCAAGAACAGAGGCAAAACCTTTAACAGATGTGTGAGGAAGTTCTCTGACACCTGAACTGCACAGGAAGTCTCAAAACATCTCCCAGATGGCAGTATCTGTATCACACAGGCATCCTGCAGTGACAGCAAGGACCCAGACTGGAGGCCTCTGACAATGGAGAATTCTTCATAGGCCACGCTTGGAAAGTGATTAAAAATAAACCAATGAAAACAAATGCAATGCAAGCAACTAGTGATACACACTAAAATGTAAATGTGGTGGTGGTTGGACTTTGTGCTTTGGTTTGGTTTTGCCTTTATTTTTAAATCATTGCATACCCTATGCTACATAAAAAATGACTGTGGTACATGGCATTACTCCAGCACGAAGGAAGCAGAGTTGGTAGCTGACAGTCTGTCATGAACTGCAGACTTGCTTTTCTAACACCAACAGAATAATTGAAGTGTGGAAACATAGTAACTCCAAGAAGTTCGTACTGCAGGCCTGTCTCCAGTGCCTGAAATGCCCAAGAGCTGCCTCAACACAGAGAAGTATAGAAAGAAACTGTAACTGGCCAGAAGAGAAAAAGCAACCTTCACCCAGGAGCATAGATGTGGCTTTTCACTTGCACATGGGCATGTAAATGCATCTTAACACAGGAAGACAGAATATCTGGGAAGTTATTCTCCCATCTTCAGACAGTGACTCAGAGAGATCTTAATATATATAAGCCACATGAATGCTTATGCATTTACTAACTGTTACTTCTAGAAATAGTAAGCAGATGCTATGCATGACAGCATTTGGTAATAAAACATCTCTGTTTCTGTAAACTCTGCAGAAGTGTCTCGCCAACATCTTACACACAACACAACAAAATCAAAAAAACATAGGGTGGCAATGACTACCAGGGAAGCACCTTGGACTAAGACAGACTTGTTTACAAATCAAGAAGCCCACTTGCTTCTTCAGTAGAATACCAGAGTCAGCAAAAAGATTGGAGAAGTAAGGCTGAGTTTCTTGAATGAATCTTGACCCATTGCTGTCCCAGGCCCATGATACTCTGTGTAGAGGTGGCAGAGAATTTCAAACATCATCCTGAAACACAGAATAACCTCAGACAAGAAAAACACTTTTTGGAAACACACTACCTGATTAAGATAACCAGGATCAGCATCAACTAGTTGAAAAAAATATACTTTACCTTAGCACCAACAAATTATAGGAGGTGTTTAGCAATGTGTAAGTTCACACAGACAGAATCGCCCACATCAGCAGGCACCTCTAGCCTTAGTTTAGATACTAAGCAGGAAGCCCATTTTCTAGAAGGAAAAAGTTGCAAGAGAAGCTTCTCAGTGATCACCTGAGAGTCCTCCTTGAGTCACATATGAGTGACTCTCTTGCCACAGAAAAGCAGGTGACAAAGGGACTGGTGCTGCGGACCCAGCAATTGGAGAAGTAGCTTTACACCTGTGTTCCAAAGAACTGCCCCAACACCAGGCAAACAGCAAAGGCAGTGATCCAGCCTCCTCCTGCAGGAGACTCCAGCTGCACTGGAGTTTGGAGCTCTATTGGCAATTACAACTTTGCTGCTGCTGCATGGGTAGCAAAACAATCCTACAGCTTCTCACGAGGAAGTCATATTCACCATTTTCAAGAGAAAAAACCCCAAGCTGATTTATCAAGTGTGCTGTCTCCAATTTTCTAAGCTTTAAATGAGGCCTGTACCTGAAAAAAACTGCACTTGTATGAAATGACGACTTGTCATTGCACTTTGTGGATGCCTTACGCTAAGTTTAAGTTACCATGGTTACATTTTTCACAATAAATATAATACTAAACAGGAGGGAATAAGAAACAATTATGCCTCTGATTTTACTTTTTCAAAAAATATCAGGTGTTTGTGATCTTTGTTAAGGTGCTGACACAATCTGGAGAGGGACTTTTAGCTGCAGAAGGACTTTTTACAAGGGCATGGAGTGACAGGACAAGGGGGAATGGCTTTTAACTGAAAGAGGGCACCTATGAAGGTGGTGAGGCACTGGAACATGTTTCCCAGAGAAATTCTGGATGCCCCAACCCCTGGAAGTGCTCAAGGTTGGATGGAGCTCTGAGGAATCTGACCTAGTGGAAGATGTCCCTTCCCATGGCAGGGGGTCTAAATGATCTTTAAAGTCCCTTCCAACCCAAAACACTCTATGAGTCTATGAGCATCCTGTAACTGGCATTGGTATTACAGCAATATAAACACTGACATTTGTATACAGATGAATGCTTAATATATATTGAAATGAGTAAAAAATTCACTCACTGAATATTATGTACATTCCAGTCTTGTCTTGTCATTCGAAAATGAACTTAGAACCTAAAGCTACAGAAAGCTCCAGCTCTATCTCAACAGGGTTTTTAAGTTTAATCTACACATCATTGTCCTAACTGTGGAAATACAAGATACATGTACAGAAACATCTGCAAACTAATGTGAAGAATAATTAAATAATTTTGTATATATTTAACTTACTTTTATTGAGTGGGGGAAACAGCTTTTTCTGAAGGTCATTTCTTTGGTCTTAAAAACTGAAACCCAAGCCACCTGGTTTTCATTTCCTGCCATATTCCTTCTGTCTCAGCTGCATACTGTGCTAAAAACAAAGGCTCTATTCTTTAATTGTGAATATCAGACGCCTTTAACCTTCATTCTGTTGTTAGTGCCTTGGAATGTGAAAAAGTTGATATAGAATATCCTCTTTTATGAGCTAAAATAATAAATGGCCAGTTGCATTCCTTTTATCAGCTGGGCTCAAGACCTGCAGATCCTTGGAGACTTAAGAGTTCAACAGAGACAAAAATGTATGGCTTTCAAAGCAAAATCACTATTTGAACACAGTTCTGTTCTACTGTTTTGGATGACAGGCAGGGATTGAAGGTCACTGTTTCTAAAGTTACCTAAGAAAAGTCTAGAAATAAGTCACCTCAGACCCTGTCACCCTACGGTGGTGAACAGCTGTCACATCTGGTCTCAATCAACAGCCAGGAACCACCAGCAAAGGGCAAGCCTATTCCCAGGCTTGGATCAGGGATGGTTTTAACAGAAACCACTGCTTCAGAGCAGCAGGACCAGTGAAAGATGGCATTCTTCAGCAAGTAACACAAGACCTCAGAGGAAATGGGGCACAAGGGGAATGACTTGTACAGCGTATTGAAGAATTTTATTGGCCAGCTCAGTGTAGAAGATGGTTGCTAATAAAACAAAAAAACATTTGTCTATCGAGGTGACCAAAATGTCTCCTACCTCTTAAAGGAACAGATTTTTCCAGTGAAGAAACAAATGTGTGTAGACTCTGGAGATTATTTTTAAGACAAAAAAGCAAGCAAACAAAATATCTTTCCACCAAGAAAGCAAGCTTTCATAAAACCCAAAACTCTAATTATGACCACTAGTAATTGACAGTCACACTAAGTAAGTCACAGTAATTGCTTTGAGATCAATCTGATACAATCTTGGGATAAACAGATCGGGTCCATTAATTTAGTCCCTCCTCATTTATTTAGCATTCATAAAACATTTGCTGCTGTTTAGCCTGCAAATAAAGCAGCTTGTTCATAACGTCCAGAGCATTTGGCCTGGGGCTCATGTTAGCAGTGAAGAAGCAGCACTCCTTTCCCAGTGGTGTGCTGGATCCCTTAACCAGGCTGCTAGGCAGCCTTTACAGCCCTACCATGATTTCCAGGGGTACAGCTGGGAGGGAAGGCAGGGAGGGCTGCACTTCAAACCACACAGGTCAGAGGAACCCACTGGAGGCCAGGGGGAGCAGAAACCTTTCCATTACTACTGGTGAGATTCAAGACAGCATACAGCATCACACCGATGTACACATGTATACTTTGGATCAGAGACTCTCACATTTACCTCTTCCATTTTTATTAAACTGACAAAGAATGAGATTTTGCAGTTGGTTCACAGATGTACATTAAGTAACAGGCAATCACTCTACTTGCACATCAACACTTCCCACAGTCAGTGAAGAACCAAAATTTGAAA
This sequence comes from Anomalospiza imberbis, assembly GCF_031753505.1. Classification (NCBI taxonomy): domain Eukaryota; kingdom Metazoa; phylum Chordata; class Aves; order Passeriformes; family Viduidae; genus Anomalospiza; species Anomalospiza imberbis. The sequence continues at coordinate 28,423,083 of NC_089687.1, read as the reverse complement.
GCTGTTTCCCATCCTACCCCAGTCTATTAGTAAACTGAGGGTATTCCTTACAGCAGCTTACACTGAGGGAAACTATGTTCCTTAGCTTGGAGAAAAATATGTAGAATTATCAGTGTGATGCAACACTGGCTGAAACTTGATTTCACAACAGTCATTGCACCAAAAGGTTTAAGTGGTCTTAAGTGACAAACTTGTAAAAAGTAACAGAATAGAAACTTGTGCCATGTAAACTCTAGGTATCACATGGCTGTAAAATTGATAAGGAAAACCCTCTGGTTTAGTTTGCCAGTGAAACCAGTAAACAGAATGTATGCCACAGTTAATAACAAACATTCCTAATGATTCCTAGCATTTATTGTTATGATCATTCTCTTTATCACAACCGTTCCAAGCTCCAAGCTCTTTTGTAACATGTCAGAAGCTACTTCACCATCAACCATTTTTAAGAGAGGAATTACTTCTTTGACAAGAACAAAATGTTGGGAGTCTGGCTAAAAACTGAGGATTCTTACACGCAATTTTACTTTAAAATGATCACATCCATACTTGGCTGCATAATTCTTTGAAATTCTGTCCAAAAATCTTAAAACTTTATTCTGGGCATCAAAATTCTGTTCTTGTGAAGGCAACAGCCATTCCTTAAGCCATCTCAGGATCTCTGAAAAAAGGTGAATTAAACTTGACCTTATGTCTGTAACAACAACCTGCAAAAATACTTTCAGGGTTACTTGCAAACCTTTATTTATGAATCTGAACTTGTTAACTCTGCCTTGAGCAGCAGCTCAGGCTGAAAGTTCAGCTGTGCTTGGAAATAAGCTTTGCAGTGTTCCCTCTGGAGGTACACAGAAAAGACCATCACAGAAAATGCAGCACTTCAGTAACCTGGCATCCCATTTCCTCGTCTGGACAGAACACCGTGACAAATTCAATCTGACTCCTAAAATGACTTCATTGCAAGATCAAGAAGCTCAATGTAAAAAGCCACTGAACAGGCTCCATATCCACTTTGTTTGGCAGAGGAAGAGCCCCTGTAGCTCAGGCCAGGCAAGAAAGACCAGACTATATTTGCACACTGTACTCCCTAGTATCTTCCAAAACAATTAAAATTTGGCAGCTACGTTCTTCCAGACCCCCTGGACTTAGCCCAGCATGAGGAGCAGAATCAGAGTGAGACTTCTCCAGCAGTGAGTGATTCTCCACACATCCAGGAACTGCTGCAGTTGCAAGGGCAACCAGGAGGGCAGGAGGATTTCTCTTCAGTGCTCTCACTGCCACCACTGCTACTGTGTCAAGACATGCAAGGTGAAAGGAAATCTGACACAGGGGTAAGAGTGCAGCTTTCAGGACAGCAAATGAGGTGAGAGATGCAGGTTAGAGAGATCCATGGATAAATGAGGTACAAGCAAAATGGGTACAACTGAATCAGAACAGTGGCAGTGAAGGAGGTGTATGTGTGTGAAATTAGATCAGAAGACACAGAAGTGTAAGCAATAAAATGCAACTAAAACCAAACATAAAATTGAGGAAACTTTAGATCCTTATTTCAGCTGCTCTCAGAAAGAAGCTTGGACAACCAAAAAAAATTCTCCCAAACATTTAAGATTAACATACCTTAAGGATAACTGCTAGCCTTGGCTAATTTTAGCTCCATCAGCTCAAGCTGTAAAGGGCCATAGCACCCTTTGATAGAGAAGTTTAGACTGTAAGGAAATGTAGGAATATACAACCAATGCATCCTTTTTTCCATTAAAAAGGACAAATGAAAAAAATCTGATGAAATCAGAACCTACATTAAGTGGTAAAATATAATAATCTCAACTAGGAAGAGCCCAAAGAAGTATGGCTTACATTCTTTCTAATTTACTGCCCCTATCCAAATGCATAATTGTAATTAATTTTTAAAAATAGATTAAAATAAAAAAATCACATACCTTTTTTTTTTCTTATAGGTGCCTCCACCTCTTTCTGCATAATGGATGAGCCTGTTCAGGATGACCAACTCTAATTGAAACTTCTGTCCATAGAGCTTCTTTTGCAATTCACTGATAATGGTAGGAGCTCTATGTAAATCCAGAAAGGGGGTTAGGGGACAACTGGGAAGTTGTCCTTTAAAAGAAAAACTAATTAAGGAAGTTGAGGGATTGTCTGGACATGCAGATTTTATGCTCATTACTGGTATTTATCAAATATCACACTAATTCTGTGACGAGGTTATCTGCTCAGTTGCCAAGCCATGGTATGTCTCCCATTTTATAAACAAGTAGCAAAACAGATGTTTTGTTCACTTCGCCTGTTTTTCTCTGCATTAATGGCACAATTAATTATCATTAAAGGAATTTGAACAGTAGTGATCCAAAGTCATTCAAACTCCTTGGTCTTTGCTGTCCAGAACCAGAATTCTGCAGGTGAATACCAGCCACCACCTCAGAGTAAAACTTTCCCATTTATTAATGACTTCAGTTTGTACTGGAAAAGAAACATGTTTGTCTACATGGACAGATGTCATATCTAGGTAGTCATTTCTTTCCCCCAAATTTCCTCCTTAATCTTTCTCTGCTGAATAAAACTCAATGTGGTTGCTAAACAACAAAAGCAAAATACTTTACAAGCTGCTGTAGGCTCCCAGAAAATCCCATCAGTCTATGATCCAGAGATGGCCTCTTTAGGCAAGACTTCCACAGATCCACAAAGTCTCAAGAAGGATAAAAATGCTTCCTGATGACTCTGCATATCAAGAAATGCACTTAAATACTACCACTTCAAACCTGATTTCATACCAGATACTTGGGATAGCATAACACCCAAACATGAACATCACAGTTTTATGTATGATTCTGTTTCATCAGACAGCTCTCCTTCCTCTTTCTGTCTTCCTGAGGAAACAAGGGAAACACTGCATCTTCCTCAAAAAGATTTATGAATTTCTGAGATTTAAAAGTGATGAGCTTCAAAAATAAAAAATTGGTAACAATTTTAAGTTGCTCCCCTCCACTCTGAGAAAATTTTTACAATTTCACTTATTTCTAAGAATAATGAATTTGCTGAAGCATATCTAGAAGTCAGGAGCCATCATCCATTCCTACCTGTTTCAGCTCTCTTGGCTCATCTCTCAAAACTCAGTGCTTTTTTTCAGCCCTTCTCCCTCTCTACTGGCACTTGCTTGGTTCTGTCTTGCAGAACTTCTGAGGGAAAGAAGATGGCAGGCTATCTGTAATACAAACAGTACTATTCAGTGACAAAGCACTAGAAATAGACTAAAATGCACCTTACTGTCAGAGGAAACAGTTCAGCAATAAAGACTTCAAGAAGTTGCAGCTGGCTTTTACTTAAGTTTTAGAATACAACTCGCTGTTGAAAAAAGACATTTTCCCCCTAAATAGTAGTAGTACCTTTATTAACAAAAGGGCCCCGAGTTGCTTTTGTGCCATCCCAAACCCCTAACAAAAAATAAGACCTGAAAAGTAGGGTGAAATTTTCATATATGCTGAACAGTTAAAAACTCTCATATTTATGTAAAACAGCAGAGAAGTCAGCTAGCACCACTGCACTGCACTTGGTAAGATGGAAATGAATCACTCAAGTCAAGGACTCACAGACCAAGGTGTCTGACAGCCAGCTACTTACAAACAGGGTATAATGTACACTACTACCAAAATCATTTATCCTTGGGTTTTAGGTGGTTTGCTGATAGCAAAACCTTTTTCTTTATAGTACACACACAAAAGGCAAAAAGCAAATGAGAAAATAGAATGCTTTTCTTAGAAACTGACTCACCTACAGTGCTGGGGACTTAACTTTCCTAGCTCTTTAATGGAATTATAGCACAGCCTACAAATATCTGGCTTTTTAAACATAACATGATCAATATGCATTATTTTCATAACTGATTTTACAAATGCAATTTCCAATAAAACTGCTAACTTCTGAAAATTTAACAAGCCATGTCCACCAGGATACTGCATATGAAGCAGTAACAACAAACAATTAAATACTTTTTCCATTAAAATAAACTAATACTACTACAATCATCAGCCAGGCTACAGCTACATTATTGCATGACAAAGATACACACATTAACTACAGTTGATACATTTTTCTTATTTATTCAAAAGCTAGTGGATGACAAAAAGGGTTAAAATGTTTTATACCACCTATTCATTACATAAACAAATATTTAATCCAAAGGGACTTATTTTACAAGCCCCTCTGTCCAAAAACCACACACAAATTAGTTTTTATACACAAATGTTTATTTCTCAAATAAACTTCCCCTTTAAACACAAGGAATGAAATCTAAATCTTCATAAAGATGGATCCAAAACGAAATCCCTCCAGTACTTTGTAATCACTGTTTTGTTGGTCACTACTGGCTTTAACTGTTTAACATCAAAAAACAAGGACATATTTAAAAAATCATGCTACTGGATACCTAGCTCTGCTTCTGACCAGCTCTACACCGATCTCCAAAATTTTAAAATTTTACATCATGAAATCCGAAGCATTTAACTGAACAACAGCTGTGCATTAAACACAAACAACTGAACAAGAAGATTATAAGATGTAATCAAGTTCATAACGAATATAGGTGTTCTTTTCATCATTATAGATTCTTGGATAATGTGCTATCAGAGCATCCTGTGATCCGATGTAGATTGAATTGTAGATCTTCCAATAAACATCTCTGACTTTTCTGGCAGGGTGAAACAAACCCTAGAAAACAGAACAGAACAAAATGTAATAAAAGCTTGCAGTTGCGATGTTCTTTTATTGAATTTAATGAAGTGTTCCAAAAGAAGCATTTAATAAATGGACAGAACATACAAGCTCGAGGAAAAAACAGTTCTACGTAATACCAATATACAAACAGTACTTGCAGGAATAATCACTGCAAGAGACTTTCACCTTCCTACTGATGTCAGTATCTTCATGCTGAGGTCCCCAAACTGCAAAAGTGTGAAATATCCTATCGGCAAATTATTACTAAAATGCTGTCACACCTTCTCTACACTGACCTGTATAAATTTAATCCTTGCTCCCCACCTGTTAGGTGAATTTTAATTCCATAGCCAACACAGCCACTGTCACGTGCAATTACACTGAACAGGAGCCTTCAGATTTTACCATCCCGTGCACATTTACAGCAGCTGAACTGCCCAGTGTTGATCTAGCAGTATCAAGTCTAATCAAAACACTTATAGTGCTGCACTGTCTTTTTCTTGGCTAACAACAAATCATGACTATTAATCCTATCCTCTCGTTTATTTATCTGACTGATTACTTATAACCCCTCCCACAGCTAATTTATTCCCCAGCCCTTAGTTCACATCCTCAAAATTTGTGAGATCCTTCCAGTTTAGACATCAAAGTGCCAGGGTATTTTAGTCAACTGATAGTCTAAGTTACCTGCTCTTTCTACACAAGTTCTGTGATGTAATCAGCTATCTCCTTATACCAAACCCTCTGCTTACTGCCTATTTCCACTTTTCAAGTCCTTAGCACAGAATATCCTGTTTAAATAGTATTTTGAGACAAAAAGCCAGTTTTTCCTTTGCTGGAAATCATCTTCAGTTGACTTTTTTGTCTCGTGGGACAAAGTCCTGCCTGACAACTGCTCTCTGCTGCCCCAGCACAGAAGGCCATACCTGTAAACAGTACTGTAACATCCTGCAGGGCCCAATAGCGACTCTGAGGCCCTCCAGAGCCCCCATAACTGCCTGGATGACGTGAGGAGAGGTTTCAAACACATTGGGCCACACGTAATTTAACAAGTGATTAAGAGAATCTTCACAGCCGAACCCATAAACACCAAGGGACATGTGCTGCACCACAGCACTGGCTGTTTGTCTGTGTACCAGATCCCTGCAAAGAGAACAATGGGTATTAATAAATGAGACTTAGAAGCAGCATGATTGGACAAGCGTACTGTTTCTTTTCACTAACACTTTTCTTGAAAGCACTAATAACACTTTCAAGCCATACTTACTGACAGCAAGAGGCAGAGTATCAAAAACCAGTTAAGTGAAAAAAGAGGGGAGTTTTCTGACACATTATTGCACTCCAATTCCACAGAAGTACCAACAACAGAAATTATGAAAAGCAGTTTTAATGGAAGAAGTCTTGACTCACTGAAAATGCTCTTTTAATTTCAATCTTCAGAATTATTAGTAAAATTGGAGCATATAAATCCAAATTGTTTGCAAATAATGGCTTCCAAATTATGCTGGTCACTTAAAGCCTATAGCAAACAAGGACAATATGCATATTTGCTACCATTAACAATCACGTATATACTTAAAAATACGACTATGGGTGACTGTACCACAGATGAAGTGCACTCAACTCACCTGTCCATTAAAGCATCTTCAAGCAATGGTGTAACAGCATAAATGTAATCTTTTCCCATCTCTCCAATGTATTCAAACAGGAAAGAAAGAGATTTTAACACACCATTCTGGACATTCAGTTCTGGAACTCTGTATTCATTCATGAGAGCAGGCAGCACTGTGAAAGGTGAGCATGTTTCAGCCACAATAGCAATTGCTACTGTAGTACATACTCTGTTCTGCCTTTCCTGTACTTTCAAGTTGTTTAGCAGTGTGGCCAATACATCGTGAGGTCTGGAAGAGACAATATGGACATCCATGTCAAGAGATTCAGTGAGGATTTGGATAAAATTAGTCAGGCTTAAAAAAGTGGCAGAGAAATATGGTTTAGCCCTCATAAAAAGTTTAGAGAACTACGAAATAAACTAAACACTAAACATGAAACAATAAACTCTAGAACAGCTAAAGGATTTATTTTCATAGTCAACATTTTTTACTTTATCTAGACTCAGCTTTTTCCCTGCCTTCTGTAATTCCTCTTGTGAACTCTGGAGGGTAGCAGAGCCTCCTCACTATTACTCTCATCCCAGAGGAAATTACAGACACATATAAAACCAAGTATTGACAGAGATAGGTTATGTCCTGCATGGAGAACAGTTACAGCACTCCTGGCTGCTTGCTCTATCTGCATTCAGTCAGTCATCAGTCTCTTACAGAACACGCATGAAGGTGGCAACCGTGCCTCATTCTATAACGTGCTGACCTGTAGCATGACCTTAGCGGAAACAAACCCTTAAGAATCGATAAAACTAGTGATTTGGTGGGGGGGGAGGGGAAAAAAAAGTGAGAGAAGATAAATTATTTAAAGGAGAGTTTATGAAATAATACAAAGAGGGTCTGAATGCACATCACAGTATCAAACATTCATGAGACAACAGCTCTTACTCCCAAATAAGACTCTAACCTTATTAGTCCACAAATTTTGTTCTTAAGTGCAACGGCTTATGTTAATTAAGAATACACGACTGTATTTTTCAAAATGAGTAAAACCATGTTTGCACATATAAAATGTAGAGAAGTTCGAGTATTTCCCACCAGAAAAGCAACAATCATCACTATATTTGGTAACTGTGTGCAGAGTGGATAAGCATTAAACCAACTTACCCAATAGCTTTTGCAATATAACCAAAAGTGTTCACTGTGGCTCTTCTGATAGCTTTCTTGTGAGCTTTTAATAACTCAAGCAGTTCAAAGCAGATCCTCATCCATTCTCTTGCAGAAACATACTCTGCACCTCTGAAAGAGAATTAAGTGAGTTATATTTTCAGTGATTAGAGAGGTTTTTAAATAAAGCTACAAACTGTAGCACCTATTCATTTGCTATCCACAGAGCTAAGCTTAAGCATTTCCTTAATTAGGTAATTTAACAGTGTGTCTGTTAAATATTTCAGGTTTTAGCACAACTTCAGGAATATCAAGAGATATGACAATAAATATCCAGATGCCAAACTTGAGCTTTTGCTACAATAACTGCCCACAAAGAAGGTTAGATATTTTAACATTACTCAGCATACCTGTCTGCAATACGTCCAACAAGATCAATACAATTTTCCTGCACTTTCTCATGTCTGTTCTTCAAAATAGGTGTCAGCCGTGGCAGCAGGTCTTTGATTGGTGGTGTCATCTTGTGCATACCTATTGAATTCGAAGAGGCACATTTAGTTTTATAGTGGTTTTATTATTTTGTTCTTGAACAGCCAAGTAATCGATACAAATACATACCTATAACATTCACAATAGCCTTAAGCGCGCCAAGTATGCTGCCCAGTACTTCAGGATATTCTTCACCCAGGTACTCATACAAAACAACACCCAAGTGTCCCATCAGTTTTTCCTACAACCAAGCAAAAAGAGAAGCTAAGTTTCCCCTCCCCTCTCATTACTGTGACCTGCTAGAGCAAATCTGGAAAAGAAGTCCATACCTCCTGACAAGTCTTCATGACAACGGCAGTACGAGAGATCAGGTCAGCGGCCTGCTGCCTGACTTTGGCTGATTTGTTGTTCAAACGCCACAAAACTGTACCACAGATCTGTGGCAAGTAGGGTTTCACTCTTTTGCCTAGAGCATTAACCACGGTACCAAAACCATTCAGCATCACAGAATCCTGAGGGGAAAAAACAATAAAGGAAAAATCAGACACACAGCAACACTGCATTTTACCTAAACTTGCCATAATCTAAGATTGCTTTTAAAATGCTAACATTTCAGAGACTGCTTCTAGATTTCATTGATTAGAGCACTGACATCTAAAAAGGGATTCTAAACATCTAACTTAGAAGCACACATTTCTGTATAACTAACAGTGAGATAGCTTACAATTACAGTGAGCCCAATACTCCACTGCCTGGCCATACCTCTGTTGTCTGTTCCTGGAAGGCATACAAAATACCATCAATGAGCTGCTCTTCCAGTTTGTGATCGATGTCGGCTGCCCCCAGATTTCCCATTATCTTCTCAATTGTTTCCATGACCATCTTTCTGTACTGCTCAGCCTCATCTTTCAGATCATCCACAATTCTAGAAATAATTTCTGCTGCTCCAACTTTATTTGCCAGCTCCACAGTTGTATCAACCAACTAAAACACAGAAATGTTAAATAAGCATTAAAATTATGCTTAAAAGTAGTTAAAAATCTATTTTCTACATCTTGAAACTAATTTTCCTCATCTGAAGAAACATATTAAGACCACTATAAAAAAATAGTTTTACCTTTAGAAATCATCCAGTGTTTTTAAGAACATAAATGGGGTGAACCACCCCACCTTGCAAGTGATGAAGACATTCAAAAGATGTAAAATTTTGTGATAACCTCCTAAGAACCTGAAAATAATCTTAGCTGCACAACTTCTAACTTGCTAGTACAAAAAAAATCAAGTTTCAGGACAGAGACAAAAATAAGTACCTAGCCTGAATGACCATTCTAATTTTCTTCTACTGTAAAGAATTTTCCAGCTAAAAAAAAAACCAAAAATACCTGTCTGTAATTTCTTCTGTCCAGTGCCATTCTGTGCTGCCAGAAATGTTTGAAGAAGGGCGGCAAGATTTCTGTTTTAATGTAGTTTGCTTCAACACCATCTGTACCACAACACTGCTTTACCACCTGACAGGAAATAAAAATCCAACAATTTTAATCTGGTGTAGGGTGCGGGTTTTTTTTGCTTTTGTTTGGATTTTTTTTTTTTTGCATACATATTTAATATCAATGCTAAACTATCATTCTGACATACCTTCAACACAATTTTTTTCATCTCTTCATCAGGAGACTGGAACTCTCTGATAAGAATCAGCATGACTTCTCTGGTGTAGTAGTTTGCATACTCAGCATCCATGAGTGGAATCAGGTAACCAATCGCTTTCAAAAACGCAGCCAAACCCTATTTAAATGCAAAATATGTCTCTAATAAGTTACAGCAGATACACATCCATTTCAGTTCCAACTAAAGGAAGTATCTTAGATTTACCTTTCCTCTGTGCTGACGTATACCCTTCCACAAGGGCTTCAGGACAGAATCAAATGACTCAATACCATAGGGAGTGGCTGCCTCAGCCAAAGCAGCAATGGCCAAAGCACTGATGGTGCGAACTTTCTGCTGCTCATCCACCAGCCCTGCAAGAGATCGGGGTTTAGTACCACTTCTTGTACTCCTGTCTTAAGTTCAAATTAGCAAAAAAGGAGCAGCAGTGTAAAAGGGATTAACTTATTTTTACCAATACTGAACCAATATTAGTCTTCCTTCATCTTTCAGAGTCAACTAAAACATTCCTCAGTGTCATAGCAACAACAAAACCGGGACCTTACTGTCATTGTGCCTTACTGAGGTATAAAAATTTCCAGATATAAAGTGGGCAAAAACCACTTTTTATGGGAAAGCAGAACTTACCATGCTCAATAATTTCAACCAAGCTCCTGAGATGAGGCAGGATAGCACAACCCATAAGAATAGCAATCTGCTGTACAATCTTGATGCCAGTGTGCCTGGCCTGCCAGGATTTTTTGCTTTTACAGACAGCTTTCAGGAAGGGTAACAGAGAAGGAATGCCCAGAGCAGATGCAACAACGGCAAAGGCTCGAGCTGTTGTATTTCTGACATATTCATCCATGTTATCAATATCAGGTCGCATTGTGGAGATCATTGTTGCCAAACCCGCAGCCTGCAGGACAAAACACAAAACATACCAGTTGGATTTATAAACAGGACAGGTAATTGTTCTGCCGTGCCTATGAACATGCAGGTATATGTAAGCTAACTCAGTGCTTTAATAAAGGATGGAGTTTTACCTTAGCCAAGTTTGAAATAATTTCTCTGCCTTCCACTCTAGCATAGTAGTCTTCATCAATCAGCAGTGGTTCAATGACGACAAGGATCTGAAAGAGATAAATTAGTATTTCCTTTTATTAATACGTTCCATAGTATTTCTAGCCCTATTAGAGTCCATGAAATAGAAATGATTCCATTAATTCAAGCTTAAAGCCTTACAACAATCAGAAAAAATTAAATCTATCACACTGTTTTTTATAGCTCTTAAGTCTTAAGGTTGTAGTCTGGAGATACTACCTAGATCAGGTAATGTCCTTCCCACCTCCAAATATACATGTATCATATTTACATCATGCCTCAATACTGTACAGCCTACACTCCCATCACACTATAAAAACTTTAAAGTTTGGTTTAAGAAACATGAAAGTGAAATACGTTTCAAAACAGTGGTATCATCCTCTTCTCATATGCACATCAAATGCAGAAAATGCAAATCAGAGATGAAACAGCAAAATCAAATAGCAAAACGCAAACCAGAGATGAAGCAGCAAACTGCAACAGACCTTGTGTACGTATGGTCGGACCAAGTCATCCAATTTGTAAAGAATTCTGTCGATGACTTTGACAAGCAAGTGACGCTCCTGATCTTCAAGTGTTGGTGACATCAGTAGAGGCAGAATCTGATTGAACAGCGGCCCTGCTCCGAATTCCCGAGCTTTATCGGTAATTTGCCGCAACGCAGCCTGAACAAAACCAGAAAACCTGCCAGTTAAACTAAGGAAACAACACTGAACAATCATAAAACAGCTATTAGCCGAGTTAAAATGTAACTGACTGCATCCACAGGCTTCCAAATGCTTGCCCCAACCACCACTAAACTACTTCAAGCAATTTAATGCTGATCTGTTAGAACACGAATGTGTGACGACAAACACTGTGTTGTTAGTGCCCACGTGCTCAGTTTTCAAGAGAAGCATACTTCTGAGCTAATACTGGCTCCCTATGGAAAACAGCTTCACAGCCCTTGTTTGCATCCAGGCAGCTTGGTGCTCGGTCAGTTTAGAGCATTTGCAGAAATGACTGCTATTATGCCACCTAATGCTTAAGGCCGAAACTTAAAGAAGAGCTACACTAAGTAGCTAATTTAAGTGTAAGAAGCAAAATCCAGAAAGTTACAAAGCTGTGTAAGCAAAACACACCATAAATCTAGTTTCTCATAATTGTAAAAAACCCCAAAATTATACAAGACCTCCACCATTTAGTGTCTGACATTGCTGTCAAAAGAGCAGCAGTATTAAATTATATTGAATAACAAAAAGCCATACAGATACAGAAGAGCAAGATCAAAAACACTAAACAGGGTGTGCTGTTTTGGCCGGAACTGAGTTGATTTTCTCTACAGCCCCTAGTATGGGGCTGTGTTCTGGATCTGTGCTGGAAACATGCTGATAACAACTGGGATGATTAGTTACTGCCAAGCAGGGCTTACACAGAGTCAGGGCCTTTTCTCCCTCTGACCCCACCCTACCACTGAGAAGGCTGATTGGCACAAGAAATTGGGAGGGGACACAGCCAGGACAGGTGGCCCAAAGTGCCCAAAGGGATGCTCTACATTATATGGCACCAGGCTCAGCATACAAGCCAGGTGGAAAGCCAGCCAAGAGTCACTGCTAGGGGACTACCTAGGCATCCTTTGGTTGGTGATGAACAACTGTTTTCCATCTGCATCACTTGTTTTCTTGGAGTTTATTTCTCTTTTTTTTTTTTTTTGTTATTTTCCTTTATTATTATTATTAATAAATTCTTCTTATCTCAGTGCACAAGTTTTCTCACTTTTACTCTCTGATTCTCTCCTTCATCCTACTAAGGGAAGCAGGGGGAGAAGCAAGCAGCTGTGTAGGGCTTAGTTACCAGTTGGGTTTAAACCACAATAGATAGCATAACTTAGGAGAGTATCTTCAAGAGAATCGCATGGACAACTAAAGCTAAACCTGAGAACAAACACCAATTTTTGAAAAATGAGATTACGTAAACGTATCTGACAATTCACCTTACCTTTCGCATGGGAGGTGTGCCATTCTTTATTTTCAGAAGTAATTTCATTATTTTTCTCTCCTTCTGTTCCTCAGGACTCAGAGTTGATTCATCAACATCAACCTACAAGTAATTCCAGACAAATCAATGGGCATTGCTACATAATCAAAAGAAAGCAGGGAAGTTAAAATCAACACGAGTGAAATCTCCTTTACCAGCAGCTTGTCGAAGTACTGGATATCATCTGGTTTCAGGAATGGCAGGTTGCCAGATGGCTGGTCATTAACACTCTTCATAGTGCGGTCCTCTGTCTGCATGTGGAACCCTGTCATACCCCCCAGGGGCGTCGGAGTCGCTGTGAGCTTCCGAGCAGGAGTACGGATAGGCACGTAACCAGCCGGGGGCGGGAGAACCTGAAGAAGGAAAAACAAAATTCATTTTAATTGCAACAGATATAAAATGAAGAACCCATCTAATACAAAACGTTACTTTTAGTTGTAGCTTTCACTTTATTTGTTTGGGGATTTGTGTGTTACTGCATACAACAAATCCCATGTTCCCAGCAATACAAACTCACCCTGAGAGCTTGTATTTGCACTTATCCTGTACTGACAACGTTTCAGAAGAAAGCTCACTCCCACTGCTGAGAGCTGCGATAATAAACTGTGAAGTCTCCAAGGATTAAAGAAGCACTTCAGTAACTGAATCAACATAGTATACTTACTGTCTCAGTATTTGTGACCCTCTTCCATGTTTGCTATATCTGGACTTACAATTTCTATCAGTCCATACAGAGTACATTTCTGGCCTTGACAGGCATTTCCAGCACTGAGAAGCACAGTAGTGATTTGCCTGTGAGATCACCTTTAGACCCGCCCATTTCTAAGGGATTTACAATAAATCAGTAATCAAGTCAAACAAGCGTGTACAATCAATAATCAATAATCAATAATTAATGTGAAACATTCTACTTCTGGAGAAAAAAAAACAGTAATCCCTGGTAGGAAAAAAACTTCATCATGGTCTGCTGTATTTTAATCCAGATGAATTACCTTATATCCTTCGGGAAACATAGCATCCAATTCCTCATCAGAAAGTGGTCTGTTTCTCTCATCGATTTCCCTCTCCCAGCGCCAAGCCTGCAACTGTTCAGGAGTCATGCTCATGATGTGACCTACATTCAAATTGAAAAAAAATATTTAAAAAAAATTCCTTTGGTATGCAGAAGCAGATGATTTGTTTACTTCACTTTTAATGCTCTCTTGAGTCAAAGTTTCCATAGCACCTGAACTCTGTAGCCAAGTAAGATAGCAAATTTTTACAGAGCCTTTTATCAATTTTTTCACTAAACGGAACAGCAACAGACATGTAACCTTAGTCTTAATCCCTCTCCAGAAATGAGTTGTTGTGGACACTGCCACAAAAATAGTAAACTGAGCATACACTGACTGCTTTCATACAGGCAGGAGAGCATGCTGGGCAGAAGTCTGTTTCAAAAGACAATACAAAAGGAAATGCTTCATTCCCACAAGACAAAGTGAAGCCTTAGACCAGGGACTGAGCTTACCTGGTGTAGGGGTTGCCATGTTCATAGCTGGTGTACCAATGGGGGTTTTGCCAGGTGTCAGAACAGGAGTGCTGCCACCCATCTGGCTCGCAGGTGTTTCATCCCAGCGTGACTTCCTTTTGCTTGCTCCTGGGGTTGGTGTCTCACCAATGGAGTCACCACCTCTATCTGTACGAGGTGTCTCAGCCCAGCCACTGCCATGGCCTGGAGTATCTAAGGAAAAACAAACCAGATTTTCTCAGAAAGCTGAACAGTATATACTCCAACTATACTATCAATATTTAAATCCATTTTCAGTATCAAATTAACAGTAGGCAAAAATAAAGACTACTTTGCTGAATATTGTAAAAACCCAGGCATTACACTAAAAATATCCAACAGAGAACTTTGTTTTATGAAAAAAGTGTCATCTTCTTGCTGAACCTTAGCATAAAAAGATTCTAAAAAAACAAGAACTACTCAGCTATTCTAGGAATTGAACAAAGTACTTCATGTACTCCCTTGATAAAAGCATTAGGTAACAAGTGTTTCACTGCTCTCTGACACAAGTCAAATTCAAATTAGGCAGGTGAGATGCTTCTCTAACTTGTTTCAATAAAACCTCTTAAAAGAACCCATAACAATTAAAAACCAACACACACAAACATATTATGAAAAGTAATTTAACTTGTGCTTCTTTACTGTGTCCTTTATACATTAAAAACCTAATCTGCAGCAGTCATTAGATATGACAAAACTGTGGTTCCTTATGTGAGCGGAGATACTTTCATGGATGCCACTTAGGCACAGACGAAACCTGACGTTGAGAACGCAGACAAGAATAACTCCCCACATCAACCACTAGATGTCAGAATATAATTACTTTTCGCCTGGAATCTGAACTCACTGTTTACTTAAGGTGAAAAAACCCAGTACTATTAACCATTCAAAACTTCTTATGCACCTCCCATTTTGCCATAAATACCTCTTTCTGTTTTGGGGGTTTCGTCCCATCGATTTTTCCGTGCACTGGAAGTGGCACCTCCATGGCCTGGTGTTGCGTGACCAGGCGTGTCCCGGCCGGGCGTTGCAGCTCCTGCTGGTGTATGACTGGGAGTTGGATCCCAGATTTTTGAGCCTGGGGTGGCACCTGGAGTTTCACTACCCTTTGCACGGCCTGGAGTTTCATCCCATCGCAGAGATGGGGTGTGTCCAGGAGTCTACACAAGACAAAACCACAAGTATCAGTATTTCATCCTATACAATAAAACACTGCTAATTGTTCTTAAGTACAGTAAGAAACTTCTGACACTCAAGAGGATTAGCACTGATAATGTCTTCTGTAGACAGCTGATGAGCACTGGGTCATTACCTCTGCTTGATCCCAACTGGACAATTTTTTAGGTGTAGCACCAGGAGTCTGATCAGCTGTCTGATCCCAACGCCGTTTGCGTTTTGAAGGTGGCTGAGAAGCGGCTCCATTGACGACTTTAAGCTCTCCAGCTTTAGCTTTTTCAGCTAGTTGTTGCCTAATTTCCCTCTGTTTAAGAGCACAAAAACAAAATCATAAGAACTCTTCAAATTATACCCTTAAAAGAGTTTTTTCAATATCTTTTTATGCTTTGAGGTTTTGCTCAAATAACCTGCAATTAGCTACTGCTTTCATTTCAAGGCCACTCTTTTTTCAAATTCTTTACAGAGACAGAGCAGTTGTGTTTGAGAGGCTGTTTTAAAATTAATTTTTCAATAAAAGCCATTCTTACAGCAAATGTACAAAGAATTTTTAAAGCTATCAGTTTCTGTCACCGATAGGTATATGCCTTAAGACCATTACCCACCTGTTTCAAATAAGTACCACTTCAGTAAACTAAAGATGGATGACTTAGAAAATATGTTCACAGGAGCTACATCCCATGACATTAAAAAAAAAATCCCTGAAATTCTTATTTTAAATCCTGAGATGATACTGCTAAAACAGCACACTAACAGAGACTGTTTTGCACTTATCAGTTGATCCATAAGCAGTAAGACTGCCAAAATTATGTATTAATTCCTCACTTAAGACAAACCAATGTTAGACGTCACAGGAACTACAAGGTCTTGCTCCAATTAGCAAGATGGTACTCTAGGTATTACACAAGTAATGTGCTTAAATTATCAACATCTTTTTAACTATTAAAATAATTTTTAAAGCATATTTTTTGTTTTTCTCCTTTTTTAAAATATTCAAAACCAAATGCCAATCTTATACCGATCTTAGTACTGTAACATCTATCTCTTGTAGGTACTTCACCAAAAGACTTTTAAACCTCCCTGGCTTTCCTATGTATAGAGCTCAGAAAAACAACCATCTCTCACACTGAGTAATTCTCAGTTACTGTTAGATTTTGTCTCTCTTCCTCTAAAAGAAAAGAAACAAGAAAAAGTCAAAGTATTATAAAAAATAAAATCCAGATTAAAATGTATTGAGACTATTTTTCCCTGCATTGTTTAAGTATTACATAGAACAGATGTTTTTTAGAACCTTCATCTTTAAATTCTACTGACTTTCTGCATATGAAGAACATGATTTTCTAAGGAAAGGGGCTTTTAAGTTAAGAGAATTTACGTTCCCACTTTTCTAAGATGCTTTCAAAGGCTGTAACATGAAACTCAGCCCAAGTGGAAAACCCTCCCCTCCACACACCTCTTCTTTTGTTAAATGCTGCTCACGCATAACATCCATGTACGTTCTGGCATTCATTTTAGGGTCTGGAGTCTTCCCTCCTGCAGAAGAGAACAGCAACAGGAATGGAGCACAATGAGTACAGGATAAGCAGAAACTATGGACTTCTACTGTCCTGCTCTAGTATTATATTATTCCATGATCATTAAATTTTACTTTTTGATTGAAATTTTTTTAAATTACATGTATCTTACGTTTATTCAGTTTGCTGATCAATTTAACCTGTTTGAACACAAACATAACTACTGCAGTTTCAAACAAATATTTTAAAGCCGATAAAAATGATAAAATGACAACACAGTTAAGAGTCTTCAGAAGTGATGGGTTCCTGGGTTGCTAATCCGGAATACGTACACTTTCGTGCCTTTGTCTCCATCAGCAGTTCTGACTTCAAGCAGCAGAATAGAAGCCTAGAAAATTATCTCTTTACCATTAGTAACACTTTGGAAAGATATTTATAATCAAAACATTACCTTGTGTAAGCTGTTAAATCCTACTTGTTATCTGACTATAAATAACTATTGCATACCTAAGTAATGTTTAAATTGTTTTATCATAAAGACCCATTTATAAGTTTGACAAATCTGGACATGTCTCACAGACCTTCTACTGTCATATCGTAAAGGGCTTCATTAAAAATAAAAATAAAACAAAATAAAAAACCCCAAAATACTGTTTGATGACACTTTCCCCCTCTTCTCTTCTCAAGGGACACTTGTGATTGGGAGCTGAATGCAATACAGTACATACACCACCACAACAATACTCACAAGTAATGGGTTTTGTACACCATATGTTGTTTTATGCTCTGTATCTTGCATTAACTGAATTTTTAAATACGTTAAAAGAAGCCCAACTTTATAGAAATGAGACTTGTCATGAAAAACACTTTTCTTTAAGAAAAGTGTGCAGATTTGCTATACAAGTGGTATAGCTATTATACTTTAGGGAAAAAAATAAACTTCTTAAACATTTCTATACTGATGATCACTGCCCAATTGGCTGTGTCTTTCTGACACTAGCTTTGATAGGACCTTCCTTTGGAATACTTTTTCACCATAATCTACACAGGATGTGTTGAACTGCACCCTTAAGAATGCAGACAGGACTGGCATATAGCAGTACTGCTGTAGGAAAGAAATTAAGGACAGTTAGTATGGGCCTGTGAATTCTGACAATACATGTTTATATCAATTACAATTAAGCAAGTAAAATAATTAATATCCCTATTAATTCATGCAGGCTGAAATTCTCATTTGTAAAACCTGCAAAATAGCTACTAATTTTAAGCCAACAGGCACCTTATTGCCACACGTGAAACTCACTCACCTGAAGAAAATTTCAGACCCACTAACACCCCTTCTCCTGACTTGCATTCTAAAATTATCAGAACAGACTTGAACTATTAATAGTATCAAAGTCTTATATATGCTTTTGCTTCTTTTAGCTATACCACCTAAAATTTACATAGGATGGTAAGAATTAGGTGCTCTACTAGCATTTCAAAAGCAGTAACCCTGTAAATCTATAACTTGGAATGAAAGCTACCAAGGTACTGAATGAATCTGAGCACTCAATACACAAGTTGTTCAAAGTACAACGCACAACCCAAAACGAAATGAAAAGAGAAACCTTTAACCCTTTGTGTTTCTATGGCAATGGCTCATTGACAAGTTTCTTGTCCTTCTACCTGGAAAGAAAACTCGTATTATAAAGATGAAGAATATGGCATCTTAATTTTCAACCAAATCTCTATGAAAAGGGGATGTTTAAAACAAAACTAAGTTTATAAGCATGCCAACAGAAATCAAAGGGCTAAAGACAATTAAAGACAATAATTTCATACAGGATATAGAAAAGCCAAAATAAATTACCATCTGCAAAAGGATCAAGACGCTCAGGGGAAATTATCATCATCCGCCTGTGCTTTTTGTACTCATCTTCCCGATCTGCAATCTTTTGAGGACGGTGTTCTGCAAAAGGATCATACTAAAAACCAAGAAAGCCTGTTAGTCACAGATTTATGAAGACTAATATGAAAAGTGTCTGGTACTGTATTCATTTTCAGTATTATTAAAAACAATTAAATTATTTTTTGCCTCAACTATGCAGGAAATGTAAAAACACTATACTAATGTAAATTTTATTTCTGTAACTAGAATTTCAGTTTTTTAAACACAGAACTTCTTATGAAATAATTTCTGATAAAAATTTGGTATTTTAAGAGTTTATTCACTTGTTACCAAAGCATTTCATGCTGTCAACCTTTCTGCTTCTTTTTGCAGGGTGACTTAATGCTACTTCTTGTGCTTTTAAATGTTACAGAAAAATACTCCAGGAATGCAAAACTTAGGTGATTACATTTTCCTTAAAAATGAGAAGTATAAAGGATATTAAGTTTCCTGGTTATTTTAATTTAATTAACCATCAGATTTCAATTTTTAAAATTTTGATAGTTTAGTTCCTATATTTGTGTTGGCTTTATATGCACAAGTGCCAATCTTTATCACCCTGTGGAATTCCAAACTAAAGCAGTAGCAAGCTTGCAGCTACATATAAAAACCACAGCTCTTTAGATACATCTTGTATTTCCAGAAAACAAAAGCTGTTATTAACACTTCTTTTCCTCAATACCTACAAGAGTATTTTACTGTGCCTTCAATTAAGACGTACCTGTTCAGTAGATTGTGGTATGTCATTAAGCAATGCCACTGGAGCATGGTATCCTGGCTTCTTCTGGCCAAGCAGACTTGTGGAAGGGTAGTCATCATCATCCTGTCAGTAAAAACAGGGTTAATTTGTCATGCTGGTATTATACTAAGATAAACTAACACCAAATAAACATGCTGTGGCCATAGAAAAGATGAAAATGAACAAGTAGAATACCTAATTCAAAATTTTAGCAAGCTTTCTCATATAGCTTTTCTTATTATTCCCAAACTAGTGAAGCAGATAAACCTGCTCATATCACTAAGAATGCTCAAGTAATCTTCAATTTGCTACATTTAACCAAGTATGCTAGCTACACTAATTAAGATAGAAAGTCTGTATTTCATACTGGCACTACCATTAGAACCAACTAGTTACCATTAGAACCTAACTAGTTCCCTAATTGGTGTGTGAGAACTGGAGCAGAGATATTTAAGCTATTTTTCATACAAGTTAGCTATATATATATGGAAAAAGACTTAATAACTGTAGGAAAAGGCTTCAGAAACATCAAAAAATTCAGATAGATTCATGTTCGTTTAGCTATACTTACTCAATCACAATGGCAATAACAAGCACTTGCTTTTGCTATTTCTTCATATCAGTAGTCAGTTTCTATTCAATTATTTACAGCAACCCAAAAGAAAAACTGCTTATAAAACTATGAAACATTTTCAGTGAGCCCCAGAGTCATGGAAATTTTTAATAAGGCATTCTTAGAAGTCTGCAGATGACACATGTGCATCACTAAAAAAACACCTCATGTATCAACTAGTACTAAACTAAACATCTTCCTCATTCTTAGAAATAAAATTCTCTCAGTGTATGATGGAGTTGCCTCTGTACTTTTGATAAGGCCTATAGATCTGATGGTTCCTGCAACTGAAAATATGGTCCAATGTTTAACATTAGAAATTAACATAAGGTAATCCTACAAGCAGGATACATAAGGAAAACACACCACAGTGAAAAAGCCAATTCTTAAGAACAGCTCTGAAATTTGAACCAGAAATGTTAAAACAGTCACTACAGTTTGCTGGCTGAAGTTTTATTACATTTTTTACTGTCGTTTGTAATCCTGGCAGCAGTAACAGAACAAAGTTAATTATTCCAGCCAAGGCTAACATTAAGTACCAGGCCACAACTTTTTGCCTTCTCCTTGGGCCTACGGGGCTCTCAAAGCAAAATCCATTAAGTACAAGCCAGATTTAGAACTGCAGCCCTGATAAACAGGACTTGGGGGAGCTGATGGAGGGGATGCTGGACGTGACCCAGCAATGGGCACTCCCAGCCCAGAAAGCCAAATGTGTCCCGGGCTGCATCCAAAGCCCCGTGGGCAGCAGGGCAAGGCAGGGGATTCTGCCCCTCTGCTCCACTCTGAGATCCCACCTGGACACTGCATCCAGCTCTGGGGCCAGCACAGGAGGGACAGGGACCCGGTGAAATGACTCCAGAGGAGGTCACCAAGGGATTGGAGAAATGGAGCACCTCTCTTCTGAGGAAAGGCTGAGAGAATTGCGTTTGTTCAGTCTGGAGAAGAGAAGGCTTTGGGGCGACCTAACTGCAGCCTTCCAGCACCTGAAGGGAGGCTAGAAAAGAGCTGGAAAGGGACTTTTTTATGTGAGGATGTAGTGACAGAACAAGGGGACATGGCATCTAACTGAAGGAGAGTAGATTTAGATTGGATATTAGGAAAATAATTGTTTTCTTTGAGGGTGGTGAGGCCCTGGCACAGGTTGCTCAGAGAAGCTGTGGATGCCCCATCCCTGGAAGTGTTCAGGGCCAGGGTGGAAGTTGCCTTAAGCGACCTGGTCAAGTGAAAAGTGTCCCTGCCCATGGCAAGATGGTTAGAACAGAATTATCTTTATGGCCCCTTCCAACCCAAATTATTTCATGATTATGTGCTTCCCAGATAAGACATACTTGGTCCACTATGGCTTTAATGAAAATTGGTTCTATTTCAAGCAACTGCTACTAAAAATTACTCAAAATTAATTCTGAAATAGTTACATTGCAGGCCCTAAACAAACAAATAAATGAAATCACTTACATCTTCCAATTCAGTAGCTGCAATAGAAGTGACATATCCAGCAAATCTGCTGTCACTGCCACCATAAATTTCTTGATCATAATATCCTGTGGAATCAAGGCCTACTCCTTGTGCTTCATCAAGAGCAGGCTTTTTTCCTTGAATTTCTCGAATTTGTGCTTCGATGTCTAGGGTAAAGACACACACACAGAAGTCTTGTTACACATACATACAAAATGTAGTAGTCATGTATAGCAAACAGCTTTTTGCCCAACCTGAAAGACTATCATTAAGAAATCAACATATATGATGCACAATACTACAAAATCGTAATTCATAAGCTGGTATACATAAAAAGCTTTTCCTCATATTTTACTATGATCCAGCACAGAGTACTTTAATTATATGGCTTAAAGCAAACAATTTAATTCACTGCTACCCTATCTCATCTTCTGACAGAGGTAGCAGAGCAGCTAATTTACACCACAGCAGTATTTCTCAACACTACACTAACAAGACCCTTTCACAACAAATGTCATCCTCTCATTAAAAAAAGCCTTTCACAATGTTATCACCAATTTTGCTCATTTGAATAACTCTGTTCAAAAGAATTGCACAGGTTTTCAAAACTGAGATTTAATAAAATAACACTGTATTTGTTTCCTAACATATTGCAAAGCTATGCTAGCTTTGAATAAGTAAATAAAATCCCAACTCTAATATGCTACTGGGTAACAAGTTAATAGAAAACCCCAAAAACTTAGGGTCTCTCTTTTCCATTTGGCAGCTCAAATGTTATTTACTCATCATTATTCCTGCCCAAACCACCATCTTTGAAGACTACTATTATTCTGGATAACAAAACTCTCTTCAAATGGGACAAATGGGAGCTTTGTCATTGTTGTACTGTATCAGTATCTGAGTCTAATCGACTCTTGGGTCATCTTTGACCCTAGAAATTTGGTACTTTCAGAAAGAACATTAACTTCTTAATCCAAAAAACAAGGAACTAAATTAAACCATGACTTCCTCCCATCTGTTGTAATGCAAGATGAAAATAAACTGCAGTAATCCAACTACCTTCAACAAATGTAACTGTAGGTACACTGATGCACAGCTGCATAAAAAATATTATTCTTTTCATTAAATTTTGAGTAAATACATATGGAAAGACAATTATCCATACAATGTAAATTTCACGAGATCAAACAATTATTTTAATGGCCAAGAAAACCCCCAAGAGTTGCATTTTATGGCTACAGGAATATGAAGGATCATGGTTGCGAGGAAGAATTGGAGTACATTGGAATTGGACTACAAAAGACCCTTTCAACATCAATAATTCTGGGATTCACCCGCTCCCACCTGAAGTGCTATTGCCTGCTACCTTAACTAAAAGGAAATTTGTCAATTTACAAAAAAGCTACGGAAAATCTTGTTCACACATAATCTTGAATCCTGAGTATTCAATAATTGTTTACTACTGTTGCTCACTTCTCTTTTCAGGATGAATAAATTTGACATGTTTTTACCATCAAGTCACCTTGCAAAAGACACTGCACAATGTTATGCAACACCTGTTAGCAAATCTGAAAAAAAAAAAGAATACTTTTTTTTAAAGCTAAGATTATTACTAATGCAAATTATTGGATCAGAATTGCTTAGTTTAAAAGTTTAAAATGTCAACACTGCAAAGTTCAAGTCTTAACGTCACAGCTGGGTCCTTGTCTTATCACAGACTGCCAATAACAAAAAAAAAAAAAAAAAAAAAAAAAAAAAAAAAACAAAAAAAAAAAAAACCAACAAAAAAAAAAAACAACACCCCAACAAACAACCACAAAGCCACTGTAAGCCAAATTATGCCTCCTGTACAAAGGCATGTTCTCTAGAGAGGGAACTCAACAGAGTTTTACCTGACAAGTCTTTGCCATATAGCTAGGAGTGAGAACAGCAGAACTAAGTGTTCACTTAGTCAGAAAGAAGCACCATAACCCTGGCAGCAAATCAGCAATTCCTGAACTGGTCTAGTGAGGAAACCCAGCAGAAATGTGATTCTAAACTCATTAAGAGTCCCACACACAGAAGATATACCCTAAAGGCTTATAAGGAGAATCTTGCTCCAGCCACTTCATGGCTTCCATTGAACTTCTTCAGCTTTCTAGAGCAGAATAACCTCACTCACCTCTGTGTTACAGACTGGTGATGCCTTAAGCTCATGAGAAGCTGAAACCTCACAAAAGCCTTATCCTACTGGCCATGAGCACCCTCTGAATCTGGCCTTTGGGTACATCCTGCTCCCTGTAAAATCCTGCAGAGCCCAGGGGATTCCTGTGAGTCCAGAACCTGGAATACATTGTTCTCTAATGTGCTAGTTCCTGGAGAAGCAGCAGAAAGAAGCTACTTCCAAATTAGGGATCTTCCTCTTGCCTTCAGAGGCACTTATAGTGTCCTCTTAAGGTATTCCATTTCTGTGGAATCATCCTGTGGCATGGCTATAGAGTCAATGAAACTCAATTTCCTTCTCCACATTATTTTTTAGTTATTTCTGTTTCTCCTAGAGAGCAGATGAAGCTCCTGATTCCTTCTGCAGCCTGGTACATTGCAGTACTGGGGTGGAAGGGAATACCTGGAGCTTCCATCTCTACCAAGGACAACACCACCAGCATGGAGTGGGTGATGTGAGGGTACAACCGTTCCCCTTATTTCCAAAGAGCAGTCAGTGGAACAGCAAACACCCTGCCTCTTCAGTGGCACACTAAGGCCTGACTGAACATCCACAGCTGTAACCAACTTCAACATGAAAAAAGCCTATGGATCTTGCCTACAGGATCATCATGCCTTACCATCACCTGTTCACTGAATCAACCTGACCATACAGCTCCAACACAACAGCCAACAAGTCCCCTGCACTGCAGGACGGGCCACAGAGATTTGCTCCTGCTTGGCCTCCCACCTCCACTATCACCAACAGAGTAAAACAGTGGGGGGATTTCTGCAGTAGAAGTATCAATACAAAAATATTTTCCTATTGATAGCTCTTACCAACACTTAACAATGCCTTGTCCTCCAACATTATTTTTAAAACAGCTATATTTCATGAAGAGGGTAGAGGTGTCATTCATTACTGGCCTGCTCCTTTAAATTACAGGGATTACATCTGTTAGCAGGGCAAGGAACATTCTCATTTTCCTACAACAAACCTACTGGCTTATCTATACCAAAAAAAACCAAAGTTTATATAAGCTCAACAAACCTTACTGATAGCCACCCTAATTTTTTATTAATACCACACAGCCTCCAGGTACCAGTTTAAATGAAGCACTCTAGAGAGAACACCCCACAAAAGGCCTTGAACCAGGCGCCTGTAGCCAAAGGTAGCCTGTGTTTGAAAAGCATCACATATTTAGGTGGAAAATGCTATTCTGACATTCAAGATGTGCCAGTTAGCTTCCTTGAGCTAATTGGCACTTCCTTGAAAAAGCTCACACCATATTTAACAAAGATCTTCAATAAAAAGCAAATTAAGAAAGAGTAATCACAAAGCTTAAAGACACGTTGTGCAAAGCAAACTACTTGTTTAATGGCTTAGTCAAGAAGGACATAACGGAAACTTCACTCACAGAGAAGCAGTAAAGGGAGTGGGATATAGGGGGAAAAAAGAGGAGGGGGATAATATTCTACTGATTGTTCCTTTTCTGTATTTTACTCTGTTATTTATATATTTTGGTATTTTAGCAGAAGCAACTTCAACAAGCAGTTGATTTGAAACCATAAATGCTGAATATTATTAAAGTCAACACTTTATTTGAAGTCACTGAACACCTAGCTCACAGAGAGGCTTTCTCTAAGCATGTGCTCTGCTACCACACATGTAGTTCTACTCTAAGCATTAAAAAAAAAAGAAAGAAGACCCTGTGCTGGAGAGGTATTTTACAGAGTAAATAGGTTCTATGTTTTCATGTCTTATCATATTTTTGCACACTTAGCTTGCCCTTGCATGGCTTTATTTTTAGTTACTTTAGCACTCCTACACATGTTAGATGTATTATGTGTGAAGATCTCCGTTCTTTTCTCAGCAAGGAAAAAAAAAGAAAATAAAAACGACCTTCAACAGCATTGAAAGCTCATGCATTTATTGAGGCTTTATAAGCTGCCACTTGAAACTTCACTTTTCAGCCTCAAACACAGAGTCCTCCTTTAACTATGTAGCTGACATGAACTCCAACTGTTTTGATGCTTCTTTCAAGCTCTATCTTGAACACATCAATCAAGAAGTATTTAACAAACAGCACAAATATATTAAAGATGTTTTAAGATGATTTAGTAACAAACAACTCAATTTGAAAGATCAGCGAGGAACTGAAAAAAGATAGGCTAGAACTTGGAAGCAAAATAATCAAGCTGCTCAGCTAATGCCTCCATGCTGGGAAAGACCCTTACGTGATCATACCCTATTATATCTATTTTTTATTTAACTAACCTCCCCCTTAAAACCTGTTCTGATACAACAGTAATCAAAACACATGCAACTGGAAGCCTGTCAATGTTTTCACTGAAGTCAATGCATCACCATTTGCTCCAAGAAATAAGCAATTTCAGCTTGGAAACAACCAAACCTCAAGAATTCTACTATTTTATGACAATAATCTCTTTAGGTAGTAGGAGAGGCAGAGCACTGTGATGGGTAATACACACTTGGCTACTATCTCACACAACCCTTATGCATGTCACATTATAGAAACAAAGGACAAGACAATTTCTGTAATTATAAAAAATACTCTAGAATTCTAAAAAAAAAAATCAAACTAAACTTTTAAAAAGTAAAGACAACAGTTTAAGCTTTTCTTCATCCCTAAACTCAGATTAGGTCTGTAGTATTAAACAGTACATTAACCCCACTTCCACGGGAGATGATGGCTTTCCATTTGAAAAGCTTTTTTCAGTAAAAAACTGAAAAAAGAATTAAAAAAAAAATACTAAAAGACAATGAATGCCTAGGCGCCCTGCCTACCTCAGAGTGTACAATCACCATCCAGAGGCAGTTTGCGATTAGTGAATTATGCCTATAAATTAAAACAAAATACAGCAGAACACCTATCGTACACAGAAACACAGGAGAAAAAGCCCGAAGCAAAAACACAGAAGCAGTGTAATTCTACCAATTATTCTCGGGTGCAAGCCGCAGCCAAGGCCCACAAAGAGAGCTCCGACTCCCACCGAGAAGAGCTGAAGCAGCAGCGCACACGGCACCTTCGAGAAGAGCGCACCGCCCGGGAAAGCCCTCAGCCGCCTAACCGCTCAGGAGCCGCTTTCCCACGTCAACTCCCGCCGGCAGGAAGTCTGTGGAAAATGGCAGCCCCAGCGCTGCAGACCTCACGATCCTTCCCCTCCTTCGGGGCACTCTTCTCAGCAACACCGCGCCGGCTCAGTATCGGCTCGGGCCGCGCCGGCTTCCAGCGGGCAACACCCGTTCTCCGGCCGCCTCCAGGCCTGTTAACCGCGGCCAAGGGGCTCGGCAGGGAATGAACGCGCGCTGCTGGCATTTCTGATGCGAAACTCGCACCAGCACCGCGGGGTTTTCACAGCGCCCCGGCCGAGGCCCGATGGGCGGAAGGAGGCCGGCGGCGGGGAGTTCAGCGACCGAGCTCCCCCGCACAGGCCCGGCCGCCGCTCCGTCCCACGCCAGCACAGCGAGAGCTCCCCCTCATGCCCGCCCCCCGCCCGGCCCGGTGCTGACGAGCGCAGCCGCCATTACACACATGCCCTGCCCGCCCGGCTCCCGCCCGACGCGCCGCGCCTGGCGCTGCCCGGAGCCGGGGAGAAACACAAGCAGCGGGCGATGTCCAAGCGCGGCGCGGGCGGGCGCGGACACGGGGCCTTCCAGGCTATTTTTACCTTCGTGGGTCTTGGCGATCTTCGCCATTTTGTGCAGCGCCAACGACGCCGAGGCGGAACTGGCGCGGCCCCGCCGCTTCCGCCACACGGGGCCGCCAGAACCAGCAGCGCGCAGGCGCGGCCGCCGTCCCGCGGGCCGGGGGCCAGGCCACGCCCAGCGCCTGATGGACGGCGCGCTCAGCCAATGGCCGTGCGGAGAGAGGCGGGGGCGCGCGCTGAGCCCGGCCCGGCCTGAGGGAGCTTCCGGTGAGGGCGGGGGGAATGGGAGCGCCCGGGGCGGGAGTGGCGCCTGAAATCCTCCTTCCCGCGGCCGCTGAGGGCTGCCCCGCTGGAGTGTGGGTGCTCAGCTCTGTTTGCCAAGCTGCTTGACGTGTGTTTCATCCGGTCGGGGTAACTGGCTCAGTACCAGCAGGCGGATGGCTAGATATCAGAATAAAGCAGATATATATTTATTACTACAAGATGGGGGTTAACCGGATTCCAGCCCTTCAGGCCGGTCAAGTCTGTTCAGTATTTTAGTAAGGGCTCGAAAGAGGGATGGGTAGTTGTGTTTACGAAATTGGCAGATGACACCAAACTGGCAGGTGGAAGAAGGAATTGAGAATTATCTTACATTGATTCATACATGGAATAATCTAAGACCACGGAGGTAAGCTTCAACAACAAAAAGCAGAAGTTACTACAAATTGGAATTTGAAGTCACTATATGAATTTAAAGTGGGGAAAATGGTCAGAAACTGATGACATGGGAAATCAGAGCCATACGATTTTCCGTAGCAATATGCTGCTGCGGTGGAATTAAGTCTTACTCCAGGCCATTAAAAATTGTGCCACATACAAAACCTGAAAAGCAATTTACTTAGCTCAGTCCAAGGCACTGACGGCGTTCAACAGAGACTTGGATATACTCAAACTCAATGTAGTCCAGAAGAGATGAGGAACAATCAGATGTTTATGAACATGACCTAAGTGAGGATGTAAACAAATTGTTCAGCTGTTCTGCAGTGACTGACCTCACACCACTTCCACATTTCATTTGGGAATTACTAACTTTTTTCCCCAGGTGATATACATACATTTCAGCATCAATATCTACTGTATACCTAATAATTAAATAGGATTGATTCTGTCCACATGCAAAGCCCCGGGAACGCTCCCTTACGGTCAAGTGTTGTGAACAAGCTAGTTTTTTATTATCTCAACTTCTAGTAGTAGTAAAATACCAAGGCTGGCTATGCAACCTAGGTACAAAGTCCACGATTGCTTAATGATACAGCATATCAATGATATTTCCTAACACAGTGTAATATGTAAACTTCTATCGTTTATTTATTATCATGTGGTTTTATTGTACACCTCCTAAGTCCCTAATCTCCTCAGAAGCCTTTGCAACAAATGAAGTCAACTTGAGAACTTTCCATCAGGTAAAATGCATAAACTGTTTCTGAAAAGGGTGATACATGTATGATGGCAAAACCCATATTGACTCTTCACTAATCATTCCCCTTATGTAAGCTGGTGGTTCACATTATGGCTTTTTGAGGGTTATCATAAAGAAAATAATGTGAAGCTCATGTTTTTGGGTTAATATGTGTATTTGATTGACCAACTGATCTAAAGATCTGTCAGTCTTTGCTTTGTGTTGATTGGTTTGCAGGAGTTTGATGAACAGTTCTGCTTTTAATAATTTACTAACTACATGTACTCAAATGTTAAGAGTGACTGTCACTTGAAGGTGCACAAAGTCTTCTGTTCTTTATTCTCAGTGTTATTAAACTCACATTCTGCATTTCTAGAAAGATGCACTTGCACATACTCATAGGCTACAAAAGGAGATATTTACCAAGCTGCCCAGAGACATGTGACAGTGAGGTTGAGGCAAACTAATTCCCTACTGCAAGAATTTAATGCATGTAACTATTTTAAGTAAATGTCACATGCTCAGATTCGCTATGAAGATCAATTTGCAGTAACATTCTCTCCTTACTTCAGCTTGACTTCTAGTTTATGTTAAGCAGAACAGTTACAATATTTCATTTCTTCTGTTATTAAGCAGACCTGAGCTAGGGATGAAGTCTCAAGGAACACTTTAAAGTCATCATTCTGGAATGTGCCATTTCACACATAAAAGAGACTTATGTGTTGTGAGTGCTAACAGAAATTGTGCTGTGATGAAACAATGAGAAAACTGCCTTTTGCTCGTGTCTCTTCCCTTCTTTTTCACCAAATTCTGTATGCTGCCCGAGGTTCTTTTTGGCTGCCTGTCAAATCCCTGAATATGTACTTTTGCCTCCTGAACATTAACTCCATCACACAGGTTCCACAGGATACAGACAGGGCTGTTTCTTAGTGGTTTACCAGCCCTACTGAGTTCCCATCCCTTTCTCACACATACAAGTGAACACAGAGTTCACAGAGATTCCTGTATGGATTTGAAACAGATTGGATTTAAGAGCCCTCAAGCTTTGCAGATCAGGAATCACACCTAAGTAACAGACCTTCAAGGTCCCACTTTATGTAAGATTCAGGTCCAATTTCACAGGCAGCTTAAGCTGTCACCAGCTGGCACTGCTGCTGAAAGAAATATCCAGACTCTTTGCCTGTCCTTGATTGACCCCATCTATTGTGCCAGCAGAACTTTCTGGCACTGGTTCACTCAAAGAAGGCAGGCTTTTGACTACATCCTTGTGCTGCTTCTTCCAAAAGTAACTTTTTATTTGTATTAATTTCCCCCCCACACCCATGCTGTAATGAGCTGTACATTAGCAAAATGCTACAAGCCTGGGCTAAACTCCTAGTCCTTCATTCTGCCCAGGTCTGTGCGAAACTTCATGCGCCAGGGACAGTTCACTGACATTCACGTGTCTATTAAAGGGCAGAAGTTCTTAAAACAGAGAGAGGACATATTTAACTGAAGCAGCTATGTTTCAACTCCGTAGAAACTTCTCAAACAATATGAGCAAGAAAAAAATACCACAAATTAAAATCTCTTCCAGTCCCATTTGTGTTTCTGATGTCAAGAGGAAATAATGTACACAGTGACAAGTTTTTGTCACTGGAAAGCCAGTGAGTTAAAAAATACACATAGGAAGATAAGATTTTTGGAGGATTTCAAATGAGGGCTGCTTTGTGTTCTGCAGGATGTGCATAACATGAACACAAACCATTTGTGTCACTGCTGGTAAGGGTGGGCTCAGGAACATAAATCAAAGAAGGGATGGGACTGTCATCTGTGCTGTCACAGTCCTGTGGGCTCCCCTGAGGGAGTCTGAGGGTGTTTTTGTAGATTTTCTGCCAAGAGGAACCAGGCTTCAGGCCCTGTGTCCCAGCTAGCGCAGTCCCCAGGGCTGGCAGGCCAGGGTGGTTGGGTAAGGATTGCTCCCCACGCAGCAATCCTCCTCTAGCCTGCCCGAGCTGAGCCCAGGGGCTGCACGGTTTGGTGCAGATCATGTTCTTCCTGAGCAGTTTAATAAATGCAGACAGTACAATTTTGGAAGTGGAACAGAGTAAGAACAGAGCAGCTGGATTTCAAAACTGGCTGTGAGCAAATATGCACTGACATTTAAACCTTTTTTGGATTTTTTGGTCCACCAAAACCTTATGAAGATCGAACAAGTCTAATCCTTTACACAACATGTTTACAGCCAAATACTTCAATTATTACTAAGACCAAGTTCACTGGTGCTGTATGAAATATAAGAAAATTTATGTGATTTTATATCCTGATGAATCATCTATCAGTTTTCATTTTGTTCATTTTATCATTTATCAGTTTGTAGATCAGTTTTCCCAACCTACATGTATAATTGTGAGACATTTTGAGATCTTTCAAAGGCAAGTATTTTTCAAAACTCATTTCTAAACAGGAACACGATGACTATATTTTTGCTTTCCTCAGCATGTCTCTGGCTGCCTAAGGACCATACTAAACCAGCTGCTCTTTTCACTCATCTGTAGGAATAGAGCTTTTTTTACATGGAGATATGCTCTCCTCCTTGTCAAAGATTGACTCTTTGCCCACTGAAAGGTGTCCTTAAAATTATTGTTTTTAATAGTATAAACCTCATAATCAGAATTTAAACCTAACCTTCTTATGATGGTAGTATTATAAAAAAATAACATTTAGAAAAACCACAACCTGTGTGGTCCTACAGTACATCTCTTTCTAGTGTATCAGAAATCTTGCATCCCTCTGGTGTTAAGGATTAATTTGGGCCACTCTTCCTGTCAAAGTTGGTAAATGCAGCACTCTCTTCCAGCAACAGGTATGAAGCAAGGTTTAAGAACTTTAATCCTGAGCCTATCAAGAGAAAACAAAAAGGCAAAAACTCCTCAAAGTGCCTTAAACATCCATCACCTTGAACTTCTCGATGCCTGACTCTTCAATTATTCTAAACACTGAAAGACATCAGTCTTTGTAAGAGGCAATTCCTGATCCACTGAGCAAGCTAGAACGACAGACACAGAATCCAGCAAATAACAACACTCGTGGAAGTTGCAAAACACAGATGAGGTTAGTAATAAGGGTTCCGGGAGGGGAGGACAGCACAGGACTGGGGCTTTGTTTGTATTTCTGGCTTTGCAGTTTGTTTTTCACCGGCACTGGAGAACATGGGTTTTTGCTGATTTCTGTTTTTCATCAAGTTAATAGAGAGATGCTGCAGGACAGCTTATCTGAAAAACACCATACCCTGAGGTGGTAAAGTAAAGGCTGCTCCACTGAGTGTCTGTCCTCCAAATTGGTGGTGTGCTTATTTAGTGATGAGTGGTTTTGCTAATGGCAAGGACGCTGGGATAATTAAAAGGATCCATTTTCTGAAGAGAATGTGTTGTAGGTTTATGTAATTGAACTGTTATTTTTGTCCAGAAATCTTCTCACTTCTTAATGCGTTCAGCATTCAACAGCTTTAACTAAAATTGCTTCATTGACATTGTAAATGGGTGGGAATGGGTTCCTCCCGTAGTTGAAGGAACATTGCTGGCAGTGTATCCAGGCTGGTTTTCTAGCGCATACAGCCCAGACACAACTCAAGTTCAGGACGTGAAAATACCAATCTTAGTTTAAGATTCCCAGTCAAGACTATACCTGGTACTAAATTTAAAAAAGCCAACCCAACCTGCTTTATGGAAATAGATTTTGCAGTCTTACCTTTTAACAATTTCTGCATAACATATATTACACAAAATACGAAAGGTGCGATGAGTTAAACAGTAGGTGTCCAATCGCAGAGTAATTGTAAAACGCTTTCCTTGAGAGAGCCTATATTTGAAAGGTGCATTACGAGAAAGCGTTAATTAATGATTTCTTTGTCTCAAGTTGTGGTCAAGGGGTGCTCGGTGATTACGAACAGCTCTGTGGCCGTACTGTTAAGCTGCTGCTGACTGTAACCCTGAGCACGCACCGAGCAGAGGCGGGACGAGCACCAGCGACTCCTCCCGCGGACGCGCCGGTCAGGCGCTCTGCGGGGGACGGACACGGGGACGGACACGGGGACGGACACGGGGACAGACACGGGGACAGACAGGCGGACGGACACGGGGACAGACACGCGGACGGAGCCGCTCCCGCCGCGCTCCAGCCCAATTATGGCCGCGCGCGGGGCTCGCGCGCCGCCGGGCCAATCAGGCGGAGCGCCGCGGCCGCGCGCGCTGTCCCGTGACCGCGCGCCCCCGCAGCCGGGGCGGGCCAGCTCCGCGCCGCGACAGCGGCGACAGCGGCGACAGCGGCGCGGCCGGGATGGCGCGGAGCGGCGCGGCTCTCGGCAGGGCGCTGGCCGGAGGGGCCGCCGCCAGGTACGCGGGGCGAGGCGCGGATACCGCGGGCGTGACGGAGAGGGGCCGGTTTCCCGGTTAGAAACTCACCTCCTCTTTGCCCGAGACAGTGGCAGAGTTGTGAGCGATCCGTCAAAGGATTTAAAAAACGGAGGAAGCGCCCGGATGTTTTCCGCTTCAGATAATGCAACAAGTTCCTTCTCACCTGAGCATGTGTAGGGCTGGCTGCAACAGCTTGAGAAAAACAATATGCTTTGGTGAAGAGTTAACCTTTCAACTGAAAGAAAAAAGAACAAGCAGATGAGAGAGTGCGATTTGAAAATCTTAGTATAAAATGTTCACCTGTTACCTCTGTTTTGGCAGTGCTGCTGTGTTTCTTGATCAAACTCTGTCATCCTCATAAAAACTGTCAAAAAGTGAAACAGATTGGTTCATGATGTCAAATTTCATGCAGTCATTTGACAAAACTGTCAACTGTGCGGTGGTAAAATGTAACATAAGACCACATTTTTACTGTATATTCTTTGTGGTATAATCTTAGCGTTGTGTTTGCAATATTAAATTTATTCAGTCCTGGTCAACAAAATTGTTATTTTAAAGAGTAATTTATTAGAGTCTCCAGGGCAAAATCAATTGCTGGAAGGGTGTTTGGTATAAGGAAGCCCATTAAGTAACTGCTTGCAAACTCAGTTTGAAAATGTCTCTAGTGGAAGCTGCAAGGATCTTGGCAGCTGGTTTTAAGCAAGCATAAGCTCGATCAAACCCAGCGCTGTGCTACCTGGAGCCTTGGAGCTGGGGATGCTTCACTCCTGCAGTTGTCCCCGGAATGCATGCTGTGCCTGCTGCCAGCTCAGCAGAACCTCACTGTGCTCAGTAGCAGGCTTCAAGGGCTCAGGTGGTAAATTAGTCTCATGTGCTTATTCACACTGAGATGCTAATGAGGACATTTGCTGGTACACTCATTTTTTTTGGGATACAAACAGCTGTTGCCAAAGAATTTGAATGGGATACACTTGTGTCTCACAGACCATAAAGTCAGATATCACTAACCTGTTGAAAGTATCAGCTGGGGTACAGTAAACACATTTGGCCTGGCATGCTCCTGGCAGTAATTTTAATGTTTACACTGAGGAGTTAAGAGAGACATTTTTTCAAAAAAGTTAACCTTCACGCTTAGAAAATTGTGTAGTTATAAAAAAAATTTAAAATCACAGAATATGGATCACTTACACGTGCATGTCATTCTCCAGAAATGCTTCCTTTTCAGGCCATGGGAGTTGGGAGGTGCCGTGATCAGTCCTCAAGTGCTCAGGGAGAAAGCAGTGAGTGGCAGGAATGAGTAGAGATGGTTCTATCACTGCAGGAGATAAATACAGAGGTGGCAGGTGTGTCTGAATTCTAGAATGGACTTGGTTTTTCTTCAGTGGCCCAGGTCAGCTTCACAAAAATGCATGACATTCATGGAAACCAAGGGATTTCTTAAGGAGATCTGTTTTCCTGACCTGGGACCCAGCCCAGCACATTCTCACAGCATCTGTTCTTCAGATATAATTGGGAGAGGGATGGAGACTCACCATACTTGTTAGCATTATAACCTCTTAACCTTGCCTTCCGTGAATGGCAAGGACATAGTCTTTCAGCAGCTGAGAGATTATTTGTAAGGATTGTTTTTCAGCCTTGTGGCTGAAACGAGTTCAGATAAAACTGCCTGAAACAGTAGACTGGCACAGCATTACAGTAAAAAACAAACCAAGAGACAAACCCTGGTTACTGCTTTGGACTGTGTCCTGTACATAGCCCCAGATAATGGAATTTAAATCAGCTGTGCAGAATGAGGTCTGCTCAAACATTTGAACACCTTCTGTGAATCTGGTTGAGGCAGCTACAATGTGACTGGCACTCTTCCAGCATTCCTGTCAAAGCTTTTCTTTAGCAGTCTTGTATGGTCTGTCTGGAAAGAAACAGACTTAGTCCACATCCCTTGAGATACTGTTACAAACATTCTCAGAGTTGTATAAGGCTTTTAAAGTAGTCCTATCCTTTCTTAATTTTGACACAATACTTCAGTCTTATTTTAGTTTCTTTTCAACTGCAGTGATTACAATGTGTTTTCAGGCATCATGCTTCATATCCCAGTTGCATAGCTGGTTTTTAAAACGTCTGTACAGATTGTTTCTAACCAGCTGCTAATGATGATTATTTTCCTCTAAACTCGACCAGTTTGTTATTTACCCGACTCCTACTAGTGACCATATAAGCTGATGTGCTCAGTCATGGGTAACTACTGTATTTCATTAGAATTCTAAATTATGCTGATTTTTAAAGAACATATTGCTAATTTTAATTAATTTAATTCAAAATTGGTGACTCATTTGGTGTTTGGTTAAAAAAAAAAAGACCATGTACCTGTTCACTGTGTCTAAAAAAAAACAACAAAACAACCAACCAAACCCCAAAGAAGCCTAGCTCTAAGTAAAAGAGTTTGGCTCCATTTTTAACCATGTGAATCCAGAAGTACAGTCCTGATTATATAATTAGAGAAAGATCAGTAAAAGACCTGGGTTACTTGTTAACTTATGTTTGTAGAGTCACTGTGGGCAAATAGTGGCATTTTTACTTTCCTGGTGCCAAAATTCAGAGCTTCTGAGGCAGCATTTTGCATCTTGACTGACCTGATCTGAACAAAATCAGTGATTTAGCAGAACTGTTAAACACAGTGAATATTTGTTAGATTTTAGTGTAGATGTTCACAGAGAAAACCGAGGTGCAGTCTTAGAGTTACTAGTACTTTTAAAGGTAATTTGTTAAGTCTTACTTATGAAAACACTGCATACAAGGTTCTGGTGATATTTTCTGAAGGAAACGTTGAAAGCTGGGTAAACAAAGCACCTTCTGAAAGGACTTCTAAAATGAAATTGTCTTTTTAAGAGAAGGGTGGCAGCAGAGGGATTATAGCAGAGTTCAGCTTTCTGTTTCCAAGTGAAACCTCTGCTTTGTGTGTTCCAAAAGAGTAAAGCATTCAAACTATGCCTCGTTTTTGCTATTGAGAAAGCCTGTTCTGCAGACTAAGTGCATGTGAGACTTGAACGAGAACTCAAGCTGCCATGCAGCCAGCGGTTAATGAGGCCCTTTGTATTTCACTCTGCCAGTTACTCCTGTCATGACTGGGGGCTATTTTTAGTTTATCTTAGGGAAAAAAAAAAGGTGCCCCTTGTGTTTTTGACAGTTTATATATTGTTACAAGCCTTCCTTTTTCCATCTGGCTGATATTTTCTGTAATGTTATACATGACTGTTTTTTTCTTACCTCAATGCATTGTTATTTATTTTGCTGATATGAAACACATCTAAAAGCATTTTCCCTGTTTCAGGCACTTGGCTTCTTGTGGTATTTTGATGACCAGAACTTCTCCTTTGCAAACACCTGTAATGAGCCATACTTTTTCAAGAAATTTCTTCAATGTTGCTGCACCACTAATAAATAAAAGAAAAGAATATTCTGAAAGAAGAATTATAGGGTTGGTATAAAACTGTGGAAAGATACTTTGAATGCTTATTGATTTTGTATTTGCTGTAATTAATCCAAAACACTAGTAGTTCAAAAGACTGAGTATCCCTGAAGACACATGTCCTTAAGACTCTGGGAACCTAGAAAGGAGTTTTGACTTTCAACATTTGTAGTGATTAGGTTTACCAGTCTGAAAGTTAATATAAAAAAAAGGAGGAACCCAAAGCCCTTGGCCCATAGCAAGAAACAGCAGAAATAACTGTTCTTTCCATGACAAAACAAAACCAACCTTGAAATGGAGTAATACACTAAGAATTTAATCTAGTAACATGTGAATAAATCAACAGGTGTGAAAACCCCGTTCCATTCGCTCCCGAACACATGCTGATGTCTGCACTTACATTATATTATACTTCTCAAGATTTTCTTATTTCTTTAAAAGAAGGAAAATAATTAGTTCTCTGATGAAGAAACTTCACACAGAAAAAGATTTTGAAACCTTGTTTGCCTTAGAGCTAGTGGGAAAATCTCAGTTAATTTAATGATACTGGGATTTGCCCAGTCTCTGGTCCACAACAGTATGAACCGTTTATTAGCTTTTTTTTTTTTTTACTATACTTAACAATCCTTTTTGTGATAGTTCTTGAATTGCAACAGATCTTGCCTGGCTACTTAAAAGGGGCCTTTGTCCAATAGTCCTCACTGCTAAGTACTGTTGAACATACGCTTCATTTTAAAGGAAATTAAGCACATGCTTAATCCCACCCGTTTCAGAGGCAGAATGAAAAATTAAAAACCATAGGTATGTAATACTTTGCCATGCTACAGCAGAATCAGCTCAAATGTTGCCTTAATAGTGTTTCATCTGATTTCAATATTCTGCCTGAGCAGGGGTGTTCGACAAAATGAGGTCCAGAGGTCCCTTCCAACATCAGCCATTCTGTGATGCTGGAAGGTTTTTCTATTGCATCTGGTTTTTAATTAAGATTTTTTATTTGGGCTAAAATAAGGAAGGTGGTGCTCCTCTGTTTAAACCTTATGAAATATAGTACTTGAGTTTTTGTACACCTTGTCTTGGGAGCCATGAAGTGTGGATTTTTTTTTTTTTTTGGTGGAATGTCCAACATCTGCTTAAATGAAGACACAGCTGTGCTGGAAAAAAATGTTTCCATTTGAAGAGTATGCATGTTTACTTGATATTGCAGAAAGTAGCAGGCACTAAGTTCATTATTCACTAAAGTTACTGCTGGATTATGTGATATTTTGCTTCTTTATGCAAAAGCAATTACCAGTGTATTACTTTTCTTTCCTCTTAATTAGCAAAGCTGCATTTTCACTTTCCAAATCAGTGGTAGTGACTTTGTCCACCTTTCAACTGCCCATGCCATGTATACCATCTTTGAAACTTTTTAATACTAATTTGAAGTCAAATACCTTGTAACTGTAATGTTCATGTGTCCATTTCCAGGTATTCCATGCAGGAAATGTATGAAGTTGTTGCTGTTGTGG
The DNA here is from genome assembly GCF_031753505.1 of Anomalospiza imberbis. Classification (NCBI taxonomy): domain Eukaryota; kingdom Metazoa; phylum Chordata; class Aves; order Passeriformes; family Viduidae; genus Anomalospiza; species Anomalospiza imberbis. Next base: position 28,384,714 of record NC_089687.1, on the reverse strand, counting down.
AGAATTACAAACTCTTTGTTCCTTGGTGTAAAAAGTCAGACATACTCTCCAGGCGCTCTGGGTACTGTAAAGCACAGCTAGAAATAGGATTCCCTCCTGTAGTAGAGAGATACACATCAATTGTAACCCTAGTGAGACCACATTTAGTTAAGGTAATTGCGTTTTTCTTTTCTCCTAACTATAATTTTCCTTAACTTTTGTTTGTTGAAATTTGAATATTCCAGGAACATCTTGCTTCAGAACAAAATGGATGCTGGAAGTTCTTTGTGTGGCTCAAAACTTGTGTTGCTTTTCTTTAAAGACTTTAGATAAACTGGGGAGAATTTGAATGTATTTTAAAATAACCTGCCACATGAGGGAGGATAGGAAATCACTTTTTAATTTGTCTTTACTGGCAAAGCTGGCAGCCACTAAATGAAGATATTAACATTTTTGCTTGGGCTTTTTGTTTTTGGTTTTTTTTTTTTTTCTTTTTTTTTGTTTTGTTTTTTGTTGTTTGTTTTTTAATTTTGTCCAAGCCTCTCTGAGTGCAAAATAAGTACTCAGTTAAAAGTTTTCTGACAACTCTAGCTTCTGATGCCTTAATGAACTTGCTGTCTGTCATTATTTTTCTTCTCACAGTTTTAACCAGTTGATATGAAAAGCCAAAAAAAAAAAAAGGCTAAGCTTCAGTACAATGTACTGAAGAGATGGTTATTCAATACATTGATGAGAAGAAAGAAGTGTGGATTTAAGGTCAATTTTTTTACAATTAATTTGTTCTGAAGAGAAGCAGTTATATTTTTCCTTTCAGCATTTCAAGAGCAATAATTAAGAGAAAAGTAGGAAAGTGTCAAGGAAAACATTTTAAATGATGCCTGCATCTTCCATTTGTTTGCCTTAGATGTTCAAATTTGTTTTGGTAAAGAAAGGTTCAGAACAGATTCCTTATAGCAAAACTGACTCTCACTTGGTAGATTCTGATTGGTTTGGAACAAGTACTGGAAATTATAGCATTTGATTGCTGTTCAAGATAACCCTTTGAAAATCCTATTTCACTATTCTTTTCTAGGCTTCCTAATAAGAGACACTTAACAGAAAATGAGTTTCTGAAGTACAGGGGAGATGTAAATTGGAAAAGGAATATGCAAAATGCCATTATTCGATATCCTTACTGATTCTGGAAATGAAAAAAAATTCTCCCTTTATTAAGTAAAGTTGAGCAGCTGTAATGGAAATTCTGTGACTTACATGCTGAGAGCTTTCCTTTTCTCCAGTTTCCTGAGAAAAGGCTTTTTTCTTTCACACAGCTATCAGATTGGCTTACCAACTCTTTTTCCTTCTTACTTAACTCAAAAGAAGTATTCTTGTCTCAGAAAAAAACCCCACAAAAGTGGTGAGGAAAGCCATTTCTTCAGATTTCATCCCCACAGACTCATTAGCCTTTTCTCTGCTGCAATTACTTTTCTCAGAGGTTTACATTATGTCCACAGAACTGCAGGAACATTTCTAGGGAAGTGATTGCGTGTTTGCACCATTTCACTGTCCTCTTAAGTAACTCCAGGCAAAGGAACCTTGTGTGGTGCTCAGGCACAAAATGGGAATGGGTTTGTTGCTTAAGGTTTTCCCTGTTTTAGGGCTTAAACAATGGAAAAATCACATTGGTAACAGCAGGTTTTGCTGAGGGAGAAAGCATGGAGTGAGTTTGCTACTTTAAGACTGGGAGGAAGGGGAATACAGTGGCAATTTTCCCATTTTTCCTGCTGTTTTGATAGCAGTAGGGAAAAGCAGGCCCAGCTCTTTGTATCTAATCTTCCCTCTACTCCTTCCCTTTCTGATGTAGAAGTAGCAAGGCCATGTATTATCTCATTCCTGGAAAGAGAAATGTAGGTGGTTTTGTGCTGGTGATTAGTCTGAGATGAGTCACCTCACCACACTTTCCAAGCCAAGCAACACCTATTCCCTGGGGGCAGTCTGTTGGAGCAGAGCTCCCTGGGGTAACAATAAGAACTTGTAAAAAAATGACCCCAAAAAAAGTTACAGAAATTTTCTCTACAAATTACAAGCCAATTGATGTTACGTATTTGAATGTTCTATGCATCATGCCACAGATCTATTTTATGACACTTGACAGACCATTTTTACCTCTGCCTTGGAAGGACTTCAATTATTTTGCCATAATTGACAAATTTGCATATAGAATTTCTTGCTGGCTGTGCTGTAAGAACAGCTTTAACTATGCCATGACCATCACTGTTTAACAAAATGCAAACATAACCTACAGTATTACCTGTCTGTCACATTTGTAAAAGCCTAATTGTAGCTTGATTTTCAAAACTTTCTTTTAGGCATCGTGCACAGATGGAAAACTCTTTAATCACTTGGAAACAGTGTGGCGTTTGAGCCCTGGTATCCCTGGTTATCCAAGGACATGTACATTGGATTTTTCAGTAAGTATGGTAATTAAAACTACCACATGTAAGGAGCAGCACATAGAAACACTTATCTTCAACTGAGGGGGCTTTTTAAAATGTTTGTCCTACTTCTTTATACACTTATACACAGAAAACAAGTTAGCTTTAGTCAATTCTGTCCAAAAAAAAATTTGCAAACTTTACTGCTGGAAACCACTTCAGTATCCTTCAGAAAAAAACAGCCTTCTGTAAGGTGGCCATGTATCATGAAACAGTCTAGGACAGGCAACTCTCACCCTATGGTTCTAAACACATGGAAGTTTTTAGACAGTCCAATGCAGGAGAAATGCTAAATATACTTTGCTATTTTCTTTAATCACTCTGCAACCTAAATGCTCTTGGTACCAGGAAATCAGTGTTCTGCCACTTGTCCTGTTTGGGCTGCAGTTTGGTCAGTTTAATTTCCTGTCTTCCAGTTTTCCTCTTTCATGTATTTTAAGCCTTACTCCTTCCTTCTCTAATACGAGTGTAATAGATTTTTGCTGTCTCTGATCTATGATGGGATATCACTGCAGCCCAAAACTATCGCTCTTTAATCCAGTACCTGTTTTAGCCCAATTTCCCTCCCAGAAAAGCTGTTTCCATTCAAGTTACTGCTTTTCCACGTTGTCTGGTTTGTCTGCCATCACATTTTTTCTTGCATTTTATAACAAAGTGTATAACAAAGCATTAAGCTGGAGGTTGTAACAGACTGCAAAAGTACACGGAGCTGGGTTAATCCTGCTGCCATCTGCTGGAATACCCTGCTTTGAAAATTATCTTCAGTGAATAGGAAAGAGCTTTTGGAGTATTTTTAAACTAGCACATTAACCTCCTTGGGTTATTAACTTTCAGCTTATTACTGTATTGCACTTCATACAGTTCAACAGTAAAAATTAATCTACAGGTGCTCAATGATCTGCATTTTTAATGGTTTGCACATTATATGCTGATGTTATTTGTATTTCTTTAGGCAAATAAGTGTCAATTCTTTCTACTAACATATATAAGCTATCTTTTTATCCAAGCCATAAATCAGTTTAAAAACTTGAATTGAACAACTATTTAAACCCTACAGTCTAAATGCAGGCTCTGTGAGAAGACAGCACCACACCTCTACAAACCAAAGCCACATTTTGACATTTCAGGTCAAGAACTTCAGTTCAAGGGAATCAAAACTGAACTGGATATGGACATTTTCATTTTCTTGGGGGAACACTATCAACACATCTTACTGCTTACCCTGTTTTGAGGCAGCGAAGGAAGCCAGTGCAGTTGGCTGAGCTTAACCTCTGCCAGTTACTGCCCTGCTGCTCCTTGCCTCTGGACACGTGCAGAGAGGGATGATAAGCATTTCACAACAAACTCCTCAAAACAGGCCCTGCAATTACACATATTCCAGAGAAAACTTTGATTTCAAGAATGCTTGTTTGCTGTAGAAAATGTTATTTGAGTTTTGGGCTAGGCTGGTTCCCACAAGTTGCTGTATCCTGTTGTGCCAGCCTGATTCCAGGAGACATCCACATACAGCATGGAACTTTCCTACTTTGGCTTCACCTCTGAAATTATTTTGTTCACAGACTGAAGCACACCACCATTTTTACCACCTGCAAACTTCATTAATGTATACCATACCTTAAGATTGACATAATTGCTGAACATGATGCCAGACTCAACATCCCCACTGTGCAGAACTCTGCACGCCCTAAATGACAGCTCTCAGACTTGCAAGAGGCACGTTAATTTTATTGATGCTTGAGGTCAAGCAAATGTAAATGAAGCTACGCTTGGCTCGTGGGCTAAGCTGTTTAATTACTTCTGTGCTGCTGCTTTGCAGTTAACATGCATTGCTCATAAGGAACTGGGGAGAAGCTGTATTTGCTCCTTGTGACATTCAATCTGCTGATTTTTTGGGAATAACAAAAATGATTTAACTCTCAATCCTTTTCATTGACTGCTGGTGTCAGGTCAGGAGTGGGAGCTGCTCAGGTGGGAGATGTGACACACAAACCAAATATGTAATTTTAGTCATTAAACTGCTTATTTGAACCTACCATAACTACTGCCACCAACAAGGAAAGACTGATCTAAAATATTGGTATTTAATAGGTAACTATTTCAAGTTGCTTTTAAGTTTCTTGGGCATGCTCCAGCTTACCTGTTAGTCTGCTCTCTTGCCATGCAGGATTTTCTTCAGACAACTTTTGTCGTTCAAGTGAATTCTGTGCACAAAATAACAGTTATTGTTTGTCAGTAGTTTTTCATTCCCCCAAACCTCTTTTGTAATGAACCATTTATTAAAGAAAAGACAGGTTAGGTTTACTTTACTTCAGAGAACTGAATGGCTTTTCTCTTAATGGAAAAGCCCAGAAGTACAATCCTTAGACCAAGGAAAATGGGTTTCCTTCTCAGCCACATTCACCTATTCCTCAGTTTTAACTGTTCTACAACTTACCTGCAGCCTTCACTGGAGATTCTTTAATAGAATTATCTATTTGTTACAGCATTTTACAACAGTATATATAGGAAAAATAATTCTTTTATTTTCTTAAACAGATTTCTTTTGAATTTCGTTCACTTCTACACTCAAAACTTGCTACACTATTTTTTGATGAAGTTGTAAAGCAGATGGTTGCTGCCTTTGAAAGAAGAGCATCCAAACTCCACGGCCCAGAAACCAGCATCCCTCGGGAGCTGATGCTGCATGAAGTTCATCAGACGTAAAGGAAACCTGTAACAACCTCAGCTATAAACTTGCTTGTACACTTCATTTGTACAAAGTGCCGTGCTCCTCCTTTGGGGCATCTATTTCTTATCTGAGCTTGGGTGTGATCTTACACTGTGCCAAACACACCTGCTCAGACAGACACAGAATGTTCAGAAGCTGCAATCAAGTGCAGCTTAAAGCCTTATCAGTAACAGACACCTGGCAGCTCCCGTAACCCAGGCTATCTCCGCTGCTGTTTAATGCCAAACGGCTCCTGGAATCACAGCCCAAGCTCTGCCTTAGCCAGGCTCCTGGGGATTTTCAGCACTGTAACTTATTAACTCAGCTTAGTGGGAATGTAACTTCAGAGCATCAACTCAGCCAGCTCTGCCCAAGCAGAGGCCAACTGACATACTGGCTTCCTAGGAAATGGCAGTTTGACAACCATTGAGGAGTGGTGCTTTGAATTCAAATGAATGGCAAAGGTAAGTCAGGGATCTCCAGTTGCTCCTAGAGTGACCAGCAACTGCTCTAGAACTTCCCTCGTTTTCAGGGGTGAAATGCCTAAGGAGTACTGTAATCTGAGTGCAGCACTCAGCTACAGCCAGTGGTTCCCAGCCTGGAATTTGTAGTACATTTGGCAGGCTGACCTTGCTCCTTGCCACTCCTTCCCTGGTACATGCTGCACTTTGGTTACCTCCATCTCACCTAATGCAAACACAACACTGTAAAGCAAGTGTTACCTCTGAGAACCAGGTACCCGTGCTGTCCTTCCTGGAAGCCGGTAACAAGAGACCCTGCACTTCCTGCAGACAAGCACAGCCAAGGCCAGCTGTCATCATAAATCATATAAGAAAGCACTAAAACTTCAATCTTTGAGGTTTTTCAGTACCATACTCCCACTGTGATAATATCATCCTGATTAAATACAAGTTCAGTACTTCTATTGCTGAAATATTCCCTTCCCAGTCTCTGAAGAAACCAAATGAATAGGTTTAAACAGATTCTAAATCCTTACTTTATGCTGTCTTGCATTACCAAATTGCCTTACTGAAATTAGGTGAAGCTTCAGGCCAGGTGCTAAAGCTGATCCTTTCTCTGCAGCATATATAATCCATATGGTTACTAAACAGCATATTAAATAACATAGAAAGGTATGTTTCAAAATAAAGACAACCCTGAAACAGTTTCAGATCATTTTACTTAAAACTAGAATGTCACACATCCCATAAGTGGAAGAATAGTTCTTATTAAGGGCAGGAAGCTGGGGAAAGCAACAGGTGGATTAAGGTCATTTGTACAGAACTGAGAAGTTGTAAAGCAGTTTTGATTGTTGAGGTAATCAGATATAAACATACACAAGTTTGGGAACACCATTGTTCTGCAGGCTGGAAAGCAGAAAAGACTGCACAATGTTAGTGGTGGTGTCAGGTCAAAGAACACAGAAAGACATAAAGCAACATTTCTAGTGCAAAATAACTAAATCCTGCACCCCTTATCAGAAAGGAAGAAGGTAAGAATGGAAGGCTCAAGGTGAGGAGGTAATCACACCCTACTCCTGAGCAAAGGAACTATCTAAAATTCCCAGAACCCTTTCTTAGCAGACTCACCTGTTTGATACCCTCGGGGCACTTCACTTCCCCTGGGACTGTGAAAGGTACGCTGGGCCTGTTCCAGCACGTGAAACCACCAGACAGGGCAAAATAAAGTCAGTGCACGTGCCTTGTTTTCAGAGCATTGTTTAATATTTCAAAGAACTGTAGTGCAGTTCAGCTTAGATACTTCTTACCAGAATTAAAGCACTTGCATTTCTGAGAAACATTCTAGACAAAGGAATGTTTCTCGGAGTGAAATGCCCTGTCATTTTTTCAAGCATAAGTGTCAATTTCTACTAAATCTTACAAGCAGCAGGCTATCCAGGCTCTCCCAGAACTATCGCTTTGTGTGCAGATGAAGAAGGTGATGCATTTTGTAACTTTTGAGCAGTTTATTACATAAAGGTCACATAACTCTATTTGCCTACTTTGTACACAATTGTCTAGTCTCACGCACAGTGGCTTCCAAGTTCTTCCTAGTACTGGCAAGCACCAAGAAATTCTGAAATAGAATATCAAGTGCCTTAATTAAGTTCAAATCAGGACCTTGGTAGATGGATCTTGCACCCAGTTATCAGGAATGTACAAATGTCTTTATTCAAAAAATACAAAATAAATTATCTGTAGGCATGGACAATGACTGTAAACAATTACACGTGTGTTAAATGAAATCCGGTAACTGATGGTTACAGTGATTCTTTTCAACACCAGCCTCACTTCAGTCACTATCCATCCTCTCACACTGATAGCTCAAGTTTTTAAAGTCAGAACTGTCAGTCTTCAACAGCACAGCTCATGATGTATCCCTACCCAGGAATTAGAACATGCCACCTCCCATTCCTCCACCCATCCCACCCATTCCTCCCATTGCTGGCTCCTTTTCTTCTTTAGGAACTTCAGTCACCACTGCTTCTGCTGTTGATAGGAGAGATGCAACACCTGCAGCATCCATCAGAGCAGTTCTCACAACCTAAAAATAAACAAGAAACTACTTAAGACCTGCTGACCATCACAGGAGATGGGAGGAAGCAAAGCTGAGAATTAAGACCTGTAGGTTACCTTAGTTGGGTCTATGATTCCTTTTTCTACCATATTTACAAAGTCCCCAAGCATTGCATCATAGCCAACTTCTGATGGGCTCTGCAGGATTTTTTCAACTATCAACGATCCTTCAACACCAGCATTCTTTGCAATAGTCATTGCTGGGATTCTCAGTGTTCTCTTGATTATTTCAATGCCTGCAAGAAAAAGGATAGTTGGAGCTCCGTGTACAAACACCACTCCCACTGCCAAGGAATGCCCTAGTGCTGGAGATCAATACAAAGAGAAAACCCTCCAAGCAAGAACGTAAGTTATTTTTGTCAGTTCCAGGAGGAAAGGTTCTCTGCTACTTGACACTTGCCGACAAATGATGTCTCTGAAGGATATTCATGCATATTTTAGTTTACTTCCACAAAAAAGAATAGTAAGTATTATTACTCTTTAGATTTATGTGTAACATGACACAAAGCCTTTTTCCATTTGATTTGCCACACAGTCTCTTGAGCATTAGATTTTGTCTGTCTGCCACGACTTTTAACAGCCAGCTCCCAACTCTAAACATTTGGCACTCTCTGCTGGGATACTGCTGCTTTACTGTTACCGGGTCTTACACCGGCCAGTCAGCGATGCAGTGAAAAAGCTTCTTCCCACTCAAAAGCAGAGACCACCCCACCAAAGAAATGCAGTGTTCCTAAGGTAACGTAACTAAAAACTCACTGAAAGCCACCTGATAAAGCCTCAGGACAGGAGAAAGTGTGCTTGTATCACTTCCACACACATCTTCAAGTCATTTGCTTACCAATTTTCTGATCCTCATTGGCTGGAGTTAAGGCATCTAAGGCTGGGATGCAGCGCAGCAGGGCACAGCCACCACCTGGGACGATGCCTTCCTCCACAGCCGCACGGGTGGCGTTCAGGGCGTCAGTGACCCTGTCCTTCTTCTCGTTCACCTCAACATCGCTTGTTCCACCCACCTGCAGCAGCAAGCCACACATCAAGGTCGGCACAAGGAGCCCAGGTGGGACAGCACTGCTGTCACCAAATTAAGCAGCCAATGCCTAAGAAGTGCCAGAAAGCCAACCCACCCTCTCCCACATTGGCAAGTCTTCTGTACCTCAGCACTCAAAAAGCCTAAGCTTTAGTTCATCATGATTTTACCAAGTTCTTAATACCTTCAATACTGCTACACCATCAGAGAGTTTGGCCAGTCGCTCATTCAGTTTCTCTTTTTCGTATTCACTGGTGGTAACCTCTAGCTGTTCGATTATTTCTTGAATGCGTTTTTCAATCTGTGCCTTTTCACCCTTCCCCTTAAGGAGCATGGTGTCATCTTTTGTCACAATGACCTCTCCAACTTTACCAAAGTCATGAGGCTGAATATCTTCCACATTTAGGTTCAAACCTTCTTCTCCAAACACCTGAAAGAAATTATGTGAAAAGCTGGAATTCGCAGGTTCCCCACATCTCAGGTTTTTTTATCTACAAGTACATGAACACATACAGCAGGCTTATGGTCAAAATAACCACATTACTGCAGTTCCACCCTCTGGGTGATGAACCTCTTCCTGATATCCAACCTAAACCTCCCCTGACACAGTTTCATGGTGTTTTCTTCAGTCCTGTCACAGGTCACCTCCTTGTATTTTGAGAAGTTACAGATATTGACATGTCACTGACTTAAGAACAGTTTGCTGGTTGGTTACTTTGTGCTGCTATTACCTTAAACATGAAGGTTTATTTCAACAGCCTTCTCTGGCTCCCAATATCATGCTATGATTCTGAAGTGCTTATTAAAAAAGGGCAGCATAAAGGGACATTAATCAGTGCATCAACTATATGCAAAATTTAGTAGCAAGAAAATTCATTCAGTCAATTCCAAACATTTTAAATGCCACATCTGAGTCCAGGCAATTGTTTATAGAAGCAATAATTGCCTTGGAGTTCCTCCTTCCCCTTAAAAACCTAAATCCTGCAAGGAAATCTCATGTGACTTCAGTCAGTTACAAGGACATATGGTTGGGCAGGATTGCATTACACAGCAATTATCAGTGTCTGCATTTTAAAAAACAGGAAGTTTCAAACATCAGTTACTGTTACATTTTTAAAAGAAAGAATACAGCCTGTAACCTAGCAAACACAAGCCAAGGACCTAAAAATGCACAGTATTTTCCTCCTTAAAAAGCATTAACATTCCTTGGAGCAGAAAGCCACTTAACATTGTTACTTACAGCACCACCAGTAGCAATCGCCATGTCCTTCAGTTGGTTTTTCCTGTTGTCACCAAAACCTGGTGCTTTTACAGCAACAACCTGAAGGCCAACCTTCAGTCTAAAGGCAAAAATTCGGAGAATGAGTCTAATTACTAAGCCAAATTATTTCAGTGCAGCTCTAGCATTCAAGCAAACAAAGAGACCATCACAAACGGAGGTGATTTTTCTCAAAAAGGTAGTTAGGACACAACTGAAGCTCTGCCTGAGCTGACACAAAGCATGGCGGTGTCAGAAGCTGCTGTTTCTTTGGCACAGATAAGAGAACAAGCAGCCCTACACCACAGAAAAAAAAAAATGGATTTTAATTCTCACCTGTTTAAGACTAGAGTGCTGAGGGCTTCTCCATCAACATCTTCAGCAATGATGACCAAAGGTTTGCGGTTGGCATTTGCAATTTCAAGAGCTGGAACTATGGACTGTACACTAGAGATTTTCTTTTCACTGATTAAAACATAAGCGTCCTGGAATTCACATTTCTGCCCTGCAGAAACAACAATGCATTATCTGAACAATTCCATAACAAAAACATATCAAGCATTCTTTTAACTTAAGCAGGTGCTTTGGAACAATGATTACACTTTCCAACTGCATTAAAAAAAAAAAGACAACTTGTTTTCTTCAAGACTCTACTCTCAATTCTCCATTGTTCTGCTGTGTTGCAAGGCCAGCCTGATGTTCACAGGAACACTTTGCAGAGAAAAAAAAGGAATCCCCAACACACCAAGCTTTTACTAAGTTCAAGTTTTTTGATGGGGAAGGACGTCCTGCTTTATTTGCTGTGGTGCACAGCATAAGGGACTGTAAAGCCTTGAACAGGTGCCATTATTTCTGGCTGACACAAGCCACTGGAAGGTGTTTGACATGACTTATTGTTAACTCACCTTTAGTTGTGTTAATAAAATATGGAGAGATGTAGCCTCTGTCAAATTTCATACCCTCAATGATTTCCAGTTCATCGTTTAGAGTTTTTCCATCCTGTTTAGATGCAAGAAAGTCTGCATTAAAATCTCCCATTTGCTACCAAAAGCACAAGTACAGTTTTAGCATATTGTGCACAACAGACTGAAAGGCTCTGGATCCCACATCAGTTCATGTGCTTCTCTCCAAAACAGGAAGAATGTAAGAGGGAACAGTGATCAAACTCTCATCTAAAGGAGCTGGGGAGGAATTATCTTAGGAATTATGGAATGTGAGCTGCAGCAGCAGCATCTCATGTGACAAAAGCCAGCCCTAACAGGAGAAGAGACAGTCACTTGGCCAGTTCTTACCTTGACAGTGATCACACCCTTTCGTCCAACTTTTTTCATTGCATCAGAGATTATATTGCCAATTTCCTGATCTCCATTTGCTGATATTGTGGCAACCTGAAAGAATAAGACATTTAATCTTCTTTTCCAATGCAAGGTGCTTCCTCATGATAAAAAAAAAAATCAGAATAACCATGTGCAATGCTGACATTTCTGATAAGGCAGGGCAGTGGAGTGCAGCACACTCAAGCAGGAGCCAGGAACTCTGTCAGAAGGGCTCAAGCCCCTGGGCAGCTGCAGCACAGAGCCAGATTCCCTGCACTGGGCTCACACCCAGGCCAACTCCAGGCACAGGGACAAATAACCCAGGACCACCAACACACCTGAACCTGATTTCTCACAGCAGATCTGCCACACCCTCAGTACTCTGCCATCACTTCCATTCACAAGAGAGCTTTGCTCCCATCCATTCTTCCCAAGTACATGCATTTATGTTTTACAGTCATACTTTGGAAGCTTGAAAAATGAAAAAATCTGCCCACTTCTGAACTAACTTCTAGCAGTGCAATTGAAGACTATTTCTGATGAATAAAGAAAAGTACCCAGTGTCAAGATACATAACCTAACTTCACAAAACTTTTTCTGAGAAACAGCTGCCTAAATTTGGGTTACATTTTATTGTGTGTTTTTCCTTACCTGTGCAATTTCTTCTGGAGTTGTAACAGGTTTCGACAGCTTCTTCAGTTCAGCTGTGATGGCATCCACTGCCAGCATCACCCCTGAGGATGAACAGGGCATTTGTGAGTGAACAAAGCAAGGTACAGAGCACAGAAAACACACACCAAGCACCCACCCAAGGAAACAAACAGGTTTCCTTTTAAACCAGAGTCCACACTGCAAAAATGCATTGTTTGCATGTTCAAAACCAAATAGTTCTTGTTCCATACTGTCATTTGTGTATGCAGTGATGGGTTTTTTGAAATTGGCATGAGACACTGTCACAATTGAAATTTGAAACAGATTTGTTTGCATGGCTATTATGCAGAAATGGCTTTAACTGGAGTTCACTTACAACAAATCAAATATGTTGACTGCATGTAAAATAGTACAATGATTAGACAAATTAATGATTGTTCAGAGTCCACAGTTAAAAAAAACAATTGTATTCTCTAAACATCATATAACCCTTTATGGTGACTCTTCAAACAGAAAACAAGTCAAATTTAGGCTATGAAAGATAAAAGACAATGATCAAATATTAAATACAACAGAAAAAAGTTACCCCTCCTGATTTCTACTGGATTGGCTCCTTTGCTGATCTTCTCAAAGCCTTCCTTGGCAATAGCTCGTGCAAGGACTGTTGCAGTAGTGGTACCATCTCCTGCTTCTTCGTTGGTATTGTTGGCAACATCTTGAACTAACTTGGCTCCGATGTTTTTGTATTTGTCTTTCAAGTCAATTGCCTTTGCTACTGTCACACCATCTTTTGTCACTTTGGGACTTCCCCAGCTTTGTTCAATAATAACTGTTCTTCCCTAGGGGGACAAAAAAACCAAATCCTAAATCCAAGCCAACACAAAGCATGTTACTCTCAAGAGCTCAACTGAAAATTTTGAACAGTCACAGCTGGACACATTACATGAGGCATTCAGCTGGGACTTCTCAAACACATACTTTAATACTAAAGTTCTCCAAAACCAGAAAAATGGCTCAAAGGCTTTATGCTTCCACAGAATGACACTCCATTCTTCAGCTATAATGCTTAATACCACAGTCTGCAATTAAGTAACACTGACCTTAGAGAAAAAACTGAAAAGAATCCCTCTTATGCTAATACTTTACCACAAAATTAAAAATATAGCAATTCAAATAACCAAATTTTCAAAATTTTAATCAGATCACAATAAACATTCTTTGTGATTGAAGAACAAGTAATACAAAGCTCAATTTGTTGCATGTGCTGGAAGGAAAAAAAAAGCAGACTTGCAAACCTCAGTAGTCATTAGTAAAGACAACTGAGAACACTTCAAATTTGTGTTGAAGTGAAATACTTCAATACTTCATGTGTTACAGTAATTTCTCAAACACTGCAAGTTACCAAGCTTTTCTCATCTTAGCTCTCACTTGAATCCAGCTGAAAAGCTGGAGTATTCTATCTAACAGACACAGCTAACACAGGAACGAACAGCTGCCCCAGTCATGCTCCAGTCTGAGCTGGAGGCAGCAGAAACTCAAGGAGCCACCTCTGGTTTACTGCTGCCCCGAAACCCCTCTGCTATCCCTCCCAGCCAGCTGTCACAAGTCCCCTCACTTGGCCTGTCAGGTCCAGCTCGGAGCTGACCCTGCTGGCTCCTGCCAGAGCTCTGAGCCCAGGAGCCCAGGGTGGGGATCAGGAGCCAGGCAAGGATTCCCATGCAGCACCCAGCGCTGTGGCGCCCTGTGTCCCTCCCCTGCTCAGAGCCCACACACATCTGCCTCAAACCTGAACCAGCTCTGGCTGCCTGCCAGGCACGAGGCCTCGCTGCTGCTGAAGCACAACCACCCCAGCAGCTACAAGGAAAGGTTCTGCTTCAGTTACTCAGGCTGAACCTGGGGAAGAGCTTATGGAAATTTACCTCTGTGCCATGGAACAGTTATGCCAAAATAATGCATTCCCTATTACCTTATTTGACCTGCCCTTCTAAATACAAAAGTGATTCAAGTATAAGAAAACTCCTCTCTGGAGGACCACGCTACCAGTACATTTTTCATATAATGTCTCCTAGTTTCCTTAATTCTGTTTTGTACTTTGATATAGTCTTATTCTTAATGGTTGGTTTGCAGCTCTGAGAAGAGCAGCACAACAAAACCCACAGATAACAAATCACATGAAAGGGCTTGCTCTCAGAAAAAACACCTGTCTGTGTTCCTGAAGAAGGGAACAAACACCACCAGTAACTGCAGGGGCATTTAGAATGGTCTGGCACATTGAGGAGCTGAGCTCCCACACAAACCAGTTCTGTTCAACATGCTGGAGCACTACCAAAAGATTGTGTGAGACTGCAAACTGGGCTCCTTAAAATGTAGAGCAGTGCCAAAGGAGGTCTCCTCACCAGAGTGATGTTTCTTAAAAATGCCAGAAGCAGACTCAGGCACGGCAGCACAACCCCTCCGTTTTTACAACACATGAAGAACAGCAGAACAATCAAAAATCCCCTAAGGTTACATGAAGTTGCATCAGCAACTGCCCTTTAGCCAGTGGATTAGAACTATGCTTCGGCATTTACAAAGTAGCCTGATCCAAAAAAACAAGAGTTAAATTAACCAACTACACTTAAACTTTGTTCCTTTATGGAAGTAGCCACAGCTTCCTGATGTAATTGTTCCTTAACCTTCATCTGCTCAGCTTTAAGCCATTTTTGCCTTTGAATGAAACTGGTAGAGCACTAAAAATGGGCGGAAAATACACGAAATAATGTTACAGAGGCCAAGCAGCCCTCAGAAGAACTACTGTGCACATGCTATTACAGGGAACAGATATTCACATAACCCCCAAGAAAATCCGCGACTCTTCCTCAAAAAGAGGAATCTCATTTCAAGCCCTAGTGCACACTGCATGACTATGCAGAATACCGTAGCTGGTTTTCCAAGAGACCCAGATCTCCCTTACAGGACAGAATATAGGGTACCACGAAATTTCACTCAGGCTGCTAATACTCACCAGCCAATTGAAAACTCAACATTACACTTTGGATATTTTTTAAAAGCTTGTTAATATTTAAAAGGTAAACTAATACAAAATGGTAATTTGTAAAAAACAAATTACCAAAAAAAACAAGCATCATAAAAAAATGAACCAAGCCACCCAATGCTAATTAACCTACCCAAGGCACAGACAGTTACATTATCTACTGCACTGTTACAAGTTATCAACCGAGCTGGTAACACATTATGCACAACTCCTTAACCTTCAAACTCTTGAGACGAATATAATGTACCTTTCACGGGAATCCAAGCAATTTTACTTTGTTACTTCGAAAAGCACATGCACTCTTGTCCCACTTTTGGTGGACATGCGACTACAGCTGCTTGCAGGACCCTGTCCACTCCCCTAACCCTTTGCATTGCAGGTCTGCAAACGCAATCGCGCAGCTTCACCGAGACAAACCCAACACCTGTTCTCTCTTACAGTATTTTCAGCCAGGTCTGTGCTAATATAAAGGCCAAATCTTCCATTACCTTTGGCCCCATGGTGACAGCTACAGCATCTGCTAAAAGATCTACTCCTTGCAGCATCAGTGCTCTCGCATCTGCTCCAAACTTCACATCTTTTGCATAGGCTCGCGTTAGATGGGGGGCGAGGGATCTGGACACTGGTCTTATCTGACGGAGTACTGTAGATAAACGGAGCATGTCTAAAATATTAAAAGAAACGTAGAGGAAAACAAAAGCATTATGGCTTTGTACAGCTACTTCTACAGGAAAAGAGGGAGAACAGACTCAGGAAGTAAAGCAGGCACGATGAATCTTCGATTTTTCGACTGGCTGAAATCGAGACACACAAGCAACTGCAAGTACCGGGCTGGGTGTCCCCGATCCTCACGCCGGGACCCGCGCGGCAGCAGCTCCGCCCTGCGCGGCCTCCAGCACGTCCGAGCTCCTCCCGCCCGGAGCGGCGCAGGACACGGCGAGGGCAACGCGGAGCGCCGGCGGCTCCATGTGCTCAGCGCGGGGGCCGCGCCCGCCCGCGGCTGCAGCAGCGGGGCCGCGCAGAGGGGAGCTCGGGTAGGCTTCCCACAGCCCGCTACGCCATCAAGGGCGGAGAGAAGAGAGACGAGGCCGCGGCCGCCACCCCGGGTCCGCGGGAGCCCCCGCGCCGGGCCGGGCCCCGCGGGCACATGGCCGCCGCACCAGGACGCGCGCAGCAAGGTCAGCGCCGCCGCCCCCCACCGCCGCCCGCCCGCCAGGCCCGCCGCGCCACCGCCAGCCCGCAGGAAGGTGCGGGGCCCGCTCCCGCCACCCGGGCGCAACGCCTGCATCGCGGCCGCCCCCCGCTCCCGCCGCCCGGGCCCAGCCGCTCCCAGCGCGCGGCCCCCGCGGTACCCGCGGCCAAGGCAGTAGGGCCCCTCTGTCCCCCCAGGCCAGGCAGAGCGGCGCGGGTCCGGCGCGCCGGGCGCGTTCCCGCTCACCTGCGGCAGCGCGGGAGCAGCACCGCGGCTCTGCGGACTCGCGGGGCACGTCTGGCGCGGCGGCGGCGGGCGGCGCTCGGCACTCACCGCCTCAGCCCCGCCCCCGCGCCGCCGCCGGCCCATGTGCGCTCCGGCCGCCCGGCCCCGGAACCAGCATGGCCTCCGCGCCCGCCCAGAGCCCGCCTGCGGCGCCGGGCCGCGGGCTACAACTGCGCATGCGCCGAGGGTTGTAGCATGAACGATTCATGTTTCGGGGCCCGCCGATTCCAGAACCTTCTGGAACGCTCATGCTCGCCGCGGGTCAGAGGTGAGCTGACCTCACTTCCGTGCGGGGCCCGGCCTGGAGCGCCGCAGGAGCTGTGCGGCGGGCCCGCGGTGCCGCCGGGGCGCAGCCGTTCCCGGGACTGGCATGGGGCCGCAGAGGTCGAAAAAAACCGGCGGCGCTAAACGTCCCCGGGGCCGGGGGAGGGGGTCGGGTCTGCTCCGCCCCGGGGCGGGGCGCCGGCCGCGCATGCGCACGCCGTGACCTTCCTCACGTGTGTGCTGGCGGCGGCGCGGTCACTCGGTGCGGGCGGCGCGGGAGCATCATGGTGAGTGCCGGGGCCGCCGCCGCGCCGTCCCCGGTCCCGGGCTGCCCCGCCCCGCGTGCCCAGCGCCGCGGGGACAGACAGCCCGCGGGGCCTGGCGGCGCCCCTTCTCCTCCCCGCGGCTGGGTCGCTGCCGGGGCCCCCGAGCAGCCGCGGCTGCGCCGCCGCGCACGGCTGTGCTCAGTCCCTGCGTGCCCGCGGGCAGCGCTGGGTCGCGGGGAGACGCGGGAAAGGTGGAGCCGGGAGGTGGCGGCGCCGCAAGGTCGCGCAGTCCGTGGGGCAGAAGCGACTCCCCCGGCGGGCGCGGGGGCTGCGGGCCGGGGCGTGGCGGGAGGTTTGCAGCGGCTGCTCTTGGCTGCGCAGACACTCGAGCTCAGGGTTCCTCCCCGCCGCAGTAACGGGAGCAGCCCCGTGACAGCAGCGCCGCCGGGCAGGGCCGCACAGGCCACGGCGGGGCTCTGCGGAGATAGAAACCTGTGCCACGCTCCAGAGCTCTCGTTCTATAAGTTCTGTGAAATCCTTTATAGAGAAGGAGGAGAGTTTCACTGAGTTGCCCTTGTTCTTGCTTGATTCTTATGATGATAATGACGTGAAGAATTAAAACTTAGTGTGAAATGTTCATGGTCATTAGTCTGGCAGCTTTATTTCTGGTAAACGTAAAACAGCTCTTAAAAAAGAGAGTCGGCGATATTATCTTCACAGAATGAAAACATGCACAACTGGCAGCCTTTGCCCTTGGTTATCTTTCATCTCTGTGCTGCTGACAGCAGTCGAATACAGCATCTTACACGTGCTGCCTTTTGTTGGCGCTCTGCCTGTGGCTTTGCTTTCTGCCACTTCTCAAGTGTGCGTGGATACCGGTGAGTGCCAGCAAAGGGCACAGCATGCCAGGCCCTTCTAGCTCTTTCCGAGTGTGGGCTCTGTGTACCTGTCTAGGGGAGCACTAGCTCCATGTGACTTGGCAAGTTGCCATATCTTTCCTTCTAAATCAAAGCAAGTTCCTTCTTCCCGACCCCCGTGCGTCTGGGTAAATGCATTTCCTTGCATTTATCTGGCCTGTGGGAATTAGACTGCCAGTTCTGAAATGCAGACAGGTAGCAGTAAGTAGTTGCAAAAAAACCCCAAACCTAAACCAAATATGAGGGAAAAACCCAACTTAATAAAACGGAAAAACCCAACTTGATAAAACCCCCTCAACTTGACTCTGCTTAAGCAGAAGCAGAGACCAAAGCAGTTGAGCTGGAAGGGTGCCTAGCTTCTCAATTTCAGGGTCTTGACCTAAATTTTCTTTTAATTTTTTCTGAATCTTTTTGTAGAAGTTGGTGTAAGTAACAGCACAGTGGCTCGGGCTGCAGATTCTCATTCTCGCCTGTTTCTTGTGAAAGGGTTGATGCTTGAAAGCACCTGAAAATGACTGACAATGGGGCACCCGGCTGGACTTGTGCTTCTTTAATGTAAACCTATTCACAAGTATAGATGCAGCTCTCCCAAGGAGTCCTTAATCTTGATGAGATGGGTTGTGAGCTGGAGAAATGCAGTTCATGTGATCAATAGTTATGTTCACCGAGCTGTAGCACTCAGGGTTTGGTGTTAAAAGCCTAGAGGCCTTTCCAGACAGGAGCCTGCTCTGTCCGTGGGTGGTTTGTTCCCCAGCTGGAGTACATCCTCCTGCGAATTGCCCAGCATCTGCCTGTGCCTTCAGGAGTTTCTGATGCAATCAGAGCTGGTATTTGTTTGCTGCTATTAAATGAGCGCTTAGCAGTTGTCTTACACTATTCATCTCTCTCAAAGGAGAAATCATTATGAGTTGGGATTTTTAAAACTCCTTTTAATTGCAGTTTTTGTTGTAATGGCTCTCTTATTACAATGTACAATTACTTCTACAGGCAGGAAAAGCATTTAGGAAATTTCTTCCCCTCTTTGATCGTGTACTGGTTGAGCGATGTGCGGCTGAGACGGTAACCAAAGGAGGAATCATGATACCAGAAAAATCCCAAGGGAAGGTACTGCAAGCAACAGTAGTAGCAGTTGGATCTGGGGGCAGAGGAAAGGTAATTACCCTGAAGCATTCCATTTGGGTAGAACCAGTAATGGTATGGTGGTCGCTGGAATGTTGCCGGGAGAGTGGGATGGTTATAGTGCAAAAGTGGTGATAGCTCACAAAAATGGGTGACTGTGGTGGCTGAAATTGCAAGTGGGGATTCAAAAAGCAGGTAGAAGTCTCAAGTTGTCCTGAAATAAATTCCAGCATTCCTTTCATCGTTTGTAAAATGGAGTGGAGTTTCTTTTGTTTGCTGTTTGGTTTTTGTGGGGTTTGTTTGCTTGTTTGGTGGTGGGGAGTTTTTTGGGGAGGTGTTAGTGATGTTATTTTAAATATGGAGACAGTGTTTTCTGTGATACCATATTTCATCATATCTCAGCCAAAACCTTGAGAGACCAGTAGACTTCTTTGTTAAAATTATTATGTGCCCAAACGTCTGTGACTTGTGAGCAGGGTGGAACCCCAGAATGTGGTATTGGCTGCCTTGTGCTGTGCAAAATATCATTGTCCATAAGGATTAGGCTTCTTGGACTAAAGGAAGTCAGCAATCAAAAGAAATAATTGTTGAATAACTGTTTGCTAATTTTGCACATTGGATGTTTATATGGAAATAAGAGTTCACAAAAATGCCAGTGCCTGGGGGCTTCCACATCAGAAGGGCTGGTTCCCCACCAGAGCAGTGTTCAGTCAGTAGCAACGCTGGGAAACAGGTTAAATTTCAACTTGGGCACATTGCCTTGGCCTTTCTTTACCATGAGTCCCTCTATACATCCCAGGCTGGTTTGTGTCAGGATCTGATTTTTAATGGTTTATATTGTGAAAGGGTTGATATTATTTGACTAATGGGTTGATGTTTTATTTATAATACAAAAATTTAATTAAACTTCATCAGGTATTTCTAAACAAGTGAATTGATGGCAACAGTGACGAGTTGATCAAAGTTACGGAAACGGGAAGGTACTTTCTTAACTGGCACTTGAAAAAATTATCCTTGTTTATAGATTATGGAAATGGGCTTTGTTCCTTGATTTTACAAGGGGGTTTCATGGTTCTTTAAGTGAAGTCCAATTCAATGTGTCAAGCAAAGACCTCATGCTTGTATTACCAGTCAAAACTAAATGCAGAGTTGTGATTTCCTGAATGTTTCTGTACACAGATGGATTGTTGTAGTTTGGAGGAATTCTATTACAGAAAATTAAGGATTTTTTTCTTTTTTCAGAATGGCGAGATTCAGCCAGTGAGTGTAAAAGTTGGCGAAAAGGTTTTGCTCCCAGAATATGGTGGTACTAAGATCGTACTGGAAGATAAGGTAGGTTTCCCAACTTTGTGAGTGAAAACCAGATTGGTTCCTGAAATGCCAGTGATAAATACTGTGGTTACTTTGTGGTGTTAGCACCATTCACACAGCACAAGGGAGGGAGCAGCTGCATCCAGCCACCTTCTGGTAGCTGTGCTACTGCTACTTCTGCCCTTGCATAAAAGGAATCGACCACGGGATCCTCTGACCTCACCTTTGCTGGGTGGGCAAAATGTTCCGGATGTCAAGTACATACTAGAGAGTATTCAAAAAGGCTTAGGAATTCCTGGGGGCATCCTTCGTTAGCTTGCTTTTGTTTTTGTTCTTAATGACTGCAATAATGCTGACTCAGAACAAGACAGTGTTTACAAAACAAGAAAAATATTTACATGACAGAAGCTAACGGTTCTTTTCTTTACAGGACTACTACTTGTTTAGAGATGGTGACATTCTTGGGAAATACGTGGACTAAACCTGTTGCAGTATCAGTCATCCATTCCACTAAAATGCTGAAATTTTTCTTTCATCGTGTAAATAATGTCCTTTATTTTATAATAAACAGGCATTGAGTCTTTGAAATAACTTGTGATCTCACTGTAATGATGGAACACAAATAAAAATATGTACAGTCAGAAATCAGTTGCTCTTGCTTGAGTTCCATTGAACAGTGAAATTTGGATGACCACCAACCAGCCTTAATTCCAAACAACATCATTTTATATCCTTATCTCTGTACTGAGATTGTAAAGGTCTTTACAATAAACTTATAAAACTATTCTGCTTCTGTCTCAGTTTCTGCTGTTGCTCAGTGAAACTGAGTCTCAATTGTAATGAGCTCTCTGCAACATTCAATGGTAGTAATATGTTATTGTTGCCAAGTTTGTATGAAATGAGCTTAAAATGCTCATTAAAATGGTTACCAGGTAGATGCAATCTTGCTGAGGACTTTTATCCAGCTCCCTTGCACATTGGAGTCCTGAGATAGCATGGGTTCTTTTAAATTCTGTCTGAAGCCCCTGAAACACTGAAAGGTTAAGGCACACAAACAGCCTGTCCCCCAGCAGTTGGAAGGAGCTTGGTATTAGTCATGTCTGTGCTGTAACAGAATCATCCAGTTCCCACACGAAGCAGGTAAGAATGGTTATTCTCGCTTATCACTCACTAAACTTTGCCAACAGAAAATAAAAAAACCTCTCCCCAGCAGTTAATCAGGCAGAAGTGGGGCTGATGCTGATCTTAAATGAAGTTTCTTTACTGATTACCACGCTATCGCACCCAGATGTTGAGCTTTCCCTTAACTCAGGAGAGACCTGCTTTGACAAATTATATTTCCTTTACCCTTAACACACCATTCTTAAATAGCAAGACATTGACTTAGGTAATGCTGAAGCTGCATTAATGCTGAATTAAAATTGCATATTCCTAGCCACCTTCTCTTGCCTTGACAAGGATTCAGGGTTGTACATGAGGAGCACCCAAATCTGCACTGTTCCTGAGGGGGCCTTCAAAGCTGGGGTGCACAGAGGGCTCTAGTGCAACCTAAGAGCAGACAGTGCCTTAAAGTGCTTTTGGGGTAGTCTTAGTGAAGTCAGTCTCTGACTTACTGCTGCTGAAACTTCATTGGCTGGAATTAAACCGCTCTTCTTCCCTTTTCTAGTCATGCTGATAAGAACTCAGCACTGCTAGATACATTTTAATGCTTATTCCAGAGGTAACAGTAAATAACTGTAACAAAATATTTTTCAGAACTCCATTCAGGTGCTGCAGTGGGGGACTCTAGCTCTGACAGTTTGAAACACAATGTATTTTCTACCAGCACAAAGTCCCTCCCATCAGCTGCACAGCACAGAGGTCAGCTGGAGCCATGTTTTTCCCTAGATGCCGTTGACCACCCAGCCATTCCAGCAGGAGCTGCATTTGCCAGGCTTGGCTGCAATGTCTTTTGCTCCCCTCCGCTGTGGGGTGCTTGCTCTTGGCTGGTTACCTCTGCTTGCTCTGGAGCTGAAGACAAACCAGGCACTGCTCCAGGGCTTAAATTTGCACTGGACTATGGACAGACAGGGAAGATGCTAAATTAATAAAAAAACACTTTTCAGTATAAAAGACCTACATCTTAAAATCTGCCCTATTGCAGTTTTACTTTAGTAGTTACACCACTGCACCTTCAAGCTGAAACTAAGATAATCACACCCCAAGGACCTTGCAAGACAATTGATTGTGCAATGACAAACAATCTCCCGGGGAAGCATTATCTTCCACTGCAGCCAGCATGCCTTTATCTCCCAGGATAAGGGAGGCAATCTGCTGCAGTCACACAGCAAAGAGGAGAAGGTATTTTAAATATTTACAAACGGCTTAGAGACACTGTACTCCATCTCAAGGTGCAGTAGGAATTAACTGCCAACAGAGCAATATTTAGGCCCAAAATTTCTCCATTTCTTTCCATAATGTTTCTAAAAGACATGAACTGCATAGGATCACTCTGAGCCCTCATCACACAGCCTGGCTGCCCCCAGCTCCACCTTCAGCCCATGCTTTCAGCCCAGCAGGTTTTCAGCAGCTCGATACAATGCCTATTTATTAAAATATAAAATGCCTATTTATTAAACTTAGCATGGCTGTGTCTAGTACAGTTTAAGTAAGTGATTAAAATGAGAAGTCGCACTTCATGGGAATAAGTAATTTATGGATGTGGGAGAAAAACAGCATTCCTAGGACATGCTGGAACATCTGCTGGATTGACAGGAACATTCTATCCTTGCACCACAAGGTCTCACTGCAAGCAAGGACAAGGCAACTGCCACACAGCCAAGGTGATCCATCTGCTGTTACTGCCTCTCAGGCCATGACTGTGTGCCAAATCCTACGTCCCTCAGGTTCTTCAGGCAAGGAGAGACAATCAATCACAAACCCTCTTTCTTTACTGTGTTCTTCTGGTAGGAAATTGGGCTTCTTTCCACTGTTTTCTGCATGGTTTCAAAACTTAACTTTTGGTGTAAATGCTGCACATTGCCCCACCTGCTTTTCTGAGGGGATACAGTCTTCAGCCTTTCTTCAGTCTGTCTGAACCACAAGGAAACCAGGTGGACTCCATCTTTTGTGACTTTCTTTTCTTAACACTTCAGAACAGCTTCCATTCTCAGCAGCTGTAGTGTTTTCAGAAATCTTTTCTCACCCTGGTTATGTTATCCTGCCACAGTAAGAAAATGATGGAACATTTATATGCCAATAGAGAAGCAAGGACAGACAGGTCCCTAACAGCACATGAATGGTTGATAAAATTTTGGCCAAATATTCAAATTTTCATTATTGAAGGCCATAAGATGAGGACCAGCTGAAAGCCAAAAAATGAAAATACTCTTGTTCAGATTTTGTTCCAAAACAGCTTGAAATTTAATGAAATAAAAATAATAAGCATCTTCCAGGAATACAGGGTTAATTATCAAGGGGCAACACAAGATCCCCTACAGAATTCAAGATCTTAATATTAATTAAGCAGATTTCTTTCCTTTTTTCTGCAGACACATGAACCATCTTCAGACTGAACTAACAGAGACATATTTTTCTCTGAGAGGTATTTCTTCACAGTCAGATTTGTTTCCATGTTAAAAGCAAGATGGCCATGAAATGAAAGTCAGGGACAGATGGAAATGTCAAATCCCCAACTTTTCTGTGCTTTAAGGTTAAACCTTGAATATGGTGATAGGGAAAAAAAACAACAAAGAAAAAATATCACAAACAAGCTGCTGAATTTTGAAGGACTCAAGCAACTAGAACTGCTTGTCTTTTGAAACTGGCTAATAATAATACTGATCTCATAAAAAATAATGTTGGAATACAGCTGGTCTAAAGAGCTAATAGGACATTTTTACTCCTCATTCCAATACACCAATTTCTCACAGCATTTTAAACCTTCTGATGTTTTTTTACACAAGCTGGGTTTCGCCACACGACCCGAAGAGCTGACATCCCTGGGGCAGGAATGTTGGCCAGGAGTAAAAAAGTAACTACTGCAAACCGAACTCAGGTGCCTGAAGGCAGGAATGCCGGGCTCCGCGTTACAGTGTAACGTGAGAGGAGCTGCCTCTGCCGGCAATAGGAGCTGCGGGTTAGCCGGGGCAGGCGCTGACCCCGTCCCCCCCTTCTGCTCCCCGCACATTGACCAGCTCTCGGCTCCAACCGGGCCCCCGCAACACGGCAGGGTCCTGCTCGCGGCCTTGCCCAAGCAGAGCCAGGATTCAAAGTGCGCTTCTCTTTCTGGGGGGAAAGTCTAATTAGAGATTTTTCAGTGTTTTCGATCTAGAAATGTTTCACAAACTGTAACTCTCACCGGGTAGAAGGAAGGGGTTTTAATGTGTGATTTACAGCAAAATAATTGAGCGAAGGGGGAAACTACAACCAGCACTCACCCTGAAATGCGGTGGGAGTAGGGACAGCACCAGGTAGCAAGCAGCCTTCTCCACTTTGCAAGAAACACCCCACAGCTGCAACCATTTATTCCTCGATTGTGTGAGGGAGGTGTCTCACGGTACCTCGCTGCTTCATCGTTCTTGGACACAGGCAGAAGCAATCCACCCCTCCTTATTCTGTACTCATTTCTAGCATCTATTTTATAGAAATAGAACAGCTTTCAAACAATTTTCTTCTCACTTACCCTACAGAAATAGTATGAGTCACTCTGGTCTTCCAAAATGTTTACTTGCTTGTTGAGGGAGACGTATTTATCAGCCAGCTATGAGGTAACAGTGTCTTTTTTGTTTTCTTCGCAAATAGAGTCAACACCCGAGGCAGTAAACCTTGAAACCTGAGCTAAGTCTGTTTGCCTTTAGCACAGCAGTTTGTGCCCTCTGCACACCAAGACCACAGGTGTCTCAATCCTGCCTGTGGAGACCTAGAAAAGCTTCCTACCTACTTTAAAATTATTTTGCCCCAAACAACCCTTGCTAGGATGTGGTTTTACTCATTATTTTTAAAATAAATTTTGAATATCAAACGCTGAATATTTTTTTAAATCCACACCCTTATAGTTTGTATTGCACAGAACATCAGGGACTCGGTTGTACAGACACAAGCGAGGACTGACCTTGTGCGAGTGCCAGGGGCTGCCGGGGGCGTGCTGATGAAACAGGATGAAATACGATGGATTTCCTCAACAGCCACTCAGCCCGTCAGCCTCCGTGTGAGACTTCGCCTCACAAACCGGGCGACTCGCTGCCCCAAAACTCCCCGCTCCCGGCTCTGTGTCTATGTGTGTGTGGGGAGGTGTCAGTGCTGTCCCTCAGGAATACCAAGCTCTGCTCTGACAGAGGGACCCGCGGGTGCCCGCACGGCACCGCGCTCACAGGGACGCCTCCACGGTCTCCAGCGCCGCGCGGAGGAGAGCGCGTCGGCGCTGCCCCGCAGCCGGGCGGGAATGGAAGGACCGGGACCGGGACAGGGACAGGGACCGGGACCGGGACCGGGACCGGGGAGGCCGCACCGCCGCCGCCCCTCACGGCCGCCCCCGCGCGCCGCCTCCCGCCTTCTCTCGCGAGAAGCTGTTCCCGCCCCCGCGGCGCGGCGGCTGTTCTGGCCGCGCCGCCCCTCCCTCCGCGGGCCAGCTCCTGCCCCGCCCCGCGGCTGTTCCCGCCCCGCCCCGCCCCTCCCCGCCCCGCGCGGCACATCCGGGCCCCGCGGTCGCTATGGTCATGGCGGAGGGCACGGCCGTGCTCCGGCGGAACCGCCCGGGCACCAAGGCCCAGGTCAGTCGTCGCCGCCCCCGCGGCCGCCGGGCGGGTGGGCACGGGCAGCGCCGGCGCCGGGGCCCGTCGCCCGGCGGGCTGGCGCCGAGGGCCGCGCCGGGCCTACTGGCGCTGGGGCGGCGGCGGCCCCGCTGCGGGGATCGCTTTGTTCGCGGGGCAGCGGGCGAGACCCGGTGGTTGCGGGAGAGCGGACCGCGGACCGCGGACGGCGGCGGCTCCTTCCCCGCGGGCTCGGCGGAAAGGCCGCTGCGGCAGCGGCCCCGCGGCGCGGGGAGCGCCGAGCGCTGCCGGGCTTCCCGGCTGCGGAGCGGAGCGGAGGTCGCGTCGGGCCCGGTCTGCCGAGGGAGGCGCCGCGTCCCGCAGCGCGGGGGCCTCGGCCGGGCCGGAGAGCACCGGTGCCAGGCGGGCGGGAGCGCGGGCCGGGCGCTGCGCCCGGGCCGCAGGTTGGTGCAGGCAGGGCGGCTCCCCGGTACTGTCAGGCGCTGCTGTTGTTCCTGCTGGGAAAATACCGAGAGCCCGCTCCGGGAGCGAGCCCGTGACCCTGCCCCCGGCTCCGAGGGGAGCTCGGCACCGCCAGAGCGACCGTACCTGCCTGCCCATCCCAGAGGGAAAGTCATCCTTCCCTTACGTAACTGCGCACAAGGAAATTCTGGGGTCACATCGCTTCTCTTAATCAAAATTGAATTCGTTTCTGAGGTTTCACGGTCAGCTGGAAGAGGCACACCTCCAACATGGAAACTGCGTTTTTTAGATTATTTCAGAGAGGTGATCTGACAGGTCTTTATGGGAGACTTTCCCCTCTGCTTTTGGGAGGAGAACTCACAGTGGGAAAGGAGCAGTGTAAGACACATGTCTTCTGTTCTTTGTCGTAGCACAGAGGTAAAATTGTTACACAATCCTGTAAATCAGGTTATTCTATGCATGTTTAATCTGTGAAGGAGACAGAATATTGTGCGCCTTTGATAAATTTGGGGTATTCTGAAAACTGGCTGGACATAGACCTAGGTTTGGTCAGATATTATGAAGTTCATGTTTAGATTGAAGAGTTTTGTATACAATTATGGTAATTTCTCTCCATAGACGTGATTTTTCTTTGTGTGTGTCTGTATTTAATGTTTTTTTTTTTTTGGATGACACTGGTATAGCTATTCAGTTTGCAAATACAATTAGGTAATGATATTCCAGCAGTGGATATGCACTTGAGGTATTTTTTCCAGAGCTGACTTACTCTCTGAGGAACAGATTGCTAAGCTTTGCTGTTGGGACATTTTCATTGAGTCACTGCAGCTACTGGGATGACTACAGCAAGGTGACATGCAGCATCTCTGCATGATATGAGGGAGTAGCACCAAATTTTAGATGTGAAAAATACACAGTGAGAAAATGCCTATGGTTGGGATGATTGTGGGTGCAGCACATGTGGACTGCTGCAGAACACAGGTGCAGCTGGATCTGAGGTGAAACTTCTGCTATATCATTAACAGGGCTGCTAAGCATCCAGGTAAATTAATTAAGGCATACTGACCTTACCAGGGGTAAGGTGGGAATGTGGTACCAGGTTAGGCCAGCGCAGTGTTGCGTGATCTCAGCTGGGAGATGTTTTTCTTGCTGTGTCACCACTGGGAGTTTTAGTTTCATAACCAGAGTAGGCTGCTGCTCTCTGCAGACCTCTCCTTCCCCATTGCTACCTGGTCTAACACCTGCAGTGAGTGCCGTGTGCTGTATTTCATGTAACAAATGCAGGCTCTGGGTGTTCCAGCGGGGGTGCTCACCTGCCGAGTCATGCAGAGCTTTTCCTTTCAAGGTATGCTGCTGCTGCAGTGCTGGGAGCATAAACCCCATCTCTCCCTCTTCCTGCCAGGGCTGTGTGCTGCTTCTGTTCAGATGCAGCTTCCTGGAATTGTATAAACTCCATCTATTTTCCTGCATGCTCAGGCTTATTGTAGGCTGTGTGCCTGTCTTCCTCCCCCTGTGGTTTTGTTACATTGTTTTAAACTTTCTTTTTTTCAAAACAGGATTTCTACAACTGGCCTGATGAATCCTTTGAAGAAATGGATAGTACATTAGCTGTCCAGCAGGTATTCCTACTTATATGAAATGTGGCTAATGAATGCAGTTTCACAGGTTTTGTGTTCTGGTATATAAAATTGAACAGGGCTTGATATGTATCTGCTTAGGGTGTTGCTGCACAGCACTGAATTTCCTAAGTACCTATGTATATTAAAAAATTAATGGTTAATTTTGCTTGCAGAAATAACTTAAATTCCCATGTCTGGTTTGAACAAATCAGATTTAGGAAAATGGGGGGGGGGTTTCTCCGTTCTTTTACCTTTTTTAATTGAATAAAGGCATTTTCAGACCTGACATTTTTAATACCAGTTTCCTTACCCTGCCCATCTACTTCTGAACATTTTTTTAGTCTGTCAATCATTTAAGTAAAAACTAAACCCCTCCAAGATGTAATGTCCTAAATATACTTTCTTACTGTAATTACAACAAGATCTAGTTTTATTTCTTCTCCCCACCCCCCAGTATATTCAACAAAACATAAGGGCAGACTGTTCCAACATTGATAAGATCCTTGAACCTCCTGAAGGCCAGGATGAAGGTGTATGGAAGTATGAACATTTAAGGTAAAAATCCATCTTTTGTTAACATTCTGTCTTGGTTCTAAGTTTTGTTCATTGTTCTGGTAGTGAATCTATTTGAATGTGACAAATCAAAACCAACTTAAAATAAACTTGATTTTTCCACTGTTAAATATTGGTATTACTTTCTGATTTCCCTGTTATTTCTAAAGATTTATAATGTGCTCTGATCTTAATGGTTTTTTTAAGAAACTATTTTTACCTCACTTATTGAATAGGAAGATATAGTCATGAATTTCCATAGTACTTTTTCATAGTATTGTCAGTTCTTCATCTCCACTAACAGGTAATGCAATTTCCAGATGCTCCCAGTACTAGTTTTTCTGAAACTAGCAAGCAAATAAGACAAATAGGCAGGGACAGCAAGAGTACCTATATCTTACAGTTCTTTTTCTGCTTGTAAGGAAACAAACCTTTTCGTCCACTTCTGTTTGGTTTTTTTTTTTTTTTTTTTTAGTTTATTTTATTTTGCAGTACAATACTTCCACTAAATGATATGTTAAACTCAGCCTCTGCTGTCAGCGAAGAATGAAAATATAATTGTTTAGCTGAGTAAAAAACCATCTGCTGGTATGCAGATCAGAATGCCTAAGCTGTTTTCTATGAGCTACTTGCAGTGAGGAAACAAACAGCTGATTTTGATGCTGCTGTGTTCAATTTCTTTTAGACAATTCTGCCTTGAGCTCAATGGACTAGCTGTCAAGCTTCAGGTAATTGTTTTCTTGAGACTTACAGTTTGTCTGGGAGGAGACTTCTTTGTGTAGATTGCAGAGCTTTCTTCAAAATATATGCACACAGGGCTAAGTAGTGGTTGGAGGTTTTGTAAGATTTTAAGGGCGTATGGCAAATAACCCTTTTGGGGGGTGGACAGGGCAAGGAGGTGATTTGGAAAGATCAGCTCCTTTTTGCTGCTGCGGTTTTTTTTTTAATTGAACTATTGTTTTAACAGAGTGAATGTCACCCTGACACATGTACTCAGATGACAGCAACTGAACAGTGGATTTTTCTTTGTGCAGCTCATAAAACTCCCAAAGAGGTATGGATGTATTTTGCAAAACTGACTCCAGTGATGCAGGAATTTCCTTTCACAGTTCAGAGGTTCATGGGGAGCCTGTTAGAGGTGGTGTCTTAGTCAAACTGAGAGCTTATGTGAGTTAAGAATATCACTTGAGCTACTCTTCTTTACTATTCTGTAGTGTTTTACAGAGGAACAGGATGAGGTAAAAGGAACTGCTTTTTTACCTCAGTATTAGCAGCTTTGCACATTCCCCTTTTCTCTCTGGGTTGGTGTTGACCCTGACTGAAACTCAAAGGAAAAAAGCTCTTTGTTCAACTGATAGAAGAGTCCATGCCGAGAATGGGCTCTCATCTTCAAACATTGGCCTTGATCCACAGTGTAAACCTGACACTCCAAACGTGACTGCACGTGCTCATTAGGGCAGTTACTCCAAAAAGGTGGTGGAGGGAGTCATAAAGATGTTTCTAGTCAAGTGGGTTTATCAGCATGGCATTAGCTTGTCTTCCTCCATGTCCAGTTAGTTTAAACTTTGTTCAGATCTTCTGTTAAACCACTTGATACATATTTTTTTTTTTTTTTGCCTTCAGAAAGTCTTTGTTGCTTTTAGTTATGATGGTAGTGCAGTTTGTCATATTTATTTTTGTATTTCACCTTCCAGAATAAGCTGTTGATTCTTTTTAACCTTATCTTTTCTGTCCTGTAAGATCTTTTTTCTTGTTTTGTTCTGCTTTTACTTTCCTGAGATGTTTTGATTTAGCCAACTTCCCACTCTCTCCTTTAACCCCTATCCCTGGTCAGCATCTAGGCATGTCTGGCAGTGTGGTCCTCAGCTAGACTGGAGAAATTTAGGCTTCTTTTTATCTCTGAGCATGCAGCATTCATCTCCTGTTTTCCATGGCAGCAGCCACCAACTCATGGTCAGACAGGGGATGATGGAACCTTGAACTGCTGACAGAAATGTATGACTGACAAGTCTTTTCCCTGAAATTGGTGAATGGACAATGGACAGACATTCCTTCTCTCAGTCTGGCTCAGTTAATATTTTCTTCCTTTAGGTGTACTTGATTGCAGAGCCAGGAATGGCTTGTTACGCACTTAATTACATGTATGATTTTAGTTTTCTTTGCCAAAGCAAAAAGCACGGATAGATTTAGGTGCAGGTTTGGTTTCAGAGCCTGTAAAAGAACAAGTCTGACAACTTGACTGTGTGGGAAACAAATGAGCTGTGAGGTAACAATCATCTTTCCTTTCAGTGTACTAGCATGTGTTGTTATTATACAGCTTTGTTCAAGGAGAGGCATAAAATTCACTACTCCCGTGCATAATGGCATTGCTATAGTAACTTTTTTTTCCTTGAAATAATTTACATGGGTTATGAAGCAGAGAAATTACTCACTTAAGGAGGAAATGTAGTTATACCTATATATATATACACACATACGAATATATATTTACACATATATATGTGTATATACATACATACATACATATATATATATATATATATAGTTATACCTTTAGACAAGCTATGTGAAACTTCTGGGAATAATAATGACCAATGAAGTTCAAAGCATCAGGAAATGCAATAAACTTTTTAAACAAGTTCTGGCAAGGTCATGCATGTGCTCACTCACTGTCTGTTTCTGTAGTGTCCTGCTATAGACTACACCAGGCACACACTTGATGGAGCTGCATGTCTTCTGAATAGCAATAAATATTTCCCCAGCAGGTAAAAACATTTTCTCTTGGGAGGAGGGAGAGAAGGAGGGAGGAGGTTGGAACTTAAGACAGTGACAAAGCCCAGGGAAAATTCTAATGCATGTTTCATGGACTACTATTGGAACTATCAAAAATCCTGCAGGTCTTAGGAGTTGGGAGACCTATTTCCACTTCTAACCCAAAGAAGAATTCTGGCTTATTCAAATAGTTTGCCATTTACTGGAGCTAAGGGATGCTTTTTAGGTAAAAACTGTTTTAGTGATACCTGTTAGTGATATGGGGCTTCCATTGGAGTAGCACCCACCTAGACAAGAGGATGGCCTTGGGACAGATGCTGCACCTCAAACTCCTTCAACAGGACAGCACCAAAACCCTCCAGAAGCCAATGCCAACCTACTGTGAGACATGGCAATCACAGAAGACAGAGACAAGGAACTGAATGGGCAGGTCACATCAGAGAAAACTCCCTGCACAAGACAAAATTGTACTTTTCTAGGAATTCAGTATAGACAAGGAGGTGCAACTGGAAGTCTTTTTTTTTTTCCTTTGACCATAAACCCTAGAAACCAGAAATCCAGCCTTTACCAGAATAATTGGTGATGATTAATTACAGGCAGAACTTTTTTTGTAGTCAGAGTACAATCTGTAAATGTGGAGCTTGCACCAACAAATCTAAATTTCATATGCAATTATACAGAATAGTTTTAACAATCAAAATTTTATGTCAACATGTTCCTCAGTAGTCATTTCATTAGAGCAGTTGTGTAACCTTTCTCCTGCTGCTTACAGGGTTAGCATAAAGGAATCCTCTGTAGCCAAATTAGGATCAGTGTGCCGAAGGATTTACAGAATATTTTCACATGCTTATTTTCATCACCGGCAGATATTTGATGAATATGAAGTAAGTAGTTTGAAATTACATCTTGAAAGGAGGGTATTTACTGAAGTTACAGCTGTGATGGAGTTGTATAAACTATTTTAGTCCTACTAGAAGATACATATTGAAATGAAGGATTGATTACAGTAGATTCCGGTTTTACAAGAACTGAAAAACTGTTATGCTTACATATACACGTAAAAATTAATTTATGTGATCAGTGTACTCAGTTATGGTTTCCCTTCATTTAGATAAAAGGCCAGATTTTGAGGTTTTCCTACAGACAACTCAAATTCATCTTGTATTTAAGAATCCTGAATGTATTCAAGCACTGAGTGCAGTTAGTACTGCTTAAATATATATATAAATATCTATATGTATATCCTGTTTCTGTATGTTGCACAACAGTTAGGGAATTATAATTGTGTAACTGTAAAGGATCGGAGTAATTGAGGGCAACTTGTGCATGACCAGTAACTTTTTTTTTTATGGGAAAGTAGAAATTAATAGATAGAAAGGAGATAAAGGGTACAGCTAAATATAAAAGGGAACCTTTGCCAGATCTCACTGAAGGTTTCTGGAACAAATGATTGTGCTCTGTTGTGCTAGAGACAGACAAGAATATATTTAAGTATTTAAAACTATGATTCTGAAATTCCTCCTACATGCACTAAGTGCGGTTAAATTGAGCTGTGACTGGAGCCTCAATTTCAGTAGCTTTCTTAGTATTTGTAGTAACTATAAGCAACCAGTAAAGATATAAAAGAAGCAATGAATTTACTATTTAAGCTTGACTAAGACCAGTAAATGTAATGAGACAATTTTATAGAAGCAGGCTTTTTGTTTAGCATGTTCCTCATAATGGTTTAAAATAATCCTCCTGTATATACTGTTTTTTTCCCCTTTTTTCACCTCCAGAATGAAACTTTCTTGTGTCACCGGTTCACTAAGTTTGTGATGAAGTATAATCTGATGTCCAAGGATAACCTGATTGTACCAATTTTGGAAGAAGAAGTGCAAAATTCAGTGTCAGGGGAGAGTGAGGCATAATGGGAAGAGCAGTACAGAATCCTGTACTGAATATAAACAAAACATTAATTATGTACTGTATATATCACTTTAGACACTTCAATCACGTATCCTCATAGCTTTGTTTAGTATACTTTTGTATGCTGTGTGCATTGCCTTTTAATATGGGAAATACTTCTAAGTTATTCATGAGCTGTATATTCATCAATGTGGCACTCATGGTTTTTAAATAAAAGTAGTAGTATCTGTTTATAATGCCTGTTAATAAAAGAATTTACAGTTCTCTAAAAATGCTGCTAAACAATCATTGAATTACAATCCTGGAAATGTGTCTGATTGGGTGGGGAAAAAGTGAGATTACGATTTCACAGCAAGCCATTTTGTAATGCAGTAGCTGTATTAAGTCTTAGTTCAAAGATTATCACCTTAAATATATAAATCTGCAGGAAGCTTCTTCCAATGTAGCTTATTCCTAATTTACCTTTTATTTTTTTTAAATGGCTTTGAAGATTTACTTCTGGATATGCATGTTACTGTATGTGTATATCCAGATACTAACAGGATCTATAGTATTAACCAAAAGGACAATTTCACTATGGTATTGAACATATATATTCTTGATATATATCTAACACACTTTCTGGACTTTTTTTTTTGTCAGCAGTGGAGGTTTGTGTGTAGCAGGGGACAGGTGCTGTCCTGTTAAGGCAGACTTCTGCTGTTCTCCAGTCCACAACCTCTCTAAAGAATACCTGTGCATATTTATGGCAACTGCTTACAGATTATACCTCAGCTGTTCATGTTACACTACATAACACACTGGCACAGTCTCTGCTTGTATTCCTAGTCAAAACATGCTATGTACCTGAAATATCCAATCTGATTCTTTTCAAGAGTTAATTGTGTTTTCAACATCCATTTGTTTCTCTTCATTTACACCTTAACCATACTGACAGAAAGATTTGGATTCATGCTTCTGGTTCCCTATCAGGTGTCTATTTCAAGTTGTGTTTGCAGATTTGCAATAACTGACAATTTCCATGAGTGCTGCTTTATTGTGTTTTGTCTAGAAAGATAGAATTAAATGTTTTAGAGATGCATATAAGAGAAATACTGCTTAGTGTACATGAATGCAGGGTATAAAAGCAGTAGCAGTGTTCTTGAATGAATTTTGCTGTTTAAGAAGTTAGCTTGTTTCTCTAAGGTTGATAGGAGCCCTCTTTCTTTCTTTCAGCAGGTCAGAATGGGCTAGCTCAGCTAGTTTCAGTAATTTACACTTTGTTTTCTACATTACATTTACATGGAAAGAAAGGAGGCCGCATATTTTTACTAAGTGTTTTTTCATAATATAAGAAACATGCCTTAAATTCTATTTTTCTTTATATGAATCAAGCACACCTCAAGCAACTGTTATCACCTGGATGTAAAGGGAATATAAACAATGAGAAAATTGAGCGACTAAGCTTAAGTATTTCAACAGCTGTGTTCTTCAGCAGCTTCTTGTCTCATGTTCATCATTGTATTTAACTGTCAGCAGGGTAATTGCATGAGATGTTGTCAGAGTGAAGTAGCTTTAGTTACTGTCTATACACTTAGCTGTAACTTGCCTTGTATAGACCAGGTTACATGATTTTGATAGATACCTTGGAGTTTGTACTGCAGGTAGGAGGATGTTTTCTGGAGGTAGTAAAATGTATTTAGCTTGTTGCTGTCTGCTCTAGGACCATCCATGGTGTGGCTCCTTTGTACAGTCACTCTGCATGTGTATATTGGCCATGGTGACTGGGACAGGCAAAAACATGGGACTGGTGTTGCTAGTTACATTTCCTCTACAAAACTGAAGAAAACAATGTGGTGCTCAGGACTGCATTAAAATTTTAAACCTCTTCCTCTTATGCTTTAAGAGTTTAACTTCAAAACAAAACTCTGGAAGTTTGAATCCTGTTTATTGTCATTCAGATTTGCACTGTAAAGTTGACTTGCTATACTAAGCTGATTTTATATAAGGCCTAAGTGAGACACTGCTTGTATTTTCCCTTGCTATTGTTTACATGAGTACTGTGTACACACATGTGCCTGGATGGTACCATAAAACTTCAGTTAGCCTAAGCAAACCATTGATTTGTCTAATAAATATTAACAGGTTTAATTTAGACTTTACATCATAGGGAAACTGAGACTGTCTTTGAATTATATTGTAAAAAAAAAGGATAAAATTAAACTGTTTCTTTATCCATACCACTATATTTTGACAAGTTATTCTCTTTTTTCATCTTGTCTGAGAACACAGAAACTGTTTCCAACAGACCCTTGGGTGTTCCCCCATCTCTGCTCCAAGGTATGCTCAAGTCAGGTTGTCTTTCTTCTTTCCAAAGTAGAGAACTAAAATACTCATTAGGAACTTGTAAGTCAGACATTAAATTTACACACTCTTCAAATCAGAACATGCTGGTTCCCAGTTAAAATATGGGAGGTCTAGAAGAGGCCCTCTAGGTACAGAATAAGCACATTTATGACTGCATGTCACAGACACAGAGGCTGTAAGCAAAGACTCACAGTCAAATTACTTCTTCCTTCGTCACTGGGGTTTTTCCTCACCTCTGGCTTAGCACATTTTCCAGCACATCAGCCATGGTGTTAAGCTGTCAAGAGAGCAATCTCCATTTTTTGCCTTCAAAAGATGAATATACTAAGAGCAGGGAAAACCTAATGAGCTTTTACTAGATGGCATTAAGTCTATCAGGCTTTGCTGTTCAGATAAGACTGCAAAAGGTAATTTTAGCTTGAAGCAAGGTATACATTGATCTAACCCAGTTAATGTCAGTGTGAGACAAACACCATAAACTGGGAACTGACTTGCTAAGTACTTCTAATGGTGAGAACCTTCCTATATGAGCTACAGAAAAGATCTGAACCTATGCAAAAAGGAAATATTTTACAGACCCAAAACAAGTGAAGCAGCCATTTATTGCAGTTGACCAGGTATGTAAATAAACTGTTCTGACAGTTATAAGCAAAGTACAAAATATTTATCTGTGGACAGTTTCTTCCTGTTTGTAAACATTAGAAAACTATTTCCTCTCCAAACAATTTAAGCATCAGAAAGTATAAACAATCTTTTGCAGAGGTTCATGAACATGGCTGCTTTCTCTTCTGTCTAAAAGTTGCAGAGCATTTCTGTTGTCTCAAGCAGGAAAAGGGTTTCCGTGCTACTTCAAACACACAGGCTCTTGGCTGAAGTCTTGTTATTGATTACAGAAAGTGTACTTACTATTTTTTTCAGAGAATTCTTCTGATTTACAAAGCTGCTTTACTTAATGGACAGTGCTGGTCACCACACCAGTAAAGGCAAACCTTAATGCTCTGGTTTGTGCCAAACAAGTGATGAGAATCTGAAATCAAATCTCCTATACCCAAAATAGGAGTATTTTCACTCATCCAAGTAAGACAGAGTTGTCTTTCAAAATTTTTTACAAGGAACAAACCAGAAGATTTTCCATAACTTGTTTTAGAAGCGTTTTCAATTTTTTCAGTTTCAGCATCCAAGCCTTAGGAAGATGAGTGGTCAAGTGCATGAAGTCAGATAATTCTTGCACTGTCTTCACACAGGCTGAGCAAGCAACTTGTCCTGACTGCCAAAAGCAAACAATTCAGATGAATATTTCTACAGCACAGGCAACTTTGATACCTTGAGACAAATGACATTAAAAAACCCAGCTGTCCTTAACAATCCAGGAATTGCTGAGTGGGTTCAGAGGAAACAATTTAGCATGGCTATACTGCATTAAAAAGACAGAAAGAAATCCAGATATTTGCAGCATTGTCAACACTTGTGAGATTCATGAGCAAGGACTAATGCATAGTTAAAACTGAGGGCTATTGAAAAAGAATTTGGCTTTATTTTAAAAGAAGCCTTTCTTGCTGAAAGTGATGATGTTTTAGTGTACCTGTGGACTCAATTTCTACCCTACTTCCAAAACAGTCTGTCTTTGTGTACACCCCATTAATTGTAAGGAGAATATTTCTTCTAGAAAGATACTATTTTATTTGAATTTTCTGCACTTTCAACAGGTGATATGGAAAGATCTCCGTTAAAAGTGAAGTAATTTTTATCCAATGAATGCATTCTGGAAAGAGTAACTGCATTAAATGTACTACTTTGTACTTTGTAACTAACTTACTTAGAGCTCAGTTTCGGTTTAGGTTCATTAATGTTAACCGTCTGAAGCAAAGATCTTGCTTTATAAAAGGTTAATTCTTTGATATAATTTAATAGCTCTAACTTGAAATATTCAGAACTGGAGTTTGGACCAATTTTTGTCCATTTTACAGATTGGGCTTGTATGGAGAATGACCAATGGTTAAAATTACACACACACAAGTTTTGGATAACTCATAAAAAATACTTCTAGAAGTAGAGCAACATATTCCAGGTTGCATGAGACCAGCTGTTACTCCATTTTTAATATGCTAGAGTTAGCTGGCTTTCTGCCAGAGATAGCTGTAACGTGTATTTCATATTTCTTCCCCATCTGTGTCCCATGGAGGAGACCCCTGCTGCCTGTGACCATGACCAGTGCTCCCTGAGAAGTGTCACAAGAGAAAGCAGCACTTGGGCAGGCTCTGCAAAGACACCCGGCCCAGCACTCTCCCTGTCAGCAGAGGGATCCTCCTCCCTACAGTGCCCCCAGACAGGGAATGAACACAAGGCTCATGCCCCACATCCCTGACCTTGAGATGCTGGTGGGAAAGCTGGGAGAAGAGCCTTTGCCAGAAAGGGTTCCTCACTGTACCTCCTATTCGAGGTGCTCCCATCACTCCCCACAGCATGCAATGGGAAAAAGAAGTTGAAGCTAAATCTCCAGAGCTGTAGATTTTTTTTGGAAGAAAAGCCCCCAGCCTGCTACAAACAATTAAGAGTTGCTCTTCCAAAGAAAAATTAAGCAATCCTGACAGTAAGAATATAATAAGTAAATCAGGAAGCAGCTCCAAAGCAGTATTATTTCAAGTTCCCCCTATGCTAATTATGTCAGTAGAATGGGTTTTCCCCCTACCTCCTGCTCTATAAAATTAAACTTTTTTTCTGCATGAATTAGTTTTGCTTACTGAAATAAGCAGCTATGTTCTTTCTGCACAGCTCTGAGATTGCAGCTGAACCTCCACTGGCCTAGCCATCTCCTGGGGTGCTTATTTGGAGTTAATTGTTGGTGTTCCAGTCACTGCAGTAATCTGCCCACTGTACTCAGTGCCAGCATCTACCACTGTGGATTAGGCAGAGTCCCACAGCAGCTGCTGGGATGCCATCCATGGGGAATAGGGTGTTGGAGGTAAATGATTAATGACATCTATGTTTGCAGCACAACACACATAGGTACCAAAATCCCTGGGTGATGTGTGTGCTGTACTGCAAACATTAAGAGTGGAATTATGAACACACTTGCTCAGTTCTGACTTATTTTGACTGAATTATTTTACACCAGTGTAGAGATGATGAGCATTTATAATTTTGTTTTGCTTCTAGAACTAAATTAAAAATGCACATTGTAGTTATAATCACATTTACCTTCTGGAGAGGCATTTTTATTCAGCTTCTCCTCTGTAAAATAGAGTTTCCAGACAGCAGCATAAAAGCAATTACAGTTTGTTCCTCTCCCCACAGCACCTTACCAGCATTGACTTCTCTTAATGCAAGCAGCTCCTCTCCATAGTAAGGATGGAAGCACAGCAACTTGATCCTTTCCTCTGAACATCAAGTCTGGTATTGGATGCAGCTCAATACACTTGTGAGTGTGTGATACAGTGTGAGATACATTTAGCTGAGACATTTTATATATACATCCATCTAATACTGCCTATGAAGTTTAGCCTACATCCTCCTCCTATGCATTAGCAGCATCACACTGCTCTCAATGCTTCCTAGAGAGCTTCTCAAACTACTTGTTTACAGACTGCAAGTTATCTTTCAGAGGATGAGCAGTTCTTAATTTCCACTCACAAGTACATTATGAACACATCATTATAATACAAGTTATAAGCTCCTGCCTTACATGTACAAGGAACCCTGTGAAAACTGCATAGGTGAAGTTATATTCCAGGAACAAGTTACCTACCTACAGCCTCCTGAGTTTTTCTGTCCATACTAAGTCTGAATGTAGCTTAAATCATTAACACTCTAGTGTTAATGTCTAGACTTGACATTTCTCTAGGTTTTTGAACTTATGCAAGGCAAATAAAATGAAAATAATATTAAAACTTAACAACAGCCAGACAGTTCATTTTTCCCCACCAATATTTACAACATCCTTTAAAAACCCCAACAACAAAACAACCAACCAAACCCAAAAGCATTCCTCCAGCTTGTGGAAAATTCTAAACATCCTCATTCCTTTCTCTCTCACACAATTCAAACTGTCACTGTTTTGCAGCTTTTGCTTCCTTGCTTGTCAAAGCATTAACAAGTTAGCAGAGCACCCAAGTCACGTAGTAATACTATTAAAAACAGACAGAAAACCAAATTATTTTGCAGTAGTAGTATTACTACAGTAGGATTAAGGCAACATGGAAAATGACAAAAATACAAAGAGTTTTGGAAGAGTCATAGGATTATACCAATGTATTTAAAGTAGTGTAATTTTTAAAAAAGACCCATTTGTGTGATTTATGTACATGTCCATTTGATGCAGTTACTTACTTATCACATACATGTGACCTGAGTGACTCCATCCTCCTGGTCAAATTGTCCATCATCCAGTTCCCTTAATACTCCATCACTGCTACTGAATCCTGGAAAGCCTCCATAATGGGAGGATCCCTCCTTGATCCAACATTGTTTAGAAGGAGATAGGTGAAACTCATCAGGTGGTTGTCCAGTTTCTACAGGGCAAAAAGTAGCTGTGTCTGATCCAACACTTCTGCTGGACACCCTGCCTTTTTCTTCCCCAGTCATTTGTCTTAAGGATTTCTTCTGAAAAACAAGAGGATGTTGAAATATTTGTTTATTTAGGGGAAAAGCAATTGAGCCAAACACTTTGCAATGGATAATGGATAGATTTAGTGTAGCTGCATTTTAATTCTGACTGCAATTCTCAAGCAACATGCCATTATCTGAGGAGGCAATTTCAATTCCCATGGTAAATCTATGGAGACAGAAGTCAGTGGCTGCTCTATACAGCCATAGGAAATGGGATCTAGAGTCCTTGAACAGGAGGAACTCAGGATTAATCCAGTCTGACATTAGTATTGGGACTGCCTGACATCTTTCCTGTTGAAATGATGGTTGCCAATGTCAAGAAGAAAAACAAGCAGATCATGATTTCTGCAAACAGTAGACCTACCAGACTATGCTAAGGGTTCTCTGAGGCACAACAATAAATAAAAGGTTTATCTCAGTTCAGCATCAGGAGCTACCTGAGTTCCTGAGATCTGTGATGATGGAGCACCTCTAGAGACAATGTCAGTGCCTTGAGCTACACAGAGGAGCAGGGTCAGCAAGGCAGGCTCCCTGAGCAGCCTGCCTGGAGCCCTGCTCTCAGCATGAGCACACCTACACCACACCAGTGCCAGGAGACACTGCACGTAGCTAAGAGGGAATCCAGCCTCAGCACAGAGCTGCATTTCAGTGCATGAAGGACACAGTGCAGACACTTAAAAAAAAAAAACCACACAGACTTCTACTATGCTTCGGCAAGTTTGTGTCCCCCTTCTGCACATTGCTAAGCTTTTTCTCAAATCCTTTTGAAACAGTAAAAACAATGGCCTATGTGGCTAAAGGAAACATATTTAGGAAAGCTGTTACAGGGAACATTGGGAAATTAAACAAGGGGAAACAGCGTTGCCTCAGGAGAAACAAGGAAAAAAGTTTTGCCTGGATGCCAAAGAAAGAGGATAGAAAAGTCTGCTTAAGGGCAATAAAGAAAAAGAGAAAAGAAAAAACCAACCCCCTCAAGCACTGCATGGTTCAATCTTGCATTTCATCCTCTGAACCCTTTCTTAGAAAAACAAATGGTATGTGACAAACAAAAAGTCCACAGAGACAGTACAGCCCTTGTAACCCAAGAAGCTTTTGTACTAGCACATAAATCATAAGCCAGGCCATAACTCACTACCCTACAAATATACAAGGCAGCAGAGAGATGAGCTGTGAGGACATAACATATTCCATCCTCAGAAAAGAGACCCTGTGAGATTAAGAGACCAAGTAATGGGGGATTAAAATTATGGTGAAAACCAACGGAATTGGCAAAACTGGAGGAAAATGTGACTCCGCTAAATGTTTCAGCTTCAGCCTCAGTTACCTATTTATCCCAAGCTAAATGACCTCAGCATAATGAAATT
This sequence comes from Anomalospiza imberbis, assembly GCF_031753505.1. Taxonomy (NCBI): domain Eukaryota; kingdom Metazoa; phylum Chordata; class Aves; order Passeriformes; family Viduidae; genus Anomalospiza; species Anomalospiza imberbis. Next base: position 28,342,963 of record NC_089687.1, on the reverse strand, counting down.
TCTGGTAGAGAAGAAAAACATTCACTGGTACTGAAAAAACACATTTTGTTCAGTTTTCAAACACAGACATCCTGATGTAAATGGCTACAAATCAGCTATTTCTCGTTTACTTTGAGTACGTTTAATGCTTAAGTCAAACGCTTCCCATTCCAACAACATAAAACAACTACAAACCACATTTTATTTGTATAACCCAAGGCTGCTCATCACCCCACAACAGGGGGAAAGAATTTAAACAGTGAGTACAATGCTTCCTATTTTTAATTTAAGCCATGTCTCAAAGATTCATCAGTTCCTCAGACTGAATGGTTTTACAGAACTGGTTTGTATTACATCTCTTGGCAGAATCCAACTTGTGACATACAGTTACACTGCCTTTTAAGAGACACATAGTTAGAAGTGACATTATGCCTTACCAAGGGAAAAAGTGTCAGGAGTTCATGCCCTTATTATATTAAAGTATTAAAGAAGTAGGAAAGCATCAGGAAAAGCATTATTCTATGGCTGACATGTGCTTCATATATTTACAATGTTGCTATCAAAAATTGTGGTCCAAAATATACTTTCAGAAATGAATTAGGAAAAAAAGTAAAAGCTACAAAGTCAGGCATGTGAGAGGAAGTCAGAAGGTTTTAAAGATAAAAGCTGGAGATGATTTTGACACAGAGGGTGGTTAGGGAAAAAATTCCACAGGTAGAATTTAGAGGAGGGTATGAATGGAGAAAGATTAAGACACTGGCAAAGAAGACTACACAGAACACTGAAGAGCAAAAAAGCAAAAGCCCCAATTCTGAAAATGAAGATATAAATTACAGCGTACAAGAACTATCTGGGAATTCAGACAATGGCAGAGACAAAAACAAGCAGGACTTGAACTGTGCATGTTGAAGGCAAGTTCTTCCAGGCATGGAAGTACTAATTATCAGGGGACACAGTGAGAAGGAAGTTAGGCTGGAGATAAGCAGAAGCCTGGAGAAGAACAAAAAAAGGAAGAGTGTATTTTAGAAACACTAAACAAAGGAAAACACAGATGATGGCAACACATTGAAGAGACAGTAAAAAAAAAAAAAAACACAGAGAAAGACCAAATAGAAAGGCAAGAAATTTGAAGACTTATGGAAGTATTCATACAAACAGAGAAAGAAACAGCTAGGTATCACTGCCATATAATTATATGCCATGAATGAGTTTGTGAAGTTACCACTCCACTGCTGGACATGAGTGAAAACATTCATACCTTTCCTAACTGCTTAAGATTACACAGGAAAGACATGTTGAATAGAGAAAGGCTGATCAGCCACTGAAAATGAGAAAGAACCAAAAATGGAAATCCATCACAGTACGTCAAAAGACCTGGCAAAGTAAAGCCCACCAGGAGTTCACCCTTCTCTGGCCACAGCAGCATTTACTGCAGTACTGTGCTGGTGCAGTAACTGTGACACTGCCTTTAAGCAGAATGTGGAGACAGTCAGTTAATCCTCAAAGCACTTGATACAGGCTCCACTCAAAAGGGACAAGGAGCTGCAGAGGTTCAGCTGCAGGAATTTTAAAGCCTCTATCTCTGCCACACATTTTCATGCAACAACCCTGATAACCTGCAGGTTACAGTATCCCTTCAAGCATAGCTTAACACTCCTTTCTTCTAAAAATGTGAAAGTAGACGATTTGAAGGTCAAAATAGTTTTCTGTTTCATGAGCAAGAGATGCAGGATTTTGATCAGAACTTTTAAGACTCCCTAGAGACTTCCAAGGAAATACAGCATAGCCAGCCACATTCATCTGAGACACAATAATTCCTTAGCACAAAACAGGTTTTTAGCCTGCTTATGCTTTTCTCTATGGCTTAAGAGATAACAGGAAAAAAAAAATAACATATAATCCAGCTGCAAAAAACATCCTTGAACTTGAACTTGTTTGCAGGGAAACTACGTTCTGCCAGTTCTTTCCCCTGGTAATTCTGAAATCTAGTTTGTTTCTGTACCTTGCCATTATGTCAAGTACTAATTTTTCTATATTAATACCACAAATATGTTACTCACCTCTGGTGTCTGGGCAGCAGAAGTCCACATAACAGGTCTCTGAAGAAAAATGACTTGCTTTGTGGCCAGATTTCCTTCACTAAAATGTAAAGAAAATAGTTTCCACATTTTAAAGGCAATAATTGTCACTAACATATTCTAAGTCAACTTTAGGGTGGGTGTAAGTTCACGAGTGAGAAGAGAACAGACTACAGAGTATTATCCAGTTTATTAATTCCTCAATGGTTCTATAATGATATTTTTTAAAAACAGAGGCATAGAACTAGGTTAAGGTGATGCACACGAAAATATGGACAGACCAGTAACTCGTATTACCATGACTGGAGTTATTTAACATGTGTGCTCTTGAAAGTTTAAATATCAGAGCTCCTACTTTTAATCAAAGTCTGCATATTTATATCTGAAGCAAACCTTCATAAGTCTTTTTAAACCTAATCTTCACTGTTAAATATACAGCAATATATTACTACCTATTAATATCACAACAACCATGCCCAATCTTAGTAGATCCATAGCTTCAGCAAATCTCTCAACACTTTGTGGTATGAAACTTTGGAATTAGCATTCTTTACTGCTAAATAAAAGTTGTAAAATGTAATCTAATGAACACAGCAGGATAAGCTTGCTGCCTCATCACCTATGGATAAAGGGCTTCAGCTCAGTTTTAATAAGCTTTGCATCAAGAATGAGATTAATGATACCAGGTGTTCTGTACGAGGGAGGTACCGGCATAGGGAGGAGAAGAGAATATTTTAGTAAGAAAAATAAAGGGGGGGAAAAAAAAGGAGCAACTTCAGTCCTGGAAATTTTACAGATGCTAATACTGTTGTGGTAGACAAAGCAAAGGTGTTGGGTTTTATTCCAAAAGGGAATACTTTTAGAGAAATAAATATGACAAGTGAAGTTGCTCCCCAGACCAGACATTACTGATATGATGTTTCATAAGCATTACACCCCTTAGTAGTGGTGATAAATACATGCTCTAAGTTTTAATATATTTCCATCACCTTTCCACCAGAAATACATGTCACCACTTTGATAGGAGATAAAATACAAACCCCAACTCCATGCCACTGCAAGTGAAACAATTTCAAGACAAAAACTCCACAAAGAAGATTTTAAAATTTCCTGTTTTCTTCTAAGTATCAGATACTACATGTTTGTAAGCTCTTCTCCCCCCAGCTGCTTCTGGGCAGTATTCAATAAGATCTTTAAGCATATAAAGGCAAAATACTGAAATTGTTTGGTGAAAGGGTTGCTACAGATTTAAGAGTGCACTAAATAAAAGTAGCAAAATAGAAACAGCAAAGATATAGCAGTTCATTTGAAGTATTTATGAACCTACCTATTCTATCAACCATAAAACTGTTATTATGCATAACATTACACAGAACTACTAAAGCAATGTAAGTTTTTAATTCAGTGTGGATATTTCACAAGGTTAACCACTACACACATGAATTCAAGGTAACTGATGCATGTTTCACAACTGAAAATTATTTTGTATTTAACATCAGGGACTTGCTCCAAGAAAAACCAGGGATTAAAACTGTTCCTATGAGCTCAGAAGAGCTTGTTAGCAGCCTACCCCAGTAAAGCTTCTGGAAGTAAGCTCTGAGAAAGCACACAAACCAGTACTAGTCTCAGCATAAACAGCCACAGATCAATAGTTCCTGACGATGGATTTGTGATTGTGTTTGGCCCCTCACAATCTTTTTTTCAGTCCAGCTCAACTCCGGTCATGGTATATCTTTGCATGTCTTCCTTAGATGAGAACAGAGAACTGAAACTCCAGCTTGTGGAAAAAACAAAAATGCAGGAGAACAAATTCATTTGTTTCCTTAAGCCTAACAAGATTTCCTGTTCCAAGAGTCCCTACCTCACTATTTGCATTCATTACAAGAAAAAGTGTTTAGATTTTATGCCATTATAAGGAAATCTGCAATCCTGCAACCTTATTCCACTTGGCTAGGTATTTCTCTGTGCCTCAGTTATGTCTCTTTTGATCAGTCAAAAAATGTCTCTTCCAAGCAACAAGGCTGAGCACAGTCCCTGGCATGGGGAAGAGCCTAAGGCTTATTTTGTAACAGTGTCTGCATTCCTTCAGAGAAAAGAAAAAAACGCAAACACTGAGCTGCAGCTTGTACAAATTCTACTAGAACAGAAAAAGGACATGATGGTGAGTAGACAAGAAGTAAATTAACAAATTTCTAAGTCTGACCTTATTAAAATGCCGCACACGACAAAGCAGCTATGAGCTTAATTCACAAAGAACTCAATGACAGTGGGATTTCCACAGAATTTAAATGAGAAAAAGTGCTTAGAGCAAGGGAAGCTCCACAGTTTCTCTCACATTTCTACATTCCCTATTTGCCTCGTAAGTCAGGGCATTTTGAAAATATAGATTAAGTGGTGAGCCAGGATAAATGAATAAAGTCAGTACTTTTGCAATGCACTGCCCATAGTCAGCCCTGCCCATTTTCAGGGACTACAGTAAGCAGTGAAGGGAAATAAAGGTCACTGCAGAGTAAGGCTGCTGAAGCCTTTTTCCTGTCTCTTCTTTTAAGAGTGATGAAGAGCAACAGAGACTCTTTTGTTGAAACACCAGCAATTTGTTTGTCTGCTTATGCTGTATGGGCAAAAACTGTGTCCTCTTACATGTCTATATTTAAGTCCTCCAAAACAACCATGAAGCTACAGGCTCAGTAGTACTGCCAAAGGCTCTGCTTTTTACAGATCCATTCATCCAAACATGAATATTTGATATACAAAGCACTTAGAACAGATGTTAGACAAGATTTTCTGAAAAGGTAATAAGATAAACTATTTTCATGTATACAGGGGTGTTTTTTTTTTTTTAAATTTTTTTCATGACTCTAAAAAAAAATGACTTTGCACACCTTTGGAACTGGATAGCATCCAGACTTTCAGTTTTGAGACAGACACCAGACTGGGATACTAAGTGTCCTGGCTTAAAGGATCTATTAAATGCAAAATTTAAAAAGCCTTCAAAGTAATTCTAGTTTTCAACCACAAACATGTATGGACTTCTACAAACTCATGGTAATACAATACTAAAAAGTACTTTACAATAGTTTAGCGAAGTATTTTCTAGATACTCACAAGAGATCAGACATGAGGGAAAGTTTTACAATAAATTAGGAGAAAATTAAGACAGAATAGAGGAAAATACTACAGTGAGTAAAAATTGAGGTAACAGATAAAATTTTCTTTAAATACCATGCACAAATTCTATTTTAAAAATAAATATGAAAACATCATTTTGTCAGATCATCCCAAATTGTTGCTTATTTCTGTTTTTTCAGTGTTTCTGAAACCTCTTAATATTCAGCCTGGGTTTTGAGGTCAGAGTTTTGAGTCTGGGGAATAAAACAGCTGTTGAGCAGCATAAAGTGTCCTTCTTTATTAGGACTTTTGCATTCCTAGGATAACCCACCACCACCACAGTAATGGCATCTTTCAGAGCAGACACACAGTAACCATCCAGGAATTTCATCTTCTTAAATACCAACATCAATGCCTAAAAATAGTAGTTCTCAATCACTACTCAGCCCATCAGAACAAGAAGACATTCCTTTTCTGATTCCCATGAATTCTCAATCCTTAACTAGGAATTCTTGTTCATAAGCTTTTTTCCTTTTTTTAAAGCAAATTGAATTGCTGTATATGAGATATAATACAGGCACACAAAACATGCTTCATTCTATTTCTTCCAAGAGTAACTCACTACAATGGGGTAACAAGCATTAGACAAATCATACAGACTCCTACTCAACCATTTAGGCCAGAAAACAAATGGTTTTTATTAGGCTGAGTTACTCTAGTGTGGATACAAAATGAATTCAGTTTCAGATTTGGCCAGGATACAACCCCTTTAGCATGAGCACTGCTGTTAATGCTCTGGTTGTTTCACATCTGGGATACAGCACTGTTTGAGACCTAAATATCTTCCTGGTATATTCTCATTAATTCAAGAAGCTCCAGCCTAATCAATCTGTTAATGCTTCCTAGAGCACTGCATCCTATTTTTTTGCCCCTTGCAGCACTTTGCCTCTTTTATTTGGCCCTGCCTTTGCTCTGTGATCTCTGAGGTACAAACCAGCACCATTTGATGTGCTGCAAGCACAGGCTGACATCCCAGAGTGTCACTCAGCAGCTGCTCAGGACATTCCTGACCCTGCTGTCCAAACCCTCTGGGGATGGGTTCAGTTACATTGCTTATGGGACACAAAAGGTTGGAGGTTAAACATTCTCTCATCTTATGACTCAGAACACACCATGACTACTAAAATCTCCCTCCCATTCTTCAAAGGTTATACCCAGATTCTGAAGACTTACTCTCAAGCCCTAAGATTTGGCCAAAATTTCAGCTGTTTATGAAAACCAGGCCTGGTAGTTCATATAGTCTATAAGTCACCATGTTCAAAGCTAAGACACTTAGACTACAAAATTATTGAAGAAATTAAAGGATAACCATTTGTTTCATGTTCTGGAAACTGCTTCTTCTTCCAGAGGAAAGTAAAACAGAGACTCTCAACAAAAAAATGCAAGCTATAGAACATACCATATTTTACTACAACTTCTTTTGTCTTTGCATTTAACCAGTTGGTTAAAATCAACTATTAGAAAAAACACTGCCAAAAAAACCCAACACCTATTTCCTGATCACAAAAGCCTCCTTCTTACATTGGGTGAGTTGATTTAATTATGTCAAATCACTTAAGCAGAACTCTACTATCTTGCAACTGCTTTCTTGGAGTCTTTCATGCATATCTTTTTCATGCTGTCTTTATTTAACACAGTGAGGTCAAGGATCCAAAGATGACTCAAGTCATCCACTCTTTCCACAGCTGTTAATGAGCCCTAAGCCTGCCTCAGTACCTTTGCTTGCTTTTGAAGCTTGGCAATCTTCATCTAATGGGTGGAGAACTTTGAAAAAAGAAAAAAAAAAAAGATGCAAGAAGAGAGGCATTAAGAATGCTTGGTCTAGTGTATTATCTTTTTTGGGGGTTTTTTTTAAGAATAAAAAAAGAAAGCCTGGAACTTTATGGGGAATCCAGGTCTGCAATTTAGCTCTTCTTAAGTACAAAAGAGTCCCATCAACGCTCTAAATAAGCATTTCAGCTGGAGACCTGAAATCCAGTAGTCTGGTACTATATTTGAGTTGAACCATAATGTCTATATTAGAGAAGAGAAACATCCCAATAACTTGCTGGATTAGCACATTGTCTGCCCTAATTTGCAACAAACACTCCATGACTGTCTTGTGACAACATGACTTTTTCCATGGTCTAAATCAGTCATTCACCAAGATCCTAAACTAGTAAACATTTCAACATTTGTTTCTAGTTGAAGCATGAGTAACCATATTGCTGTGGACTGGGTATGTGATAAAAAGTTTCCTAAATAAAATCTTTCATGTTTAGATTTACACAATGCATTTTAAATTTAGAATTAGACTCATTGAAATCAGTAGTCCTAAGCAGATGTGGCAAAGCACTCCGTGAAAATGCTACTTACATCTCAAGCTTTACATACATTTAACATCATCAGCATTTTCCTGCCTTTTACGTTTAAGTATGCAAGTAATTATTTGATAGTTCTCAGACACACACACCAAAAATGCTGTAACCAACAGTTTGGGTACCTGTCTTGTCGTACAATTGGTGTAGGCAGGACACAGGTCAGGAGCCATCCAAACTCAGCCAGCGTGTGCAGTAAAGGTCCATAATCTGTTTTAATTTCACACCCCTACATTAATAATTATAAAAAGTAGTAAAGAGACTCTGTACAGGTTTTGCATTTCTACACAATTACAACACCTCCCCTCTTCACTTTTAATGAGACAATCCTTTGAGATGACATCAAACTGTTGTTTGATGGAGATTCATTATTTCAAACTAAAAACAACTTGAAAAGTTCAAGACTACAAAATCCATGGAAAACAGAATTTATTAACATTAGGTATAAGCTCTGACTCATCAAGACATTATTCAAAGCACATCTCACTCAATAAACTTGTCACTTTGCTAAATTAGTGCCTAAAACTTTCCAAGCACCATCATTATGTGTCTCAATTGAGATATTTACAGTTTTTACTGTACATGTGAAAAATAAGCATCTCACATAGCTACATACTTAAGGTTTTGGTGGGTTTTTTGGTAGTGGTCTTTTTTTAAATATACAAGTCTTTAGTTTGATGTTAATTTTTTCCACATTTATAAATGTATTTATCATTGGATATTTCAAAAGTAAGAAAATCCAACAACATAATCTAACAACTACTTTCAGATGTCATTCATACCAATAATCCTAAAAGATTAGAATATTTCTAAAGAGTAATTTAAGTAATTTTATTGCTGTAACCTACTACAGCAGTAGATGAAAATTTATTAGGAAACCCAAGTCTTTCATATTTAGCAGTAAAATTTTCATAAAAATACGTATCTGAATATAATATCTGAATTAATTCACCATCAGTCTTCTCTTGTTGTTTTTCTAGTTCTAGCTATTTTCTTCCCCTTTTTTATACAACACTTTACATTATCAATGTGACCTGCACTTGCTGAAATTACACATAAATGGTCTGAACCACACGAAAAACCCCCAAGATGTTTTCTTTGGTAGCTGTATCTGCTGATATGAGCATTTACAAATGTCAGGCCAGAATTCCTCAGGCACATTTCTTTTATGCACATTTACCAATACCCACAAATCTGATTTCATTTTTATCATTTGGAGCTTTAGTAAAGCCTATGCAGGTGACTTAAGGAAACCATCCTGAATGTTTATGGAACACTGGTACCAGGATCCTAAAGGAAAAAACAAAGAAAAATACCAGTAGGAAATAGCACTGCTAAATCATCAACTATTTACCTCAATGACTGTCCATTGTTCAACAACTATTGCATCATTTCCTTTCCTGTTAGAACCTGGAACCCCAGCACCTTCTTCTTCATAGATAAATAATCCTTCTAAAGACTTGGGCACATAATCCCCTGTGAACATAAATCAGCATGAAGTCCTAGGATGACAGATTACCAAGATGTACACAAGATGTTTCTTTCTCACTGAACAGTCCTAAAAAAACTTTAAATTACTCAGAAAACTCAAATTTGTGGTTATTTATGGAGTGTGCAAGTCAACTTAGTATTAAAATCCCTTTTTTCTATATAAATTGAACTATGAACAACTGTCTTAAAAGCATTAACCCCTTCCATACTCCAGTATGAATTCCAGTTTCCTGTATTCAGCATATCCATTGCAGAAGATGGGCACAACCCTTTTTTCCTCAGCTTCAATATTGTCCTCCTGACAAGACATGTGGCTTTTGGTGTGGTGGGAGAGAGCACAAAAATGAGTGAACCATGAAGTGTAAAGCTCAACTACAGCCACTCAAATACATAAATGGCCACAGGAAGAGCCTGAAGCAAGTAATTGTAGGAGGATTCCTGATGGGAAGGAAGTTTCAGAGCACAACTCCCTGACTCACTAGTCGAAGCCCCGTAGCATCCGTTTGGCCCAAACTAAAGCTGTGCATCAAATATTGGTTCAGTTTCTGGTTTTGCTTCTGCCAACAGCCTTTGAGAAGCCTTTTGAGGAGATTTACCTTGACAGCTGACTAACAAACTTAATTGATACAGCAAAATTATGTAATCCCCAGAATATCAGCATTAAATCCCTTCCAATACTGGATAAGGTATGTTATTACCTGGGTAATAATAACCTCCTAAAGACAGGGAGTTATTCATGCAGAAAAGAGCTGACAGCTCTCTCTGTGAAGAATGGGAAGACTGTGAAACTGCTGTTGGACAACAGCTGCCAAGATTAATTTCAACAGCTGCAAAACCACCCTTCAGTGAACTGTAACAGATCTCCAGAGAGTTCCTTTTCCAGCTCTGAAATAACTCTATAATGAAAACTACAAGTCTGAATTCTCACCTCTCCTCCTCCAAAGGAAATTTGCTTGTTCCACTAACTTCAACAATAGGAGTTAACAGTTTCAGAGTAAAAAAGATGACTGCTACAAACTGTGGCATTCTGTTCATGTGCACAAAATATACAGTTTCAGAGGGACTAGCTGTCAAATTCCATCAGAAGTAAATCCACATCGATGAGCTTATGTGCCTCTGAGTCACTGAATTTACTGCAGAGCTACAGAAACACAGTGATTCACACTCAAACCATGGAGAGCAATGAAAACTGAAAAGGTGTCATTAGTGTCAGGCTTTTGGTTTTGAAGAATCATAATTTAATTTGCAAAGATCTTAGATTTTGCAGGTTTTTTTTAAATGCAAGGCCAATAATCCAAGAGTACATATTTTTTAAAATCAAAATTTTGTATCAGAATTTTTTAAAAATCAAAATTATCAGAAAAAAGCATAAGGTATAGTAAATATAGCAACTGCTCAAATTGACAGTAATTTTATATAATTATATAAAAACTCCTGATATAATTAACATAAAAAGCGGACAAAATTACGTATGAAAGCCGCTTTAATACGTTACTAATTAACTACTGCACTTGCTAATCATCCTGAGAATTACAAAAATCGGTTTAAGGTCCCTGGAACCTTTTCAACTAATACTTGACAATTCTTTTCTCTACTGCAACTCTGTACTTTGCTTGCTTACACTGCAATAATTAACGCTAAAGGAAGATCAATAACTTGCAATTTAGTACAAGCAAGACAGGTACAAATGCAACCAAAGCATCACCTTAATGAAGTATACAGTGTAAGTTTGCTATCATACAACATTTATTAAAATAGTTAATTGTTTTGGCATTTATTAATCATCTCAGTTTGTTTTGGTCTGTACCCCTAACACTAGGGTACTACCATTTTCTTCACTTTTTTTTTTCCAAGTAATTGCACAACAGTAGTTACCTATTGTTTTTTGCACACTTTTAACTTCTGGCTTTCAGACAAATGCAGTTCAAATGGAAATGAATCTCTCAATTGCATATTTTAGAGCAACAGAGTTCAAGAGTTCTAAACACTTTTCATCCCATTGTCTTTTCCTTGAAAATGCACAAACAAGCCAGAAGAACTAGCACAAGAGGTTTATTTTGTTATAGAGCTACTCTAGTTTGCTGCTTTGGAAATTGTCAATTTCATAAAACAAAGCAAACATTTCAATTACTTAGTCTATTATAAATTTGTGGAATCTGATACCTAAAAAGGAGTAATTTATTTTCTGGGCAGTTACAGATCCATCTGGACATACTCACATATATACCCTCCCACCAAGAAGCAAAATATAATCATAATTTTTTCAAGTTACATAATTCTATGTAAACAAACAAAAGCTTCACAATATCCTGGGACAGTACTCACCTTTAGAAGTTTCCCAGTGTACAAAAGAATCAACTAAGGCCAATCCTTGTTTATAATAAAATGTAGTTAATTCTAGCCAGTCTGCTTCCAGTGTACTAACAACTGGCCCCTTTCTTGTTACTTTCATAGACAAAACACCCTCATGGTAGGTCCAGCAGGTAGAATCATCTTCAAAAACATTGAAGACTGTATAGAGCTTGTCTAAGGAGAGAGAAAGGAAGAGTGAACCTCAAAGACAGTGCTCCAAAATTTGTAATATTACTAATCTCCTATTTTAACATAATTTTCTATTTCTAAGCAGCAGTTTTAATAATTGTTTCTTAATGTTGCTCTGCTTAAGACCTAAACACACTCAGGACAAGGTATGAGGGGAGGTACACTTTGGGATATGAGGAAAATGTGAACTTATTACAGCTGGGCTGTCACTGAATTCTTCAGGTAGTTGGGGTTTGCATGAAGAAAACATACAAAGGGCTAAGAAAAAACAGTGGAAACAGCCTTCATTTCTGCCACTTGTGGAACTTCTGGCTACAAATATTGGTGACTATAAAAAACAAAAGACAATTTTCTAAGCCTGCAAATGTAAAGCATGCCCTGTACTGACTTTAGCCCATTATTCTCTGAAGTACCAGTGTAAGTAGTTGCTTCCTGGGATTTTCCCAGAGTAACTCATGATCAGTGGAAGTTAAGGATACAAGACCAACATATCCTCAAACTGGTTTTCTGTCTAGTTATCAATACAGCGCTGTAACAAAACCAGTCACAAGCAAGCACTCATTATCCATAGCATTTTAGGAAATCACTGGTGCAAGTTATGAAATCTTAACTATGTGAGTGTGTTCTACAAATACACTTGTGTGTCACTGGTGTAGAGAAGTAACACAAAGCACTTGTCCAGAAATATTCTCAGATTGCCTAATACTGCTGGGCAGGCTAAATCAATGCAAACCAACCTCTAAACACAGATTCCACACTGTCAAAACAAAGGAATCTGCTTAGATGACCCCTTAGAGTTAAGAAGTCAGTCTCTCTAGACTCCAGAAACAGAGAAATTTCCAAAATAGGAATTGTACTAAGTAATCTGAACCAGTATCTGGAAGAATCCCTCTCTGCTTTGAGAAGTGTTACTACACCCACTGCAGGTGATATCAGGTACCTAGAATAAGGGAAATTCAGAACATAATGTTGAACTTTCAGTAAGAGATAAGTCTTTATACAGTTTTATCACTTTCACTTTTCTTTTACATCAGAATAGATGAGTTTACCCTGTCAAATCTTAATTTCTTTTACCATATATCGAAGTGATATCCCTTATTTTTCAGAAAAAGAAAATTGTTTTCCAATACAACTATTCAATTCCTCACATCTACCAGAAATTTACCTCTACAAGCAATGTATTATAGTCAAAATTCAATAAAATAGTTTAAAAAGCAACATAACAGTAAAAATTCATTCTTACAATCCCCAAGTCTATAATTTGGACACAGTTTTTTGCCTCTTTTGAGCAGAGGTAAATGGAAATGGCACACTGGCATGGCAGCATATACCTACACACATGTAAGATGGCCTTGGAAAATTCACATCAGTATTTTTCAAAATGATAGTTACATAAAACACAGATCAAGGAAGATGGTTACATTTCCAGAAGTTTCATCTTATGAACTCCAGTGATTTTCTATTTGACTAGTGTAGAAAAGCCTGCAATATCCTTGCCAAAGCATTTTGAAGTTTCCTGAGAACACTGCATGTAGGGGATGCACTGACTGCTGATCTACGTGGTCATACCAGCCTGCACAAACAGCGCTCCTGAACAGAAGCTAGAGTTTTCCACTTCTCTTCCTTACAGGACTGCTAATATATGGCAAACCCACTATTTCAAGCTGTAAGAAAAGAGTTAAGCTTTACCAGATTATGCTATAAAGGCTCACTTGTAGAAAACTGCTTCTACTCAAGTGTTAAAAATAAGAGGGACATTGATTATCTCTGTACTTAAAGTCATTGTTGTCACAATCTACAAACTGGAGAGGTTGCTTTAACAGGAAAAGTGAAAAGGTTGCTTTTGAGAGCGACTAAACATGTCTGGCTCATCAGGGAATGCAGCCTGACATGAAAGTTTCATGCTGCCTGCTTTGCACACAATACTGTCTTGCATTAGTTCTCTTACTTAGATTACTTCTTTCTTTTTGCTTTTTCCTCTTAGCAGCCAGGAGCCCTTAGAGTTTCAGTACCAGAAGTCAACGTTTCAGGCTATTTTTCCCACATACTACATCAAGCACCTCATCCTTCTACAGCTAAGTTGTCTATCACAGCACCAGCATTTTTTCAATTATACTTTTCCTTCCTATACTTCTAATGCTTACTTTTCTCTCAGAAATTCATTTTGTAACAATTATTGTCTTCAATTTCATGGTCAATGCATTAATTTCAGTGATCTCTTTCAGGACACTTCTTGAAGGCACGTTAACCAGAAAGAATCCATTATGAACGGATTTATTTAGTGTTCATTATGCGAGTTGCCTGGAAGCATGTAAAATTATGGCTCTAGCTGGAAGGGGCTCTCTTTGTTGTCATTTCATTTGTTGAAACAGGCACAACTGGAATCACAACATATACTCCAAAATCATTACGAGTTTATAATTTTATATTGAGTAAATCTAAATGTGCATTGCAGAAAATATTTTGTAACAATTGCATTCTTCTAAAAGGAAGGAATTTTACTGCCACATGTTTGCTATACACATATTGAGAAAAAACCCTTTCTGCATGCACCCCATTTCAAGCCACAATTACATTGTGGGCAATTTTGGGGGGGTTTGTTTGTGGTTTTCCTTTTTTCTTTAAATTGCAAACTAGAATTCTGACAGTACAACTACAACAGTCTACATGAAAACTGAAACATCATTTTAACATATTACTTACTACAGTTCACATACATAAAACAGAAGGTAAGTATTCTTTAACTGGCAAGTCTTTTAGAAATATGTATGCATTTACATGTGCATGTGTAGAGGCATTTTCCAAAACCAGTATTTGATACAAAAGAAAATGTTGTTCTTCTATTTTTCCCAATGCCTCAACAACTCAATAAAATACCTTATTCCTGCAAAATACAAGCAGCATTTATTACCATCTCCTTTTCGTGGTTGAGAAGGGCTGACTTCTTTTCCAAAGTGGAAATCTGAATCCTCTAACAGTCTGCTTTCTCCATGCATTTCCTCCTCTAGCCCGCTCTCAGATGAGTGACCGCTCAATGTCCCCTCATTCCAGTTTTTATAGTTTTCCTCAAAGTTTTCTCTTCTGTGTTCCCTATTTCTTCTGCCCAGCGTTGATTCCAGCTCTGCACCTCCATCTATGCTTGTTCCATTACAGGCTTTAGGCTGAGGAAAATGTTGTGTTACAAATCCCACAAACTTCTTTCCTCTTTTAGCAGCTTCATTAACCTGCAATACAACATAAGCTTAGCTAGCTGCAAAGTCATTTTAGAATTGCACAGACCTTTTTCTTCTTTAAAACTCGTACACACATGAATCACTTCACTAAACTGCTGAGGACATAAAAGCCTAACACTGTATTACAGAAGGGTGACTTGTCTTTGATGCTGCCCCTGCTTCAAAGTAAAGGGACGTTTTCCAGCATGCCTTTGGAGTCAGGCCAAGAAAGGTGGCCAACACTGGTACTGCCTTCAGAGTATACAAAATCCTTCATTTAGAACAAACCCAAAGTATTTTATTTACTGTGTTATGTTGATAAGCAGTATAGCAGAACAATAAATAGTATTTCTCTAAATATGTGATGCCAGTCATACTCAAAACACTGACCTCCAATACTATAAAGCATCTCTGTCAAGAGCCATGAGTCATTACCCCCTGGTTCCCTTGGAGGCTACTCAGCTTTGTTATTACTGAGGACAGTAGAGGAGCAGAGAAAGGAGGGAGCTAGAAGCAAATGAAGATCCTCTTATTTCAGCCAGTGTTGTCTTCTCTGCACTGAAGTCTCAATACACAACTGCAACATCTCTGCCACCTGTGGGATGTGTCTGTTCTTGGAGCTGTTTTTTTCCTGGCTTAAGGAGTGCTGCCATTTAGGAAGGTGACCCCACTGACACCTTGTACTACAAGCTCCCCTGTGAAGTAAAGCCCTCCCAGGTAAATACAGGAGCTTCAGCTCAGAAAGAAGACATCACATGGGAAGTACTGGATTAAGTGAGGGCAGAGGGAGAAGGATCTTTATTCAGTCTACTCACATAAACTATTCATACCCAGAGTGAGTAAAAATCAAACAACTGATGGTACTGAAATCCCTTTTTAGTACCATGATAGTGACGCTTCAGTCTATCTACTGCCATTTTTTATGTACAGCAATGACACAATATGCCAATCACTGTGCTTATATATACAGAGCTGCTGCTTCAACGATAGCCAAAATAGTTTTAAACTTCACAAGCAACAGAGAAAAACAGACAATACGAGAATATTTTTGCTGAAACACCACCAATATTGTTTCAGATCTTAAAAAAAAAAAAGTACTACAATTTGACTGGATTAATGGCTCTTTTTTAAACTGAGAGCATTTTTAAAATCAAATTATTCTCACATACTACTTCTGTAACAGATATGCTTCCAAGACTCCATCACTGCTCCTTTCAAGTGTGTTTTTCCTTCTAATCCTTGTCTGCTACACTACACTACCAACGTGGAATAGGTATATATATTATAAATGCATAATGTAATCACATTTTAAATTTGAAACACCTGACAAAGTCAAAACAAGCCATTTGTAAAATACAAACAACTCTTGATATTTCAAAGATCATTAAAGACCTCCAATATGTTTTTCCTTCTACTACCCTCCTTGGCAACTAATGTAAAAGTTATCACTAACTCTTGTAATAACAACAGCATCCTGCTTTAGCAAGTCTTCAATTTTGCAGAGGAAGTTAAACACAAAAAGAACTAGAACTTGCATTCCAGTAGAAGCTTACTATAATTATACAATGTTTTCAAAAGCTGTGCCAAGTAAATATTTATTATATTTCCTATACATGTGGTATTTTTTGGTAAAGAATGAAAAGAACATTTCTTCTTAGGTACTTAACTCAAAAAACCATAAAATTTACATATTATACAAGTATGTTATAAAGAAAATCTGAGCTACAGCCTGACTTTGCTTTCAGTGAAGACTTCCAAAGCTTTACAGGGATACTTAGTCCTACATTACAAAAAGTAACTCTTTTCTCACTTTGAGAAAAGTTTTGTACCTTCTATAAAATAAAAACAAAACTAAAACCACAACTATTAAATGTAACTTACATGTATGACAGAAACAAAAATCTGAAGAGAAGTTGGAAAAAAACCTCCATTACCTTTTCTAGCAGTTCTTTCACTACTTCATTTGTCAGTGTTTCATATGTTAAGGGACATTCCTCAATCACCAGCCTGGGGTGCCTTTGTCCTCTGGGTGCTGTGTGCTTCTGGCTAGAAAACAGAATGAAAGCAGTCTTTGTCAGGAGTTTGCTGCTAACTTGAGCAAATGCTTGCATATAGAATTCTTTTCTTTTGGAATAGTTATGAATGAAATCCTGACAATGCTTCTTCATACTTTATAGAGCTCAGTGGGTTTTGGTGTTTTGTTCTGTTTTTTACACAAAGTGACAGGTACTATATGTTTCAATGCCAGGATAAGAATATTAATATTTAACAGGAATTTCATCTGAAGACCACGCAGAGATATATTTTGGAAATTAAGCTTTACTGACAAACAGCTCTGCCTTTGTAATAAATAAATGCAAAAATCTCTGACAATGCAAAATACACAAATTTAAACCATAAATTTAGTAAAGGACAAAGCAGATTCAGTTTTGTAGAAAACACACCATGAATAGAAATGGTCCTTTCACACTTTTAACGTCCTGCTGCTTAGGTTTTGTAACTAAAGCAGAGCTGCAGCTGTTAAATGAAACAGTATAGGCAAATACTAGGAATACAATGCAAAAACATTTACTGAGGGTTAAATAATGTTTAAATCTCTCATATTGAAGCTGACAAACCCTAAGTTCCATTTAAAGTTACAGAACAGTACTCATGTTTCATCTAAAGCCAGTTGTGTTATTAGTCAGACAATATTTAGTGTATACCAATATTATAATGGGATTTTATTTGATCCTTTCTTTGTGTAATAATTTCATTTTAAAAAGAACATCAATTAGACACAAATATAAAAGTCTACTTTCCAAATAGTAGTTGGAGAAGGTGTATTTGCCCACAGCAAAACCAGCCTACATAGGGTACCTGGGAAGGAAACTAGAACCTACACCAGTTTCACAGGTAGGCTACAGAGTCTCATCCTTCACCCATTCAAGGGCCTAAAGGTTCAAACAACAACTTCCAAAGGATGCTACATCTACAGGGATAAGGCAAATTGTAGGAGCTGTGTGCTAGCAGTGTCAGTTCTTGGGAACCTGGAACCTCAGCTCCAGGGCAAGCATTTTGCTTTCTTACTCAACCTTTTACCCACAGGAACAGCATTCACCTTGTTTGCAGATGAATTTATAAAAGTTAAGTTGTTCGAGCAGCAAATACTCCTGACAATGCCTGTTTAATCAAAGGATTTGAGAATTTCTTTCAAATGAACGTTTATGAAAGCATTACTGCAGTGGTGGCAAGGCAGCTTCCAATTCACATCCATGGTGATTTTAATACAGCAAAAATAGGAGTAATAAACAAGACCATAGATCTGGAACATAAACAAGCTCTTGCCTCTCCCTCAGTGTCAAAACTAAGCTTTTGTATGACCTCTGATCCAGAATAATGATTTCCTTTTTAATAAGTAAAAACCCCACACTATGCCTAAAAAATTAATTCCTAAACTACATAATTTTTTCCAGGGAAAGAAAAGTTTTGAAAACCAAGAAAAATCAGGCATAAGACAGTTTAAGGCAGCTTATTACTCTCCTACTATTTTGGTTAATTTTTTATTTGCTGCAAGTTCTAATGAGAGATGATATTACACTTTGGATTTTTTTTAGGATATTAACTAAGGCAAAGGAAACATCAGCGTATTGTGAGCTTAGCATTAATTAAAGACATCACTAACTGGCTAATCTGAGGTGCTCATTTCAAATCAGTAAGTTATGAATGTGGATCAGTGTATTCAAGTTATTCCACTGTTACCTTAGCTTTAATCGTGAGAGTACCACTCGATACATGTGACTTGCAGGGAAATTCCTTCTCCGTGCAATTGGCAGCATGATGGGATGAACAGCTCCCACAACATAGCCTTTGCTGTAATAGTCTTCCACCCGAGATGCTATATCCAGCACAGAACTGATCTTGATAACTTCTGGATTTGAAGAAGCTAAAAAGCATTGAAAGCAGAAGAGAAGCATGTGATACTGTGCACTTCTATAAACATTTTGGGCAAGCTCCTTTTATGTAAACCCCACAAAACCTGTCCCCAGGCATTTATTAAAACCAACAGTTCTATTTATACAAGAAAAAGCAGATTCATGGATGATTCACCACTATTCAAATACTTCAAGTACCTATTTTTACAACTTAATACGATCTATTTTTAACATACTTGGCAACATTTTCTGTTTGATCGAGGTCTGCCAAGCTGATTTAAAAGCTCTGTTATCATCTAAACACATAATAGGGCCGAACTTAACAAAGCAACTATTTTGTCTAGCCAAAGCCTTAAACATACTGATGCAGTATCCCTCAACTCTAGTTTTCAGGTAAATTCCCACATAACAGATTTAAGCCTACAACAATTGATTTGTTTCCATTTTTTTCCCCTTAGAAGTGATCTGTGGAGTTTCAGTTGACATTTTGATAGTCCCAGTTCCTTTTTCCAACAGACTTACACATCACCTAAGTAAGCTTGTGCTGTCACTGATTTCTAAGGAGGGTCCCTCTCAGTGTGTGCAGGCATTTTGCATCAATAGGCAGCACCTGGATAATACATTATTGTTAGGGAAAAATACAGAGATAAAGGGAAAACTTCTTGGAGAACCTTTTTTGAATGGTCCACAGCTTTTTGCAGAGAGAAAAGGAAGACTCTATGCTGGTAACAGATATATATTCTGCTACAGTCAGTCTGATGGGTCAGTAATTCCTGTTTCTCTCAAGTACAGCTGGAACTCTAGATGCTCTCAGAAAGCAGGAAATCAATACTCATACACAAACAGCAGCAGAAGAGTCACTATGCCAGCACAGATTTTCCAAAGCTTTCATCCTTTGCACTCAGGAACTCTGATAACAAAACAACCTGGCTGGAAATCTGCTGGTCTATTGGTGACCCCTGCTCCAAGCAGCCTATTTGCCTGGATCTTGATGAATCCCTCTTTGCAGGACTTTCTATGCATTAAGATCAGTGCCCATCTTCATCAAAGGATGCCTCAATCAAAAGTAACCAACACTCTTTCCAAGATACAAACAACTGTAACGTGCTGCCCTGAACATTCCCTTTCAAACCATACAATTGAAAATAATTAAATACACTAACTCTCCTTTGATTCTGTAATTTTAAAAATGTATTAAATAAAAAATAAAATAAAAGCAATTACATAAATCTCTCATCACTTTGTTGAGTTAATTTCTTGTCCCTACCTTCTCTTGTCCATCTGCATTATAGTGCAGGTTGGCAATACCAAGGGATTTAAGGACCTAAGACACAGAAGTCACTAAGTCTGTCTATCCTACTTTTTTAAACTATCATAAATCAGAGATATGATTCCTTAGTTTGCACAAATATTTTATTCTAATAAACTGAATTAGAACTCTGCTGATTCACAAGTAGTGTTCTGTAAAGCCTCTATACTGCTTTCCCACTATAAAATGTGGATTATATTGACATACATACAGTTACTGAGGGCTTTAAAAAAAGACCACAAAAACCTCACAAACTATCAGAAACTAGTATTTTACAACACTCAAATGCTTTTTAATACCAATTTCTACTAATGGGAAAAGGAATGGTGGCCTTCTTTGCTTGTCACTGTAAGAGCCTTAACAGAAAAGCCATCAAGAAGAACCAGAATAACTTCTAACAGGGAAACACACACTACCAAAAATTATCACCAACATACATATTGATGGTTTATTGCTGACAATCAGCAAATTCAAGCTATTAAACTAAACTGCCAGTCATTCTCAGTCATAAGGACAGGGCTGTTGCACTTTTTCTTTAAGCAGACAGTGTATCACAACTTCCCTTTTGTAAACAGATGATATTTTGTCATTAGCAATACCTCCATCCCATGATTCCACTCACTGTAAATCCAGGAGCCACATGTATTGAGAAATAACTTCTCCATAGCCCACAGACCAAAAAAGCAGGAATTATGCAATATGATCATCACGTCCCTGATTTTGTATATGCCTTAAACCCTTTTTCATAAAAAAAGTTTCTTTCCTGATGTGCTCTCAACAGGTAGCCAAAATACTGTAGCAATAACAACCCCAGCTAACTTTGCAGCTGCATAGTAAGCCTCAGATGCAGGATACTGAAGACGATGACAAAACAGCTATTTCAGACATATTCATACTGGTACTCAGAATGACAAGAACTTGGCAGCATGTCATCTTAGTAGGCTGCATCAATATTTCTTGTTTTCCCTAACAGGAGGACAGTGGATAAAGCATAAGCACACTGCTTAGTAAAAATATATAAACTATTCCTACTTTCTGGTTAAACTGACTTCAAAATATAGCAGCTGTTTGTGTGATTGGGATATGCCTCATAACTGAGACCTTGGAATTCACAGTCACTGACCAGCATTTAAAATTACACTTCGGAGTCCACTGCTCCCTCTTCTTTGTACTATACCGTTCCACCAAAATAAAAGATTGGCTGTAATTTTCTTGTTTGGGATTCCCCTGATGGACATCATCCTCCATGGAACTCAAAGCTAATTTTTACAGTAGGGATGGGAGCCTTTTGGGGACCAGAAAGGGAGAAGCCAAGGTTCAATGCACAGCTAATAACTAGTTAAGATGCACAGGGACTCCAGCCAGCAAATTCACACTACAGCATGGTTTACCTAATCTGTCTCATGGCCTGGGAGAAGATCAGGGACTGCTGAAAGTTTCCCCAGCAGGTTCATTTTGACTTCACATTGCATATACCTGATAAAGCACAGAATAAGGCATATTGAATTGAAATAACACATTTATGCTTGCTATACTTTTATCTTGATGCAGGACATGGTTTACTGTAAGAGCTTAAAATATTAAGTGCAGATTTTCTGTTTTACTTGGTGCAAGATCCAGTGGCAAGAAATCACTTGGGCACACAGAAATCTCCTGTGCAGGGGAAGACTTTGTTCTAGAAGCAGGAAAAGCAGAATGAGTGCCATAAACACACAACTTGACAGCAGAGCAAAAACTTTGGTCTGAAGTGATAAAGGGCTCTCAGTTTAATTTAGCCAAAGGACATTCAAATAGCAACAAGTACACGAGCAAGCTGACTGAAGGAAAAAGAAAAAAGCTCTGTATATTCTCCACAGTACTTGAGCCAATCCCCCCATTTCAGAAACACTCAGAATTGAAAAATGCTTCCAAGACAGCATATATATGCACCATGTTCTTTTTTCATATTCATCTTAGCTCTAAAAATAGACCTCAAAAAAGTATTTCGAGGTTATATACACATCTAGAACCAGTCAACAGAAAGATACCTTTGTTTACATATCCCCTTACTTCCAATGAGAAACCTGAAAAAGAGTGAGGTAACCATCTGAAACTGATCTCAGTTATTTAACATTCATAATTCCACTGAGGCAAAGCAATTCTGATAATGAGACAAAACAACAGAAAATGAATCATTACTGCTGTCTTGTTGGGTTATTAAAACAGAGATACACCTTTAATTGTACTTTTTGGATGGGCTTTTACTTAAAAGGTCAAAACCACCTTTAAAACAAATAATTTATAAAATAATATTAGAAACTGTAACTTGGAAGCAAAACTATCTGAAACAGAGGCTATTTAAGAACACTGAATGCTCTTCAGTTTCCAAAAAAATTATCCTTCCTATATCAGTAGATAATCCATGTATGCATTAGGCAGGCTAGCTTTATTTCCACTATCTTACCACTACTTATTCAACAGTTTTGTTTCTTCAAAAGGAAAAAGCCAGTAAGAAAGTTTTTGTGTAAATAAACAGAACAAAGTTAGATTTCCAGTACTATATAACCTAGCAGAATATACCTTCTATTAGTATTTTACAGTCTTTTAATGGAAAGACTCCTGTATTTTATATAAAAATATTAAAACAGTTAAAATTAATCAGAAGCCAAGTTTTGTTTATGAAGAAGTTCCTGTAATTGCAGTAAGACCTGCACTTAACACTGTTTCCCTTTATCCAATCCTTCTAGAAATAACAGCATTTACTTCAAATCCTCATTATTAAGCATTTCCAGTAGATCGGGTTGGTACAAAATGCAAGTTACTAAGAAGTGACTGTAAAACTGAGCTGTCTGTGCTCTGAGGGCAGCCATCTGGGCTTGTTTATGTTTTCAACTTTGTGGAACAGGGACTTGCTCTGTTAGAGATGGGACACCCTCGGGAAGGAAGTATCCCACAGAGCACTGTCTGCTTCTAGCTATGCATACAGATTTTGTTTCATTTCAGTCACAATTTCAAAAGACTATTCAACAACTACAAGTAAAGCATTTGGGAAAAAAAGTAAGACAGAACTCAGACTCTTATAACAGAAACTTCTACCAAGAGACTGTGGTGGGCGTAAGAGGGGAAGTTACTCCTGATATACAACTAAGGAACAGACTTACTTCTGCATAAAGTAACAAGGACAATGACACCCTGTTTTCGGAAGTTGAGGGCATTTAAAAAATTGTTATTCAATTAAGGCTCAGGCACAGTGTATTTTCTGAACCGTCACACTGAATTCAGACAACCATTATTCAAAGCGAGTACGGATGGCAGTATCTGACTCACAGGAAACTAGGAAAAATCTCTTAACAGTTTTTAGCCAGCTTCCCTAACGAGGACAGTTGTATAATTTGGAGGGTTTGGTTGTTAAAAATACTTCAGCAGTTTCCACTGTAATTTTATACAAGTAAGAACCTTCCTCATGATTTGTGTTTCAAAATAAAAGTCTTACATTTTGGCTAGCTTTGATAAAAGTGCCTAAGATTTACTGTAAATCAAACAAGACAAAACTAAGTTAAATCCTGTTCCTGCTTACTTCAAAATAGTAAAATACAACATTAAAAAAATACCTTCTAAGGTAAAATCCAGCAATACATATTCATAAGCAGAATCCGTCTTTGTTTCAACTTGTGGTCTCTTCAGTGTAGAAAAGATTTTTCCAGGGCTGCTATCATCTGGGTCTTCCAGCTTTCTCAGTCCGCACCCCATGGCAAGATCTGCAAATGATTAAATCTCAGGAAAAAGTGGGGGGAGCAGCAAGATCTGTCGCACTTACTACAGAGAAAAAAAAGGAACCAAATAATTCCCCTTGTTTTTTTTTTTCCTATTAGCTGTAAATCCAAACAGAGAAAAAGTCCAGTTCCCAGATCAAAAAGCAAAGGTACTTCCCATTCATTTTTAATACAGAAGCAGTAAGCTCGTGATGATTTCAAGCTACAAACTTTTAAGAGTAGGCTTGATTTCGCAGCAACATTAGAGCTGCTCCCAACTAGCAGAGATTTTCCATGCCACGTCAATTTACAGCCAGCCCCTATCAGTGCTCTCTTGCAGAGGACACCAATAGTGCTTTGTTTGTCCTTCTAGACTGACTGGGTGAGGGGGGGCCAGGGGGGAAGAAGAACTGAAAAAGAAAGTTAGAAAGAAACTTGTCTGTCATTACTTACCTCCAGAAGTTCCCAACAGCAGTAGAAAGCCAGACAGGAAAATAGCAAGTTAGTCAGAATGAAAGAATGAGAAAAGAGCCTCAACATGGTTGGAGATGAAAATCACTTCCAGAAAGGAAGTCAGCTTGAAGAGGAAATTGCTTCTGGCATCTCAAAGGGTAGAAAGGCAAATGAAAAGCTGTTTAGTCCTTATTTTAGATTTAGAGTTGGCTCTTATTTCCTTTCTACAGGGACTTTCTTACAGAGAAAAAAAAAAACCAAAACTAACTAGCATGAACACAGCGTAATAGTGTAAAAATACGTAGTAATTTCTTGTCCAGGAAAAACAGTAAGAATCTTTAGCATGAAAATTAACTTACATAACTGGTTTTGAAAAACACCAAAAATAATTACACTGAAATATTCCTCATTTCAAATGGGAAAGACTTTGTCAACACTATATATGAAAAAAATTACAAAACTTTGTTTTCCATTATTCCTGGGTATTGAACAAACAGAATCCTTTTCTCTTCTGTTAAACTCACCTTACTTGGTACAGCCAGAGACATTCAACACTTTCTATACATAGAAAACAAAAAGTTTTCTATGTATACTTTTATTTGGGTTCTAAAAATTCAGTATGATTTTAAGGGCTCTCATTACTTTTCCATTAACTATTGCAAATCACTTGTAACTGCATTATAACTGCACCTGATGCAGACCACAATAATGCATAGGGAGAAAAAGGGAACACAGAGTTATTTTCTGTGGCCCCACTGTTGCCAGGATGAACTGCTAGAAATTTGCCTTTTTATTTTTAGACTGCACCTAAAGAAATTCAGAGTCATCTAGAGAAAACTAAAGATTCATAATACCATTGTAGATTATATGAATGGTAAATTTAAATTCCAAAGGCTTTTCTGCTTTTTTAAATTAAAATACAGATACCTTATAAAAATGGTAATATTTTCTATAAAAAAATAACTCCAAGTTAGACATTAACGATTTGTGGGTTTCTGTTCTACTGCAAGCAAAGTGATCTAACTTTTTATTTAAGTAACTTAGCAGGAATAATAAGTCTAGAGACTACAACCTTTTGAAACACATATTATAGATTAAAGTCACTTAATTATAGAAAAAAAATTAAAATCACTTAGTGCAGAGCCCGGAACTGAAGCTGTAATTATTGCAGTCTTTAAAACAGGCTCCCAGGTGCTGAAACAGAAAGGAAATCCTCAAGCATTGTCTTCTCGATTAAAACCTAGGCAAACATACCGAATATGCAGAATTCTTTATCTTCCTGAGAGACTTCTCACACAGCAATTGCTCCCAAACACTACTTTTTTTTCAGTAAAGGTTATCCCTGAACTGCTGCCATATCAGCCATACATGTAAACTGTCCAGTCAACCTTGAGGATCCAGCTGCTTCATTCTACACACCCTTAAAGATTCATTGTAACTGCTTGTATGAAGCCATGGCATGAGTAAGATAGCTGCAAGTAAAACAACTTTTTTGCACCACTAGTCCAATTGTCAGCAGGCTGCTTTTTCATTTTTATTTAGCTTAAAATAGCTACATTTTTAATGAGGCCATTTTGAACATGTATTTTGAACTCTTTATGACAAGGCTTACACAATATTACACCCCCTCACCAAGACAGAATTTTCCGTACTACAAACAAACTCTTACAACACCAGGAAGAATCACAGTTACAGATAAACGCAACGGTCCATATTTTGTGCAATCCTAGATAAGAATAAGTAGTTATAAGCTTCCAAGTTGGAAGTCAGTCAACAGTTGTCATTGCAGACTTGACTCAAGTCACTAATGAAACCAAAGGTTGCACAGACCAAAATAAAGAAAACAAAACAAAATCAGCAAGAATGAGCAGCATCCCCCACTGGAGTTTAAAACTGCATCAAAACACTTGAATGACTCAGGAGAGACACAGGATCACAAGATTCTTAAGATTCAAGAGCTGCTTGAAGAGCTGCAATTTCCTGTTGCCAAGTGGATACAAACTACAAAACAATCTATTTCCAGTGACCCAAAATGCAAAGGCTCTGGGAACGGGTATCAGAAGAGCGCAAATCCCTAAAACTACCCTGTGATTCAGCAGCATGTTGTATTTACAGCATCCCCTCTGAAAGGGCATGTGACTCCTTAATTGAAGCTTGATATAATTTTTAGACTTTAAAGAAAGCAAAGACAGCCAGCCAAAGTACCAATGAGTCCAAAGGAACTTTGCCTCCATAGAAGGCTTCCAGGATCTCCAACAGTTTTTATTCTGATTAAACAGAAAAATTTTATCAAGACAGCAAGAGAAGCACATCAGTAGGGATGTGTGTCCCATGCTGGATTACTGACTGCCCGCTGGTATTGCCGCGGGCGGTGAGGGAAGACAAGCATGCAACCAATATGATTGATAAGCAAGCTCCAGTTTATTCAAGGATCCAGTCAGTTTATATAATCTTTTGCAAGCAATATCAGCAACAAGCTCTCATTGGCTAATTCATAAAGGTTCACTGTTTTATGTTCTTCTACGTGTGGTTTCAGCTGCAGCTAAGTTTTTCATCTTCTAACTTTTTACTCTGCTAAGTACATCTTGTTTTACATCCTGTTCTTGTACAGCTCATATCTCAAGGATATTCTGCCATTTGCTACCTGTACATGCACAGTGTGCTGTTCACAGGCCTAGGCACAATGCTGTCCTCAGGCCAGTTTCCCAGGCCAGAGCTCCTCCCGGGCACAGAGCTCAGGTCTGGGGTCTCAAACAGAGGATTGATGGAATAATTGTTCCATTGATCCGTGACCCTATTCTCGCAGCCATTTCCCAACACGTTGGCAACACAGGATAAGAGCAGCAGCAGCAGTTCTCCACAGCAGCTTTGACCAGACTGAGACAAACAAGCCTTGCTCTCTACTCACACCTCAGGGCTGTTCTGCCCTTGCTCATTATCTGCTTTGTTCCCTCTTGTCTGGAGGAGGTTTAAGAGTTTTTGTGTGGGAGGCCTTTTTGTTTTTCTTGTTACCTTACCAGGCTTATTGAACAAAAGGACACCACCCCATGCTTGAAACTGCAGTTTGGAAATAGGTGTCCCCTGTTCCTCACACTGCGCTAGGCTGCAATCAATATGAAAGCCAGGGCAGGCTCTGTCTATGGCCTTGGTGCTAAACAAGCAGTACTGGCATGCCTTTTTGATGAAATCTCTCTTGCTAGAATTGTAAAGACAACCCTTCTTGAGGATTGGAACATGTGTGACAAACCCATCTGAACACAAAGCCTATTTAGAGGAAACTATTTACTTCTTCAAAAC
This sequence comes from Anomalospiza imberbis, assembly GCF_031753505.1. Lineage (NCBI taxonomy): Eukaryota > Metazoa > Chordata > Aves > Passeriformes > Viduidae > Anomalospiza > Anomalospiza imberbis. Next base: position 28,315,433 of record NC_089687.1, on the reverse strand, counting down.
CCAACATGATCTGCATAAGCCATGTTTCCTCCCCCATTACCTTAAGAGATCAAGAATGGGAGATGATACCTGATCAGAGTTTCCTCTTCACTAAAATAATGAAATATAAGGAAAACTATGAAAAAAATGCAGGTACACAAAAGATGCTTCTTGTCTGTATGAACAATATCTAAACCAACACTCAAGGAAGAGCTTAAATTACTAAATCTGCAGCTCAGTCAGCTATACCAGCATTCATGCCAAATGTTATCTTAGAGGTTGTCTCTTTCCAGTTAGGACAGTGGCTAGTGAGTTAAAAGCAACATGAATCACATTGCTTTAATGCTACATTAACTTCAAAAATAAGCAAAAGCAGCACTATTATAATTTTACATTTCAAAATATAAATCACAGACTTCATGAAATGAAGAATTTAATGTGTATCACAATCATGACACAACTCCTGCTCAATCCTGTGACTTAGAACTGGATAAGGATACCAGGAGGAGAACATCTTCCAGCCTGCTAGGCCACCAATGGGACAAAAACAATTAGTCTGGGCAGCTTGTATCAGTGAATTTGTTACAGGTAAGCTCATCAGTGAAAAGTTTTGAGGGAATAACCTTCCCATAGATGTATCACCAGTAAAGATCCCTTCCTGTTCTTGAGGGTGATGTAGTGAGCAGCAGAAATGTAAATACCTTAAACCTCTACCAAGTATCTGAAATATTATTATTAATAAAGATTTCACTAGGACCAAAACTGACTCAATGAAAAAGAGAAGGGATAACTCCGTCTGACCAAGTCAAACTGCAAAATATTTGGACCAAGCGCGTTTCCTATTTGGGCTGAAATGTTTGCATGCTTATAAAGGATACATGGGGAAAAAAATTAAAGAAATTGGCATTATTACTGGCTATAGATCAGTCATCACTGACAAAATGCATACAGAGGACACAGACATGAATAAGATACAAGACAACAAATTACAACCACAAGAAAAATTAGTCAGATTTCTTCAGAACCTGAGGGTTGTTGAACAGCTAGTTTGAGGACTCAAAAATAACACATTTAAAAACCCCTAAATGTTAAAAACCTCAAATTACAACATTTTTGAACTTCCGTTCCCCTTTTAACTTTTTTCAGGCTTACTTCCTTTGTTTTATGACTTTAAAAATGTAAAGTTTTTGCTTGAGAAAGGATAATGAGAGAAAAAGCAGAAAGTGTCCATCAGAAGAATTCTGCAACTAAGCTGTCAAAATATTTTTCACACCCCCATACCCAAGAGCAATTACTTTAACTAAAACACTGACATTTCTTTATTTTTTCTCTAAAATGACTCCATTTAAATATACTAACAAAGTAGCAAGGTTCCATTCTGAAAGCTCTGAGGTTTGGAAATTTGCTTTTTTTCTTCAGCCTAAATGATTTTCCTTTGAAGGAAGAGTTTTGCGAATGTGACAGGAACAGTTGTTAAACATGTTAACTTGAGCAGGAAAGCCAGCTTTTCTGCTGTAAGTTTTAACTTACATGTTCTAAAAATAATGAACAGAGATGACAACAATAGTTTGCTTTTGCAGTCATTAAAACATAGTTTAATGATCAAAGTTAAATTTCATTTTTTCATGTTTTTTTTAAACCCATATTAAAACTCTGATACTACAATAAACAATAGTTACAATCCAAACAGTAAATATAGACCAGCTGGAATTAAACTTGTAGCGACTAACTCAGAACTTTAGTAGAAATCCAAATCTACAGAAACTTGTTTATTATTGCTGTATTACAAGCAGTTTCAATAGAAAGAGCTTTTAATTTGTAAAATTGTTAACAATTCTCTAAAATGAAATCTGCAAATTTATTAAACTTTTCTCTCAGTGAATGCACAGTGCCTCACTTATCAAGGCAGTAACAAGTGTATCATCTGTATCTCCAATACAGTATCAAACACTAGAGCCATATGCTAGCAAACTAAACCCATGGATTCTGGAAATAAACTGGATGGGCTAGATCTGGATTTTCTGTGTAACAGCTATATAAGGATTAGTGTGCAGGACTGCACACATGGCACTGTATTCCGGATCCTTAAAATAAGGACTTAAGCTGAGTATTTTTTATTTCAAGGGAAAACTTAGGAAGTTTTTATAGCAGGTGAAGTGAACCTACTGTAGTACTTCAGCATTACAAAGGCACAAACCTATTTTACGGGAAAAAAAAAAAAAGGTATTTTGCAGACATACAACTTTTCACATCTTATGACTATGTTAAACAGAGAAAAACATTTCAAGAGAGCCATGTGTTCTGCTAGTTTCTATTGGAATGCAGTTTACCCAATGACTTCTTAGCTATTTTGGAAAATGAGTATCCAAATAGAAAGAAATGCCAATTTGAAATGAAAACTGTAAACAGTTTTTCAGGGACAATAAATTCTGTTGCATAAGATCTGAAGCAGAAACCAAAAATGCTAATGAACCAGAGAATTCTACATTTTACCAAAAAAATAGCCAACCAGATACACAAAAATACCTGAGAGACAACTTGAGTAACTTTCTGCCTGTCCAAGTTTTTATCCAGTGTTAATAAAATAGAGACTGCTAGAACTAACCTTTTGCAATGGAAATGGAACATTAAGCAGACAGCAGTTGCTAGAAATACTGTAACAGCTAGCGCAGTAGAAAACCAACCAGTTTTCAGCAGAAGATACCAACCAGCTCTCCTAAATTCTAAGGGGTGGAAGCCAGAAAGTTAACTTAGTTTGCTAATATGGGAATGTGAGAGCCAATCCATAAAGGTGATTTGCTATCAGTTACTGCATGCCCACATGGCACATGGGAATACATTCCCTCCATGAGTGTGGAGCCTCACTATTATCAGTAGGAAACTACAGAAGGCCAAAGAGAACATGACCCTCTCTCCAAACCCCAAAATCCTCATCTGAGGATCTGTGATTAACTAAATTACTTCTATTTAACAGCATGGGAATCTCCACATTCCAGAAAGTTGAACTAGCAGAATAGGACTGTGCTGTGTAAAGGAACAAGAAGTCATGAATGCTAGAACATCAAAACTGCACAACTGTAGACACTGAGGAAATGTAGTTCTTCCCTAGCCCACATTTAATTTAACTACAGGGATTCACACAGGTAAGTCAGTTACACCTCAACCATGCCTACAGAGAGACTCAACTCCTGAAAGTTTGGTTCAGTCACTGCTGTCTGACGTCATGCCATCACTCTTGGCAAGCATTCTGAACAAAGATGAGCTACAATATAAATGAAAAGGCCTCAGTATTTGAACAGTGACTGCCAGCTCCTGGAGGAAAACCAATATTCAGAGCTACTTGGTTTCTTCTCAGTCTCTCAAATCAAAACAAGGCTTTGTTAAGACCTGAAGATACAATCCTAACTAACAGTGCCTCCAGAATGATGTTACACACCCCACAGGGGAACACTGTTAAGTGATAGTTAAGTGCCTGACACTGAGTATCCTTACAATCAAGTTCACGTGCAAGTAAAAAGAAAGTGAGTGATCTCTGAAGCAAAGGCCATGGGATCAACTCATTATCAACAATCTAACATCTGCACCAATTAAGAGAAAATACACTACATTTTGTGGGTGCCCGGAATAGAGCCACAATCTGATGACATGTGACTGCACAGTATTAATACACTTGCAAGCAATTAGTTCCACAGACTTCCCTCTAAGCACTCTTCTTTTAAGTTAGTACTCAGTGTAAAATTTACTTCTTCAATCTCTGAAGATTGAATCTCTGTTCTCTATTAAGAGCAGGCAAGTCACATTTGGTAAACAGAGTGCAGATTCCAAAAATATGGGCTTGGGACTAAATCTCCAGAATCCTGGGTCAAATGCCTGTTTCCTAACACAAGAAGTAAGGCTCTACCAGAACACAATCTTTCTTTGGCACCTTCAGAGACAAAACTTAATTAAAAAATACCTACAGTGTAAAAATTCTTCCATCGAAAAGAATTATGGCTTTGATGAGCCAAGATTTTTGTGATAAGTTTGTATTGATGAGTTCTAAAAATGTGAAAATTAAACAGAACCGGACAGACATATTTAGTGGTACAGACTTGCTCAGAAACATGAGAACTTAAGAGCAAATGAAAACTTCCCCCTTCAAAAACAGGCTGAGCTTTACATGTCTCCAAAAAATTGTATACTTCTTTTGGCACTTAGTGGTGAAACAATCCACTACAGTTGCAACAGCAATAAATTCTTAAAAAGAGAAACTATTAAAATTATATTTGTGTAGATTTTTCTACCTAGTAGAAGGTGCAAAGTCACATGAAGAAACTTGCAACCAAGACCTAGTACATGGCATCTCCTTTCCTAACAATTTCAAAAAGCATAAAACCAGAACTGGACTCCAACTCTCTTCCTGGACAACACTACAAAGCACTACTAAACACCAGAAGAATCTTTAAAGAGATTTACGTATCATACATGGATTATTCACTGACTACAATGTCCGTTTGGCAAGATCTCTGAATGATTATAAGGAAGAAACTACCAACAAGACAAATCCACACAAAAAGAAAATCCTCAAATTACTACAAAACAGATAAAATTGAATAACTCAAGGATATTTTAGATACAAAAATAAAAGCTTCAGTGCTACAGAAGCAATAAGCCATACCTTGCACTCCTGTAAATACAGAGGCGGTATTTTCAACCTTTGGGGAATGTGATTTTGTAATGAATAGAAGGAACCCTAGGAGGTGAGGGGAAAAGCAAAAACAAAAACCAAACAAACAACACATCACAACCAAAAACCAAAATTATTTTCCTGAATTCAAGGAAAAAATTGTCTTTCATCTCAATTTGTGATACTGCCAGTGAGTTCCTTATTTTCATACAGACAACAGAAAACCCCAAAGAATCAAAGACATTTTCATTGCTTTTTCTAATTCAAGTAGTCAATTAATTCCTTTTTCTATAGCTAAGAACATACAATAAAACCAAATGCATATGCAAGAAAAATATTAGAATGAGAACAAATCATTATTAAACTAGGGGTCCAAATTTTATTTTAAAAAGTTATTACTGCAAACACTAAAATGACACACAACTAAAATACCGTATAAAAGTAGAGAATACTGATATAAGAAAAATTAAGCTAGACAAATTGTTTTGGAATGGAAATGAAATTCACATAGATTTAAATAACCAGATCTTATCCACAGTACAAAAATACTGTATGTGGCAAAATGCTTTTAACTTTGTAACTAATGCATCTTTAAAGTTTATGTAACCCAGAAATTAAAGGTGACATTATCTCTTTAGTAGAAGTACGCTGGCTTTCAGTCTGGTTTAGTAACTAGAATACATACCGAAGTCTGTGTTTCAGAAATCACCCTCTTGTCCTGTAACAAGGTTTCTATTAGGAAGGGAAGTGCAGGGATCAAATTATTTAATGTGGTTTTACCTGACCAAATGACAAAATTTCATGTTATTACTTGAAAAAAGTAGTGGTATTTTAACTGGGGAACCTGCAAGGAAATGTCACAAGTTAGGAAGAACACACCCTCTCTGTGATAGGTATTTTAGCAAATACATGGCTAAAAACCAGTATTTTACAGCATCTGTAGAAGGTAGTGTGAAGTTTTATCTTCCATTCTGTAATTTTTTGGATGAAACTGATGACTTCATGCAGACTGAGGTTTCAGACTCACAGATGAATGATGCAGAACATTTCTTCTCACAGAATATGACCTCAATTCCTAAAGAGAGGGAAAAACACTGTGTTGTTTCTTCCATTCCAAAGTGTGTCCCATTTACTGCATTAATAATGCTTCAATGAACAGTTACAGTCAGCTGGACAGACTCGGTTCAAAAGGAAAACCAGATTTTTCTTATGCACCTAGGTCATGAAGCCCACAGTGGCTTTATTTCCAAGCATGGAATCTTAGGAGTTCAGAATTCTTTTACTAAAAGAAAATAAACCAGTTGTGTTCATTGATCATACAGTCTTACTAAAAGATGTCAAGTTATTAAAGCAATTGTATCCTCTTCATAATTCGATGGGGAAAATTTATTTTTACAAAGTATTTAGTGAAAACCTATGTAAACAATTTAATATTTTTTTCTTTAGCATTCTCAGTCATGTAGATTAGAGCAATACTTTACTACGGGTGCTTGTAATAATGTTTACATTAAGTTTTTAGTAGCTGACACATAAAACCTGAGCTAGTGAACTGAAAGCTGTTTTATTTGTAAACTGAGAGGCAATGGACCATGCTTACGTAATTTGTGAGTGGATGCCACTAGCTGCTGACAAAAGGATGGCAAGATGCAGAAAACACAGCTACCATTTTAGGTACTGGCAAAAACATTTTAGAATACTTGTACTATTCTGTTTCTTCTACCGAAGATCAAATTCTCTTACAGTCCCCCTATCTCAGCTGCTCTAGACCCCAAAGGTACACTGCCCATCTCTTTTACTCTTTACTTAACTATGTCATACGACAGACTCAAACTGCTTTTTTTCTAACCTTATTTCTTATCCCAGGCCTTTTCAGCACTAACTTCTTTTTTGTTTGGTTAAATTTAACTTTTCCCACTCCCTTCTGGCTCTGACAGTTTCCTAATACAACCAGCTGCAGTTCATACACCTCTATCGGGATATCCAAACCACTATCATCTCAAGATATCACTGTTTCCATCATCTGCACAACTCCCCATCATGTTGTGCATTGCTTCTCAAAACTTCCAAGGTTCCATGCTCTTCAGTCTTCATATCCACTTTGCAGGATTTCAACCCCAATGTTTCTCTTTTCTTTAGTTTAACTCCTATTAGTATAGGTTGGACACAAACACATTCTCTTTGTCTGCTGAGAAAATTATGCTCAGTTTTACACTGGTAGGCTTCTGATATTTGTTTAAAAGCCACAGCTGGGGATAAATCATACAAGCACATATGCAGATAAGAAGTCACATACAGCAAGGCCCTGCTACAAATCAGTGAGCTGTTTAAAAGCTATCAATTCAGAAATTGACTCTAATTTTAAGATGTGCAAAACACATATTCTTCCCTAGGCCTCCTTTCATCAAAATCCTAATTTTTAAAAAAGTGTAAGCAACAAAGAGGCAGCATTTTCACAGTAAAACATGCTTGAGCACCTGCCAGAGTATAGCCCTATAAACACAAGCTACTGTAAATTGCACAAAGTAAGAGAGGAAAAGGGAAGAAGTTGTCAAAAGGGAATTAAAACAGTTTTCAGAAACAAAAGAATCATACATTGGAAGTACTAAAAATGTCATTGTTGCTGAAGGAAAACAACCCAAACCCATATAAAATTTAGGCAGTTTAACTAAAATGATGATGGAGTTTACATATACATTACCATTCCAGGAATGAATGACACTGATTATATAGAGTTTGGTTTATGAAGAGAATTATTAGCAATTGTCAAACTGAAGAAAGCAGGCAAGTGATACTGCAGACTGTGCTAGATCTGAGCATGTTTTATTATTCACTAACTCATAAATAGCAAGCATTGCAATGAAACAACTGACCCCAAATGCCACAACTGGCAGCTGCTAGCTGTTAGAGATGATGGACAAACCACACAAGAAGGACTGGGGAAAAAAATAAAATAAATAATTTAAAAAAAAAAAAAATCAGTAAAGATAGACTAGAGCAGCCCAAATGCAATTATAGTGAATTCTCCATAGGGTCATCAAGTAAAGAGAAAGCAAAAGAAAAAAACACACTGAACTGAAGTAAGAGCAAACAAACAGAAAAGAAAAAGAAGTTTGTAAAGAGAGCACAGAATGAAACAACATGAGAAAAAGCATGCACCCCCTGTACCTTTCCATGTTAATATCAAATTTGCAAGTGGAGTTTAAAATAGCCATTTTAGAGCCAACAGACCTAGCTGCAGCTAGTGACAAGTCTCTTGGCAATCATACAACTAGAAGTTAAGATTCAAGTTTCTTAGACTAACATATCTATAAACAAAAGGCTTAGCCTCTTTCAATTTCACTTACCTATACAGAAAATATGCAGCAATATTTGTTGTTTCAGACAGAATATCAGACAATAACATGCAGTACAAATATAAAATAACTAAGCTTTTCCCCAAATGATTACACCAGAACTCTTATGAAAGACACAATTTATGTAGATCTACTTGCATGTGTATCTACACAACCATTTATAAACACATGTACATTTATATGTATTATACACACTGAACACAAACCTTCCCCTAATACTCTGAACTGCAGAGAAAAACAGTGTGCTGTGTTCAGTTAAATTTATGGGACACTTGCAATGCAAAGGCCATCATGTACCATTATGGTCTGAATGCAAGCATCCATGAACTATTATTGTCTGGCACTGCTGATGCCACCCGAAACCACTGCTTGACACAAACTATGGGAAAAGCAGTAACTGCAACGGACTAGAACCATGCCTACCCCCCAGAGAGACACTGCAGCTCAAAAGGGTCGATAATAATAAAAACAAATCACATGAAATAAAACAAACCCTAGCCACCCACTCAATCTATGTGCCAGAACCTTTTACACTTTGCTCACTCTGTAGACTGCCATTGTGTGCTCAGCTCCTCAGGCCTCAGGGGTCTCCCTCATATACATACAGAATATACAACTAACATTTACCAGGCCAGTGCTTCAGAACTTCCAATAAACACTTAACCAAACCAAAACTTAACTCACAGATATTTGTCCTGGGCCTGAAATCAAAGATCACAAATGTCAATCCTTGCTCAAGTTTCCACTGTTACTATAGCCCAAGTAACTTTTACTACCAGACACTATTTAACATACAGTCTTTGGAAGAATCCAAACATTCATCTCCAAACATTCATCTCCATATTAGAAGATGATATAGGATCTGAAACATCCAGTAGAGATGAGAAATCTTCTCACTTCCTAAAAAAAAAAATGTGTCACTCAGCAGCCTTTGAGAATGAATGCTAGCCTTATCCATTTGTACAGATGTGAATGGATGAAGTCCCTTCCACATGCTCATCAACAGAACATGCTATTAACTGCCAAAAGAATTAAGCTTAAAGTAAATATATTCAACATCATTACCAAACACACAAACACAGGGAGGATATTAGCATTTTTTGATTCAAACTTGATCCTAAATACCAAATTTGGATCTCAAAATAATTTACAGTTGGAAGTTGGAATATGTATCTTCTAATTTTCATTTGGCACTATTAAAAACTTTGTACTAACACCCAGCATTTTTAGTTACTCCTGGTTGTACTGATGGTAGAACAGAGAATGATGTGCCGTGGGCTGCATGTGAAAGCTGTAAGAAGTCTACAACTGTCAAAAATATCTGGACACCAGCTGTAGCATCCTAGTCTCACCACCTGACTTACAGCTCCCTAGGACAAAGCCCAGGAATTGCACTGGGAATACATGGTGCAATAGAGGCAATTAGTAGATTACCTCCAAGGTACAGTCACTACTTCAGGCACCTGCTTTCTACTGCCACTACTTGGCAGTTTTCAAGCAGCAGATATACTTGCTGGGGTATTTGAAGTAAACTACAGGCACCAGGCAGTTGCCTTCTGCAGCTGGGGAGCAGGTGGTAATACCACAGCCACTTGCCTAACAAATAGCAGTGTGCTGACAACATTTGCCTTTTTCAATCATTGATGAGAGCTCAGCCACACTGACACGCAATACAAGCTGATCATATTCATTACCTGGGAAACACATTCAAACTCCAAGTAGGTACGTGAAAACACAGTATGAAAATTTAAAAGGGAAAGTTGTATTTTAGAACTACTAATTACTAGTAAATGAAGCTAACTAAATAAATAAAACCCAAATACTATTCAGCATCAACCTGTAACAAATAAAATTATCAGAATTCAGTAACCCTTCGGAAGGGTTTAACTATCTGTGAATCTACTTGAGACCTGAACAGAGCATAGTTTTAATTCTAGGTAACAAGACTTCTGAGAAAACAAGAAAGAATGAGCAAGAAGTACAGGGCACTTTATTTCAAGACAATACTTGGGTTACAGCCCCCTCTGCTGGGAATACCTAGTACATATTGTTACGCAATAGTCCGGAAAAGTGCTAAAAGTAAAATAAAGTTAAAAATATGTGGAACAGAGAGCTTATAACATGGCTTTATTCATTCATGTTTAGTCTTCCACTTGCAGCTGAGTAAGAACCTTTCACAGAAGAATTAAGTGCTGTAATATCAACTTTAGATCTCTGTCATCAGGCTAATCAGTTTTAACATTATTTAATGTATGGTGTCAACAGCCTTATTAATTTAGGCAAGAGCACCTTAAACTGGAAACCAAAAAAATCCAACAACTCGCATCAGACTACATGGAATAATATTCAAATGGCCTTTCTAAATCAGAACTGCACAAAAGAACACCCAGAGGTGACTGACTGGGACAGTTTTTCATTTTCTGCATTTCAAAATCTCAACTCTTCACAACATGAGGTGCTTTTCTAAGGCTGAAGTAATGAATATAAGGTGAAGACCCAGAGAAAGAAACAAGGATTTGTAACCATCATCCTTAAGAACTGAATAAGGTTCACAATTTTCTCTCAAAATGTTTCTGATTTGCAGTTTACTTTGTAGCTCAGTCTTAAAATAACTAGTCATGTTTTGACTTCTTAGCTTCCCCAAATAGTTCCAAAATAAGTAATATGTTTGTCCCTCTGCAAAAAAAAACTTCAACTGAAGAAAAATCTCAGTTTCTCTCCAATATTTCCTATTTCCTTATGTACCAATTCATTACTAAAAGACTTTTTCATCCATTCCCCTCTTGTCTTACTGTCCCTGCTTCAAGAAAGAAGACAGCAGTACTGGTATGCTTGCTGTAACTATCTTGATGTGATACTCACAGCTGCAGGCAGGCTATGTGACTCTGGACATAGGGCTGGTGATGTAGTGTTTGAACTCCATGAGCAGAATGCAGCTGGTATAAAAAAAATACAAAAAATTAGCACAAAAGCTTGTTTCACAATGGTAAGTTTTTAAACCTTTCATATGAATTTAGAATGCTCAAAACTTCAAAATGTGACCTATGCTTATCTGAACTACTGACTTTTTTAAAAACACAATTTTCCCCCACTGATTAGTCAAGTTTAGTAAACTTAGTTTATCTTAAATCAGCGTCACAAATCACTTTCCTTGACAGAAAGAGCAGCTTCTTTATTACAAATTTCACTTGGCTCTAATGGGAACAGTGTTTAATTGTGCAGATTAGCATACTGTAAATGTAATTCCCAGCACTATCATACTTATAAAATATTTACATACAAGTAATACAGATTATTCTTGGAATTTTACACCATTCTTCTGAAATTTAACACAATCCTTCCTTTAATGTGACTGAACTGCCTACCTGTAAACTAAGAGCACATTATATCCAAATATTCCTTAAATGATTTCATCTATTTTCTTAGTGCTCATGGTTTTCAGATCTCTGTACATTTTTGTATCAAAATCATGAAATACTAAAGGTAAAACAGTACTGTTAATAAGATTATGATTATAAAATAAATACCAAGATCTATGCACCTTCAAAAAGGAAGAAAAATCCCCATAACCCAAGCCTTGTATTATTCAGTATCTTTGCAGGGAAATTAAATTACTTCAGCATGTCAGAATTTTCCACTTTAGATGTCTGAAATAAGTTCTGGAATTTCTCTTGTAGGAATAAAATACCCATTTACTTTTAGAACCGTATTTGATTACTATTATTAATAATTAGATGTCCTAATTTAACATCTATTTTGGCCTCTCTATTTATGAGGAATAAATATTTGAGAAGTACCAATTAATATAAAATTGAAAATGTGTGTAATTCAGTTTTTCTGTAGCCATTTACTATCATTTTTAATATCCAATCGTGAAGAGATTGAATGATTAAGTATTTTTTGCTTACAGTTTCTTGATTCTATATCAGTAACATTTTAACATTTAAGAGATTTTTAAAGTACAATAAAGCACTCAATTACTTCAGATCATCAGAATATTTAAAAACAAGCTTCTCCTCACAGAAGAATTACTTTAGAAAACTATTGTGGTTCAGGGATATTCAACCCAACAATCCAAAGAATGAACTTCCATTTTATTTAAACATTTAAACACTTTATTCAAACAATCCTTGCAAATAAAACCAATTGACAAGTCCTTATATTGCTGTCTGTAATACATTTGTGACACTCTAAAATATTTCAGAATCAAAGCATTCTCCTAGACAGGAAGAGAAGTTCTTACTTGAGGACACCTGAAATTAATTAACGTCAACATAAGTACTGGAACAGTTAACCTCACTGCTCTAAGAGCCAGTGCTTAAAATAAAAGATTGTATTTTTCAATCACAAATAAGCACTTCAATTTTCAGTACACTTTTTTACATTTTTAAAAATACCTCAGGAACTGCAGCTTCCATTAGGAGAGGTAGAGACATACATCCACCTTCCTGGTTAATTCCTATTGGCTGATAAAAGACTTCAGATGGTTGCAGATACAGAAGTGGAGGTGAAGAGGTAGGAGACTGAAATAAAATAAATTATTCTAATAAATTTTATAATTTAAGCAGGATAAAGAAAAGAGCTTATTTTACAGTCTTCTTTGCTACATATAAACAAAACAAAGCTTTAAAATTAAGTGTCAAATTAATCTTTGATAACTTAAACTGAGAGGGAAGATAGAAAGGTCAGGTAGCAGGAGAAAAAAATTCCTTTAATTTTATGTGGTTTTCAGATTTTATTCACATTTTGAGAGCATTGCAAAATCCTAAAGCTTGTAAAATTCACATTTAATCTCAAAATCACAGAAACATACTACAGTTAAATTTTCCCTTGCAACAATAATTAGAGTAACTCTGTAATTCAGCACCCTGATTTCAAAGCAGTGGATTGATCTATTAAGAGTGGAACAGACCATAACTGGACAAGGCTGGCCGCAAGCTTAAGGGATTTGGTTGTCCTTTCAGGTTCAAACTCTTTGAGCTCTCAAGTGTCAAGATTTCCATATTAAGCTGCTCTTTCACAAAACAGATAAACTCTCCCCATGAAATGACTAAGTTAACAATATCTTCTTCCTACTTCAAGGGCCTGGGTCTAATTTCACCCAGTGTGTGTCCATGTGCTTCTGCTAACTCTACCCCTACGAAATGTCACGCTTATCAGTTAATTGGTAAGTTAATATCCATTTCTTTAATCAAGTGAAATTTGGCAGTTTTTACCTGCTTCTAAAGGATTTGTTAGGTAATTTGATACAAATGTTTTGCTAAATGGAAGGAGAGAGGAAGATATTTTCTTTACATCATATAAATATGTAATGTTTCAACAGATGCTATTTTATGCCTTCCATTGTAGCAGTAAATGTTGTAAATACATTGCTAAAATGCAGCAATTAATACTAATTTCAACCAAGTTGTGAATAGTGGGAAATCTCACTCTTATATAAGAACAGCATACCTTTAAACTAGGTGAAAAGTAATGATAAAATGCTGCAACTATGAACTGTATTTACCTGTACAACAGGCCACTGCCACTGACTTGAAAGACACTGTGTTGGTGCCTAAAATTGAACAAGATGTCACTAATGTGGTGAAGAACAAATACACAGAGAATACTACTATTCTCAAATCTGTAATTAATTCTCAACTAAAAAGAGGAAATATGATTTTCATTAAGCCCCAAATTATTCAGGAACATGGTCTTATCTATTTCAACTCAGCCTCCAACTTGACCGTTTCATAAACTTCAAAAACACTTAAGTCAGGTTTTCAAGAGAGGTGCTCAGAGCACACGAATCAACGGACCCAAGCTGGACCACTAAAAAATGTGGCTTTAAGGGAAAGGTCTTTTATGATGAGAAGGGTTAAGTATAGGAAGAGGCTCTCCAGACATGTTGTGTACAATCTTCATCATTGGAGCTACTTAAAACCAACTGGACAAGTACCCAAGAAACCTGTTCTAACCAGCCCTACTCTGAGCAGGAGTTTAGCTTAGATGATAAGCCAGCTGTCCTGCAACATAAAATAAAATGTAATTTATTAAATTTCTATGTAGTCAGAGAAACAAAATAAACTCTATTCTACTGAAAAGTCTTCAATTAAGTTAAAATATGTTTCACACTACTATTACAAACAGTCTTTTTATTTCCTAAGAATAAACAGACTTGGGACAGTGCTGCAAATAGTACTGCATGGCTGGAGGATTAGCAATGGTCAGAAAATCATTTTCAAACAAATACCTGATAATGGTACGTAGGAGACTGATAAACAGGTGGAGCAACCATCACAGGTGAACTGGAAACAGAGCGAGACTTCAAAAGAAAAGAAATTACAAACCTTAATGCAGCAATTTCATAAATTGTCACTCCTATTACACACAGCTCTGGAGTACTATGATGCTGAATCACCCCCTCCCTTCTGAAAATGATTCACAAAATTTTAACTTACACTTAAGCTGCTTCAATTCCAGTGTCTCTAACAGCTTATGTTAGATCAAACAAAAATCTATGGCATACTCACACCTTTCTAGAAAGCACTAGGCCATCAATACCTAGAGATAGTAGAACTTATTCCTGGGGCAAGGCCCAGACTGATTATGAACTATCCTGTTCAATAGGTCACACCAAAGGCAAACTGCTCTGTAGAAGCAAAATAAACTGAAGTGTTATTTAAATAAAAACAACCAAGCAACACAAAATAAAGTCTAATATAAGGAAGCCATTTAAACATCTAGCATGAGGCATAGCTGAAGAAAATGAAGCAGAAGGGACTTAAAAACACTGCAGCTATCCTGGTCCATAGAAAAGCATAAATACCAAAATAAATTCCTTACTGGCCATGGCTGCTGAACAGGAGAGACTTCAGATGTATGAAAATAAGCCACTCCATTATGGTAAACATATGGATGTCCACTCGAAGTGGTCAAGTACATTGTACCAGCTTCTGGTGATACAGCAGTAGTTACACACATTGTACCAGCTTGTGGTGTCACAGCAGAACCTGGAATAAATATTTTAAAACGTATTTACAAATAACTTTTTTCAGATGTGTACACCATGGAAAAAAAGAGAAGATCACTTTTGATCATCACAGAAAGAAAACATTCAAAGGAAAGAACATGGAGCAGCTTGTCTAATGCCATCTCAATTCCTTCTCAAACACGATCATGAAAGCAGATGGCCACAGGATGTCCTCAGAGCTAGATAAGAAAGGCTGCAGAAGATGACATCCATACAAATAATTAAACACAACACATAACATGGGGAGATTTCTGGAGAGAAAAGGGAAAATTAATTCTGTAACTGAAGCTGAAATCACAAAATAGTAACATAGTACAGAAAAAAAAAATCAGGAAGAACACAATATAAACAACATCAGCGAGTAAGTTTTAGCTTTTCATCTTGCCTTGCAAAGGTAAAAACCACCATGAAGTGCCATTTTATGAACAGACAGAACACTGCAGAGATCACCAGAATGCTCAGTGAAAGACCAAGAAGGGTCCCACAGGGATTCAAGAGCTTTTATTGATAGTAAGAGTTTGACTTTTTTTCCTAGAAAAGCCTTAAGACACCTGGATACAACACAGCTGAAATATTATCCATAGACAGGCTAAGATGTTAAGCACACCTTAGGAAAACTGAAGGCTGTTTAAGCTCCAGTAAGCAATCCTGAATAGCACTTACTGGTGTCTCAGATGAGATTAACACAATTCCATGGCCAACAATCCTGTCCACTAGCTACCAAGTAATTTGCACAAACCTTCTTGCCAGTGTTGAATAAGTCTCTGGCAAAGAAAAAGGAAATCTTCCTCAAACACAGGAAATTCACTGATGAAAAAAATACATTTTGATGCTGGGGAAAAGCAAACCAAGTGGCTCTCCAAATTATGTTCAAAGCCCTCACCCCAAATGATCCTATGACAGAAAAGCTAAAAATAACTTTGCTTTACAGTATGAAAGACAAGCACTATATATGTGGGCTATAGAGGACAGCAGTTTATTGTCCAGCTCTCTAATCCTGTGGAATATAATGGAGCCCACAGCTCTACAGTGACATTTTAAGTCCAGGTGTTCTGGCCTCATGAACCCAAGATGAGCTGCAGTAGGACAAAGCATCCTGGTGACTGAGATACACTGAGCAGGAGAGCAGACGTAATGAAACCAGGCCCTAGGATGTGTCTGGATACCAATATGATCTTGTATCACAGATCTATCCTGGGCATGAGAGACAACAAGTAGTTGAATGGGTCCACAAAAAAAGATCTCAAAAGAACACAGCAGCTTTCCTTGAAAACCTTTTAAAAAAGATTTTTGGTGTACCCCTCTATTGTCTCATGTCTCAAAACACAGAGATACACCCTTTTTCTATCAATTTACACATTCATTATGAAAGTCAACTCCCACAAGTTGACTCTTCCCACAAAGAACTCCCACAAGTCAGGCAACACAAGTGAGAAAATACAAGTCAAAGATGTAAAGTGAAATAACGTATAGCAAGAATAATGGCATACAATCTCATGATGATGACCGAGCAAAGATTATACTGAATAATTTCTAGAGTAAAGAAACTATACAGTTGGAACAAGTATTCCATTTCCCCAGGGCAAATAATAACACATACACTTACACAAGGGAAAAGGGCATACTTAGACACAAGCAGAGGATGAGGCAAACTTCCCGTCTTCAGCAAGCGTGTCTGCACCAACAACATTAGTGTACATGTGAACCACTTCTAACAGAGCATGGCAAACAAAAGAAAGCTCCAGGATTAAACCAGCTTTCTTCTGTATTCTGGCCTCAGAATGAAGATGAGCAAAAATATGGCTTTTTCCTAACTCTTCCAAAAGATACCATAGGACAAATACTGCAGTGAAGTCCCAAAGTATGCTTCATTGCCTGCTGCATTTAAAAAAAGAGATCTATTTTACATTTCTGACACACAGCCTTTACTGAAGGCAACTGACAGATCTCATCTAAAAACTGGCCATTTACAGCCTACATTTTCAGTATCCATTCAATATCGTAGAACAAACAGCTCAAGAAGAGAGTGGGGATTGCAACCACCCATTCCTTATGGTTTCTACCGAAGAAAGCAAGATGCAACAATCCTAATGGGTTTTAATAACATAAAATAATCAATGAATAACAATGCCATTAACCAGCAAAGCCTGCTTTATCCTGTAGAACCTGTGAGGACACACTAAGTATTTAGATTTAAGATTCTGCCAGGCAACTTGAATTTCCATTCAGTTTGTTCCTAGATAGGTAACGCTCTCCAATAAAGTAAAAAAAACAACATATTGAGAGATAAAAGAACCAAGACACCATAAATCTATTTATATCAACATTTCTACTTGCATGCATTTGCTTCCACTGCAAACCATTCTGAGTACATGCCACACACAGCATTAGTGCAGTGCAAGACCAGGTACCTCTTGGTTAAAAACTTATATTCATATTGACAATACACAAATCCAAGTAAAAATACATACAAGCATTAGGACTCCGCGCTTGTTTTCTTATTGCTGGTCCAACATTCAATTTCTTATCCTTATAGCTGAGTGTTTTAGCCTAGAATTAAAGAAAGAAGACATTATTATTTTCTACACAGATATAGGCATCTGAGAAGTGAAAAATAACTTTCAGGTTAGACACACTGAGCATGAGAGCAGTTATGTTGAAACCAGATCCTAGGATATGTGTCTGGAACCTGGTGAATCTCCTCAAGGTCTGTTTTTAATACTAACACATAGTACACTGCAACATAAAAGGAAGTTCTGGAGACATTACTCAAAATAGAGTAGTACAAAAGAAAAAAAAAAAATCAGAGGATGATCAGAATTTCAAATAAAAAAATTCAAGAGTGTAAAACAAAACCCCATTAATTTCATACATACATTGAAGCCTAGAAATTCAGCTGAAGATGGAAAGAGACCTAGATGCTACATGAGGTTAAGATGATTATGGAATAGATATGTGCAAAGATGAAAAAGGTGATAGATTTGTAGGACATCTAAATTAAAGAATTTAGAGCAGGCAAAGTCAAACATCAGTAAGACTTCACATGGAGTAGCCTTTCAGTTACAAAAGGGGCAACATGGTACCATTTACAAAATGGTACTTGGTACCACTGATGTACTCAATGCTCACAGAAATAAAGCAATTTAAAAAAAGCCAGGGCAAGAAAGCCAGCTGACTCAAGAAGTTGCTGCTTGTATACTTTTTTAGCTCCACTAACTTCAAACCAAGGTTTGGAATTTTCAACATTTTAACCAGCCTTCTAATTGTGAGAAGGCAAATTGCATGTCTCAGATGCTATTTTCTTGGGTTTTTTCCCTTGCACCTAGATACCCTCTCGTGAATGAGTAACTCCTGACTGACAAATGTCTCCAATACGTTCCAAGCAAAATACAAGAGCACACATTTCACAAAACCTAATGAACTGAAGAGCTGACCATGTCTCAAGGGAGGCTCTACAAGGAGCATCAAGACAGTAATACCGCTCAGAGAAGCAAAAATTAAACTACTTGAGCTTCATTGCTGAAGGCTTTAAGGGAACCCAATTGTTACCAAAAATAATTAAATTAGGGCTGACAAACCAACATGACAGAATAAAAGACAGCAGTTATCTAATTTCCCTACAAAAATCTTGACAGCAGTGGAATGTGAAGGATAAAGTTTTCATAACTTTACATGTACTGCAGACTAAGAAAATAAAGATCAATGTTGAAGTCAAAACCAGTACTATGAACTAGAACTTCCTTCCTTAGTTCCAGAATATCTCAGTATAAATCTTATCTTAGAGCTCCAAATCTTATCTTAGATCTCTTTAAACAATTTTAACTCTCAGACCAAACTTATCTTCAAATGCAACTTGGCAAACAGAGGACCAGAGCACTCAGGCCTAGTATGAAATTAATTAATTCAACTAAGAGACAAACAATGGGGACTGCCACTTACATCTTGTAGGATCTTCTGAGCCTCTTCTTCGGTTTCAAATGTAACAAAGCCATACCTAAACAAAAGTTACAGAAGCTAAGCCTCTAAAGTTTGTATTTACAAACACAGTACATAGTTACTTGATGTACAAGTGACATTACAAGGTAAAATAATGGGTAAAAAACCCCTAGAAGTAAAGACTGAATTAACAATTGCATTCTTAGCACCTTTTTAATTACATTGAAGTATGTGGCAATACACCACCGTGAATGACCAGCTGTTCTTGTTACTCAGCCTGTGTCTTAAATTCTTCATTGCTATTAAACAAAGACTTTGATCAAAACTTTCACTTGTTGAGGTGACCAAAGTTGAGACACTTGGGATTTTTTCAAAGTTAATATTATACTATAATCCATAGTGCAGCTCCCACCTACTTCACCAACAATTGTGAATGCTCCCCACTGCCACAAGCACAATCCACTATTTTAAACTGAGTTCTCAGAAAAAGCAGTGATGCAGCCATTATCTGTGAATTCTCCTGTAATTATTAACAGGATTAGCATTAAAAAGAGTCCTGTAGAGACCAAGGATGAAGCAATTCTCGTACTTTGTGACATAGTGTGTCTTTTACCATACCTCTTCTAACTGCTGCAATAAATCAAACAGGCTTTCCGCTCAGAACTCCTGCTTTTCCAACCCCCTCAATTCACTCCCAGAGTAATCTTGGTGGCACTGCCAGTGCAAAGTAAGTATCTAAATGTATACAACACAGATATAAGAAAACAAAAAAAACACCACCTTTCTCCCCCCTCCAATAAATCTAACTTCTTAAATTTCAACTACTTTTGAAATCTTTGAAATGTGAAATGTGTATTTCTGTACACATGATTTGTTAGGGTCATGGTTCATTTCTCAGGGTCAGATTACAGAAGGTATGAGATTCTACTTCTCCTGCCACCAGATCAGATTTTGCAATACAAGGTTATCATTCTTTGTGAGCATTTGTATGCTAATTTTAATACAAAATTTCAATAAATCTGACCAGCTGTACTTTCAAATTTGTGGGTTTTTCTTGTATTGGCTTGTCTAAGCTGGAAACATTTCCAAGTTCAAAGAAGACAAAGTATTCTCCTGCTTGGGACCTCACCTACACAGACTTCTCATTCTGTAGACTGTCTGGACAATAAACTAATAGATGTAATCACAAACTTTTAAGTTTTTAAAATCACCTGTTTAGCAGAAGCAACAAAGCCTGTGCCCGGTGTTCAATGGGAATGCTAACAGTATGGGAAATAATTATTTTCCAACATATCTGCTGTGAGACATGTTGGTAATCATAATGCATAATTATTATGGGTTATATGGACACACACTTCAATTCTCAGATACTTCTTTGAGTTTACTAAAAGGGCAGGAGGCTTGCTGACAGATCTGGAACCAAGTCTCTGAAGTCATTCAAGTGCACTCTCTGTGCTAAGAGCTGCAGCTCAGCACATAACTTGCTGATACACGTTAAGCTCTGATAGCATGAAAACTGTCCTTACTGCTCAGGAGAGAACTTTAGAGGTGAGCCCTCATGCGCATTCCTTTTTGCTTCAGCCCTCTTTCCCACCTTCTCTGGCAGTGCACTTCCCCACCTCATTGACATCACCATCCTTTGGGTTACAGCAATAGTTTTAGTATGCAATCTTAATCCTTCTCTGTATTTGTTGTTTATCATTTCTCCTACTAGTGACTTCTGATCTTAGTCTCCATTGTAAATAATGATTTAACTCATGTTGTAAGTGATCAGATTTGTTCCCTATGCTGCTGTTCCAAAAATCTTCACACAAAAATCTGTTACAGCCACGCACTCCAGTACAATCAGGTGTATCTAAGCTCTTCTTCCACTTTAGGCTCCTTTCCATACTGGCTTTCAGTAATATAAATATATTTAATAACTAAATAACTTTGCTAGGATAATCACTAGTCACTAAGAAAACCTGAAAAAAAAATGGAAACTGTTGATTCTGTCCTAGCTGCACACAGCTTCATCTTATAACAACATGACTAACAGAGTTTTTGTTATGCAAATTGGAGACATTTAAATAGAGATATTAAAGGGCAAGAACAGATTTTTGCACACACGGAATAACTGAAACATCAATGATAAAATATTATGAGCTATAAAAATCAATCAAATTTACTATAGTCAGCTTTCTGTTATTTTCAATTTCCACAATACACTTATTCTACGATACCAACCCCTTTGAGAATCCAGTTCTGTCATTTATTATCTTCACTTTTGTCACACTGCCATACTGAGCAAAAAACTTCTTCAGGTCATTTTCATTAGTCTAGTACAACAAATAAAGAGGGGAAAAAAAGGCAAAGTTGGTTTGCATAGTTATTCAATTAATTAGTTCAATATTTACCTTAAGATTATTAATGGATGTACTTTGGATGAAGTTTGCTACAAAATAATTATAACCCTACATATGAAGACAGAAGAATGAGCAAGTATGAGCCTCAGGGCCCACTGAACTACTGCATTAATTATTCAACAGTAATTCTAGAAACTTCTCATTAGTAGATTTATGTAACAACTGTCCTATTACAGTTCAGATCAATGAAGCAGGTGTACTAGATCCGAATTTTAGTTTCTGTTAATTACGTGCTAGAGCAGTTTACATTATGAAAAATCACTGCCATACTTTCAACTGCAACACAGCAGAGCATATAGATATACACAGGTCACATAAATCCCCCCAAAACACAGTGATTTAGTGGTCAAACCCATTGAATATACCACGATCCCTCTTCCCGAAGTGGTTTTAACATGAGAGTCTGCAAATACGTACAGGCCCACTATACGAACTCCCCGCTGTAAGTAAGAAAAGGTTATTTCAATGGAGAGTGGTCTAAGTCAACTTAGAAGGAACTGCCACCCTCCAAGACAGCAGAGAATAAAACAGCTTTCTAATGTAAAGACTCACCTAAGCTTTGTGAACACTCCTCTGCCTTCTATGAATATTTTTTTATGATGTAAGCATATATCAGATACGATGCAGTAAGCATCACCTTTGAGTTTTAAATTTTGTTCTACATAGCCCTTAGTTAATGCTACACCTAACACCGGGAGAAACATAGTTATATGCACACACCATTCATCTGTACTTCTCCTTAACTTCAAGTATACCAAGTACTGTTTTACTTCTAAGTTAATGACTTTGATTGTTTGTATAGAATGTAGGGAATCCTCTCTAGCACATCAAAGGTTTATGTGCCTCATCCAAGTCTGAAATTGATCGGTGCTCAAAGTATTACCCAAGGACATAAGGGCTTGCTACATAGAACTATGAATTTAGAAAGGCAAAGGTTTATGTGCAGAGCAGTGCATTTATGCAGAATAAGAAGGAAATGCTGTTCTAAGATGCACGGTGAAATCTGCAAGCACCTGTGCAAACATAATATTTAGAAACTCATAAGAAACACATGCAGGACTTGCCTTTTTCTGCTTACGATAAGACAAAGGCACTTGCCAGTTTCTTTAAGGAGGGCAAAGGCTTAGCATTAGCCGTTGCCACTGACACATGGCCTGCACCACTAAAGAAAGAGCTCTACAGACCAAGATGAAAGTGTTCCCAACTCTAACTTCCCTTGCTGAATTGTTTCTCTAAGTTTGAGAGACCAGGTGCTTCCTCTTACAAACAAGAATCACTGCCATGGTGATAGACAAAATGGCAAAATCATAAAAGAGCTTGTTAGAAAGCAAGTAAGTTTTTGTTGATTAACTGTTTCCCTTTTTCACAAAAATAAAGTCAATAGCTTTTGCATTACCCCAGGTGACTTGAATAAGACCTTTAGTCTTAAAAAAAAAAATTCCTCCAAAACCCCAATACTTTTTGCCATGAGATTGCCAATAGAAAGCAATTCAAGACTGACATATAAACCCTATGAGGATTAGATCAGAAATTTAAGGCTGAATTGGATATAAAGAATCATACCAAATGGAAGAGCAACTGAAATGGCCATAGAGGTTTCATCCCTTCTATTTCCTCTCCCCTCTGCAAAAAAATTCCATCCTCTTTATGATTACAAACATGCTTAAACTGCTGTAGAAAATACAATTTCATAATAAATTTTGAAGTATCAGCAACTGAACCAAGTCAAGAGACTTTTCAAAATGAACAATAAGTAGGATAATTAATAAAAATATTGATGTTAGACAGAAAAGTATTTTAACCTTTGAAATTGCAGTGAAGACAGAAGAGAGCTAAAGAGGTCCTTTTATAGCTCCAGAAATTTGCTTACTGTTGGTGCAAAAAGCTACTGTGCCACTTTATTAAAGTCCAAATGTACTCAAGGCCTCATACATCTTAAAATATGAACACCTCTATTTGAATTATCTCAGCCAAATAAACGAGGAGATTCTGGAATTTCTTGCATTTGTTATGCAAAATAGCCGGAGTGAATTGTCAATTCTTGCTCCTCTTCAAATGAGTCAGTACTCAGAAGGTCTCAGCCTAGGAGGATTAATGCAGGGAATATGTTCTTGATGGGAACAAAGCAACAGCTAAGCAGACCAAGCATGTTTTGCAGAAGTCAATGGCTTAATTAATTATCTAAAGCAGGAAGAGAGAAAAAACCTTAACCTTATCATAAACGTTAAAAGCAACTGAACAAGGTAAGAGTGGTGCAATGTTCACTGCTATTTAAAGATTTTAGGGAACACACAAAGGCACGAGCATTCTAGGAATCAAGATCAACACTGCAAATTACCCAGAGAAGCTTACATACTTCTTTTAAAAACAAACTCTTGCCTTTAAGAAAATTACTATGGTGAGGAATATACACACTGTAATTCTTTGTGTGAACCAGAAGTGTTAGAGGAACAAAACCCACTGATGTTTGCTCCACTGGCCATATGAAACATTGTGATAGTTTATTAAATTACACTAAGTGGTATACATAAAACATTCTACATGCTTTTCTGCCATCAGCTCTGATGATGACAAAAGCTATCTTCTATGAAAAAGGAAAACTCTGAAGAAGTGGTGTGTCAAAAGCTTCTAGCAGCTAGGTGTACAGAGTGAACTTTGTAGGACAGCCATGGAAATTAAGGCTTAAAGTTTTATTCCCTGCTGTAAGTTTGGCTATTAAAGGGAAGAGGACTTGCCAACTAAACAAATACATATGACTATGTCTGTCTTTTTTCCCTGTTGATTTTTATACAGTTATCAATTATAATTTAGCAGCAAAAAGAAGGAAGAATACCTCAAAATCAATTCCTCCAACAAAGACACGATTTGGAGTAACTGTTCCAAACCTTGGAGAACCGGTCATATTATTTAACCTCACCAGTGGCACAATGTTGGGACATGAAGGTAAAGATTCTGTTTGCATCTGATCAGTGGCCTGCTGATTGAAAGAAAACATTTTCAAAATCTTACACATTATTTATCAGTAAATGAAACAACTCTCAACAGACAATACATACAGAATTTTTCAGAAGGCACAGCAGATGCTGAACATTAATAATGTATTTTTATTCAGAATGTAGTTCAGTGTTTAAACACAAGCTCAATCTTAATGAATTCAGTAAGTTGGTCAATACACTGTGGTCTGAAGTCCAATGTTAAACACTCTTCCAAACTGGACACCAATCTTGGTTCAATTTGCAAAGCACCCTGCTGCATAAATGTCAGGTTATGAATTCTACTATACAACAGATCTTCTCTCTACTAGAAGTCCTTATTTTAAACCTATATAGAATGGACATTTTAAATTCAGTCTGTGAGTCTGTGCTCTCACACACATCTGTACAACTCTATTCTCCGCAACAGCCTCCAGTTCATTTTCCAAGTGCTGAGCACCCATAATTCCACCACATGAGATCAACAAGCTCCACACACCCAATGAGAACAGGTCCTGAAGACTGGTATTTTAATTCAACACCCTCTTGGCCTACAAACACAAGACACAGTGGTCTGAACAGAAATTCCCTCTGCAGAAGGACAACCAGATTGCTCTTGCCCCAGTAAAAGAATATAACTCAGTGGGATGCCGTAGAAACCATTATTTGGTGAAGCCTGCCTGATGTTTTAACTTCCAGCATGCTTACACTTGTGAACCGTGAAACAATTTAATTGTAAACTCTTTTCAAAACAAAATAATACTGCCTTACTAAGTCAATCCTAACTCTGTAGATGATAGCCAGAAAGCAGCCACGTAGTATTGCCACTAACTTCTCCAGCAGGATTATTTAATACTTCTTTAGCTACCTAAGAGTTACTCCTACTAATTCTAAGTAATGTGTTAAAGCTATTATTGTGGATATCTTAAAGACAATAAATCCAGCTTAGTTCACACAATTTCAGTTCTAGAGAAGACACAAGTTCTTTCCATATGTACTAAAACACAGACACTTGGGACAGAGGAAAACCTGAGGTTGTTAACCTGAGGTTGTTAACCTGATCTGCTCAAGAGAACCCAGTATGGACCTCTCCTCCTGGGAATACCACTCTAGAGTACTACCCTGAACAAACCCCACCTCTAGTAAGCAAGGAACCAACACAGTCACTACAGTCCCCAAGAGGACTTGTTTCTGCAGCAAAAATCTCCTGAGGGACAAAACAGGTTACATTCTCCACCTCTCACACCAAATACAACACTCCAACTGTACAATCATCTGGCAATTGTGTTCAGCACAAAAACTTCTGGAGTCAACTATAACAATTAACAGCACAACCGAAATGCATTCCTTACCTCCAAGAGCCTAAACTGCATTGTCTCTGTACACATTTTAAGAGCTGATATATTAAAATAAAGCACAAATGCAAAAAACTCAATGGAAGAAATGAGGAATTAATCACACCACTTAGGAACTCACAATACAGTAAATCACCGTGAGTTTTAAGTGTTACGTGCTAAAATTGGTATTGTGATAACCACCTCTTTATCATCAGTGTGGCAATAAACGGTATTAAAAAAACCCAAATATGTGCCATCAGCACATCACTTGCCTAAATATTTTTTCTACTGTTTTGTAAACTTCCTTTTTATTAATTTCCCCAAATAATAGAGATATATACATTAGTCAATATTTATCAATTACTTAGCACATCTGGCAACTGCAGAATCGCTATATTCATTTTTACACTGAACACACCCACGGTCAGACAACCTAAGTCCACGAAGGCCCGGTGATTAAGCACGCTCATCTCCCCGAACACCTCTACTTTCCTCAGCGCGTGTGCTGTAAGGTCCGAGCCAGACCCGTTGGCCCAGCACCGTGTCCCGCACACCCGGGGCCGCCAGCGGCTTCTCCACAGCCTGAGGCCGCCACAGACAAAATGGCGGTCCCGCGCGGGCGGGCGACAGCCGGGGCGCCCCAGCAGCACGGCCCCGCTGCCCTCCCGGCCCCCGGGGCGGCTGCCCGGCCCCGCCGCCCCGCCGGGCTCCTCACCGCGCCCTCGGGATCCATCGTTCCTCGCAGCCGCCTCGGGCCCCGGCACGTTCCCGGCACGCGCCGCGCTCCTCAGCTCCGCCTCGCCGCGGCTGGCGCGCACCAGCGGGTGGCGGGCCCAGTGCCGGCCTGAGCGCGACGGAGCGGGACTTCCTCGCCCCGGCGCCCCGCCGGCTGCCCTTCCCCCACACGCCTCAGCCCACCTTCCCCGGAGAAATCCTTTCTCCCAAATCCTTGTCCCCGCAGCCCCCGAGTACTCTCACGGGATCGCTGCGACGGGGCGGCCGGGCGCGCTTCTGCCCCGGCACCTCCCCGCCTCAAGACCCTGGCGCGGCCGTTACCACCCGCGCCTCCCGGAGCGGGCGGCCCGCAGCCGCCACAGTGCCCGGAGGCCCGGCCGCTTGAGCCGATGCCCCAGCGGGTGTCGGGCGGCCCAGCCGCTCTGCTCTGCGCTCCCCTCCCCCGGGTACCGTGGTACCGGTAGCCTCCACGCAGCAGCACCGGGGCGGGTGGTCCTGGTGGACCTCGCTCCCCCAGGGTGGTGGCTCTGAAGAGGGTGCCGGTAGCGGTACCACACTTCGGAGCCGTGCTTTGAAGCTCTGAGTCAGCCCAAGAACCTCCCTCCAGTAATTTCCCCATCACCTGGGGAGGGAGGAGATAAATGCCAGCTGGGTTTATCGTCCCAGCTAGGGCGTGAAACAGGGAGGAAAACAGGGTAACACATTTCATCTGGCCTCTGTGGGAGAAATGCAAAAATGCCCAGGGAGGCAGTAACCTGTTACCTGGCTTACCAGGCCATGTTTGATGGGGGTCAAAACATAGTTTAGACTTAACAGCCATGAATGTGAAGTAAAAGTCCTATTTCAACTCAAAGAATCTTCCTAAGGTTTCCAAAAGACTCTTGAGTAGGCAGGCTAGCTTGAAAACAGCTGTGGGTCTGGGATGACCTTGGAGATAAAATTTCTGGTTTGCTCAAGAGAGCTAGAAAATAACATATTAGTGACCACTCCCCAAAATACTCCAACTCAAAATATTCTTTTTTCCACCCTTACTGGAAGCACCAAGGAGGAGAAGCACCAACAGTAATGCTTGTGTCAAATGTACTTCTGTGATCATTCACTGAACAGCATACAACCTGCTCTTCTGTTCCATAATTTCATCCCGTCTGCAAATTCATTTTGCCCTTAGAATATCTCTGGTATTAAACAGGTCTGGAAAAAGAGTCATTCAAATGCCAAGCTCATAATCAGTGCAGGTACAAACGTGCAGCCTGACAAAGATCCCTGATCTAATGACAACAGGAGCTGGTATGCAGACAAGTGTGTACTGAGAGATCCATGCCAGTGGGAAAGATGTTTTTCAAAGTGATCAAACATGCACAGGCCAAGTCACTGCCGCTCAACTCCAAGACTCAATGTCAGGATCACTACTATCATTAGTTACTCTCATGGTTTACGTTTTTTTTTTTGTGCTTTAAAATAAAGAGTTCAAGAATGAGTAATCTTGACAATGTCTACCTTATATTTTAGTTGAATTCAAATATTTGTATTTTGCTTTATGCAAATTATACCCATCCCACCTAAACCAAACAGCCCTTCAGATCATGTAAGTCTCCCTGAGGCACAGCACAGACTTGCAGTCCTTATGGGATTCTACACTGCTCCTTAATTTTTGGTGTTGCTTCAACACCTATCAGCTTCTGCAACATTACTCCTATCACACAGAATAAAAAAACACAATCCTAGAAAAGTTTCTAATAATTCTGTGCCCGTAATATATAACAATAGAATGCTTAACTCTTACTATTGGTTTTTGGTTTTTTTTTAGTTGAGAAAATTGTATAGAAATAAAAGCAATTTTAGCAGAGCTGATAGGATTTTTTAGAAGTACTTATTTAGTGAGATTACAGAACTCTGCTGAATTGCATTCATTTTATGAATATTTATCAGACAGCAACAAAGCTTATCCTGAGAAGAGTACTATATTTTAATGATGTGAAAGGCAGAAGAGCCAAAGCCTTTCATGTGCTTCATATCTTGATTTGGGGTATTTAAAGTGAGAACAGCTGAAAAAATAAACAAACATTCAGAGACATGAAAGTGTACTTTACATAGTTTTAATTTTTGTATCTTCTGTATTATACCTCCTCCTTTAGTTAAGAAACCCAAATCTGGGACATTTACATTTAAAATAAGACAGTTGTGACAAAAATGGGACTTTTGCAAATAAATGAAAAAGATTTAGCTTTTTTTTTACTGTGATGCTTTAAAACCTGAAAATTCAACACACCTATAAATGTAGCAAGATTAGGAGTAGAGCTGGTAAAAAATACTGCCATGCATACAAGATTTGAATATCACAACAAAGGCTGCTGGGCTGCCCTGGTACTGCATGGCTGCTTCATTAAAGGAATTGTTTCCTGGCTGAGGGAGCCACTCTCAAAGGAAGTCAGGAGTGCAACTCTTCTTCTTGATTCCACATGTCAGCAATATATACAGCATGAAATGATCTCCCCTGCTGTTCTCCCCCATAAATTAAAAGGCAGTGCTGGACGTAAAAAGGCAATAAAAGACAAGAGTCTGACAATGCTGGTTCCTGTAGGTTTTTTCCTTTTATCCTTTTTTTTAGCATCAGAGAAAGAGGTTAAGTGAGGAAAAATAAACCAAAGAAAAAGCAAGAGAGAAAAATAGGGAGAAAAAAAAATTAATTGGGAGGTGCTGTGGTGGTTTTTACGTTATGTTTGCCCACTATTCTCCTCCCTAATCTCCTCCCCTCCCGAGTTGCCAATCTCCCCAAGCCCTTACCTAACTTTCTCCCTCCCAAGTTGTCAATCCTCTCTACCCCTACCCGTTTTTCCAGAGTGTTCCTTGTCTATCTTGTAGTATTCGATATCCCATTTGTTACTTTGTATTATCCCCCTCCCCTGCTCTCCCTGATAGATTTATAGAATGTTCGTTCTACCCTAGATTCCTCCCCTGCCATGCCCTCATTGGTTGGTTGCCCTATACCACTCCCCCTATAAAAACCTCTGCAAACCTCCTAAGTTTTGTCTTGGGGTCCCAGGTTGTGGACCTAATAAACCCATCCAGTTCTACCCCAAGTCCCGTGTCATCGTTATCTGTTCCTGCACCGGACCAAGCGATAACTGGGAATGAAAGAGCTCACGGGGGGAAGGTCGCGCCCCTGCTGTCGCTGCCCAGCACGCCACGACAGCGCACTGCAACAGGGAGGAGGAAAAGAATTCTCCAGGCAGAAAAAGACAAGTGTATTTTATGAGTAATACATGGGCCTTACAACAGATTGCTATTTCACTGATTCACTGACCTTGAAAAGACCTACTACCTTCTTTTGCTTATTTTTATCTGTGGATAACAACACTAGTTTTCCCACCAGCCTTTTAAGAACCTTTCATGGAAATAAAAGCATTAATATATCCTTGTCAGAAGGTATACCTGATGAAAGATTACTTATTTCCTGCTCTGAAGTTCATAAAAATATCTCTTAGGATGCTACTAGAAGATTGGCTTCTGTCTCTGTTGCATGCACAATTGTATTAAAACAAAAAATAAAAACATGTATCTTATGAAGATGTACACACTGATTTATCTTACAAGCTTGTGGCTGGATTCTCTACACCCTGAGCCCAAACTGAAAAACCCAAGAACTCTTAGGTATTCAAGGACTTGGAGAAGACCTCTCAAGGCAGTTAATAGTGCTTAGAAGTACGGAGGGTGGTCACTTAAGAAGTTCCTCTGTGTAAAAGGTATGGTCAGTGCTATGTGAAAAATGCAGAAGGAAGTTACTAATTTCTGCTAAGTTTTCATTTGTTCAAATGGGTGTATTTCTCTTATATGATATCTCCGTATTGCAGGCCCTTTTCCCACAACATTCCCTTTCTTCGGTTGGGCACATTTCTCTATGAGCTCCAACTTCTCACTCCCTCCACTCCCTCCCAGTTTCCACCATTCTCTCTAACCTTTGTCTTTAGCTCCTACTTTGTTGCCCTAACAAAGGGGGTACTCCTACTCAGCTCCTCTTGTCTCTGTCCCCCTTATTTAAAAACAAGTAGCAGATACATAGGAAAAACAAGAACTCAAAGCATTGATTTTTAAAATGGATTGCTAATCTTTCCCTACTTAACACTGAATTTGAAGACGTTTTTCCATATTAATGTTTCCGTTAGAATCTAGCTTCATGAGGTCACTTATCTTGCCTGTGTGAGTGATTACAGGATTTTTATGCTTTGTTTCTATTTTATTTTGCTCAATTTGCAATTAATTCTTTTTCCTGCATTTTGTAGAATACAGTCTCAGGGCATCTGTGAGCTCTAAAATGTTTTTTACCTTTTGCTTTCCATTCAGATCAAGGGGGTTTAAGTGTTTGGACATATAGGTAATTTAAATTCAATTTGTTTTATTTGTAGTGGCTGACAAGAAATAATCCAGTGTAAGTTTTGGCCTGCACTATGGACCTCGGGATCTATAAAACAAGAGACATCATTCTTCCATTTTTCCTTAGCTTTTTCCTATCCTCCCCCAAATCACAAGCCTTTGAAAAGTGCTATGTTCAAGTATGGCTCACTGAGGCTCATTGTGTATAATATCTGCTCATGAAAACATTTCTTGGCATCTCTGAACATCAAACTTGCAGAGTATAGATGAGAAAAGCTCTACTGCCTTTTGACATCTGCATAGCCTGAAGAGTTAATATACCTGAGTCTCCCAAATCTTGCTACCAAGCCTGAGTGTATGTCTAAGATGAGATGAAAAGAGGGTATCTGGTTAGAATTAGAAGATTCTTCCAAACCACAAAGTAAACAGGTGACTCTAAGTTTGCCCAACTCATTTTATTATTGATTAGTCTGTAAATCTGTCTATTTGGGAGTAAAACACTCCTGGCTTTGTGTTTGCAGAATGCTTCAGTTTTGCTAATCCTGATGTAAGGTACAGTGGAGGTTAGGATAGCGTATTGATTTTAACCAACAGCTGATTTAACCCCACTCAGAAAAGACACAGATAAACAGTCGTTAACAATTCTTCCAATTTATGCATGTTATACTCCCACAGTGGCAAATTTCAGGAAAATAAGCTTACTTAGATTAGTCATTAGGCTTTTTTTTTTCACATCCTTCTAACCTGACATTAAGGAACATGAGATTTTGCAATAAAATATTAAATACACTTCATCCCTGATGGAAAATATTTTTATTCTTCTTAAAATTCTGTTCAATTAATACCAGAGAAATTTAAGTTATTTTGAGGATTACATTGAGATCATAATCAGATTGCTTTTTTTTTTTTTTTTTTTTTTTTGAGGTGACTTTTCCTAAGGAATTGAGAGAGAGTGGCCAACTTTACACACATGAAAAAGAACCAAACATAAATGTTTTTAGCAGTTTTCAAATTCATGTAACCCTGTGCTTGGAAGTGGTATCAAGAACTAGACCAGCCTGCATATAATTTTAGTTCCAGTTTAAAAGGAAGACTTTATAGGGTATCTGTTCTCTGTTTGCATATACTACCACTTTAAATCAGTGTAGAAGCTGTCAGAAATATTGCTGGGAAATACTGTCTTGACTTTTTTCCAGGGGAAACCAGCTTTCTTTGACATGAGGCAAATGTGGGTATAGCTCTCTCCTTGTGAGGCCAGTCAGGCACAGGTGATCTAAAGACAGCAATGTACTTTTAACACTTACTTGCTTCAAGTGCATCTGGTTTAGCATTTTTGTTTGGATCAAGGGGCAGTTTTGAAGCAAATCTCTGGATCATCCTAACTTAATGACTTGGTTCACATCACAGAGTAGCTTCTGAGTGCAAACTGACCTCTCAGTTGAAGCCATGAGCTATTGCTCTCTTCTCCCATGCGCAGATCTTCTATCCTTGGGACTGGACCTGTACCACCACCAGAAGTGCCAGTGGAGTGGATTTCAGGCTCTCATCACCGATGCTCTCCCCACACAGACCCACTGCTATTGGGTTATTTGATACTTTCCCTCACATCCTTGCAAAATCTGACCCTGCAAAAATCTTTCAGAGAGCACATGTTAGGAGGAAGGTTGTATGATTAACAGACAGAAGAATAGCCTAAATTCCATTCTTGGTATATTGACAGATTTTCTCAAAACTCTTTAACTATCTACATATCTACAAAGTAGATATGAATATGACTCCTGCTGATGTTGGTAGCAATTTCCTTCTGAGGTAGCAAGATTAGAGATTGTAAGGGTAGCTTTTGAACTAGATTATTACCAGAATACTTTCTATCTTTAGTAAGATGAATTCCTGGTTAATAGGTATCATTTAAAACTAATGCTGCTTCCCCAGGAACTGTGCAGTTCATGCTAAGCAAAATAATCCCAAAAAATTGCAGGTAAGTGTGTGGGTGCCATGTATATTTTTAACACTCAATATATCCATTGAGCTAGCAGGGCACACAGTACACTTGAACCTACTCTTAAGTAATTACCAAAGAATGGAGGAAATTAAATACATCTATTGGACAAAACTCTTCACAGTAGTTAACAAGTTCACATAGCCTGAAAGTTAGCAACAACTACAGCTAAATTTCTGTGTATGTGTCACAGCTGAAGAAATACTAAAAGCAAAGATCAGAGGAGTTAAAAAGAACTCTGTGAAAAACAGTCATTGGTAAATGTTCTCATTAAGTGGAATTACCACCTACCTTAAACAAGAGTCATTACTATTATCATTAGACTTGAATAAGAATTCATCTTTAACACTCCGTCAAATCCCCAAGAAAATTTCTGTTATAAGGTATATGACATGCCTTCCCTTCCCTCCCTAAAAACTAGGCAACTAGCAACTAAAAATGGGCAACTTGACAAAGCTTCACTGGTTGCACAAATGTATAAACTCTGTTTTACCTAGATTATAGCATGACTTCTGGTATTATTTCAGGCTGTCCATTAAACACCTTACTTGTTAACTTCTCGAACTTCAATCACTTTGGCCAAAAATCTGAAGATGGGTGTGACTTATGACGTGAATCTTCATGTAAGTGAAATTAATTCTTGGCAAACATCTAACCTTGAAAATCAGATTGGAAAAAAATGTTTAGTCATTTACAAAACTAAATAAGACATTTTACCATTCTTCCTAAAAAAATTTCTAATGTCAGTTTCTTCTTTATACCTGGTGCCAAATTTGGTGGAAGAATCACTTTCTTATCAGGAATCTACCCTTTCCTGTCTACAAAATTTGGTTCAATTGTTGCTACCTGCTATGACTGTTTACAGAATCTATCTCAGATTTTACCCCACTTTTCATTCCAGGCTTTACCTAATCTAGGCTCCACTCAACCTTGGGCCTGCCTCTGGCCTCTAAGCAGAGGCTGTGAAACAGGATTAAATATGATCTAATTTGAGGTCCTGATATTACCATTTCTCACAATTAATTGGCATATTTTTAGGGAAAACAATACTCCTAAAATAAAGGATTATTCCTCAGAGCTAAGAATTTGCAGGAATCTTCTATAACAACAGCATTTTAATTATTAAAAACACTGGATTTGCCTGAAAGTATCAGCAGACTGAAAAGAATTCATCAGTGACTTCATCTGGAACAAGAACATCATTAAGACAGAGACATACCACAAAAGTCTCTCTTGTTAAGTTAGAGAAGACACAACATTTATACTACCTAGAAAATACAACATGATGTGTAAGGATAGTGAAGATTTTTCAAAGATGTAGGAAGCAAGACAAAACAAGAATTAACAAAAAAAAAAGGAAGCATCAAATGAATGTGTGTGTGTAAATATATTTAAAATATAAAAATTGAAAACATATGCAGTATGTTTTAAAATGAAGATTTAACTACATTTATTTTACATTGCATTTTGCAGTTGCATTTATTTCACATTGCATTTTTTACCCAGCTTAAAAGCTTAACTATAGCTTTAAAGGCAAAACTTGGGCTTTAAAGGCAACTTGGGGTTGCTTTGCCAAAATGTGAGTGAAACTTAGCAACAAGTACATATTTGTATAAATAAAGTACATCATTCTTTTTTATTGTTTTATAATATCATGTTCATGATGTAACAGTGCAGACACAGTAACTGCTAAGACTTAAAAAAATCACTTTAAGAATTATCTAGCAAAACATTTTCTCATCAATAGCTTTGCCTAAGTCTCGTCAATGCTAAAATTGGTTATTATTTGCTATCAGTGTGAATGCATATGTGAAGAAATCAAACATTTTTCCCCATTGCTTTCCCTGTCTTGCAAATTAGATGTTCATCACACAGGAAAATATGTCAGTTTTCATGCTTCATCAGCCCTGTTCAATTGGCACAGGAGAACCACTTTTGGCTCCCAGCAGAACACTTACTTTTAAGGGCTTCCCAAAATGCAGTGTCTAGGTGCAAGTACTGGCTTATGTAAGCTGTGCTTCAGCACAGCTCCAAGACAACTGTATTTTCAGCCAGTTTATGATACAAACTACGCCCACTGAGGAACAATTGTGTGCCTTAAGGATGGAGATGGAGCAAAATGAGTGTAAAAAAAATCCACATTAAAATAGATATTGCAGGCACTTGCTGACTTATGTTCAGACAAACACATAGATGTTTTTATCTATCTTACCATTCTTAGTTTGAGTGAACTCCTTGACTCTTCTTGAAAATCCGTTCCTATCTGAAGTAGCTATGGACAACACAGCAGAGTCTTTGTACAGGGGACTGCATGACACTGAACACAGAACATGTTATATACACCTATCACCAACCAATCTTGCTTTCTTAATCTTCTATGCAAGACTTTAATGTCAAGCTTCCTTTTGTCAGCTCTCTTTT
The DNA here is from genome assembly GCF_031753505.1 of Anomalospiza imberbis. Lineage (NCBI taxonomy): Eukaryota > Metazoa > Chordata > Aves > Passeriformes > Viduidae > Anomalospiza > Anomalospiza imberbis. Next base: position 28,280,247 of record NC_089687.1, on the reverse strand, counting down.
TTATTAGTCATCAAGAAGTATCAAAACCAATTGCTCTTTTCCTTCAAAATTAATGGTTCTCCACAAAGAAAAGCAGATAAATGCAGATCCTTCAGAAGGAGTCAGAAAAATAGACAACCTTTTATTCTCTTCTAGAGAAGAATTTAACTAAACCCTCACTTAGCTGTACCACACATAATTCTAAAATCTCTGCATCTTGTTGACAAACAGATCAAAAATACAGTTGACTCAGTGTTCCCTGTAGGTTTGATTTTTATAAAACTTGAAATCTGTAGATTCCCCATAGATCCTTTCTGGATAAAAACTTCAGGGGTCAAAGGTTGCAATATAGGGGAGAATGAAAAGGTTTTAAACCTTTGATGGCAGAAGAGAATTCATTTGACAATAAATCTCTCTCTAATGTTAAATGTGTAAAACATATCCTAGGAAGGATAAAGTACTTTAATATGTTATACACATCTAACTGTGCAATACACTGCAGAGTTTTTGGTAGATGCAGACTTCAGCTATGACAGCACTGTATTGTTCTCAAATAATTAAGCTGATTAAACCTTGTATGATTTCACAAAATACAGAAAAGATCTGCAACATATTTCTGCATGAAACAATAATTCCCTCTATTAAAACACTGCGTGGTAATTACCTTCTCTGTTGTCTTTAAATTAGTGTCCTTAGGTCAGTTTGTGTGGCAGTATGTGGATATGTAATACGTTTTTTTTGTTGGTTTGGGATTTTTTCCCCTCCTCTTGGTTGCAGTGACTTGGTATGATGTTCTCTGACTTGTACAATGCAGGCTGGGGTTAAGTCCTTCATTCCCTTACAGTCTCATCTGTCCAGTACTGCTTAACATAAATGTTTCTTCAATGTGGATATTGTCCATCTTCTTTTAGTGTTACTTATTTTGTGACATTTTAAACTGAAACAAAGCAAAGTAACTGTGGTATACATATATTTTTAAATTTTTAACATAAAATTTAGAAGGAAGCTAATGAAAAAAAGTTCAGTGGTATCTAGACCTGTCCCTCAATTAGCATTTCTTTGTGTTGAATATGATAAATGCCTCAATACCCTCAACAGAAGTTCTAGACCTTTTAAAACATGGAATTATACATTTATATATTGTGTGCGCATATAGATGTATAAATTTCACATCCTTTAAATAGCAATTATGCCCTGTAGCCAAGCATTTGCTAGTAGCTAATGACTGGTTAAGGTGAGCATGTTCTCTCTTATTTTCTTCCTTAACCAGTGACTGCCAACAGGTGCCAAACACATTAATTAAGGAATTAATTTAGAAACCAGGGAGAAATTAATATTTCCACAGAGTCTCACTGCCTTTAAAGCTGGTAACTGTAATTTTGAATAGTCTTACATCCCCAGTGACTACTCAGCCCTAGCCCCAGCTCGCTCAGCCCTACCCGTTCTATTTCCCATCTCACTGTGTAATCTCTTCTCACCTCTTTCCTGGGCTTTCACCCTTGCTGCACTCCACCCCACCTTTCCTGAGGTGTCCACGTGGATAATCTCATTATAACTAAATACCCCTGAAGAATTACAAGGGACAGCACCACGCTCGCACGAGCTCTTCCAGAGGCTGCCCACGGCTCCTGCCCTTCCCGGGAGGTTCCCGTTCCCCGCCTCCCGCTGGCTCCGCACGGGCACCGAGCGGGGCCGCGGCCGCTGCAGGTGCGGCCGCCAGGGGGCGGTGTCGGCCCAGCCAGCGCCCTCCGGGCCCGGGGCTGTGAGGGGCAGGCAGGAGCGAGACCGTCCCGGGCCGCCGGCCGAGAGCGGAGCGAGCGCCGCTGCCCCACGCAACCTGCTTCTCTTTTGGCTCGTTTTTAAGAGGCGGAGGAATCCCAACGTGAGTCTTCGTCTCTCTTTTGCCAGCTGTCCCTTGCAGCATCCACTCTGCTGGCCCGCCGTCAGCAGCCTCAAGGTGCCCCTTACACCCGCATCCCCTACGACCGGCGCTGGCAGCATCCCTGCTCCTACCACGGTGCCTCCACTTGAGGGCTACGCGTGCCGCAGGGTGTTTAACCTCAGTCACCCTTTCCACAAGCTGCTTTTACCCTGGCACAGAGGCAGCCCAAACCTGCCTAAAACACGCGCGGGGAAGCATTCCCGCGGCCGCCCCGGCACACGAAAGCTCTCGACAGGCAGCACGGTCCTCCACAGGCCCCCTTCGTCAAGGTCGTGGCGGGGGCGACCAGGTGTTACAAGTCCTCCTACACCGCCCCGGCCGCCCCCCGCGCACCGCCCCGGCCGCCCGTCCAGGAGTCCGCGGGCACGCCCCTCCCCAGGGCCATTGGCTGCCGCTGCGCCGCCGGGGGGCGGCCGCGCCGCCGATTGGCCGAGCTCGCCGTCCGTCAACATAAGCCCGGCTCCTGTCACAACAGCGCGGGGCTGTGGCCGCACTTCCTGCGCGCTCCGCGCGTCCCCCGCCCCGCTCCTCTGGCACCGCGGAGTCCCGCGCGGGCACCTTCCGCCCCGGGGACGGACATGGCTCCTCCGGAGAAAGTTGGCGCTGCAGCCGCCGTGCCGTGAGAGGAGCGCCGCGGGACGCCGTCCGTTCCTCCGTCCGTTCCTCCGTCCGTGTGACTCGCCCGCCCTCTCAGCGCCCCGGAGAAGTTGACACTGCTCGGCGGGGCGATGGCAGAGGCTGCTGGCGGCAGAGAGCAGCCGGCGGCGGGCCGTGCTCCTCCCGACGCCGCTTACCGTGCCGAAGAGGAGTCCGAGCCGGCATCGCTGGACGCCGGGGACAGGAGGCGGGAGCGCCGGAGCGGCGTTTCGGCCGTGGGTACCGCGGAGCGCTTCCCCGGCGGCAGCCTGGGGCCGGCGGCAGCGTCCGACCCCGACGCCTGCCTGCTGGAGGCGGCCAAGGCCACCCCGCGGAGGAGCAGCATCATCAAGGTGAGGGTGTGCCGCGCCGCCGGGAAGTTTGCGCGGGTCCCGCCGCCGGGTTACCCAGGCTGAAGCCTCCCTTCGGTGCGCCCGTGCCCGTGGCTGGGGGCCGGGGTGGGCAGAGGGGTGGTGGGGCTCCTCCAGGGACGGCCTGCGCGCACCCTCCGCGCAGGTGAAGCGGCCGCTCCGCCGCGCAGCGCCGCTGCCCTGCCTGCGGCGAGCAAGGACGGCGGGGCCGCGGCGCCGCCTCACCGGAGACCCTGGGGCGAGGTGCGTGCCCGGACCGAGCGGCTCTCCGGAGGCTGTGATGGAGAGCTGCTCCCGCCGCCCTTGAGAGGGGTCGGGGTCCCCCCGCGCTCGTGCGTCACCCGTGGGGCAGCTTCCCGCCGAGCTGTAAAGTTTTTGTGTAGTAGCTCGTATCTGTTCTTATTTAATATTTATGGAGCACCTGGAAGGCAGAATAAATAGCTTCTACAGCGCTGGCTTTCTTAGTTCTTGAGCAGCAAAATATGCAGTGTCACAAATTAACAGAAGGTGTGTTTGGAGACGGACTGTAGTGCAGGTTGTTGCGGAGCAGCGCCGGGTGTTTAGCACCTTTAATGTGAAATTAACAGGTCGGGCGTGACATTAAAGCCTCCGCCTTTGTTATTGTCTGGTAAGGAAAATGGTTTTATGATTATGTTGATCCTTCTTTTTTTCCAGTTTAATTTTTTTTTAAATAAACTCTGTGGTTTTGAATTAAATGGCATCTCCTTGCAAGTATATAGGCTTAATCGCCAGTTTCTGGGGAACCGATGAATGAAATCTCCTGGGCGAACTTAATTTAGCATATGGTCACACGTGATCCTCTTGTTAGTGATTTGCACTTGGAAGGCATCGGGAGAACTGCGGGAAATAAGACTTCTCATCTGTAAATGTGTGAAGGCACTGGACAGAGCTCTACCTTAATGCTGGAAGCTCAGGACGCATGCTTAGTTCTTGCAACTTAATATGTCTATTCAAAGGAAGAACAGATACGCGAAATACTTGGTTTTTTTAAAGCTTTAAACGTTCAGAGGAGACCGAGGTAGTTAAATGCAAAAGAGCCTCGAGGGTCCTTTGTAAGTTTCACGTTGAAATATTAACCCATTAAGTCCAGCAAGGCGTTAAGGGTGGTTTTAGTTTTGTAAAGACATCCACTGAATGTGATGGGAATGCTTCCAGTCAGAAGTTGCATAAATGTATAAATGCTTTACTAAGTCAGGACCAAAGTTCTGTAACTGTACTGGTATGGAGATGATATTTTCTCTTAGAATTGTGTGAAGGTTTCAGAAATTGAAAATACACAGTCTTGAATTTCAGTTAAAAATGTATCATTATTTTTACAGACTATACCAGTTCTGTGTGGTAGGTGTGTTTTAATGTCATAAGTGGTTATAATTGTTAATGACTGAGTAGCATTTTCACTACCGGTTGATAGCTTGGTATTATTAATTTAGCACATCTGATAATGATCAGCACATTAGCACATAGTGGTAATGATCACTCTTCCAACTGGAGGAAGTTTCTTGAATCCTAGGATGGTGTTTATAAGGAGAAAGATTCCTGACAAAGGTAAGAAAGAATTAACTTTCTTATATAAGGAACTGGTAAGGCCTCATCTGAAATCATGAGTAAACTCATTTTCCTCTGCTTAGGATGGTGCATTCAAACTGGAGCAGATGCATAGAAGGATAACTAGGATGGGCTGATAAGGTCTCTGGATTGAATACTGTATGAGGGGAAAAACAGATTTCCTGGACAGAAGCAAAGGACTCTTATGTGTAGATCCAGTCTGGAAACTAGAAAGTTACTCTGGGCCCTGTAAGGGTTTGGAATGGTCTTATGATAGGAATGGAATGAAAAATACCATTGTTAATCTTAAATGTAATTGTTAAATAGATGGATTAAATTAGATAACACGGCTGTGTCTCATAGCAGGTGTCTGAACTTGAGAATTCACAGGCTGTGCATCTCTAAGGCACGGTGTTGGGACCCCATAGAGAGCACTACATTTCTTTTCCCTCAAGGTTATCTCAGTGGTATATAAAAGTGTTTTAAATTGCAGTTTTCCTTTGGCATTATATTATGAAATACTATTAACTTTGGGTAGAAATGAAATAATGTTTTTTTTCTGCATTTTCAGGAGTTTCTAATGTACTAGGACATATTCATCAGGTTAAATGCAAATTTTATTTGGAATTAAGATAGAACCCTCCAACATTACATTTTCTTCTTTTTTCAGGACTTCAACATGCAGGATTTCTGCTCAAGCATTATGTTTTACGGGGAAATTAATTTTCTAATAATTTATTATATTTATTTTACTCCAAAATGTCCATATGTTCATATAAATCTATAGTCAAAATAATATTCTATTGCTTTCTCTAAGCTGATCTTATCTGCTGAAAAATGTGACTTAGGAAAGCAGAGGAAGTTGCACATAAGGATAAGCTCTTACTCTGCAGGAGTTGAACACTCTTGCTCTCTTTTCCCATTTCTCTCCCAGCTATTTAAAGTTGTACTTTAAACATGTGTGGTCTTGCTCAATTAAGCAAAAAGTTAAAATTCTGTAAATTTAGGTGGTCGAAGTACACTTCTAACAGCATTTTTTCCCCAGCTGTCTTTTGGAATTCTGGAAGTCTCAAGGTTAGCATCTGAGAGTTCAGTTCCAGTGGAAGCCAGACTTGCTTACATTGGAGTGTTCTGGCAGCCACAGTATAACTGTGAAGTACAAAGGCTGAACAGGGACTTGCTTTAAAAACCTTCCCTGCAGCAAATTCCACTTGGCATATATTGCAAGTAAAATATGAACCCTTCTAAATTATCTTCAGTGCATTCATGTGCTCTATATTTGGTTTCAGAAACAAGAGAACTCGTTTATATAAAAAGAACAAAATGTAGCCAGAAAATTGTTATTCCCATTTTGCTTTGCTGATGTTCACAGCTTTGTAGATTGAGGTAAATGTAAAATAACATTCATGAGAAATAGTGGTAGCTGTTCTTGTGCACTAGGTTGTTTCCCTAATGTGCATTAGTTGGTTTTTTTTAGGTTTTGTGTTTTGGTTTTGTGGGTTTTTTTCTAATGCAAGGAAGAGGTAAATGGTCTTAATCCAGAACTGGAATGAGAAAGGGAGTTTGACACAAGGAACCTGAAATCAGCAGACAAGAATGCTTGGAGATAAAACTAGAGAAAATTCTCAAGAGATCGTAGAACTTGACCTGTTTTCTAGGAAGCCTGAAGATGGAGTATGCATTGACTAAATGATTTGCCAAGTTTTTTTTTTTGTGGTTTTTTTTTTTTTTTTGTTTGTTTTTTTGTTTTTTTTTTGTTGTTGTTGTTCTTGCTTGTGAATAATCCAGGCCCACTTGTTTGCAAATAGAATAATAATTGCAACCACTTTTAGGCCAGGAGAGCAGAAGACAGAAGTGCTTGGAGAACTGGATTTCTGCTTTCTTTACATGTAATGCTTTGCAAGCCTTCCTGTGTGGGGGGCTCTAAACAGAGTAAATTGATGTTGTTTTCATTCTGGCATGTTCCTTCTGCCATTGCCATGTATGAGCACTTTAATAAATGAGTAGGAAGGCTGTGTAATTTGTTATGTAATGCTACTGAAATGCTTTGTAGCTTTCTACCAAAATATTTCTCTGTCAATTCTTATCAGGCATCTCTCTCTGCTTTGTTTGCTTGCAAGACAAACTTTTTCCGATCATGCGTTTGTTTTCTTCCTGGATCTTTGTTTTAAGATACTGTAGCAGATAATGCAGCAGACTGTGCCCATGAAATGAACTTGAAGTAGCAGCTGCAGCCTCTCTAACTCAGAGAATTTAACTTCAGTCACAGTAGAGCTGTGAGACCTTTCACTGAAGTTCTTCCAAAGGCTATTTGCCTGCTTCATGTAGAGATTTCCTTTAAAAGCCAGTTGAGATGTCCTTGTTCAAAATACACTACTAGCCTAAGAACTGCAAGTTTTAGGGTTTTGCAATGTAATTAATCAGTGGAGGCATATCAAGATAGCCAGCTGTCTTATTTCAAGACTTGTATTTATGCTTGTGACGTTCTCAGCTTAAAAAAAAACCAACCTGCAATGAAAGCAATAAGGCTTAGTTTCTTTCAGTTTGTTCTGATGTGTGGTGACAGAATTTAAGTATTTCAAATAAATGCCACATCTGTCTATGCAATGTAACTATTTAAGACTGTTTTCAGAAGAGTTTTTCGGGACTGTAATGATTCTCCAGAAGCTTTTACATAGCTTTTTGTTGTGTAAGCTTGCATTTAGGAGCTTGCTGCTTAAGAAATTAAATTATGACTATGTAAGATTCATTAAAGCTGATCAACTACTTGATAGTCCAGTGCTGATTTTATTATGAATGCATTCTTTGATGTATAGGTACCAGAGGAAAAAAGGAGAATATGTAAGTTGAGATTACATTAAATAACGTGCTAGAGCCTAAAAGTGTATTTAGAAGGGCAAGAATGACATGGCTAGCCATGCAAAGACTGCTACAAAATGGGAAATTCACCAGATAGATCTGAAAAAAGGTAACTGGTGGGTCATATTTTTATGTATGTAAATTCCCAAACATTGTGGGAAACGGGGAACTGGTATTTGCTCGCTTTCACAGAATGTGAAGTAAGGTTAAAAAACAGTGATAGTTCTTTAGCAGCAGGTTGAGAATTAATGACAGTATTTCCTGATGCTGCATGTGAGTAAATCATGCACTTTACAGCCCCAGAAATCTGTGCAGTCAGACATGTAAATGGGTTTGAGCAGGTTTGAAATGACAAATTGATGAAGAGAGCTTCAGAGTGCACCAAAAGCATGTGGCTTTGAAAATTCCTGAACTACAAGTACTTGAACTCTGGGAAGTCGCAGCAAAGAATCGACCACTTTGTACTTCCTTGCTTCTTATGTGTCTCCCCAGGCATGTCATTGTCTTGGGATACCAGCCTAGGTTGATCTTTATCTAACCCAGTACCTTTTTGTTAAAAAAACTTAAATGAATTGTTAAGAGACCCAGGAAAGTGGTTTCCATTATTCCTAGTATAAAATTTTCTGAGAAATTAATGAGTCTTCTTTGTTAATTTAGTTATTTAGAATTAATGTTTGCCAGCTTTACAGAAGAGAAGTGGTTTGAAGATATTTTTTGGATTGCTGTGGCATAGCTGTTTATATTTTCATAACACTGCACCTCTGTTCCATACACTGCTGTTTTTCCTTAAGCATCTATTCAGGACAATTTTGGACAGAACAAATACTGGTTATAGACCTGCTTTTGTCAGATGAGTTAGATCCAGTAATTAGTATCAGTGAAAATGGGCAGTTTTTCTTTGAACTGTTGCATTTATCACTGAGATCCATTCTCATGGAGGGCAGCAGGCATTTCAGACTGGGGTTTAACTTCCATCTCTTTGTTCTTAAAGCAACATCAGTAGATCCAGTATAGCTGTGCCTAAGTTGGTAGCACTGTAGTAAGAAAGATTTAGGTCTTGTGGAATTTTTGTGTCAAGCTATCAATAATTACCATAGCAATGGAAACCACTGTATATAAAATTATTGAGGTGCAAGATTTGGGCATATGGGTCTTGGGAATCTAAAGGCTCATCTGGCAAAAAGTCTCCTAATAGTTAATGGGTGCCTTTACACTGACTTGTCTAAACTTTACTACTTGAAAAATTTTAAACAAATCCAAACAATCTACATCCAGGCCAAACTGCTTCCTTTGAACTTTATAGCAAAAATGTCTGCTAACTATTCTAGTAGTAGTCCATATTTCTTGTCCTTTGGTTCCACTTGGCACATAATCTAACACATGACCAGTGATCTCAGTAAACATGTGGGTACAGATGGATAAAGCCTTGTGTTTAGGGTGTTTTTCCATACCAGTTCATAGGAGTCAAGGTGATTTGAGTGTCTTGCATTGGAATTACTGAAAGGTGACCTTTCTGTACGATAACAGCAGTCCAGTGGTCTACAAACACAAGTTCTGGCAGGTTTTTTCAGGAAGTTGTTTGATAGGTTTTCTAGGTAAGAGATAGGAGCTGTTCAGGTTGGGAATAAGAGATGAAGTTGGTGATACTGGTTCATTTGTTTTTAAATTATGTCCATAAAGACTTATGTGCAGAAATAGATAAATAATGATTAAAATAATATTCTGATGAAGTAATGGGGCTGGCGGACAGAGCAGTGGCAGAGGAGAAAAGCTTTCTATTGCTTTCCAAATATGTTAAGCAGCTGTTAATAAAACTGAGTTTTTGTATCTATGTAGAGATGCAAATGCTGTTTCTCATGCTAATATTTTATTCATTTTGTAGTTACACTGAGATCATCACCATCTGTAACAAAAATGTTTTAATTGAGTTAGTGGTATATTTTTTTCCCCCTGTTCTTCCCTACAGTAGATGTGAAAATGCAGACAGTTACTGTAGAACCAGTAATACATCTGCTGTGGTGAACCATTTAGTTGGTCGTTCTTGTAAACTTAATCAACATACTTGATTGGTAGGTGTAATTTCTGGTGATACTGGGTGATTTTTCTAAGATACGAGGAAGGATGATTAATATTACTTTTAATAACACATGTATTCCAGGTTTGCACTTTTAAGTGATTATTAACCCCCTTCCTAAAATGTGATCAGCTTTCTGAGATTATTGTAATTTCTTCATTATGAATATCTTCAGTCGTGGTTCACTGTTTAGTGTGTATTTTTTAAGTTGAAATTCTCTGACAATTAAGACTTTGTACAGGCCTTAACTGAAACGAACTGGAATCAAACTGAGGTAAAATATTCCTTCTCTTCCAGAGTCACTTACATCAATGATTTTAGCCTTGGGATTATTATTTTAGGCAGCATGTATTGGGTAATGTTATTGTGGCATGCCTATTTAAAGGTGTATCTCAATCTAAAATGTAACTGGCACCAAAGTATTTCTGTACTGAGGGGATTTAAAAAAATATACTCCATCTATAAATGTGTACTGTGAAGATTGGATTCTCCTCCTGAGTGGCCTGCTCAGGGGAGTACTGACACACCATGTTTTAGATAATCCTAGCTGAAACGGCTACAGAAAACGTTCATTAGAGTCATATTGAATTTTCCCCAGAGGCTCTCCATCCTGCTGGATCCTGGTTGTCCTTCAGGTTGACCTATGTTACGCCGCTTTGGTACTTCTTGAAGGAGTAAAAGGAGCGTGTGTTTGCTGCCCACCTCCTTGTTCGGAAATGTGTTTGAATACTTCAGAGTTGTCATACATTGATTTGTGTCATACATTGATTTGTGTGGGTGTAAGTGGCTGTAGAAGACGCAGAGTGGTCAGTAATTAGGGCTCAAATCATCATTGTTCACTGGATGCTTGTTTTGGTAACTGGGATACAACTTCTGAATGGGCAGTAAGAATCTCAGTTGGAAATCTGTTCAGTATAAAGCTGGCTGCTCAATTGCATACCTTTCACATAAGTCTAGAATCAGGTAAAGTGCAGCATTTATTATTTTATGGACCCAAAGTCTGTTAAGCTAATGTTGAATGGTGATTCTCCCAGACTAATTTGTACCTAATTACCTGTATTGTGCTATAGGTGGACACAGGGTGTTCTTATTCATTAGGTGGGTTTGATGGATTGCTAATTTGTTTTGATTGTAGGCTATGAAAAATTTTAATTCTTTTTCACTCTTTCAGATAGTTTGGAGGGTAAATACAACAAAAAAGGGTGTTCTTTAAGTATAATGCAGGGTGCACTTGTAGTATGAGATGCCTGCTGCTCATGGAAATGTGTTAATATCCATCTTGCTTTTGTGTATGCTGGTGGACTTTTCTCCATTTTGTGTTGATGCATCTCCTATAGAGTGTGTCTAAAAACCAAACCAGAAGAGCAAGCAGCCAGACAAAAACTTCTGCCAGGAATATTGATAAAGATTTCATGAATTTAAGAAATTCTGTTGGCTCCTAGTGCAGTCAATGCATTTTGAGGAGTAGGTGTGCTTTGGAGACTAGCTGAGAATGACAGCTACAGCAGGCTTGCAAGAAAAAGGCAGGAAGTAAATAGCAATAAGAGGTAAAACTCTTTGATCAGGAATCAGATGCTAGTGCTTGAGTACACCAGGAAAGCCACAGGACAGAGCAGGGTGAGAGCATGTCTAGAAGCTCAAGTGAAATTCAGAAAATTGGATTATATGTAATCAGAGTGCTGCTGAGAGCATGGAGCAGGCAAGGCTGAAATAAAAACCAGGGGTCCTGGCCGGGAGGTTGGGCACTGGAGTCAGGAGTCAGCCAAGGGTGCACGAGCAGGACAGGGGTGAGATCAAGGACCAGGACTTGGGGAAGAATTTTGAGCACTGCCATGGGGATCACATTTGCAGATGCAGCTCTGAGCTCCACTTCAGGGAAAGTCACGCAGGAAAGCAAGTTTGTTGCCTGAGCTGTGTTGCTCTGGTTTTGTGGTTTTCTGGGCATGTACTGTGCTAGAGGTGTGTAGCAGTTTAAGGGGAATGGCTGCTGAATGATGCCAGGTTTGGGGAACCTGGAAAAGGGCACAAGGTGGCTGCCAGAAGCCAGAGGGTTTTTTTGCCACAAACCTTTATGGCAGCTCTGGTTGAGAGAACAACGGGAGAATACTTGAGGGCTGCCTTGGTCCTGCTCTTGTCAGCTTGGTGGTGATTCCTTGCATCTCTCTCTTCTTAAGTGAAGATTGCTGCCTGTTTGGGCATCGCCTATTAAGCTTTCCATACCCCTGTAGCATTTAGGCAAGCTTACCATTGAATTTTAATATCACAGTGATGTTTTAGCTTTGTTTTCACTGTTGGGATGATTTTTTGAGAAAATAGATGATCTTGGTGATTCTGTCAGTTCTAGCCTACTTGCATAGAAGAGTGAGAAGAATAATTTTCACTTAAGGTTAATTTTTCTCTTAGGACACAAAATACATTATGGACAACACTTATCATAAATGCACGTGAGTTCTGGGTTCCCGCATTTAATTTTTTAATAAGCTGTAGTTTTGCTTGGAAGACCCACGTGAATTTTGTTGTTGTTCTTTTAATTTGATTTTATAACAACTCCCATGAATATCTGGTTGGAAGTTGTATTTGCTCACCTAGAGGGACTGCTGAATGCTTTGAGTGAGAGCTATCAAGAGAAAGCGCTGTGAATGGATTACTGTAAGATCCTTCCTCTTTTTCTGAATGAGACTATGTAGGAGGTTATTGCATTAATTTAGCAAATGTAATAGTTTAATAAAAGTACTATGTTCCATTGGAGTATGATACACCTCCAGGCTACCTCATGTAAATTCTGTAATAAAAAATTCTCTGAGCACTGGCTAAGAAACAGATGTTGGAATTCATGCAACATAAGAAAAAAGACTTTCTGCAAACATTTTGTGTTCAGTGGTAGATGGAGCCCAGTGCCCCAGACTGCCTGGAAGCTACACAGCCTTCATCGGGAATGGAGCCTTCATTTGCTGGAGCCAGCCTTGCTCTCTGGGTGACATCCAGGCCTTGGCACGGGGGTAAGGACAGGTTTGTCGTGGGACGTGCACATGGATGTATCCTGAAGGAAGTCTTGTCTCCTAGTCTTATGTAAAATCGGTTGTATTTGTGTATGATTTGGAAATGCAAGTTACGGTATTCACGTAGCTTGTGAATTTCTTCCTCAGTGTTATGATTCACAGTGGCAGTTGCTCCCTAAAGCAATGCAGATTTTCAGTATAAACATAGTTTCTGCAGTCTGAAATCAGTGGCAATTTTCCCATTGCTATCGACGGAGGAGGGATTGGATTGAGCACAAATAGCCAATCACTAAACCCTGTTATTTTACCTCACAATTTTCTTTTTCAGACTCTTAAAATGTGGTTAATTATGTTATGCTGATTCTACTTGGAGCTACTCAAGGTTTGTTTGGCAAAACTGTATTACTTTAAATATCAGCACTAATACTGCTGAAGAATGAATTTTGGGGATTATTTCTAGATAAGTTGTTCTTACTAGAAGCACAAAAAAGACTAAGTTGTTATTAGAACAGAGAAAAAAATTAGATGACTTAACTCACAACAAATACGTTTGTTTGCTTGGCAGTGCTGCTGCGGCATCTGCGTGCTGAATGCAGGTTTACAATTCTGTTCACATTCAATATTTCTTTGTGCTACATCCTTATGGATGAAAGGAAGGTACTCTCATACGTGGTACTGAGATACACTACTTTGGTGGGCAGGACTAGTGCTTAGAGGTGAGCAATTTCAATGGACTGATCCAAATCTCCATTTGATCTTAAGATCAAATTGGAGCCTGTTTGTGGCCTTCAGAACATTCTCCTGGTACCCTTGGTTGCCAGAGGAGTGTTCCCTGCAGCAGTACCTTCCGACGTTGAAGACTTTTAAAAAAAATTTTAACCATTATAACTACTTAAATTATTTTACATTCTCATACTGAGTATAGACTACATAGAGCAGTCCAAGGTCTGTGGTATTTTCCTGCAGAAGAAGCTGGGTTGCTGCAGTAGATGGGGTCGATAAGTAAATTGTTTGGCTTGGGAGAGTGAAACGTGAGTGAGTTAAGCATCTTGCTTTGCCTAGCTGCAGGAGCTCGGCTGGGAGGAGCATGGGTGTGGGGAGCAGGTAAAGCTGAAGTGATAGGAAAAAAGGTTATTTTAATGAGATGAGGTTAACATCCTCATTTGCATTGATCAGCGTAAAGACTGCAAGATGTCCCCAGGTGCTGTGAAATGCTGACATACAAGCACTTGTGATAAAATCTTGTGACTTTGCCCAAAGAGCTCACCTTTCTAAGGGCTAATGGCCAGTATCATGTTGAGATGTGAGCTGGGGCTGGATGGATGATCCCGTTTACCAAGAAGAGATGAGACTGAGAGGAGCAGGGAGCATGTGAAACGGGGCAATGCAGAGCGCAGAGCTGAGATGTTGGGAAAGTACCTTGTACCTGCTTGTGGCAGTGCCTGTGATGTCTGGGGAAGAGAGCAATTTTGTTCCTTTTGAAATTATCAAGACTTAAATCCTGATAAATAAAAACCCCTGGAGCTTAAGAGTGCACTCTTATCCTGTATAGCAGTACCTTGCCTTCCCAGTATGGAGGACCACAGATTTTTCTTAGCTTACTGAAGAAGTTTGGCGTAAAGCTGGTGCCTGGCTTCCACATAGCCCTGCTCTGCAAAGAGGAAACTGTATCTCACGTCAGACCAGCTTTTAACTTCTCCAATTATACACAGCTCTCAGCTTGAATAAACAGCTAGCTATATCCTACTGCAAGTGCATTTGGCATAGTTTTTAGAAATTTGAGGATTTGAAAGGAACAGTGTGGGCACAGTGTTCTGTTCACCAGGAGAAGAAATATCAGCTTTCTAAGAAGGTTGCAGCATTTTCTGTCTGCTTTGAACAGTTGGGAGGCAAAAGATAAGACCCTGCTGAAGTCCACCATTGGTGGGGTATAATCTAGAACTTTAATTTGAAATACCATTTAGTTTGTTTATTTATCTGTACACCTACTCAAGGATTGCAGAATGCCTCTAGCTTGTGTTGTGGCATATTGCAGCCAGGAGCACATATTGCACAGTTCTCCAAATACTACTCAAGAAAAACACTGAAGTGTTTGTGTCTGGATATGTGTATGTTCTAAAGAACATAGTTCCCACTTGCTCAGTTTATTATCTTCCCCTTCATCTATGTATATAAGTATTGTATATACTTTGCATGATAGTAGAAATTCACAGAACATGTTAAATTGACTTTTTATGCACAAAATTTTGCAGTACTGCGTAATTTTAGCAGTGGTAAATTATGGTGTTTTTTTCCTTGCATGAATCCAAGAACTGAATGTGGTAGTTATGGGAAGATACAGCTTCTTTTCAAAAGGAAGAAAAGGCCATTTAAATTTAGTATTGCAGCAGAAGTATATGAATAAGAAGGTCAAGTGTGGTTTACACTACTAAATAACTTGCATGTGTTGGAAATAGTTCTTTGTCTGCTGCTCTTTTTGGTATACTGTAAATACAAGTTGGAATGGTTTATTTGAAAGTTTTGATTTTTTTTTTTTTTTAATTGTGTATGGACAAGTCTCAAGTTTTGAACTGATGGTCATCAGGAGGTAGCTGAAACTAAAGCTGATACAAGAATGCCTATGTAGTGATTTGCATTAGGTCTTAATTAAAAAAAGTTTGTGTGGACAAAGGCCACAGGCCTGTTTCTTGTAAGATGGAGATGAAAATGAGAACAACCAGAGAATGAAGAAGACCAAACATTGCATCCACAGACTGATGTGTGTGCTTCAAAACTGGTGTGCTTACCTACAGCCTGAGCTGGTGTTGTCTGCAAAAAGCTGCTGTAGGAGGAAGAGAGGTGCAGACTGAGATGCAGAGCACTCCTCTAGCCAGCAGAATTGCTTGAACAAAGGTGTTGCAGGCCAGAGGTTCTAACGTGTGTTCTTCCAGCCTGCTACACCAAAGCAGGATTTGATCTGTATGGTTCATAGGTAGAAAGGACCAATTGGGAGCCTTTGACAAAGGCTTGGTATCCCCAGTGAATGTTACCTTTGTGAGTGCTCGATAGTGGCAGTTGGAAATTAATGCCATCTTTCAGGGTAGGACCAATGAATGCCCCCAGCAGAAAAATAGCAGGTACTTGCAGTTTGGGCAGGGGAAATTGTTCTCTGATATTCCTGGCCGTGTATATAAAAGGTCAACTATACAGTTGAATTAATAAAAACAGTTTGTTGTTTTTCTGTGGTGGTGGTGGTTGTCTTTCTTTGTGGTTTGTGTTTGGTTTTGGGTTGGGTTTTTTTGGGGGGCTGGTTGTTATGCCTACCTGTATTTTAGTGTATGTTCAAAATACATTTTCTCTTAATGAATTTTGTATATTTCTAATTAGAAGCTGATATCTGAATCCATGGGGAGCATTTGAGTATAACCTTGTATTGCTCCTTTGGATTTATTATGATCCAGTAAAGTAATTAATAGATGAATGCAAATATGAAATTAAATTATATGAAAGAATGATGTTGTAGAAAAGATGCAAACATGCTGCATGTTTGTATAACTTGCTATCATCAGTTGCTTCTCAGATGACTTGGCTATCCATCAATCTCTATACCAGTTTTTGTTGAGGTACAAATCTTGAAGATTTCCTTCCTCTTTCATGTTTTTGAAAATACATTGGGGTTTATTTTCCATTTGGTTTGGTGCTTTTTTTTTTGTTTTGGTTGGTTGTGGGTATTTTTTTTGTTTTGTTTTTTTAGTTTAACATTTTATTTTTACTGTTTTACCATTGCATATATGATATGTGTATTGGTTGCTGTATAAAAGATTTTACTACATCAGGAAGGTGTTTGGGATACCTGTCATGCTTGGATGTATGGGTTGTGGAAGTTCAATTGCAATTATAATTTTAAATCCCTTTAAAAAAAAGGCTGGAGAGGCTAACTTCAGGAGCATTCAAGACTCAAGACATCAGGGAGGTATTTAACATCCTTCTGGAAAGACCCTAAATGGCTGGACACATAACAGCTCTTAAATGAGCTTCTAAAGGTGTCACTAAGAATCAAAGAATGCCAGGCTTCTCTCTTTTCTGTGATGATTTAGTGCTCAATAGCAGTAAAATAATCCAGGCAATGCATCAGGGAGAATTGCTGCTTTTCTCAAGTGGTTCTTTAACTTTCAAGATAAGCTTCATGGTGTTTCCAGTGATGATAATGATTAATGCTTCCTTTGCTATTGAATGCTCTGGGGTTTGTTTCTTGCTAGTTTATATACTACAGGAGAAGTTTAGCCCTGTCTCTCCCAGCAGGTCACTTCCAGCCATGCCTAACTGCTTAATTAATTGAGTCATTACGATAATGGATTTGTAGTTGGTTTTACAAATCTGAGTGCCTTCTTCCCTGAGGACACTACTGTACTTTCTTCTGAGAGGTGTGAAAAGCAAGAAGAAAAGTTTAACTGCCAAATGACTGCATATAGGAGCATTCGGAGGCTTGGAAGAGAACATCTCAGGACGTAATTCCATGCTCCTGCTCACTTCAAAGTATATTCTGTGGTGTGAAATGGTTACTTTTAGGGGAAGGACTGTTTGGCCAGAGCTTGCAGAATATTAGCAGGACCTTTCCCGTGTAATCCTGTATAAATAATCTGCTGGAGAAATTGTTGCTTGTGTTAATTACTGAATGCATAGAGCCAAAACACAGGGGTATTCAGGATGGTGTTGGAGTATCTATGACTGGTAAAATGCAGGGAGATACAGCATAGTATGGAAGTATGTATTCATACAGACAACAAAGGCTTGTGATGGACCTACAAAATCCTTCCCTTGGACTGGGGCAGCGAAGGGAGGAAAATATCTCATGAACCCAGTTAAATTCCTTTCATAACATTTCTCCTGTAATTTTTTTTTCTGTAAGCAGGAGTAGGTCATGTGTGAAAGCTTCATCCTGGCTAGGCATATTTTATCCATCCTGTGAGGCCAGTGCCTGGTGTAGAAAGTCAGGAGCACAGGAGCCTTGCATGTCTGAATGTGTCTGGCAGCTTTGGGGAATAGGCTGGATGCGTAGAGCAGGGGAGCAGTGCAGAATGCTTGCAGTGGGAGCTAATGTGGCCTTGGGTTAGTATTTCTAGCCTTTGCCAGAGGCTGCTTGCCATTTTTAGATAGCTGCTTTACCTCATTTTATGGCCAAGTACCTTTGCTGTTTCCTGCTTTTTTTTTTTCCCAATCTTGCCACCTAAGAATAGAACATTTTATTTTACTGCAAAGCAAATAGTGATCAGTTAATGGTGAAGATCATTAATTACTTTGTCAGGTTAAAAAAATGTATATCTGCAATATTTTTTCCACATAATCATGGTGTTTGCCCTATGTGTTGGATTTAAATGTATTCTGCTTTGAAACAATTTGCAATGTAATTACTGTTTTCCAAATGTCTGGAAAAGCCACAGTGATGGCACTCAACCTCTAAATATTTGCTCAGATTTTTTTTTTTTTTGCCCCTACTCACTGTCCACCATAACTACATTACTGTCAACTCAAAATCTGCTCCTTGATTTTGGTCTGTGGCCTTGCCTGTACTGGAAGACAATTTGACTAAAGATGTAAAAACGACACATAGAAGTCCAGATAATCAGAAAAACAATTATTTCATTCATTGTCATTGTGATTCCCTCCTAAGTGTGGGTTCAACTCTGAGACATGTTTTGACTTGATGTATTTATCTAGTCACTCTTGTATCTGTGATGTCCCTGAGCAGATCAAAGCTAAGTATTGACCCAGTTCTTGCAGTGCGTTTTGGGTTCTGCCCAAGATCACCTTGCAGCACCTTTACAACAGTAGGGTTTGCTAAGACTTGCAGGAGTGTTGCACTATGATGCCAGCACTGAACTACTAAGAACGACAATATCACATGGTCAGCAGACTTGTTGAATCCCAGTAAGTTCTGGGGATTTTTTAAATCATACTTCTAAAAACTTCAGCTGTATTTAACGAAAGTGCTGTATTTAACAAAAGTGAGACCCTTCCAGTGTCCCAAGACTTCAGAATATGGAATAAGCTAGATAGTTTTTGCTTGAAAACTAATTTTGCATCATGTAGGAGTTACTGTGTTTATTTCTTTTAACTTCACAGTAGTGTTGAAAGCTTTTATTTTTGTTGCCATGATAACACAGTGGTGAGTCTTTAGTTCATGTGTTACAGTTTCAGAGATGAAAACCCCATCCTTCGTGAGTGTTTAAGATTGATGGGTAGAGAAGGAAAGGCAGACACTCCATAAGGACACTATGCAGCCCAATAAAAGGTTGGTTTTTTTTTTAATAAGATTCTTCCCCAAAAGCAGTATGTCTACAATGCTGATTAAAAAGAGTATGCTGGAGAGATAAATGAGAAAGAACAGCAAAGAGATTATTTTATTGAATATGAAAGGAGTCTTTGTGATTACTCTGTAGAAGGATGAAACTTTTAAACCACTGTATGCGAACAGAGATTAATTTATTTACTTCTTCACTGGGCTTTGAGGATGTCAGATAGCTCTTTTGTGTTTGCTATCGGTGAGGTTAAAGAGGACACAATGACTCTTGTGCTGGGCTGTTTGACTGCAGCACCAGCCTGCACAGCCAGTCTCCCTGCTGACCACAGCTGTACAGGTGGGGAAGACAGTGTTTCCTTTGGAACAGCTTTTACTGAAGTAGACACCTTTTGTCTCAAATATGACAAATACTGCTTTGTATGACAAGTTGTTAGGTACTCTTCCTGCAGCAGTTGGCTTTAAATCTTATTATATTTATGTCATGTTATCTTTCTGCAAGTGGTTCTTCCTTTTTGTATAGAAGGGTGGAGGTTGTGTACATTCCTCTCCCGAGCAACATGAAAAGCTGAAGATTCTTGGAGGCTGCTCCTGCTTAGTATTCAACATTTACCTTTTGTTGGAATGTGTCCTGAAGCTATTTAAGCTTCATATTTTTCCAGACTGATGGAGTCTCTTTATGCCCAGAATTTTTCTTTTCAGTGCAATAACGACACTCGCTTGGTTTCATTGTTCTCTACCATTTTTCTGAATTTTTCGACGCTCGAGGCAGTTTCACCGTGGTATTTGATTGCTCTCTTGGAGTCTGTTTGTTCTCACCAGGCTGGATACTTTCCCTTTGGACTTCCTCTCCCATCCTGGAGCTGCTATGGTGGTGTGGTATTTCAGGCAGGTCATAAATAACTCTTGACAGAGGTGTTGCTATAAACTAAATTTTTTAGCTATTTGGGAATCCTTCAGTCAGAGAACAAATCCTTGATTGCCATTTCCTGAAATCAAGACCTCCTGCTGCCTTGTAGGGAATCAGAACTGGCTGATATTTTATTCTTTCCTGCTCTTCCCTGTAGAGTTGTCTCAAAGATGAATTCTGTTGTCTTTCTGCATGGCCTTGGGAATTTGCTAGCACTGTTAAAACTCCATTATTTTGGAAAGAAGCCCCCAAATGTTGTTATATTCTGTGAATCCTATAAATAAGTTTTTACTATGAAGAAAAATACTACCTTGAAAATATTTTCAGAATGAAATTATCCATACTTCAGTGGATAAAGAAAATAATTGTAGGATGCAACAAGTAGTATTATGCTAATCAGTTTCATAGGAAACAGTGGCAAGAGCTGCAGAGATGGACCAGCATAATGAGTTACTTTATGCATGTTTTTGGGAAGGGATAAAATAATCACAACCTGCATTTTTTAGGAGGGAAGGTAAACTTTCCTAAGACGTTTATTTTGGATACAAACTGAAAGGGATTTCAGAATGATTGCTTCTGTAGCCAAGCAAAACTAGAGGCTACTGTTACCAGAAGTCAGCAGTTATTATTGTACTTAAAATCAGTGTAGTTCTGCTTTATTTTTCAAATATGTCTTGCTTGATAAGGTTACAACCATGTGGACGGAAATCTGTCTAAGAAATATCTGCTTCTGCTGCTTTTGCAAAATACTTTGACATGTGTTTCTATAGAAAAGGTGGATTGCTTTCTCAAAACATTTTAGACTTTCCAGGTGGTGAAACCTCCTTCTCCCACAAGAGAGACCGCCAGGAGAAATATGCTTGGTGTTAGGCACCAAATAGCTGTGATTCTGGATACTTCACGTTATGTGTTGGACATAAATATAAAAAAAAAAAATATATATATATAGCCAGAATATACAGATTCTGAACTGGTAACATGTTTATTCTTCAAAGATTCTTTTATCCATGAGGGGGTCTGCTCAACAGAAAAACCTTTATTTAATGGGTTGTCAAATCTAAATAAGATCTTATTGAAAAATCAGGTCATTAAAAGGTGTAATTGTAAAGTATATGAAAAGCACTGGGAAGAATCTGCATTACTGTAGCCATGTCTAGAAGGTACATTTTAGTGTGATGTGGTTATTAGTGACAATTGAAAAGTCTGCAGTCGAGTCTGGTTTAATTTCTTCCTGATGCTTGTTCTTCTGAATGTTTTTTGCATATAAAAGCTCTAATTTTTTTTTTTCAAAGATGGAGAAATATCAGCTAAAACAACTCCCTCCACAGAAAAGACCCTCCAAGATTATTCTAGTAATGACATGGAACTAGTAAAAATAAAAATAGAGTTCTCTGTTCTTGCTTCCTTTGAAGAAGCTAATGGTGGAGTTCTGAGCTTTAGAGCATATAAAAAACCGTTTGAACTCTTACTTTGATTTGAGTGACAGGCGTGTAACTATGGTACTTCTTATGAAAATGTTTTCATAACTAACTTCCTATTACTAATTTTTGCCACCAGAACGTTATTTAAGGCAGTGAAATTCTAAGGGACTATCTGCAGTTTCTGGTAACCAACTGATTTTTTTTTTAGTGTCTATTACAACTATTCAGGTAATCTATGGGATGTATTTTCTGGAGGAACTGGTTTCTTGCTTCTAAATACCATAATTAGTTTGTGTACAAAAAAGCTCTGCAAGATGCATATTGCAAAATATTCTAAGCAGTATTTTCTTGCCAAGGTCCAGTTGCTAATGCTGGTTGTGACCATCCTTTTGAAGTTGCTGCCAGTGCTGACAGGGAGGTGGAATTTGTAACCTCTGGCAGAGTCCCTGCAGCTGCATGTTTGGGTGTGGAGAGTGTCTGGAAAGCTCTATTGGTGCTCTCCCTCCTGCAGTGGGATTTAGGCAGCCCTGCTCAGCCGGAGGGGATGTGCTAGGGAGATAGGGTATGTGAGGAGCGGCCTCAGGCTCTCACAGGTGGGGAATTGCAGTTGGAAGCAGAGGCTGAGGATGTTGCTGTGCAGCTGAGGGGATGTGGGACAAGGCATATAGAACATTATTCTGCCTCTAATTGTCAGAGGATGTTTGTTCAGAAGTGTCATTTCTTATCTTTCTCATGTTAACTTATTTTGCAGTGGTTTATAATGACTATCCCAACTGCCTTGATTTTCTCCTCACTGGAGTTGCTATGTTTGGCCTTGCCATGGAGTTCATGTACTGAAGTGTCCTTTTGCTCACTGTTCCTCCAGATGCTTTGTTTTATGATAGCTATTTTCTGATGATCCAAGCCTTGTAATAGTTGAATCTGTAAATATTTTTATTTCATCTTTGTTATGCAGCATTACTCCAGAGCATGTTATGACAGTCCTTCAGCTCCAAATAAAGGAAGCTAACATCCTTTCCTTTTTTTCCCTGGGAGCTACAAAATTTTGGATGTCAAATGTAGTTCCTACATTAAAGCAGCATGGTAAACCAATGCACTAACATGACCATTAAATTAACAGAATGTGATGGTTTAGAACAAACACCTTCTCTTGGGTTAATTTACTGGTATTTTTTTGTCCTGTAGAAACTATGGGGTCAAAACAGGTCAAGATGCAATTAATTTAGATGTAATATAGCTCTTACACAGTTATGATTTGGGAAAGATGCATTTTAGCTTATTATTATATATGGAGATATTTCAAAATCCAGTTAACTGAAAACATGAAGAAAATGTTTTATTTCTTGGATTATTTTATAAATGGAAACCGATTGTTTCCTTTAGTTCTGCTTTTAGAGAGGTGGACGAGGCCAACTTTTCTGGTGCTGGGTGGGACCTTCCTCTAAATACTGTCTTGGTGATTATTCCAAGGCCTAGAAAGGTTTCAAAGCTGATGGATGAATTATTACTTCCTCTTCCTGTCTTCATTTTTTCAATTTCGTTGTGAAAGTAGGAAGCAGAGAACTGCAGGCTTGGTTGTAAATTAAATACTTCAGGCTTTTCGTTGATTTTTTTTTTTTGTACTAATATGTTCTTATTTAGCAAAACCTTGGGTTTTGGCTCTTAATCCAAGGAAGATCTATAAATGGTTAGTTAGGCCTTGTGAAAGTGTTTTTACAAAATGTTTATCTATGTTGATGAAGATGAATTAGAGATTATGTTTAAAGGATAAGTTTTTCTGGCATCAGTGAGAGAGACCTGCTGCTGTGCTGAAGCAACCTCAGGAAGCCTTGCTGCTTAAATTGCTGCATGTACTCATTGTGATATGCTTCTGATTGACTTCTGGTCTCCTCAGCAACCTCTCAATAATGATAAAGCTGACAGCTTTACAAATGTGTGAAACAAAATAGTCCAGGGTAGCAAAGTCCTCATTGCTTTGGCAGATACCTGTAGTAGCAGTGTCTACCCTTGGAAAGAAAACTAAGCTTGGGCTATTAAATTATGTTGCTCTTACATAAGTTTCTATAAAAGTAAATTTCAAAGATAAATTTGAACTAGACAAACCTTTTTGAGGCGAGAACTATGCTAAAAAAAGGAGATGATACAGTTCTCCTAAATGATACTGCTCTGCTGAAAAATTCAGATTCAGAGTTTGTCAACAGCTGTGCATCAGAGTTTGGTGAAGAAGAAAACATGATCACTGAGACAGAGATATTAGTCTAAATGCTGAAGTAATTCATAAGTATTTTTATTCCTACCCCAGCAATTTGTGTGATGTAAACAGAAGCTTAGTATGTTCTGCTGCAGAGTGATACAGTATGGACTAGAGTACTTGGAGAAATGAGAGGCTTATCTCTTGGATTATTCATTTTAATCATGCCAATGGACTTGTAAAGCACCACTTATGTATGCCTGCCTCTGTTCTTTACCCTCTGCGTCAACCAGACAACCTCCACTGAATTTGTGATGTAAATCGCTACAAAAGTAGACTAAGCCAGATACTGCCTTTTTTAATCCACTGCACACTTCTGGATGGGACTTCACAGATAATAATGGAGGTATTTTTAAAAATAAGACTGAAACAGGGCATTGAATCAATTTGACCACAGGCACACTAAATATTCACTTCTAGGTTGCTTACCTCTCAAGTGTCTTTGGGCAGATTCACTGACAATTCTAATGTTGGATTAGAAACACCTGGTAAGCCTGTGGCTCACCAGTGATGGCTAATGTTAAAAAAGAATCTTCTCAATGTCCTGGTGAATGTTTGAAGTAGATACATCTCTGCAGTCTTCACGCTCAACATATGAATACAAATCTCATTCTTGAGTGCTGCATCTTCTGTTAATGTGTGCAAAAATCCTGGTTTAGATATGTAATCTTTGTAAATCTTTTGTCACTTACTGTTTCTAGAAGCAAGTAAAATCAGCTCTGATGTTTGCCATGAGCAACAGCTAAATCTGTAGATTCAGTAAAATCACTTTGTTGCTGATCCATAGGGTGTTCCCTGTGATCTAAAGCCTTTGTATATATAGGCAAGGAGTAAAAGGACCCCCAGCTTGGTGTGCAGTTCCTTGTAAAAGCAGGGAGAAAACAGAGATGGAGTAAGGTTTTCTATTTGTCCACACCGAAAATGATAAATTTATGAAACAAGCATAAACATTTGTGATGTAATGCTGATGTGTTATTACAGTTTGACTTGATGGACTTTTCCATCCTAAATGATTCTGGTTCTACTTAGATCTCTCTTTCTGACATTCATTTTCTGAGTCGGCGATTTTCTTAATTGGTGAAAAAAGTCATTGTGTGTGGACAAATATGTCCAGAGAATGCCATGTAAAGTATAAAAATATACACATTTTCTCACCACTCTATAATCTTAATCTTGCATTTATTTGGCCTGTTTTTCTAGAGTTAAGAAGTAAATTACATTCTCTAGTCCAGACTGATTCGAGTGAGTTAATACTGTCAGGATAAACTCCACAACACTATGTAAATTTAGCTACATATAGCTCATACTCAGCAGTAAAGCTGATCTTATAGATGTGATGACTATTTGAGATGTGCAACAAGTAAAGAAAGGATGTGAGACTGATTTGTCTGACATAGATATTAATTTAAAACTCATTGTATACAGATTTAAAAATAAGCAGTTGCATTTGTTTACCCCTTTTCTGATATCAGCATGAAAGAGGGGTTTAGCAGAAGCTAGAAAGATGAAATGTTGTGTGATCTAAAAGCATCTTTGACATGATGTGGGTCAAGACTTCCTTGGAACATGTCTATTGTGAGCCCACATGTAGCAGATCATCTGTCTATGACTCTTCACACATTCAAAGTCCAGTGGCTTGGGAGGAGAGTGAATGAGTGTGAAGAGCACAGACTCCATCAGCAAGGTCAATAATTAGAGTTTACTGGCACTCTGGGTACACAGACTGCTCAAGTACCTTTTGCCCAGCTCCAAGGTGTGCTTGGACTTCTCACTCTTCTGCTGAACAAAAAGACAAGCAAAACATGTTGAGTGTCACTTGGGGTGGGACTTGTGTAAGGGTGTGTGTCATCCTTAAACTTTTAATGAGGTTTTTTAACAGATAGAAGTAACTTTTTCTTTACAAATAAAAATAAATTGAATGATTGCTTCAGTCTTTGCTGTTTTCCAATGTCCTAAATGGCCTTAAGTGTCACAGTGGCCTTAAGTGTCTTGGGAAGGAAATTTAGGCTTATGCAAAGTTACTTTGGTCTTTTAAAAAAAACCTTCTAAATTGGTTTCACTGTGTACTCTGGAGCCTGCAGACAACTGTTAAGCCCACAGTTTAGCATTGCATTTGAAAAATTCAGGGTCAGTTGTGGTAAAGGAGTGTAACTTTGTGGCTATGTGGGCAATAACTGCAATAACTTGGTTTTGTGAAAAAGTGGCATAGTTTTTAGGAATAAGCAGCAAGGTAGACTTTGAATTATAGAAAATCTGGGGACTGAACTATTTAAATTCTCTCCATACCAACTGCTGTTACATGTATTTGTCCAATATTTATACAAACAGGATAAAAAGGGTGAAGTACTGCAAGAGGAGCAGTTTTACAGCTCATAAGGAAATGGAGTACTAGGCAGATGGCATGTTTCCACAAAGTAGAATATTTTTCATTCTCAGATCAGGGGATTCATTGCATACAGAAGTTGTACCTGGGTTCATGCTTCAGCTGATCCTTGACCTGCAATTTCTGAGGTCACTGACTGGTATAGATGTGAAAACCTGAATGGGGAACCACCATAACAGATGCACTGCTAATAGGGATGTTGCAAATACTTGGAAGAAATAATTTTAGTTAATATAAATAACAGAAGTGTAATAGTGGGATAATTGTGAACTAGAGTTTAGCATCAGCTGTCAGCAAAAAGGATTTGGAGATCCCTCTCCATTTGTGAGCATTGTTGATGTAAACTGATTAATTTGTAAGTAAGACTCATGGTTCAGTGCTATCAGGGAAAGAGCTAAAAACCGCCGGAGTTCTTAGCAAACTCAAGGTTTCACATATGTTGTACAGCTAGGGAGGAATGCCCATAAAACTTTTAATTGTGGAATACCCAGTTAATCCTTATAGTTCTGTTCCTCAGGCTGTCCTCCAGCCTTACCAGCAGAGAAGTGAATCATCCTTGTCTCTTGATGGGCAGAGAGGAAAACATGCTGTCAGTGAAAAAAAATTGTGGCTTTTCTTTCTCTTACCGTCCAACTTGGTCTGTAGTGCTCTGAAAGAAAAGTCAGTGAAGCAGAAGACTCCCCTAAGAGAGCTGTGTCTACAGGTAAGAAAAATCTTAGACTTTGCTCTTGCAGTTCTTGTCACCCCCTGTTCCTTTTGCTGGACTTTGCAGTTCAGGAGGGGATCCTGCAGCTCTCCTAACGCAGTACTGATTCTGCCCCAGTAAATACTTGATCTAGAATAAGACATGAAGGATTGACCATAGTATTGATAATGAGTTACTCTGTCTGCTCCATGTACATTTTCAAATACACCACTTCTGCAGCAGTATTTGGATAGGCACAAAAACAGGCTGTAAATACAAGAGGGTTAAGAGTTTTTTGCAGTTATTGAAGCTTTTAGTCTGCAATTATTTAATATTTATTCACCATTTTTATCACATTTCCAAAGCAAAGTGACAATTAGATTTAGAGCTTGTACAGTATATCCCTCTCTATGACAAGCTTGCAGAATTCCACTTTCCCATTCATCCAGTGAGTAATGGGTTTTGATGGTGTGCAGTGTATCATAGGGATTTTACTATCTATCTTTACTATCTGTGTAGTGATGTGTTCTGAGCTTGGATCAGTGAGTTTTCCTGCTTTTCATTAAATGTTGTTTTACTGTTAGTTACAATCCTAACTTATGAGAACCTGGTTTTTCTGCTGTCCCTCTGGTTCTGTCAGTACAGGTGGTGCACAGACGAGAGCAGTCTGCTTACAGCTGCATTCTGGAGTGTTAGGGAGCTGTGTCTTTATCTGCCTCTGAGATGAAAGGAGTTCATTGGCTGCTGTGCCAGCCTGAGCCTCCTGAGGTTTGGTTGAAGCAAATGCCTACCATGCTGGATTTCTGCAGGGGTTCTGCTGCAGTGGGTGTGCTTCTATTGCTGTAGGCAGATATTTACGGTTTGCAGATGTAGGACAAGAGTGCAGCGGGCACCATTGACTACTACAGTGCTGTGTGGTCTTGTGGGAAGCCTGCTGAGGTGGGCACGAGGCTGGCAGGGGTACAGTTTGGCAAACTCCCCTGCTGTGGTCATTTGCTGGGGACCATATGCCATGTGCTGCCCTTTTTTTGCTTCTCTCTTGCTCACTTGGGTATGGATATTTTCTCACATTTGACCCTTTTCTCTCTGATTAAACTACTTGATGCGTATTGCTGAAGTAGCCAGGAGTAGGGTTGGGTTAGACTGTGCCATGGCAGGGGGCAGAGAGGATTGGGCTTTTACTGATGCTGTCATTCCTCCTGGGGCTATGGCAAGTGATTTTTCATCTGTCTGTTACAACAAGGAGCCCTTCTTTGGGTTCTGCATGTTACAATGAAGCTATCTTGAGACTGGCATTTTCATTAATTCTGTTGCATTTACAGGGTATCCCAAAGGTTAAATAACTGGAGTGATGGAATGTGGTTATTCCAGCATAGTGCTGTGCTTTAATGAGGAGTCAGAAGGATATTGCTATAATAGAGGCTGCAGTTGTGATTAAGAGCTTACAGAAACCTCTTTAATTGCACTGTCAGCAGTCTGCTGCTGTTGTTGGATGATTGCTTAGTGCAGACTGCATAGTGAAAGAAAGATGGTAGGGGGTTGCTTCTTATTTATCTTTAGATCCATCAAACCAAAAAACCTTTTACCATTTTTTTAGATCTGGAAGTAAATGTAGCTGCAACAGATTTCATACAAAGGCCTTTTCTGTCATTATGGTTTTGTGCAATATTTCCTTTTACATCTGTATGTACATACTGTTTCATTGAACAGCATGGTAAGAGTTTGGAAATCAAAATTTATAGTACAAATTAAATACATTTTGGGAAGCTGACACTTAAAATGGAAATAGTGGAGGAAAATGAACATATTGAACCACCTACTTGACTGCTTACTCATTCTGTTTCTTGACACGCTCAGCTTCTGCTGGGTTTGCTACAGCACAAAGATGACAAGAGATGATTCTTCATTTCCTTGTCCTTTGCATTGCTGTTCATGCTTGATCTGAATATCTTTACATGATCTTGATATTCTTGGAAGGCTGCAGGGAAGAGCAGACATCAGATATGGACTCTGCTTTGTTTCCTGGTCGAGGGTAGGTATCAGCTGTGTAGTGTAAGTAGGTAAGGAGTTCTTTAACTCTTTGGTTATATGTGCAGTAATTTTTTTTTTAAATAGAACAAATTCCAGAAAACAAAGACAAATGTTCCAGGGCCTGATTCTTATAAGCTTTCTACAAGTGATTGCCCCATCTCTGCCTTCTTGGGAAAACACAACTTTAAACAACAACATTGTATGCTTTTCACTGCATATGCTTTAGACTACAAGTTGAGGTGAGCTTAACTGGTTCATGTCTCCCCATCTAATAGTACATGACACGCAAAAAGTTTTTTCAAATAGTCTTGGAGTAAGGTCACAAAGTCAGATGTTAGAAGTGTAGGTGCTTGTGTGCAATTACGCCTTTGAAACCTTTTCCTGACCTTTCTCCATATGTTGGCAAGTGGCAAGGCAACTTATTTTTCCTAGCTTTCCTGCTGAATTACTTTGGTATTTTAAATTTTTGTTTTGGTTTTTTTTTGTTCTCTAAAGGCAGGTAGCTGATAGGGAAAATTTCAGCTCAGAGTTGAAAGCTGGCAAATGTAAAAGAAACTGAAAAAGGCAAGATTTTGCTAGTGAGCAAAATTATCCATTGGCTTGGCCTTCACTGTGAATGACTTCTGAACATACAGTTCAAAGAGAGCTAAAAATATTTTGTCAACACTATTTAGTCAGAGTTTACCTAAGAGCAGTCTAATCTGCTGAAAAAATCTTGAAGACAATCACAAGGAAGTCAGCATCAGATTTGCTTTTTCACTTTGCTCACAGCCTGTGTAGGTCACACTGATAACCTCGGATTCTCACTTTCACGAATAATGGGTTTGCGTTAACATTATAAAGCTTTTATGGGGTGTAAAGAAAGTAAAATAAAAAGCGTGTACCCCCAAATGCAAAAAAGCCCGTCCCATCTTCTTGGCATTAGGAGAGTATTTGTGGCTCCATTCAATCCTATTATCTCTGAAAAACTGTGTTTCCTACTGAAGTTTTTGGGTGAGCAGGACTGTAATTTTGCTTACATGCACACAAAGCTCTGCTATTTGATTCCTATTCTCTAGGCAGCAAACTGCAGACAAATCTCAACTGTGAAAAATTGAAAGAAAGCATTCTGCTGAGCTGGTAGTCATCTTGGTCTTCCAGCCCTTTTCTGGGAACCATGGCTCTGTCACCAATGAACTGTGGTTTACTGGATCAAAGGAATGCAGTCCCTCAAAGGTAGCATTGCTGGGCTGAGCTGGGCAGCTCTGGTGGCAGGGTATTGGGAATTAGATGATGTCTAAAGCACAGCTCAGTTCTTTGTCCACAGCAGAGAATGTCATGCTCTAAGTGTCTATCTTCCCCTTAAGGGGAAACAACTGTAGAGCTGATTCTTTTTAATTTTTTGTGAGGAAAAAAAATGGCCTGTACAATACCTTGTCATTACCCACTCAGCACACCCCAGGGGTAGTGTGTTTTCACAAGCAGGTATTGTTAGGTGAAATAGAGGTATTGTCCATTCTTACAGATTTTTTCATAGTCTGTAGCAAAGATAATTAACACAGAGATCATAGATCTTCTTAGTGCTAATGCCTTGTTATAAATATCAGCAATTGGATTAAGAAATGAGGGAGGATGCATTTACTTCTTCCCAAAGCCCTAATGGTTTGGTTTAACCCCCCCTGACAACTAGTCAATATTTCTTCACATAGATATTCTTAGTTTGTTGCACTTTTGTGAAGTGCACTTTGGTGGAGAGCGTGGCTGGGCTCTGTGGAGAACAGGGATATGAGGATGCTGTGCTTCCTATTGCATGTCCAGTCTGGGGTCAGGTTAGAGCTAGTCCCTACAAAGCCCTTCATGTGTGTATGTGAGGGGGAAATGGGAGCGGGGACAGGGCAAGGCTGCAATGCCAACTGTTCTGTATTTTGAGTTGGGCCATGCTGTTTTGCTGATGGACAGACAGCTTGTGTTCGCATGTTAAGGGTTTTAAAGATGGGCAGAACCAAGACAGAGTTGTGTTGTGCAATACATAGAGCAAAATCTTCAAATGGTGCTTGTGGTAGAGTTTTCATCGTGTGTGCATGAATATTTGCAAGAGGTTATTATTTTTCAGCATAGATACTCTGCAACAATCACTAACATTAAAACAATTAAATCTCACTTTTTGCTCGCCATGAAAATATGAGGCAATTCTTACAGAGTGCTGCTGGACAACACATTTTTCAAACTGAACCATTTGAGTGTAATTTCTTCTTCAATTATGTTCAAGTTTTAGGAAGTAAGCTAAGTTATGCAAAGTTTAAAATGGTGTTAATAGATTTGCTTGCTCTCTTTGGCTTAATACAACTAATTAAACAGTTATTAGGCTGCTGACATAGAAAACAAAACTATCCTGGAGTGCAGTATTGAGAAGCTCTTGGACAAGCCATATATAAGAAGTTAAGGATACCTTGGGGACTCGAGTGCTTTACAGGGTGTGGTTATCGCATGTTAGTGTCTTGAAAAGAAGCAACACAAGGAAAGCCAAAATACCAGTCAGTAGGGAAAAGAGGATCAAATGCTCAACTTTCCTGGTCTGGGTTTTGATCTCTGGGTCCTGGACAGTCACCAAGGTCTGAATTTGAGCAACTGGATAAGCTGAACTTGACAGCAAGTGCTTACTCATCCAAAGCGTGCTCTTGTTTACTGTTCTCACTGCTGGGGCTCTGGGGAAATAGGTGCCACCTCTTCCACTGCTGAGGTATAATAGGATTTTGCATGGTCAGTTGTGACAATATTGGGCTGTCTTGCTGAAAGTGAGGCTGGGCAGCTGGGTACACCAAAACATGCTGAGTCAGCACTTCAGCTGTTCATCTTGCTTCTGACCTGTGCCCGGCCAGGCAGCTGGGAGCACCGAGAGCCTCTCTTTTTGCAGCCTGTAGCTCTGCCTGCCCCGGCGAGCCCTGAAGACAGAGAAATAGGGTATCAGGGTTGTCATGGCTGAGTGTACTGTCTGTCCTTGCTTTTTCTTTCCTTATAAAAGGGAAAAACCAATTCCACTGTTCTGCTGCTTCTTCTTTTGATGCCTCTTTGTAGTCACACCTCTGTGGGAGGATGGATTCTGAGAGAGTAGAGATAGTGCTGAAGGCAATCTCTCCCCTGAGGAGTTGCAGCTGTACTAATAACTAAAGAGTAGGAACAGCCCTGCCCTTAATAGGACACAGCTGTGTCCAGTAAGGATGGGTGTTATAAAAGAGTGGGTTAGCTGCTCGAGGGAGAGTGGGAGTCAGTGGGCTGTGCTGCTGTGAGGAGCAAGGGTCAGGCAGTTGTGCTAGGGACAGAACGCGTCAGGTGTTCAAGTTAGGGACTGTAAGGGTTAGTATGTGCTGCTAGGGACAGGAAGGGTTAGGTGGTTGTGATAGGGACGGAAGAAGTCAGCCAGCTGTGTGGAAGAAAGAGAAAAGGAGTCAGTGTTGCGAGGAGCTGCCTGTGAGAACTCACAGAGAGAAGGTATGAAAGTCTTACAGTAAGATAAGAGATAACAGAAACTAACAGTGACAGTCAGTTTTCATCCACTGTTGATTGGTGCCAAACACCAAAGCCAACAATTGGTGGCCCGTACGGGGATGGATCCCAACACACCTCCACTACCATGCTCTGTGTCTTTGGACTGTTTCTTGAGGACTGGCTAGTTAACTGATGAGGAGATTCATCCAATGGCTGCAATAATCTATTTTGTGATCTGTAAAGAGTTACATTTCAACGTCAGGAAACTGTTAACTCCTGCAGGTACCTTGACTCAATTTGCCAAAGAGAGCCAAGAGATTGAATGGTGGAGTGAGCAAAACTGTCCCAGAACTGTAATGAAGAGAACTTGATTTTGTCAGGTGTAAGGGGAGAAGATAGCTCACTGCTGTGGTGCAGATATTAGTTGATCTATTACATACATGTATTTGCTCTTTGATGCTACACAATCACAGTAGAATGAAAATAAAAATTTCTTGTAGTGGGTTAAACAGTTATGTGACATAAAGACTCTTCTTCTGTTGAGTTATTTGAATTGTACACATGAGTAAGTAAGCTATTTAGTCAAGTTCTTTCAAAGTATCCTTGATGGGGAAGAAAAGCCTTTAAAAGACTTTTGAAGTAATACTTTGGTTATTTTTGGCCTGTTTTACATCTTTCTTATCCTTTAAAAGAACTGGGATTGAAGGAAATTGGTACATAGCAATGTGTTTTCAGGGTTTTCTTTCCTAATACTAGGCAAAAAACAAACAGAGAGGTAGGTAAGGCATCTCTTTGATTTCTGTGTGTTTTCTTGCAATCACTTTATCTCACTTGAAAATATTTTTTCTGCCTGCAAACTGTGTGAAAAATACATATGCAGCAAAGGAAATTGATGAATGCTCCTCATGGGAGTAGTTCTGTCTATGAATAAAGCGTTGTCAAATATAGAATGTAAACAAATTGAAAAATTAGTATTTCCACCTGCCTAATCATGTTTTGATGGTAACATTGGAAGAAAACCCATATAAAAGGCAGTGAGAGCTTTCCCCAAAGAGGCAGGAATTTAAAGCCAATACAGCATTGTCTCCTATCAGTGCTGAACTAGCGTCCTATCTTTTGTTTTTGTACTCTTCCAGCCCCCACCTTAAGGTTGGCATGAGGCAGCATGATCTGGGAGAATTTTCTCAGTAAGTGGCGCTGGTTTCCCCTCTGGACATCAGAGTTCAACTCTTCCTGCCTGATGTAGCACTTTCTTTTGAATGCCAAGAGTGTCCTCATGTCTCCATAAGGCTTTGGTTGTGGTTAGTAGGCTGGGCATAGAACCAGGGATCCAGAGTGTTGTTTAAGCAGACTATATGGCTTTTTTTTCCTCCTTTTGGTGGTTTCCTTTTTCAAGGTAGGAGGAGACAGTTAAGCTGAAGAGAGGAAGAGATCTTTGCTCCTTACAGCCATGGGAATTGTGGCTACCACAAGTGTGTGCAAATGTGTTCCTCTGCCCTCCATGCTGGCTCTGCCAGTTTTGGGATCTGGTAAGACCCTCCTGTCAGAGCAGCACACATGCTGTGTTTTGGTTTTTGATCCCTTCTTGGCTGTGGAGACTGTACTATTAGTATTTTTTTGTTTGTAGTCTGGCAGAGGGAGTTTGTATATGAAAGTATAGTGGTTTAGGACTGCCTCCAAAACCGAGTGCAATAACTATGCTAAATATTTATTGTGTCTCTGTTCAGGATAATCTGAGGTAAGACCATGTTTAATCTCAGTTGAAGATCATAGAAAGCATTTCCAGCTTTGTTTGTTAAATCAATTCTGTTCCTTTACAATTCTAGTGTTTTTTTCCTCTTCCTTGAGGGCAGCAAATACGGCAGTCATTGACCAAATGACTGATATTTGTGGATGTGTCTTGGAGCCACCAAGACTTGGGAAGCTTAGGCAGAGATTATGGCTTCTTCTGTACTTCTGCCTACCTGGCTCGGTGCCCCAGGCTGCACATTAGTGGCAGCACAAAGATTCACCTTGGAGCGGATATTGTCTGTGTGGGCTGTTGGTGGAAGCACCACAGCATTTGCAGGTGCCAGATGAAGACCCAGAACATACCTCTGGGGTGCCCAGTGTGTGAACCTGTATGGTCATAGTCAACTTGATTACTAAAATACTCCTAAAGTAACTCTTAAGATCAAGTCTTATCTAAAGAAGCATCATCTGTGGCTATCACCTATTGATATTCCTAAAGAGAAAAGCAATCACTGGATACCTTATCAACTGCTGTTTGTTTCTCCAATTTAATTTGAATCATGATGAACAAAAAATGCTTTTTTGGGTTTTGTTTTGTACTTTTTTTTTTCTTTTCATCTTGAGTAAAGAAAACAGCGTTTGTAAGCATGTTTTCTTTCTTATCTGTGGCTTTTAATGAAACAAGTCATGTGGCACTGTCACCTCTGCAGTCCCTGCAGTTTTCCATCCTGTGCATACAAAGGACAATATTCAAACCTGTACTGTGCTGTAAATTGCTGCAGAGGCAGTCAGCAGGCACTGACCCAGACGGTTCCTGGTGGTGAGGGAGATGAATGGAAAACTGAGAATCCTTTTGTAGTTGTTTTGTTTGCTTCTTGAAATTGGAGGCACTGTTTGAATACTGCATGCTTCCTGATTTCTACCCTCCCTCCCCTTCCCCCAAGGTTTAAAATATTTAACTTGCTAAAAGACTTTGGTTTGAAATCCCATAAGTGGGAAAGCGCTGATTGTTGGCAAGTTCAAGTGTAAAATTGGTTGTAAGTACTTGTGGGGGAACAGTGCAATGGAGCTGAACAGTACATTGAAAATGAGAGTACTCTAAATCAAAACACGTTTGTTAATTAATGTTCGTTGCTGGTTTCTCAGAGCACAGCTAGTAAACACGCAATCCAAAGTCCATTTAAGTCAATCAGCAAAATCTTACTGGAATTGATTTGGGCTGGATTTTTGATTAATTCCTTCTTCTAAGATAATTTACCTTAAATTTCTGTTATAAGGTGTAGATCTCTTTTCTTTGGACGTTTCATGAACGTGATTGTTGTGGTTTTATATGACTGAGATAAATATCTTACTTAATAATTAATATGGAAATGTATAATTAAACTATTTTAATTCTCAGGAAAGAAACATATAAACCTGGATTCTTTTCTTTGCCTTTATATGTATTTAAAATAATTGAAGCATTAAAAAGAGGAATTAAAACCTGTATTTAGGGAAAGCCTAAAGTAAGTTAATATTGCTGCTGAAGGCTTGATTTTGCCTTGTCAGAATTGCTAGATGCTCAGATGAATTTCATTTATTTTCTAATCTTAGTTTGACCCCTCTGTAGAGATGAGGGTTAATCCACTGAAAAACTGTTCTGCATTGTGTGCTGTTAAATCTTGCAGAAAGGGTTTGGTTGTTGATTATATTCCATCATTCTTGTAGTGGTCTGTAGGTCTGATTCTGTGCCCTGACATCAGACCAAACAGTATTGAGGCATTTTTCTTTTTAGCCAAAGCTGTGCTGGTACTGCTGTCTTGCAGTACTGGAAGCTTGTGCCAGAGCTGTTTGGCATCTTTCTTTCCAGCTCTCCACACAGTGCGCTCTCTCTGGCTCTTCTCCCACTTGTTTTGGAAGAACATGCTGGATGTTTCTCCCCTCACTATTTCCATGTAATTTTTATTTGCTTTGTGAGGGCTAGGGAAGAAGTGCTGCTCCTTCATCCAGCCCGTGAACATGCCCACTCCTTGGCCTCTGGGGTCCTCCAGGGCCGCTCTGTGTTTGGAGCCAGTGGGGTTGTAGCTCCCGTTTGCTCGGGGAGGCAGTTCTCAGCCTCGTGAGGGCTTGGACATGGGACGTTTTGCCGTGTGTGGTGTTTTTCTTTAAAACTCACCTAAATAATTGAGCAGGGATTTGCTTTCCAGTATCTCTCATAAACAAACAGCTTTTCCTACATTAAAAGATCATCAGTGTGGTTGTTAAGTCAACTCATGGAAGGGAGAATATAGCAGATTATTGCCTGGGTGGTCATGCCATGGCTTACCACATGTATATGTTTTAATGCTCTCCTCTATGGTTACATTGGCCTCACAGAATGCTTTCTCTTGAGACTCCTATTTAACTAGCACACAGGAGTGGCTCTTTACCTAATGATCATCTCTTATTTGTTTTTGTCATTGTTGTGTGCGTACCCCAGGCTGTATTTCCTATGTGCTGTTGAAGTGATGCTTTCAGGATAGGATTATTAACTAATTCATGAGCTTTCCCTTGGTTCTCATTAGTATAATAGCTTAGTATTGCTCAGGCAATAATTACTTGTGCCTACAAACTGAGGGCATAGCTTTAATTTTATAAGCATAGTGACTGAGACATGCAGAAAAGAGTGTTACTTAGAACCTGATTTAAAAGGCTTTTGTTTTGGAGTCCTTAGTATTATATATCTACAAGAATGGATTGAAGAGGAGGTCCTCTTGTTTTTCTGACACATGAAGACAAAGAAGAAGAGCTGGGCTTTTCCCCCCTCTAATGTCCTTCTTGTAAATTGCAGATCTGTCTTGATTTGAAATTCAGCAGGTGAAAGACAACACTTAATTTGCAGAAGGTAGAGGGTGTTAAGTAACCTTAGGAGTAATCAGGCCCATCAACAGTTATGTCTCTGTTTTGTCAGGAAGATGCCTGCTCTTTCCCTGCTGTTTGTCTGCTCTGAGCTAGTGATGCTCTGCATGCTCAATTGTGGCAGTGGCAGATGGTTGCTACCTCCTCCATACCAGCTACAATCCTTGCAGCACTGAAGACTAACAGGTGGTATCAGGATGCTGCCCCCTTCTCCTCCTCTGAATGTTGTTTGCTGGAGCTGCCAGGGCTTTTGGGATGCACCGAGCAAGGCTGGCTAACCCATGCTATGGGAATGGGCATCCAGAGCAGCTCTTGGGCAGCCTTGGGAGTCCCTGCATGTGATGCAGGATGGCACCATGGCTGGGTGTTCTGTGAACTGCATTGCAGGAGAAATCCATTTACCATCTTATTCCATGGGATCTGGTACTAACTTCTCAGTTTAGTCAACCAATCAGCATTTTTGCATTGTTTTCCTGGGACCCGAAGGAAAATGGTAATAATTACATTTAGCTGTGAGCTTTCTCCTTATGAAGTTATTTGTTTTGCTTTTTCTTTTAAAAGAGCCTAGGGAGCTCAGTGGAGGGTTGTGTCTCAATCCACCTTTGTGTCTGTGACAGAGTGAAAGTGGATGTTTGCATATTAATAAAAGCAGTTAAATGGGGGCCAATTAGATTTATAGTTGCTTTAATTTTTTTTCCTTTCTGATGCCAGAAGACTGTAAAGGGCTTTAGTGTAAGGACAGTGATGGCCAGAGTGATCTAGCTCATCTGGTTGTGAATGTGACTACAATATAATATGCATCCAGTGCAGAAACATAAATCATAGTTCACAGTGAATCATGTTGTGAAGGCCATTGGAAATGATATTGGCTGTAGTAGCATGTGTCCTTCGGAGTAAATAGATATGTGTATTGCAGCAATACAAGGAATGTGGGGTTTTGGGGGTTTTTGTATGTATGTGTTAATTTTTCTTGTGGACTGGGCAGGTAAGGAAGATTGTTTGCAGAGCAAAAGAATTAGGCGTACATGTTTTGTTTCATCAGTTTCCATGCTTTATGTGCTTGAGTATCAAGATTTCACAGCACCTGTGCCTGTGTAACAGTGTTGGATGTATACTTAGCATATATTTATTCAGTACCCATTTTTGTAACTCACTGACATTTGTTCTTTCTATTCCTTTGTAAGCTGTTGGGTGCAGCATGGTGTAACTTCTCTTAGCAGGCAGGATTGAAACCCTTCTGAGTCAAACCACTCATTTGCATGAACACATCTCTTGCTGATCTCAGGACACATAAATATGGAACAAAATGAACCAAACACATAAATAGACTCCTGCAGCTATTGATATTAATAATAATTTACAACTGTTTTTATTCTAACTCCCCATTCCACCTGCCCAATCATCAGGGTCACAGTTCCTCATGGCCCCTGTTCAAGAAAGCACTTTAATATTAGTGTTAAGGATATTGTTATTCAAGACCAGCCTTTTAATATTTTCCTGTTGTTAAACCCTGTAAGAGCTGGATTTAATCCCTTGTTTGAATTTCAGCATGTCCTTTTCTATTCTGCATATGGATACTTTTTAAATTGAAGCCTGATGGGTAACTGTGTAGGGAAGGAATACTTCTTTAGACCTCATTTGATATTTTGTTACATAAAGAGGGGAAAAAATAACCCTTGTTATTTTGTTCCCATTTCCCAGTTTCACTTTTTATTCCTTATCCTGTTTTTGGTAAGGATACCCATAGATCTCTGCAGTACAGGTGGTGGTTCCAGTGCTAAAACAAAGCACACACAGATGAGTGCTTTGTCCTTCACTCAGGTAATCCCTTCTGAAATGCCACGGCCTGGGAAGGGCAGGGAGAGGCAGCAGGGCTGGCTGGGTGGGCACAGCAGGCAGCCAGGCACCAAAAGATGCTGTCCTGTGCCTGCCAGGCATCCAACCAGTCCTTCCTTCCTTCTGCCGAGTTCCTTCAGTGAGAATGCCGCTGTAGACAAAAATGACCTAATTTCCCACTGACTTTACGTCCACTCTGCCCTGTTGGTGTTCAAGTCATTACATATTCTGACTGTTTTTTCTGGTTTAGCTCAAAACCCTCTGTGAATTAAGTGGAGACCCTTGGTTTCCAGTGTGGCTTGGGCTGGACTTGTTTTTAAAATGTCCTCTACTGGTATATGGGAAGGATGTTTAGTTGTGCCACCTGGTTCTTAAATAACTGTGTGTTGATTAGGTCGGTTAACTGTTTGTCCTGTTGCTGGCTGTTCTGGTGTTATTTTTGAAATCAACATAGAAGTATTTGCAGTAATTTTTCTCTTCTGAAGTTACTTTTTATGCAGTAGAGATGCAGACTGTCCTGGTTTTGTTTTTTTAAATAAGAAATAATACACCTCAAGTTTTTAGTATTTTGTGCACTCAAGCATGTAGCTTTGCTGTTTATTACCCTCATTCATTTCTCTATTGCCCTTGTTCATCGCTGTTAAGGTTTGTAGATGTTGCATGCAGGTAAGTGATTGCTATGCAGTTAGATTTTGATTAATGTGCTTATCTGGCTGGAGTGATTTTGCTTCTTTGTTTTTGCACTGCTTCCCTTTTATTTTAGACTCAAATACCCAAATCACAAAAGATACACGCCGTGGTGCAGAAGCCTGAAATTCCTGGGACTGCTGTGCCATGTCATGTTTTCAGTGTGGGAAAGCAGTGAGGTTGGGCAGTGTGTTTTGCCCTGCTGCTGTCACCCACCCAGGCATGCTGTGTGGGCACAAGGAAACTGTCTTCACAAGTTTTAGGGCACCCTTATGTTTAATTTTTTCCCCCCTCTCAGAAGAAGGGGCAAAGGAAAATGAGGGGGTGAGAGGGTGTTGAAGAAGCAGGGGGATGGAGGCAAACTGACCAAGGGTTTTTGTTAATGTACTGAGAAGCTTGACTAGAATAGCACATAGAACTTTGGGAGAACTTGGTCTCTTACTGTAGACATTTGTCTTCTGAGATATTGAGGTGCTCAGCTGGAAGGGAAAAACTACTTGCAATATGGAGTCAGTGTGACAGAGGAGATTTGGGAAGAGATCTGAGTACTAGGGTAAAAAGGCAAAATCCTGGAAAACAGGTGCTGCTGTCCAAAAAAGGAAGAGCGACTACCTAGAATGGGATATACAGGAAGAGACATAGCAAGAAAGAGTCTGGAGAGATAGAGCTGACAGGAGAAAGCTGCAGGTGTGAGGGCTCTTGATGGTTTGGAATACAGGAGAAGGAAAGCACTAAAGAATTAAGAAGTTTGATTCACAAGTTTTTGCCTCATATCCCTTTAAGTTATACAAGTCTTGCAAAATGGAAGTCCAGAGGCAAATTGACTCATAAGGAAGAGCATGAATGAATGCACATTGCATTCTCTAAACAGTTTTCTTTTCAGAGGGACAAATGCAAGATGCATTTGATTTGTAATCTTCAGAGAAGACAGTTGTCAGTGAAGACCTTAATAATGCCTCACTAGTGTAATAGGGATAATATGTATTCATCATCTAGGAAATCACTGTCTAATGAGCAATAGCAACATCAATGTGTGTATATATATGTATAAGAACTTCATTGCTGTATTAGAATTTACTGACTGAGGAGGAAATTGGTTGCTTCATGTTAAATATCAAGTTATTGCTGCTTTAGTCAGAGTTGTGTTTGTAAGTAGGTAGCACTATTTACTTGTAAAATCAACATGGCTTTAATTTTGTGAAATGCATTTATGGCAGTTTCTCAAAGCTAGATAAAATAGAGCTGATAGAGAACTTGGAATTTTTGTATTGTCTCTTTCAATTATCTGTGAGTGAATTCAGTTTGTACTAAAGTTTTTGTTAGCCTTCTCATGACTTGATGAAAATGAGCATGCCGAAAGTTCAGGAAGAGGGAAAACTGCTTTTAAGTCACATTCCCAAGTTTTGCTGATCTGTAGTAGAGAATGACAGACAAACACTAATCTCTGTTTTGTTGGCCCCTACAATAGCATGTTAGTTTCTTTCATGTAACTTAAACTCTGGGTTTGCTGCTTTATTTTATTTGAATGTGCAACACAAATTAAACCGAACATGTTTTGAGCTGATATTCTGAAGTTGTCATTTCAATAATCAGAATTAGGTTGCTCTCCAAGGGACCCTGAGTTTTTATTTAAATGAAATTGCCTAAGCACCACAGCTCTATGCAAGAGAAGGAAGTGCCTTGATAAATACAATATGATGTTTGGATCTGTGTTAGCTTCTCAAAACACACTCTGTTTGCCAAAGAAATGTCTTCAGGCATGTCTGCCTGGTTTAGCTTGGAAGGACAGGATTTATATTACAGGCACTCTGGAAACTAGACAGACAAATCACCTTTTTGTTGTTTAGGTTTAAGAGTTTGTGTGAGATTTAACCATCTAGGACTTGAATGTTTCAATGGGTTTGAGACTGCAGAGGAAGCTGCTGTAGGTACAGATACCATTCTTGGTTGTGGTTACTTTTCTGAGCTGTGTAAGACTTCCTGGCACTGCTCCCCCTTGCTGGAAGCTGCAAGTCCCATGGTAGCAGTGCTGGTGGAGGGGGACTGGTGACTTATTTTTCTCTAAATTTCTTGTTTGTAGTTTTTGCATCTGGCGTGTTTCTTTCAGAACAGCTTCACAGAGAAGGCTTTTAGCTCAGTATGAGCTGGTGCATGGGAAGCACAACATAGAGGCTTTGTCATGGGCTCTTCCAAAAAGTTCAGGTGACCTTGGGTGAGTTATTAAATATCTTCATGCTTTTGTTTCCTCTCCTACTCTTTGCCCTTGTCTTTTGTTAGTTGGGATGGTATCTTCTACTGAACACGATGGAAAGCTTGTCTTAGATGGGTCATCCAAGTATTATTGTAATCCAAATGAAAAAGAGGGCCTTTTTTCTTTCTAGTTGAAGAACTTTGACCATGAAAAGCACTGACAATGAGTTTCTGTTGTTACTTTACTAC
Source organism: Anomalospiza imberbis (assembly GCF_031753505.1). NCBI lineage: Eukaryota > Metazoa > Chordata > Aves > Passeriformes > Viduidae > Anomalospiza > Anomalospiza imberbis. Next base: position 28,238,828 of record NC_089687.1, on the reverse strand, counting down.
TGATATTCTTCTTGTTCAGCTTTTCTCTTTATTTTGGATCAGAAAAATATCTACTTTATGCAAATGCGTGATATTTCCAGACGTTGATCAAACTGGGAGTATGGAGGAAAAAAGAAGTAATTCAAAGGTTATTTTTACTGACATAAAGGAAAATTGAATTTTTAATTTTGGGTCAAATCCAGTGTTTTTGATCTGTCAAAATAATTGTTTCTCATGTATGTGAAGCTAATTGTGTTGACATTTTCAAAAGTGTGTTGGTTTCCCCTTGCAAAGGAAAGTGAAGTTCTGAAATCAGGGCCAGAAGTTTCATTCTCCCTTTGTGCAAGCTTGAACTAAGTGCAGTGTGCAGGGTTTTCATTCCTGTTGGAGGGGCTGTGGAGCCAATTCCCAGCACTCCAGTGTCACACCATGAACAGCCACCATCCTTTAGCAGGTTCAGAGTGGGAATGGAAACTGGGAGTTCCATGACTTCTCATGTAGGACAAGAGCAGAGCAAACAGGTTCATGTAGATCCTCCACAGCTGGGGCGGGACTGGGGTTGAGGGGTAACAGGGAGCAGTGGTTTGCAAATCTAACATTAGTTTGTTAGTGGGCAGGTGTTTATTACAAGAGCTTGAAAATTTAATGTTGTGGAAATATTTATAGTTTATTCTGGAACTGCTGGAATAAACTGTTATGAGGTTTTTTTTTTTTATGGTGTACTGTTTTGCTGAATCTGAACTAAATAAGTCCAACATTTTAAAAACATTTTTCCTTTTGTTGTGGCCAAAGTGTTTGGGAAAATTCACCCTGTTATTTCAGTTACTCCGAAGTACAGATTCTGACAAAGTGAACTGTCTAAAACAAAAGCTGAAAAATATTAAGTCTGGTTCATTTTATAGGGAAATGCCAACTTGTCTTTTTTACTGGCTATGCGTTTTATAAATTAATGCAGTGGTCACATGAATTAAAAATAAGACTATTAGCATGAAACTTTGTGATAATATAAAATAATCTTTTCATTTCCATTGCATTTCCTTGTTTGTGGTACATGCAGCACCATAGTCATAGAACAGTTACAGCAGTGAACTGATTATCATTCACAAAGTAGCTGAGACTGTGGAGTTAGAAATATGGCCTGGGAATGACATTTATAGTGCTGGCTGTGAAATACTTATGGAAATCCATGTCTTCTATAAATATTAATTTGACATTGGTTTAGGATTTAATAAGTGGAATGACTCAAGATGATAAAGATGCTTTATTACATCTGGATAGCCTTAGGCAATATTTCTGTATGCCATTAAAAAAAGGTATGAAACAGATAGGAAAAGATTTTAAGTTATGGAAAGTAAAAGAGGGTAATTGGTATTTAGAGTATATAAAGTAGGGTCCCATTTTTCTTTTTAATTTACATAAGTGGAGTCAAAGCCAATTTGGAATGACAAGGGAATACATCTTGATTTCTTTCCATATTTGTTACATATTGTCAAGGCACCTGTGCTATGAGTTTAAAAATGCCCATGTGGAAAGTACAAGCTTTGTTCCACTGTAGCACACATAAAAAAGCTTTAACTGAGGAACCAAAATAACTCAGGGGTGACCTTTTGCTTCAAGACCTGACTGATTTAAAGGCAATTTATAGAATTATAAAATCCTTTAGTTTGGAAGAGAGCTTTAAGGTTTTTGAGTCCAACCATTAACCCAACACTTCCAAGTCCACCATTAAACCATGTCCCTAAGTGCCACATCTATACATTTTAAATACCTCCTGAGATGGCAACTCCACCCTTTCCTTGGGTAGCCTGTTCCAGTGCTTGACAACCCTTCTGGTGAAGTCATGTTTCCCAATATCCAATCTAAAACAACTCTGACACAACTTGGCCTATCACTTGGTACTTAGGAGAAGAGAACATTCCTTGTTAAGTGGACCTGCAGATTTCCTGAAGTGGGTTTGTTGCAAAAGGAACTTTCCCAGAGAGAGGAATGCTTCCAAAATCATTCTTCATTCTTTGTTTCCTTTTGTTGATTTTTATTGCCACGTTATTTCATGGCATCCTCCAGGTCATAGGTTTGTTGTCATAGTGATGATACTCATCTTTGTAAAATAATAAAATTTAATTTTTTGACAGCAGGAAGAGAAAGTAGATCAAGTTGTTGATAGGCAGTATCATAATAATTCTTCTTGGCAGGAAACTTGTACACATGATAAGTCTTCAAACAAGAACTAGACTTTTATCTTAGGGAGATTTTAATGGAGTTTTTGATTTAAAAAGTTTGACTGTTTCAAGCTGCTGTTTACTATTCTATTCTACAGCCATGAGTACTTTATTTAAGGGACATGGTACTACATGTCCATTAAGAAGAAAAGAAGCAAAAAAACACCCCAAAAAAACCAAAATCCCAAGCCAACCAAAACCACTAAAAACACAAAGTTAAAACGTTCCTGCAGTGTTCCTTGGTAGCTACTTTGGTTTGACATTTTAATTATAGTCCAAAGACCTTAACATCCCTTTAAACCTGGTGTTTATAAAAAGCAGAGAGTTGTCTTTATTTTCAAGAGCTTGTAGTCCAGGAGAACAGACAAAGCAGATGTTTGAAGCAAGCATGGGGACTGGGTCACTTCAGCTGAACCTGCACACTCAATGCTGCCACTACTGGCTTGTACCATAATCTTTTACCAGTGCAAGGTGCAGTTGATCCTGTTGCTATAGATAAATGGTTTGAACTTGTTTTCATATGAGGAGTTTGTTCATTGTAAGGGCAGGCAAAGCTGGCTCCACCGGGACATCAGTTTGTCTGAAAATTCACTGCTTGCTTATTGTGATTTAGTTGTATAGATTTTATTTTTTATTTCTGGATGTCTGTCCCTGGGGTTCAATTTCTTGTTGCTGGGCCAAAGACATTTAAGAAAAGATTTTATTGCAAGTCCCAACTAAAATAGCTCAACCTTGTGAGAATGTGGAAACGAGGTAATGGCTGCAAGAGCACTCCATGAGAAAGATCCTTCCAGCTATCCAAGGACAATTCTAGTACAATGGGAATGCCTGGAGAGGTATTCTACAAAGATAGTCCGTTTTAGCTTGTGAATTTATAATAATTTTTGACCTCTGATGTATAATAGCTGGGAAAAGTTGATTTTCTTCAAAACACTGGGGGAGGTTCCTCTAAAAAGATAAGAAATGCAATGATAGGGACTTTACTGTGAAACTGCAGTTAAAGGCAAACATTAACATACTGATGAAGGCAGCTAATGAGCTAGTTATGAGCATTCTCCTTATTTAGTTTACTTTGAAATAAAACTTAAATGACTCATCTATACACACATCATCTTCCAATGAAACATACCTTTGCCAGTGAAGAGCAGTGGTCAGTTCCTCTGCTGCAGAGCTCAGGGCATGATGTACTGCCCCACCTCGGTCGTTGCAGTTCCAGGTGCTGTTGGCCTTTCACCCCCTGAGGGTGGTATTTTTTGTTACCAGTGTGGGAGAAGGGCTTAGATGGTTTCCATTTTATTATGAAATTTAATGATGTTTTCATTTAGGAGAGAAAAAAGAAGTTTTAGAATCAGCTTAGTTGTGTTCTGAGGAAAAAAATGAGCTTCACACATGCTCCTCTCAGCTGTGAAATGTAGTTGGCTGGTCCCCTGTGCATATCCTGGCAGTGGGAGCTAATGATCTCTGAAAACACTAAGCAGCAAAACTGCAGGATCAGAACTCCTAGCAATGCCTACTTTGGTCCTTGACTGGTTGTTACAAAAATAACTTTGTAGAAATGCAAGAAGGCTCTGTTCCAGCAAACCATTTGTTGCATTTCTTTATCATATGCTTTGAATGAATGCTGAACTTGATATATTTTTTGCTTAGCATGTTAGGTTTTTTTCTGGTTTGGCTCCCCCTTCTACCTCCACTGAGATCTGGTTGCAGATATATTTGAATGTAGCTGTTTAGATAACTTATTTGTCTTAGAACACCATCTCAGCATGAAAATGGAAGCCAGGAAGAGGTAAATGTGAATAAACTATAGTGCAACAGGTGGGTAATTCCTAGTTTAGACAAGGTATAAAAGTAGCCATAACTGCTTGTTCTTTTGGTTTAATACACTGTTAAATGATTTCACGATCCACTTATGGTATGCATGACTGAATTATTTAAAAGAGGAAAACCCTGGGGACAGTGTAGCTCAGACGTGAGTCTTTTATCTCTAGGTTGAAAGTTCAACCAGTGTGTGAGGCTGTTTTAGCCTTTGGTGAACTGCACAGTCAATGATGTCACTTGGCTAAAGCTTAGACTTACCAGGGTTCTCAGGCATCCAGGAGAGGGCTGAGGATGGCTGGGGCACTGAACACTTTGCTCCTCTTTCTCTTTGGGGTATATTGGCTTGGAAACGGGACTAGGGTGGTATTTTGAACAATTCCTACTGCTGTAGCAGTGTTAACTTGGCTATCAGTTCAGTCAGAGCACAGCAGCTGGAGGAGAAAGAGAGGCTCTGGCATCACATACACCAGTCCTTGTTTTGATAAAGTAGGCAAATGGTATTTAAAACATAACTGAAGGTAGCTTTTACCTTCCCAGTTATACTGCTCTACTTTTCAGCCTGCAGATTAATTTAAAAGTATTTGTCAAGTCTGAATATGAAATCTTCTTTTAAGGGCCTCCTTCTTCAAGTAAATTGGCTGAGTATGATGTTCATACGTGATGCTTTTTGTTTTTCCCCAGATAAAGCTTTTTTTTTTTGGTGTGTGTGGTAGTCACACTCCTATTTGGATTTTTGGTACCAATTTTATATTAATGTTTGTGAAAGCAAAGAATATATTTAGAGTGGCAGAAAATCACTGTTAGTATTAATCATCTGGTTAATAGTTAAAACAGTGGGGAGAGCCAGTTGAAATAAACACTGGTTTTCCTTCAAATTATGACAAGATGAAGCAGTATCCAGCCATGGAGAAGACTACAGTATTCAGACCTTAAACAGTGATCAAGAGGCTTTGTTATTCCTCAGAATGATTTGCCATCTGGTAGATTTTAATCTAGGTCTCTCATGTATGAGAGCCATCCACAATTTGGCTATACACTTGTGATTGCAGGGTTCAGTATCTTTTTTTTTTTCCCTTGCAAATGATCTCCTTCCAATTAAAACCTAATTAAAGTAATGCTTGGATACCAGTCCAGTAATGTCCTATGCCACTTCACTACCAGTTTGACATGAAGTAATGAATTAATTAAATTCTTCAGATTTTCTAGCCAATACAATACATACTGGTTTCCATTCATGCATGCTTTATGCATGTCATGCTATGGGTATTAATGAGTTCATCCTGTTGTATATCTTGCTGAAATCTGGCACGCTAGGATTTACTGTGTTAGAGAACTGCTTTAAAAGTAAGACCCCAGAAAATTTTTTTTTTAAAAAAAACAAAGCAGCAAACACATTATACTTGTATTTATATTAAACTTTAAAAATATGAAGTGCCAGATGGATGGAAAGTGTTCATTCTTCATATTCTGCTTTTATAGGAAATAGGCAAGACAGATGAAAACATTCACTCAACTCTTAAAACCCAATGAAACACCCCAAAATGAACAGAAACCCTGAACAGTTTCTGGAGAATACTGCTATTTGTTGGTGGAGACCAGAGAAAAGGAAAGCAATTGGTAACACTCTAAGTTGAAGACCTGTATCTTGAACACGAAATGCAAATGTTTGCCTTACATCTTGTGCATTTTTTAAACCAGATTAGTGGAAAGAAGATGTGGCTTGAGCCATACACACAATTTGTAGGCTTGGATGCTTTAGAATTGCATGTACCTATTAAAATAACTGAGAATGAAGACAGCAGGGATTTACACAGATCAAGAGGCCTGTTAAGTAGAAAAGCTGTATGGCTTTCTGTATTGTAGAGAAGAAAAATGGTAGTGTTGAGATAAAAGGAGTTTACCTACTGCTGGTTTTGCAATGAAAGGTTTATTGACTTTTCAGACATCAAATAAGTGTTCACTTGCTTTTTAATTTATTGCCATGCTGATGAGCTTCTGAAGGAGCCTCTGTCTCAGCATAGAGCCCAGGTAAGCTGTCCAAGTGTTAGTCTCAGTCAGCAGCCCTCCACAGCCTGGCACAGAGCCTGATTATTCAAAATACAGCAATGGGCCTGGGCCATCAGCATCCCTTGGATAAGTCTGCTTTAGCAAAAAATCATATTATGAAAGTATTGTTTCTGAGAATTCCTTTGCCCATTTGAGAGGAAGCAATCAGAGGAAAAGGCAGTCAAGTCTACTTTGCAGGATGACAGCCTTGCTTTTGCAGCTACAGCTCTCTGGCCCTATGAGCTGCCTCTTCAGGAGAAGGTACATGTCCTGCTGATGCTACCCAGCACTCTGAAATACCATAAATGTCTGGGGTGGGGCATTAGAACAGAAGTGTTGCAAGGAATCCTATTGCTGTGCTTTATCTGCCAACTTGTTGTGTGTGAGACTGACCCTTCTGCTTCTGGGGGAAGATAAAACAGAGACATTTCTCAGAAATGTGTGTGCACTCACTTGTGTATACGGACCTACATCAAATGGTTTTTACGTGTTTGGTGATGGAGTTTTTGCCAGACTATTTGGCACACATTTAATCAGGGATTAAAAGAGAAAGGAAATGTCCTTGTAAAAACTTCAGCAGTTAGGAAACACTTTGAAGTTCCATTGCTGTTGCTTTCTTCTTTGATCTCCAGATGTACCAGTCATTTTTTTTTCCCATGTATGTGCTTATTAATTGCTTTTATATTTAATGTTTTAAGGGGGAACACTGTTTTACCTTTAATCAGCAGCGAAGGTGCTGTGATCCCATCAGTTCATTCCAGAGCAATAGGACTTACTCAGGAAATATGATAGCAAGTTTTAGATTTTTTCCTAGAGAATACTAGTACTGTAGCTGTAGCCTATAATAATGAATCTACAGCTTACATCCAGTTCCTTCTCCAAGGTTTTAACCTTGAGATTGTTCATTACAGTACCTCATTGTAAAGTGTTACAATTTGTATTTATTTTGTCAATGACAGGGGCTTCCCTACAGTGAGAGAACTATGGAAATATCCAAATTTCTCATGTTTGGTTAAAAAGAAGTGGGGGAGGAAGATGTTACTAATGCCTTCTGCTACAGTGATTTGTTTCCTGGATCTGTCACACTTGCAGAGTAATTCTGAAATATTTGCAATGTAAAAGGGTTTACACAGCTTAGCACAAATGCCCAACTTTATTAACAGTAGAAACCAGAACAGAAGGGAAGGAAATGGAGATGCAATCCAAACCAGTAAAAGTTTGGCTTACTGAAAAAAAAATGTTTTTTGTGACTCCCTCCACTGTCATCAAGACTACTGACCTAAAGAAATCCAAACACACAATGCCCTTCACTCTATTTAGAGCAACTTTGGAGTGACTATGGACTTGGACTAATAATTGTGTAGAGATTTCACATATTTCACCCTTTCATATCTCCCACTTTGAGGGCTAAAACCTTATTTTTCTAACTAAACCCTGAGATTATAATAGTGGTAAGGCAGTGAAACAAATTGCCCGGAGAAGTTGTGGATGCCCCATCCCTGGAAGTTTTCAAGGCCAGGTTGGATGGGGCTTTAAGCAACCTGGTCTAGTGGGAGGTGTCCCTGTCTGTGGCAGGGAGGTTGGGATTAGATAATCTTTAAGGTCTCTTTCAGACCAAACCTTTCTGTGACTCTGTAATTATTTTTTTTTAAATCACAGCATCACTTAATGAGCTGTGCTTAGATCTGGTCCTCCTAGTCTGAATTTATAGTTCTTTGAGGTCACTTCTTTCCTATTTGTAATAAAAAGGCAATATTTAAGAATATTTCTGTCACATTTTTCATGCAAGCAATGCAATTCACTCTGTAGTGCTTGACAGCCAATAAATAGTCCTGGCTTTTTGCAACAACAGCATGCAGCAGTTGAGGCTGTTTGCTCTGAATTATAACACAGACTGCAGGACTTGATAAGAAGACACTGTGTGGGAGCAAGATAAAATTATATCCTTGGGATTATACTAAAAATACATGTGTGAAAACAGTGTTTTCATGGCACAGTTTGATTTAACCTGTCCTTGAAGATACCATAACTCTTATAGCCTGGTACTGTTTTATCTGTCTTCACAGATGACTTATGGGGAAAATAAAGCGCAATGATAATGGCCACTGTCCTGTGTATCTGAAGCTTTGCAAGCAGCAATTGCACACTGTGTTTATAACCTCAGGCACTGCATGATTTTTGTACTTATCCCTGCTTGTCAGACCACAATTCCCACTGGGCCTAAGAGCTTGTTCTACCTCCTCTCTTAGGAGCAATAGAGGTAATGTCTGTTTTCAGAGCATGCTGCTGGAACATTGCCTCTATACTTGTGTTCTGCAGACTGTGTTCATTTGGATCAAATGAAAATAATGTTTGCATAATACTATGCAAACAAATAGGCACAGGAACGCTCCAAAATCAACTTAGCTTTTGTTTTGCACTAAAAAAAAGATAATTAGAACATTTACTGCTTGGAGATTGATGTATAAAAATCAGTATGAAGTAAGAAAGTTTGGACTCCTCATCATAAATCAACATGTTGTTTACTCTCTTGTAATCACCATTATACTCAGAGTTCCATGTGTCTTAAGTCTTTCCTTGGGTCTTTGGGCATGTGTGAATTTTTGTATAAAGACTGAACTGTCACCTAGGATCCATTTAGTCTGGGAGAGGGAGAAGAAGTCGGCACATCTCAGTCTGGCTTAACATCTTGTATATCCATGTTACATTGGGTGTTTTTGTTAAAAATTAATAGTCTCACTTTTTAGGGCAAGCACTACTCCAAGTCAGCTCATAGAATCATAGAATATGCTGAATTGGAAAGGATCCATTCTTAAAGGATTTTTAACAATTTTACTATATTCTTTCACTTTATTTCTTGTTTGTTCTTCCTGTACAGGAAGCTCTGTTTCTATTTAAATACTTCTGCTAATAGGAAAGAGTAGGATTTGCTGGTATATCAGCTTTCTGGTTTGATTTTGAGTTACTCCCTATTCCTATTCATTCTCCTTCCTTCTCTGCCATAACCACAAAACAGTCTGCTATGAAACAAAAATTAAAGATTATGAAGATTAGAAGGCAGCAATTATTCAAAGCCCTTCTATGAGAGCTATAATAAAAATCTAAATTCTTTATGTAATGTGCTGTATCCACTGAAGCTATTCTTTTAAATAAGGAAACAGGCTTCTACTATCAGCATTTATTGTGCATGGTGAGATGCTGTGAATTTGGATGAATCTGAAAGAGTCAGGTTTGTGATGCAGCACTCCCAGGGCTATAAAACTCATGAGAACTATATAGAACACGTTTCTAAACGTTGTCCCAGAGTGAGCAGAGCACATATTCATTAGGTGGAGATGGATCAGGCCTTTCAAATTCGTCATTTCATCACTGAGCTATTTTATTTTGTCCTAGGCAGTGGTTTTCTTGCCTCCCGTGGGCAAGAAGTGCTGGAGCAGGGTCTGGTGGGAATCAGGAGTGAATTGCCTGAAATTACGGTGGGGAGCAAGTGCTTGTTGGGCTTGACTGTTTAAAAACATTGTAAATGTATTTCAGGAGAGAAACAGTCGAACACTAGTATTTAGGATAAAGCAAGTCTTCCTGGCTTCAGCATCTCCAAAGCAGCTTGGGCTGCAAGTTGTGATGGCAATAGCCCTGTGGAATAAAAAGGGAACTGAGGGGTTGGCAGTCATTGGAGCTAAGCAGAGCAGGGATTTGGAGAATGAAGACCTGATTTTCAGCCTGGGTAGCATGTGGACACAGACACCCAATTCATAGACTTTCATGGGATTTCTTGAAAGGAAAGAAAGATTTTTTTTGTTAAACTTACACTTCAGACTGCCACCAGAAAAAATGCAGGAGCCTAGTTGTTAAAAGAAGTTTGAAAACCATTATTTATATATAGCTGTTTCACTATCACCATCCAAAAATCATCCTTTTCTGCTTCCATGAGACGTTCATCTGTGGGAGAGGAGTGGATATGCCATTTCTGCTGCTCTCTCCTGCTTATCATCTGAATAAGCCTCTTCTGAGGGTTGAGTGGGGCAAAAGCCAAGATGCAATCAGGTTTTGTTTAAGGAATAAGCGATCAGTCTGACTCAGTATTTTTGTTTCTAATGATGTGCTTGTGTCCTCCATCCTCTTCAGACCCCTGATTTATGCTCTAAACAATGTGATAGCTTGTATTTAGACTTAATTTCTGTGCGATTTGATTTATCATTCAGGATGTTTTTGAAGACCTATGTCAAGCATTAACTTGTTCCACAGGCTAAGAATGACTGGATTGTGGATGTGGTTGTAGCTGCTGGTACTGTCTTTGTTTTCCTGCAGGACAGGAGAGGTCATTCAGATGCTGCAGTAAATGTTGAAAAACCTGAAGCTTAATTCCTGATAGATTTTCCTCTCCCAGATTCCATGCCCTTTGAGATTCCAGTTTTGCTCGGAGTCATAATTTTTTGCCAACTACTTTCAGAGCTCTCTTGGCTCTTAAGTGTGCAGTATTCCTGAGAAGCACTTGTTTGTCTGGAATCCTACTTCAAGTTTTTGAAATACCCTCTTGTCATCCTGAATAATGTTATTGAATCCCAAGGTGAAGTTGAATTTTCTGTAGTGCCTTCTTTGCATAGTAGCAGAAGAGTTGAAGCCATCAATAGCTGACCAGCGGTTTTGGCTTTTGATTTTGGAGTATGTTTTTTCAGGGATGGGGAGGTGAAAAGTGGAACCTTTTTGGAGAAGGATCAGCATGAATTTAATTGAGGTGGTTAATTTATAGTACAGCTTGTAGCTTTTACTTTCTACTTATTTGTCTGACCACCTCATCATCTTCCCAGTTTGGCTGCAATCTTGACTTTGCAGTTTCAAAATACAGTGGAATGTATTGTGTTATCCCATGCAATGTTTACTTGGTTATAACAACAGTTTGTCTTTGAGTCTGAAATCCCCATTGTACCATAAAATGCAATAATGTCTGCAGAAGAATTAATCATGTGAAGGAGGAGGCAAAACCAAAAACCATGGAGGATGCAATAGGCCAAATCAATTTGTGGTGTGGTTTTTGTTTGCTAGTTTTTTTCTGTGTTTATTTCCTCTTCCCTTTATTATTGTCTCCTTGTGGTTTGACAGAAGATGCTAGGATGGGAAGGATCCAGCTTTGACAGAGGTCTATCAGCCTCCTCTAAATTGTTGCAAGGCAGATGTAAATGTAGTATGGCCAGCACTTGTAGTATATTTTATACAAACTGAGTACGCACTGTCTCTTCGTATGTTTTGGTGTTTTTTGGAAGTCTGCCTCATTTCCTGGCACTGCTGATTTAATTTCACAGGTTGTATTAAATCCCTTTTTTGTTTAAAAATATCTTAAGGGGTTAAAATATAAATGTATTATAATTATGTTATACATTTTCTGAATAATGCATCTGTGACACAAGTTTGTCCAGGTTTGCCTACAGAAGCACTCAGAAAAACACATTTCTTCCTAAGGGCTGTTGTAGTCTAATTTAAACACAGTATGTAGCAATTTGGCATTTCACTGAATTATATGCAGTCATGTAGGCGAGCTGTATCTTGTGTGTGTTTTCTGCAGCCCTCTGGATTTCTTTTGCTTAGAAAATCTGCCTCACTGTTCATTTGCAATTGCAAATAGCTCCATTGCAATAGCACCCAGAGGTGCTTCAACAGAGCAAATACAACTTATTAAAAGATGACCATAAATCAGTAGGTCTCCAGAGTAGACTTAGTGGTTTAGCTATATTCCAAGTGAAATTAAAATCACAGAATTGCTATTAAGTTTATTAAAAAAGTATATTGTGGAGATGAGAAGCAACAATTACAAAAAAGTAGCCAAGATATGAGAAACTGCTGTTGTTAAAATAGTAATGTTTTGCATCCTACACTGGGAAGTAATTTTTGCCAAAAATAGAAGTGTCAGAGGCTTCCATCAATGCATGGGGGATTTCCATAGCATTGATTTTTGCAGGAAAATACTCAGCTACTGCAGTAAGGAGTGACAGTAGAAAAGAGGGAGGAAAAATAATGCAGGTTATATTGTGACACATGGGTTACTGATTATTTAGAGCATGTAGGAGTGTGGTTGGGATTTCTGGCCATGCTGAAAGAAGTGAGGAAGAGTGATGGTGGCAGACCCAAGATTAGTGTTCAGCAAGAGATGCTGAACAAAGGCTGTGGAGATCTCTGTGGCCTGTGCCTTTGCAGGGAGTAGATGTGGGCTCTCTCCTTAAAGGCGTGAGCAGACACAGCTGTGTGCTGAGCAGCAGTGAATTCCAGACATCAAATCTTCCCTGGTGCTCACTTGCACTGGCAGAGCTAGAGAGTGATGGGTACTGCTGAGTGGGGTGAGATTCTCAACACCGGTAAATGAGGAAGTCTGGAAAAGCACAAAAAAAAACACGGTGGGGGACTTAACTTCTGGGTAATGGTGTTGTGAAGAATTCATGTGCTTGCACTTGCAAAGAGCTCTCTGTAGTAATACAGGAGACTCATGGTGAGGGTAGATGAATCCCAATTGTTGGAATACTACTGTTCCTTAGTAAATCACACAGATGTCATTAAGGAGGTGTTTTACTCTTGTACAGGACTTGTGCAAAAGTCAGTCTGGACAAGGAGTGACCAGCTAGAGGAGGTTACAAGAGAAATGTTTTAAGTGGAGAGTGGCTGTCAGCTTTCAAATGTGATGCTTGGTCTGTACTGGAAGGAAATACAAACAATCTGGAATGGGAGGGAGCTGTTGTGTACATTGTCCAGGTCCTCAGTCTGGTTGAGGTTTCCTCAAGGCAAGCATGGAGACCTGGCTTCCAGGCTGGTACATCGGAGACAAGACAACTTGGAGATCATAGCATATTGACAGGAATTGCAAGTGCATTTAAAGATGGGGAAAATAGCAAAATATGACAGCTTGAGACATGAGGAATGTGAATAAGAGACAATGAAATTCAGCCTTGAACGTAATCAAGTGTATTGTGTGGTTCTCTAGAGAAGAAAGCTGAAGCAGACTTCAATGGGGCAAGACATTTGACAAGCAACAGTGGAGAAGGAGACTTCAGTCAAAGTTAAATGAGAGCCTGCTTGTAACTTACAGACCTGGTTTATAAGCTGTGGTATCTGCATTTAAAATGTTGTTTTATTTCTGTGCTTTTTCAGTGTCAGAATGACACAGATTAACTGGAAGGAGTTAAGATAAGACAGCAATAAATAATTAAAATGTTGTAGGAGACTCTGAAGAATGAAACAAGTACAAATTAAGTTTGGCAAAGTGTAGACTGTAGAAAGCTGTAAATCTACACCCATTTGAGTTTAATAGCAAGGAAGGGAGTGCAGCACTGCTGCTGGGTGCGTGTGAGCACACTGGTTGTGATAGAGCTCTGTAGGCCTGGCTCTGCAGGGCTCTACCTGAAGAAGTCAGACTGCAGGATCTGCAGGAGCAGGGTCTGCATGAAGCCAGGTTGTTTCCACTCTGGCTTCATTCAGACCTTGCTCCTCCCATGAAGGTAACAAACAAGATACAAAGCTCAGGGAATACCAGCTGCTGGAGACTAAAATGACAGTAATTGCGCTGTTTAAAATGGTTTAACTTGAGAATTAGGCTAGAGGAGCATGATAAAATACCAAATATATAGAGGAATTGCATGGAGAAGATGAGGATTAAAACCTCATTGGGAAATGCAGGAGATTAGACTTCAGCCTTTCTTTTTATTCTTTTGCATAAAGACATTAGCAGGTATGACCCATGGTATTGTAGGAAATGTTACTTGGTGTTGTTTTAATTTTTTAAAGTTTTGTCTTGTTTGTGATTTTTTAATTTATTTTTGTTGTTTCTTTACAAGCTGGAAAATGGACAGGGTTAGATTGGATGTACAGAGCTGCAATTTCATTACTGAACTGAGCTGTGCTCTCAGAGATTGAATGGGCTTTCCCTTAGGAAAGTAATTAAGGAATGAAGCAGACTCAATAAAATAGCACAGTCATTTAAATCTCTAATTTTTTTAGTTTTATGTTGCAGTGTATCTTGATTAAAATTAGCAATGTAAGCAATCTTGATGTTAAAACTCTTTCTGCTGTGGAGACTGTGAGTCTTGAGGCAGTCCAAGAAGTTTTTTCTGTTTTGCATAGTTTGCCATTGGTAAGGTTTTATTTGTTTCCTAACAAAACAAATTAAGAAATCCAGCTCCAGAGCAAACAAGCTTTTCTGCTGGCTCCAAAGACTGTGTGTTGGCTGCACTGATGTTTATCTAGGATCCAGCCAAGGGCTCCTGATGCTGCACCTGGGGAGTCCTGCAGGGCTCTGCCTGCACTCATCCAGTGGTCCCCTGATGCTGCCTGTCTTTCATGGAGCTGGGTTACAGCCACATCATACATCCTTCCTCAAGGTGCAGGGCTGGCTGAGCCCCTAACATTTTACCCACATAGCAAAGGCACCTGCAGCTTCAGGAGGAGGAGGAAGGAAGATCTCCATGATCCTCAGATAACCCCTGGTTTATGGTAACCAAGGCTCTTACTGATTATCTGACTGTAGAGAAACTAAACCAGTGCAGTAATCTTTGGTCTGGTAGTGCTCTACAGGGATTAAATAATGCTGCCTCACATGGACACTCCTGTGATCCCCATCCCTGCTCTGCTCCCCAGTAGAATATTTGAAGCTCTGAGAAGTCATCCCTTGCCTGCAGTCAAGGTCAAGACAATGAGCTGCTTGGTTGATTGAAAAAGTCTTTTAGGACAGCTGGAGTGGAGCTGATGAAAGCAGAGCCTGAAGTGTTTTCCTACCAAAAGCAGTGACTCTTGGCTGAGCTACTCTACAAGATAAGATTGAATCAAAGCCATTCCATATTTGGAGCAAATTGTCTGTCTGCCACAGCCCCTGCACTGTTGTCATCTATAAAAAATAAAGGGAAATGGGAAGAAAGGCCCTTTGGGAAAGCACTGTATGAATCTAAACACCCATAGTGAGTATTCAGCTGCACAGCTTGAGATTCTGTATGCACTTGCTGTCATATTTATGTAGAAATATATTATACTGTACATTTACCAGTTCAGCTAAATGGAATGCAATCAACCACTGCCTGGACTTCCCTGGATATTTAGCTGGGAGAAGAAAGGGACAGAGTTACTGACTTTGATAATCATCTGTTCCATTGCTGTGGTTGTGAAGGAGATGCTGGTTCTAGTCTAGTGGGAAACTTGACCTCTACAAACTTAAGTAGTGTTACCACTGAAAATAGGTGTTAGGGTAACAGCAGTTTTGGGATCAATCTGGGGACCTTTAAAATGCAGATGGGATCTTTAAAATTTATGGAGCGTCAAGACCCATCCTCTTTGAAAGGCTTCCCAGTGATTGTCATGACCTAAAATGCCCCTCCTTAGACCATAAAAGTGGGTCTGCCCCGAGAACTGTGCTTTGTTTTAAATGCCATTAGCGACTGAGGACAGCTGACTGTGGTTTGGATCTGGAGAATGTTTGGTGGGGAACCACCTGTAGGTGTGACCTATGAATATATTGTTTCTCTGATGAGTATAGTGAAGGAAAGGGCATCTTGAGGATATTGGGATGGAGCTGCTGTCAGTCTCGGGCGTCTCCAGTCTACTTGTGGAAGCACTGGCAAAATCTTAAGAATATGGCATTTGCTGCCAGCATCTGATAATTCATAATAGAGTGAACACTTCTGAGTTAGGCTGGATAGGTCCAGAATTCTTAGATGTAGCATGACACTGTAGATCCACTAGTCCATAACGTTTGATGGGGTATTATTGCCAGTCCTGTATACATAGAGGAGAACTCAGTTGGCCTTTTTTTGCAAATTGCTTGTTTTCTGACCTTGAGATCTAACACTTCTTTGGTTTCTTTATTTTGAGGTAACAGTTGGAGTCATGGTTATGTACACAGATATTCAACAAATAGGAGCTTGCAGAACTGCATATCATTTTTGCTGATAAAAGATGAATTATTGATGGCTCAGGTTAAAGGAGTTTATATTGTAGTTACCATTGGTTTGGGTTGAGTTCCCCCTACACCACGCTTCTTTATTTTTAACACAAGTAACGTGTGCTATACAGGAGGTATGCCTGTTGTTTATACATTTCCCTCACATTCCTCAAAAATGGAGCAGTTACATGACCTCAGGATGTTGTTTCACCCTGAAAGACTCTGTTGATACTTCCACTGTGTGTTGCTACTTGGCAATCTCAGACTTGTTTAGTGGGTGTAAAAAGTTCTTACTGATGAAACTGCTGAAAATAATCTCAAGAACCTGAACGTTTTTGTTAGCTGCAGCTTCCCATGTTAGGATCAGCTTTGCTCCATTTGGTTTGGTGCATGTTGCCAAGGGGAAATCTAGGCATGTTGGAGTGTGTGAAGTGTGTGTTTTGAGGGTTCTAGAAAAGTTAGGTATTTATAACAGATGTGTGTATTTTAGAACACAAAAAAAATAGTGTGCTTTTCATTTAAATGCTTTGTTTAGTGGAACCAAAATAGAAAAGGAAGATAATGTTGGCAGAGACCAGAAATAAACAGGATTGTATCACATCAAAATTATACCAAATTGGGATAGGCTGCCGAAACAAATATTTATAATGGAAAAAACCCAAACTTGTGCCTGTTGGAACAGACTCTGTTCAGGCCTTTTTTTGGGCTTGCAAGGTGATTGAAGGAAAGGAGGAAAAAAATGGTTCATGTACTCCATTTCACAGTTGCTTTTACTGTTTTTGGACAGTACAAGGAAAAAAACCCTTCAATGCAAAAGCTTAGGAATTTTGCCCAGAGCTAGTCCCACAGAAAATATTTCTTCTGTGTAGAGGCACAGACATAGATACTCATGCCTTGATCCAATAAACTAAGCAAGTCCATAGTTTAAATGTTGTTGTGGTGTGTGTTAAAATTATGCATGTGCTGAGGGAATCTGCTGGACTGGGGATTGCTGCCAACCCAGGAGATTTGAACATGGCCATGTGAAGTGTAGCCCACCCACCACTACATTTGTATAGGATAAACCATGAGCCAAATGTTTGCATTTGAGGGTACAGACCTCCCAAATGGTGAGCAAGTTTGCCATGGCATTTGCAGGATCCAAGTACATTGCACTCGGTCAGGGCTTTCACTGTGGCTAAATGCCACTAAATGCTCTGGAGCTCTTGGAAACAGCCAAGACAAGTCCAACATTTGCTTAAGGATTAGCCCCTCCCATCCTTGAGCTAAGGCTGATAGCATTAAAAATAACAAAAAAATCTCTTGCTTGCAGTGCTAGATTAGAAAGGATAATTTATTAACACTTTTTGTTTAAAAAAGGGAATTTGTTAGCTCACAATTTGGATTTGAATAATTCAAACTATGCTTGTTGCTGAGATGTTTCTTACGATGTAGATTTGCTTTAGTTAGTGGTATCAAGTCAGAGCTCAGTGGCCTGAAGGCACGAGCCGTTACCGCATATATTTATTGTTTGGAAAATGCCAAGCAGAAATGATAGCTGTTTAACTTTGTGAGTGATTTTTTGTTTTCCTCTTTCTGAAGCAATAAAATAGTTGTAGGAATTTGCAGGGATATATATGATTTCCTGTGAGTCTCACTAGAAGAGAGGTTACTAGATACTTTTCTTTTATACAGGCAGGTTGTCTGTTATGATGGGAAGAACTTTTTTTGAATATAATATTCATGGTGTTATTAGGCTACTGGTAAATGAATAGTGATGCATATACAATATGCATCTCGGTGCACATACAATTAGTTAATTGCAAGCCATTGCTTGAGTTACTTACTGCTGAAAATGTAATAAAGATGCTCATTAGCACTGATGGGCCTTTAAAAATATTTGAGTGACTAAAATTAATGACTCTGGGATGGTTTACAGAGTTCTCATCTTTAGTTGAGCTTTGAGAAAAGCTGTGTAGGGGATGGTAAAGCTGTTCCAAGCATTAGAGCTTTCAGTGTGCTCAGGTGTCTCTTTCCACAAGATGAATATGAAATACAAAGTTATTATTGAAAAGAAGATGTGACTTCAGTCCCATAAAGCATTGGTGCTAAATAAATAGTTACTATGGCCGAAAACTCACTCAGCTGACAGGGAGTAAACTCAGCAAACAAATGTGCCTTTTCATCAAAGGTATTGCTGTGGGTAGATGTTACTTTGTTAATTCCATCATTAAAATTAACCCCTGTCTTGGAGAAATCCCATCTTTTTAAGAAGAGGTTTAGTTTTTTTAACCTGGTTGCAGCTTCAAGCAAGCTATGGCACAGTGATGGAGTAGCTGCCTCAAAGTGGAAACCACTTTGAACCCACTTGAGAGCTGCAGTTGTGTTGCTGAAGTTGTGCAAGGCAGCTGCAGTGCTGCACCCCAGAAGCTCTGGGCCCCTGACACTGCTGCTTGTCCTCCACGTGCCCTCTGCTCCCTTAATAGAGAAAATCCAGTTGGGCTGCTTTCAGCATAGAAGATGATGTGTTAACCAGTTTTTCACCCACAAAATTAGCATGAAAGAGAGTAATGCATGGCAATGAAACATTTTTTTCGTAACTGCACAGGTTCGAGAGAACGTTTGACAGTTTCTATTGCAATTTGTTCTGGCACATTTTCAAATGTTAGGGTATGCCAATAGAAAAAAAAAAACAGGTAGAAATAATAGAAAAATAAACTCCCAGCTATGCACACCTGATTCTTAGGAAGTATTTTTTTGCACGTTTTCAGATAATTTAAAACAACTAAGCAGCTCTATCCATGTAGTTATATTTGTTGAAGTTGATACATGTTATGCTGTTGATAGAGGGTGAATCCTGTATAGGGCTTAAATTACTAATGGGTTCAGGTCCTTCTGTGGCTGCTGTCCCACAGCCCCTGGCATTGCCTCCTGGTGCTTGCAGAGGAGGTGCAGAGTGTTGAGTGGGGAGGGAGGAGGTGTCTCCTCTCTGCCAGGCAGAGATGTACCTGTGCACCAGAACCCGCAGCATGCTGCTACCCTGGCCCAGAGATCAAGCTCCGACGGCTGGGCTGCGTTCCCTGGCTTTGGGAGGGTTAGCAAGCCTTCCTCTCTCTAATGCTCCATTCTTTTTAGTGGGCCTCTGGGGGATGAGGAGTAAAAAGAGCAACGAGATGTCATGAATGACTAAGAGACATGCTGTCAGTGCTATTGCATGCTGGATTTAAAAGCAAATTAATAAATACAAGAGCAAGGCTGATATGATCACCAAATGTTTTCTACCCAGTTTATCTGACAAATGCAGTTTGAAGTGTTTGTCTGGTTACTCTTTCCAAGCAGTTATTTATGGTGTACCACACAGTGCCATAATAAAGGCAAACTCACTCTTTGTTTCTGCTTTATTGAAGCTACCAGACTGTGAGAGCTTATCAAAGCTGTGGATGCAGAGAAGTGTCTGCTGACTCCATTTAGATGAATCCTAGAACAGAAAGCTCTGAAGAGCAAGACCCCTGAGAAGTATTTTGGGGTCTTCTCCTTCCCTTATTTCTGCTTTACACCAAATCATCCCTTTGCTTCCTTTTCTGACTGTTGCCTCCTCTTCCTTCATTGCAGCTGGCTGTGACTTTTGTGGGAAGCCCATCACAGAGAGCTGCATACTGTGATAAAGCAAACACAATCCCATAGTTCAGACTGGGGCCATGAACTTAGCACTTCACCATGTGGGCTATCTGACTTGAGTCTCTTAGTTTGGGCATCCCCTGTAGATTTACTCAGTGAGAGCCTCTAAACTAGCAAAGCACTGGTTAACGAAACAGAGATCCCTGAAATTCCCCTACATGCACCAAACCATGGCTCTTGCTGAGCTTCTCCAAGCATGTACAAGTAGTTTGACTATTCTTGCTCAGGATCTTATTTTACTCTCATTTGAGCGTGTATTACATAAAACACAGGGAAAGATGCTTATCTGAGCATCTTTCAGTGGTTTCAGTGGTTTTCTGAACAGTGTTTGAATTGAAATACTCTGAAGGCAAAATGATAAATTTTGAAGAAAAAAATCCAGGTCAGCATATGTGTGCTGAATGCATTGCTGTAGCGGATTTGGCAGGGACTTGTATGGCGCACTAGACACTGTAAGCACAGACTATGCATCCAGGGCTGCTTCTGTATTTAAAATAAGAGAAAAAGAATTCTGTTGTAGTGCCATAAATAACGTCTACATCTTCTCTTGGCTTTTCATACAGTTAGTCTTTTTTTAAATTCTGTATTCATGATGATTGTATTTAAAGGTGCATTTGAAACAGAGCCTAACTACTTACATTTTTGTTACTTCGACCTTTGTGGTCTTTGCAGATACTTGTGGATTTTTTTCTCTGTGCTCCCAATGATTCTGATTAATGCATGAGACTGCAATTAAATACTTACACAAGTGCTTGGCAGAGGAGAGCTTGGCTTAGAGGAAAAGTACAAATAGTAGCTCAATTTTATTTTTAAAGGCTTTCAGGATCATTTCTTCTTCAGGTCTCACACATGTTAAGAATGGAATGCAGTCACTGAAATAAGAGCAATAGTTTCTTCTAGCTACAAAAATGAGGCATGGGTTTTGGTTGCTCTGCATTTACCCCACAGATTTTACTTGTAGACTTATGTATCCACTTGATGAATGGTATTTAATTTCAGTGACATTTTGAAAAAATGCGAATTCTTGTTTGTGGCATATTTCATTCTGACAGGAGTTTAGAGAGACTCCTGTAGATATTGGTTAGAAAATATTGACATATATAGGTGCACTAGCTTTTGTCAGCAGTTCTTTGCTCCTCTGGGTGTTATGCATTGCCCTAATTGTTATAAAATTGCATGCTCTGCTGTATGAGAAAGCAGCACAGTGCATTTCTGGGGGCTGTCAGTTTGTGACTGTTCCCCTCACAATAGGGTTTTTCCTCATCTTCTTTTTGTCACATTATGTCAGGCTGTTTTGAGAGGGCTGAACTGGGGATGAGAGTCTCTCCCCCACCCATGTGGCTCTTTCTTTTTCCCTTACCTCCTGTGAAGATTACCCTGTCCCCTCTGGAGCGCTAACAGCTAATGACAAGCTGTGATGCTGACAGAAGCAATGTGATCTCCAGACTGCAGTGCCAGCTGCTTTGGATTTGGGAAAAGTTCCAAATGCTCAGAGCAGCCTGTTTTGCAAAAACAGCACTAGTATTGGATTGTTTTGGGGTCTGTGTGAGGGAAGCTCTACTGTATTACTTGTTTCATTGTAGATGTCTAGAGGTAAGAGGCAAAACATGTCCATTCCCATGTCTCATGTTTGCCGGCAGTTGCTTGAATGTGTCAGGTGGTCTTCAGATAACTGCACTTTGATGAAATCAAGTTTTTCACATTTTAGTTTTTAATTCTGAGCATTTGGAGCTTTCAATTCCCTAGCCCTTGAAGAGACAATTCCACCTGGCATCCAGTGTCATGGGAGATGGGGGGGAAGGAGATTCCCTGCTCAAGAAACAACTTTTTTTCTGTCAGCACCATTTCCATGCTTATTTTTGTTTCCTCTGGATACATTTGTCTTGCCAGAAGCCACTGACTGACTTGAGGCAAAAGCATGCTGTGTATCTTCTGTGAAAGACTACCTGTATTCAAGCATCTGTAAGATCTAGTTACATCTTTATTTCTAGAGTAAGAGCCACTCAATAGGGTTGTCAGGGGGCAAGGTGATGACAGATTGTGCTTTGTTACCTTGTGCTGACTCATGTCAGGTGTATCATACCAAACTGCAATAGTGAAGAGTGTGGAGAGGGAGACTGTACATCATTGCTTTGTCTTGTGCATGGAACTGGATGCGACTTCACCTTTGGTTGTCCAAAAGGTTCTCTAAAAATAGGACCAAATGCACCCTTTTTTGTTGGGTTGGGGGTAGGGTGGGAGTAGATGTGTAGCTCCATAAGTGTTAGATAACTGTGATATGATGATATGGCTTATTAGTGAAAAACAGAGATCACAGATATTCAAGTGGAGATTTCTGAATTCCAGG
Organism: Anomalospiza imberbis; assembly: GCF_031753505.1. Lineage (NCBI taxonomy): Eukaryota > Metazoa > Chordata > Aves > Passeriformes > Viduidae > Anomalospiza > Anomalospiza imberbis. The sequence goes on along the minus strand of NC_089687.1, from coordinate 28,216,852 downwards.
TGGATGTGATTTTAGTGTTTGTGTACCCCTGAAACTGTCCTCTGGCTTTTCTAGTTTTCCAAGAGTTGACATCATTTTATAACTCACCTTACTGCCAAGTGAAACAGTGGAAACGAATGAAATGATTGCATAATGCCATTGAGAATGTGCTGAAAAATACTCAGAAGACATGCCAAAAAATGAGCAGTCCATTGTAACTGACTCTTGGAGCCAAGAGCATTGGTTATTAAAAAAAAAAAAAAAAAAAAAACCAGAAACAAAACAAAAAAACCAAACACCAACCCCATAGAATTTTCCTTTGAATTATTAAAAAAATAAACACAGAAGAATATGGAAACTAAACAAGTAAAAGATTCGGGGGACTTTTGATACCTGTACAACTCAGGCAACCTGCTGGAGTATGGAATAATTGGAAAAGTGATGGTTGTACCTCTGCTGAGAAGAGTATATGCAACATTAGACTTAAATCTATTTAAAAGAAAACATGATTGCCATGGGATTGCTTTTGAGGTGGAGAACAGGTTGTATCTAGCTCATATTCGACTAGCTGAACTGCAGACACCACACTCAACTCGATCAAGAGCTTCTGTTTGCTACCAGAACCTGCATGCTTCTGTGGAGCTGGATTTAGACTGTGTATGTGTTTGGAAGGGCAGCCAGCGGCACTGAATGCTTCTGGAGTGAGTCAGAAGGGCAGAACCTGGAAGCACCCAGTTGGTGAAGAATTGGGTTTGCTCTGCCACCTCACAGTGCTTTGTGAACAGACAGAAATACTGCCTCCAGCTTGCATTTCTCCAAGTGGGTTTTGTCTTCTAGCAGAGCTGTGGGAAAGTTTAAAGGCGATAGCAAAGTGTTTAAATGGATCAGGAAAGAGCAGATTGTTGTCAACTGCTTCGTCTGCTCCATCCACTCCATCTGGCAGAAGATGGGGAGTAGCTGCTCTTGCAGCTCGTAATTGCAGGTGACTTCTGGTTCTCTGCTCTGGAGGAACCAAGGGGCTTTCAGCTCCACTGAGCCACAAAAAAGGAAAAAGAGGTTGCCAAGGGCAAGGGGTGGCTCAGAGGTTGAAAAGTGGGAAAAGAGTTAAGTGTGCAAAAACAAAAACAAAAAAAAAAAAGGAAAGAACCCACTAACCTAAGCTGCTGTGCATGTGGTCATTGCATGTGGCCGCATGCTTATTCGGAATGATGTTTGGTGTTAGGACAGGCATTTACAACAGCAGATTAAAAAATTTTTTTTGGGTTTGCCTCTGTAGTTGCACTTATCGCTTAGGGCAAAGGTGTAAGTGTTTGCTTTGGTTCCTTCCTTTTAAAAGCTGTTCTTGCTCCCTTGTTATTAAGCTTGCCTGACAAGTTAAACAGATAGTAGGTGGAATGAATTTACGAATGGTTTACTGAGCATCTAAAAAGAGTAACTAGGCATGAGATCATTAGTAATTATACTGGCTTTGCTGAAATAATTCCTTTCCAAGTAACTGCTACCAGCAGGCATAAATTATTAGATGGAATCTTGTGATTCATATAAGTGTGTATTAGGAAAAGTTAATATTCTAGGAAAAAGATGAGAACAGCTGTATTTATATGGAAGTTGCAACATTTCACATGATCCCCTTCACTGTATAGTATAAGCTAAGAAATGTATTTTTCACACATTTTTAGAAGACTATTACCCTCACAGGTGTTGTACATTAGCTCAGAGAAAGGAACATGATCAGCAGGGCTATGGGAGAGGATTGAGGATATAGTTAGGGCATGTTATTCTTTTTACAGTAGTAATGTATTTTTTTCATCATGTTCTGGTATGATTAATCCAAAACAATACACTGACAAATGAAACATACAGCACAGCTAATGTGGGAATTTCAGTTGGAGTAAAGCTATATAGCTCCACTGGCTTTTACTGGGAAGATGCCAACTTTCTGCACTGGAATATGTGGCACATAATTTCAGTAAAAAGTAGAGCTCCTTAAAGATGACTATTTTATGAAGAAAATACATATTCTGAACTAATTTTGGTCTTTAATGCTGCTATACAAGGTAGCCATAGAAAGCAGTCCAGCTATTTGTTGAAATATTCCAGCTACTAGTTCAAATAACTTTTGTTTGAAATTACATTATAGTTTACTTAAACTGATAAATGAGTCTTGGCAAGAGGAAGCCTTCAGGGCTGAGCTCAGACACATGCAAATGGTTGTTGTTTTCAACAGAGCTACAACGGACAAGGAAAGAATGGACTGGTGCTTCCTGTGGTTAACTGAAAGTATTACTGACATTGAACAGTCTTTCTTCACCTTGTTAGAAAAAATAAAAATGGGACATAACTATCATACTAACCTGCCACTCAGAATAAGACACAATTAGTGCTAAAGTTGTCTATTTTGTGACATTACTCCTTAGGAACTGTCCTTAGCAGTGTTCCTAATTTCTCTATTGGCTAAGTGTCCTTTTTTATAAGAGCACTTTTAACCCTCTAAACAAGGCCACTTTTCTTTTAACTGTGTGAAAAAGATAACACTCATTATCATCAGAACGATTTATGTGCACAGAGAGAACAGAGTATGTAAAGTGTAAAAGTTTACATTGTAGTGTCTTAAAAATAAAATCCCCAGTGCAGTGGAATGTAGTAAAAGTTATCACTGTCTCCAGACAGAGCTACACTGTGAACTGATCTCAGAAAAACTCTAGGAAAAACTTGATCTGTACCAGAAAACCCCCTTTTGCCAACAGTGTATGAGTCTGTTTTTAAAGGATGCTCACGATTGGGAAGAAGGCTCTGGGCTATTTCACTGGTGGTTCTACAGAAATTTAGGCTATCTGTGGAAAAACACCTGCAAAAACCATGAGCTGCCACAAGAGCCAGCAGCAGCTCACAGTGTTGTCCTGCCTGGAGGCAGAGGGATGTGGCTGGGGGAAGCAGGGCTGGGGTCATTGCTTCCTTCTGGAGGGTCTGGTGGAGATACACCCCATCTTTCACCCTGCAGGCACCCTTTATGGGTCCCCACTGGGGTTGAAGGGCAGTCCAGAAAGTGGGGCATGGCCTGGCAATGGTTTAGCACAGGTAGCTTGGATGGGCTGTATTTATAATAACCTGCATTTCCTCACTTCTTCACACATGCCAAGGTCAGTTTTGTTCCTTAAATGCAGGAGCTTCAAAGTAGCTGTTAACAGGCCCTTGAATGATCTAAAATCCAATAATGCTAACAGACTAGGGAACACCTCCTTTCAGAAATCTGAAAAAAAAAAAGCCTTATGCAGCCAAATTACAAAAATAAGTATAAACCACGCTTAATATATACACAGCTAGATGAGCTGTGCAAACCCACAGCCTTCTTTTCTGGGTGAAAAGAAGGAAGAAGTGCCCCAAAAAGGAGGACTGGGGTGGGGGGGGAGGGGGGTGTGAATAAAATCAACAGGCCTCAAAGTCACAAAATTATGTATAGCTGTGTAGCAAATGAGACAGTTTCTTGGCTCTGATCGAGGAAGGGAAGTCTGGAGAAGATCAAGGAGCAATAAACAACATCAGGTTATAAAGGACAAATTCTGCCAGGCAGATTTGATCAAAACTTTAGATCAAATTACACAAGTAAGTGATGAAGTACTTGCTCTATCTAGGAAGGGATGAAACTGCTTTGTAATGAAGGGATTAGTCTTGCAGAAGCTTCTTGCTGGGCTGTGGGATGAAGTGAGTGTTCCCACTTGGGGAAGGAGTGGGGAACAGCAGTGTGCAGTACTGGGAGGAGTATCCAGGGATCAGGTTTTGCATACGGGCTCAGCTGAGGAGAATGAAAGCAGATTTTTCACTGAGGCTGTCAGACATGTAGACTTGGGTCTTCTTCCCAGCCTAACTAGCTGGTGTTGTGTGCGGAGTCCTGACCCAGACTGAGGGTGATTTCATAAAATGGCATGTGCTGTTTAACACTGTTTCTCTATAAAGGAAGAAGTGAGCTACAGAGGTGGTTGAACTCGACAGTGGAATTTATTTGCTCATGCTGCTTGGCAAGTCAGAGAAATAATGTAATTGGGTGACAGTTTCTGGAAGCTTAAAAACATACACAAGAAATAAAATGAGGTTCAAAGTGGAAAAGTTGGCACATTTTTGGGGAAATAATTAAAAATGCAGATTCTCTGTGAAAGAAGACCCTTGGAAAACAGTAGTGTTGGAAAGGACCTGAGGTTGATCATGGGAAGAGGTAGCAGCAGGAGCTTGGTGTGCAGCAGAAAAGACATGCCAGCATCTCTGTTACATTGCCTACAGGACTCTTGTGAGCCAGACACTTTTTCCAAAATTAGCAAGGAGGTATGAGTTTAAAATAAGGATTTTGTATATTTCAAAGTGGTTTTTTAAGGAGTGAGCTGTTGGTAAAAAAATGTTGACTGGCTCTCTTGAAAACATTTTTTTTAAAAAGTAAAAGTTTTGTTTTGGTTTTCTAAGTGATAGTGTCTAGGTTGCAGAATCAAAATGTCAGGAGTGGAAGAGCTTATGTGCTAAAACTAGGCTGTCTCAGGCAACTGGAAATGTAGATGTCTTAAGGCAACTCTTTGGTACTGTAGTTGCTGCATGCCAGTCAAACTTTGGCATGGTCAAGTAGTTTGAGGAGCTGTGTGGTTAAGGTCTTTAAAGTTCTGACATTGATCCATTAGCAAACTAAGTATAGAACACTTTCTAGGTTTTTATTTTTAAACTGGATTTTATTTATTTGGAGAGATGTATGGTTTACAGTGTTCAGATGTCTTAGGATCATGTCTTAGGGTCTCAGCTGGGTTAAAAAGTAAGTACTTGTGGTTTTGCACCCAAATTGCATACTATATGATTAGTGTGAAACAGACATTAAAATAAAAGCAGAAAGAATTTAAAAACATCAAAAGTTTCTGCTTGAAAGACATTTGTTACTTTAGAGCTGTAGCATTCTAATTAGTAAACTTGCCCTTCATAGAGAAGAATATATCCAAAGGGCATGGCTGCAATCCAGCTGTAATTGTGAATGTTTCTTATATCCTGCAATCACAGCACTTGCCACTGGGAAGCAATGAATGTATTCACTGTTCAGGGAAGGACCATTTTTGGACTCAGTCCTTTAATGAGCACCTCACTATGTAAGTAACTTTACTGCCCAGTGTTAAGCAACATGTATTTCCAAGGATCAGCTGCGTAGCAGCAGAAGGCAGGGGTGGTCCTGATCTCCCAGCATCTCTGTGAAGAAAACACTGTTCTGCCTCAGTAGTCTCCTGAAGTCTCATTCAGCTTCTGAAGCAGGTTGCATCACTGGGAGAATGGCTGCACTTCATTTGTAATTTTGGTAGTGTTTGGGGGAGACTTCCTTCTTGACATGGTGGAATGATTGGTTCAGGTTTGAAGTTGTACTGCTGAGGGCTCCTGTGCAGCAGCCTAAAGTCAAATATTTGCACCAGTAGCTGCCTGGTGCTGTGCTGAGTGTGAGGGAGTCTTCCTCACAGAGGCAACTCTTCCTAAGCATCCTCATTTGGGAATAGAGAGGGATAGATAATCTTCCCCCCACACTGCTTTCTCACAGGAAAGAATCTGTCTCCTCCCCATGATCTGTTTTTGGAAAAAAAGAATAGTTCAGCCCAAGTAGGATAATATCTCTGCATTTTCTTGAATTGTCACTTAGAACAGTTTCATCATGTTCTGACAGCTTTTATGAGTGAGTATGTAGTCTGAGAGCATTTTTAGGGAAATGTTATGCAAACATTCAAGTGAGGGTATAAAATATCTTCCGGCTAGATTTTTAGACACAGCAATTAAAAAAAAAAGTTTTTTTTTCTTTTTTGAGGGGGTAAAGCAGAAATTCTTGAGAAAACAGAATAGGAAAGTCTGTTACCAGGATCAGCAGTCATCTAAGTTTGAAAAACCAAACTGACAGCTCTGCAGTACAGTGGGGTGGGGATTTTTGCATTCTGAGGGAGGCATTTTGACTGCTTTTCCTTTGTACTTGTTGCTGCAGAGAAGGAAAGTGGCCTAAACTATTGATGGAAGGACAGTTTTGCTAAACAGTGTGCTGATGCTGGAAATACATTGCAATTTTACTCCTGGTGGTGAAGTCATGGACACTCGTAACTGTGGAACTGGACCTACTTACTGGAAGTAGTACCTGAAGTGCAGCTACTACTTCAGCATGTTACTTATTGTCTTGGAGAAAAGGATTCATGAAAATCCAGCTGTGGGGTATCCGAAGGTCTCCTTTGATACTTTGATATTTGGCACGAGCAGGTGTTGTAGTGACACCTCTGTAGCTCTTAGAGCCCTGCAATTCCCCCAGTTTCGTACCTCCAGAGTTTAGATTCCTTGTGTCTGCCGAGGGCTCTGCCTTGACATTGTTGGTGGGCCCATATGCCCCTAGGTTGTATGATTAGAAGGGAATAAATACAGATTGGTGCTCATGTTCAAACTTAAGTTTTGCAAGGCTCTTGCACAAAGAAATCAACTATGAACTTAGTAAGTACTACATGGAAAATATTTATTATATTGGAGGGAGACTGACATTTCCCATAAGCATAGGAATAATCCTACCCAAGGTAACCGAATGACTCAAACTCCTACTAAGGCAAGGCCTGTAGGAGCTTCTCGAAACATAAGTAGTACCTCAGGTTATTACAGTGAAATAAAAGAGAAAATCCCCATACTTCTTTCCTACTCCAAAATCTCAGTCTGTGTATGATAGGAAAACATGTTTTACAAGTGATTCTTTTGAGAAGAATGTTTTACATCTGTTGTCTAGGGCTGATGGTCTAAATGATGTGGAAAGGAGAAAGAGTAATTCCATCAACTGACTGTGCAGCATTTTATCAGACTAAATTCACTATCTGTGCCTGTCAGGGTCAGTGATAGCTTTTTCTAAGCTTTTTTTTTTTTTTTCAAGGACTTGGTTTTTTTTCCAACAATGTCAGTAACCTTATGCCAATGTATATTTTGAACCAAATCATGGGGTGGTTACCACATTTTTTAAAAAAGCATATTTGTAAGAAGTTAAAAACCTAATTTTTTGAATGAGCAAATCTAACTATCTTTTCTTTGCTTTTGTGTTGAGAGATTATTTCCAGAGCACCTTGTGCACTGTGAGGCTCTTTAAAATAGACTTTGTTAAAGCTGATGGTAAACCAGAAATGTCACTTAAGAGTCATATTATGAGCTAGAGACACCTCTAATTGGAGCACCATGTCCCATGTTAATGTTGGAAATAGGATAGAGCTCCCTTGTGGACTACTAGAAAAAACAACCTTGTGGATTTCCCCAAGCTTGAATTTGTTAGCCTTAACAAAAGGCAGCTATTGGTTTTGATCCCTTCCAAAATATTTCCCTGTGGTTTGAGCAGTGGGGGTTAGCAGTTAGCCCAAGGTATACCTGTCAATGTTGCACTCACTGCCTCCTTTTAAAACTCTTAATCATTTAATATCTTTGGTGCACTTTCTTCATGCTCCCTTTCCCAGTTTTGAGAAAGTTCTGAATCTCCTTGAGGAGCAGGTACTTCTGATGAACTTCAGGAAAAAATAATCTCTGCAGTCACAATAGTGCTCCCCAGCTCCAGCCAGATCTGGCTGCTGCGTTTGCTCATTAGCGCGAGGATGCAAACAGCAGCAGATGCCTGTTGGTGGTAATTAGATAAAAGAGTGCTGCAAATGCTGCGCTGCGAGGGGAGGTGCTTCCCAGACAGGTTGGAGAGGGATCATTCCTATTTTGAAGGGCTGTGGTTAGACTTCCCATAGCCCAGGTTTTCTGACTGTTTTGCTAATTAAGCCAAGTGCATCTCCTTTCCTGTGTCCTAGTTTCTTTCTCTTTCAGACTTTACATGTCCCTCATTCTTCTGTTTACATTGCACATGACTCTATTCGTTGTTAGTTGGTTATGGTTAATCTGCACCCCTGTGTAGGGACAATCGTCTGGAAACTTTGGTCTCTTCCTGCTTTGCATTTTGCAGATTGTGGCCCCAGCTGCCTGGGGACACAGCAGAAAGTGACCTTTACTGCACCTTGGGCTCTGGTTGCTGTGCAGGGCAGTTCAGTGCCAAGCTTGTGGGCTGGCTCTGGCTTTTGAGACAGGTCATCTCCTGTGCTAGCAAGAGGTGGAAGGCTGCTGCACAGAGCAGTGTGGGGTTGAGAGACAGGGAGGAAAATTCTTGGTTAAGAAGGATGAGCTGCCTTATGATAGCTGCTGTGTTGAGCTCAGTACCTCTTTACATCCTCAGCCACATAAGTCATTTTTGCATGAGTAGGGGCTGTGGACCAATGAACTTGGGAAGAGGAAGGGCATCTTACCTTGTCAGGCCAGTGCTTTGACTGACCTGGTAGCCTTAAAATAGGTAGTTATAAGTGGCAGGAAGACTGTTAGAGCAGGACTGCAGGGAAGGGATGCCACAGACACTGGGGAGTATCAAAAGCATCCTCTTGTGTTTTATCCAAATTGACACTTAACCTGTTGGTGAGTTTCGAGCCTGCTGCATTCCTATCTCAGAATGAGATGTGAATGGTTTGCATTTAAAATGAGGTGTTTTTTTTTTAACATAAGCTACAGGTAAGTGCTCTATTGTGTATTAATATTCACAGCTCTTTGAAAACTGTGATTATGGTGCAAACTCCTGTTATGTTTAGTGGTAGTGTACAAAGTTCACTCCAACCTGCTGGCTTTGTGTTTCCGAATGCCTTGGTGAGGTCCTTAGCTGTAAAGTGGACTTTATCAGCAGCTATGTGTGATTGCAGTGCTTCAGTCCCGGTGTGTCAAGCTCTCCTAAAATTCATTTTTGAGTGGTGTTCAATCTATGCTTTACCTCTTGTTTTCTTGATGTACAGATTGGCAATTCCTCATCTACACGACCTGTTTCAGTTGGCTTATTAAAAATGCCTGCTCAGGGTGCAAGCACTCCCCTTCCCTCTGTGCTATATCAGGGTGTGCCCAGCCAATGCACACACCTGAGACCGTACCAGTACAGGCCAGGAGCCAGTGTCACCCTGCTGGCAAGTGCAGCTCACTTGAGGGTGTTAGCAGCACTTCAGAGAAGAACATGTGAACTCTGGGCTGAGAGGATACTTCAGCCCCAGTTTTACCTTTTACAAAGGCAGGGATGAACAGAAATGAAAGAGTCTGCACAAAGATCCTGTTACCTACCTTTCTGTCTGTTTGGGTTATCTTCATGGGCTCCTCATCTCACAGCATGGGCAGGGCTTCCTGGTGGAGGCTTTTATGTTCTTTATTTTCATTCAGGTGTTGTGCTTCCAGGAGGTAATCTGGATCTGGGGGACTGTGGCTCCCCTCTAGGCTTCCAGCCCAGCTGTGGGTTTTTCAAATCCAAATCCTTCCCTTGGGAATTTCTTAATCCTTACTTTGATTGAGAAGATATTTTTGGTTAATTGGCAGGCTTTTTTTTTTGCTTTGAAGAATTATGAAGTCCCTTGGATGTGGCCATGTGAGATAAGACTCTTCCTAGGCCGTGGATTCCGTTCAGATTTTAGCCAAGCAGAAAAGCCATCCTTAGCAAATGCAGCAGAATGACAATAACTCTTTTCTTTCCAGGCTAAACAGTGATCTGCTGTCAGAGCATATAGTTTTTGTGTTATGAATCCTATGGCCTCTATAAACACTGAAGTTGCTAATATTTTAGGCAGTTGTGTAACTGAGCTATATGAAGGCAGCTGGCTTCGGACCCTTTTCCGAGAGAAAGAAGTACAAATCATTATGTTGTGAGCCAGAGCTCTCAGAAGATCAGTTACATCTTCCAAGGAGACTAGTCTAGAAACACTGTTAGGTAATTGATTACTCTGATGTAGTTGATGTAAAGTTACGTAAATAAAAGTGCTAAGTAGGATGGTGTATCACTTTACAGTGATGGTAATAAACCAGTCCTGGGGATTCTTTCTGTGTATAATGCCTTACTTGGTTTGCAATACCCTCACATTATATTCTTGCTTTCTACAATAAGCAGTAAGTGCTAGTTAGGAGAGAAGAATTAGATCTTCCCACAAATTGGCTTAAGGGAATGTTTTAATGCATCTGTGCCTGTATCCTTGACTGTCTCTCCTGATCCTGTAAATCAAAAGCAGATGTCAGCTGCAGATAAAAGGTATGACATGGCTCATGATTCGCATAGGAATTGAAGAGGAACCTCTGAGAAATGTGCTCCCTTTGCAGGGAGAAACATCAGCATGTACAGTTGAGTATGGCACTTAATGAGCTTCCTTAGTCTGCGGGTCAGACATGACATTAACCAAAGTGACTTGGAATAATTTTGATCTGATGGCTTAAAAGGTCATACGTAAATTGAGTTTTGAGGTTGCAGATGACTTTCTAATGGATTACAAGCTTTTATCATGAAAGCATCAGGTACAATTGGTTTATACTTATGAGGGGCTCTGACTAAGACTGATGAGGTGAAATTAAAAAAAAAAGGGAAAGCCAAGTTGAATTTCTCTTAGGGTTCACAGGGCTTAATTTCTTCTTAGAAACTGGACCCCTTCAGTTTGGGGATTATCTCCTAAGTAAAATAATCACATTCCATTTAGGGGCATCTGAAACAAAACTGGATGAAGTATGGGAAAAAACCCTGTCAAAAGCAATCCAGCACTAGTAGTAAAATGGACTGAATAACCTCAGACTGTTTGAAAAGGCCATGTTTACCGTGTCAGCAGAGAGCACGCTGCAAAGTCTGGCATATTGTAATTACTTTGCTCCTAGTGTACAAAAATACTGTAATGCCTCAGATATGCCCTGATAAAAGCTGCTAAGACTGTGCTGTATTTTTTCCCTTTTAGCTCATACTGAAATACAGGGAGACCATTTTCATCCTGCATTTTTACTTTCTGGTTACCTCAGGACTGAGATATTCTATCCAGCTCTACAGCTGATGAGGATACGGGAGCTTGTTTCCTTGCCTCAGAACGCAAGAATCCCTTTTGGGTGTTTGATACCCATATTATCAGGATATGCATGAACCTTTTTCTTTCTTGCCACTATGAAAGGAAAAAAGAAGTGTTGAGACAGATGAATGCATTATCAGCGTAGTAAAGAACACAAAATAAAATGTGTGGGACGTTTGCAAAATCTGGTTAATGATCATAAATATTTTACACAGTGTTAATCCCACAGGTTCTGGTGACTGGTTAGCTGTCCACACCTTTGAAACTGGATGTTTGGAAGAACTTGCCGTGATGTGTTTGCAGGCAGTTGTTTTATGCAAGTTCATTCATGGGAATGTGGCTGCTCCTGAGGATCCAGTCAATGTATTTTCACAGACTAGGGAATGAAAGTAGCATCAACTGGGGTGAAGAACTTTGTTCTTGAAAGTCAAGTCAGGTTTCCTTTGAAGCTGATATAAATTTGGATTTTCAGATTCCAAGGTTGACAGTCCTTGTTCAGTAGCCTTACTGAGCCTGTAGGTCCTTCAGGGTTGGCAGGCTATATAAAACCACAAACATTCAATCAGTTTTTAGTCTGCAGTTGCTGAAATAATTGCACAATCTATGTACTTAATGTAATGATTCAAATAAGTTTTTTTAAAGTTTACTACTCCTGAACCCTTTAGATCTCAAAATGATTTTATAATTAGTTTGCACTACTAGGTAATGATGAGAAGTGGGGATAGTGATATTTAAATCTAGAGGATGTTTAGGTAATGTTGTTTAGGAGCAAACAATTTGTCATCTCTCACTTTTTGGAACAAAAGAGCTAATTCATGTTCAATTGACAGTAATTTTCATTTATAATGGTAGGTCATGCTGAAGAGTGTGTGGCTCAAGTTTTTAAAGATGACATCCATATGGTTGACTTGTTTTGAAAAGCAGTTTGAAAAATAATATAGGCCAAAACATGAGTCTCTGCTGTTCCTTTTCCCATCTTAGTATACAGAGGACAGCACTTGTTGGAGTGCCTTAAGTTGATTCTTGTTGGAAATCAAAAGTGCAAAAGGTCACATGTTGTTTAGATGTTGTAGTTTTAGGGGTTTTTTGTTTATTTCTTATGAGTGGTATTGAGAAGAATGAAACAAACATAGAAAGCAGGCTGTTTCTGTAGAGGCGGAAAATGGCTTCTGAGCCATGCAACTAGAGATTAATTATGGGGTAGTCAGCAAATGTTCTAGGGAGAGCTGTCCATGGGGAGTACTTGTAGGTTTGGTTGATGGATACTTACTGAAAGACTTCAGGATAATAAAACACAGAAATGAGGTGATAAATTAGGCAGAGGATACAATGAAACTATAAAAATAAATTATGGTAAAAAAAGCAAGCATCTTTCCAATAAGCTGTTCAAACTCAATAGATACCTGGTTTTGGCTCAGTAAGCCACTGCTGTCACTGAATTGAAGATCCACAAAGCTGTCTGGGGCAGTGACTGAGCAAGATGGTTTGCAGTCTTTGGGTGAACATCTTCTAAAGACAAATAACCTTTTGTTCAAGTGGATTTCCCTGGGAGAAAATTTCCATCTGCTACAAAGTATGGGGAATGTTTGGTGTTCCCCCTGCTTCCCTGTGATTTATTTTAAAAAGATGAAATCTTGAACTGTTTCTATTCTTTTATATTTTCTGAAAACCTCCCAGGCCTTGGGAGTGCCAGCCCTGTCTTCCCAGGGCAGAGTGAAGGTCTGGACCCTTGGCATGTTGTAATGTAAAGTATGGGTCTTATCAAGCTAACTGCTTTGGGCTTTAATTTAGAGTTGAAATGTGGAACTGTCTAGCACATTTCTGTTGCATGTAACCTTTAAAATCAGGTTTTAAAATTTGTTTTCAATTTTCTGTTAAAAATAAAGGAGGTTGCAACAGATATAAAGAATACAGTGGTGCCAGATGCCAGAACCTTGCTATAGGCAAAAATGTTTGCTGCTCTGACCTTCATGTGCAGGATTCATTTATCACATCAGTGGAAGGACAGGAGTCAGGTGATCTTGTGGGATCCTTCAGACATTTATCTTTCTGCAGGATGTGCAAGTCATATCAAATGCTTCTGGATTGCAGGTCCCATAATAATTGGTTGTAATCTGCAAATGGCATGAAACTCCAGGTGTTTTTTTGAGTTGGCAAGCAGGGAAGGAAGAAACAGGGGAGAGTGGCAAACAAAGGTTAAATAGAGTCAGAGAGCACAAGCCACAGGTCTGTGCAGGTGAATCCACTGTTGGGCTCCATGACCACTGGATGTCTTCTGAGGATGGATCACAGCAGAGCATATGGAGAGCTGGTAGCTCTTCTGAGGCTGCAGTGCTGCCCATCTCTTGCTGTAGGAGTGTCCTATGGGGAAGAGACAACTCAGAAACAGCAGTGCTCTAATGAAATGGTCAGTCAGACTTGCTGTCACCTTAGAGTCGCCTCTCTTACACACTTCAGTTTCTCCATCCGTTTGCCTTGTGTTAGTCTGGCAAGATCCAGGGTCTGTTAGACTGGACTCTGTGCAAATTGAAATCTGTGTTTATTACACAGAACAGCTGAAACAGACTGATAAGGTACAGGCTAACTCCAGTAAAGCCTGCAACTTAATTTAATGACAGTGAGCAGTGAAAAACAATTTCATTTTAATTACAAACTAAAGAAACATTTGTGTTTCTGGTTTTTTGAATAATGTAAAACAGTTTCCAGATTTTCTGTGGCTTTTAAAACTAAAATGAAGATGTGTGTGCAGTGGAAGCTTTCACAAATGTGACACGATGTGGAAACTTGGAATATTTTGTGCGTATAACAAGGCTGTTTTGGTTTGTATGGAAAAAATACTTGCTGCTTCTGCAGTGGCAGTTTATATTCCTGCAAGACTGCTGTGTAGATGAAGAGTCACAGTTTTGCTAGCAAGTGGAAACGGGGGCTTAAATGGCTGGACCATCTTATTTGTCTTATTCTTAGATTTAATTTACTGGTAATACCACATGCAGTGATTGAGGCACAACGTAGATCTAGCAGGCACTTAATTAAGAATGTGGAGTCTAATCTATTGAGAGTTCCAGTAAGGCACCCTTGATATTTATGGTCTATCCCTATGTAATGAGCAGAGAGGGATGAGAAAGTTCTGGTCTTGTCACTTGGCAGTTGAGTTGTTTTCCCTCTGTCAGTGAGGCTCCACATCTTCAAGGTGCATCTGTCTGCCAAGCCTGGGGGTGTCAGGGAGAAGAATGTGTGTTGGTCTTTCTCTACCCCATTCCTCCCTGGAAAACAGGCAGGGCTCAGTCTCCTTTTTATGCCTCAGCCTCTCTGACAGCTGGGCTGGGGAGCTGAACTGAATGGTTGCTGGAGGCTGGCTGACTTTTGTACCTGGAAGGGTGAGGGACAGGTTAATGCCAATGTTACCCCTTAAAAGGAGGGATGTGCTTCTACAACCAAAGTCTGTCTTGTGTCTGTCTGAGGTAGTGCAAGCAGGCTGTCTCCTACAGTGCATTTGTTAAGATTTTAAAGGATGCTGTTTCCCTTCCAAAATACAATTGTCCAAAAATCTGATATGAGGAAGAGGGACCCGAACTGCCTTTGCAGAAATGACTCACTGACCCTTATAAAGTGTAATGTTCTGTGCTGTCTCTCAACAACTGGATTTAGTATTAACAGAGAGACAAGATGGTCTTCAATTTACTGTGTTTCACCAAGACTGAGGAGTAAAGTGGAGTTGATTTTTCAGGGGTGAGTTGTGCAGTGAAATCTTGTTCTCTGTATAAAATAATGCTCTGTGTGCAGAGAAGGTGCAAGGTCATGGTCTAACCCCTCTAAAAAAAGCAGTGGTCTAAACATCTGTTAGTGTGGTTAAGAGCCAAATGTGATGGAAACATTTTGGAGCTGGAAGTTGTGTGCTGGAGGTTTCCATCAGGATATGGATAAAAACAAGCCTCCCTTGAAACAAGCATTACTTTCTTCTTCAATTCCAAAGTACTATCTGCTGAAGACACTGCCACCAGCAAAAATGCTCTTGTCTCAAATAACTGTTTCCCTTTAATGTTAGAGCATTTCCTTTCAGTTTGGTTTTTGTTTTTTTCCCCTTAGCTGTGCAATAGATTGCACAGATGGTCTAACATAAGGAAGAAGGAAAATAAGGATGATGCTTTTTGATGGATTTATTTGTATACAAGTCCCAGTGGACCTAAGTATTAAATAGCTTCCGTTTTTTAAAGTTAGCATAAGTATACAGAAGACTGGGCACATGTCACTAAAGCTGGATTATTTTTCTTTTTAGTAGATAAAGTGGATTTTAGTCTTAGAGTGGATTTTTAGTAGAAGCTTTTAAATGACTGAACTTGAGTTTCTGAAAAGTATAACATAGTGGGGGAGAAACACAAATGGTGATTGACAGGAAATAGTACTTTAGAAGGAACCTTGAAGCTGTTGTTGGGACAAGCAGATACAAATTGCTTCTACGTATTAGTTTTTACATGCAGAAATGTTAAAACAGATGATTTAAAGTACAATTGGGTATAAAACTTGCTTGTCTGTCTTGTGAGACAGTGATGAAAGTTGATGTGCCAGAACCCTGTTGGACAATGTCTGCTGAAAAGCTGTTTTCCACTAATCCTCCATTAAAAGCTTTGGCTGCCTGCTAAATGTTAGAAGGAGGGGAATGGTCAGAAGGAGGTTAAAGAGCTCACCTCTGTAATAACACATGTTAATGCACTTTGATTTTTCATTGCTTTTTTCTTTCCATTGGTAGCAACTGCTCAGTTACCTTGGGGAGAGAGGGCAGTATCTCCAGTTGCTTACAGCTCCTTTTAAAATGCAGTCACTGTTTATATGCATTGTAATGCAAAGGAGTCTTGACTGAAAACTCAGCTGAAAGCAGGATGCTTGCATGCAAAGCATTGAAGATCTGAACTTTTAAATGTAAAGGGCTAGTCAATATTTTTGGCACTGTTGGGGTTGATGAATAACCCCTGTTCATGAGTGGCAGTGCTTAAGATGCTGAGGAGTTATAGCTCTAGGGAGAAATGGCGCGTGTTAGCTGAGTGTGGACACCTTGGCATTGCACTTCAGGCATTTCTGCTTCCTCCTTCAGCTACTGGAGGGGAGGAAGAAATGATCTTTCTTTCCTCTGCTCTTACTCATTGACCTTGGAGACTCCATCCATAGTTAGTTATTGTGTATTTGAGTTATTCTGGCTCATTGTACAGTTACATAAATGCTTGTGCTGGAAGAGTGCAGGGGGTAGGAATGTTCTGCTAGAGAGCTGCAGGCGAAGCAGAGATACTTTTTCCTTCCCCTCCTGACAGTAATGCTGGTTTCATTTGGGAGTGGGTTTAGAATCGTAGGGTTTGGTAGAACGTGCTACTCTTCCTACTTTTTATTTTGCAGTGTTTTGTGTGTCTGCCCTCAGCTGCTGCTGTGTTCTCACAAGTTGATGTGGTTCTTCTTAATCCTGTGTGTTTTGTCCCCCTGCGGTGTTGCTGGATTGAATTGTAGACATTCCAATTTTACTCTATTGACAAGGTGATAGCAGTGCTTGGAGGTACTAGAGATGCCAGCAGTTTCTGGAAGAATCCCTGCATTGGATATAATTTGAAAACTACCTGTCTTTTACCCACCCAAGATTATTAACTCATGTTTTGCAGGCAGAGTTTAAATTCCGCAGGAATAAAAAAATCCAGTGGGCTTGCTGAAGGAAACTTCCCAGGCATAGGTAATTGAGAAAGTGGGTTTTGTTTGGTTGGGGTTTTTTTCATGCCAAAGGAATGCTTCTATTTAAGAGGAGCTCTCTTGAACACATGCCTTTCTTTGTAGTGCACTTGTATGTTTTTCAGGATGAGATCTATTTGCAGTTTAACTGCAAACTGTTGCTTGGCAGTGAGAGTTACAGTAATTGAAATCAACCTGTCAATAACGATATTGATTGGCCTTGTCTTTCTGGGCATCTTCATGAACTGAATCATGAAAGCATGACCTAGTGGTGCCTAAAGATAGAAAATAGTTTCTTTAGAACTGCAAATACTGATAACCTCTAGAGATGTGCTTGGTTATTGTCAGGTTGTTCTATGCATGTATGGGCATGTAGGTAGCCTGGTTTCTGTATAGAGGCTACAGTATTCTCTCATATTCTCCTAGTTCAAGACAGGTGTACAGAGGAAGCTGGAGACAGTGGTAGAAGGATGTTTTGCCTTCCAGTTGCAGAAAAATGGTCTGATCTGGAGCAGGGAGAGTGAAAAGGCATCATGAAAAATCAGTGGATAGTTCAGTACAGTATGTGTGGAAAATAAAGTTATTTGACCATAGAGGGGCAAGTTTTGAATGAATTGGTCCACAGCATTGCAAATGGATCAGCATCTTAGGACATCAAGGCAAAGAGTTTGGTCAGCCCTTTAAGAAATGGCAAATGAGCAACCTGTTTGGTTGGACTGAAGGTGGAGTGTGCTAGAGGCAAATAAACAAGCCCAGTTCTGGGAAAGAACCATGTGGGTTCAGTGCCTGTGAGAATGAAGTTGGCTTTTGTGTTTGCCCTGGTAATGAACTGTTAAATAAACCTTCCAAGCTATTAAAGGATGGAAATAGTTGTAAAGGATGTGCTAGCGTTTACTTACAAAGTACATTCTCTTCAAGCTTTAAGAGATGCTAATAGAAGTGAATCATCTGTGGAAAATATATTTATCTGTAACTGAATCGTCTCTTTATTATATGTGTGTTTCCACATGTGTGCATCTCACATACTGATAAGTAGAATCTGTTTGCATGTATACATGCTGCTGTTTAAAATCACAGCAAAAAAAGATATTAAAAAAAATAATATTGAAGGTGTGATTTGCTTAGTATATAACCCTTTTTCCTGGTAACTATTTTTTTCAAGTTTAAAAGGGTGAGGTTTTTTTTAAAGAACATCGCAAATCAGAATGACCATTTTGCACAGCTAAGTTATAAATGTGTGCTCAAACCTTGGCTAGTAATTAGCTTATTCTCAGATGGGTAACTTGCCTGAGGACATAGGACACTAAACTGCCATACCTGCCTTGAGCTATGGAGATGGCTTTTTTTACACAGACTTACTTTGTGTTGTTGAAAATAGATTATTGTTCCATTTCCAAAGAGAGAACAGTAGAAAGAGCAGAGAAATGAGGCAGTATGTGGCTTTAAGAACAGGTAAAAAAAATGCTCAGGTCAAAGAATTTGATCTCTAAATACTGTTTCATTCACTACCAGGGTCACAATGCAGGGTGCTGGCCGTAGAAATGCAGAATTGCAGGGATATGTTTGCATTTCATGCAAGCAGTGGAAGTGAGCAGGGCTGCAAAGCTGCAGTCTGGGGGCCCTTATGTTTTACTGAGATGCCAAGCACAGCTCTTGTGGAGAAGACTGTGAAATGATTAAAATTCTCACATGGTGGTTAATATGCTTCTTATCAGTATCCTTATTTGAGATTCATGACTGTACATCACAGAAGGCTGCTTCGTGATTAAACCCACTGCACTGGTTTTCTCTTCTGCATCAAACAGGTGGAGACAAAAAGGCATGAAAGGATAGCTGGCAAAGGATTGAGTTGACAGTTGAAGAGTCAAACTCTTGGTTGATCTAAGCAGGCATAGAATTAGATTGTAGTTCTGGAAAAAGTCAAGTAGATTGTTAGCATGGCTGAGTGCCAGATTTTCTTTTCTCCATGTTTCAAAAACCATGGTGAAGTTGGAAACATGAATGAAATGTTAAGACTTGTTAATAAAATCTCATTCTGTCAGCCACTATGCAGTTGGTATTTCCCTTCTGCAATCAGAATGAATGGCTCAATGGTTATTAATATGTAATGAGATCTTATGGGAACAATAGCATTGCAAGCACAGGAAAAAGGATATAGAGAAGGGAATCATTCATGTGAGAGTTAGGCTTGCCACGCTGGCATGTTAGTGCTAGTAGGGCACAGTCCTGAAGGCTTGTGCCAGTGTTTTAAAAGCTAGAAACAGCAGGATGCTTGAACCATGAAAGCAGGCACCCTCCTGACACTATGCTGTATCAAGTCTCTTGTTCCACTTCCCTGCCTTTTACCATGTTTTCCTCTATCCACTGGAAACTGCTGGAGGCAGAGTCATGCCTTTTATTTGGCTATAAGGTGCTGCTGCTTGTAAGGAGCATATTTTATTGGTTGCTAGAGGAACAAGAACATCAGTAACATACCCTTGCATATAAAATTCTTTAAGTCTCTGTAAAGATGCATTTTTCTCAATCTGTGTGGCAGTGTGTAACTTCTGGGTTTCTAAACACTGAATGTGTACACTAGAAAAAGGCTCAATCTCTACTCAGACCAGGCTCTGTGTTGCTGGCTATCCACTCTCTGGGCTGGATGGGCATTCAGTCTTGACCCATTCATTGCTAGTGCTGTGTCACATGGACAGAGCAACCCCAATATAGCTTGTGTTCCTCCTGGGCAAGGGAAATGCCAGAAGACCTCCCCCACAATGGGACATCCCTCCTTCAGTGACTACCACTGTTGTTCAGTGCAAGCTTTGTTATGCTGTACTTCCTATTAAATAGCTTCATGACTTGGGCTTTATCACCAAAGAATCTTGAGATCATTTCTGATGGAGCTCACCCTTACTGTAGCAACATGCACCTTGCACTCCAGTGCACAAGTAACCATATATTGTGGCTTTGTGTTTTGGAAGACGGAGATATCTTTTTAATACAGTTTAACACAATGTTTTCCAAGCTTTTATTACCCAAGGACTGTATCATGATGGAACATAAAATGTTCCCAGACTTCAAATGATACTGTCTCTTATTAGCTAGCTATTAGACATAGGGTATAAACTGGATAGGATTATTATTATTTATTTAATCAGTCTTGCTCTGATTTTGCCATAAGGCTTTTCTGGTGCTGTTGCACCAGCAGCATCTGGGCTATTTGCAGGTTGTGTTAAATTTGTTTCCCAAACAACTTCTGTTGATCCATCATAGACACAAACAGGCAGTTAATATGTACCTAGGAGGATATGCTCATGGTGTTCTTAGTTGCCTCTTGCAATAGGTTGCTGCAATACTTATCTAATAATACTTATCTGATAATATCTGATACCTAATTCTTCCAGGACCTTTGTGGGTGTGTGCCCCATTCCCTGTCTCAAAGGTGGCATTTTCCCTTGCATGGCTGAACCTCTCTCCCTGTGTGAAAGAAAGGGCACTGGAGGCTGAGCAGAGCTGCAAGTAGACAGGTGCTCTAAATCCATGCCAAAATGCAAAGGGTATACAGCAGGTACAAATGCTCATTAAAAAGTTACTGTTTCAGTATAGTGCTCAGATTCCAACTTCCCTGCTCATCCTTTGATGAGTTACTTTTCAAGTTTGTATGAGTTCCAGGGTAATTTCTGCTTCTAAGATCAAAAGGCTTTTTACAGTTGTACAGGTGAAACTACGAAGGCTTTCAGGTATTTCAGAAAATCTTTATGGAAAAGAATTTCAAGAGCTGGATCATAAATATACCTGAGCAAAACAAATACAAAGATGGCAGGCTGGCATTTCAGTGCTGAAGTGTGTCTCACACCCAAACCAGCCAATGAAGAGATTAAAGAATAAAAATGTACAATGTATACTCAGAAGCAGAGGAAATACAGACTCATAGCTTTGTAATGAGGACTGTTTCTTGTAAACAGAGTGGCATGAGGGCATAGATTCTAATTAAGCATGCAAATTGAATTTGCAAGGATTCCTGAGCAGGGAAGACATCTAAAGGCAGGCTTGATTTTACTAGACGATAACATGAATGATTTGCCTTTGTTTATCAAGATCCCTCTAGGAGCTTAGATTTAGTAGTGTTTAGAGCTTTTTAGAATCAGGAAGGGAAGTTCCAGGGACAAAGTGACAGGCTCTCCATCCTTTCAGAAATGGCAGATCTGTCCTCCTGGTTCAAGAGTTAAAAAAGGAAAAAATGAGTTTTTATAAAAACGGTTTAAACTTTTTCAAATTTAAATGAAACATTTATGACTTAGTTGGTGATTGACCTTTTAGCTCTCTCACCCTGATCAGTGCTTTGCTAGACTGTTAAAGGGTTTTTTTCTAAGCTGAGGGTTACCTACCTGCATGAAGCTGTAATTGTGGATTTTACCTAGAGAAGGTTTGCTGACACACCTTCCCTGCGGGGTAAAGAAATATCAGCATTTTATAACTTTCCGGAGGCCAGCAGCAGCTGGGAGAGTCTGAGCTACAGTGATCTGTCACTGTCGTTATCTTCCCATTCACAGAGCTTCGAGAGACGACTATTAATCATCCTGCCTAAGGCCTGGGAGCTGTGGAAATGCACAGAGAACTGATGTAGCTTCTGAACAGTCAGCATGGCAGTATCCCTTAGCTGCTGCCTGCTTTAGGTCTGAAATACTGACAGATTCATCAGAGTCTGTGTGAGGACCCCTTTTTCCTTCTGGGCAGGTGTCAGAGCTGCCACCTTATCTCCCCTGGAGAAAGCAATGATCGTTTTCTTGCTGAATTCCATCCAGGAGCAGTTAGTGTGCATGAGAGTTGGTTTTGGCAGGAGGGACTGGAGGGTATTTAGGTTTGTTGTAGGTGTGGGCACTGAGGCGGTGGCGGTGAGGAAAGAGTGAGAAAAGAACAGAAGCCCTTTCTGTATCTTGAAAGGACCACTGAGAGCTGGTGCTGGGGGGTCAATGTGCCAGTTTATCTTCAACATAACTTCTGGTGATCTGAGTACTTTAAGGTTGTAGTTGAAGTTTGCTAAGGTCAAGTTTTGAAAACATACGAGTGAGATTTTGTGTTTCTTGTTAAATATTCTGGGTTTCTCAGCTTTAGGATGCAGGTTGAATTGAAAGAATTTTGCTAAACTATGCTATGAAGTCAGCCACAGTTATTGGTTTGTGCATTTATTACATTGGTGTTATTGTTAGGGTTTTGAAAAAAAACCTGTTTCAATTACATCTGCAGACTTTCTGCACAGACAAAAAGTAGATGTTACTATCTCCCATACAGTACAACTTCTTATTTGCAAGCACTGTTCCATCCTTTCTTCTTCCTACATTCCCTTGTAGAAATTTCCAAGTAGTTCTCCAGTAGCCTCAGAGTGAAATTTTGCCTGCACCAACATCAGTGGGGATGATCAGTGCTGATGATTCCAATGGGTTCATTATTTCATCCTGCTTTGGGAGAAATCTTTGCCTGAGTGAATGCTGCAGGACTTGGTCCAGCAAGAGCTAGTGCTCTCTTGTCAGCAGCACAGCCCCTCCCCTTACCTAATTTCCAGAATAACTTGGAGACAGCAAGGCTTTTTTAGTTTTTTTTCCTTCCCTATTAAATCTAGCCATGATGGATGCCCAGTGGAAGCTGAACATTACTTCTGCAAAACAATCTCTGCAGTAACTGCAGAATTTAATGGCTATACAGTCCCCAAACAGGCTGTCTGTACAACAGGCAGTGCTGCGAGCCCCGAGGTTGTTGGTATTCTGCTTTCTGTGGATATAAATTCCAGTTCTCTTCAGTCTTCCCAGTTAAAAGCTTCTCTTTGGATAAAGGAGAAGCTGATCAAAAAGGGCAGTTCTATTATTAATAATGACAACCCTAATACCACTGTCACTTCCATATGGTTTCCATCTCAGTGATTTCACACACTTCCACTCAATAAACATACTTGGGTAGTCAGCGAAATATTGATTATCTCCTCTACTTAATTTTGTTGTTTAATCTAGGAAATAATAGTGAAACGACTTGACTTCCCTGCACCAAAGCAGAATTCAGAACTTACATATTTTCACCTTCCATATTGTTCAGGCTCCTTCCAATCTCTAGTCACACGGAGCTGTTTCCCTAATATAAGCCATGTCTTGATGTATCTTAAAAAGATATAGTAATTTAGGTAAAGTATAATTCTGAAATACTTACTATAACTCTTTCCATCAGTACTGACACCAGCTGAAGAAATTTGATAAAGCAGTCACAAGCCTAGTATTTGCAACACTGTAAAGGAATTTCAGTCCGTCAGATGGTTCATGTGCTTACAGTTTGCCTGCTAAATTTAGTAGAAAAATGTTAATCACTGTTGGTTGTCAAATTCAAACAGACAATGAAAGTCAGATCTTGTACACTAGCCCCAGAAGACTGCTCGAATTTATAATTTGTACAGAAGGCTGGAAATTTTAATTATTATGACAAAGACCTTCCCAAGCTGAGCACAACATGTCATTCCAATACCTCTGGCATTTTATAGCCGTTGCCGTTTTTAAATGATCTAACTCTCTATTGCCTCCAACACGCTTGTGTTTCAGGCAGCCAGATGTGCCAGTCAGATATGCCAATAGCTCATCCTACCTCTGAGAAGTAGACATCACTCAGGCACCATAAACTTCAAAATCCACAACCCTCTTTAAAAACAAACCCAAAACATACACACAGTAGGAGAGCAGAGTATCTTCAGGAAGATACCATACTCCCCTGCCCCAGCTTCACAAGAGAAACCCGTGAGTATAACAGCTGAACCCCTCTGTGGAAGAGGACTTGCAATCAAAGCTGAGAAAGAAGCATCAATTCACAGCACACTGTGGTTATGTGATCCCCAAGTCCCAGCCTGGTTTAATAGGAGAAGAAATGCTATTTCATACTTTATAGAACAAAAGGACCTTCCAAAGCTTCCTTTTCAAAAATTCTGACTGCCAATTAATGTTTTGGAGACTAATGATGAGCAAAAATGTATTAGTGCATCTCTGGAATTAGTGGGCAGGCATTGCAGAAAGGCACTGGGTACTGTGTGCACAGGGATGAGTACCTAACACCTCCCACCACAGAAAGCTGAAGCCTCTTTGGGAAAGCACCTACCCGTACCTCTCTTCCCTCCATTACTTCATGCTGACCTTCAAGAACTGCTGAATGACCAGTAGATGTTCATATCCTGTCAGTGCCTCAGCAGTGGCAGAGGAGTATAAAGGGTCCTGCTGGAGCTCGTGCTGCCCAGCAGACTCTCCAGCAGTGAAATCCAGCATCTTCTTAGAAAAATGTTCTTCTGCCTTGGCTGTGACAAGAGCAGACACTCCTTTGGTTCTTTCATCTCACCTAAGACAAAAATTGAAACATGTCAACCAAAAATCCTGTGAAAGATGATTTGCAAGCAAGAGAATAGAATAGATTGCTTCATGGAAGATGCAAAGTAATCCAATTTACCTCTCTGCAGTCACGATCCAATCTGCTGTTCTAACACACGTACACACCCACCTTCCGTGCTCTGTTGTTGCTCTACAGACCAACGTGAAGATACAAAGGAGCCTATATGCCTGAGCACAAGCCTTTGGCATTATATTTGCACTCTGCATGAACACATGAACTTTCAACTCTGCAGCTGGAATCTGCCAGAAAGTCTCGGGCTTCACACATTTTGTGAAGATAATTGTGATATAATCTTTCTGCATTTTCAGCCAGCACTTGCATATCCCTTCACAATGAAGGTGCCAAAAGGCATGGCTCAGAGCCAGAGGAAAAACTGCCATCGTTCTTGGCAGTTTTCTGATTCAGTGCATACATACATTTTGTTACATTATAAAAAAGGTGCCAAAGGCTCTATAGAGACAAAGTTCCCCTTATTCTGCACTGTGCTCTGTATCATGCTGTAAGACTGGAATGTTGAAAGGCCATTTCACATATTTACCTTGTAAAGCAGACCAGGGTCTTGAATCTTACAAAACCACTTTGTGTGAGGGAAAGAAGGGAAAGGAAACTGTTCTGGAAACCTCAAGTGAGACAAATGTTGTTCCACCCTGTAGGAAAATGGCATGAGAATGCATAGGCATGTGCACAGGCAGGTTTCACTACAGCTTAGCTCACGTAGGGTTTCTCATCATCTGTGGGTTTCAGAACAACTTCCTGAGCACCCTGAGGAAGCGTGGGTGCTGCAGCTGAGTTCACCATAAAGCAGAGAATTCCCCAGATTGAGGGAAGAAGACTGGAACTCCCAGCTCATCAGGCTGTTAAGACATTTTTGAAACACTTGCCAAAACTATATGTTTCTAGTATTTTGAGCTTAATTCATTTGCAGCAAATCAACATGAATTAAAAAAAAAAATTTGGAAAAGGACACTAGTTGTCACTGAAGGAGAGTTTCTGAAGCACATAAAAGGTGAGGATGGTATAACTTTCTGTTTCTGAAACCCTCCAACATGATGGATATTGAATACCTTAGATATTAAAGAAAGGGCCTTCAAAGTAGACATTAGTCACATGGTACCTGCTGGAAATAAGACACCATGTACACATAAATATCATATCTACATATACAGAGCAAAGGCATTGTGCAATGATGCTAAAAAAATCTGCTCTGTTTAAAAAACCCAGGATGAGTAATACATTTAATACTGGTGTAAAAGCAGTCCTCAGTATTGCACTTAAAACACATGCATTAAGGCTCCAAGGTGTTTTTCAAGCTCTCATAAAAGCAAAACTAATGGATGCTGCTCAAACAATAGTGTGATTTGATTTTTATAATAATAGCTAAAAAGCCTTGTAAAACACAAGATCAAGCAGCAATGAGGCTTGGAACTACAGAGCTCAGAGTTTCTTTTACACTCAATTAAATAGTTAATCACGACATGTGCTCACTTTTTAATCACTTCAAACCAATACAGCAGTATGATAAGTAATATCTTGTTTTTATGAGAAAGCTTCTGTTGTATTCTTAGTTATCAGGAACGAGAACTGTTTATGAAAAAGCAATTTATAGCAAAAGCTTATGTGAAATACAGAGCTTTATGCATATCAAGCTGTATGAACAACTGTTCAGAACTGACAGAAACATCAATATGCTAAAGTTTAATATTAATTCCTCTTAGTTCTGGGACCTTTAATCTACAGTTTGTAAAGCTTATATATTATATTTGCTAGTCTTTCCTAGAAGTTTGTATCTGTTCAGGTCTTATAAAATTGATGAAATCCCATTCCTAATGTGTAATGAACAATGAGATTGGTATGGTTTAAAAATTGGGGCTTCATTATGGGCTCTGTTGCTTCCCCATTAAATAGGTGAAAGAAAATCCAGAAGAAAATGCATAATAAAATATACATGACTTTCATGCAATTGTTTCCTAATCCTAAACCTTAACCCAGCCGTCTCTGTTCAGTGCACAGCTCAAACTCAGCATAACGTCTGTGCACAAGCAGATGCACCACTGCCAGCAGCACCCTCAAACCCGGCCCTGCAATCCCTAAAAGTTTCTCCAAAAACACAAACTTCACCTCACTTCTTTTGTGGCATCTTTTCTTTTATTTGAAGCTTTCCTTCTGTATAGGTGCCAACAGCTTCAATTCACTCCAAATGTGCTTTGCTATACTCCAGGGTTTATTTGTATTAATTGCACCACATCTATTGCCCTGCAAGAGCTCTTATAAAGCTACTGTTTTCTGCAGGCCAATGGACTGTAATAACTTCCCAATGCTCTTGCTTTTCCTTTATCTTAGTTTATTTCAAGTGCAGCTTTTCTCTGGAAAGTATCTCTGTCCAAATGATGTGGTAGCATACCAGGGCTATGTCCTTGCTGCCAGCTGGATTCCAATACACTGTACAGACAGGTCACCTGCAACCTCTGCAGAATTCTAAGTCAAGTCAGCCTCATGTAATTCATTTGTTGTAAGCATTCTTTGTACAGCTTTTTTCTGTCGTGCGTAGGGATAAAACATTGTGTTATATGACTGTTCTTCCAGTAGCGGCAGGCTGTATTGCTGTGTCCTTTCTTAGGTCTGGCAACACGGGGAGTTAATTTTCTGGAGATACTTGGCACCTTGCACTATTGGCTTCTTTGCCTCGTGTTCTGTAACAGTCAGGATTTTTTTACCTCTTGCACAGGACAAACTGTATATTTTGGCTGCTTACCTTTAGGGATAGAGCTACCACTTCTGCAGATCCCTTTAGGTCATCTGGCAGCTTGTTTGTACAGCTGGGACCACAAAAAGCAGTGGATTGCATTCAAAAGGATGGCAGAATGAAAACAGATACTCCCAAAGGCTGAAGTCTCTTTTTCTTTCCTGAAAGAAAGGGGCAGTTTTCTGTGTTTCGTGACACCAGGTTATTCTTTGGAGTCATGTTCCCAGTGCTTGTTCTCACTTGCCCCAAGGGGCTCAGCAGTGACCCCATGCATTTCATACAAGTTGATAAAGACCCAGATGAGTCCTTTTTTTTTCCATAGGTGTCTTCTTCCCTTGTCAGTATCATGCACGTCAAACAGGTCCTAGTAAAACTGACTAAACTCTTGATTTTCATGGGAATATGATTAGGCCCAGATGATTGAAATCCTTGTTCAAGACTCATACAGCAGAACTCCAGGTATCTGGACTGCTCCCATCATCCTGAATATGGTCTCTGAAATAAGGAAGGCTATTACCATGCATATATTTTTGTAAATTTGCATCTTGGTATAGGTGTTTTTTGATTTTGTTGTTGCTGTTTTTTAATCCAGCAAAAAACAAACATCCCAGTAAATTCAAATGCATGGGAATTAGTGGGTGATGTTTTGCTTATGGAAATGAAATAGTCTGCTTAAAAAACTATTTGATGGAGCACCTGGCTCTTTCAGCTGCCGAATTCAGTGATATAGAGCTCTGGCTGGCTTATATTTTCTTTAAACTTTTTGTTTAGAAGGGTTATTGTGCACTGTTAAATTCTGCAGGTTTTTCCCCTTATTGGAGGACTGCAGATTTTCACCCAGCCTTCATTAAAAGGAAGTATGTTGGTTCATGGCTTGGAACTACTTTTGCATTTTATAGAAATAAAAAGATCTAAACAGCATGCAACTGAAGTTAAAAGCCATGGAAGGACAATTTCAACCAGTGTATTTTCCTGAACATATTTGGAAAACAGTGAGACAGGATCTGTGAATTTATAAATATGAAGCAATATAAAAAGAACCTTGAACTTTCAATCAAAGAGGCATGTAATTAAATTTCTCCCTGCTCCATAATTTTCTATTGTATCCTTATTACCTTTTTTGTCATATCTATTTGCAGCTTTACAAATTCCAAATATCTTAATTTGAATAAAACAAAAGCCTATTCATGCTTGTACTATTCATGTGGTTTAATTGGTTTACAAAATACAAATGTTCTTTGAAAGAAACTGATTTGCTTTCAAGAGGCTGGTAGCTGTCCATCGTACGTGGTCCTTCTGCTCACAAAAGGCAAAGGAACAGAAGTAGACATAAATGGGTTTGCTTCAGCTTGCTTTGTTGTTGATTCTGTTTGGGCTGAGCTCTCGCTGTTGCTCAGTGAATTCAGTAGGAAAACTTTAGGGTTGTGGCTTATTGCACAAACAAAAAATAGTTTTCCACATGTGAAGTTTAAATGGAGAACTGAAAATACTTTTCAAATGCTCCACTTTCCTTTTCTGTGTAATATCAGCAAATATCAGACTGCAAAATTCATTATTTCTCTTGGAACACCTGGGCAGATGGTGTTACGTGGTAGAGGTAATAGTGTTGCATACCAATATTAGTTGGGGTTAGAAAGAGATTCCAGATTAGTTTAATAATTTTTCTCTTAGTCTGTGCTCTCAGATGAGCAGTTCCTTCTTGGGGGTACCCGGAAAAGGCAGGAAGGTGATGCAGCATTGCAAGCTTTTCCATCATTTTTCTTGCAGTAGCTGTAGAGTAGCAATAATGCACTACAGCACAGGCTAAACAGCTCAGCATGCAGGATGTCTGGTATAATTCAATATAAAAGAAGGAGTTAATGTAGGAAACTGTCAATCAGCTCTGCAGAATTATCTATTCTGCAGGAAGAACTGCATTTTATTGTATGACTAGTTAGTAGTTTATTTGATTTTTTGATGTGTTCCCTAATGCAACCATGCAGGGACCATCAGCTGAATAATATTCATGTTGTCTTTGGGGTCCATCTGAGAGTGGGGGAATATATGCAGGGTATTTCAGGGAGGTTGCCTGCCAATGAGGCATCTTCAGTGATGTCAGCCCCTCATCTCTGTGCCCTCATGAGACCGTACCCAGCATGTATAGGCTAAACTCTGAAAGGGAAACGCACAGAGCTGTCAGTCAAGTCTCTCTAGCTGTCAATATAGTTTATGTGTAAGCACAGACCAAAGGGCACAAGAAGATGCATAACTGACAAAGTAAATCACATCAGTTGACAACAGGTTGCAGATGCAGGAGAGAACTGACAATGGATGGGCAATGGAATTATAAAGCAGAGGGAAGTCTCTGAAGGCTATGGAGATCATAAAAATAGAAAATACTGGTTACTGGCAGCAATAATCTAAACCCACACTGTGTTACCTCAGTGGGAAAGTATTTGCATGCTAAAAGAGAGATTTATGCACAGCCTAATGTGGTGATAATAGGAAAAAAGAAAAATCTGTTTGCACTGTCATTTGTTGCTCAGCATCTCCCTGAGTTCTGAGGCTACTTTAAAGAAAATATTAACTCTACTGAACTGCAGATTAATTAGTAAAGCTAATGAATAATTCAAATCTTGAATTTACCCAAGGCATCTCCTTTCAGTTTATCTGCTTTGCTAACAGGAAAAGAGAAGACCAGTGTCTTGTTGCTGTTTTTTAAAAGCAAAAGCCTCAGTTTATCTTTTGCTAAAACATACTGGATCAGGAGCTCAAAGTAACAGATTTAGCAGCCTGCTGAACAGGCAACTGTTAACAATGGAGTGCTTTTGTTGTATGAGAGATTTATTAGCTGAATGTTATTTCAGGTGTTTATCTCTTGACTTTCACAGATAAAAAAAGGTGTAGCAACAGTTACTTTTTACTTTTTATTTGCCATGTGAAGCATCTTGCTTCACTTTTTCTGTACAAAATAGAAATCAGCCTGGAATACATGATCAGTAGAGATTATAGAAGTATTTTACAGTGATGGAAGTAGAGTTGCTTACTTGATGTTTGCTGATGGTAGGAAGAGTTGACCACATCTGGTCATTTGTCGTAAGTCCTGCGTTTGCCTATGGGAAAACTGGAAGGGAGCAGGTCTATGCCCAGTGCAGAGCTGCTGAGAACTCTCTGCATTATGCAGCTGCTGTCACCTTCTGGTAATCTCTGAGCCCCTTTGTGTCCTTTTTCCCTTCCTACACTGCTAACTCATATGAGCAGGAGCAGCAGGGCCCAGTGCTTCTATCCCCAGACCTTGGGACACGTGCCTCCTCTTGACACCAGCACACTGTGGTGCCTGCTGAAAAAAGGACTCTAGCAGGGTTGTTTTCTTGTGGTTGTGTGTGAGCTTCTGTGCCTTTTGGGGAGAAATGGGCCAGCTTGTTAGGAAGAAGATCACATTTGGCTCAAATATTGCGATTGCTGAAGAGGAGCCAGTATCATGTCTGGGATTTTGTTGAGCCATGGAGGCTTTGATGACCAGAACCCATGGTGGTACTTTGGGTAAAAATTTTGAAAGAAATCATGAATACAATTAGTGATTCATTTAATCAAGATAAGCTGTCCCTGGACTGCTTATGTATTATCTTGTCTGCTTAATGAGAAACTTCGGAGTATGGCTAGAGCCAGCTGCTGCACAAGTTTGTGCTGCAAAGTCATAGAGCAATAGAGATAGCTGGCACACACTGAATGACTTGAGTTTTAAGTATTGATCTGGAAAGCTGAGTCCTGCTTCTGAAAAGCTGGTAACCAGCCTGAGTTCATTGGCAACTTGGTGAACACTTTCTGAGCAGGAGGAAAGGGGATTATGGTTGTTGGAGTGGGCTGCTGATAGCTGTGTCTTTCTGCCATTTCTCTGCATGTGGCATGTACAGAGCAGTGCTCTGCAGAGAAGAGAGTAGTAGGTTTTGCCCATCTGAATTTGATTTGACCACTGCCAGTGAAGAATGGATAATAATTGTTACTGTTACTACTCACTCTTTAAAAATAAGACTATTAAGAGCCAGATTTCAGACATCTTCTAAAAGCCCTTTTCTGTTGTAGGCAGATTTGCAGGGACATAGTAAGTTCTTGTTCCCTAAAGGTTTTCCTCCACCTGCTTAGGTATAGTCCTCTGATGTTATACAGTTGCTATGGAAATAAATGACATCACTGTCTGGGGAACATGGCTTCATATGAGAAATCAATAAAGTAGAGCAAATGAATTGTCAGGCAGCTATGTTGCCTCCCTGTCTTACTAATATGGAAAAAAAAGACATGGATGAGAAAGTGATAAATAATATTTTTTTCCCAAGGAAGTATCTGTTTTCTGAGCCAAATGTCTAGTCAGTTCTTAGACTTCAGTAGAACTACTGGTAATCCTCTTAAAGATGTATAGAGAATTCCAGTCAGTGAGTTGGTAATTTCCCACTAGCAGCATCATATCTTGTGTTCCAGATATTTCAATTGCATTTTCTGTTTTTGGTACCAGCTGGACAGTAGAATGCCATAAAAGGAGCTGGGAGAGAACTGATTGCACATACAATTGGAACTCCTGCAACTGCCCTCATTAGGTGCCTGCGTTGTTGCCTCTGCCTTCAGGCTGGAGGCAGCGTGGCCAGGGCATGCACTGAGGCCACCTGCCTGCGGAAAGCTGGGTGCCACCACTGCTCCCCTTGTGCAGGGAATTCTGTACAGCACCGCTGAGCCTGGCAGCTGGAGGTGTGTGACACTTGGCAGCCCCACTAGAGCCCAGCCCACTTCTTGTGGTGATTTTACACACAAGGTATCTCTTCCTAGGAATGAAAGGGTTTTCCCTGTTCCTCCATGGGTTATTATGGGTGGATTGCTGAAGATGTATGGGGTGCAGGTAAAAGATGCTGCTGCTGCTGTTGCAGCATCTTTTAAGTAGTGCCAGTGCAATAGTCCCCAGGAGGAACACAATCAAATTAAGGTCCTAAGATAAAGCTTGTGTCCTAAATAGCTCTTTCTGACACAGTTCATCAGTTAAGGAAATTAAATTGAAAATGCTTTAACTACCAGAAAAAAGGACTCTAGAGTAAGTGTTAACTTCTGTACTTAAAACGCTAAATAGTTTAAAAACCTAGGTAAGGTCATACATGTTGTCATGTATGAAAACAGCTATAGTTATCAGAAATAAAGCAACTAATACTTTGCAGATTACAACCCTTTTCATCGTAGTGACACTGGTCCTTACTAGTCAATGTGTGATGGACAGTCTTAAAAGGATTAGCAGCAGATTCACTCCTTCACAGCAAGGCTGAGCACAAGACTGCTATTTAGTGGATTTGCTGTCACTTTGTGAGGAATTAGCCAGCTCTCTCTGTGTCTGGAGTGCACTTGAATCCTGGGATAATTTCTGGGATGAATCAGCTATGCATGAAAAGCACTTTCAGAGGTAAAATATATATGTTGTATGGACCCATCTAGGCTGTAGTGGGTTGTTTTGCAATAGTTCTTTAAACAAAAAAGCAGGCTTGGACTTAAAATATACATAGAAAGGAGTCCAGCTCTGACAGGATGTGTCATTACAGCTGAGATGTCAACGCAGGCCTGCTGTGGTTAATGGCTGAATGGAGGAGTTCAGCACTACATACTGTGTGGTTAATCTCTTTGTTCCTAAGCATTAAATTTATCACTTACCCATTGTACAAATGCAAAGGAAGCAGTAACAATGTCACCCAAGCATGCCCATTGCAGCAGCCCGATCTTGCCTGTAGGAAGATGTTGTATATGTGTAGCTTTATATCAAGATATTTCAGAAATTGCCAGGTGTTACTTCTATGTATGAAGTCATGTATCTGTGCAAGGCAGAATGACAGGAGAGTTTGGTGTAAAACCTGGTTTTTGTAACAGCCTTCAAGACACAGCAGATTTGCCAGCTGGTGTGACTGAGCTCACCTTAGTTTCCCTTTTGCAGTAACTTTCCATTCCATGTCCCAGCACAGCACTGTGATGACTAATTCACTAATCCCCAAACTGGTATCAGAAGCCCCACACAAGAGAGTTGAGTTTGTAGCATTTTCCTATTATAAGCACTGGGGAGAAAAACAGTATTGGGAGAAATTTATCTATGTGAAACAGGCACTGAAATGTGATAAAAACATTTTGGTAAGAAAAAGGCCTTACACTTTATTGTCTTCTCTTCTTTCTTCTCTAGAGCTGCATATGACAGCAGGAAATTGTTTTCTTCAACATCTTTCTATTTAAACTACTGGTGCTTTAGGACTTTGGGGTGCGAGATCACCGAAGTAGCAGGAGCAACCTTCAGGGACATGGCACACAGTTCTTAGCAGAGGCCAGTCCTGTCTGCTTTGCACACATAGTTCTACTGAAGTTGATAAAACTATTTGTGTGGCCAAGGCAAACAAGATTTGGCTCTCTTGGGAGATAGCTTTTAATATCAGATGTTCACTAAGAAGCCCTGATTCTGTTGTCCAGAAATGTCCTTCATAATAAAGAAGAATAGAATAAAGCCAGAGGAAAGGTCTCTAGGAGCAGAATAGCTCATCAAGTGTATGTTTTTCATGAATACCAATTTTTTATGAGGGTTTTTCTTTAGCATCCAGCTGGTCAAAATGAGGAACACTCATGCAAATATAACTGTGAATTCACAGAAGCTGCCTAAATAAATAAAACAGGCACAGTTTTGCTTATTAAATAGTGACTGTTTTTCAGCTTTACTTTAGCACATATTGGAGTTTCAGTGTGCCTCTCTAAGTCAGAGGAAGGAAAATTAAATAGAGAGGATGGAAAGTGAGTAGTAGTAGTAGAAGGTGCAGATGTAGATAATGATAACAGTAGGGGTAGACTGCTTGCCATCTTGGAAATGACAGATACAAGTATCCTTAAGTTTGTGCTGCAGCTCTTCAAATTTATTGTTGTCCTTGCTATTTTGGAGCATGGAAGAGGGACTAAAAGTTCTCTGGAGACAGACAGGAGTCTTGATGTTTGCATAATGCAAAAGATGGATCTGGAATATGATACGTTATTTACTATTTATTCCCATTCCTCTGTAGAACTGACAAATGTCTGTTGCCCCTTTTAGCGGCCTTTAAAATTTTTTTGGACCACAAATGACCATTAAAGGCATCAGGCAGTAACATTTGTGAGCATACATTGCAGTAGCTGGTGCAGCCATACTCAGGAGAGGAGGAATAATCACCTCAAAATAGTTGCCCAGACAGCTCCCACTTGGCAGGGCAACGTCCCCTGTCACACAGGGCAGATCAGTCCCCTGCCCACGCTGGGTCAGCTCTGCTCCACAGGACCCTAACCAAGCACCTGGCACAAAGAGGCCACAGCTATGGGAGAGATCATCAAAGTGCAGCAGCTCAGTGTCCTTTATCAAGCTCCTGGATAATGAATGCAGATTCTGCAGGATGTGTGTGCAAACAGCACACACTCAAAGGTTAAAGCTCTCTTATGCAGGGAGCAGCTTTCTGATGTGGTGGCAAGAGGAAGTGATGCGTGGAAGCAATGTTAATTAAATGTCACATTTAGATTAGGTGCCAGGTCGTTGGGTTAAAATACTGGTGCTGTGTAAAAGAGAAAACATGAGTCTTGCAATAATTTCTAGAAACCTTATCTTTATAATTTGCTTACGTTCTGATTGTTGCTGGAAGCCCCAGTCAGCAAACCGCATTATGCTAAGTGCGTTCATGAAGTACTTCAAAGCAGTCCCTTCCTTAAGGAGTGCTGGGTTTCTCTCTCTTCTTCCAAATCCATATGTGAGAAGCCACAATTGCCTGTTCATATATGCACTGTGCCTACACAAGAAGATAATGTGCCAGTACACAAGTGGCTGTATCTCAAGGTAGTATTTATAAAAATTACATATGGAAAACTATTTTGTCTGCTGTATATTTAAGTAAATACAAGATGGAGGTGGGAATTTTTTTATAAGCCATTCAGTCTCAGGAGAGAATGGGCTAAATGAGAGAGCTAATTACTGGGTAAGGGGAGATTAGCTTCCAGAGAGCTAATTACTGGGTAAGGGGAGATACTTGGTGTAAGCTGAAGGGCAGGATGTCTCCTGTTGTGCTGTAGGGGTGCATGGAAAGGATTCTGTGTGGGAGCAGAGGTGACAAGGCAGTGTCTGCTCAGGTGTTTTGAAATCCTTCCGTGCTGAGAAGTAATGGCCTGGAGAGTTTGGGAGGCTGGTTCCAGCAGTCTCTGAAACAATATTGATTCTTAACAAATCTGTAAAAACTTGAAAGATTCCAAAGCCCTGTGGGACTCCTAAGCCCTTCTGCTGTTGAAAAAGGGCTGAAAAGCATAACCCTTGAGCACAGGTTGGGTTGGCTTAATATTAGCATAAAGGGGCCAGCTTGTTTGGGACTCTGTATTAATTTAATACTCCAAAGTATTAAAGGCTAAAAATATAATTCCTACTTACCATGGTTTAACCACTGGTAGATTTGTCAACTCATTTTTTCTTTTGACAGGGTTATATGCTGTCATGATAAAAAAACAGCCTTTATATAATATGCTTGGATTTCTCTAAATCATTCAAACTATTCATATGTGTCTTTTTGATTAAAAGCTAAATCCAGAGACCTTGCATCATATTGAATTAACCTCCTAAGTGGATTTAAAACTTGATATTTTTGAAATTAATTCAGCATGTACATATGAACAATGAGACGTGTTCATGTCTTCCCATTGCTATTATTCACAGTGCAGGTTTTGTTGGTAGAGTTTGCACATGGAGGTGCAAGTAGTGAGGACATCAGCTTACAGAATGATGTAAATAACTTTTGTTTTCATTCAGCCAAAGGTAAGGAACAAAGAGCCCCACTTAACACAAATAAGGAAAGAAATGATGTATTTGTTAAATAGTGATATTAACCACGCTGGTTTTCGCTATTATATCTAAGCCTAGCTTGAGCTATTATAAAAAATCTGCTGTAAGCAATCCATCAAGTGAAGCCTGAAGTGCAACCTGAAATGCAGGGAGAGAGGTGCTGAGCTCGAAAAGGGATTACATCTCTACCACAGAGAAATGAAATAGTGTAGAGAACCATGAAAGTCAATTCTAATGTGTAGATGGCTCCATTTGTACTCCCTTCTCAGAGCAGCCACTGAATTGCAAAGGCTGCAGCAGCACAGGCGATGAGGTCTCACAGTGGACAGAAGTTAATGTTTAGCAGTGCAGTAGTGGCTGATGAGGTCAGGATTGCTTCACAACCCCACCACAGCTCCATGCTGACTAATATGTACATGTTTAGTGAATAAAATAGGTATGGAGGAGTGGAGAATTGTTATTATAATGTTATTTAGCTCAACAGATTCAGTGCCCATGGGTTGAACGGCTTATTTTTGTTAACAAACTCTGGGGAAGGTGTTTAAAAAAGAGTTTATCCTTTAAATGGCCATTTCTGAGGCCCTGATAGCTGTACTCAGCTTCTTGGAAGAGCAGCACCCTTTTGTGCCAGCTTTAATTCAACATTTTCCCTCTTCCCCCATTTTCTCACTCTCTTATGTGAGGGATTTTCAGCTTGCTGCCCTGCAACAAAATGATCACAACTGTCTTGGATGTTTTCTTTTTCTTTTTGTAAATCTGCTCTCCTCATTTGCTGGGGACATTTGTGGAGAGGCTATGTCAGCATCTGCTCCAGAACAGCTCTGTGTGCCTGTCATCAGGGCAATGGGGTGATGTTTGGCAGAGTCCTCCATCCTTCCTGCCTGCCTTGGCAGCTGGATGCCACTAGCAACAGCAATGGGGCTTCATCGTGTTTAACACTGCAAAGCCCTGCGTGCTGCTGGGCTGCCAAGGATGCAGTTGCAGCTCAGTGGGTGCCTCGGTGGCAAATTAAATTTTCATTCCTGGACTCAGTACAGACATAAAAATTGAAATAAAAAAAAAAGAGAGAGAGCAAATTAAAAGAAGGAGAATTTCACTCTCTTGTGACACCTGCGTTGGGCACCAAAGTGCCGAGATGTGCAAATGCTCTGAGTGCACACTGTTTGCAGGAATGAAGCTTTAGTCAATACCCTTCTATGAAATCATTAAAAAGAACAAGCCAGGTTGTCAGGGATGTGTCTTTATTAATTGAGCTGGACATTCAGATTGGTAGAGCATGTGGCCGGCAGGAGCTGACGGATGCTAATTGCCTTCAGCTATTAGTAATAACCCCAAGGCATTTGCTAAACATTGCTTTGAGATATGTTAAATGAGTTGTCAGCTCTCACCGTGCTTTAAAACCTACTGAAGCGGTGACTCAGAGCTGCTCATCTTAGCCAGGCTGGACTAGTCGAAATGGTGCTGGAAGGGCACAGTGTGGGCTGACAGGAATGGTCCCAGCTGTGGGTTGTCTTCTAAATGACTTCAGACTTTCAAGGTGAAGGTTCTTCATCCCCGAAGAAGACTACAGAAAGGAGATACAGACTCTACAAACTTTGAGCAGTATGAATAAAATAGATTGGAAACAAATGCTTATTTTTGTTCATAATAAAGCAAAGATACCTCAAGTGAAACTGTCAGGTGGCACTTTCAGGCCCAAAGAGTACACTTCTTTTTATACAAGAAATATCTAAGCTTAACTACTCTGTCAGATATATTTTGGTGGGAATGTTGAAAGCAGAACTGGTTTAAAAAAACCAAAATCATAATGAAAAATTGTTTGGGAGCTATTAAAAATGTCACTGCTGGCCCAGGAAGTCTCTTAGTCATAGATATCTAAAATTTGTCCAGAGGACCTGTACTAGAAAAGGGTCACCCACCTAATGTTCTCCTCTAAGTCACGTTCACAACTGTCAAAGCATAGCAGGTTCTTGGCTCACCTATTTCAGACATTGTTTGTGTGATCATTCAGAGATTTCTGAGTGCTTGAGAGGTTGGGTAGAACTTGTTTTTCTTTGGTAGTGACTTTTCCCTCCTGGTTATGCACTGTCATTAGAGAAGGACATAGCCTATTTGCTTGTGTTGGCCTACATGGATATAAAAAATGAAGTTTATCCTGAGCAAGCATCCTGCCCTCAGGAGAAAGCAAGCATTCGTCTCTCTTGTGAGGCCTCCCATGGAATTTAGTGAGATGATCATCATGACTAATGACTTATAAGCAAACTGGGTAATGCACAGATACTGGAGGTTGAAGAGGTTGCATGTAAACAAAACACATACATGTTTTTTTCTTACTGGCTGGGCTGGTACAAATGTTTTGCTCACTACAGGTGGCCTGAGAAAAGACCCTTATCTAGGAGGTGAGCATTTGATCATTGAAGGAAGAAAACAGTGTGACACCAGAGAAAGTTGGTATGGTGGTTCTTTTTTTAATATTAACTTTTTTGTTGTTTTTCTGGCTGCATACTCTGAGAGGAATATTTTCTCCCCTGTTGTGGAGCTGTATTAGTTTTTCAACAAAAGGCACAAGGGCCTGAAAACGCACAGATAAAATCATACTGAGCTGTGCTTCCTGGAATGTGGCACATCAAACAGGCCTTTGTTGGGTGGTTAAAGAGCTTGTTTCGTTTAGATGCTATTGAGACAGAACACACTGTTTTCACAGACCCTGGGAATGATGCCCATAAAATGTGTTCAGCAGTTACATTTATGAGGCTCAGTTCAGCACTGCTACAGTGTTGTCTGGGGGCCTTTAAAGAGCAGACATGAAAGCAGAGCCCTGATGCTCACGTTGAATCTCATCTGTTGTGCTGGGCTGTCTCTCGGTGCAGCGCATCCAGCACGGAGCAGGGGGAGGGGGGTCCAAGGTCCTTTGCCCCTTGCTGCCCAAGGGAGGCAGCTTGTGCTCTGGCTGGCAGCTTGGCTGAGGGCGGTGGGTTGTGCTGGTTCCTCATTCAGGGGAGAGGCTGCTGTGGTGGTGAAGGGTTGAGGTTGTGGCTCCCTGAACAGGGCACGCCAGTGTGCAAGGCACCAGCCAAGATTGCAGCCCCTTGTTGGGGCTGGTGCTTCAGGCACAGTGCCCGGGACCTGTGGCTCAAGACAGCAGGTCCTTCCAAAAGCTGCCAGACTGGCAGGGCTCAGCACTGCAGCCTCCAAGGCTTCTCTTGAGCTGGCTGTGTTTCTTGTTGGGTGGATGGTAGTTGACCTGACCAACAGAGCCGGTTCTTGGGCAGGAGAGAGAGAAGGAGAGATCAGTCTTGTATGTAATTCAGAGTAGACTTTTTCTCTATGGAGGGTGTTTTCTATATAAACTCTCCTTGTCTTCCCTGCCTTCTTCCCTAGCCTGTGGTGGGGTGCAGTACCAATTATATAATATTTCTATATAGCACTTTGTAACAATATCTAATATATTATTGTGCAATAGTTGTGCAGTGTGACATAAGTATTGTATAGTGTTACACGTATTCTGTGCAATAGTGTAAGTCCTTCCCCCTGCACTTTTTCTGCTGGCTCAGCTGAAATGAGGGCCGCAGTTCAGAGTGCTATGCAGAATTCTTTTCTGTTCCTCAGTGCTAATTCCTTAAAAATGACAATAACAATATTTAGCAGTTTTAGGGAAGGGCTGTCTAATCTGTTGATAAATACTGACAAGGTATTTTGTGAGTATTAGTATGTAGGAAGATGACTTAAATACAGATGAACAACTTCTGGAGAAATTCTGTGCTTTTTGAGGGGTGAAGTATCCTGTAATACTCCTTCAGGGATGTTGCTGACTCTTAGGTACAGGTATGCACCATCCATAATTACATGTATTTTAGCACACACCTGGATCAGTTTCCTGCATTACTGTGTGGTTTTAGGATTCCACTGCTGACATGAGAGAGTGAGTGTGTGGATGTTTGGTTTGGGGCTTAGAAAACACTCTGCAGGAGTTTGGGTTTGGACACGTTGGAAGCCACACATGGAATTGCACCTTCAGCCTCTACAGTGTGACCACTTCTGTCAGGCACCACCAGCTGCTCAGAGCTTGGAAAGAGCCTGGAGCAGCTTTGGAGTTGAGAGCACTGCAGGCCTCTGAGATTAATTGCCTTGCTCCTAGGTTAGGAATGAAATAGAAAACTGGCAGTATGTGCTGATGTATTTCTTAAGTGATTTTGACTACGTGAATCTGGTTATAGAAGATATAGATGTACAAACCCAGGCTGTGTTGATTTGCTGTATTGCAGCTGTTGCTGGCACATTATTATTTTAGTTTTAATTTGGATATTTTTGGCAAAACTGTCTAAAGAAAAAAAAATGTTTAGCTGGAATGGAGCTATATTTTCCAAGAAAAAAAAATAAGGTTTTTTTGCTCCTGGCCTAGCTTTCTCCATTACCTGAACTGGTACAATCTACTCTACTTGTTTTGAGCTGTACACTGTATCTTTAGCCAGCACTGTTTATGGTGCAACTACCCAGACCTACTTCCCTGCTTACATAAAATTTAGGTTTTTATTATCTCTCTTTGTCTGTACAGTCTGCCCACATGATTTGACTAAAGCTCATGTCTTCCTGCTTACGCTGTGTCTCTTTCTTGGGACTGTTTTTGGGTTTGTGGGGATTTTTTCCTTTGTGTAGGTTTTTTGTTTGTTTGTTTTTGTTGTTGTTTTGGGTGTTTTTTTGGTTGCATTTTTTTTTTCTTCTTAGCCAGTTGATTTAGCATAAAACCTTAGGGTTTCAAACCTGTGCAGCCTTTAGAAGTGTACACTCCTTGCAGGGTGAGTGCTCTTTGGGCTGGAGGTGCAACACCTGGAGATGTGCTGTGTCAGGGCATGGCTTTTTTCAAAAGGTACTGGCTATAAAAGGCTGCAGCCTGGAAAGGGAATGTCCTCTTGTGAACACTGAGGATTTAGTGTCAGTGCTCCAGCAAAAAGCAAAGACCACTCTAAATGCCTCACTCCGGAGCAGAAGGTATATGTGTCTTATGGTGCAGAGATTCAGCCTCCATGCTCTGAACAGACACTTGAGAAGGAAACGGGTTGGCCAGGATTTGACGATGAGCGTTGGATCAATGCAGCGTTTGGCATAGCTCACCCTGAGCTCTCCAGCACGACCTGCAGTTCTGGCTGGCTCTTCTGAGTCATAGCAGGAAGGGATCTCCTGGAGAGAGGGGAAGTGGGACTTCATGAAAATCAGGCCCCCCCAGGGTGTGGCAGGGAGGCTATCTTGAAATAAAAGGCCCAAACTTGCCCATCACTTTTGAAGTTTAATCAGTTTATATTTATTTGAACCCACTTCTTAGAATGTTTAAACATGAACATAAATATATTGTTACAAGAAGCCTTAAAGCTAGGCACGGTGTTTGTAGTGCTAATTGGTGAATGATAGCCTGGGAGGGCTGTGCCTTGTCACAGGGGCACATCTTAATTCTGGTTTTACAGCAGAGTCCCCTTCCTTTCCTACTGGTCAGCTTACTTTCTTCAGAAAGTAGGAGAAAAATGCTTCCTTACCACAACTGATGTCAAACTCTGATGGATGACCTTCTTTACACAGAAATTCCGTAAAATGACCAGCTCCAAAATACTTTGGAATTTTGCGGTCTCTTCACTACCTGTGGCTACTACCAGTACTTTTGTCTGTCTGCTTGTTTTGAGCTGGGAACTAAAAGGTTGTATTTAGTAAGATGGGATCTTTTGACCTATAGCAAATAACTATTAAGGAAGAGGAGTGATGAAGTCTATAAAATTCCTGGATGAAAACGGTGACAGAGTATATCTACCACCAAAGCTGTACTGGGTGAAACAGATTAAAAATCAGGTTAGTAACTTGCTTTTCAGAGGACCTTGCTTACAGAATTCTTGCTTGTCATGATTTTTGTTTCAGTACTGTACTCAGATTTAGTGCTGTTTCATGTTAAGTGTGTAATTTTAGATCTGCTCAGCTGTTTCTTGTGACCTTTCAGCTAATAGAAACAAAATGAATCATCTTTATTTTAGCAGTGCTTTCTGTATATTAGCTAATGAGATTTCCAGGTAGATAATTCTTGGATTAGTTACCAGTGTTTGCAAACTCCAGACCTGGACTGGGTACTTGAGAAGGTGATGAGAGCAAAGTGGAAAAACAATGTACTAAAAGGTAGATTAAACAGTTCAGTGTGTTTTGCAACGCATGCATAAAATAGTCTGGAAAAATGTTGGCACTGCCCAGCAAAGCATCCTATGGGTAAGGAAGGCCTGTGTAACTGGAACTCAGCACCTCTGCAGTTATGCAGTCTGGTACTTTTGTTTCTCACATACCTTTACTCTTTCTTACAGAAGAAATCTCACTTTTTCGATTTTTTAACCTTATATTTCATGTTGATTCCTGTTGCTTTCATACTTGACTGTCTGCTATGATACTAATGGTAGTACAAGCATTAATCTGGTAGCTTTGGATAAACAAATCCATTTGTCTCTGGCTCAGCTGATTTTTCTGTAGAAGTTAATCATATTTCTCAGTGATGAGATGTAGCTTACTTGAAAGAGCTCTCTTGGAGGGATCACTGCAAGTTTACTGTCACCTGTGAGTGGAACATGGACATTTGGAGCAGGATGTGGCCCCAACCTATGCTCCCAGGTTTGGTGGGGGAAAGTGAGAGGCGCACCACATTTTGATTTGTTTTGCTAGAGGATCTGGAATTGTCTGAGTAGATGATGACGCCTGGTGCCTGCATGCAAGAGACTTTATTAATTAAAAGAAGAATCTATTAGCATAGGGATGCCAGGAGAAAGCAAAGTTATTTTTACAGTTTCCTTTCATACAGACACTATTTTTGAAATGCTAATGGTGGTATGTTTGCCTTGTGCTGCTGTATCATAAGCAAAATTTGCAAATGTTTAAATGCTATCCTATTTTGACGCTTGGCATCGTCTGCTCAAATTCTGCTGACATGTTTTTACAGCTCGTTACTACACACATTGAAGCTCCAGAGCTCCAGCCTGGAGAAATACTTTGCATTGTGAATGCAGAGGCATTTAGTATATGGAGTCCCTCTTCAAAGCCCATCAGAAGGGCTCAGTAGTCACTGATGGCACATGTCTGTGGTCTGCAGTTGGAGTTTTAGCAGAGGACCATTGACTTTGCCCTGTGGTGTTTGTTCAGAGAGCAGTTAAAAGGCCTTAGGTTGTATTTTAGCGTAGAAGACGACTTTTATAAAGATACAGAGATTATTTTAAGAGGATTTTGTGATTTGCTGATTCTGGGAAGAGTACAGAAACCACAGTGAACCAGAACCACCTAAGTCCCTGGGGACTTACACATGCCTTGCAGTGTGTTGTTCTGCACAGTGGTAACTTCTGCCCCAGGGCATAAGAAGTCCTCAAAAGGTGGTTTTTTTTTGGTTGTTTTTTTTTTTTTTTTTGTTGCTAGTTTTAGTGTCTTTATTGGAGAGTCTTCTTCTCCTGGTAAAACCAGGAAGTTTTTGGCTGCTATGGAGCTGAGCAAACAGATTTTCTCCCCCTTTACTCTGTAAGTTAGAGGCTATTTCTGGGAAAGCATTAACTCTTAGGAGAGCAAGCAGGCCACTGAATCTTAAAATGCTGAGTGCACAAGTAGTTTAT
The DNA here is from genome assembly GCF_031753505.1 of Anomalospiza imberbis. Lineage (NCBI taxonomy): Eukaryota > Metazoa > Chordata > Aves > Passeriformes > Viduidae > Anomalospiza > Anomalospiza imberbis. Next base: position 28,173,706 of record NC_089687.1, on the reverse strand, counting down.
GGAGTTAGAATTTAAATAGCCCTGACTTGGAAACCAAGGTACATTGACTCTTATCTGTAGTTGCTGCAGTCTGCTGATTTTGAATTTAACAGCTGAGCTGCTATTTGAATGGCAAGAAAATTGTGACCTTTGAGCATCCTATCAGCTTCTGAACACTGGCACAGGAATATGTCTTTTCTTTTGAACTGCCCAGGTAATTTTTTGACATTACAGCCAGCATTTAAGACTTTCTCACTGTGAAGATGTACAGACAGATGTGTCATAAGGTACTTCATGTTCTCTCAGCTCTCACTGCCTTCTGTACTAAGGAGATGAAGTTTTGGGAAGAGAATAAGGAGAAGTGTAGCTAAAAATAAAGATAATTGGACGATAACAGGCAGTCTGTAGTTCAGTCTCCCTTTGCAGTTCAGAGTTACCCTGAGGTAACAGATTGCTATCTGTCCTAATCTGTCTGATATCAATGGGAAGCTTTTCCTTGACGTCAGGGACCTTGGGGACCAATTTTGCCATGCATATTGATCATGAATGGTGCAAGCACTTCCAATAAACAGAGACCTACCTGGGCTAGAGTTTCACATTTACTGACAAGTTGGGTATTTGCTATCTTTGGCTGTTGTTGGGCTGTGCCGGTTAATTCAATAAGAGTAATTCAATAAAGCTTGTGCGTGGAGCTGAGGAACGATATGGTGATGGGTGAGCGGCTTTTGAAGAACCCTTTTTGTATGGCTCAGCTGATAGAGCAGTGCTGTAGTTACAGGGGCTTTTATTGTATGGACCACTTGGGTTGTCTTCATACCCTTTAAGGAGTAGTTGGTGAATGCATCTTGTATCTGCCCTGGGGATCTGGGCTGCAAGGTGTTTGTATCCCATCCATCCGTCTTTCCATCTCCCCTTTCTCTGGTAGCAGCTTAAAACTCTTACATGTTTTCATGGACGGTTCTTTTGGATATAAGCAGTTGCTGAGCGTTTTGCAGACATGAAAACTTCAAGCAGGTGAGGAGAATGGTCTGAGCATTCATTATTTGTGGTTGACAAGGACCCACAGGAGATCTTGTATGTTAAGCTGTGGTCCCTTCTGTGAAATCCTGGCAGAGCCAGGCTGTGTAACTCTGGGCCAATGGACGTGGGAAAGGCAGAGGAGTACTGAGAGGCGTGGATGAAAGAACAAAGGGACTTAAGTGCTTGCTGGTGTGTATCTCCTAATAACCTAGTGTAAGATCTAAGGAAAAGGGTGGTACAAATCATGTGATGGATAGGAAAGGAAGATTAAAAAAAACTATTAAGCTTTTGTTGTAATGATAGTGCTCTGTGGAAAATGAAAATTTTCTTATCTTCTTACTTAGTTAAAATATGTAATTGTTCAAAATTCACACCACCACTGGAAAGTGAGTCATAAGATAATTGCAGCTGATCCACAGGATAGCTAACATTTTAACAGAAGCAGAGGTTCCTGACATCCTTTAAAAATCCTGCTTTCAAAATACTGAAATGTACAACATGTAGAGTTTGGCTGGCTTTCCACATGCAATAAGGAATATGTACTTTTCATATAAACATGTGTGGACCATCAAAAAGCAGCTGTCCTTTGGCACTGCATCTCCCCCATGAAGGCTCCCTGCTGTGAACGGGAACAGTGCTGTTCTCCCAAAGAGAAAGGGGCAGGGAGCAGCAAAAAAAAAAAAAAAAAAAAAGAGCAACAATTTCACTTGTGTCTGCTTGTTCTGAGAAGCTTTTACTGCTCTCATGCTAAAATAAAAAAATAAAAATAGCTTCCCCTTCTACTGAGCACAGTAGCATCTGCCTGCCGCAGGCAGACAGTGCCAATGTCCAAATTATTGTGAACGCTCATTTGTTGGGCTGGAAGAATAACTAAAAATGTTCTTAATGTACGTAATGTAAATATGGAGTAATGTTCATGGGAGATCAGGAGAGTGGCAGGGCCGCTTGGGACGACAGTTTGAAAAATACAGCTTTGTGGGAGGGGTTACTGAGGTTTGGAGCCAAGCTCTGTTTGTAATAAACTGCAAAGTGAAAAGCTTAGGAGAAGATGAATGTGAAGGATTTAGCACCAGGGCACTTTGTCAGTGATGAATGGACCTTGGCTACTTTTGCTGCTTGGCAGTTTTACCTCTGCGCGGTGCCTGTTACCTTCTGGGCCATCTATAATCACACTGGCTGTGGCTGTTTGGAACCACAGCACAAACCAGGACAGAGCAAACAGTTCTGGTGTCCTGCTGGTGGCTCAGCTTTTTAATCAAGTACATTACATATCCACAAAGAAGCAGACATTTTCAGGTTTTTCAAAATAACTTTAAAAGGGCTTTTAACAAAGGGCAACTTTAAACATACTTTGGACTGTTATAAATTGCTGTTGTTACCTTGGATGAAATGAATTTTGGAGTTCAACTTCATCTCCCTGAAGGACACCATTTATTTGTTGGTATCCTGAAGCTTCAATTTTTAGCCTGGTGTCAGTCCTAATGTAAATAAGGGGAGCTGCAGTGGCTTCATTGCAGATGGACAAACCTCCAGGCTGGGCTGTTGGGAGGGTGCAGGCTCACTGTGCCGAGGCCCAGCTTTCCCTTGCTTCTGGAAGGAGAGGGGCAGCACTGGCTGTGAGCTGACTGGGAGGCTTATGATGGAGCAGCAAGAAGCCTGACAGGAGCAACATCAGCAGGAGCCATGGTAGCATTATCTGTCAGAATTTTATTTTCCTGAGGGATAGGAATTCCACAGTGCTGATGACAGGATAATCCAGAGCTTCACATCCCTGCTTGCTCCTGGGGGCTTTCTTGAGTTTCTTTATTCTCATTTAGGAGCTGGATTCCAATGATCCTCATGTATCTCTTCCAACTCAGGATATCCTATGATTTAGTCTTTGCCAGTCGTGACTCTTATGGACAGATGAAGCCTGATTTTGCCATCACTTCTTGACAAACCTTTCCAGGTCAAAAAAAGAATAATTCTTTTCTCGAGATTTCTAGCCTTGGTTACCCACAGTGGCCGCATGTGCAAAACCAGTCAGATTTTTGCACTCCCGCCTGGAACGAAGCAGTGAGTTTAAAGACATGCATCTGTGAAAACAGCTGTATTTATGCTAGGAGAGAACACTTGCTCCTTGCCGGCTCCTCCCAGCAGAGCTCTCTGCAGCCCTGCCAGCCTTTTGTGGAAGAGGAGTGGTGGCTGCCGGCGGGCTGCCAGGCAGACTCCCCGTGCTGCTTCCAGAGGCCGTGTGGGGATGCTCCTGCTGCCCCTGGGGAGCAGGAGAATGGCTGGGAGCCACACCGCTCACTGATGATTATTCCTGATATGTGCCAGAGCAAGTCTCCCTGAAAGTTAGGGGCTGCATGATTTCCACGGCTTTCAAAAATTAGCAGTTCCTCCAGACTACAGAAAATGTGCATAACAAGGAAAACCAGAGGAGAAAAACTGTCTGCTGTGCTATCTTGCAAGATGGTTCATCAGTCTTGCCTTCTTGAAGAGAGCACCTGGAACTGGAGAGATCAGGCAGCCACATCTGCCAAAATACCTCACCCTCAGCTGGGAGACCAAAACAATCAGGATTTCATGGTCCCTGCCATACACCTGAGTTCTGTCCAGATGGTGTACATAGACAGCTGGTGTCTTGGGCATTACAGTCCTTTAGGAGAAGTTTGTATTGCACACACATCCCATGTCTCTCCTACTTGCCTGGGAGCTACATTTTTGCATTCTCCTTATTTGAGACAGGCTTTAAACAGTGCATCACGTAATTAGCTCTGCATAATTTAACTCCACTGCCAAAAGTATGGGAAAGTGCCTTGCCCTTGCTCAATGTAACAGGTGAAATGCAATGTATTAAACTTAGCATAGTAAAATAGAGGTCTTTCTCTTAAAGCAGGTCCATATGAATGTTCTTCAGAGCTTGCTTTGCTGTCACTTGCTGGTTTATACCATACTGGTTATAATAGATTCTACTAGAATTGTTTCTGTACAAAAAGAATAGCAGATCAAAGTTGTGGTTAGGGCTCAGTGGTTCCAGTTTTACTGCCTGTAGCAGTTTGTATGGCAATAATGGCTTTCAGAGATATTGAAGTTTATGTTCCATAAATTGCAAGGAAATATGCAGTTTTGACTGGTTTGTTCAAGAGTGTGTGCTGGCAGAGTGTCAATGTGTGCTGTGTGTCTGCCTGGGGCACTTATGTGGTGAAGCCCAAATGTGATGCTACAGGCTGTATTGGTAGAGTAAGGAGCAGCTTAGCAGTATTTTCTTTCCATCACCCTGGTGAATAGCTTTTTGTAGCTTCATTTGTTTTGGGATGAAGGTGTTACTGTTCAGTGATACGAGACATTAAGAAAACACTCCTGTGATTTGTTTCTAAGCAGATTAAAAATGTGCGGGAAAGGATATTCCCTTCTGGGTTTGGCAGTTCCAGAAATAACCGTGATTGAAATCTGCATGACTTTCCTGTTGTCTCAGAGGTTTGGTTGGTTCAAGCAATTGAGAGCAATAAAAATGGTGCCAGGCTGTAAGTCTGTCTCAATTTGATAGCTGTGCTTTTCAGCCATGGTGGCACACATCTCCTTTCTGTGCTATTGCACAATGTAGTGATTCACTCAAGGTTTTTTTGATTTATCTTTGCTCCTAAATCTCTGGACGTGATAGGTCCTCTTGACTGTTCTACCAGCTTAGTGGTGCCAGATTTTAATTTGCTCCCAGTTAAGCTAAAAGCTTTCCTCAGTGAGAAGAGGATCCTGTTCTGTACAGCTTTGCACTTCAGTGGAATAAGTACATTGTTCAGGCACTTGCAGACCATACAAATCCCATCACTTTTCTTTGGGTATAAACAATATCCTGGCTCTTTTTTTCAGGGCCAGAGTAGCTGAAATAGTATTTACTGTATTTACAAAGGAGCTCTGCTGTCTTTGTCAGCAATAACAGGTTACCACTAACTGCTCTAGGCAGCAATTTTCTCATTAGGTGTTTTAATGAACACAGAAAGGTTTGAATTTCTTCTTATTTCCACCTTTTTTGAGGTAAACACAACTCCTAGATATACAGAAACCATGGCTTCCAGAGCAGGTCTTGGTTCTGAATGTAGGCTGCATTAATGAGTGTAGGAATTACAATACCCAACTCATCAGTTCAATGAAAATACCGAAAGTTCAACGAAAGTAAAGGGGAAAAGGTCTTTAAAGCTGTTTGGTTTTGGTTTTGTTTTTTTTTCCTAAAAGAGAGCTTATGTAGCAAAGAGTTGCCATAGGGATTTTTGGTTAACAGAGTAATTACACTATTAGGACAGGACAGCAGTGTTGCTGCCATGCTGGGAAACATACTGTTGCTTCACTGTGCCAGTGGTCTTTTGGGGATGTGCTTTGGGTCATATGAAAGATCCCTTCCTGTTAATATTCTCTTCCTGTTAATATTCTCATAAATGAACTTCCTTAGCTGTCTCTGATATTTCTTTTTTTTTTTTTTTTTTTAATCTTCCTTCTTTTCCATATTCAGTTTTTCCTCATCTTCCATATTAAAGGTGAAAACAAAGGAGAAATTTCTGTGGGACAAATTAATGTAGTGAATAAATTACAATTTGACTGTAAATTTTGAGCTTTTTTGAAAAAAAACAAAACTGTTTTCCAGCCCTTTGGTATCTTCCACATCTCTGATACTGTCAGAGGTGTCAGGCTTCCCCAAGTGGCAGCCTCAGATGGAGCTATGGGAGAACAGCCACAGCATTGTCCCTTCATCTTCAGTTTACTTTTTTGTAACCTGGAGATTCTTGTATGTTTTAATTCAGTTAGTGGTTGGTTGTCCTTTCCCCTTGCTCACTGTCCTTTTACTGCAGCCCTTCAGTGGCTCTCAGCCCTTCCAGTTCTGCCTTCGCTTCTCTCTCTGCTGCTCCTTCGCCTCCCTTTCACCACTGTAGGCCCTGGGTGCTGCTGGGGTGGATGGGGGGAGTGGAGGCACAGTGTTAGGCACCCTATGTGCTTCTGTACTATAGCAGGGAATATCATGAGCCACCGGAACCTGTTGAGACCCTATGTTTGTAACTTCATTCATTGTGTATGAAAAAATGCTCAAGAAAGTGCCCTGAAAATGATTTTCTTCAACCTGTACACAATATGTGTTACCTGTTTTCTCAGGTAAAACTTAAGCTATATTGTGTTGCCCAGAAAGTAACTTTGATATGCTGTGCCAGATGGTGCTGGTACAGTCTCCATTTGTGGGCTGATGTTCCAGCACTGCTCTGTGTGCTGCACCACACAATGGGATTAGTGATGTTTAATTATTTCAGTTCTCCCAACTGAAACACATGTACTCTTTCTTAATCTTTGTTTAAACACCTCAGTGCCTAAGCAACTCACTCTTAATCAGCCAGCTTCTTCCAGTTACCCTTAATCAAACTCAAGTGCTTTTGTACACTGCAGTTTCACATAATTTCTGCAGGGGACGAACAGTTTGCCCTTATTATTTGTCAGCTGGGTAAACTGAAAAGATAGATCCCATTGACTCTCTGAGCTCCACTGAGGGATTCCCTTGCCTTTGGTATAGCATTCAGCTTGTGGTTTGTAGGCAAATGTGTGGCCTTCTTGCTGCTGCTGTCTGTGAATATGAAGCACAGTAGCTGTTCATTTTCAGAGGATTTCTAGGTTAGGTTCAATTTTCAGTCACACTCTGTGTATCTGAACTAGCATATTGGTGGCTGTTCTAAAAGTTTTGGTTCAGGTGTTTTTCAAGACACCCAGATTTTTGCCCTATTTTAAGATGTCTACGCTCTTCTTTTAACCTGACAGAAAACAATTTTCACAGCTTCTGCTACATAGCTGTCAGTTTTGGTATCAGAAAGGCTTGGGGGTTGCTGTACTGTGAGGGATGACTCCCACTATTTCAAAATGATGACAGGGAAAATTTAGGAATGCTGAAAGAAGTAAAGACATATTGGTAGTCTTTCCTCCAGCAAAAACTAGAAACCAGTCTGCTGGCATTTCAGAAATGTCAGCTTCATGTTCCAGCTAGAACACTTTTTTCCCCCTTTTGCATATGCTGAAAATCAGATATTTAACCTCAAATGAAATTTGGAGGAACTTCCTTACCCTAGCATCAGTCACCATGTTATCCCAGATAAGGCTTATAAATTAGAAGACATGTTTTATGCTAGATTGTAATAATTCAAGTTCATGGGTGGATTGGCCATGGGATACGCAAATTTTGAATCATTCTGTAGTCTTAGGTATGTGAGCAGATTCTGAAGTCAAATCTAATCTTGGCTGAAACAAGCAGTTTTTTAAAACAATTCTCAAGTGTCCTGTGAGTTTGGTAAACCACTTTAAAAGGGGCCTTAGAACATGAACATTTGAATAAGTAACCTGATTTTTTCAAGGCTTCAAGTATTTGCAGCACCAGCTGTAATCTGTGGTTTTTATATGGGGATATAATATGGACTAAGATGTATGGCTTTGGCTTTCCAAATGAGAAAATGTCTATGTTAACTTTCCCCCCTGCATTTGTGTAAAACCAAGGCAAAACTGAACTAATTCTGATGTTTGTGTTGTTTGTTTTTTGTTTTGTTTTTTTTTTTTACCTCCAATGCGGCAATATTCTGTGTAATGAACTACCAATTTACCTGCATACAAGTTCTGCAGAAGCAGAGTTAGGCAAGTCTTTGTGGTCAACACTGTGGCTTTTTTTGTTAACTGAAACATGGGGTTTATTCCTTCCTATTTTTAAATGGATGGGGTTGAGAGTTTAATTTCCTGTCAGAAAGTCACATAAATGAGAATGGCAGAAAAAGTTTCTTCAAGCCATCTTCTTTTCTTGTGCCTGTAGGTTAATTTGTTTCAGAAGCAGCCCAATAATAGACTGTTTTTTCCTCATCTGCTGAAGATGCAAGTTGTAGCTGTCGGGGAGGTCCCATCCATATCGGAAGGTGTGACTGGCAGGACATTGGTTGGTGTTCCTGAATACCTTTTGCTCAGAGCTGCACTTCCCTCGTGTTCATTCCATGTGCTGCCATGTCCATGTTTGCCTGCATCCATCCCTGGCAGCTGGTGCTTATGCCCATTTGTGTATATTTCATAGCAAATGCGTGGCTTATTTTACACAAATCTTTCCTATCCATCCCTTACCCTTCCAGGGTGTTCCTAAGGATCCAAACTAGAAAAAAAAAAAAAAAAGACTATGCAAAATGAGTGGCATTTGGCTAATGAACACCTCCATGCAAGATTTTACACCAAGCATATTTTCCTGAAAATAGTATATTTGGCAAGTAGTGAAATTCTTGGAAAGAAATACTAATGATGTACTGAGCAGGAGAAGGCTCTGTGTGTGCTTGTGATTTGGAAAAGTGAGAACAGTCTGTCTAAATCTACATTTCCTGGGAAATTAAAAACATTTTTATGCTTCACAACTTGAGCTCAAGCAGAATTTAAGTAGGGGAATGTGTCTCAGAGTCAGCAATGGTGAGAAGGAATAAGAGAGCAAGAGAGCTGAATCTAATCTGTGAAGTGTAGTTGTGAGCAAGTGGTGGCATGAAGAGTAGATGCCAACCTTGTTAGAACAAAAAAAAAGCTTTTGTCTCTCACTTCTACAGACATGTGCTGGAAGGCACTTACCATGAGCAGAAAGAAGCTGCAGCATTAATAGGATGCAGAGAGACTGTTCTGACACAGAGAAAGCACTAGGTGGTTGCTGTTTGCTGTTAAAACTAAAAGAGAGGGAGAACATGCCAGAGGAGTAGGGAGTACAAATCCCAAACCAAGTTCAACTGAAGTGTTCTCCCCCCAGTAAAGAAGGAGGCTCGTGGGGCAATTTCACTTTAATGACTGAAAATTTGGAAAACGTGACATCTTGCAGTGTAGATGTTGACAAGAATTAGGTAGAATAATTCTAATAGTTTACACTACTTGAATGGAGAAGGTTCTGATTGATGTGGTGTCTCTGTCGTCTGCCATATGGCTGTGTCGTGGCAGGACATGAACATGGTAGAAGATTCAGGTCTCTGGGTGACCTTTGCCTTCATCCTGCTGAGCCAGCATCACGAGAGGAAGGGGAGCAGCAGCACCCTGCTGAGTGGAAGCCCCCAGGGTCAGGACATGGTGCTTCCCTGCTGAGAGAGTGGAAGAAGGGGTCACTTTCCATGCAGCTGGAGAAGCAATGAGAGCAAGCTGGGCTCTGGAGGGAACTGTGGTTTCTTCTCTGGGTCCTAAGGTTTCTTTGACCTGATGGCTGAAGATACACATAGGAGGGAAAAATGTGATCCTAAGCAGAAATCTCTCAAATCTTTATTTTCCATGAGATATTGAGGAAGGGTCAGAGGTTCTGGGAAGAAATGTCCGGTATTTTGATCAGCGAATGAAATACAATTTATTTGTGGCCTTTTATTTCATTTCCTGTTTTTGAGATTACTAAGGGATTTGCAATAAGGAGATGGATATTCCAGCTCAGTTTGTGACTTCAGACCTTTGGTGCTGGAGGTATACTTTGTTTACAGAACTGCAGTTGACCTTCTTTAAATAAACTAAAAGCACTGGAAATGTATTTCTGGCTTGCAGAGTTCAGGACGTCCCATCTAGAACATGCATTCACGTGAATAGCCTAACAGTCACAGTAATTGCAGTTGTTTTTCAGCTTTCAGTGGTAGATGTGTTCTTTTTAGAAGACTTTTTGAGGGAAGCTGGACCTACAGAACCTGTTGTTGCAACAAAAAAACCAACCAAAGAATCAGCAAACCAACTGATACTTGCAGAGTTGATGCATCACACCTGAATATCCCAGTGTTGAAGTGGCTGGGGGCAAGTGTTAGTTTTGCATCCACCCTGTGCAGGTGTCAGCCCTGCAGCTCTCAGCTGTGGGCTGAGACCACCCTTCTATTCACAAGGCCGTGGTGGCCTTCTCCAAGGAGACGCAGTGGGCTGGACACAGTCCAGAGCATCTGCATGAGGAAGAAGCAGTTTATGGTCCTACTAACCAAAGTAGACCCTTGGGCAAGGTGGGGAATGGCCTGTGGCAAGCTGCAGGGTCACCTTGGGGTGCTGGTGGCTCCTGTCTTGGCAGTAAGTGCTGCCCTGGCTGTAGGAGAAATGTGCTGGGCAGTGCTCCTGCCATGAGCCCAGATTCACTGAGTGCCCTCTGGCCTTCCTTTCCCTAGTCACGGGTGGAGGTCGAGGTAGCAGGCTTGTGTTTGATGTTGGAGCCTTGGTTTTCTTTTCTCTTTCAGTGAAGTCCTACTAATGAAATTTGTCAGTGAAATCTTCCTACTTTGTACCATTTTCTTCAACAGCCTATGTCAGAAACTTGTTTGTGGTAAAGAAAACTTCCTGTTTTGCTTGATGTTGTCTTGCTGAGTCTCGTGTTCCCTCCGCGGTGGCAGAGGTGTATAAAACTGTCCAATTTGCGTTCAGAAAGTGAACTTTAGGTTTCTGTAACTGGTTGAAAAGATCTCTCTAGCAGATAACCAAGAAATGGAAGTTCATTGAGATATCTATTGAGTGTCCCATCCCTCAAATGTTTCTAGATGAAAAAATGAATTTGTACTGAGTTGTAGAAACATCAGTAAGTAACCTGACCAGTATTATTTGTTAGATGAATGAGTGATGAATTTTATTTTGATAGAGGCAAACCAGACAATTCTGATGAAATTTTACTGTCTTTAGCTTTCTGGAGCTAGTGCTACCCTCATGCCTTGGTTTGGTTTTGATTTTTTGTTGGTTGCTTGGGTTTTTTTTTAGCAAAGCTCCTGAGAGATAGGTGTGAGAAGAGTAATTCTCCCTCAACTTTGAAATAAAGGACTTGAACATATATTTTTAGGTGATTTTTTTCCACTTAAAAATATTTTTGTTGTACTCCACTCTGTTGAAATCAGCAGAACTATGCAGATTTGCACCAGCTTGGAGACAGAACATTTTCTTGATGCATTTTTAATTCCAGACTCTTAAAAGCATATGTACTTTATTAATAGAAAGAAACTTTTCATTTCAAGCTATGTGCAAAGACTTTTTCTGGACAGTTAAATAATCTAAAGTCACCTGGAATTTCTTTCCTTGTGACATTTTACTTAACTTTCCACATTTTGGAGAAATATGTGTTGCCTTCAGATGAACAATCTCTTTTTACTCCTATTAAATTCCATGTGGAGGTGTGAATATATATAATTAGAGACTTGGGAACAGGCTGCGAAATAGAAAATGAGAGAGCAAGATTTCTCCATTTCTAAAATCATCTGAGTGTCATCCACTAATTAAAGTGACCTTCTTGTGCCCAGGATGTTGTGTGGCTGTGAGAGCACTGCAGTATCTCCAGACAAGCATGGGACAGAGGGAGCTTAAGGCAAAGCTTTTGGCTCTGGCAGGAATGGAGTCCTGGAAGATGCACCATTTGGGAGGTGCTATGGCTGGTTTCAATGAGTCGGAAGCATATAAAGTATATTAAAAATGCCATGGCTCTTTCCAGAAGGTGCAGCTGAATTAAATGCATGCCAGAAGACCATGGTGTTAGGCAGAGCTTAGTGTAAAGCAGACCATTATTATTGTGGGGTGAGGCCAAATATATTGGCAACCTGTGCAGCTCAAGAGGAGTTACTTTTTATAAAAGTATGTTTGTCTGCAAATTGTGTTGATCTTAATTTGAAAACAGCAGCAATATGCTAAACAGACGAAGTAAAACGTAAATAGTCATTTGACAGATGAGAAAGGCTCTTATGTCTTTTTATTTGTTCACATAGGCTTCTGTTAAAAGCTTATGCTTTCTGTTATACACAATTTTGAAGCAGCTTTTAATAATCTGACCTTAAGCCTCAGATGTTGTACTTAACTGTTAATTAATAGAAGACTGAATCAGATTGAGAGATGAAAGTTCTTATACAGGGAGCAAAGTTCAGATTTACTATCTGTAAAGAACTTACAGTAAATGCAACCCCAGGTGTAAGAATGTTGAAGCACTGTGCTGGGTGTGGTAAGCAGCAGTTACAGTAGAGATGCTGTAGATAGGAGAATGTAGATCCTTTATCTTGCTCTTCTCTTGAGACTCTTGGTGCGGTAACAGAAAGCTCAGCTTGTGCTAATGGGAGCAGGGCTTCTTGGGGACTATACAGCAGATATTTTCAGTGCATTAGAGGCATTAACCTGTCAGCTTGGAAGAACAAGCTGAATGCTTTTGAAGAGAATTCTGTAACACTGTTTTTCAGGAGTACACTGCATTTTCTGAGAAATGTCAGCTAACACCCACAAAACTTTGATTTAATTGAGCTGTTGGTAAGCTGCGGTGTTGGTGTTTGTCCTGCTGTAATTAGTTACCCGGAATGAAGCACTACATGGGTGTTAGGCACATGAAGGTGAAAGTATGTGTATATATTCCTTTGTAGACCTTCATATTTTAAAAATGTTTGTGCAGGTCCATACCTGAGACTTGGTCAGTGAATTCTCTTCCACCAGATGGCCAAGTGCTTTTTGTTGATATGCACCACTTCAGTTGGGCGGTGCTCTGCAAATTTTATGGAAAAGAATAGCTCATATGGACTTCATGTACATTCATTAACTGCTTTTTTCTCTTTTAACCCTTCTGATGGATAGGTGTAAGGGATATTGAGCCTTGGGGAGCTAGATTTGCCCTTTTTGGGAAAGATGGGGATGCTGACATGATAGATGTCCATCCCCAGAGCTTGGAGATAGGTCATGGCTGTCCTTGGAGGAAAGCAGTATTGCTCTGGCACAATATCTGTCTGTTGTTTTCATGCCTGTGTATTCTGGTTTCCCTGTTGCATTATTGGTGGTGTTTAACAAGGCATGTCGCTAATGCTTGTCTTGTGATCTCTCATCAGTTAAAACCACATTTGCAAGGAGCAGAGAGTACATCCCAGTCTGATTGACCATCCCAAGCCAGTCAGTCTGGATGGACTTTGTAAATGTCATGAAAATAATAGTTCAGTTGTGTGACAACTAAATGCTTTTCAAATTATTTTTGTAATGGCTTACTTTTATTTTCATTGCAGCTTATGGGTCTGTGTCACTGCCACAGCAGGAAGCACACTCATGCCATAGGAATGGTCCACTGCTGGCAGAGTAAGTGGAGAGGAGGAACACAGGGCCTCCTTCCTGGCTGTGCTCCTCTCTGTTCTGGTGTGCCTTTTCCCTGCCTCCCACCTGTGTACCCTGGTGCCTCCACTGAGTGGAGGAAGGCAGAATTTAATCTGTAGGGGAAGTTGTTCTCCTTGAGTGGGCAAATAGAAGGAAACCGTCTCATTGACTGTGATGTTTAATCTATTTTTATGAGCTACCTGGAGTGCAGAGCTCTTTATTTGACCCACCATCAGAGCTGGCAGGGGCACAGCAGGATCACTGCTAGTTTGAGCTGAAGGATTTAGTAGCTTTTGCCAGCTGCCTTCCCCTTGGCAAATCTTCCTGTGAGCAGAACCAAGAGCAGGGTGTCTTGGTGCGTGCAGCTGGATGCAGCCCCCGGGAAGCCCAGCAGCAGCTGTTACCCGAGTGCTGCACTGTGGCAGGGCTGGCCTCCTGCTTCCCCTTCTGGTCTTGGAAGGGCCTGTGCATCCACGGCAGATGGGTGGGAGCAATGCCCGTGTTTCCCGAAGGTTCAGTCCTGCAGGCCCTTGTGTGGGCCAAGGGCTGCCTGCCCCTCACTGCACACTGGCAGTGTGCCTGGGGAAACTGCTTTGCACGTGGGCTGCCTTTAATCTGTGTGAAGGGAAACGGTGCATCCTTTTTTGCCTTTCACCTTCCGATGTCCTCCTGCAAGTGCTCCCTCATCCCTGTTGAGCTGCAGCCCTTAGGCAGAGACTTGCCATCGGCTTGGCAAGGGGTGTTCCTGCTGCAGCGCGTCGAGCTAGCAAGGACCTTCCCTTCCTTAGCTTCACTGGGTCCATAGGCTCCCTTCTCCTTCCCTTGTCTCCTCCAGGCAGGGGAAGAGGCTTGGATCTCCTTCCTTAAAATATTCACCTTGCTGACCTTGACCACTTATTTATAGTGTGTGCCTAAGCTGTGCTTTTGACCTCCCAGGGTGGCTGGGGGAAAACTTTCTATCTGCCGGAGAGACTGACTGGGCACGCTCGGCTTGCTCAAGAGATGGGGTTTTAGTCTATAATGTAACAGATGAGTGAAAAGATTTAAATGGAAAATCAATGGCAGGCTGATGATCATAGCCAGATTAATGGTTTTAAACCCTTCTTTTTCATATCTTGCAAATGAATATAAAAATTTGCAGTTTCAAAGGAGATCTTGAACAATGTAGTACAAGTGTTAAATTTAGCATGAACTGGGGGAGAATGGGGAGAGTGCAGCATATGGTCATGTTAAACACAGGAGCCACGAGTGAGACAGGCCATCGTGTTCCCACAGCCACTGCACTGAGAATGGAGAGGGATTCATGGGAAAATGCACCCTTGAAATCCTGGTGGGTTTGTTACTCTTTCCACAGAAACCTTGAACTTTTTGTTTAAAGTAAGCTGCTCACATCAGTGGGAAGCTTAACAGCACTTGAAACAGCTCCCCACCCACTTTCCATTTTTGTTGAGGGTGAAAAATTCTGATGAATGGAGCCTGATAAGGTCAGTTCATTTAATGCAAGTCTTGAGTCCATTTTGCAATTAAATATACTTTCGTTTTTCACAAACTCTTTTCCACTTCAATTTTAAAATTACTCTTGTATAACATGGGGAATATGTTAAACCACCACCCCATAGAACTTATGTAGTAATATAGAGAAGAAAATCACTGCTCCTACTAGGCTTTATCTCAAACTATATAATTTATTGTTACTGCTCTGCGTAATTTCTCTTTATTGTTAACACAGTATTTATTTGTAATTATTATTAATACACTTATTCTGTTTTAATAGCCTGACTGATGAGCCAGTGTATTTTCTGAGTGTCTTTTAAATAAAATTTCCTTCTGAGGTGGTGGATTTTTTTTTTTTTTTTTTTTTTTTTTTAAGAAATTAGAATAATGCAAGCAATATTAACAGTCAACCCTTTAGGCCAACTTTTGCCTCTTTTTTCACACACCTACCAGTGCTGTGCAGCACCCTGTTGCAACATCTGGTTGCTGCCATCACACAGCTGCTTACTAACCACTAATTATAGCACTCCACAATAGGAAAGAAAATGTTGAGCATACTGTGTTGGTATTTTTAAGGGTATCTAGCTGGTTTTATTTCCTACTACTCTTGTAGTTGCATGTTAGCTAACTTGCACCCCAGTGTGTTCTGCTGAAGGTTGTTTATATCACCCATGCTGAGGTCTTGTCAGGCTGTGGTTATTATTTTTCTGATGACAGGGCTATAAAATAATTTTGAATTAGATAGCTCTGGGAGACAAAACTCCCACATGTAAAAAATAGTCCATAAAAAGATGAAAATTTGTGTTTGAGCACCAACCATTGTTTGTGACTTTGTCTTTTCTTATTAAATTAAAAAATATTTTTTATTAAAAACAGAATAGGATTGAGCTTCACATTGTGCAAAGGGAGCCAAGTTTCAGCATAGGTAAATTGCTTGGGGCACTGGAGGTTCATGACCTGAGTAAGCAAAATCTCACAGATAGTCCCAAAACCATCTGGGCTGGCAGTGCATAGCTGAAAGGGGTATTGCAGTCTTGGTATCTCAAGAGCACATCTGTGCTAACTAAGTCATTGGGTTTTGCTGTGTCTCTCTTTCATTTTTCTTAATACATTTATAGAAGAGAAGTACTTCCAGACACATCTTCCTACAAAGAGGAGAAACATTATGTGCTTTCAAATAAGGAATAAAATGTACTCATTGATCAATTTTCTGTCCTCATTAAGTCTCTCAGAGGTGAGTTCAAGGGAAGAAAAGATGATGGGAAGAGTTTGAAAATGAAGTCTATTTACAATGAAAAAAGATAACTCAAGAATACTAAAAAGGCTGAAACTCAATGGTTGAAGAGATGGAGAGCAGACTCAATTATCCTAATGTTGTGCAGCTGCACTACCACATGTGTTGTTTTCACTTTACTATCAGATATTTAATGCATGTGTGTAGCCAATGTTCTCTTTTTGTTTGTTCTAAATATTTCCTATGTGTAATGCGGTAAAAGATGTTGTTCTCAGTTGTTAGAACAGAACAATTTGGTAAAGAAACACTCATCAGTGTTTGCACACACTACATATTTAATGACAGACTAAAAATAGAAAGTTTATTCCTTTAATAAAGGAAAGGTAAAAAAAAAGGCAAGCAAACTCATACCATGAATCTGGAAGTTCAGTTTAAGGAAAAGAATCTTATCGTAGTGATCCACGTCTAGTAATTAGTTGTGTGCACTCTTAGACCAAATTTGCATACAGTATTCAGGTGAATCATTCCCTTCTGTTCCTGGATGCACAAGTGAGATTCGTTCTGTATTGTGTTCCTGGAAATTCCCAAGGTGCACAAAACAGCATCTTTTTATTTTCTACCAAGCAGGAGTGTCTCTGTAGCCAGCAAGGTCCCAGAGGTTCCGATCCAAAGCTCTGAAACTCAGTTTTTCACTATGTAGGCTACTTCAACTGGGGGGAGAAGGGATAAGATGAGTTTTTTGGGTCTTGAAGGGAAGTTAAACTAAATTACCTGTTTGAGGTGAGGCTCATTTCTTGGATTTGAGCTCATGGTGAGACAGGCAAAAATAATGTTAATGCACAGCTATGTATTAGCAGTATTTTCCATTTATCTGACAGATGAAACAATGCTGCTGAAGTTTTAATGAACAAATGAAGTAATCATGCATTATCTTGTGATGTAGTCTGTACAAGAAAGAGAAGTGTATAAATCTAAAATCTGTATAAATGAGGGAAGATGAGGAAAAACACTCAGATAATTCTGCTGGTTTTCCTCAATGTTGCATGGGTTACTATTTTATTATTCTTATTTTATTTATTACTTTATTCTTGTGGTTAAATTTTGAGGTGCAAACGTCATTAAAACAATCCTTCTTCCATCACCAGTTTCTTACATTTGCTGGTGTTTCAGAAGACATGTGAGCTAATAATTGTTGAGTTTAGGGAAGACCACTTTGCTTTCTCCCCATACATTATATTTTGACAGACATTGCATCCATTCATTCCACTGTTTCCTCTTGCTTCCAGTTTTCATAGAGTGAGAGAGAAATGGCTAAACATGTGAGGGGAAAAAAAGAAAATAAGGATAAGCATCCTTTATAATGTTTGCTGTTGGAGAGGATAAAAGGAGGATTCAGCATAGAAGGCCCCAATTAGGCACACACTAGTGAACGAGCAATTTCATTTTAGCTGGCTGTTTCCACCAGGAGGAAGCACCTTCAGTGTGGAGAGGCTCCTCAGGGAAGAGACTTTTCAGGTTTTGCAGCAGCCCTAGAAGCAGGACGTGAAGACCATGCTTTGTTTTCTACCTGCTCTGCTGAGTGTGTGCAGGCATTTGGAGTGAAGTTAAGGTTTCACAGGACCCTGAGATTGTCTCTATCACATAAGGGATGAGAACATATCCTGACAACCTCCAGGACCAAGGGGAAGAAGTAAGAAAATGCACTGTCATATTTAGTTTTTTCCTTGCTCTTTATCAAGCTCAGGTCTCCCTAATCTTGACAATGGCACCTCAAAATACAGGTTACAATTTAGGCCTGTTCAGTGACAATACTTCTTTGCCAGTCGGCGCCAGGAAGGTAAGGGGCAGTTGGATCCATCTTTAGTCTTTACATGCAGTGGAAGTCTACACCCTCCCTTTTCTTTCTCATCTCAGTAGTCTCTGGAGGGAGATCAGTGTCAGTATCAAGGAGGAGGGGGACTTTCAGTAAGAGAAGAGTGGGAAGGTGAATGCCATCTTGTGACTAGCTCCTTGCTGCATGTCCTTCAGAATCAGCAGTTTGGTGCGTGGGATATTTGCATGCAACTTACACTTTGGAATATGCATGTCAGAAGCCATTTGCATTGGGAAGACAATTATAGGTCAAACACATTGCATATTTTCCCATATTCTTCATTGTGAATATGTACAGAGTAACATCGCTTTTATATAGGCTGCTTTTTGACTACAGTTAAGTGTCTCAATATTGGTTGGAGCTCAAGAATTAAATAGTTTTAAACAGGGTTTAAAATCTGAGATAGCTGAAGCTATTTTTAATATGTAGGTTGTGATTTGACTCTCCAGTCTTTGTCTTCTCACTTTTAGCCATTGTAGCATGGCTGATAAGAGCTGTTGTCATGTGCTGTGCATTCTTTGTCTCAGCCATGAGGATGCTGACTTCCTTCCTTTTATTTCAGGAGGTCATTAGTGCTGATGAGATTAGAGGTTTATAACTTCAAGTCCAAGTCATTATTCCTAATTTAATCATTGCATTTGAAAATGTTTCCTCTAATAAAATTGTAATGATTTTACATGATTTTTCATGCTTATCAAAAACACGGTTTAAACATTTTTGTATTTTGGAGGCCCTGATCTTCTGGAGAAGAGTAGACATTAGTACATCATTGCTGGGCCAATTTCCTGCCTCTCTGTCTCTGCTGTAAATCAGAATAACCTAGTCAGTGTAATCACAGTGATGTACAGCCAGCCTGGCACTGGAGTCAGGCCTTTGCAAACAGCATAAAACCCTGGGAGAGGTCCCTTGTGCGAGCATGATTGCTTCTCTGCCGCCACCTTCATCATTCAGCGGGGTGCTTTGCCTCCCTATGAAAGAGACTATCAGCGGGCTCATGATAAAGGACAAAATAACCATCTGTAATGTAGAGGCTTGACTGGAGAAATGGCTTTTATGTTGCAAGGGGAATGAGCTAACTAGCCTCCCACAGTTACTAAGGTAAGGAGAAAGCAGCAATGTTACAGTAGAGCTGGATGTTTGTTTAGAGGCTTTGGAAGAAAGTTCATCCAAATGCTTGGTTTTCAGGAATGCTCCTGGAATGTGCTAGGAGTACTGTTTAATTCAAATTACCTCTCTCTTAAACAGTGTACTGTATGCATTTGGGTTCAGGCAGGTGAGGAAGGAACAGGGGACATGAATTTACTCTGTGCCAGGTGGATGAGTCTCCCCTGTGTTTGAACACACAGCTGCTGCTGCTCCATGTGCTGGTCCCCCAGGTCAGCTTTTGTGGGTTGCAGCAGGAATGGAAATCACGTGAGTGATTTTGATCTTGCTGGTGATGAACTGATGCAAGGGGGGAAGATTTGACTGTGTCTAAGGTCAAATGAGGGGTCTGTGGGAGGGCTGAGAGTTGTATGAGCTCTTGGCATTGCTTAGTGTCCAAAAAGCAGGGTGCTGGAGTTGTAGGGGTGGGTGCAGTTGTGATGGAGGGGCTGCTGTCAGACAGTGCAATGCACTGGCAGCAGAGGGGTGTCAGCACACGGGGATTCCCTGCATGGACTTTGGGGGTGGTAGTGCTTATGGTACAAATTACCAAGTCCTTCTGCCCTCTGCTTCTAAGCCTAAGCCACTTGCTCCTTCTCAAGCACCAGTCTAAAAGCAGCGTGTGGGTAAGAGCACCAAGAGAGGTTTTAGCCTGCGTGTTTTAGCAGCACGGTGGCTGCGGATACGGCAGAGTAACTAGCAAATCACAGTAGGCAGATGGCAGGTCTCGCACTAGGAGAGGATGTGTAAACGACCAAAGATAGGTTTTAACAGCCTTTCTCAAAGCCAGAAGTTTGTCACTGTATAAGCTCTCAGTCTAAACATCCCTGTAAAATTTCAAGCCTCAAATCTACTAGTAGTTTATTAAACAGTTTTGGCAACTGAAACGGATGCTGTGAGTCACCATGTGCACGCATGAGTGTGGGGTGTCTTGCATGTCTCTGGCATTTGCTGCCTCTGTGCTGGCTGATGGGCTTACCCAGCTGGCCAACCTGCCTCGGGTCTGCAAAGGACAAGCAGAAGGAAAACCAAGCCTTGGAAACAGTCATGCACAAAATGCTTTTGTTTGTTGACAAGTTCGGGCAGAGCCTTTGCTGGTGAAGTGGTGACATACTGGGTGTCTCTGCCTTTGGGTGTGCGCTGGAAGCACGTGCCTCTGCTGCCACTGGAGGCTTGGTTCAGTTTGACCTTTAGTCTTAAGGATAAGAGCTGCTCATTGCCTTCTGCCTCCCCAGTCTTTGCTGTGCAGGGCTGTGTGGGGATGTGCTGGTGCTCTGCAGGCAGATGAAAAGATCAGGCTGGCTTTTCTCCCATTCTGACCTCTATTCTTTTTTTTCCAGACTGATCTGTTTTAACAGCAAGACTCAGTTAAGGAGAAGAGTATTTCCTGTACAAATTGCCCTGTGCAAATATGTAATGTAATTCAGCTCTGTGAAACTGCCATATTTTCTTCAAAAATCGGTGCTGGCGCTGCCCATTAGTAATATCCATTTTCTTTTGTCAGCTGTTTGAATACTGTAGAAAAATAATTTTCAGTTCCCAGGACCTGACAGGTAGAGTGATGTTAGATACCTCAGCAGCAAGGAAGCTAAGGATGAATACAGTCAGATTACCACAAAATTAGGCTCAAACCATTAGCAGCTTGGGCAGCAGATCACCATCAAATCAGCATCCCAAAGCTATCTGTAGTGATTAAGCTACCCTCCTTTTATTGATGTCAATAGTGCAACTCTCAGTAACATTTGTTGAGAAGGAAATGTGCTCTCAGGAGAACCAAGGTTTTCTTTTTCAGATGCTTTTTTAATGAGGATGGAAAGCTGAACTGAGTGAGGTGTCAAAAGCTCTATCTTCTCCCCTTCTGAAGTGTGCTGCTAATGCCTGACAGCCACTTCTACATGGGCCCCTGTTTATTACTTCTGTCCTTTGTTTGCAATTTTTTCACCCTCTTTGTGTATTGCTATTCTCACTGGTCTTTTTCCCTTTTTTCTTTGACTTGAACTCTATGACTCATGCCTTAATTTTTGTTTACATTTCCATTCTCCTTAAGGGCTCCCCACTCACTGTAAAACTGCATTGCAATATGCAACATTTCATTGTCTCTCTTATTTATTTCATAGCTAGAAAATGAAATTAAGTCATGGAATGGGTTTTATTTGTGGAATCAGAGAAAGCATTTCAGAAACTGACCAGCAGCATCAGTACAGCCTGGTTGTGTATGGTGCTGGGCCCAAAACGTGTGCATTTAGAAATTCAGGCTGAAGCTGATGACTAGTTTGAGGAGGACAAAGTTTATTACTTTGATTTCTTTGAACCAAACAGATGAACCTCTGGAAACATCAGAAACCATAGCTTTGGAGAGAAGAGCTGCAGGTCTCACTTTGTGACAGTGATCCTGTGGATCTTGCACATAGATTGAACAGTCTGATTAAAATAGTTGTGAGTTTGAAGTTAGGACTAGGTCCAAAATGGGGAGCACCCCCTGGGAGCTGTTGGTAGGTGATTGCTGCTGTGTCAAACCACGTTAGATCGCTTGAAGCAATTAGCAGTGGGAGGAAGTGGGGTTAGGCATCTCTGGAGCAGTGGCTCTGGAAGATAGATACTGTAATGCATGGCTCCCTTGTTATCACTTCTCCCCTGTTGAATGTGTTTGGAGAGGTGGAAGGTGGTGGTCAGCCACTGCATTTGAGTCCCACCCAAATGCTGGGGGAAGCTGAGGCAGATGAGCACACACTGTGTGTGTCTGTGTGGGTTGCTAGTGGAGTTCAAGGCTTCTGCTTTGCTAAGGGGCCATTTTTGGCTTGGGTGAATGAAAAAGCTGTTTGGAGTTTCCTAAGTCATGTATTATTACTGCTATATTGCATTTAGGAGCTATTTGCTCTTGTTTTCCTGCTATTTGACTAATAGAGTTCATCTGGGCAGTCCCTGATCCTGCTGGCTTCTTACTGGTAGTGAAAGATGAGTTTAGAAAGAAAATAGACCCCTGAAACTTAATTCAGTGGTGCCAGTCCCTGCTGCTGTCTGAGCAGACAATTGCTTCAAACTCTTGCTCTTAGGTGTTTCTTCTTATTTTTTATTTGCATTAGGAAGAAGATAAATTGGTTCAGCAGCATCTGTGCATCACCACCGACATTTTAATTTTCAGTTAAAATATTTTAATTAAAATCCAACATAATTTGGCATGAAAAATGAGACTGAATTGGTATTATACATGCAGATTCAACTAATGTCAATTTATTTATCAGTTTCGGGAACAGCTCTGATTAATCCAGGCAGTAGCAATGTTTGCTGGAAGGGGCTCTAGTTGCTCTTTTTGTATAATTCTGCTATTATTCTACCAAGTTAATTATAGAGAGAGAAGCTTTGTGCTGGCTTTCCCAGTTTCTCTCTGATGGAGTTATTTTCTTTTTCTGCTTCTCTGTCTCCTTCTGGATGCTGTGTAATCATCCCTGCAAGACATTATTACCCTCTAGGCTTCAAGGAGAGATTTGTGTGGAGAAAATGTTTGCTCTTGCAATGCCTCAGAACATACCAAGTTTTTTTTATTATTATGCAGGTTGCATTTGGAAAGGTGTTGGTGGAATCCCTTCATGGCTCTGTCTTAGCTGTGTGTCAGTGTGTGATGTGTTCTTACGCAGCTGCACGCTGGTGCTTGTGTGCCTGTGTGCTCATGCCCATGCATCCTGTCTCAAGCCACAGGACTTAGCACAGCTTTACTCTCAACTCCTTGTGTTAGTCACAAAGGGAGTATAAACACGTCCAGGATGTGTATTTAAAATGCATCTATTTGCTAAACATTGTCTCTTTGCAAAGGCTTAAATAGAAAACACAAGATGACTTTACAGGCCTTAAGTCCCATTTTTCCCAGTAGAATAAACACCTGCATCTGATCAACTTAAGAGACATTTTCTGCCTCTGAAAATTCTGATTAAGCTATGGTCAGCACATAATTTTTGTGGTGAGGCTGTGTGTATGGACTGCTTTGGAACCTGATTTTGGGTTTGTGCGTGAGCAGCTCTGCACAAGGTCTGCTGAAACAAACATTTTTTCGTATCATCACTGTCATAGTCTTTAAAAAGGAAATGGCAGAGGTAGTGAGACACTTCTGTGTATGTTTTCTGGTATTACGTGAGTAAGAGCTCTCAAATACAAGAAGGAAAAACAATTACAATGAAACTTTTAAGAAACCAGCATATGGTATTATCCAAACTGAGCCATTTATTATACTTTAATTACTGGGGAACTCATAGTGAAAGGTGTATGGTTTAGGTTAAGAGGCTTCAAGTCCATGTCTTCTGCCTGCCTTAAGGTTATCTTTATGGTCAGAAATGAAAAGGGTTGTTTTTCAGGTATGTAGTCTGTCTTTTTTCTGGAAGATATTCCAAGCAATTATGTTGAAAAAACCACTTGGGAATTATGTGTGGTGTCTTTTCTGCAAAGAAACATTTTATTTTTACCAAGACAACTGTTTGACTTATTTCTGCTGCACGCTGCTGCTTTCCTACCATGAAGATATGATTCACAAAACATGTAGGTTTGATACAGAGCTCGAGCAGTCTCTGAAAACAGAGAGGTGGTTTTGTGGCTTGGTATTACAACATGTCAGCAGCATTCACAGCATGTCTGCCTTCTGTTTCCTGCGTGATTGTGGATGCCTCAGAGAGCAGCAAAGCACTGAAATATCTCTTAAGTGTCACTGAATACAGTAGATCTGTGTTTAAACCCTTAGTTGAGTCAGCAAGAGCTGGGGATGTATCATCAGATCTGTGCTTCATGCAAAACAAAGTAATGGAACTTGTGCTTAATGTGGATATCACTCTGGAGTCAGATCTGTAGCTTCAGTGGTTGTCAGTGCCTCTGACTCTGTGTACGATATATGGGACATCTGTACTTGAGTTTTTCAGAAACAGGATGCAAGGAAAACCTGCTTCTTAGGCAGTCTTGTGTATTTGCCTATTGGATTCAGAATTCCACTTCAAGCCCTGTATTTTCAGGCAGCAGAGAAAGAGGAAGCTCCAAGCTTTGCATAAAGGTATCCAGAATGAGTGTGTCACCAAAAGTAAACTCTAAACTGTGGAAAGTAACAGCTCAGCTCAGTTTAATACTCAGTTTTAATACTCTAAAAGTGTTTTGCCCTTCAGTTCTTCACAGGTTTAGTTACATCACTTCTCCCGCTTCTGATAACCATGTTGACCCTGAAATCAAAAGATATATTCAGACCCCTTCAAAATTTGTCCTTTGTAATTTAGTATTGTGGTTGATTTCTGGATGGTGTAATTTTCATAGTTTCATACCCTTTCCCAGTATAAGTGCACTTGAATTTATTCTGGGGCATGTTCTTAGTGATAGGAGAAAACAGTTTTCTGCGAGAGTTTAGGAAGGAACCACAGATTGAGGTTGGGTGATGCCAACTTTACAACCAAATCTCTTTCTTAGTGTGATGGTGCACAGTGCAGTGCTTGTTGAATTACCACATTTCACTTGGAGCTCTGAAATCAGTGTTTGAGTTTTAAAATACCAGCAAATGGTTGCAGGGTGGAACATTCCTTTTACATGAGGGCAGTAATGCTATTTCAGTTTGCTGAGCTGCAAGAGTGTGCTTTGATCAACAGTGTAATTTAGCAATTACAGAGTATCTGGTGTGCCTCAATTTACCTAGTAGCTGAGGAACTCAGTGACAGGTAGTGTGTAATTTTTAATTGTCTATGGAAAATGAGTTAGAAATGTATTACTTCCCAGAGTACATAGTTAAAAACCACGTTTGCCACTTCACTGCATACAAAGAGTTGATTATTTTTCTTATAGTTACTAATGATCCCAGATGAAAACACCCTGTGGTAAAAAAAAAGAAATTTATTTGGCTTATGTATAGGCATAAGGAGGAACATATTTTTAATAAGCTTCAATATTGGTTTGAAGTGAGAAAACAGCAGAGACAAAACCCACTGAAATTAATATGGTATGGAGTTTAGTGTCTATGATAGGTCTAAAAAGATCTAATTTTTGTTAATCTGTATGTAAAATATCTGGTACTGTTACAGTGTTTTTGTACTTTTCTCCTGACTGCAATCATGCCTTAAAATAGTATATCCAGAAAATATGGTACAGTTAAGAATGGGACTTCCACAAATCTCATACATTGCTCCTGTGGGCTAGATTCTGCATTCATTAAATTGAGCTAAGTAAACAACAATTGCCTGTGTGAACTAAGGGAATTCAGTGTGATTCGGATCAATGTGAGCATTAGGGCATTCATATTTTACTGCAGCCTCTGCCACTGAACTACAAGACAGAAGCATGTATATACCATTTACCATATCCAAGGACATTGTCTAGACTGTTGTCTATCTTTTCTATATTTTTGCTTTAGGAAACATGATGATAGTGTTAGAAACTGCGCTGCAAACAATGCATATTGTATGCAGCAAGTAGAGCTGTTCTGCAATTACATAAGGTGGTTCAGATGAAAGAGCCTCTATGTTCTGTGTCTGAGAGAGGAAACTTAATTAAGACAGACAAATTCTCCTGGGTATAACAAAGCAATTCTCTGGTTACAGCCCTGATTAGACTGTAGTTCTTCTAAATGCATTACCAAAGTCTTCATTATTATAATTAAACAGATATAAAATATGTTGTCCCTTCATTGCATAAGGTTTTGCTTTAGGGTTAAGATGAGAAATTTCATCAAGAGCTTTGAAATGGAAAGCTGACAAGCAAAGCAAGTGATTTCTATATTTTTCTATAATTTTTGAATTTTTGTCCTTTTTAGTCTTCCATTTAAAGACAGGCACTTAAAAAAATCATATTATTTTCCTGAGGCAACCAGCTAGGAAAAACTAGTGTCATCTGTAAAGATGGAGCTCAGGCACTGGCCTCTCCCAGGAATGCTGGATTTGGAGCAGTCCAGCCTGAGAATGGGTGTGCTCCCCTGTGTCCAGGGCACTTACTGCTGCTTGTTGCCACCAAGGTGCTTTCTTGCTTACCTCTGGCCTCTTCTTTCCAAGAGTTAGCAAATGCTGCAGCTGAATAGAGATGTTGCTCCAAGGTGAATAAAGGGGAAGGTATACATGTTCAGGAGCATTCATCGCTCATAGATCCAACTGAAGGAACTGATGAAAAATAACAAGAAAGAAGAAGGGAAGGAGTTGATATTTCAAGAAGAAACTGTCTTCTTCTCAACGTTTGTCTTTTCACTGTACCTGTTTATGTAAAAAACACCATTAAATTTAGAATCTGTTTCCCTGGTGGGAGGAATTACCTTTAGAAGTCTTGAAAAGCTAGAGCACTGGCGTTTAAAAAGGACTTGAGGAGCTGCTCGATGAACAAATACACAGTCACACCTATTTTAATCTAAATACAATATTAACAAATGAACAGTGTGACCGTGGGGACTAAAAGTGTGTAAGTGTTTGCAAGATTAAAGCTTAAAATGAGCAACAACAGAATCACAGAGTTGTTGCAAAGCAGAATCTATTTTAAAGGGCCCGTTGAATGAACTGTGAGTACTGAGCTGATTTTTGTCCATGCAAAAGTGGTTCCCAGTGCTCACTAATGTCACTCTTCTGCTACCACTTGTTCACACACACAAAACTAACAGTGACCAGTGTTTAAGTGTCCTTTAGTACCTTCTTGAATTGCTCTGGGCAGAGTGTTGGTGTTAATGACAACTGTGCAAGATAAGGGAAGCTTGTGGTTTAGCAGCGCCTGTGGCTTTCTGGCCTCGAGAAGGCAAATAGCAAACTTGGACCTCTTAAAACAAAAAGCTTCCCCAAACCCCTGGCCCAACTGCTCCTGCCCCCACTGCTAGACACCCCTTTTTCTGCCATGTATCCCTCCAGGTGAGGGGATGGGTGAAGACCCTGGCAGAAGCTGCCTTTTCTCCAAAGGTGCTGAGATTTGTGTGTCAGAAACATTTTTGAGTCTTGTGGAAACCACCAGACAAATCTAGAGCAGATAGTGTTTCCTCAGGGTCTTCTTGAGCTTCTGAGCTGAACTGTGAGGGAAGCCAGGAGGTTCCCACTCCTCTGGCTGCAAATCCAACATTTTTCCTCTTGCTCAACATTTCCAAAATGTTGCAAGTCTACAAAACTATTGGAGACTTGAGGTGTTACTTTTTCCACATAAGTGCTAAGTTATGTTGCAGTTGAAGTGTAGTTACACAGTGGTTACAGTTCAGTTTTTTCTAAAACCTCTATAACCACTAATTCATAAAATTAAATATTAACTGGATGGAGGCAATTACACCAGGTTGGTGATGCACTTAAACTGTAAAAATTCATGTATAAAACACAAGGGATTGTAATACTCAGGCATGCACATAGTTTAATTCTAAAATAAAAGATTTATGATTATTTAACCAGTATAAATATATGACCAGGATAAAACTACATTATAATTTCATTCCTTTATTTGTTAAAAAAAAAAAAAAAACAAAACCAAATGAGCAACTGGGTTTTTATCTCACTAAGATATGGGCTCTGGGAAATAGGAGAGTTTTGCCCTTGAAGGTAGATAATTTTGAAGGAATACGATAAAAAATTGTAGCAAATCTCCATAGAAAATCAATTATTCTTTAAATAAATTGGATGTTTATGATGCTGCAGTTTGCAGCTTATCAGGGTGCTTGTAACCTGCCTAATTTACTGCTTATTTTGATGAGTAATGAAAACATTCTGTGTCTGCATTGGTAAAAATTTGAAATATGCCTGCTTATGAGAGTCACATAATAAGATTTAATGAGACTACCACAGCTGTTTCTTGAATCCTCCTTTCCTTTCTATTAATGGAGAAATCTGTGTTTTGCTTGTAAGGGAGATGCTTAATTTGTCATACCGTTGCTAAGTGCACCACTGAAATAATTGTTTCACTTGTATGTTGTTTTCAGCCCTGCCAACTCCTTTAGCAGTGTAGAAGCACATTTCATGGCTTGAAACTGCTGTGATACCAGCAGGCATGATTTATGTGTAAACCTTGCTTTTCAGCCCAAGGGTGCTGAAGGGCCATGACTGGTATGCACCGTGCCCATAATTGCAAAGCTAAAAACTGTAGATGGGAGTAAAATAAAAATAAAAGTAAAAAAAAAAAAAAACAAACACAAACAAACAAAAAAAAAAAAACCCACAAAAACCCAAAAACTTTGTACAGGTTAAGTACAGCCACATTTTGGTGCCCATATTGTAGAGGAGCAATCAGAAAGCTTTCCCTGATCTTTGCTTTGTGATGGAGCTTGTTGACAAGGTGTCAGCACGAGGGTTAATAAATCACAAACGGGACGGTGCCGTGGGTGCGGGGAGGTGGATCGGGCAGTGCCGTGGGTGCGGGGAGGTGGATCGGGCAGTGCCGTGGGTGCGGGGAGGTGGATCGGGCGGTGCCGTGGGTGCGGGGAGGTGGATCGGGCGGTGCCGTGTGTGCGGGGAGGTGGATCGGGCGGTGCCGTGGGTGCGGGGAGGTGGATCGGGCAGTGCCGTGGGTGCGGGGAAGGTGGATCGGGCGGTGCCGTGGGTGCGGGGAGGTGGATCGGGACGGTGCCGTGTGTGCGGGGAAGGTGGATCGGGCGGTGCCGTGTGTGCGGGGAAGGTGGATCGGGCGGTGCCGTGGGTGCGGGGAGGTGGATCGGGACGGTGCCGTGTGTGCGGGGAAGGTGGATCGGGCCGTGCCGTGGGTGCGGGGAGGTGGATCGGGCGGTGCCGTGGGTGCGGGGAAGGTGGATCGGGCGGTGCCGTGGGTGCGGGGAAGGTGGATCGGGCGGTGCCGTGTGTGCGGGGAAGGTGGATCGGGCAGTGCCGTGGGTGCGGGGAGGTGGATCGGGCGGTGCCGTGGGTGCGGGGAGGTGGATGGCACCTCCACGCCCCGGGAGAGCTGCGCGGTGCCGGGGCTGCCCAGGGACCGGTCCCGTGCGCTGCGGAGCAGGCGGTGCCTGTGCCGCCAGGACAGCCTGCAGCCAGCTCTGCAGACTCCTACACCTCAAGGGCGCTCTCCTCAGCTGATACACAGTTTCCTCGCAGGAGCTGATGTCTTTGTTGGGTATGCTGAAAGTTGCTTTTCTCTCGAAGAAGAAAACGAGGGCCTTTAGATAGCACGAGGCACAGTTTCGCCCCCAAGTGCATTATAGGTCAGATAAAACACTGCCCTGTCTTGCCCATATACTTCATATTCGGCTTTATGTGTTTTATCTCAACCTATTTAATAATTTAATTATGACTGACAATTGGAATTTTCTAAAAAAAAACCCATTAAACCAGTTTCATTACCTAATTTTATTGATTTTTGTAACTTAATTGCTGATTTTAGGTATAGGGGCTGATCTGAATAGGCGTAAATGTGATTAATGAAGAAATAATTTAAGTTGATTAAAAAGGGTTTAAAATAATGTGATTAGCCTGTTGAGATTTGTGTGGCTTATTGGATTACACGTTTTATTCCTGGAGGACTGCTGTAAGATTCAGAGTGAAATTAAATTGGTCACCCTATTTTGGGCCTCCAGTGCTTGGTAATCTCCAGTGCCATGATAGCAGACCAGAAGGCACCGTCCTATTCAACCATTTTCTCTTGGAAAAACACGGGATTTAATTTTTGAGTTAATACCTAAATAATCAGGCCAAAAAATAGCACTGAAGTCTGGAATCTCTCCATTAAATAGAGCTTAAATTAAATCATATTTGATCTATGGGACATCCTTTTGAAAGGAATCAGGTGCTGATGAAAAAGTGATGAAGACTCTCCAGCCATCCTTGGGAGATTGTGACCATTGTCAGTTTTGCTTTTCTTGTTTAGAGTCTTGGCTTGATTTTGAATGTGTCGATTTCCAGGATTTAAAAGAATGTATCACTTGATAGTACTGATCTTCATATAATCTTTATAAAATCATCTTCATAATCAATCATTCTTTTGGATCTTTCCAGCTCAGAATGTTCTGTGATCTAAAATCTGTGGCAACATTACTCCACATTTTGAGTTTCTAGGGGATCCATAAGGAAATGTAATTTGAAGGACTTCTTAAAGTACATCGATTAAGGGTTTAATTAAACTACTCAATTGATAGCATTACATTCTGAATAAAAGTGCCCAGATATCCTTTAATTAGGGTATGGGGTGTCTGTTAAGTTTTTTACTTTTATTCATGCACATTTTTATTAATACTAATATAATAATTATCAATACAAACAATATGTATATTAAACTAAAATAATCTGTAATCCCTTACTTGAATTTGTTTTCCAAAATCTTTCTGATTCTTGTGGCACTTGTGAACTTTCCAGTTTTAAAGGTAATTTCTAAACTGAGAGCATCACATGGTGGACAAATACAACAATATTACAACTTTTCTATCATGAGAAGATACTATATTTATACAACCAAGTATACTGTTTTGTGTGTGATCTTTCTGTTCTATGCTGATCATCTGTGATGACAAAGTTGACTTTTTTTACCCAGAATTATTCTCCTGCATCAGAGTCCTGTAAATAAGGACTGGCCCTTCTGTTTTTAGAACTATGATTTTGTATTTTGCTCCTTATTCGAAGATAGTTATTTTTTTATGTATTGTCTGTCAAGCAGTCTTTTGACTGCTGACTCACATTCTGTTAGTCATCACTGTTGAAACTTGGCTTTGTATCATCTTCAGACTGCATGTGTATTGCTTTTCTGCTTTTTTCCAGCTCACTCTAAAAATGTAAAATAGCACTGGGCTAAAGAATGGGTCCCTGCAGGATCCCATTTGAAGCATTTCTTCATGATAAGTGTTTCACGTCTACTGTTGCATTTGAAAGTTACCATTTATCTTGTGTTTGACCAATTTAATGTCTTCTGAGTTTATTTCCTTAATCAGAATGTCATTCACTACCAAGTCAAATACATTGCAGAAACCATAATACATTAGAGTCTATTACAATGACTTTGTGTGTATAAACCAAACCTTTAATATCATAAAAGCACAGCTATCAGGTTAGTCTGACAAGCTCTGTTTTCCGTAATGTTGGAAATAGGTAATGCTAATCATAGTTTTCTTCTTAATCAAATCTTTTTTCAGCTTTTCCATTATTTTGACAGTGAAAATTACCCACTCATAGATGCAGTGCCAATCAAGTGTTTAGAGGTGTAATGAAAGGGAGTACCACTTGGCCATGTTTTTCCTTAGCCAGGTCTTTCTAAACTTATTTATTTTTTCCTCCTGAGTTGCTGCTGACTTTCTGTTATTCTCTTAATTTTTGTCTCGGATGCCTTCAAAGGAGGTTCTGTTACAGAATGAGGATTTGTACAATGGAGTTCTTCTGGGAATGCTGCAGCTGAGATCCCCTTTCTCCAGACCTTGCTGCTACTACTTCTGCCTGAAGACAGAAAGTGTCTTTCTGTTTTTCTCAGCTTTATATTCCCTGCAGGATGATGAGTTCAATCCATGTCCAAGGTGCCCTTGCAGACTAAGAATGATTAGGGCCTGTGAGCAACCTAAGCACTTGAAAATAACAGAATATTTGGGAGTAGTAGTGGTTGGAGACATTACATCCAGTGAGCTGGGTCAGTCCCTTCCAAACTCTAAGCCTCCTTCCATTTGGAAGTAGATCTAGCACTTAGGGTGTCCTTAGTGAAGGGGCTTTTTCTTCAGGGAGAATGGACAGTATCCATGAAAAATCTTCATCAGGTGATGTCTTCTGTAGGCTTATGTGGAGACATTGTGTGTATGTATTGAAGTGTCATACAGGAATCTGTATCTCACTGTAGATGTTGCTTAATGCATAAAGGGATAGCTGCTTGCGCTCCTGGAAACCAGTTGGATGAAACCTCAACAACAATGGCAGAAAGCCCTGGAAAGTGGTAGCCTCATTATAGACTCTCATGTTCTTGTGCTCTTGGAAGTTTTTCAACCTTGGCTTTGTGGCCCTACTTATAAAAAGGAAGGGAAAAGTAGTAACTTCAGCATGGTATCATGCCAGAAAAGAAATCCTTCTTGCATTGTGTGCTTTTCATTTCCAAAAAGCATTTCCAGATGGAGTGCTGCTGTTTTTTTATTTTGCTCTAATTTGTCATTTAAACAGCAAAAGTAAATCATCTTCAAGGTAAAATTGAATAAATTTGGTAGTGCTAGTCATTTAAAGAAGAAAAGGAAAAAGCCAAGTACACAAGGCATTTCTTAAACAGCAAATCATTTTGTTTCAGGTGTTTTTCCTGAAGATCTGCTCCAGGCATTTTTTTGTATCTCCTTCTGGTCTTACACAACAGTATTTGAAAGTGTTTTTTAGTAATGGAGCAAAAGAGAAAATCAGATAAGCCATTATAGTCTTGTCTCCTCTTGAGCTTCTCCAGTAGACACTATTATCTTCACTCAATTTTCCTGCCCTTGCAGTACTATTTTGCAGGGTGACTTTTTCATGAGAAGCTGATCATAGTTGTTATTATAGGTCTTGGTGAGAGCCCAGTGCCCATACCCAATGTCCCGGTAATCTTGGGGAGCTGAGGAAAGCCTGCTGTAAATACAGATATTACTCACTGTTTCCCAGGACACTTTTCTTTCCTGTCTGAGCTCCCTTAGTCCTTGCTCTTTATGAATTATGATAGTACTGAGGCTTCTTTGTTGAGGTTGTGCTTGAGTTAAGTTGCTGGTTAGTGACAACTCGCTGGCTTTGCAGACATGTCAGTGGGACTGTTTTGGTATTTGGAGAATTGTTGGACAGTGTGTTCTGAAGCTGTTTCTCATGTATGTGTCCATGTTTTATTTTTGGTCAGCCTTAAGTTTTCTGTTTGTTCCATTATGTGTAGCTCAGCTTTTAACAGCACATGTGTTAAATTTTGGGTCTGGTCTTTGTTCCCCATGTGCACAAATCCCTGAATTTGTAGGAATTTTGCCTTGAAGAGGCTACCAAGGTTTATCTCACAGCAGTAACATCTGCTCTTGCCATCCTCTGAGAACTGTGTGTTAGCCCAAGTGTGACTGGCAGCATCCCCATAGCTGCCCATGCCAGGGATAAGGTGGTTTGGCTGTTCAGCCCCTGTGCAAAGGTAGCTGCTTTGTGCCATGAGTTGTCAGCCTGGATGCATTTTGAGTAGGCAACCTTTTCTTTGTTGACATGTGAGTAGTTACAGTTGGTATATACCTGGTACTTAGATCCTACAGGCCTTGCCAAGAAAGATAGAGGGGGTTTAGCTCCTTAATTTGGTGAGATAGCAGGGGCTGTGAGAAGAGTTGATAAAATCTGCAGAATGGGCAGTCCAAGGATACTCTCTGAGGATGGTCAGAACATGGCTGAGATTTACAGAAGAAAGCTTTGTGTGCTAATGATGAATACTGGCTTACAGTGATCATTGCTACCTGTTCTAATAATTTGCTGGTACTGTGGGTTCAAGCTTTGATCTACATCTGATCAAATGGACTGAGCCTCACAGGTGTATGAGATCCCAGTTGGAGCCCTGGCCCAGGCTTTGACTTTTTGGTTTTTTGGGTGGTTTATATAAATCTTCCCTGCTCTGGCTTACTCCGTTATAGAAAAATTACTCTGCCATTTGTCAACCTGCTACATAGTGCTTTGAGTGCCATTAGTGACTCACTGGTTTTTTACTTTCTGTTTAAAGGTATATTTTCCTCCACAAGTAAAACTACAAGTAAAGTAACGCCTTAAGATTTTCAGGGACTGGGATTCTGTCTTTGCATAACTGAAATATCTAAAAGTATCCCACTCAAGATTACCCTGTAGAGTTAATTAGTTTCTTCTAAGAGAAACAGAAAATGAGGTAATCAGTTGGCCAGTTAACTGGATAATCTGGAGTTTCCAGAGCCAATAGCTTTTAGGACTGGTTATTACAGTCTATTTGTGAGGACAGACTAAGCTGTCTATTACTGATTTCTTAGTGCTAGGTTCAGGTGAAATGTCAAAGATTAGAATCAAAGTGGTGAAAATGTGAATTGTTTTTTTGGGGAAATAGCTCTTAATTGCATTTAAAGATTTTATCTCTCAGGATTATTACTGAATTTCACATCCTTTCACTGGAGCCCTGCAGGTTTTTAAGGGATTTTGGTGTCTTTAGGTAGGTGATGGTTTTTGCCTTTTTTATCCTCTTTAGCAGAATCCTGGAAGACTGTTAATGCTTTAGAGAGCCTTCAGGTTGCTTCATTTCAGACAAATACTAATTAATGAGCTTGACATTTGTGTGCAGGTTTACTATCTAGTTCTTATTACTGCCCTGGTTCCTAACATTAGATGGACAATTTATGTCCTACAGTTTTGACAAAGAGGGTGGGATAAGGTGGAGAGCATGTTTACTCATTTTTTTTTAATCCCACTTATTTATTTCTGTTAGCTCTTTGATTTAAACAGCAGAAGTTTGAGCAGTCAGAGGTCAGGGTGAATGGGGTGGAGTTTTCCCACAACTGCTGATGGCTTAGTGATCGTACTGTTTATGTATCCAGTCCCTCTGATGAGGATGATGTGTTACACAGGAGAGCTTCTCCTATTTTGGGAGTGTGCGTAGACTGGTGCTCTGAATCTTTCCTTTAGAAACATTTAGAAAATGTTAGGATGCAGTCAGGCCAGCACACAGATATATCTCCTTGGTCCTTAATGATTTCAGAGCAGCAGTGCATAGGCTGAAATCTAAATGCATTTTGATGTGGTCTTGAGGTATTTTATATAACTGATACTATGCAGGCTCAGGAGCAGGAGGGAGATGGAGTCATCCTGTTACATCACCTCATAGTGGATAACCAAAGAACTGAAGGAAACCCTAGTTTTGAGTAACTTTGAGAAGTGTCTTTCCTTGGAAACACAAGGTTTCCCATGTAAGCGGGGATTTCCTTTCTGTACTTGCACATCACATGCAAACTGATTGTGTTCATTTCCACCAAGAGTGCTTTGTAAAGAGCTTGGTTGTCCCTGGTAGGAAAGACCTTAGAGTGGAAATCTATGAGTTAGGTCCTCATTTTCACATTGATGTAGATCTTTTGTAGCAAATATCATAATTTCTTTCTCATCTTTCACTGCCACAATAAATTCAGTTCTATCAGTACAAGTGACTGAGAGTAAAGGGCAGTCCTAGGCCAGTAACTGTCCTGTTACCTAGGCAAGATCAATTTTGATGACCTTAGCATCTTGGAGAAAGAATTCCCAGTTCCAAGATTCAGGGCTGCATCTAATTGTGCTTTCTGATTGCTTTGGTTAATGAAGAGGAACAAGTGCTCTTGCATGGGTAAACACTGAGGAGAGGTGTTTTGATAACTTGCAGTGGGAATGTTCTTGGCAGGTAGTGCAAGAGAACAGGTTTCCTATCTATCCATGTAAGATGTTGGCAGCTTTTAGTTTGCTAGGTGACTGTACTTGTTCCTGTTCTTAGTATCCAGTAAAACGGAGCAGCAGTTTAGACACTGGAGACACTGCAGCACAGTATTCTTGGCTGGATATCTCGTTTTAGAAGATCAATCTGTTGAAATTGGATTAAGGTAGAGAAAGCAATAGCTACACTAAAATTAGAACACAAAATTCTGGAGTCTCAGTTGAACAAACATAAGATCAGAAATTGTCCTCTCCAGGCATTGATGTGAGTGGGGCTCAGTGGTGGGAGGATGCTTCCTGAAGAAAACACTCCTCTGCTCCCCAGGGTGGTCGCTGGGGATCTGGAGATGTGTGGGCTGGCTAAATCATGGTGTCAGGATCCAGAGTTGCTTGTTCAAGCGTTAGGAGTGTGGTAATGCAAAGGCGAGTGCCTGGGCTGTCAGTCTCAGAAAACAACATTGGAACTTAGAGAAACATCTTTTGACTTTCTGCAAGACTGGAATAAAATTACCTTTGTGATAATTATGAATGAGGACTTTCACATTATATCTAAAGTAACAGCTCTCACTTTGAAAGACTGAGTATGCTCCTAGTTTGGAGAGACCAAGAGGGGAATAGCCAATGCAGTAGTAAGCTCAGTTAGCAATGGCAGTTTTGTGGGGTTTGTGTGTATTATACCTTAGATGGAGGACACTGTTAGTATCAGTTAAAATAATCCCATCAGTGTCAATAATAATTAAATCTTGTTAATTGTAGGCAATTAGTCAGTGGGTTAGGCTTGAATTCTGTTCAATTGATTAAAAGATATGGGGAAGTCCTACTCTGACATGAAGTGTTGTTGTACAATTCTGATGTTCTTTAGATACCACTAAGTACAAAACCAGAAATATCAGTCAAAAATAAAAACAGGTGAAGACAACACAGAGGATAATCTAATTCCCACCAAAATCCCTGAGGAGTTAAGTCTGTGTGTTAAAAGGAAACTTTTATTGTTTGTCCATGAGGTCAGTTAGGAGGTTTTTTCCCCCCACCTGAATACCTAAAAAATGGCTGATTAATTCCGTCTTGCTTTGATCAAAAGACACGGATTATCTTGGAACTAAAAATAAATGCCTTTTATTTTTTGCAGAAAATAAAGTATTTACATAACATTCGTGCCTCCCTAGTTAAGACAAAATGTCAGACCTGTAGATAAATCAGATAGGCTGCTCTGATGAGATTTCCAGGTCTGGCCCTGAGGAACCTCTGTAAAGGACCGATTCACTGCAGATTCCAAGGCCATTAATACATCTAACTATATGAGGAAAATAATCCTAATTAATCATCAATTTTAAATCTAAATACTGCTCCTGTAAACATAAGGAAATAAAAAAGAAGAGGCTCTTCTAAAACCCGTGGAATAATCTGCTACATTTGTTTGTATTCATTAGCATCTACTGCCTGAAGATGTTCATAACCAAAGCTGTGTATTAAAACACAGTGTGTTAATGCAGGAACAGAATATTTTAGCATAAAACTGTAATTTAAAAAGTAGCTGACCTGAGGAATTCGCTTCGTTGACTTTCTTCCTGTTTCTTTGAGACCCATTCTCATAATAAGTACTAAATAAATGGCAAGAGTAATTATTCTTGTCAGTAGAAGTCTCTGTACTAGTTTAATGAGAAGTCTTTGTCATAAGAAGTATAGAGGTCTTAATTTTGTTCCCTGTAGATCCCACGCCTTTAAATTCAGCAGTTAGAGGCCTGGGGGTTTGGAAATATTTTGGATGTTATCGAATGAAGTGATTGAATGACAACAGCAATTATGTAGAAACATTCATACCGACTAATCTACTGAAAGTGTCTATACAGACATGCAAATGAAGAATGGAGAGATTCTTATGAGCACCAAAACTGATGCTCTGTGGCATGGGGAGCTACACAAGGTCCTGCTCTGATGGTGCAGAGCATCAAAGAACAGAGATAGGTGGATAGGGGCCCCCGCTAGAGCAGGGCTTATTCATAGGATTTGCAGAGGAGTATTGCCTGAGCAGGTTGACACAGCAGGTAAGCTGCAGCTGAGATGAATCAGCTGCTGGGGTTGGGCAGGGAGGTCCAGGCTGCGGAGGGTTTGGGAGTCAGGGGTTTTGGCATCTCAAAGCAGATCTCCAGGGGCTGTTGGGAAGCTGGTGCCTGGTGCAGTCTGATGTCTGGGCCTGAGGCAGCAGGGTGTGGAGGGCTGAGTGCTTAGTCCCAGCATCAACATTTCCGTGCCTTAGGGCTCCTTTTCAATTTAAAATCCAGGCAGCTGAGGTCCCTTCAACAACAGAAGGCAGAGAACTAAGGAAGTATTGCTAGTGGCTAGGGAAATAGGAGGGAAAGCAATTTTAACAAATCTTCCACAATTAATTGCAGTCTTAATTGATGTTTTAAAAATATTTTTGGTAGCTGTTGGATAGTTTACATACTAATGGGGTAGATGGAAATCATGCAGAGAAAAGAATGATTTATATGTTGTAATGATTGTGAGATGTTTTGAACTGATAATATGCAGGGAAAGGTTCAAGTTTAGTTGCTGCACTAACATTACAGACAGCTTTGTAGGCAGGGTTTACAAGAAGTAGTTGAGACTGAAAAGACAATCACATGTCTGGCTGTGTATTTTCTCAGGAGGAGTTAGAATATATATCCTAAAGAGAAAGGCTTTGGCTTTCTTGTCTGGCTGTCCATTTTCCTGCAGTGCTTTGTAGTTGTTGTACACAGAAATGACCAGAATAACTACTTTTCCAAACAACTGGGGAGACAAGACAGTGTGATATATCTGCATTGAAACTGGACAAAACGTATACAATTGGATACTGCCTCCTCACAGCTGTAGCAAGTTGCTGAGATCTGGAAGACAGTTTAATAGCTGCAAATGTCACTCATGAAAACTTGCTATCTCTAATGACACAGTCAATCAAGTCACTTTATAGCTCAGTATATTTTATAGCTCAGTAGGGAACTGAATCACGGGAAGGAATAAGATGTTGTGTTTTGAGGTTCAGAAGAACATTAATTATCTTTACATAAATGTACCTTTTCTGTTATTTATGCACTTGTGGAATGGCCAAAGAAAACCTCCTCATTTATTTTAATGTAATTATTCCACAGGATCCTTCAAACCAAAAATGTGGAAGAAAGAAAACAGTGTCCTTCAGCAGCATGCCATCAGAGAAGAAAATAAGCAGTGCCAGCGACTGTATCAGCTTTATGCAGGCTGGGTGTGAATTGAAGAAAGTTCGTCCAAATTCCCGGATTTATAACCGTTTTTTTACTCTGGATCCTGACCTGCAGGCTCTTCGCTGGGAGCCTTCCAAGAAGGATCTGGACAAAGCCAAGCTTGATATTTCTGCTATAAAAGAAATCAGACTAGGGAAGAACACAGAGACATTCAGGAACAATGGGCTTGCAGATCAGATTTCTGAGGACTGTGCACTGTCAGTAATTCATGGTGAGAACTATGAGTCCCTTGACTTGGTTGCCAATTCAGCTGATGTGGCCAATATTTGGGTATCAGGATTAAGGTACTTAGTTTCTCGTAGCAAGCAACCCCTGGACTTGATGGAAAGCAGCTATAATACCCCACGGTTTGCCTGGTTAAAAGCTGTTTTCGAAGCAGCCGACGTCGATGGCAATGGCATAATGTTAGAAGATACAGCTGTGGAGCTAATAAAGAAGCTTAACCCCACCTTAAAGGAATCAAAGATTAGATTAAAATTTAAGGAAATTCAGAAGAGCAAAGAGAAACTGACAACACGAGTAACAAAAGAAGAGTTTTGTGAAGCGTTCAGTGAACTTTGCACAAGACCTGAAGTGTATTTCTTACTTGTGCAGATATCCAAAAACAAAGAGTACCTGGATGCCAATGACCTGATGCTGTTTTTAGAGGCTGAGCAAGGAGTGACCCACATAACAGAAGAAATGTGTCTAGATATTATACGCAGGTATGAGCTTTCTGAAGAAGGGCGGTTGAAAGGTTTTCTTGCAATTGATGGATTTACTCAATACTTATTGTCCTCAGAATGTGATATTTTTGACCCAGAGCACAAAAAAATTGTCCAAGACATGACACAGCCTTTGTCACATTACTACATCAATGCATCCCACAATACATATCTAATAGAAGACCAGCTCAGAGGGCCGGCTGATATCAATGGTTATGTCAGAGCTTTAAAGATGAGCTGCCGGAGTATTGAACTGGACGTCTGTGACGGCCCAGATAATGAACCCATTATTTGTAACCGCAACAACATGACATCGCCACTTGCCTTTCGAAATGTCATCGAAGTAATAAACAAATTGGCCTTCTTTGCCTCAGAATACCCTCTTATTCTATGCTTGGGGAACCACTGCTCTGTACAGCAGCAGAAGGTGGTGGTGCAACACATGAAAAGAATCTTTGGAAACAAACTGTACACAGAGACACCGTTATCCTCAGAAGCCTACCTCCCATCACCTGAGAAACTGAAAATGAAGATCATTGTGAAGGGGAAGAAACTGCCCTGCGACCAGGATGTATTAGAAGGAGAGGTCACAGATGAAGATGAAGAGGCTGAAATATCCCGAAGACTGTCAGAGGACTTCTCGAGGGAACCAAAGCTGATCTGGCTCTGCAAGGAGTTATCTGACTTGGTGTCCCTATGCAAATCTATCCAGTACAAAGACTTTGAGACATCCATGAAATCTCAAAATTACTGGGAAATGTGCTCCTTCAGTGAGGCAGAAGCCAGTCGGATTGCAAATGAATACCCTGAAGATTTTGTTAACTACAACAAAAAGTTTCTGTCCAGGGTGTACCCGAGTGCTATGAGGATAGACTCCAGTAACTTAAATCCTCAAGATTTTTGGAACTGTGGTTGCCAGATAGTGGCAATGAACTATCAGACCCCAGGGCCCATGATGGACCTACACACTGGTTGGTTTCTACAGAACGGGGGATGCGGGTATGTTCTCAGGCCTTCAGTGATGCGTGACGAAGTGTCTTACTTCAGCGCAAATACCAAGGGTATTGTTCCTGGGGTCTCCCCGCAGGTCCTACATGTCAAAATTATCAGTGGTCAGAATTTTCCAAAGCCCAAGGGTGCATGTGCAAAAGGGGATGTCATAGACCCATATGTCTGCATAGAAATACATGGGATTCCTGCAGACTGCACCGAACAAAGAACTAGAACTGTGCAGCAGAACAGTGACAACCCTATTTTTGATGAAAGCTTTGAGTTCCAGATCAATCTACCGGAGCTGGCCATGATCCGCTTTGTTGTTTTGGATGATGACTACATTGGGGATGAGTTCATAGGACAGTACACCATCCCACTGGAGTGCTTACAGCCCGGATACAGGCACATCCCACTGCGCTCTTTTGTTGGTGATATCATGGAGCACGTTACCCTCTTTGTTCACATTGCAATAACCAACCGAAGTGGAGGCGGGAAGGCACAGAAGCGTAGTCTCTCAGTGAGGATAGGGAAGAAAGCAAGGGAGTACACCATGCTGAGGAACACGGGTCTCAAGACTATCGATGACATCTTTAAGCTGGCAGTGCATCCCTTGCGAGAGGCCACTGACATGAGAGAAAATATGCAGGTATGAGACTTCCATTGTACGTGTTGGTTGTGTCCTGAATGTGGAAGTGAAAGTCCTGGTGTGAGCTGCTGCTAGGGCAGGCTTGCTGAAGCTGGTGGAAGCTGGTGAAACTTCACACCCACAGCTGTTGTCAACCTTTAAATGGACATTGGCAGGCTGATAGTAACAGGTGCTAACTAACAAGCAAATGTGGGATTAGGCAGAATGTTTTAAAAATCAGTGTGCCCTCTCCAAACATGTTTTACTGGTTGATTTTTTTTCTCCTGAGAAAGCAGAATTGAGGGTACATTTGTGTCCCCTGCCTCTGGTCCCAGATACTCTATTTCCTCGCTGGTTCTAAAAAACATCAACAAGCTTTTGTTTTGCTAATTGAGTGAGCGTTATGCTCTTAATTTTCTTTGGTGAAATATAAGAAGCAGTCAGTGAATGTGTCATTAAGGTCTTGTGTACACCAAAGAAACCCACTGTGCAAAGAGCAGCATGTTTTCCTGAGAGTGTGTTGCCACTGTTTGCCCCAGGGTTGCAGATGTTCAACACAGGCAGTGAATGCCACTTGGATTGCAGTTTCCTCCCTGCTGAATAGTTGTTTTGTCTTGGCTGATTGAGGGCTGGCGCAGACACCAGTGCCAGTGTCTTGGCTCAGGGGGTCCCCTGGCACTCTGTCCATGCTGCTGCATGCAGCAGAGCCTGCTGTGGCCAGCAGCATCAGGGCCCAGGTGCATGGCACTGTCACAGGTGTTTGGGTTAGACCTTGGTGGTTGGCAGGATGTGAAGTGGCAGCAAAGCCAAACAAGAATATCCCCAGTGCTCTCTTCTGTGGTGGGAGCGACTGGGGGTTGATTAAAGGACAGCTCAATTCTGAGCTTCAGGCACTGCCTAGAAACAAAACTGAGTTGCATTAAACAATGACTTTTCCGTAATAAATGGCTGGAATCAGCTGTAGCTATTCCTTGGTAAAGATACAGAAAGAGTTCATTTTTTTCGCTTGAAAACAGGAGAAAAACATGTAGCACTTCATTGACCCCACTCTTCTGGATGGAGTCTAAATCAAATGAAATGTTGACAGCTGGAAAAGTTTACAAAATGACATAAGCTTTAAATCACTCTCAAAGGAATTGTCTCAGCATATTTTTAAGAATGGGAAAAACTTCCCAGCCTTTCCTTTCCTTCAGGCCTTGAAAGTAACTAGTTTGAACTGCTGACTCCACCTTCTGTCTAGGTCAGGCACCATATATGAACTATATAAATGAAAATTCTCTGAATTTGACTCAGAAACAGTATTAATGTGCCTTCTAAGCAAAAGTTCAGTAAAAGATCATGTTCTGGGGAATGCTGTGTAAAGACACAGTTTTGGATTTAACTGCATGCTGTCATATTTAATTAATTAGAAAAACTTAGCCAGGCATTGTCTCATTATTGGGTTTTTTTCAGCAAGTTGTGGGAGGAACATTTGCAAGGTATGGGTTGTTATAATATCTTACTTGGGTTTTGTGGATTTTGGTCACTCCTTGTACAACTCAAGAAGCTGAATGGTGGGTGCATGTCAGCTGTATATCCTCTGACCAGATAAATAAATAAATCCTGGCATGTCAGTTTCGTTTGAACCTGTATATCCAGTATTGATTTTCTCACATGTGACCTACGAAGGGGAAAGAGTGTGTGTGTTTCTTTATGATGTGATAATGTAAGGCTGAACACAAAGTGAGTTTTTCCTGCTTGCCTTTCCCATGGGAAATACAAGGTCTGTCAAACTTGTTCTTGCTGGAGGATGATGGGAGAACAAAGTGATTACAGCATCAAAAGCGATTGGAGTCGAAGCAGTTGGGAAGAGAAATAGCATTTTAGGCTGATGGTTTAATATGCTGGAGACCAGAAGGTGTCCCTGTTAGGGCTGGATTTGCAACGCAAAGTAGCTGAAGAGCTGGCAGTTGGGATGCCTGAGCCTGGAAGAAAGCTGGAGCTGGCTTCGGGACAGAGAATGGGGCTGGCAGGGAATTCCTGTGTGAGATGGAATCCCGTGGTCCATGGAGGGCCTGGGGGTGGTGAACAGCGAGATAGCACTGCCTGCCATCAGAGGGAGAAGAAGAAAGGGCTGTCAAGGTAATGGCAGGCAGGGGGAGTTGAACGGTGAGTGGCCACACGTGCTGAAGTGTTTGTGTCCCTTGCCCAGAACGCCATGGTGTCGGTGAAGGAGCTGTGTGGGCTGCCGCCCATCGCCAGCCTCAAGCAGTGCATCCTGACCCTGTCCTCGCGCCTCGTGAGCAGCGACAACGCGCCCTCGGTGGCCCTCTGCATGAAGGACACCTTTCCTTACCTGGAGCCTCTGGGGACCGTGCCCGATGTGCAGAAAAAGGTCCTGGCAGCGTATGACCTGGTAAGCACTTCAGCACTGCGACCTCCGCCTTTTCCCACTGCTGTGAACGGGGCAGGCTGTGCCCGCTGGCTTTCACACGCCCAAATGTTCCAGTTAAATGAACAAGGCTCTTCAAATGGGCTCTGCAAGTTGGCCTTCAATCACCACAATGCCACACTGGGCTTTTTGTTATTGTTTCCTTTTTTAAACACGGCTGTGGCTAGCACAGGTTGGCATTTGAAGAGGACTTTGTTTACAAAACTAGTGGCAATTCAGCCTGTACTGGCACTGGTAGTCCTTGTCCTTGGGAAGCAGCAAGATTTGTGCGCTGCCCTTCGCTGGCCTCCCCGCAGCAGAGCACAAGGCCAGTAGATAGGGAGCTGCAGCATGGGAGTTCCCAGGCAAAGCTGAGCCCTCCCCTTCCCTACACTTTGCAGCCGCACTGTTAAGTACTGCCCCTGTCCCTGTCAGATGAAGTCAGTGTTGCTCTTGGGGAGGGCATGGCAGTGTTGGAAAGGAAGGTTAAAATCCCCATTTTCTTGCACGGGGAAGGAGAGGTCAGTATGGTACAGGAATGCTTACACAAATGTAGAGACACGAGCTGGAATCGTTCCAGATGAGTGCTGCTGCTCGTTGTATGACATATGTCACTGCTGTGGGTGACTGAGCAACAGCTGTGCGTGACTTCCAGCAGCAGAAGTTGCTGTCACACTGTGCCTCTTGGGCCGTGGGGGTGCCCACTGCTTCCCAACCTTTTTGGTGGTCTGCAGCAACCGATAGCAAGATGCACAGTTCTGCCAAGCCTGACTTAAATAGTGCACTGTGGCAGCCAGGCTGAATCACAACTCATGTTCAGAGGACAGCAGTTTTTTCTGCAGCTTGTGTTCATAAGGAATAAAATGGTGAATAATGCTGGGATTATCAAATTGTTTGCAGAGACCCTGATGTTTTGCAAAGAGTGGTCACAGCTTTGACCAACTATTCAGTGTGCCAAATGCCCACCTCCTTCCCGTCTCCTTTTTTGCCTTTATAGCACACTTCTCAAGGGAAAAATGGCTTGTGGAGTGGGAGAAGACACTGATGTTGATTAAAACAGAAATACTAAAAGTACT
The DNA here is from genome assembly GCF_031753505.1 of Anomalospiza imberbis. NCBI lineage: Eukaryota > Metazoa > Chordata > Aves > Passeriformes > Viduidae > Anomalospiza > Anomalospiza imberbis. Next base: position 28,129,591 of record NC_089687.1, on the reverse strand, counting down.
CTGAAATAATCCCTGGGTTCCTTCCAGAATAGTTTCTAGTACTTGGAAATTATTAAGTTATGGTAATAAAATGCCAGCTGTAACAATACCAGAACAAGGATTTGCAAATCCAGTTGATTGCCTTATTTTAGAGGGAATCTTTCTGGGGTAGATTTGCTACATGGTCTCATGTCTTTGTGAAAGAGCAAATACCACATAAATAAGAGATTTTTCTGCCTTTGGAGGCCTGCTTAATGGAGTTTTACCAAAAGGAATGTGTCATCTCTTATCTTTGTAATTATATACTGAAAAGTACACTTGGGACTTTTTCAAGGCCTTGTTGTACTTTGGAAACAGTTTTCAATTTAAATAGGTGAAAGGCCTCTTTTGGATGTAGACAGAAACACTTGTATAACTGTTTTAAATAATGGTTGTTCTCACATTTGTCTCCGATGGGGGAAAATGTAACTTGAATGTCAAGAGAGCGTGCAAAGAGTTCAAAATCAGAGAGAGAGAGAGAGAAGGGAATTGTGCCTTGCCTACATACGGATTGCTTTGAGATATAATTCTGTTAAGGAGAACATGATACTATTTTTTTTTACCCACTTTGCCTGTGACTGCTTCTTACTTTTTTAAAACTATTCACTTCTGAAAAAGAAAGCTGGATTTAATAAGTGGTTTTGCTACATTTTGGATGTTTGCCTTTTGAGACAATGCCAGCAGCAGAATATTGAAATCTATTTAGCCTTTTCTGTGTTTGAATAAATGAACTGTCTCTATCAATCTTGATATTTGAAATCACAGTGTGGGAAGGGGTTTGCATTTTCAATGTTGACAAGGGGCTTCTCCTTGCTGTATAATGACTTCATATAATCCTGTATGTATTTATTTTTAATATTTTTTGTGCAAATAAGAACACAAGGAGATGTTGGTGGAAAGTAATATAAAATATTTTAGCTTACTTATTAATTTTAATTCAAGATATGTTATAGTTCAGCCTTTTATATTGTTGATAAATATGGCTTCAAGGAACTGGATCCACAAGTGCTTGCTGCATGTCTCTTCACTTCACAGTGCTTTTTGAATGAAAAGGTCTAAGAGCATTTTTAAATGCATAAAATAAAATCTGTTTATATTGGCCTGTCTCTTGCATGAATAGGGCATACTTCTTAATTCATTTTACAGTAAAATGGAAAAAGTTTGACCCTAAATCTCATAGTGTGACTGCAGGTCTGCCTCACTCACTGGGCCCCACAGCACAGGGAGATTGAGTGCTGGGTAAATGCTTCCTTACCGCCTCTGAAAACACTACATGTGACACATTATTTGAAAAGTCTGCTTTGAAAATAATTTCTGATAAAAACAACCCTAATGTGTTAGAATTTTTCCCCCTTACAGAAAACTGCCAACTGAATATACCTTTTTTTTTTACCATGGAAAGTATAGACTCTGCCTATGTGCTTAATGGGGCATAAACAGGGTGAGGGTCCAGGGAAATGGAGATGCAAGTGCTCAGAAACCTGCCACAATGATCTGGAAAACAATTAACTGTCTGTTCCCTCCTGCTCGGCCTTTGTCAGCTGTGAGATGGACAAAGACCCATTTGTGCAGTTTGTTTGTTTTTTCCTGGGCAATTAATTTTATTATTGTGCTCTGCATTAAATATTTTCTTTTGAGAGTGACCTTATTAGAATAAAATTTAATGTGCTTTGTTTAAGGAACCAGAACAGTTTTTCAGGACTGTGTTTCCTTCATTTTATGGTGGCATCACAGTGATTTAGTGGAGCTGTACTGTTGGCCATGTCTCATGTAGGAAGAGGCTTCATTGATAATACTGGGTTGTATAGGAGCTTCTGCAGAAGAGAGGAGGGAATAGGATTTACCAAAATCAAGAAAATAAGGTGGACTGTTGACAATACACAGCCTTTTTGAAAAGTGTGTCAGTGATCAGAAATACAGTGTAGAATGGCTAATTTCAATTTACAGCTTTAGTTGATTCCATACATAGAGCGTGAGGAATGGATTCTGGTCGTGCTGTCGTTGCTTCCCACATACATATCCTAGGATAGTGTACCCTGCCACTTTTAGAGTTGTTCTTCAGAGCTTTCCTTTCCCATGAGGAAGGGCTCTTACTCTGCCTTTCTACCTGTGTGCTCCCCCTTGGTGGTTGTTCAGGTGGGCAGCACGTGCAACGTGCCTCACAACCTGTCAAATTAATGAGGGTGTTCTTTGATCACACCTAAAAATGAGTTACTCCATGTGAAGAGAAGGGATGGGGTCCAGCTGGACCTGACAGATGGTTGAATTATTCATTGCAAACAGTTATCCTGTGAAGTTAGGATTTTTTTTTTGGTTGAGAATTGTTTGGAAACAGATTGTGGTTACTGTGTCTGCATGATATATTCGTGTGCTGATGCAAGCATGCATGAACTCAGGGACACTTGTGCACTTTGCATTTCAGTTATTGGTTAAGCATTATTTTCCTCCAAGATCAAATGACTGAGTCATTTGAAAATCAAAAAGCAATAAACTAGTGATAATAACTGTTCTTGGTTTTACCCAATCTCCTGGGTCATGTGCATACAGAAATTTTTCTAAGAAAAATGAGACATCCAAGTTATCTTTATGTGTTTTCAAATCATAAATAACAAGTGTAAAAAAGATTGAACAATGAAGCTATTTGTTATATAAACTCACATTGACATTCATGTTTTTCTATGTATTCAAGCCTGATCTTGCTGTGTTGAAGCAGACAGTTATGGAAGGACAGGGTGGTTGCAGGTACTGCTAAGAGATGCAGGGTAGTTAAGAACATCTTGGCCAACATGGAGATGTATTGGGGATTTTTGAGAGGACAAGAAGCATCTGTGAGGTTGCTAGGAAATAAGAAGAGGTATTTTAATGGCAGTGGATTTGCTGACATGGGTAATGGTCCATGCATGCTAGCAGAGATCTGCTGAAATGTGTATGAGGTGAACTGCTCTTTGTCTGCTGCTCTTTCATATTGTCTTTTTGGGCTTGTCTTGGTGCAGGCATGACTACATTTTCAAGAATAAAGTCCTTTTTCCCAGATATTATGTAAATGCAAAATGACTAAGTAGATTTTTGTGAGCTTTTTCACTGAAATTCATACCTCAGCTGGGATAGAGTCATTCCCAGAGGAACATTTTTCACAATTCTCTAAGCAGCTGAAGACAAGGGATATTGCAGAGCAGAGCACCCACTGCCAAAGAAGTGTCATAATGCCCTGATGTCAAACACAGTCCAGTACATGGACATTGTCTTGAATTTGTATTTGTTTTAAAGAATTTTCCATCCAAAATTGGACATAAATTGGGAAAGTTAGTTTCTTTTTCCACTTCTTATTAAGGAAAGTCCTGCTCTTTCTCTGCTTCTTAAAATTCTTTCACCCACTGCTCTCAAAGTTTCTTGCTTTGATTGCCCATGTCCATTAGTCGCTTCTAAAACAGAACCAGAAAAGAGTCAAATCCGAACTTTCCTTAGAGAAGAAAGTTCCAGTTGGGTACTTCAGTTATGCTGTTTTAGCATAAGCATATTGAACACTGACCTCTCTCTTTTCCTCCGTTGCTCCTGTTGTTCTGTAGAGGACTGGTCTTCATGCACACATCACATCCTGCAACAATGATTCCATATTTTCCCAGAAATATTTCTAACTGAGAACATGAAGTTGGAATTTAAGGTGAATTTTATGCAGTTTGTTCTCCAGTTTGTGCAATAAGGTGTTTCAGATGTTTCCAGCTCATGTAACTGTCCTTGATAGCTGTTTCTCATGCTGGGCTGTTGCAGGAAAAGACTCAGATACCGAAATCCAGCTTGAACTATACTGGGACAGAGACAAGGTGAGGGACAGAATGGTGGCCAGCAGCATTCTTTCCCATGTCCTGGCACTGCATACCCATCTTTCTTTTCTTGCAAAACTTGCTGACACACAGTTGATGGCTTGGTTGATTCTTGTCTCAGACGTGTACAAGAAATACTCAGTGCTAAAGGGACTTCTCTTCAAATCTTCATGAGCTCAGTTTTCTCTTCAGCTGTTTTCTGAATTGGTTGTGTTTTTGTAACCTCTTTCATTTTTGATTGATAGTGGATTCGGTTTGTTTTTGAGGATTTTTAGTGGTTTTGTTTTTGTAACCAGGCAAAACTCTTCATTGTTAATGAAAGGCATGGAAGACTGGGACAATGCCCATGAGGAGACACCTAAGAGAAAGCTTCCTTTTAGTCTTAATTTTAAACTGTGGAATATTTATGAGAGGTTTCCTTGAACTGTCCATTTTTTCTCATTTATCTTTTCAGCAGGAGAAGTACTTTAATTTGCCACCAGGAGCTTTTCCTCTCTTTTTTTGTCTTTTTTGGTGAGACTGCTGTGTTAATTTCCTCTCTCCTTTTCAGTTTATAGAATAATTCACAATGAAAAGAAGATATTGGTCTTTAGCACAAGAGTTCATTAAAGTAAAAAGAACATTCTTTTGTTCAGTTTGTACTGATCCTGTGATTAAACTGCCCTTAGTACAGGCAATAAATAACCCTCTAAATTTCATGTGAGTAATATGATGCTCTCAGTATTAAGATATTTTAAATTTCACTTAAAATGTATTTAGTTTAACAGAAGTGACAAATTAAAGCATTGTTCTTTGTGTGAAGCACTGGAATTTTAAATTTGATATTCCATGCTATTCTTAGACAGTGAAGTGAGACAGGTCAGTTATGTTTTCAACCCTTGGTCTGTTTCACTTCCTGGGTCTCATATACTGGATAAGGAGAGAATTCGTGGGCTTGTGCCAGCACCTGCTTCTTATGCTTTTTTTGAGAATCCACCATGATTGTTATGGAGAGCTTCAGGTGGATTGAGGTGAATCAAGTTTATACTTCTTCTCAATACCAGAATCGGGTTTTATGTGCTTTCATTCTTGTTTTTGTCTGATTTCCCCCTCAACCCTCCAGTTATGTTAAACACATCAATCAGTAAAGTTTATCACTAACTTTCTGACATGGAAAATGCAAGTTATCCCAAGAAATCCTGCCAGCTTCAGCAGCTGATAAAAATTTCCTCCCTCCCGAGTGGACCTAGATACCAACGTCCATCCTCTAAAGGCTGCTTTTCAGTAAATGTCACTTGGATGGTAATCCCTTGAAGCTCAGCATTCAGGAGTTAGCACACGCTGGTGGAACACAGGAGTCCTGAGGGAGTAGGACATCTCTAGTTCTGTGAGAGTCACTCATGGAAGCGAGCTGCCGTTTGGGAGCTGACATTAAACAGCATCCTGATGGGCTCCAGCCAGATGGCTGGGACTGCACAGCTGCCTGGAGGGCTGCTCAGTGTGGATCTGAGCAGAGGAAGGATGCCTGGAAATTCATGCTGAAACATGAGAAAGCTCACTCTTCACTTTTGAGATAGGTTGGTGTGTTTTGATATATTACTGGCAAAAGTGGCCTTGAAAATCTCAGGCTGTCCTGTGATCTATGGTGTTACCTTCCCAGCAGAAAATCTCACAGCCTTCCATGTTATGTTTTTAGGGCTTCTGGTTCTTGTCCTTTCTAGAAGAAATAGGTGACATCCTTGAGCAGGGTTTCAGATGTGATGGCAGCTGGAAGAGCAGGGAATGATTTAAACTGGGAAATCATGGACTCATTTCAAAACTAGTGACAAAAAAAGAAAAAGTGTATCTAGATGCCATGACGCTATGCTACAACTTTATTCCCAGATAGCAGTTACCTGCCTGTTACACTCTTGTCTGCTTGAATCAGTCTGTTCTTCCAGGTGAACACCCAGGCTTTGTCCTTGCCCTGTCCTGTTCTTGCCATCTTTTACAGCAGCCTTAGGAAGCAGGATCTTGTGTCCTTTGAAACTGCATATGCAGCTCTTGTTGTGGGCAGAATCTGGCCTGTCATTTAGGGATATAGGGTCCTGCACACTGTGTTATCAGAGGTGGTATAGGTGGTATATATAGGTGGTATATATACCTATGGTATAGGTGCCATAGGCCAGCCAAAATCTTACCTCATAACTAGCTTGGGTCCCATTTTTTCTACCTAGTACAATATTTCCTAGAAGAACGTGTGAGGGAGGATGCCAGGTGATGAACTGAGGTTGTCCTTTAACCCTGGTTACTGAGCTGAGGAACTCTGAAACCACTTACAGGATTTGTCATGGGGAAAAAGCTGCTTATTTTTGTCAAGATTACTGCAGATAGGAAGATGAGAACAGGTTAAATTCTGCTACATGATCTGTTTTTAATTGTTTGTTCTTGCTGAGCTGAAAGTAGTGAGACTTTGATGTTAGCATCAAAGGAGTGGAGGGTTGCTCTACCTTCTCTGCAGTAAGTGAAAATTGACATCCTAGTGCTACTTTACTCTTAAAAAATGAATATAATACCTTCACGTCTGAGAATCCTTAAATAGGCATACCAGAAACTCCTGGGAGTAGGTCCAGTAGTTGCATGATTCTCGATCCTGCTTTTTTTGTGTGTGGTGGGATAATTTCCTGTGGCTATATATATATGTGTATGTATGCATGTGTGTATATAAAAACCTCACAAGTCACACTCTGCTTGAGGGATCTGAGCACAGGAGAGTCTGACACATGGGATGTGCTGTACCAGCTTTGCTGCAGCTGACCTCACAGGGCAAACCTTGCTGCTGGGTAGGAAGCACAGGCACAGACCCAGTGGGGACCCAAGCCCAGGGTGATGGCTGCATGGGGTGCAGGAGCCATGGAGATGCTGGGATCTCCTGGCTGGACTGGCCAGTGCAGGCACTGCCCCACGGGCCCCAGCTCTGCATGTGCAAGAGGTGCATGTTTGGCCTCTGGCTGCCTCTCCAGTGACTTGCAGGATTTTTGGGACTCTTACTGTCGTCACTGCTCAGACAAACCTTTGGGATTTGTAGTTGTCAGCTGAATGGCTCCTTCAGCACAAAAGGATAATGTGCTGTGGTACAGAAAAGCCAGAGAGTGGGTAGAAATTGTCATTTCTTTCTAGATGACAAATGAAAATATCAAAGAGGAAAAAAATCAATGTGATGCATGAACAAGTAAGTAATAAGAATGAAAGGCATTGGACACTATCGAAAGTAATTTAAATCTCAGGCATATCCACTGGGTGTGTTCTGTTAAAAAACAATTTTGCACTCTCTAGGTATATCAGGCTTTTCACACTGCCTGTGAAGCTGATAATGGATTTTGTTTTCCATGTGTTGTTCTTTATATCAAAGGAAAGGCATAGGTATTTTTGTTAAATGCAGCCTTAGTGCCTTTAATTAGAAATAAAGATGAGATGAGGAGCAAAATTTGGATCTTAATTCCTCCAGAATTTGGAAGTTTGAGTGTGACAAGTGGAAGCGTCTCTCATTCCTTGTGTCTAATTAAAACAGTAAGATGTGCTAATTTGAAAGTGTTAATTTATTACTGTTATGCTGTCTTCCACTAAAATCATCGAAACCTACTACTTGGGTTTTCATATTTAGCGTATTTGAAAGCAGGGAGGCTTTTAGCAGTTGCAGCATTTTGGCAGAGCTTTCAGGAGGTGATTTTTCTAATTTCAGGATGTAACATTAGGCAGTCACTCTTTAGTTTGCTCCATTTCTAATTGGCACTGCTCTCGTGCTGTTTGGGTTCGAGGTTTGTGGTGGACATCCCAGGACAGTGAGGTTATCCTCAGACACAGTTGGTTATGCAGCATGTTCTTGCCTTCTGTAACAGATGTATGTACCACCTTTTGCAATTTCACAAAACAGAACAATGGAGCAATATTCTTGTTTGCCTGGGCTTCTGAGAGGTTTTGGAGGCATGTTGCCATCAAAGGAGAATAGTATTTGCATGTAGGGAGGCTCAGGAAACTTGTCAGGTAATGGACCCTTCATTTGTTTGCTGTTAATGGGCTGTTCTAAGTAGGGATGTCTCTTGAAACTTGTGAGTAGGCTTGTTGAAACTGTTGCTTTTGGTTTGTTTGGTTTTAGGTGGAATTTTTTGGTTTTGTTTTGATTTTTTGTGTTGTCGTCTTTTCAGTTAAGCTTCAACAGAAATATTGAGGATAGGATAGGATTTGGATCTCGGTTTCTCAGAGGAGAAACTCAAGAACTACTATAGATGTCTGAACTGTTGTATAGAATAAAATCCAGCACAGGCTTAAATACTTCTGGAAATCAGCTCTATTCATGACTTGGTAACATTTTTAATAACCACCTATGTCAAGGATTATACTTATTTCCCCCTCTAAGAAAATACCAGTTAGAAAGGGCTTAGTTGAACTCAGAATTAAGTTTGTCTGCTAAATCTGTTTTCTTCTGAAATCACTTGTGTTTCCTTCATATTATTTGCAGTGGTGTCTCCTGGGTGTAAAACAGCTGTTCATTAACTTTTGGAGCAAAACATTTTCAGAGCAACTGATATTTAGCTTGATACAGCTCTGGGAGGCCTCCATAGGAAGGAAGGAAGGATCCAATATTTACCATATTGCTCTCAGAGCACACCTCCTCTCCAGTTTCAACCTTTGTACTTTCTGTGTGTTAGGTGTTGTAGAAAACCCTAGTAATGCTAATTTTTTTTTTTTTGACAGATGATTCAAGAGAGCAGGGTTCTTATTGAGACGGCAGACACCACTCATGACAAGATTGTTCAGTGCCAGAAAGCAGGTAATCCATCTGTATTGAGCAGTTCTGGGTGGAAGATGGGAAATAATGTGCCATAATTTGCTCTACAGTTTGTGACTAATATAGCATTTTTCACCTGGATGTAAGTGAGCATTCTGGTCTTTCTCTGGCATGCTCCACCCTCCTGAAGGCTCATCTTCCAATAGCAGTGCAGGTGTGATCAGACAAAAATACTCAGCTTTCATCTTAGAAGCTATTTCTCCGTCTGCTCTACAGCTCTGAACTGTCTGACAGCATTTAAATTAGTCAAATGAACTGAAAAGGCATTAAAAAGAGGGGGGTGAGAAGGCATAATGCCTTTACTTGCATTCTCTAGCTCAGTTTTTCCTTTGAACACGGAGCAGGCAAGAGGTTTCTATACCCACAGGACCCCAACAATTATAAATACTATTGTTTCTGATAGGCATTTTTGGATTTGGCAAGTGATGTAGGCTACAGCCATTTCCTTCTATTAAATGTAAATAATGAATGAAACTGCTGTCTTGTAGTTAATACTTTAATTCATTTTTTTAATTAGGAGAAACTGGAAGCTGTTTCAGCAGTAGCATTTAACTGCTTTCATGTGGTGCAAGAGCAGGATGGAACCTAGTCTCTGCTCTTTAGCCATGCTGGCATTGTGGTAGCAAAGGGACAAGAGGCAAGTGGCTGTGTTGGGCTGGAGGTTGTGGGCCTCATTGTTGTGACATGCCTTGGGTTCTGTGTATCTGCGTAAGCAGCATAAAATTCCTGTGCCCAAAGCCTTCATTGTGTGCAGAGGGTTTAGGAAAGGGGCAGTAACAAGGAAATGTAGCACCAGGAGGGTGTCTAGAAGGTATAATTTAAGAGCAATACTTAGCACTAAACTATGCAGACTCTCAGCAGCATCAGCCACCTTTCTGCCCAGCTTGATCTTTGCAGAGAGAAGAACCCATGACATTTGACTGGGCACTGGAGTCTTTGTGAGTGGGAGATGTGTATGGAAAATACCGTGCAGTACCATGCCACCACACTGATTTCCAGAGTTTCATGCAGCTCCCCCTTTCTTCCCCCTAGAAAAAGAGAAAATTTTCAAATGTTTTCAGTTTGCTGCTGCATCTTCTTGTATTTTCATTTTTGTTTGCTTTATTAGCCTTAACATTTCTGATTGAGAAGGCAGCTGGAGAGATACGAAGTGCTTCTCTGAAGCCATGGGATTTAGGAAGAGGAAAGGACTAAGAGAGAGATATCCCTCCTCATGCTCATTTGCCAATTAGTTTGTTGCAAATGTTACCCAGGCAAATTTTTATCTAACACTTTAAATGTGGTGAGATGAAGCACTCAAAATTAAGAGGTGTCAGAGGTATAATTGCCTGTGACATTGTCCTTTACCTCACCCCCGTGCTGCTTCCTTTGAACATGTGTTCCACCAGACCTCTGCTTCATAGCCTGTTTTGGGGCGGGTTCCATGTGCCTCAGGGTCCTGCTGGCTCTTCCGGACTGGTTCTTGTGTGACTGGCTTTTTATCGTTGTTTTATTTAAATGTGCAGGCTCAGCCCAATGCACAGTGGTCAGCAGCAGCCTGGAGGACTGACCCTGCTAAAAGCTTTCACTGGTGTTGCTGCCTGCAGCCTAACAAATGTTTGTGGCTCCCTCTTTTTGGGGCAGTGCTGTATCCAAGTTACAGATGGAGAAGTGAGGTCAAGAGGGAAGAATAACTAAAAGGATGCTGCATGAAGGCAGGGCTGTCCACGTAGAGCTAAGATCCATTAGCTCTCTTATGTTTTCCCAGGACAAAACAAGTAATTTGAAGGTTTTCTTTTACTAATTGAAGTGAAATGATTTGTAAATCAGTTGGCATGAAGCACACCTGCAAGGAATTCTTGCTTGGGGTGCAGTTATTTAGACAGTTTTCCAAAGAATGTACTGCAGGAACTCCGTTAGCCTTGACAAGCAAAGCCTGTGAGTGGGTGAAGTTTTGGATGATAAACAATAGAGAACTCTTGCACTGTGTGGGGTTGAACAGCCTCAGTGTTATTGAGCTCCTGGGGTTGGTGCTTGGGAAGGAAAGCCAGTGTTAGTCTTTCAGGAGTGCTTTGGGCAAGCTGTGCTGAGTGCAAGCCTGGCTTGGACTGTCCTTCAGCCACCTGCCAGGCTGCCTCTGCATCTACACTGTACAGATGTTCTCTCTGTTGGCATTTCTTTGATGTCCTTTCAATGAAGCTCAAATTCAAGAGTGACAATTATCCTAAAGTATTAAGGGAGGGAGAGATATGAAACAACTGGAGATGGAGCTTGGTTTGTTCAGCCAGGGTAGACTTGAGATGCTTTGGAGTTATTTAGTGCCAGTTTGGCCTTTGTAAGGTACAAATTAAGGGAACACAAGCAGCTCTTTTCCATTTTGTCTCTCAATCCACACCAGATTCAGAGAAATGGTTGCATACACTGTGCAGATCTTGTGAAATTGGTGGGCTAATTGGATACCTTAAGATTTTTGATTTGCTCCCAGATTTCCTGAATTTTTGTATCTGGAAAGAGGTCTGCAGACATTTGCCACAGAAACTAGCAAAGAAATGCAAGAGGGCTGTGGTTGGAAGTCTCAGTTCTCCATGCTGCAGGAGTTGCAATCCTGTGATTAGAGTTATGTGCTTCTGATGTAATTTATCATTGTGGAGTACAAGGGCTTTTCTGTATGACTGATGAAGATTAATGAGGAGATGTGCATTGGAGCCTGCATTTGCTGTGCTGAACAGGTATCTTCCACGTGTGTCAAACAGCCTTCCAAGGTGCAAAGTCATCAGCTCAAGGAGAGTGACAAGTGATCGCCTTTTGTTGCAGTATTGGCAGCAGTGCAGGCTGCAGGCAGAAGTGCTGGAGGAGTGTCTGTGCAGGGACCAGTGCCTGTGTGGAACCCCAGCACTGGCAAGGAGAGCCACAAACCAACTGGAAGCACAACCTCAAAACTGTACGTGGCACCTTTATTCTGGAAAATGTTCTCCCAGGATGAAGTAATAAAAAGAAAAGGAAGGGGAGAAAGCACAGAAGGAGGTTGTAGGAAGTCCCAGCTGCAAGACTGAAAATGCTCACTCAACATTTTATAGGGAAAATCAGTTGCACATTGAGTGATGTGGCAATCTGTGTTTTTAGGAATGGAATTCCATGAAGAGCTTCATAACCTTGGGACAAAAGAAGGTTTGAAAGGAAGAAAATTAAGCAAAGCCATTGAGAGTTTTGCATGGAATATCACAGTGCTGAAGGTAAGCACAGAAAGTACCACGTCCTGTCTCATGTTAACTTTATAAGTAAACCTTTGCTCTTTTAGCTTCTCTGTACATCTTACTTATTCTGAAGACACATGTTGTTCTTTTTTTAATGGAATGTATCAATTACCCCATTTATTAATATTTATCAAATATATCAATTACACCTCTGTTTTGGAAGCTGTGAAAGGAATTTATCTAATCCTTGAACAGAAGGGGAAAGATGGCTTATGGTTTGCATGATCTGATAGATCACACTTCCCTTCGCTGTCCCAGCTGCTCCCTTGCTCCAGCTCCCAGGCTGCCCTGTCTGGCAGCATCTTCCTGTGACCTGCCAGTGCCTTTCCCTTTGCTGAAATGCCAGAGCAAGCCAGTTGATGAAAGGGAATTTTCACTAAGTTCCTCATCAAATATATCCCTAAATGTAGCATGCAACAGCAGTACGACAGGTATGTGTCACCATTGTGATGCTGGAAAGAGCACTTAACATGTCTTGAGCAGGAGAAGGAAAAAGGAATTGGGAACAGAGAGGCTGAAGGGCAGAAGTCTGTGGAAGAGACCATTGGTGGTAAAGAAGGGTTAGAGAAGACCTGGAACACCTGTGGTTTCCTTCATACCTTGATTCACCATGAGAGAATGCAGAAGTGAGGAATGGAGTCCGTGTCAGCTCAGTTAATGGGATCTCTCATGAAGAGAAAAGTCAACCAGTTCAAAGTTACAGACTTAAATAGATAACCTATTCCACACAGAGCAATTGAGGTTAGCAGCTAGAGTCATCCTCCTGCTCCCCGCCAAAAGCACACTAGGCAGTTCTGAACATTAATCTGAGTACCTTTTGCTGTGTTAAGTAAAACAAATGTCTAACGATCAGAGTCACTCTAAATGTTTTGATTTTTTAGATGTTTGTCAAACGTGAAGTTTGCACCTCTCAGTGACCTATGATTAATGATCGTACAAGTAGAGTATCAAAGAAACATTTTCCATGGAAAATAATTTCTGCCTAGCACATATTGTCAATTTACTTAAAAGAGCTTTTTAAAAATCTAGTCAAGGTCAAGGAATAATTTACTTGTTTCATTTGTAAGCCACAAATTCTTTTCTACCTTTCTCACACAATAAAATATTAATAGAGTTTGTGACAACTATCCATGAAATGCACATGAAACATCTTTTCATTCTAACTGAAGTCCAGCTCAGGGATGACATTAGAAAACTGGGAATGAAGTTGTACCTCGGGTGTGTGATACGAAACAATCAGTAATTTTTCTCATTTTACATAATTTTTTTTCTTTTTTCACTTAAAAATACTGTCTTTCAGTGACCCTGCCCATAACAAACCTGCATCTCCTCTTTAGCACTGAGCACCTCACAGTGCTGGTGAGAGCCACTCAGGAGGATTTGGCAGGAAGAGACTGACAACCCTGCCCCACTCAAGCCATAGGTGTCCTCCCTAGGTGTCCTCCCTATGTCCAGTGGCAGGGTGGACATTACAAATATATTTCACTAGGTGTTGTTATAGGGTTGTAAGAAAAAGGAAAAAAAAATCCCATAACATCTCACAATGCATCAGCTGTTTTACATGAGGTGGGGTGAGTGAATGGCTGATGAGAGAAAGCCTCTTTGTGTGCTCAGGGTTGTTGGAGGCAATTACATCACGTGGCAGGAGTCAGTTTGTGTGAGGTGCCCATGAGCAATAGCAGGTATTATGTTGTTCTTGTGCTGTGAAATGATTAATAGTCTTTTCCTAGGCTAGTGAAGCCAAGACATATTTAATTAATGTGTTTCTTTATAAAGACTCATTGCAGTAGGTAAGCTTTGAATAAAAGAGGAGATGCAATAAGAAATTGCTACTGGCAAAATCATTAAATAGCTACAGACTGCAAGATTAAAGTGTATTTTATAAAAATCCTAACTGTGGTCATTTGTCATGTTTAAAAATGCCCTGGAGTACTTTTTAGAGGTGAATCAAAATAGTATGTCAATTTCTTCCTTAGTTTATATAAACTTAATTACATATTAGTAATACCCACTGTAAGGACAAACTGTTTGCCAGAAGGTAAAAATGTCACTAAAAGAATGGATGTTATAACTTGGTGACAGTCTAACAAGTCAGCTTTGACATCAATATTTATAAAACGTCACACCTTCCTCTTTTGGTTCCATGTTGTGTAGAACACTGTCAGGTTTGCAGTCAGTAATACTGAGAGGCATAACTTAAGTATACGAGACAGAAGAATCATGCTGTCACAGCAGTATTACAGGAATGGTTATGATCCCAAATTTAGTTTAACTTTTATTTCCGTGCAGCACCAGATCTGTGTCTTTATATTCCTCTCTGTATTTAATTGAGTGTCAGTAGAATGCAAAGGCAGCAAAAGAAGTTTTGTGTTAACCCCCTCACAGGGACCATGGTATTAGGAAATCCTTAATTTCAGCCTACCAGGCATGCAAAGCTGCTCAGCTCAGCTGAGGCAATTGTTCTGGTGTGACCCTCCCTTGTCACAGAAGGGCATGATTCATTTTCATGAGGTATTTCTTGTTTTTAAAGCAGGTGACTCCCCCTTTCCCAGAGCAGAGGTTTTTATGTAGTTGCGTGGGCTTGTGCTTCTTCTCAGATGCTGGTGCTTCTCCCGCCTGCCTGGCGGGGCCACCTCTGCTCTGGTTCAGTGGCTGCTTTTGCAGTGAGCTCCTCCTGCCTGTGCTGGGAGAGAGGGGAGCACCAGAGCCTGGAAGGCAGAAGCTGGGAAGCCCTCTTGGGGCAGTTCTGACCTTGAGCTGATGCCATAACCCCTGATCTTGAGCTGATGCCATAACCCCTGCCCTCAGTGCCACTGGAGAGCACTGGGTGCTTTTCAGGTCAGGTACTCTCACCTGTGGGTGATGTCCTGCTGATGACCCAGGTTGGGTCTGCTCCTGGCCTTCTCGGCACAGGACAGAGCCAGCTGCCACCTCTCCTGGGGCTCTTCAGCCCACTGTCTGCCTCTCCCATGGGATCTTGTACCAAGCATTTTGCAGTAACTGAGGCACTCTTAGCATCTATCACGTGCGCAAACCACTGATTCAATGACTGCTATATGGATTTTTGAGAATGTTTGAGGGGAGAAAACTTGTAACCTGCATGCAAAACTGCTCTCCTTGCTGAGGAAAAACTGTCACAGACTGCCAGGAGGTGTTCACTTGAACAAAGAAGCTGGGATCCACCTGAGTCCCAAGAGCCTGGCGAGTAAGTCAAACAAAGTTTGAGTATGTTGATTGTGATTCAGATTTACTGCTCTCATGTGGACATGCTTTGACAGCCTGCAGACAGATTTTTCTGGGTTGTTTGTGCTTGGTGGGTCAGCACATACAAAGTCTAGAAACAACACCAAGAGGTACTTCTATGTTGATGATAAATATCTGGATAGTTAATATGCCAACATGCCAGCTTATTTAAAGATAAAACATGGGGAAAAGAAGGTAAAAGTGGTATTTACTGTTTTGGTCTTCTGCTGAAGGGCAAAAGATTCGAATGTTTGATTCTAGTCTGCTCTGAAATGCACATGTGTTTTTAAATCTTTTTTTGCTCCCCATGATGAGATTTTACCTCCGCTGTCTCAAGTCTGTCTGTTCTGCCTGACTAGGACTCCAACTATTAGTGCATGACACAAGACATCAAGTGGCTACATTTTCAGGGCTTGTTTCAGCTCTCATCCATGAGTGTATCTGTTAATTATCCTGCATTTAAATGAATGCTGATTAGATACATTGAGAAGTCTGTCGAATGCAGAAGGCATACAATTATTAAATTGCTAATGCAGTCCTCTCTTTGGAGGAGGCATCCACAATTTTATGATGTGGTTGTGATCAATGTTAGCGCTAGCGTATGTGATTTTATGCAGCAGAATTGTGCAGAGATAGCACTTTTGCAGGATGATGTCCTTCAGCTGCTTGGGAGGCCTGCAGCATCCCAGACCCCTCACTTGGGTGGCAGAGCCCCAAATGCACACTTTAAGGCTACTTGCAGAGATAAAAGTGAGATTTCTGCCAGATGTACCTACAGACTACCTGCCCTCACCTAATGAGGTGAATTTATCATCACTATACGGTATCAGTTTTCTTTTTGAAGAAAAACTACTTATCAGATAGTGATTGATATTCTAAAGCACCTTAAACACAGAGTTTCTGATGATCATGGAAGAACTAGGTTCATTCCCAGCCTTAATTTAAGGATTATTATAGTGCACTATGGAAGTGTTTTTGAATGGATACTCTCTACAGAATTATAAAATCTTGAGATATTTTTATGGGTCTTTTCATATCAGTCCTTTTTCCTGCAGTTAGACATGAACCATGGCTTTTTTCCTTGGCATGCTGTAGAGCAGATAACAGAGCAGCACAGCAGAATCATAGAAACCTTATACGTAGTTAAGCACAATGTAACAATCTGTTCTGCCACATATCATTTAATTGTTGCTAAAGGATTTGCATGAGAATTTATGCTGTCTAGATCTCAAGTGAGAGCATGATGGATTCATGAGTCCACACAAAGCTGCTCTATTCTATGTTCATATATTTTATTCGCTCCAAGTGTCAGTTAGGCTTTCCGCTCACCCCCAGAAATTCCTGATTACCATATCTCCCCCGTTTTCTCAGCATATATTTGTGGACATAAGCACGTTGGTGCTCAATTTGTGAAACGTCAAAAATTGATTGAATATAAGCCATAGTGTCTTAGCAACAAATTCTTGTGATTTGCTGTCATCTTCTGACAGTGATAGTCCAGCAAGAGCAGTAGACAGGAGTGGTTTGTGTGGCTTGGAGTTTTCATGCCTGCCTTTAAATGCAGGGCTCAGTGTGTTATTCCATATCAACTCACCTCATGTCTACTCATACCCAAATCTAGAGAAATGCATTTTGAATGTGATTACCCCAAAGGCTCTTTTTCCAGAGAGACTAAATATCTTTCCTGCTTTCTAGTTCCCACATTGTTTGCATTTGGTTTGCTGATGTAGTTCAAACTTTTGAACTAAGAGCAGTGTTTCAAACTTTTAAACCTCTCCAGACTGTATGCCCTGGCTACTTTTGAAGGATCTGCTGCCTTATGCCAAGACGTGCCAGCTCCAGCGGAGATTATCTGAGCCAGTCAGTCTGTGATTGAGTGGCAGATTTTACAAAAGTGAGAAAATGCAGAGCTGTTCTAATGGTTCACATAGTGACTAGATCTGCTTGGTCTCTTACACGTGAACTGAAGGACAAAAAAGAGACAATTAATAAAAAACAGCTGGCTTTCTGAGAGTGCTAGAGACAAGGTGAAGAGGGCCATCAAGGTCAACATCCATTTAGTCCTGTAAATACTAACCTGCTTACTTGGAAGCAGTTAATTTAAAAGTAGAGGGAAAGAGGGAGGAGGTAGATTTATGTTTTTCGTTATTGAATCTGAGAAAGAGTCTGGAGGAGCCACATGGGAGCACAACTTGTTCCCAGACCTTTGTGTACTCTGAATGCGGTGATGAGTGCAGAGGAGGCTCCCAGCTTCAGGGCTGGTTCCAGGGCAAAGTCTGTGCTCCTGGCTCTCAGGACAGGCTCCAGAGCTCTTCTGTATGTGGAGGTGTTGTAAGATTTTTCTGGGATAGGAGATTTAGAGTCCTTTGAATGATCTTGAGTTACAAGATAAGGAGGTAAGTGTAAGTGTTGTGCTTCACATGCCAAGCTGTTTTGATCAGTGTATTTTGTAAACCAAGGGAACCAAACCATGTGATTATTAGGCAGGATAGGCAGATCTTTCTTGTACCTAGCCGAGTGCTGTTCTCTACTGATTTGGTTGATAAAGACCTCCTCCATAAATGGTGAATGCACTGTTTTTTGTTTGTTTTGCCCAAGCCCAAAGGCAGGAACCAGAGCTCTTCAACAGACACTCTCTGTGGATTTTGTCAGTTGTATCTGGTGATGGAAACTTCTCAAGTTGCTTCAACACTGTGTATTAGGGTAAAAGGAGTGTAATCCCAGTCCATCAGGAGTACTAGTTAATCAGCTGGAATATCCTGTTATTCTTGGCCCTCAGCCATGCTGCCAGAGCATTGCGCCGGGGAGGATGTAGTGAGCGGTCTCAACAAGTACAGCATGACCTCTCTAGGCACCTGGCTGTTCCCTGTGAGATTTTGAAGCCCTAATGGTGTTTCTGACAAGGTCTCTGTTTTCTTGGCCAGGGAAAATTCCAAGACACAAGTTGGATTTAGAACAAGCTAAATATTTGTGTGTTTAAAATACATGTGAAGACCACCCAGACAATCTTAAATCTTCAGGTACCAACTGCTAGCAATAGTAGGGACTAAGCAGAGAGCAAATATTACCAGAGTTCACAGCTGTTGATGATCTCCTTCATGGTCCTGTGAGTTTCTGTAGGGCGTGAAGTCCCAGGATAGCTTGACAAAGAGAAGAGACTTTGTCCCCTGTTACTCAGTTATTGCTGGGGTTTTGTTGAATAATGTCACAGCAGGAGTGTTTCACTGACAAGGAATGATTGTCCAGACATTGAGATCAGGCAGAGTCTGTGTTTATCTGTGTTTGTCCAGGCATGGGGACCCACATGGGCTTGCACTCACCTGCCTGCAGTGCTGGTGTTGTTGAGAAGCAGCACTGACTCCCCTGTGGCACACAGCCCCTGCAGAACCAAAGCCAATTAATAGTTTCTGTTCTTCCAGGGAGCACACACAGTTTTCTCTGTTTTCTCCAGCCTTTACCACCTATTTTGGTAAAAAAATAGCACTGGAAAGGCCTGTGAGAAGCTGTGTAGTTCCTCCTGCTGCTGAATATTTAGCTGCTGTGGATCTAAGCTCTGCTCATATATTTGGTGTGGAAGGTGCTTGGTATGAGGCTGTACTGTTTTCCATGGTGATACCCAGAACTTGGCAGACCCAGGGAGCCATCTGGCTGTTGGGGAAAGAGCTGATGGCCAGAGTCATCTGAGCAGAAATGTGTGTTTCTGCCAATTCTCTCACTTTACTCTTCTTCCTTCACCACCATGGCTCTACTCCTACAGGTGTTTCACAATGGTGGGTTTAGGGACAAGACCTTCCTGCAGTTAGTGTGGTCCCAAGTGTATTACAACCCAAAAATGGAGGGTCACTGAAGTTCATCCAGAAAACAAGTACTGTGACATGCCTTCCTTTGATATAAACTTTTTTTTTTTTAACTGCAAAACAAAGTTCTGAAACTCAGGTCTAAATATTACTCCTTCAGATCCATTGGGATGAGTTTGTATGTGTGCAAACACACATGCGTGTATGTATACAGGAGGTGAGACAGGCCATCAAATATATGTGCAAAAAACCAGTAACTTTGACACAAAAGGAAGAGATTAGAAAAAAATAAAGGTGGTATGAAAAGCCTTGAGTGATACCTTTCTGAGTTCTTGAATTTGACTAAAATAAGCCAGAGATGGATCTCAAGCAATCTTGTGATATCTTTTATTTTGAGTGATGGGACAAATTGCCAAAAGCCACGGATCTGATGCCAAGCTGCTGGCTGTGCATGCAGGGTGAGATGCATTGTGTTGTGGTGGGAGACAGAGCCAGGAGCATGTGGGGTCACTGTGCCTGGTACCCCTTGTGCCAGGGCCACCTCAGCAGCATGGGCTTTGAGCCCTGCCAAGGGTTGGCACACTGAGGTGCTGTGCTTAGAAAAACACTTTTAGTGTCACTTGGCAAATGGAGGCTTGTCAAGATGTTTGAAAGGCAAAATAGATGCCCAGCTCTCTCTCTTGTGTAGGCTGGCAGCTCAGCGAAGCCCTCAGCTTGGTTATCTGTCCTAACTCCATTATCTCTCTGTGCTTTGCTGTCATCTCAGTCTTTACTGTTTCTTCTCCCCAGCCTCAAATCCCATTCCCTCTGCATTGCCCCAGTTGTATCATCTGAATCTTGCCAGTGTGGGGCTCACAGCCTGTGACCCCCACCCTTGATTTAGACTAAGCTTTGCACAGCTCTAATGCTGTCCCCTCACCAAGATGTAGCTCCTGTGAGTTATTCCTCTGTATTTTGTGTCACCTTTGCTCTGGAGTGGCTGTGTGGGACCTGGCATTTCTGTGCTTGTGCCTTTGGGGCAGACCCATCACAGCCTGAGTCCCATCTGTGCTGCTCAAGTCACTGTTCTCTACCAGCCTGGCAGGGATTTTGTCACCTGGGTGTGAAGGGCAGCTTCTCCTGAGGGGGTGTGTCATTCGGTCCAAAGCCTCTGCAACTGGAAAAGTAATTAATAACGTTCAGGTGGAATACAAAGAGAGTTTGTTCTCTGAAGGCTGTTTTGGGCAGCGACAAGGTTATCACCTATGAAGAGGTTATTTGAAAAATCAGCAGGTAGAGTCACAAGTTTCTTGAAGATCTTTTGAGAAGTGGCTACTCCTGCACATATGTGCTTGGGCAGAACTGTGCTGGAAAGTTGGAACTATTGAGGGGAGGCAGTGGGAAGAGGAGGGGTGACGGTGATTCCCCATCAAAGGAGAATTGCTTGGGTATAAAAACTGGGTCAGCATTTACAGACCACTCTCAGGAAGAGACAGTGCAGGCAGAAACTGCAGGTGGCATAGGAACTTAGGCAACTTCTGCCACCACCCTCTCCCTCCCCTGCAACAGTGGTGTTTTTATCTGAGGTATGGATATCAAACACTGCTGTACTTGCAGTGGAGCTAATTAACACAACCTGGAAGACATGGAAATTGGGAATGTAGTTTGTGCCAATCTGACAATGTGACCTTGTTCATAGGAATTAAAAAGGGTGTGATGAAAGCACAAGTTTCTGCAGAAATTCACACATTTCTTGCTTCTGTCAATGGCTGTACTGACAAAGAACAAGAGACAAAGACCAGCTGCCTCTGTCAGGTGTTCTGGATTGCAGTGTAACCCACGCAAAGCTGCCAGCCCTGCCCACATGGCTCAGGCAGTGAGGCAGCGCTGCAGGGCTGGAAGCCTTTGCTCTGGGCCCTTGTGTGGCACTGGGTGAGTGCCCAAGGCAGGACCACTGCCCCAGTGCCTGGCACTCACCGAGGG
This sequence comes from Anomalospiza imberbis, assembly GCF_031753505.1. Lineage (NCBI taxonomy): Eukaryota > Metazoa > Chordata > Aves > Passeriformes > Viduidae > Anomalospiza > Anomalospiza imberbis. The sequence goes on along the minus strand of NC_089687.1, from coordinate 28,108,710 downwards.
GCTTGGAGAGACCTTTTCCTTCCTGGATTGGCAGTGGCCCACACTACCTTGCCTGGAAGTTTATTCATGCCACTGAAAGCCTCAGGGAGTGGAGGGCTCTGCTTCTAAGGCATCCATGGTGGGTCTCCATGGTGGGCCTCCATCCACATCTACTTTCTGAATTTCTGAGTATCAAGAGAGACCAGGGCACTGATTTGTATGTGGCAAGAACATTAAAAGAGAATTGCTTGTACACTGCTTTTTTTCCAGCATTTTCTTATTGTTAAATCTGTGCTGTGCCATTCCCTGGGAGCTGTAACTGGTACTCACCTGAAATGGTTGTGTTTGAATAGTGTGTGATAAGAGGTTCGACATTTTCTAAAAATTACTCTTGGGGTATATTTGGAGCTCCTTACCGCTCCTGTTAGCGGATAACATACAGTTTCCCAGAGCTTAGAAATTATGACAAGCTGACTGCCCTTTTTGTTGTGTGAATTACATGCCAGCATCTACAAAACTTGCTCCCTGTGGTGAAATGGGTAGCAAATTTAGGATAGTTCCTCAGGGGAGCTCAGAAGGCAATAAAAACTGCTGGTTGCTCCATTGGAACTTCTTCCTCTGCAGTTGCTAAGATGGTGTTTGGGTTTTCCCTGGCACAGTCAGTGGCCTCAGTGAAATCCAGTTATATATTTTATAATGGAGCAGTTCCTGGCCCCTGTGCTTGGTTGAAGTTGGGGGCTGGCATGTCTCTGTGTGAAAGCCAAGTCCTCACCTTCTCCCTCCTGAGCATTGATAGAAATCTTCTCTCCACATGTCAGAATGTGCATAATGTGATTGTTAGCCAGGACCTTTGACTACTTCTGTACTTGTGTGAGTATATGAGTCATAGGAGCTGAACTCTGAATCCAGCAGGGAGTGATTTGCTGGCATGACCTTCCACGTTTCATTGTGCCAGTGTAGTTTCCATGACTGCCTCCTGACATTGAAAAGTGTTCATCCACACCACTACATATTCTGAGGGTTGTGGTTCAAGTAAAATGCTCTTTAACTCAATGGTGGTATTGATTCATTTTTGTTGTCTGGAGCCACTAGCAGTAGAAGGCTGTGGAGTAAAGACTTCTGTGTTTACATGTGTGATTATTGGAAATAGGGGTCTGCAGGGATGGCTGGAACAGTGAAAAGCCACAGACTGCATTAAGTGAAAGTTGTGGGTTCTCAGGGAGACCAGGCATTTGTTCTGCAGTTATTCTCCCCTAGATCATGGTAGAAGACCCCATAAGCTCTAAATGCAGCAGGCATTTCAAAAACCTTGCACAGGAGCTAGAGCAATGAGAGGCCCAAGTACTTGTGGGTGGAAGTAAGTTTTTACTGTAGGAACAACGGATTGGGAAACTACAATCTTGTATTTTTGACAGCTGCAGTCTTCTTTTACGTGGGTCAGATGAATTCAAGTGCCAGGTGATAAAACCTTCAGGACATAAAGGACATTTTCTTATGGGTCATTTCCCTAGGTACAGGTGGGATCTATTTGAGGAGAAAAGCAGAGACAAAACCAGTGATTCATGTGCTGAGGCAGCTGCTATTTATTTTTAGATCACAAAAATAAAAAGATTGCATTTCTGATGTCAGAAAGGCGATTGCATGAGAGCAGTCAGACTTAGAGGAGTAAGTTAAAAATGCATATTTAATAGCTCTTTTCTCCAGTACCTCCTGTGTTACAGATAAGCCATAGGTCTGGTATTGGCAGGAAGATCCTGACTGATAGGCTGTGATTGCTCTGAATAGTAATAATAGAGGTGATAATTGCAGTTAAGTTCTCACTCTGTTCCCTGGCTTCCCACTCCATTGGGTGGTGACCTGGGGATGCTGGTGTATGTAGCAGTGGGGAGGAGCTGAGCCACACGAAGGCACAGAAAAGCAAAAAAGTGCTCTTTTTACCTTTTCAGGTATTGGTGGTGGTGGTAGTTGAACAACCTGAGCAGCCTAATTTAGCAGTCTGGGATAAACGGGCTGGGACTGGCGGCTGCCAGCAGCAGCAGCAGCACAGTTTCCTTCAGAGGGTATCTCAGTGGTCTGATGCTGGATAGTCTAAACTCATATTCTCCAACCCTCCCCAGTAACTGTGGAGGTTTTATTACAGCCATCTGTAGTAATGGCTTAAAAATTGAGATCAGTTTGGCTGAAAAGCCTCGTATTTTCTGTGGCATAGTATTGTAATGGATTGTAAATTATGCTCGTTCATTTTCCCTCATTGACATATTGGGGCAATGAATTTGTAAATGAATACTACCCCTATCCTGCACCACTAATTTTTGTGCTTGGCTCACTCAGTTTGCTGTGTTTCAATTCCCATCCTTCTGAAAAAGAGAAACAGAGATTTCTCACTTCCACCAGGCCTGTTTCTGACCCCTGCTGATGTTCTCCTCCCCTCTCAGTTGCTTCCTTTCAGTAGCTCTCTGCCTGCTGGGTCAGTCAGTGTTCTGCTTATAAAAATAACCCTATCTGCTCCTGTTTGTACTTGATTTCACATCTGCACTGGGAAGGCAGGGCTGGGATTCTCCCAGGGGAAACAAGCCCTGTTAGCGTGTAAGGCCCACAGGAGCCACTTTATCCACTGGCTGGCAGATCATGAGCAGAGAAGGTGGCTCAGCTCTGCTTTTGCTGAGCTCACTGTCCAGTCTCACCAGCAAACCTGCCTTTGACTGCAGGGCACCAGAATGACAGGGCTGATCCCTGGACAGGGATGAAGTGAGTCAGAGCATTTGCTCAGAGATCCTATAAAAACCTGTTTCCTCCTAGTACTTAGACAGTGGTTTCTGCTGTTTTTTTCTTTTTGCACTTAAACCTTCATGTGATTTGGAGGTTTGGTCTGAGCTTAAAGCTTTCTTCATCAGCATAAAGTTGTCTGTGGCCTGTGCTGCTTGTGAACTGATTAGAAACTGGCTGCCCACAGCTCCTAGCATGAAGGGAGGAGGGGGGTGCCTTGTCCCATCTGGGGGAGTAGGAATAGGGAGCTTGGATGGCTTCTGCAGATTCCCATGGCCCAGTCAGCTGGTGGTGTTGGCCAGCAGCCACTGCACCAGCAGCATTTGCAAACCACATAGTTGCTAAGGCACTAGTGCTTGTGGCAGGCAGAAAGGAGCAGAGCCTTAGGAGCTGCATGTGGGAGCAATCCTGAAGGTGCTCTGTCCACAAACAATCTGCTCTGACTGGCACAATTTGATTTCATCTTGATCAGATTATTTCAGTTAGCATTAAACACAGCTGTAGGTATTTTTTGAGCTGGTATCTCCAGCAATTCAAAGGAGAGCAGTGACTGTTTGACATTGCTGCAACACTCCCTCCCCCTAAAAAAAACCTAAACCAGCACCAGATGCATGTTGTCTTCAGTCAAAACAGAATCAGCTCGGAGTTGACCACTAAACCCTTTCCAGCCTCTGATGAACTTCAGGGACATTTTGCTGGCTACACTGCGATGAAGGACATGATTTTGATGTTAACTGTGTGCTTGCAGCCTGTGCATCTGAGAGAGTCAGCACAGAGGGCACCAGGGAGCAAGGGGTTCCAGCCAAATGTTTTGCTTGTGGGTTGTCTTTCACAGGACTTTCATCAGCTGCAAAACATCTCTTTTCCTGCAGCTGGTCCTTTTACTCAGAAAAATCAAATGCAAAAAAAATTGTGCACATTCTGCCTCATCTTTATTCCTCTTGTTTTGTTTTTCTGGGACTCCATGGACCTTACTGGAGTTACCAGTTAGTGCTGGTACTGGTACCTGTGAGAAATTGGGTTTTGTGAAGAAAGGAGGCATAAAAAATAAGTGCCTGGACATACAGCTTCAATTTTCATTTCATGGCTGTGTTTCAAAAATAAACAGTGCCCAAATTTCTTCAGAGGTGTGGGGTTTTCTTAGTATTAGTTCTACACTCCTGGGCTTCCAGCCAACCCTGTGATTTTAAACTTATCACCACAAAAAAGGCAGGTTCCTAGCGTGGAGGGGTTGACAGCAAGAGTCTGTACATTTGTGTCTGTGCTTGCAAACTGTCTGCCTGACATAGTGCCTGAGAGACACACAGGCAGCTGAACTGCTCAGCACATGGCTAACATCAAATTAATGACATTATTTCTGAGAGCAAATTCCTGCTGCAGCACAGTTACAGTCAATGTTCACATTCATTGCTTTTGACAGCCTGATATAACATAATTCAATTTAAATCCCCATGCATAGGCATTTATTTCAAAAATAAAAATAAAAGCCCACTTTTTTAATACATAAAATGCCTGCTCGAAGGAATAAATTAGCAGCCATGCAGTGCAATTGATTTGCAAGAGCCCCTGGATTTCAGTGAAGAGCTCTTTTTCAAGATCAGTAGGGAAGACTGTAGCATGAGTGCTTTTGCCACTTTGGTGTTCAAACAAATGCTTGGTGTTAATTCCTTTTCAGGCTTTGATCGGGGGTTGGAGCCGGCACTCAATTGAGTTTGAGAGCAAGCTGGCCATGTATGTCCTTCGCCTTTGTCTTGTCAGGCAAATCCTGTAAGAGAATTACAAATACAGACCCTCTTTCCTAAGTTGCCATGGCTGCACAAAGCAATGATATCCTCGTGCTGGCAAGGCCAGCAGCCAGAATCAGAAGGTTTTCTAAGTATTTGCTTCTCTGGTAATTGCCTGACTGTTCTCATTGAGGTTCTCCTTGAGGTTCTCCTTCTTTGTTCAGTTCCAGCTCCCAGGCTGCTCTGGGGGTTGTGTTTGGCTGTGTCACATTATTTGGGAATATACAAGTGGTGGACTGGCAGTTTTGTAATAACTGGGGAGCCTCGCCCAGTGTGGTGGAGTGGGGGCTGTCTCTTGATATCCAGCACAACCATTTAGATTTTAATTGCACATTTCCAACAACTGGAGAAGAAGGCAAGAAATGCTATGGGTGTTTTTCAAGGGAGTGCCATACCAGCAGAGACAGATGGTGTTCTGTCTTCCCAACCATTTATGTCATGCCATGTGCTTTGGGTTGACTGCTTGGCTGTGCAATGAACTGTCACCAGCCTCCTAGAAAGCTAACCAGGCTCATGCAGAATAGCTCTGTAAACCCCTTTAGGTCATCCTCTCCAATGCAGACCTTTTGGGTGAGATGCAAATGGCAAATGAAGTCAGTGTAAAAGTTTTGGGTTTTGCATGGGATGGCCTAATTCTCGACAACTGTCAGATTGGTCTAGTTCAGGAGTTTAAATAAAAGTAATTAAAATCAGATGGAACTGGTTTTCAGGTAACATTTATTTTGTATAAAAACAAATATTGTTTTTAGCACATCACATTTGCATGGTTAGCATCAGGCCCCATCCCTGGGTCAGACTGCCCACCTGCAGTCACATATCCACTGGGTGTGTACAGCCCATGGTGTGTAATGGCATCCGAGCCACAAGTGAGGTGAACATTTGGTCTGCGTTACAAGTTAGGGCCATTGTAATTTCTGCTTCCTTTGCTCATTATTTATTTATTTATTCATTCTATTGTAATGTGTTTATTAATTTTTATTCACTTCCTCTGTATCCCTTTGCTATGCTGTCTGAACACCAAGAGGTCTCCAAGAGGACCAAGCTGATCCACTGGATCCTGCTGGGTGCTTAGGGCAAGCCATGGCTGAATGGGCTCTGTGCAAGTGCTGTAACCCAGATTCTCACCCACTTTCCCCTGAACTACTATGAGACCTTTCTGCTTTTATATGGGACCAGATTGTTTCAGAGTTACCTTGTGAATTTTCCCAGCCACCTGGAGTAATGCTGATGTTGTCCTCTTTCCCTTACAACTGTCTGCATTCAAAAAGAGACTGTGCTTTGTAGATGGTACTTGCAGAGATAGTTGCTCCTTAGCTCTTGTCCCAGCAGTTGTCCTTAGGTTAGATGCTTGCTGGCAGGAGGCTGCTGGGATGTGTCATCTTAGGGCTGAGTGTCTTGGCAAGGCAGTGAGTGCCCTCAAGGCCTTGAGTGCTTCTTGCAGGCATGGTTTTGTTTTTGAGACTCATGCAAAGATCAGGTGCGAGCGGGATTTTTTTCCCTGAGTAAGGAGTAAGCCAGTTGGGACATACAGAGCAGTCAGGGCTGGTTCTGCGCTTCCCGGTGTTTTTCCTGGGAAAAGGAGCTTGAGTTGCTACCCACTCAGCTCCCTGTGCAATGACAGACAGGCAGGAAAGCCTGGAGCTGGCATCAGTATGGCTGATTCATGAAGTAAATGGAGAAAAGATGACATAAGGAATAATGTGGCTTAAATACAGAATTAATAGGAGATTGTTCCTGTTAACTATCCATCTCCTCCTCTTTCTCATCATCCTCAGCCTTGTTCTCCTAGCTGGCTACAGTGCATTGAGCAGATCAGCCCTAGAGCTTTGACCTTGGTGCTTGGCACAACCTTAGATAATTTAATTTGGTTTTTATTGTGTAAACTTGTGTCAAAACTGCACACAATAATCTGTTCCGCAGTAGTTATGCTTTGCTGCTCTTGCTTACAGAGATTCAGCACTTTATATATAATGGGGACTGTCTTTCCCTAGGTGGATGTTTTCTTTTCCATACATCTCAGATCTGTTCTCTGTGTGATATAATTGATTCCCAGTTGTTTCCTTCTTGAAAATTTTTGCTAGACCCTACTTTGGAAAATGGGAAGAAGAAATGGGCTGTCAGTAACATGCTGATATACCAAAATGAGATGCTCAGTTTGATGTCTGAAATCACCAGCACATCCTGCAAAATGTGATGACTCAGGTCCCAGCGAGCACTTGGTCTGATCACCTGATTTACTCAGTGTCAAAGTTGTTGCTGGTTTCAGCCAGGTAGAAACAAGCTCTTGCATTTGGTTTACAATTGCTAAGTGAGAAGCTGTGCCCAAAACCCAGACCTAAAATGATACACCACACACAAGGAATGCCATTTAAATGCCATCTTTTATACTTGTGGCCTTTTTATTTTCCTGTTAGGAAGTGAATTTCTGCTGTGCGAGGGTTTAAAGATAAATTGGCAAGTAACATTTGGACCCTGCTTTTTCTCTGGTGTAACTCATTTTTGTAATCCTTTATATTTCAGTGTGTGAGAAGTGATTATAGCATTGTGTCTAATCTTTGTGTACAGTAATTTTTCATGCCAACATGTGCATTATGATCTCTGTCACAGACAATAAAGCAAAGCTGTCGACAAACTATCTGCAGTAATAATGAAAAGGCTGGGTTTTTACAGTCTGCATTGATTCAGGAACACTGTTTTTGGAGTAGTCTGTTCTGAAATATGAATGTATCATAATCAAATTCAAATCAATTGTTCCCACATTTAGCTTTGAAGGATGCATGGAAAAATATCTGCTTTTTGTAATAAGTTTAATGTAACAGTCTAATCTTTTCATTAATGATTTCCTACCCAAGATTACATTTTCAAAGCCATATGCAATCATTTAATTGTGTGCCTCCTTTTTAATATTAAACACAATTAGTCCTACTATGACATTTTGAAAATGTACCCCTTGCAGTAAATGCTGCCTCCACACAGAGTATCCCAATGTGAGAGCAGCTCTCCAGCATTTGGAGTCCCTTGGCACAGATTGTCAGTACTGTTACTGTGCCTGTGTTGCCTCTGAAATGTGGACTGGTGCGGTGCTTGCGGCTGTTTTATTTGACTGTGTCTGGCTTTTTCAGCCACCCGCTGGCATCCACTGGCATCCTCTGGAGATTTTACTTTGTGATTAAATAGTAATGAAAGAGCTTGACTTGTTGAGGATAAGTTAAAAAATAACAGTAATATCATGAGCATAATGTGGGATGGGTGTTAAAACCTCTGTTATTTGTTTGTATTTACTTAGCCCTTGAGGATTGGAGAGAAAAGCTCCCATAATGTGCTGTCAGAGAATGTGTCTGCTCAGGAGATAAGCAACTGTCTGCTTTAGCAAGCAGCAGATTAGAAAATGGCTTTCACAGCTATTGCTTCAGCCTTCCTGGAAACACAGCCAGTTTGGAACGCCAGGAAAGCCCCATTGCTCAGCGTAGGGTTTTCTGCTTCACCAGGAGCAGTGCAAGGTGCTCATGTGGGGCACCTGTCAGTGCAGTTCACTCCTGCATGGGCCCACTCTTGGCCTTCAGGGTCCTCCTGCAGCCGCTGGTGCGGGTGCTGCCAACACAGAGGCTGTGGGTGCTGCCAGTGCCATAACTGGGGTCCTCACAACCTGGCCTATGTGTTGCAGGGTGTTTCCTAGAAAGCATAGAAACAGTAATTATTAGTGTGCATGCACATATATTTATATTTTCATAGAAATATACATGCAATTTATATAAAAGAAATAATATTGCCAAGTTGAACACAAAATGGTGCCGCTGACCAAACCCAGCTTTCATTTCCTCAGCCTCAGAGTGGGTTGTTGTTGGGTATTAGAGCTGTTATCTTGACTCAAAAACTTTGGTATTTTATTTGGAAAAAACCAACTGAACCTACAACTGCATGGAATTTGTCCCATCTGTAGCCATTGCCAGTGTCTGTCTAGAGCTACTTGTGCTTCTTAAAGCCTTTCATGGCTTGTTACGGGAACTGAAAAATATTTAAAACCATGTCAGATTAAGGGTTTTCTAAGCAATATTAACCTGTCAAGGTAAAGGCTTATAATCTTGCAGTTGCTTGACCAGCTGCATTATTTGTCCTGTAATGTTAATTTGTGCTGAAGCTCTGCAGTTATACTTGTAGTTAGGTGTATGAAACCTGACTTTTGATGTTCCCTAAGGCTAAATGAAAATGGCCCCTTGATCATTTTTTGTTAGAACACTTGATTAGTCTCGTCTGGCTTAAGTCACTGTCCTGCCAAATGCTGAGTTTAAACTTTCTCATGAGTTTTTATTTTCACAAAGGCTGATGATACCAGTAGCAGAAGGGAGATAGATGGATAGATGCTGAAGTGGACTGTCATGGTCTCTCCTTATCTGAAAGAGAGGTGCTTTGTTTGTAAGGGCGAGCAGGATGGTTCTGTGCACAGAGATGCTTACAATGACTGGTCTGTGAAGGTTGTTTCAATGTAATCATGCTTGTAAAGTTTACTCTAGCTTCTCTCCAGTATTTAGTTTGTTAAGGTGTTGACACAATTTTGCTGACATTCTTCTTAAGTGGATTATGCTCACAGCCAGTTTTCAAAGCAAACAGATGGCTCTTCAAACGGAGCATTGCACACAGATTTTTTTTTTAATGGTGTCTCTAGAATTATGACAGCTCTGTCAGAGAGGGCTAGTTTGTCGTTAATTTTCTCATGACAGATGATTCAAAATAATTTTTGTTTCTTCGTCTTGCTCAAATGAACCAGCTGTTTAAAAATAAAAATCACAAGGAGACTAAGACATAAATCAATTGGTCTGTACATGAATGGAATTGCACTATTTTGCTAAGGCCACTTCTGTTTTTAGATCATTGTAAAATAAGAATGTCTTCAAAATATTGGAAGTATGCTCAGGAGGCGTGTGTTTCTTCTTGGAACCTGAAGACATCTTGTGCATTGCCTCAGACAAAATCTGTAATCTGAATTGCCTGTTTACTCAAATGTGAAATCAGAATATGTATAAGGGAGAGCGGATGGCATGGCACTTTCACGTGGGGTGTGAAGTCCCTTGGCTTCTGCAGACTTCAGATGTGAGTCTTGGCAGGGCAGACTCGGGCTGTTGTCCCCCAAACAGTGCATCTAATCCCAAATAGCGTCCGTCCACGCGTGTCTCAGTCCTTGGACAAACACAGTTTGTGGCCCACCCTGAGAAACATTTCCAGGCTTTGCCCTCACCCTGGAGAGGGGTTGCTTCTTGCACTGAGGGGATTTTTCTGTTCTTGGACATGCACACACAATGCCAGGTTTTGGCTTGGAGAAGTTAAGGTTGCAAAGCATGGTGACACTAATTTTTTCCTGTTTGATGGTGAAGTCTTTAGTGTCTTTGGTCCTGTGTGCATAAGAAGTAGCAGCCCGGGGTATTTAATCCTAAACCCAAACTATTTAAAACTGCATTTGTGCAGTTTGAAGAGATGGAAGATGTATTGAGGAGAAACATTGAGGATTCTTTCTGATAACATTATCATGTTGTTAATGATATGTACTTCGTTTATGTGGCAGTGTTGTCTTTGTCACTACAGCACCGGCAACATTCCTCTACCATTTGCAGACAGGGAGGGACACCAAGGTGGGCCAGGTGCTCCAGGCAGCTCTGGGGCTCTTGAATTCCTGCCTACTGTCTTTAACCGTAAGCAACACCTCTGACATAAAAGAAAGTTCAGAGCTATGAAAAGTATCTGCTGCATAATTTATTCTTGTTTTGTTTTTCCACACTGTGCCTGCTGACTGGATCCCAAGCTCTTTGTCTGTGTATTCCCAGAACTGTCATGCTGCTGAGACACAAATCCCTTCAAAAGAGCTTCATGGCAAATAGCACAGAGCTGCTCACGCAGTCCCAGTGCTTTTTGTTATTCTCACAGAGTTGTATTCCCAGCATCTGGATGGTGATTTGCATCGTTCAGCAGGGACAAATTTGTGACACCAGGAGATGAGGCAATCATGTTCTCAGGCACAGGCTGTCGTCCCTGGATGACGTGGTATCCCACGTGGTGTTTACCAGTGCTGCAGCCTTGCAAGCCACCATTGTTTCTTGGTTGTGAACATTGTGTACAGGGGTTCAGACCCTGTGAGTCTGTGAGTCCAGTGCCAGGCACTGGCAAAAAGGAAACTCTGCTCATCGGTGTAGGATAAATCCTTCCTCTTAGCTCTGGAGAAAGGGAGAGCAGAGATGCTCCTACTGCTGGAAGGTGTCACACTGTGACTCATCCAACACATCTGATTTGTTTGGAGAGCCCAAGGAGGGGCAAGTGACCAGTCACCCCTCCAGTGAGCCCAAGGTCCTGCTGTAGTGTCTCTTGTATCCTGTGAGGCCCATCAAAGTACCTGTGATTTGCAGGTGATCAGGCTGGGTGGCAGGGATGGGAATGTGACATTTCAGTCAGTGGAAGTATTCCTTATGAGTGTAACCAGCTGCAGCTTGTGCTGTACTTCAAGCTGTACTTGGGGTGACATTAGGAGAAGAGGAGCTCAAGTTCTTACTGAGTTTTAATAACCAGATGCATCTCCTGGCTTTTATTTATTTGTATCCTGTTATTATTTATATATATATATTTATCTGTAGCTCCAGAATCTTACAGCTTCACGGCACCTGAGATATCAATATTGCATAAATATTCATTTTGGCATTTCTGAACCCCAACTCCTTAATACAAATTTATTGTGACACATTTTTCCTGATTGTTACAAGTTGGATTGATATCCTGTTAGTCACCTCACATTCACATGCTCTGAGAAGATACAGAATCAGCGTGTTCATGAAGTCTCATTCCTATTTGTCTTCTAGAAGGTCCCAAACAAAATGGTTCAGAAGGGTTCACTGGAGTGCTGTGGGGTGATGTGTTTCATATGGGCACAACTTGGCCTGCTCTGCTCAAGGAGAGCCCAAGGCTGGGTATTAAATCCAGGTGGAAAGAGGGGTGGGTTATCAGGGTCTCTCAGCTCCTAAGGGGTCCCTGGCTGGGAACACGCAGCCATTGCCATGGGGGACCTGATGCCAGGGAGCAGGGAGGGAGCTTGGGGAGAGGGGTGCCATGTGCCATCACTGGCAGCCCTGGCCCTGGCAGGACCTTGCTGTTGACTATGGAAGAGGAAATGCCTTCTCCTGCAACCTCCTTCTGTTCCGGCCAAAATTACCTCCCAAGGCTGGTGGCATGGAAGTGGGAGGAGTCTGGTGCCTGTCCCACCCTGTCCAGTGCTGGCTGCTGCCTTCCTCACTGTGCTGGCACCAAGCTGCAGGAGGGGCTTCAGTCCCATTTCCAGGGGACAGAGATGATTTGAGACGGGACCTGGGACCTTTAGGGACACAGGAGCAGTATTGCTTCTTTTGGTCCTGAGTGATGTGTGCAATCTCTGACTCTCTCCTGCATGTCTGTGCATCCCCAGGGCCAAGGAGATCTCCTGAAGAACGCCAAGAACGAAGCCCTGGAGAACATGAAGCAGATCCAGCTGGCGTGCCTGTCGTGCGGACTGAGCAAAACTGGGAGCGGGCAGGCAGATGCCAAGGCAAAACGGTGCCTGGAGGCAATACAGGAGAAGGATACTGGAGATGAGAATGGGAGGCTGTGAGGAGAGGCAGAGCTGTCACATTTGTCACAGATTTCAATAAGTCTAAACTATTTTTTTAAAGCATTTAAAAATTCACACAGGAGTGCCCTCTACAGGGTGTGATAGTATTAAAATCCTCACAATGTCAGTATTTTAATGCAGTTAATTTATCCAAGTTAAACTCTGGTAGTGAGATTTCTAATGAAGCCAAGCTGTCTGTATGCAAGTGCGTGTGTGTGTGCGCACATGCAAATCCTGTAGACACTCTTTCATGCATTACATTAGCCATTTGCTAATTTATTCCTTTGTCATCTTTGAATAGGCCTGTTCATTCTGAAGAGCAAAACAAATTGAGAGCACTTGTATCAGTTTAGGGCTTTACTTTACTCTCCAGCTTTTATCATTTTACTTATAGGTTATATTACTGTTATGCTGTTTAAACAAACAGACAAAACACAACAGATTTTACTGACAGCTGTTTCTGTGAGGACATAACTGGTGGTTTGCTGCACACCCTGAAGGTGATTTTTTGTGAAGAGTTACAGCCAAGTAGACAGGATATGAAATGATCAGAGTTGCTAGGTAGATTATCGGTAGATTTGAGGTGTATTTTTTGGTGAATTTAGCAAACTGCTCTTCAGGGTACACCCAGACAACACATACTAACGTAAGAACTGGCTAATTTAATTTATTCCAGCAAAACATTGCTACCTTGTAGATCTGCAAGACAGCTACAGTCTTTGCTGATAGGCATTAACTTGAGTAGTAATGACCATAGCTAGCCAGCCCTGTAATTATGGGGAGAGCTGTGAATACCCTTTGGTGGTCATGAACACTGGAGGTGACCTTCAGGCTGTTCTGAAACAGCCAGTGATGCCAGTATTAAAAGGAAGGTTTTCCAGATTTCACAAAATGTGAGCTTTAGAGCAAGATCTGTGAGAGGTCAGGCCTTGCTTGCCACCTTCTGCGTAGATGTTGGAGTCAGCTGGATGAAGCAAGCAGGCTCTGGCCTAATGTTTTTGTGGTTAAAATTATGCTGTTCTAGACATTTAAAAGCAGGGCTGAAGAACTGCTACTGGTGTAGTATAGAGAAATAGCTTGGGGAAAAACAGGTTGCCAGCATTTTTGTATAGCAGCTACAAATATCCTAACACATGTCATGTGTTTGGGGAAGTTCTGAGAACTGGCTGCCTCTTTGTGCTGCTGTAGAAAGGAGACAGAGAATGTCCCGAAGCAATGCATCCTTGTCCCTCCCTGTGTCCAGCCCACCTGTGCTCACAACATTAATTTCAATTGTTTAAGTACTGTGCTTGAGTGGAATATTTGTGTTATCTTTAACAGGACTAAGTGTTTTATGGTTATAAAAAGACTATATTTATTTAAAGCACTGCTTTTATTTTTAAAAGCTACTTTTTAAATTAATTTGATTAACAAATATGCTAATTTTCTGAATTTAACAAAAAGTAATTGCTGAAAGTTTGATCATTGGAAACTCTTATATAGCTATTGTGTTAAGTTATTTTTGACTTCTTAATAACACTATTATGTTCATGTTGCACATTACTGAGAGAGTAAAGCTATAAAACAACTTTGACCCATGATTTTGCAGTGATTTTACATGATCCTGGATAAAGGTGGGTTAGAGTGGGTAAGTTGCTTGAGAGAAGGTCCTGCTCTAACAGCAGCTGTGTTACTGCAAAGATTATAACTCAGGTGCCTTAAATACCATTTCAGTAAAATTTGCCATACTTGCTCAGATCCAGCCTTAAATGCTCTGTTTATCTCTCCCTTAGATTATGAGTGTGTGTTCAGACTTCACTGAGCTCTGGAGAAGTGTCTTTTGTGTTTCAGGCAAGGCATAAAGCCCACATCAATGGTGTAAGTGTGCATGTTCACGTTTTGCCCTCTTGGGTTGCGTTTGTACAAAAACAACACTTGGCCTTCACTACTTACAGTTAGGGACTAAGGAAACCATTACCCCAGCATCATCAGCTGCAAAGGATCAGCCTTTGGAAAGTATCCCTCTCAGAAGGGAGAGGCTGCTTCAGGAAGGGTGAGTGGCTTGCCTCTTGGTGCTTCATTTAAATCTAGAAATATCTTGATTTCCTCAATCTAAAAGGCTGTCCTAATGTCTGTATAGAAACTTCTGGCAAAATACCTTCTCTGATGTTAGGAACAAATGAACATGAAATTAGAGAGAGAAGGGCTTGCTCTCTGTGCTCACATGTAGAGGGTGTACTACACAGCTCTCACTCTGGATGCATTAGGAGAACCCAAAGTGGCTGGTTGGAAATCCCATAGCATGCACACACACCTTTCATACCATCTTTAGCATTTATGTCATGTCCTGTGCCAAGGTCATGCATTCTGTGCCAAAATACAGGAGCAGAGAATTTGGGGCACCCTCATGGGACTATTCGTGGTGCTGGCACCCAGAACCCCGCAACTGGAGCAGCTCCACCTTTCCTCCTGCACCAACAGAGGGGCTGGCAGCAAAAGCTCATCTCACCTTCCTCTGAGCTCCTTTGAAATCACTGGGAGTGGAAGTGAATGACAAAGTGGCAGTTGGTTAATAAAAATTCAGCCTTGAGGGAGAACACATGGAAAAATCATATCCAGCATCAGCAACAAACACACAGAGGGGACTGAGTGCCTGGCCTTTTTGGGAAGTGTTTCATGGTGTGCCTGGCTTCTTGCAATGGAACAGTCTTCTCTGGGCCCTCTGCTGGTACGATTTGCCTGATGTCCCACATGAAGGGTGGATATTATCTGTATCACTTCTATGGAAGTTACGTCAGGAAGGTGTTACAGCCATTTGCAGTTGCTTACAGTGAAGTTGAACAGCTAGAAATCAGAGAAGCTCTCAGGACTGGTGTGAGGAGCTGTCTGCCAGCAGGGAGCACAGGAGTGAATCTACCTGAGTTCTCTCTGCCACCGAGTCCTCCATCTTTACAGTATTTGTTTTCTCTCTGTCATTCTCTCAACTGTAAGACAAGACTGATGATGTTTTCCTTCCCAAGCACAGATTAATTACACATTTCTGGAAAAGCTTTGAGTTTGCTCTTGTTCTCAGGAATACAACCAGGCACTGTAACACCAGTGTCTGCCAAATCCTTCCACTGCTGATGAGCACAGGTGAGGCAGCACGTGTGGGAAGGGCTGAGCCACCACAAAATCACCACTCCCAAGGGCCTCGGTTCCTCCAGGGATCAGGGATGTCTCATCCACGTGCTTGTGTGTCTGACCCCTACCAAACTGCACCTTTGGTCAAGTGTGGCAGAGGGGCAGCCACCTCACAGGTGTTAAATTCCTACATGTTTCCCAAGCAAGGATGGGGCAGGCAGCTCAGAGAGGCCCCAGCATAGGGCACAGGGCTACAGTGTGACCTGTACGTGTGTAAGGGGGACACTGGGGGCCATGAGAAAAAGATGGATGCAGAGGTTTCACTTGGATTTTGCTGCTTATATGCATGCATGCAGGAATCTAGCCACGAAGCATGGGAAGAAGTTGAATTAATCCAGCTGTTCACAGACCTGATTAGTCTTAAATCAGCAGGAATAGTATTTACCAAATTTCATGTGCTGACATGACCAGTAGGACTTGACCCCTTTCCCCTCCCTTTCCTGAATTCTGCATGACTTAAAGCACCATGCTGTTCCACTGCTTTCTGTATCATTTTTCATGTATTTAGTTCCCTGTTTTTAAAGGGATAATGCAGCTGCCCAGTGCAAAGAAGGTGAAAGTTTTATTCCTCTTTCCAATATTCATCTCCTAAAATAGATTATCAGATAATTGCATGCATAGAGAGCACTTTCCTGTATGATATGCCATCTCTCCCATCTCTCTGTTCAGACTAAAACATTAGGTCATAGCCTTCTTGGCACTGGTCCCATTCCTGCAGGGTAGACAGCAGCCTCAGGCAGGGGACTAACTCGGGAATCTTCAGAAAAAAAGGTGAGGGGGTCACAGGAGCAGTGTTCAGGTCTCCACCACTTGCTGTGGGGCTGAGCATGGTGGCCCTGGCTCATATCTCAGCAGCAGTAGGTGAAGTACACATTCAATAAAACCAGGAATTGGTTCTTTTTGGCCCCTCTCCCTGCCTTAGGTAGGCATGAAAATCTATCGTTACCATAACATTGTACCAGTGAAGCTGTCTCCATATTGCCACACCAAGCAAAGGGCAGCTGGGGAGCACTGCTGGGTTGTGTTTCATGGGTCCAAAGCGTGAGTGCTCTTTGAGACTGTTCTGGCACAGTCCTGGCAGGTTGCCTTTGCACAGTCTCAGGCTGAGCAGTCTTGCATTTGCTTTCCACAGCAAGTCCCTGAAAAAATGTTTCTTTTCTGAAGTGATGTTGAGGGCTTTGTGAGTTCAGTAACCAAGATGTGACTGACCCAGCCAGAAATGTGGTGCAAGTTCTGTCTCACCAGCTGTTCTTCTGCAACAGAGAGTACTGTGTGAACATGCCCCTGATCAAGCAGGTCATGTTTTAAATGAGGATGTTACACTCTTCCTGATTATTTGAAACACTTGATGAATAAATTGCTTTTGCAGAAAATACTCATGGAGTAATTCCAAGAAGACATGCAGACATCAAATTCTCAGCAGACAAATCTTGAGCAGGAGAGTGTTGTGTTTGACAGCTGTTTGCTGTGCACAGTCCACACCACCCTCCTCTGGGAGCTGCAAGAAAAATGAATGATTCCAAAGGCAAATTTGAGTTACTGATGATGTTAGAAGTTTTTTCCTTGATAAGTTTCACAGCAGAGACTCATTCATTTAGAAAGACATGAGTATAGTAGAATTGGGAAACAAATGTGATACTTGAGGCCAAAAGTGTGCTTGGAGAGGAGGTGGCACGTTGAGTGTGGGGCTGTGCATGGGGGAGCACTGGATGAGAGCCCAGGAGGAGCCATCAGCCCCCCTGCAGTGGCAGAAAAGGGCTGTTTAGCCATGGAGCAGTTTGTAACCGGTGGGGTTGGTTTGCACCAGCAGAAGTTTGCAGAGACCTCCGTGAGGGCTGGAGGTACGATGGCAGTTTGGCCCATCCCTGGCCCATGGTTTACTGAGGTGGGAGAAGGAGGATTAATCTGGCTTGTTTGGAAGCACATATGGGGAGAATGGAGCCTAGAGATGAATTATTTGTATGCTTCCTCACATAGCGTCTGGTGAACCAGCTACACGTAAAGCAATTAAAAACGAGAGAAATGATGGTTTGGACAGCAGGAGCTGCTGTGATTATTTATGATGCTGATGGATGGAGAGGGGAGCTTTGCAGTTGCAGCATTAGTGTGCTCTGCATGGGGGAGAAGCGGAGTGCTGCTGTTGCCTCCTGCACCTGGCAAACAGGGCAGAGTAGGGGCTGCTGCTGTGCTTCATTGCTGGTCCTCCCAGGGTGGAAGGTGAGTGTGCTGGAGGGGCAGAAACAAAGCATTGAAGAACATAACAGTATTGGCAAGTCCAGTCCACTGCTTGCTGGTGTTGATGTGCTCTGCCTTCAGGATTCACCAGCCCTGACTCAGCCGTGCTTTGCTGGTTTGCAGCAGCCTTCCTGCACAAGGTGCTTGCAAAGCCAGGGCAGCACAGCTAGAGCTGAGCTGTGCCAACAACTCCCCCTGGACATCTGGTTTGCTCCTTTTCTTTGCATACCTCGATGGACTCTTAAGTTTTTATGGAATCTGAGCAGCAAGAAGGAAATGCTTTTGGGCAGGGCCAGTAAGCACCCAGCCCATGGCCACCGGGACCCTTCTCTGGGATGTGTGGGGCTGCCCTGGGCAGGTGGCAGCTCCCTGTGGAGCTCCATCAGAGACTGCTGGGTGAAGCTGTTTTTAGGAGGCTCAGATCAGCCATAGCATGAGGGGGCTCAGCTCCTACCAAAGCCAAGCTGTAATTTCACCTGCTGATGCTGTGACTATATTTTGCTGGTATCTTGTCTGTAAGTAACTGGTTATCCACACAGACTGCTCTGCTGATTGCTAGCGAGACCCATCCCAGCTTCCCACTGCCTTGCCAAGGCAAGCAGATTTTGTCCCAATCCTGAGGGAGAGGGTGGCAGCACTGTTTCAGGACTGCCATTAGACTATGGGGTGGAAACAGAGTTACTCTGTAGGATTTGATGCACTGGCCAAGAAAACAATCTAGAGGTGTACAGCCACAGGCAGCTGATGATGTGGCAGGGCACCCTTGTCAGATCAGTTGAAACATTTTGGAAGCAACTGAGTACAGAATTGAATTGTCATCAGAGTAAACCATAAATGCTGAGTCCATGAGACTGGCTCAGGTTTGCAAACTGAGGTTGGCTTGGAGTTGCTTCGAGGCATATGCCCCTTAGGGCAAGCAGAAGATGATCCTGTGTTTCTGGAAAGCCTGCTTTGGTATTTAGGGTCTGAGCAGAGGCAGGATGTGTGCAAGTGACTGCCTGCAATCCAGCAGGCTGGGGGAATTAGCAAACCCAGGTGTGTCTTTTTTGGTTACTGATTCTAACTTGATATTTCTTAACAAGGTGATTGCAATTAACCAGTAGCTGTGATTCAATTGGAATTGCCCCCTCTAGGTCTTGAGGAGATATGTGAAAACTGGTATTGTGGTCTGTCTCACTCTTTGTGCATGGAGGCTGTTGGCTGGGGATTTTTTTTTTTTTTGTTAATACTTAAAGGTCATAATTACCATCAAATGAACACAAATATCCACAGGAAAAAATGTTTCTACCAGACATCAAATTAAGGATAGATGAAAGTCTCCAGTGTGGAGTCAGATGACAGCATTAATGAAGACAGAATGGTATCAGTTTTGATTCCTCTCATTATTTGTGTGAATTTGGATGTGAAAATTGACTGAATAGTATTTATTAATGATGTGTATGGGAAAGAGGCTTAGGCCTGGTGAGGAATTTTTATGGGGTAGCGTTACACTATGAGGCCTCTGGATCCCAGCTGTACAGCAAGGAAAATACAGCTTGTGTGTCCCAAGTTCCTAAGGGAGCAGATAGCTCTAAGCCCTGCCCTTTTTTCTGGTAGTGGACAGAGCACAGACAGTACTCTGAGCCATATCCTGGTGAGGCTCAGATGCCTGCCTGTGTGGTACCCTCCAACCACTGGGAGCCCCTCAAGAGGGGTCCAAGGGGCTCCTGCTCGGAGGAACTGCACAAACAGCAGCATCTCAGCATGATGGGGAGAGCAGGGGGAGCAGCAGTTCTGGGCATGGGGCTGCTGGCCTTCTGCAAGGCAGGTTTTCCTGGGCAGCTGAACCCTCTCTATTGTCAGTGCTGAAATAGGTATCTTTAGGCAGCCATTTGTCCCACCTGTTTAAGCTGTGCATTTCAGGAAAGGATTAATTTTATCCCAACAGTGCCTATTTCATGCCATATCTTACAAGTATTTATAGTGGAAACCAAACTTTTATCTGCATAAAAGACGGCTGGCTGTGACAGCTTGCCACAAGGTGTACACTTGTACAAGGTCACATGATGTATCTCCATGGTCATTTGTCAGGTTCTTTGAGCAAGAAAATCCAGGGAAGCTGGTGGGGATTCAGGTTACACTGCAGACATAGGGGCAGATGTTTGCATGTGGCTGCTGTTTGCAAAGAACAGTTTTGTCATAATAAATTATTGAATCATGAAATGAATTTGCACATCTGCAAAACCAAAAGACAGGGAGAATGGGTGACTTTCAGTCCCACAGCCCTTGTGCTCATTGCCTCAGGCACTAGGGCCTGAGGTGGACTCTGGCTCTGCCATGGGGGGACCAGCTGAGAGAACCCCCTGTAGCAAATGTCATATACTCCTGTCCCAAGCAGGAGTCACAAAGAAAGTAACAGGGAGGAAATGGAGGCCTGTCAGGAAGCTAAAGTGCCATATCTTGTTTTGTGTGGTGCTAACGTTGCAACCTGGCCTGATGGGAACATGACAGTAATCTGCAAGGTACTGCAGTAGGCACAAGGACACTTTCCTGAAATTTGGGAGGCCAGCACTGGGGATCCTATGCTGTCTCTGCTTTCTCACATAACATGTTTCAGCCCCTACAGTGAGGCAAATTAACCTTTTCCCTTGGACTGGCAATGCTTTTATAGCATATCATGAATCCTCTATTTCCTACTTCACTGAAAACAGTTGCACCTTCTCCTGGGAAAGGGAAATTGATTGTAAGGAGTTCAAAGAACAAAAGCTGAGCAGGTGGCTTTCTAGATTATACAGTTTTCTTGGCAAGAGCTGCTTCTCTGAGCAATGTGCCTGCCTGCAAAAGAGGAACACTAAGAGCACTCTAATTCCCTGGGACAGGAGCAGCAGCAGCTGGAGAGTGAAGGTTCTGCAGAGTGAAGCTGAAAGGATGAATCTGTTTAACTGCACATCCCATTAAAACTGGTGGCTGGACTGAAAAATGCCTCTAACGGCATCCAGAACAGCTGAGACGTCAGACAGGGATTTAGGGTGGGTCTGTGTGATTATGTCTGCCAGAGAGACTCAGTGTGGAGCACAGCCCTGCCTCTGCCTCCTGCCAGGGCACAGGGTCACCACTGGAGCATGGACAGAGAGGGGCAGTGGGGCCTGGCACATACCCTACTCAGCACTGGGGATGATGCACGGGCACAGGGGAGATGCCAGAGCAGGGTGAGCAGCCTCTGAACTCGTGCTGTACTTTAGCAAGTGAATGTCTTCATCTTGGAAAAGGCACCTCAGTCCTGTGAGTTCCCTTCTGAGCGCTTGGTTTGTGCCAGACAGCAGTGGAATAGGCCATAACAGCACCGTTTCTGTAGTGCCCATTCTTCCAGGAAGGGAGAATTTTGTCCTGTTTTCCTGGAAGAGCTCCTGTGGGACTCCTGGACTCCTGTGGCTGGGACTGTCATTATTTTACTGTTTATTATTTTAACAGTATTGTAGCCTGCAATGTTTCTGCTTCCTGCATCCATCAGGTGGGGCAGCTTGCACTCCCTAGACACACGAGGGATGTGAAGACAGTGCAGAGTTTGGCTGATGGGGACCTGAGGTCTGTGGCCGAGCAGGGAACCAAACTTCTCCCAGGAATGCAGTGCAGCTCTTTGCCTTTCCCATGCAGCCCTGTCCTCTGTGAACTTCCAAGTCCAAGATAAAGTTTTAACTGCAGGATTAAGCTTTTCTTTAAGACAGATGACAGAGAGATGATGAGGGATAAAGGTAATTAATGACATCAGTCTGTCTTTCAAATACAGGTTGTTTTGTAAGTGATTGGAGAGAAACTTCTGAAAGCAGAATTTAAGCAGGCATAAGATTAGCCAAGATTAGTAAGGATTTCTGCTTGGTAGCCTAAATCTAATGTCTTTCAGTTAGTAATCATTCTTTTCGGTCAATGAATCTTCTTTTAAGAAAAAATACAGGTTATACAAGAGAGTTTCACTTATCATGTGAAAGGGATTTAGAGCTATTTCCAGCATCTAAACTGCTTCCACCATTTAAGGGAACCTATACTGTTATCTCAGAGGAAGCCACAGAGACATCTCCTCTTGTGCTATGATGATGCACATATGGAGAGTTGATCAAAAATGCTTCAGTTACAGAATTTTCCTGGTCTCTTCATATAATGGTATCTGAGCTCATCCTTTAGGATGCGATCACATACTTTTTTTCTTCAGAGATTGTTCTACGTGGAAACCCCAGTCTGCATAGTCTGAGCACAGGCTGCATGTCAGCAAACTCTGTGTGGACCAATGACTACGCTTTGCTGCAGTGGAACTGCCCATGTATCACACTGATGGTGGGAGTTTTGTGCTGAAGGGGAGCACAGAAAACCAAAGGTTTCCTGCAGCTGAAGCACATTCCTGCTATGGGTAGGACATCCCGGCAAAGGGCTCTGCACTGGTAGTGGTGTGCTGTGAGCTGGGCTACACGTGTGAGGTGCCTTATGTGAGCCTGTGGGAGGATGGCAAATGGCCTCCATGATTGTGTTCCACTTTCCAGTGAAGGAGGTGAGCCAGAGTCAGGTGACATGTGTACCCTCACTTCATGGAAAAGAGGCTTCTTTAACTGTACATGAGTGGATGATCTTCAGCTGACTTTGCTTGACTGGGACAAATGTCCTTTCATTTGTCATTTAGTGTCATAGGCATTTAATCCCATAGGCATTTACTGGGGTCATTTATCTATTCATCCTTCAGACTTGATCACATTCTGTTTATTTCCAAGAGCTGAGCTAATGCTGCAGGTACTCCCACCCTGCAGCAGCTGTGAGGCAAGGCCTTCCTTTAAACCTCAGGGAGAAATATTCATGTTAATGTGTTGGAAGTCACATTTGTGAAGGGTTACAGTGAGAGTACAAGCAGTGACTGACTCAGCTGCTGTGCTGTAACGTGGTTGCCTGTTTGTACACCAAGAAGAAACCTAAATTCCATTCCCCAGTGGTTGAATGGTGTTCAACATACATGGACAACTAAAATAGCTTAGATCTGAAAGTTAATTAAGATCAATATAATTAAGGTTAAAGTAGTTATGAATATGAGTATCTCCAACAGCATTTGATACAGTTCAGCAAATTTCTTTTAAATTCAGGAGTTGAGTTAATGGAGACTAAATTTCCTGTTTGACAAGTCCTGAGCTGCTCCTGCTCATGGTTTCAGGGCAGCTCCCTTTGGTTTAATGCATGGCTACTGCTCAGCAATGGAAAACTGGCAGCAAGGTGAGAGAACAAGGCAATTAATTGAAATAAAGACATTCCAGTCTGAGAGACTGTGTTTTGTCAATATAATCCCTTGTGCTTTGGCTGAGCTGTGTAGCAGTGGTTCCTTTCCCAGCTCATCCCCAAGACACAGATGATGTCAGTCTCCCACTGGAAAGTCATCTGGTGCACTCCTGAACTGGGTGGCTGTGTGAGCACAGCAGGGTATTGCACAGTTAGTCCCCAGCAGTAAATGTGGTGATGTGCTTTCATCACTCAAGTCTTGCCGAAAGGGAAAGAGGAGCACAGAGGTGCTGGCTGGTGGCCAGGGCTCTCTCAGTTCAACACCCACCATCCTCCCTGTTCCCAACCTCTGGAGGAGCTGAGGACACCCTGCCAAGCCTGTCCATCATTGAAGGATAGCATCTCTCCCTCGCAAAAAAGCAGCCACTGAGGAGGCTGCAGCAGCAAGAACACAGCTTGGGGACCTGGGCCAGCCCATTGTCACACTGAGGGATGTGACTTCCTTAGAGCCTCCATCTCCTCTGGCACCAAGGTGAGAGCAGTATCTCTTAACACCTTTGTCAGGTGAACTTGGCTGCTTCCCATGGCCTCTGGAGAACAGAGGCTATTTTCTTGCCTTCATCTCAGAGGGAGGTTTGGAATAGCATAAATGCACCTCAGCCTGGGAAGCTTTACTCTAGGTTTTGTGGGGAAGCACATTTTTCAGCCTGGAGTTTCTGGGTTTTGTATATTGCTCGGCTTGACCCACTGCTGAACTGGCAGCCTGTCCTCTGTGTGCATGAGCAGCTGAGAGATTTTCTGGGCTTACTGAATGCCCTCCCAGCTCTGAAGGGGCTGTTCATCTCTCTGCTTGCTAAGGCTTTTGCATTGTGTCTTCTTCTGAAGCAGAGTTCGGTGGTGCAAACCTCTCTGTCACTGCTACTGAAATTGAGGCAAGCTGGAGAGCCCATACCACAAACACAGGTAAGATGGTAAAATGAGCCCTTTCTATGACCTATGTCAAGAGAAGTCACAGGAAATCAGTTTCCACTCTCTCAAATCATGAGGGCATGTGAATGACTGCTGACTAACAGAAGGGAGAGGAGAAGGAACTGGAGGCCTGGCGCTAAGACAGTAAGTTTCCATTCTGTGGAGACTGTGCTGTGACTGTGTGGGAAATAAGGAGCGAGTTTCTCACCTTGACTTCCGGATTGTATGGTTGAAGCCTTCCTGGATGGGGCAAAGCTGAACAAATGTGATTAGTTTGAATTCAACCTACCTTTTCATTGTACTCTGATGCAGACATGAAACAAGTTGTACAGCACTGGCATGATCTTCAGCCTGCTAATTTTTTCAGTATTTATTTTACATTATTTCAGATGCATTTAAGGGAATATAATTTATTCACCACCCATCTGGCATCTTTATCTGAGCTTAATACTCATCTGTGGTTTGAGTAAAATGAATATTTCACGCTTTAAATTATGCATGTACATTATGTATGATGCCAGCACTGCTGGCTTCTCAGGCTCAAAGACCTGTGCAGTTACCTGAGTCTCACACATTTTTTGGTGTCTCCTATTAGATGATGGGGAACTTTTGCTGGCCTGCCAGAAGCCGTGTCTGGCTGCAGCAGATCATGTCCTGTAGGATGCAGAGAGGAGGCTGGCAGAGCTGATCTGTGCTGGGAACTTAAGCCTTCTCCTTGAACAAAAACTGTGAGCCCTTTGTTTTCCCCTTCAGAACAGTGGGTTTTGCTGCTCCTCTTCCACCTCCATTTCCCCCTGGTTAGCAATTTCCTGACTGTGCTTTCTGTGTTTTATTCTCCCCTCTCCCTTTCTTCCCTTCTCTCCCGGTGAGCACGGTGCTGCTCCCTGGCAGTTGCCATAGAGATAACACCCTTATCTCTTCCTCTGCTTTTCTCTTCTGCCCCTCTGGCAGAACCAGTTGCATCATCCCAAATGTGCCAGTCTGCCCTGTTCCCTGCCACGTGAGCAGGCTGTCCTGCAGAATGATGAGCTGAGTACCCCTGTCCCGGATGGATGCCTGAGCCACTAGACTGCACTTCAGGCTCCCAGGAAGTTGCACTGATTGGTGCAGTGTAGTGAAGGGCACTGAATCTCCAAGTAGTACTATGGCAGGACTGGACCCAGAGTTCCTGCTGGCTCTTCCCAGCTCTGTGCCTTGAAATCTCATGTGACTGTCAGCCATATGTGACTGGACACGAATGGTGGCCATTTTCCATGGGGAGAACCCCCAGTGTCTCAGGGTCAGCTCAGAGGTGGCATTTGGGGCTCCAAGGGCAGCCATAGTCCCAGTTGTTTAGTCCAGGAGAAATCCTGTGACATTCATGATTTTAGGAGGCAGCACTGTCAGCCATGTGTGACTGGATGCAGGCTGTGGCCATTTTCCATGGGAAAAAAAACTCAATCCACCTTCACGCTGCCAGAGGCCCTGATCTCCTTGGGTGCAATGGCCAGAGCAGAGTGCCAGTGTTGGTGAACAATGGAGTGCCATAAGCCCCTGTTGGGTGGGGTATGCAAGAGAGAGGCAAAGAAGGAACAAGGGACATCATCAGGGTCAGTCCTTTCATTTCCCCCCCTCAATGCCCTGGTGTGACTTCAGGTTGCTGCAATCTGTAGCTGACTCACAGCAGCACTGAGAGATTCAGTGCTGATGACTGGCTGAGAGATGAGAGGTAACTGGTTTTCCTCCCAATCTAATCTCACACCCCAGGGAGAAGAGATCATGTGGAAACAAAGCAAAGTGCCGAGTTAGTGTCCTCTGCTGACCTCATGAATATGATTATCTGAAAGGATAACTTTTACTTGGCAGCTTTGTGCATGCTGTTCTGGGTTCAAAATAATCAATATGCCTTCAAGAAGCTTATCCTAAATCCTTCTGACAAATTATTAATAGAAGTAATTTGAGCAGTCAAACTATACAGAAAACTTAGACTTTTTCCTGTTCAAAAGCTTGGCTGCTGGGAATGCAGTATGCAAGATATTAATTTTGCCTTACACTTCCCCAGAATGATTTTCTGACAGAAGAGAAGCTTTGTTCTTTTGAAGTGCAGTAAAAATAGCAACACAGCCACTCCAAACTGAGTCTAGATTTGATCAGGTGTGGATAGATATGTGGAAGAGTCTGTATTTTCCTCCTGTGTTCACAGACATTTAGAGGAAATGTGTCTTTATATGGCAAAAATGAACAGAACAGCAAAGAACCTTGAAAAGTTCAGAAAAGGGAGTTTATTTGAACAGTTTCTCAAGCACTGCAGGAGAAAACCTGTCCTGCTTCCACCTACATTGGAATAAAGGAGGATATTATGAACTGAGTGATACTCCTAATGTGCAGTACCAGTTAATTGTTGGATGTTAGAGAAAATATTCTCTTTGTCACCTTCAGTAGGGCACAGAGGATTTGACTAGAGGTGGAATCACAGAGAGATGACTGTCTTCCCTGCAGAGACTCAGATGGAAGAAGCACTTTGACAGGGTAAATTAGATGCAGGACAAAGACCTTCTGATCACAGCTGGTTTCAATGGGCTTATTTGAATGGGAAAACTCTGAGCTGAGGGCAAACTTTGCTGATGACTCAGAGTTGTGTATTGCAGTAAAGGAATTGTAGGGTTTTTCTTTTCAGTACTTCTGAGATTTCCTGTTCCCTACTGACACTGCTACTAAAATGTTAAAAGATCTGAAGGGATGGAAAACAGCCCAGTTGTGATGTTTGCTTTCCTGCTGAGCAGCCACTAGCAGGGCAATTTTACCAATCAGTTAGAACCCTAAGAAAATTTTGCTGCAACTTTGTAAAATCTGACTCTGTCCTTCAAAAGAGTAAGCATAGCCTATAGAGAACACATTGACTTGGCCCTCTGAAGCTTAAAGCTGAGTTTGAGATATCTTCTTTTGGGAAAGTGCCTTGTCCATGTCTTTAAAAAGTCGGAGATGATACTTTTCTAGTGAGGCTGGGCTGTTCCTATTGCAAGTTCTTCCTGGCAGTGACAGTACTGTATGCTGAGGTCCTCCCACCACAGCATCTTGATGTTGTCTGAAGAATTCTTGCTTTAACTGTAGGACATCTATAAAAATTGAAATGTGGGATGTGGAAAGTACACTAGTTCATATAAAAATGGCTTCTGTTGTCAAGTTATTCTCCAGGACATTGGATTGTGGGTCAAGGCTATTCAGCTGTTTGACAGCTGTCACTGCCTCGGGATTTCAGGCTTTTACTGCTTTTGAAGATTGCTGTTTTTCCTGTGGCTGATGGATGAGTGTTTTGGGCCTCAAACTGTCCCAGCAGCACTTCTGAGACACAGGATTTTAACTATGAAATAGTAAAAAAAAAAAGTCACTACTTTCTCCCCCTGCTGACTAGAGAAAAGAGATACAACAGATAACAGCTTTGACATGAGCCAGATGTGGATATGTGTTCTCCAGAACCAGAGCTTCAAACCCAGTTTATGGTGTTTATGGTCCCAACAGCTGTACATGTGCACGTCCCCTCTGGGTGGCTGACCTGTTCTCCCAAGGAAGCAGCCATTGACTCCAGAGCCTGTCTGGTTCCCCGGGTGGCTGCAGCAGCACCATGGTCGGAGTGACACTTTTAATGTTACAGCACTGCTGAGCCATGTTGCTGGAGCTGAAATAAAACCAAAGTGGCTGAAGCCAGCGGCTGTGCTGGCTGGGTGAAAGATGTTCCAGATGTCCCGATCACTGTGTAATTTCCACAGAAATACATTTGCATTTCTTCTCCCACAGTATTCTGAAAAAAGCTGCAGGGCAGCAGCAAGAGACCCAGGTGGCCAGTGGCTCCAGCACACCCCATTCCTAATGGGAAATCTAATCTAAGCACATAAAAGTCTGTCTGTGTGCATCTGTGTCAGAAGCAGACACTGAATTTTTCACTTCTTTCTCATGCCAGAGGGGCTGTCTGCTCACCTGGCTCACCATGAGCATTAGGAAGTCTCTGGGGCAGCCTGAGCCGGCTTGTTGAGGGCTTGTTTTGGGAAACTCATCATGACCTTACCTTTGTAGGCCATCGTGCCTGTGCTGTCACTGTGGCACCCTGTGGTGCTAATGGACAGGCCCAGCACAGCCCTGTGGTACTGTTATCCAGGCTGGGTTAGCATGCACAGTGTCTGCTTCTTCCAGAGACAGATCACAAAGCAAATGAGATGAATATGTCCCATACTAACACATCATCAGTTACCAAACATTCAAAGGAAGAAGGTGGTGACTTCAGTGGAAGTCATCTGAGTGAAGCCAAAGGTGCTTATAAACATCCACTTCTTCTTACCAAGATACTGTTTGGGAAAAAAAAAAAAAAAAAAAAAAAGTTGCATTTTGAGCATAAACTCGACCTTACTTTAGGGTTGGAGAATCCTGGAAGTTTTTGTGTTTGTTTGATTGTTTGTTCCTTCTTGCACTGATTTCCTGGCTATTCCTGCTTAAAGGCTTTACTGGACAATGACTGAATCCTTTTGGCTCGCCTGCCAGAAAGCAGATCATCACAAGAAAAATATTTCATGTGTCACATTTTGCAGACAAACCCGAAAAGAACTTGGATGCTTCCCTTCCCCTGAACTTGCTCCCAGATCTCACAGGCCATTTTATTCAAGCAATGTGGCAAAAGCCTGCATTGCAGTGACTTCAAAGGAGCCTCAGTGAGCCATCTTTATTAAAGATTGGCCCATACTCCAAGGAGAAACCTGAACTGTGGGCACAGAAGTTATGATGCTTCTGTTTCATGTAAGGTCCCATTAAAGGGTTTGTGTGACCAAGTGTGCAAGGCTCAGCACTGATGTTAAATGCACCCTTTGTACACAATGTTTTATGCCCCAAAAGACAGTGTATTCAAATGCTGATTGTAACAATAACCTGTCTCCTGCAACAAAAGTACTAAACAAGATGCTGGATCAAAGTAATCTCTTGGACCTGATTACAGTTTCCTTATTTTGAGACCACTGAGTCAGAAACGAGTTCTTCCTGAGCATGCTGCACCCTCAGCAGCTGGATGTCCACCACGTAAAGATTCTGGTGCTGTTTCAGGAACTCTGCTCAGTGCTTGTTTCCCAGGAGAGGTCTGAGGCAAGGGGTTGATGACCTTGAGGTATGACCTAACCCCAAAACCAGATCTCTGGATTATCACTTTCTAATGGAACGTTGCAATGAGGTACCTGGCAATGAACCTGTTTTAATTATAGTGGTCCATAAAATCTTAATGTCTGACACTAGGCTTTGCAATGCCATTTGTTGGTCACCACACTGTCTAAGCCTGCTCTCTCAGGCAGATTTCCTCACTAGAGCAGGGAGAAGTCTTGTCCTGATGTCTGGATCTCACTGGAGGCCTGAGAGTGTTTGCCCTCAGCCAGGTGTGGGGCTGGGCAGAGGTGTGGCCTGGGAGGCCACAGTTGCGAAGGGCTTGTTGCACCTGCCTCCCCACTCGGGGCTGGGTACTCTCAGTTTTGAGGCCACTGGGATTTGAGTATGAGGCTGATTCTTCAGAGGCAGCATCTGTTCTTAGCTCTGTCTCAAAGTTTTGTGCAAATTCTCTAGAAAAAGTAAAGTTTCATGAGGAAAGTCTAACCACAAATCAGCAGAGGTGGTAAAAGGGAGTGGGTAGGAAAGAAACCTGCTCACCTCCAGTCTATTTTAATTATGTGTTGTGAAGTAAAGGGGCCCTGACTATGCCAGTCAAGTATCCTCAGAAGCATAGAACTATCTTCATGTTTTATCTTCAATAACACTGGGGTTTTTTCACTTTTCTATAGGGAATTAAGGTGCTCTTTCATAATGCGGATCTGGGGCAGTATGTGCCTGTGTCCTAAATTCCTGGTAAGGGGAGAGGAGTTATGTAACTGGCACGAGGAGATCAAAACTCCTGCTATCCTGGGCTCACTCAGTAAAAATGGTATCAGGGGAAGATACATGCCAAAGAAGGCTTAAATAAACAGCACAGAGGCAATGGACCTGAATCACATATGGAAGGGTCACAGAGAAGACACAGTAACTTTAGTAGTGACTTAAGAGTTTAAAGGAGCAATGGCAGATTAGGGGTAAATCCAGTGTTCATCTGTATGTTGCAAACAGCTGATTATTTTCATAAGAAAGTTTTTTGTTTTGCTTTTGGTTTTTTTCTATCCAGTCTTTAGCTGTCTGGTGTGAAATTTGGCAGTGTGTGTTGGATCAGAGCATGTTCCCACTGAAATCCAGTGTAAAGGCTTCTTCAGGCTTGTCAGCTTTCCAGGATCTATCAAACTTCACAAATATTTATCAAGGAGATAAACTTTCATAGCAACTCATTCTAAACCATTGAGGTTATTTATTGGAAAAGATAAAATTTGTTAAAAAAGAAACCCTATTAAAATTTCCTAAGAAATAGCACTCCAATGACAACTAGCCTCCTAAAGGCCCAGCATAAAAAAAGAAGAATAGCATGGCATTTGATTTCCTGAGTGCCAAGAAATAAACTAAGAACAACAAATATTGTCCTTGTTTGGTTTGAAATGGAGCCATGCACATGCTGGTGCTCCTGTGCAGTCCTTGCAGTTCTGCAGTGTTTTCTCACCGTGCTTGGAGCCTTCACAGAGGCATTGTGTGTGTGCGCCTCTGTAGATATTTGGAGCTACCCAAAGAGGTTTACACTGCTCAACTTTCCCCCATTCCTGATGTAAATATAGGGCTGTAGCTCCTTTCTAAAACCTGCTTGGTTTTACCAGGTTTTTAAAGAGTTATTCTGATGTGTCTGAAAAACAAGAGGAAGACTATAGCCTATATTATCTTATTCATGTGCATGCTACGTTTTGGCTTTCTCAGAATTTGGTGTAACAGAGTTACATTTTCATTGCTCAGATCCCCCTCTCTTCCTCAAGCCTAATAAAAGCCAGCTATAAATCTGCCATGTAGTGCTTTCACAGTGCTGGGGCACACACAAGAGGGGGTCTGATGGACAAATGTACTTGGTAAAAGGCCAGACTAACTAGAAGGAATTCCAAGTTAAACAGAGACCCTTTAACAAATTTCCATTGGGCTCTGATGAGGTTAGGGCAGGATATGTGAAGGGCAAAATAATCTCTCAGCACTCAATAGGAGCAGAAGGTCTATAAACCCAAGGATCATTGGCATCTCTTGCTCTTTGCCTCCCATTTCTGGTCTGAAAATTGTAAAGGCCCCAGCCTCTTCAGAGCCTCATCACTGCAAAAAGGCACTTCTCCCTGGCAGTCTTAGCTGTCTTTGGAACAGAAGGATCCACTTGAAATGCCCCTGGTGTCCCTCACTGGGGATTGCAGAGTCTTAAAGTTGTCTGTGAAAATGAGAATATGCCCACCTCGGTTAAATGTCAGTGTTTTCAGAGATGTGGAAAGAGATACCAAAGGATGTGGGGAGATAGGAAAGATAATGTTGCTTGCTTTTCCATTTAGGATTGGGATAGCTGACTTTCACAGAGGTGTTCTGAGTCCAACCACTGCTTGGAAATGAAAACCAGGGTGGGAAACAAAGGCTTAGCTATAGCAACAGTGCAGCTGGGAATGCTCATTACAAACAGCGTGTGTCATTATGGTGGTGTGGAAAACTCGTCAGTACCTCTACTACCTTTCAAGAACTCCTACCTTCCTTCCCTCCTCTTGGTACACTCTCGCAATCTGCTGCTAGGCGGCCTTGTGCTTCCTGCTCTGTGTTTGTTCTCCTACTCTTGGCCCTCGGTTCTTCCATCAGCTGTTTTCAAACAACCTTTTTGCCAATCTAGTACACACTAGACGTCTAATTTTAGAGAATTTTTCTGACTTGCACTGTAATACATTTTTCTTAAACAGCAGCTTGATTTTTAATCTTCCAAAAGTGATGTAGCACTTGAAAAAGCAGCCTCATTTGGGTCTCCTTTACCTGCTGTTTCACATTTCTGTGATGTTAATTACAAGTAAAATTACATTTCAAAGTCTTTATTCATGGTCTGAAGGTTAATATGAAGGGGTCACCCTCTGCATTTTCCTCAAATCTTAGCAGGAATACTTGGCTCCTGAGCATGTCACAATTTCTGTACCATACTAGCTATTGCCTGGTTGTTACAGAAATCCCAATAGAGAATCACTTGATTGGAGATAAATCTGAGCTGTGATATGTGTTGTTTGATCTTATCAAACACAAGTGTGAGGCTAAGATCCAACAAGAGTGATGATTTAATCCTTTAGATACCAAAGCTAAATATTCCAATTTTGTGAGGAGAAAAAAAAAGACACCATTTTGTATCTGTGTGGGATTTGTTGGTACTTTTTCTGTCTCCTACCTGAGGATTACATTTTTCTTGTTGACTCCTTTTTCTCAGCTGAGTTTACAGCATCTATGCTGAGCTCTTATGGCTTGATCTAAAACCTGCACAAAAGGATAAAATATTTTCAGAAAACTTCTTTTTAACTTTAATACCTGTGGTGTCTTTTCACAAAGAATTTGCTGTGGTTTAGCAGCATGACTACTCTATATCATGCTATAACTAGCACGATCTACCTAGCTTTGTAGAAAGATCTAATAAAAAGTAAAGACAAAATGGCATGGTCTTGGGAAAAAGAAAACAGAATATGCAAGAAGACTGAGAAAACTTTGTTTCTTCTCCATATCATCAGCTGATTTAATAAGAAACATGACTTCTCTAAAAGCTCAGCCTTGGATAGAATCACTGCAACCTTACAGAACAAGACACACATTACAGCAGGATGTCTTGAAACACCTTTTTCTTTGTTTATATGTAGTATCCCTGGGAAGAAAGAAACATGGCTTTCATTTACAAATGAATCATCGATTGTCTGAGCAACAGTTTAAAAAAATAATAGCAAAAAGCAAGAAAAAGGCACTACAGATATTTTGATGACTAGTCAAACAGTATAGAGCAGTCTCTTGCCAGGTGTGCATCATTCTAATGCCACTCTGTTGTCCCCCAAAGGATCAGTGTGGTTTGTAGCTGTACACAAATACTGGGGAGTGGCAGACTCTCTTAAAAATACAGCCCCTCTCACCTCTTTGTTCTTAGTATGTGCCAGCCATGATCAGCAGAGTATAACGAGCCCTTTCAATACATGCATTTTTCTCTTCCATTTCAGGGTTGTCTTTTTAAGCCTTCTCTTGGTTTTGCTGTAATGTGATGCTAATTCTAAGTCAAAATGTTGACAGGCGTATGCTTCCTCTGTAGGTTTGGAGCTTGTGGGTGAATAACATGTCTGTGTGCCACATTTAACTTTGTGCTTTGCTGGAACAGTCTGTTCCAACACATCAGTTTTTTTCTCCTAGACATCACCTTTCTGGCCATATGAAATGCAAGCTGCTTGCTATTTCGTATCTTGCTCCTTTATAATGAGTTAATTCTTTTTCTACACTGTCTTCCTCCTACTGTCCCACTGTAGAATTCTTTAAGCATGAAATGGATTTCTTTAAGCCAAGTGCTGTGCTTGATTGCTGCTGTGTATTTAGGGTAACTATAGTGCTCTAGTGGCTCAGAGTCCCTGTAGAAGACCATGGAGACCAAGGAGATGGCCATAGTTCCCAGGGAACTGAGAAATGTTGAATTTGCGTCCTATGTTTTGACACCAGACTCTGGAAGGAGAGACAGGCATTTCTTAATGTCTCTGTTTTCTTGCAAGCAAGAGCTGCAGTTGCCATGGATATGTTTTGAGATCTTAAATGGAAGGGGAAGAGGTTGAGAATGCACGTGCCATGGTGTAGCCCATACACTTAGACCGCAGTCTCTTCAGGAGCTGCAGCCAAGAAGACTCAGCAATGTGAAGTACAAACTCATCTGCTGAATGGACAGAAGGAACCTGGACAAACAGCAAAGAAGGAGTGGTTGAATGTGAATTGTGAATGCCAACCAGCACTAAGTGCTGCTCAAGAATCAGGAGTCAGTGGACCTGCTGCTCAGCAGCAACACACAAAGCTACTCCCATATCAGTCCTGTCTTGGGAGCAGACTCCAGTTCTTGAACCACACCCACCGTGGAGCAGAGAGCAGAGTCCTGTAAAAAGAAACAGCATATCTGAATTTCCTCTCCCTATTCATTGTTCTGTTCAAGGGAACACAACTTTTTTCCTGAAAAGGAACCATCTTAAAACTATTTGGAGGTATAAGAAAAGTGCCATTGCTACAGCATCACCTGCTGCCCCAACCCTGCCATCTCTCTGTGCCCTGCTTGGCCGTGCAGTGGTGACATCGGGGCTGGGTTCATCCTGCAGCCGTAACTGCAGCCACGGCTGGGGCAGCATCTCCAGCATCACCACCACCACATCCCAAAGGCAGGGATTCCAGGATCTGGGGAGGCTGAGGATCCTGACAGCTTGGGTACTGAGGAGCCACAGAGACTCCTAGGACCAAGTCCTTTGGGGATGTTAAGGACCCCACTATCTGGGGCACCCACCCCACCTCTGGGGACTCAATGTGTGTCTGCTTATAGACAAACAATATTGCAAAGAAAAAATCATCTTAGTAAATATTTGTCTGAGTGCCACATACAGTATATATTTAAATTGGCTCACTGTATTCAGTAACAGGGTTTGCCAGCAAATGGACATTTTCTCTGTGAAATAATTCAGTTCTAACAGTTATGGATCTGTCAGATTTCCACCCGATGAATAGTTATTTAATTAAGTGAGGATATATGTCCCGTACTATTTAATACATAATAAAATTAGTTTAATGAATATGTGAGCTAAGATTAAGGCTGCTAATTTAATCACTGACAGCAGAGTCTCTCTATGTGGAAAATAATGCTTTTGCATTGACACATTAATGGTTGCTTTTTTTCCATGCAGTTATTTTACATGCAAAGATCCAAAAAACACCATTTTCCTGGAGGCAGGAATAAAACTGCAAAAGCTGTAGAGGAAGCTGTGCAGGGAGCTGTGGTTCTGATTTTCTGACAGAAAAAAAAGTAATTTTGGAGAGGAGCAGAGTCTGACTTTTTATTGGAAAAATCAGTTAGGTGGAAAACTCTTGATCAAGTCATCCCAGTTGCCTCAACTGGTTATGAACATCTTATTTCCCAATATCCATTACCAGTTCCAGGTGTTTGGGGGAGAACTGTGGCTTCTTGCTGGCCAGCCTTTTGCACTCCCAGCACACTGATTTCTCCAAAACAGATTTTATGATTTTGTATGATTGCTGCATCTGCTGCATGTTAAATTAATATTGTGTGTACTGGTGTCAGGAGACAGAAAGAATAAATAGCCTCTAAGCAGACAGAAAGCTATATTTAGGTCTAGGCTGAGTATGCCCTCTGCCTGCCAAATGCAAAAAATCCAAACCCTAATGCCTCTTCATTTCCTGCTAGACACTTACATACAGTTTTTTCCTCCTGTGTTTTAAACCTTTCAAACATGGTTACAGCCTTGTGTCAGGCAGCTGCTCTGTGACAGCCCTAAGAGCACATGGTGTGACTTCTGTGCTGTCAGGGCCATGGGGCACTAACATGGGCTCTCCCTGTCCCTGCCCAGCCTCCACTGGGGCCTCTCCTCAGCCCAGCCATGGGCCAGAACTCCACTTGAGTCCCTGCACCAGTGCTGTCATAGCTCAGCTCAGCACAACCATGGCTCTGCCAAGCCCAGTTCCATCCCCAAGGCCCTGCCCAGCCATTCTGGGACTCTGGCTGATCCTTGTTTCCTGCACCAAGCCTGAACTTGACCCCCACCCCTGGGGGTACATCCTGGCTTGGCCTTGTCCTATCCCCATTCCCAGGAAGTTGCTGGAGCTGCTCCCAGGCTTCCCTGGTCCTTGGCTGGGGTCCCCCTGGGAACACCCACTGCCTCTGTCATTCATAGTGCCCTGACACACGTGGTGCCAACCTTCCAAACACCACCATGGAAAGACCCCTTTCACCATTTAGCTAAGAAAGAGTAATCCAGAAAGGACTTGGCCTAAAGTGTGCACAAAGGACTTCTATGGTTCCTGCTTTATGATTTTTCACCAGGAGCACAGGAGCCCTATTATAGAGTTAGTGTGTCTCTGGGAAGCAGTTTCTGTCATGGTGGAATACAGAGATTCCTGAGTTAGATTTAAATGAAATGCAGTGGATATCCCAGAGGAATCCAGCTGTGAGACTCAGCATGGGCTAAATTTATTCTGTTCTCTGCACTCTGCTGTACTCTGATTTAGAGGTTTGACAAATGGTCTACAGGTCTGAATATTTCAGAAACAGCCTGGCATTACTCCCAGGTTCAAATAGGAAGTAAAGACTGCCAAAAGACATTGGGAAAAGAAAAAGAGCTGCTTGTCACCAGCACTTCAAGGACTTTGTCCTTTCAAGAGGAGATTCTGAGATCCTGATGAGAGCAGACTTTCATAAACCACATTCTAGTTTTACAATTGTATAGCCAGGCTGAATCTTTTGTTCCCAGAACTTCTGAAGTTGCTAAAAAAAATTAGTTACTGAAAACCTCTTTTTCCTTCCCTTTTGCCAAGACTGATTCCCTCAGTAATGCTGAGCCTGTACATATTGCTCTATCAGGAGGGAAACTGCAAGTTATCATTAAATGGAGAATCAAAGCATACACCTTTGTGGGGAGGACAGTTGAAGAGATAGGACAGCAATTTCCCCTTCTAGATATTGCTTCCTTCCCTCTGCAGACTATGTGTAGATATGAGTGGAAAACCATCTAATCCATAAGCCCAAACTGTTTGGAAACACATTGTAGCATGAAAGTCAGGTTGCTCCCATTTAATGCCCAGCACAAAGTAATGCTTCGTGAGCTGCTGTTTCAGAAAAGGATGGTTTATTTAAAATGTTTCAGTATGTGACCGTGCCTCACTGTGCCATCTGTGTTTTGAATGCAGCAGGTTCTGTCGTGTAGGTACATATATATCTGGTGTATATGTAATGAGAGAAGCTAAGGGTGACTATCTACCTGCTTCCACTTCTCATTTCTATGAACTAGATAGATATCTTTATCATTGCTTAACCTCAAGCTAAGATTAGTGGCATTAGAAGCTTCCTATACAACTCACTGGAGAGGTAGCAAGGACTTTTTCCACAATCAAATGCTTATTTCCAGTATCCAGCAGAATACAAGTCTCCTGGATGGACTGCAAATTCAAAACTGACTATGTATGATCAAGGGAATGATACCATTTCTTTAGCCAGCCAGGTAAGACACAGACTTTGATCTTGGACTGTAGTAAAAATGCTGCTTTGATTTAATTGTCATTAAATGGGTATAAATCAGGAATAGCTCACATAAATCTTACACCTGTACTTCACCTTCTGGTAAGTCTCATGGGCTCAATGGTGATGTGATCTAATTTAAAATGTCTTTGAGTATTTTTTCAGAATGAGTTTTACCAGAGTACTCTGGAACACTTTTCTATTTGAACGGAGAAAGTAGGTTAAAAAAAAAGGTATTTTACAAGGAACAGTCAAGGCAAGAACACTCAGCATAAAGGTCCGGTTAGACATGGCAGTGTTTAATCCTTGCTGTTCCTAATCCTTCAGGCCAGGCTTGCAACACTGGGAGCTTTTCAGCTCTTGCTCCTGGACATACTGACTGCTAAGAGAACAGAGCAGTCCCAGTCTCCTCATTTTGTGTTGGCTTAATAGGAGCAGTGTAAAGGACAAGATGCAGCATATGTTAAAAGTATATACCTGTGGGCTCCATGTGTCATGCAGCTGGAAGGCTGCTGCCTTACAGAAGAAATAACTAATATGGCCAAGAAACAACCATTATAATCAGGCATATGGGCAGCCAAGTGAGTAATACTGCCAGGAGGAATGCCTAAGTACAGCAGCTGTGAAATACTGATTAAGGAGTCCTAAAGTGGCTGCTTTCCTCTGACAAGTCATTCCTGCTGAAGCAAGCATGTTTCCAGGCTAATAGTTTCTATGTGCACTTTCAGACTTACACATTTTCGATGTCTTTAGCTGAAGATGGTTTGTCCTTCCTATCTATATATGCAATGCCTCCTATCAACCCATCATTTCAGCTTATCATCACTCTCCTGGGAATCTTGAGTTCCTCAACAGAACTGACTGGAAACTCCCCCATGCATCATTTTCTGGACAATTCAGTCAAACCCTAATAAGATAAGCTTTCTTATGGTAAAGAGAACACTAAATGTATCAGCTGCTTTTCTTCTTGTTGACTTCTTTTCTTCGCCTCGTCCTTATTGTATGTGAAAGGTGAGGATGAAATCTGCCTCTGTCAGATACAGACTGCTGTTAAAAATAGACATGTCTCCAGTAAGATGTCTTGGGGGATGAGGCATTGCTGGCAACCTGATCAAAGCTATCACTTTGCAATTTTTACTTTCCTACTTCCCCCCCAACTCCATTACATGAATACATTGTTGCTCAGAGGTTTTGTTACTTATTTTAAATAAACTCTTCCTACCATAGTACCAGCAACCTAGAAAAGAAGCAAGCTGTTCTGCAAGGGTCAACAATTAATATTATATATTCTATTTATGTTTGAGCTTTATCCCAATGTCATTTGATCATTGTGAGAAAAGCCATGTTAATAATATTTAAGATAAAACTGAAAACAGAACTTATACCATTCCTGTTCTGGAAAAGCTTGTCTGCTTCAAAACAGCCTTAGGATCTTGACAGCACCTCATTCAGTACAGTGATATTCATAATATTGCTGTGGGCTCCTGAGAGTTACTCTGCTGCACTCATGGGTATTATTGGTGCTAGTTCTGCCTGCAGTCTGCTCAGCCCCTCTCTACCAAAAGTGTTTGTCAGACTCATTTTGTGATGTATGTGGCCTTTTGAGGTCTCCAGTTAAAAGAAGTGTTAAAACTACAAGACATTCTTAGTTGCTGACAGCTATAAGACATTTTCCTAATCAAAAGAAGAAGTTCAGAGTATGGTTGTTATTGCTGCTCCTGTTCTTTTTTAAACTTCCTTATGGTAATTGTGCCAAATGTCACTCTTTGAAGAACATGAAGGAGCTGATCAAGTTAAATTCCAGGATTGCTTTGTCATCATAAAAGGGTAAGGAGTAACTGCAAATACTCTTTATGGAAAACAAATGGAGGGCCTAAGTTTCTTTCCCTGTTTTTTCTTGAGTGGAGTAAATCCTAATTTGTGGTGTCAGGGATGAGAGAAGGACAAGAATCCTTGGCAGCAATCCAGGGCAAAATGCATGCCAACACCTAAAAGTAAAATAATTGAGAGTTGGTTCCTCCTTGCACGTTTAAGGCTGGAAGTTAGTGATAATTAGTGATGAAAATCGCTCCTCCAGCAGAACAATATCCTGCTTTACATTACATTACTGGCAATTTCCTGTTGGCGTTTGTCAAATGTCTCTTCTGAAGCATGAATGACCCTATAGCTGCTAGTATCTTCTACTCTGTGCAGTAAAAGTGGTTTGGCTTCAGAGTAGAGATTTACAAGTTTTAAAGAAATGTATACATGTTGGTGTGTATGTCATACATACAAACACACATAGCTTTGTAGCTTTGTATCTACATATAAGGGCAAACTCAGTTTATTAATGTTCTTGTGGCTGTAAATACTGATGATATAGGAAAATGCAATATGGCCTGTTAAAAATAATGTGTTAGTACATGGTAAAGTACAGGCTTCCATTGTAACTCAGTTGCTATTTGCTAATTAACACAATTAACTTTCCCAGACACAAAGGGGAATTACTGAGGTTTAACTGTTATTTTGATTTTTGGTTGTTTAAAAATTTCCATGGCTGATCTCTTTTTTGTAAGTATCAGATGTTCTTCAAGGTTAGCTTGTGTAATGCAGTGCTGAGAGCAGCTGAATTTTTTCGCTGGTGCTGGTGACTCCAAATCTCCTGCACATCTGTAGTGTGTACCTACTGGTGTCTGGCTTTCCCTGACAAGTATATAGGAAATCAGTTGTGGTATTTGATGTAATTGGCTCAGTTTTATTTGGGGGGAGGGGGTGGTTACAGTGGTGATTTGAGTTTAGACAATGTGATCAGGCTGAAATGCAATATTGGACAGAATTGACAAATATGCTTACTCAGAGATCCAGCTATCAATTCTTCTAAAACCTTCTCTGCTGGATGTGGATACCACTGCTGGGAGCACAATAAAAAGAAAAGTTTGCTTTAGGAATTGTGCTGTCCTTAGTCAACATCTTTTTGTAACCATCTCATGAGCTTGGACTTGCCCTGTTGCTGTGAGAGCTCATGAGCAGATTTGCAGTGTAGAAGTGAGTCTTTTTTTTTTATGTCAAAACATTACAGTGCATTTAGAGTTGCCACTGGCTAAGCCATTTTAAGTGAGAGAGAGTTTGAATGAGATTTACAATAAAGGTCCTTCATTTGTAGGTCACTGAAGGATGGACAGCCTCACCCTGCCTGCCTGTGTGAACTTGGCTGTTAATCTACATAGTAGAAGTACCTGGGGTTCCCTGCAAGGTGAGCTGTTGAATGCACACAGTGCCCATCGACAAGGGGGTAATTGTATGCCTGACAGAATGATCTCAGAGTATCAAGAGTTGTGATATGTGATAGAGATGAAAGGTGGAGAGAGGGAAAATGGAGACAGAACCATAAAAGGGTGATGATGAAGTCTGAGTAAAGATCTTGTGATGATATGAGGCTCCCAATGGGAATGGTGCCACTTCAGGCATTACCTCTTCAGGAAAATATTTCCATTCATATCCCAGCATTTGGCTCTGTTAATGGAACCTCTTTGTATGGAACAGCTTCTTCTGGAGGGCAGGATATGTCATGCTGGTGCCAGTCTTCATACCAAGCATGATGCATGAAAAAAGCCAGTTTATGCTAGCAAAGCAAAGAGTTAAGTTCTGTCTACTGAAGAAAAACACAAATATGAGAAAACTCAAGTACATTTGGCACTTATCCCTTGGATTAGAGGATCTGAAGCTTCTCTCAACTTCAGAAACCTCAAGGGACCAATTCAGAAATTCACCAAGATAGTATTTTTTCAGTGGACCTCCATCCACTTCTCACTGTTATTTGGGACAGAGGAATGGTGTCATTTTTTGTTGAGTACCAGTCAACATTTAAAATCTCTTTCACTGAAAACAGTTAAAAAATAAGGGGCCCCTAAAGTAAAAATACAATTGGAAGCTTTGTGGCCATGGGAGGACACATCTGTGTTCTGCACATTCTGCAAAAATGAAGCTGATAAGGAAGATACAGCCAGCCTCATCTATCAAGCTGTTATCTTTTACATAAAGGTGAAGACAGCACACTTTAATATCTGGGATTTTTGGACAGGCTTATGTCCTTCTAAAAAGCTATAAGACATCTGTTGCAGTTATCACTGGAATTCTTGCAGTTTGCATAAGTAAAGCCATGGGGTTTAAGTTTATACTAAAATCATGCAAGTATTCTGCATTTTCTTCTCAAGTATAATACTCTTCACTGTCTTATCATGAAAATCTCCTGTGCTTGATGGAAGCAAGAAGGCAAAATTGGTTACAGAGATCTATTTTTCTAACAGCTTTTCTTCCCTGTAAACCATGGGATATGCCAGTATCACCTTAAAAACATAAAAGATGAATATGTGCTTGTAGATTTTATGCATTGCTCACACATTTTATGCTAGAACTAACATGTCTTAGTCAGCTATTTAATGTTATGTGACCCTTTGCTCTTGCATTCCAATGTCACCAGTGTCACACTATTAAACATTAACTTGCCAATTATTTTGAAATGCACAACCTGACTTCATTAACCTTTTGTAAGGACACTTGATGTTAAAATATGACATTAGCTTGTTCTACGCCTAACGTGGTGATGCACTTCATGCTTTATTGCTCTTAATGCTGTATTAACAGATACAATTTATCCTTTCATAGAGATAATAAAATCATTATATATTTATTTGGCCCTTGGGTCTAAAGTGCAGGTATATGTTAATGTTTATTATAGAAGCTAACAAACATTTTGGTGGGACATGAAATCCTTTGGTGCCTTAAATTTTAGATTTCATATTTTCCATATTTTGTACTGCATTAGTATACAACTCTAAACTCCATATAAAGTGTTAGCAAGTTCTCTTCACAGTTTGGTTGGACAAAACAATCCTTTTCCAGCCCAAGGACACCATTACAGCTTCAGGCCCCAAAAGTATAAACAACAGGGAATTGAGGAGAGCAATCTGGGAGGATGGGACTTCATAACCTGAAGCTGTAATTGGACAATTAACCCCAATATGCAAATGGATCAAAACTTATAAAAGTGTGAAAACTCATGATCTGTCATCCATCTTGGGTCCATCTTGGCTAGAGCCACAGCTGGGCTCTTGTATTGCCCAAGATGTATCCTTTAAAGGCCTTTTAGTAAATATCTACTTTATTCCTTTAACACTGTCTAGCCTCTGTTCCAGGTAGCCTCTCAAGGCATCACTTAATTGTTTTCTGTTAATAGATGTCCATTAGCCATGACTGCTGAAAATACCAAAAATGCTTCCATATCCCCAGTGAGACTGAAACTGAGCAGCTCCCCATGTCTTTTGCTAACATTCAGGAGATATTTCCTCTCCAAGAGTCCTATTTTCTGGAATAATTGGTCTCAGCTTCCAGTTTGGCCTCTTAATGATTTCAAATATTTTATGAATTAATAAAAGAAAATACTAAAATAAGCTTGATACCAATTTTAGCCTTGGGTTTTCTTTTCTCTCACTCTGCACCAGTAGTGAAGATGATTGCTTTTCTAGTAGTAGTATTCTTCCTAGGTGTCTTTTCTATGGACTGCTGTAGAGTTCATCACTGTGCTCTGAGTTCCTCTTATTTGTCTAGGGACTTTGGGTTTTTGTGGGGTTTTGTTTTGTTTTCCTTATGGTTCATGCAAGAACTAAGCTCTAGGCTAAAGATATACAAACAAAACCAGAAATTATATCTTCTCTCTTGAAGTAATTTCTTTTAATATTTTTTGGTGCTGAAGAAATCCCAAGCAAACTCCTTATTTGGTCAATTTAAGAGAAGGAAGAGGTCAAGAAGAGACACCAGCTGTCAGATGGAGAGCCTTTCCAAAATCCTTTAGACAAAACTTTAAGGAACACTCAGTGTAGGCAAGAACAATATTTCTGAGTAGATGCAGCTCTTTGGTCTTTCCTGGGATGTCCCCTGTTATAAGAGCTTGTGAGAC
Organism: Anomalospiza imberbis; assembly: GCF_031753505.1. Taxonomy (NCBI): domain Eukaryota; kingdom Metazoa; phylum Chordata; class Aves; order Passeriformes; family Viduidae; genus Anomalospiza; species Anomalospiza imberbis. The sequence goes on along the minus strand of NC_089687.1, from coordinate 28,065,877 downwards.
ACTACTCTGCTGTTAGTTGTCAAAATGACCTGAACAATGAAATGGAGAAGGAAAAGCTCTCATTATTTTCCTTCTCATCTTCACCTCTTAACTCTTGTGCTCTGGCTGAGCTGGGTCACCCGTGAAACCTCTGTGCTTAGTCTGGAGATGGGCAATGCATTGCCTCTGAAAATAACATCAGGGACAATTATCCATACAATGAACTCCCACAGTAAAGCCCTGGATGACAAGATTAACTTAAAGGTCACACAGCTATGTACAGACACCTGAGCTGGGTTTGGTTATGGTGCCTGAGCCATATGGCTCTGCAATGCAGTGCACAGGTGTTTCCTCATTCTAGATACATCAGAACTCCAAATCAGGCAGAAATTAGAAAGGCATATTATCTCTGTTGAGTGCTGGTGCAACTGCTGCAAGAAATCTGTATCTACTCCTGGTAGATTTGTTTTTAGCTTACAAGGAGTACAGACCTTGAAAAATATATAATCTCTTTTATCTTTCAGTCCTGGGCAACCAGCTACCTCCTGGTTTTTTCTATACAGGATTCCCTTACCTCCTATCTTCTTGAAAGTGTCCACTTGAAGCATGACAGGGGACTGTGTCAAGAAGGATCTTGCTTTGAAAGCATTAGATAAATCAGATTCAAATCACATTGATAGCTCTATAACAAACCTAACTTTCTCATCCCTTGGCCTTTTCCTCAAAGAGAAATGCCCTGAATAAGAAGCCACAGTGCTTTGCTTAATCTATAAGAATAACATGCAGTCCTGTTTCTTTTCAGTGTAGTTGTAAGCCATATCTCAGGACTGGAATGCCAATTTCATTGCCTGTACACATGGGGAGGTAAGTGACTGCAGCACACAAACAACAGAATTTTTATGCATCTCGTTCTGTGATTGTTGCTTTTACCTCCTAGTATTTAATGATGGGAAAGCCTTTTTTCTCTTATGCATATGCTATAATGCTTGCAGGTGATTCCTTTGTGAAATAGCATGAAACTACCAGTGAAGCAGTACATTTGTATGGGTTATGGATTCTTCTGGAAATAAGCACATTTTCTGGAAGTCATTCTCCAGGTAAGACACTGGACTGTCATACCTGCTCTCTTTGTTCTCCATTTCCCAATTGCATCCTGACACAGCAGTGGGCAGAGTGACCCGGGCTGATCAGGAACCAATTGCCCACCTCGCTACAGGCTTGGCCCTTCAGGGGAGCTCAGGGGTGGCCATTCACAGCATGGCACTGTGTCAGAAGAGCTCATTGCCAGTTCTGAGCAGGTTGACAGCTACCTTGGTGACAAACCAAAACTCAAGAGTATCATTTCAGGTACAAACCCTACTTAGAAAACAATTCTCAGCAAATTGAGCTCACAAAGTGCTCAAGATTGAGACAGAAGAAATAATTTCTCTGGCTCCCATTGCCAACAGGAATCGAGAGCTTCTGGAGAACTCTGAATTGATCCAGATACAGAGCTGGTGAGGCAGAGAAGGTGAATTCTGCTGGCAGCTGGGCAGGGAGCCAGTGTGCTGTTCTCTTCCAGACTTTCATGGCTGCACAGAGCATAGCATCTCCCTCTACCATTTAGTAAATTTATGACATCACCAGCTGTTACCAGGGAAACAGAGAAACTACAGATTTGAATCTTGGCAGCTAGGTATAAAGAGAAAATATCTTGCTCTTTTGGGGGTCAAAAAGGAAAGCTGAAACAAATTCCAGAACAACTTTGAATTGGAACAAAATTGAGGTAGATCAGTAATTCCAAACCAAACAATTTACCTGCTAAAGTGACAGTGTGGTCCCTATTATGTTCCTCACAGAAAACAAACATAGGGGATCAAGTGCAGGACTTGTAACTTCATGCAGCTTAAACATATCATTCAGACATAAGACCACTGCCATTGACTTACAACTTCAGTTCTGATCAGTGGATTAAGCAAGTTACTTTTAGGGATGTGATATCCTCTCACCAATGATTTTTCAGAAAGTGCTGATTGCTGCCTCTTGAGAAAGAGTTTCATGTTTCACATCAAAGAAAGTATGTAGTGTTGAGTTTTGATGAAATGGTGTGCAAATACCATTACTGTTCTGATGAAGTATGTGCTTTTTACAGCTTTTAAAAATGTGGGGTTTGTGAGGACTGATGTTTTCAGACGTGCATCTTATGACTTTTAGGTGCTTGAGATTTTTGAAGTTATGGAAACCACATTTTTGTCTTTTAGTAGCATTAGCTGACATTTTATTTATGTTGCACGTTAAAATGAAAACCCTGCTTTTAAAATGGATTCTTATTGGAGTATTGAGTAGTTGAGACCCAGCCAATATGAGCTCTTGTGCAGGTCTGTTTGATTTCATTCACACTGCACAAGATGTACAGGTGTGGTGTGTACTTGAGCTACGCAGAAACAAATGCATCTTTGCAGCAGATGGCACAAGCTCAAGTGGCGACTCCAGCTGAACTCAAGTCTGGAATTGTAACAGCTGCTTTGCCTCTATTAATGCCTGCAAGGCTGTGGACTGTATGATTGGAGATCCCAGGTCAGAAAGGTAGAGGTTGTTATGCTCACCAGACGTGCAGGAAGATCTGAGACCATCTGTATGGAGTGCTAAAGACCTGTGGACTCACCGTATTTGGCTGTATCTCCACTAAGAAGCAAAGTTATGTAGGGAAAAATCCCTCTAATGCTAACCTGGTGTTAAATATATCCATGGTGAAGGTTCTTATGTGGACACTGAGCACATTTCTAGCACTGTTCCACAACTCTTGTCTTAAACAGCACAGGAACATGTTTAATCTGATTTGTGTCTCCATACCGAAACCCAGGCCAGATCTGGTTGCCAAACAAGGAGTCTCTTTCCCGTTTTGTTGGTGGACTTGAGTCCTAGAATTTCTATGTCACAAGAGCAGTTTGCATACAGTCTGGATCTTGTTATCTGCAACATGGTTCAATGTTCCCTGTTGTGCCTTGTTTCAGTGGGATAATGACCAAGGCAACTACTGAGACATGGATGGATTGCCAGGGATATGTCATGAGAAAGCTGTCCAGAGTCTTCTGCCCACATGCTGAGAGGCTGGCTCACATTCCAGAGCAGGGATGCACACAGAGGAGATCATTCGTGCTCTGAAGAACATAGCTATCTATGCAAGTTCCTTTTTTATCCTTTACAATGAGTCACTTGGAAAGACTCCTTTTTTGGTCCTCTTTAGTTTGACTGCCGGTTCCTTTTGCTTGTATGCCCAGTCACAGCCCTGAGATTGTGACTGGGCCTGCAACAGCTTGTGACTACGGCTGCTGTCATGGTTTATCTCTCTGGAGTGGTGGAAGTATTCTTCTCTTTTTCTTACAGACATCAAGGATGTTACTGATCAGGAAGGAATTTAATTCTTGGGAGACTTAATGGACAACCAGGATGGAGTTCCACCTGCAGACTTTCTGGTTGCAGATTTGAACTGAAATTCCTGTGAGGAGAACATTTTGTGTGGACATTTCATGGTGTTTGCAGCCGTGGTCATAGAACTCAGTGCACTCCTGTTGTCTGCACATACGTCTCCAGCTCCACTTTCCAAATGCTGTGTCCACTGGAGCTATTCTTAAGTACCCACAAGGGATCAGTAGGAAGTACTTTGGCCCTGTGCACACCCCACACAGGCATTTAGGAAAACAAATCCATATGACAAGACTGCATAAATCAGACCAATATATGATACTTATTATTTTATATACACTGGCTCTTATAATTGTAAATTACTACAGGGCACCTTCACTTTGTTGCTGATGTCCTCCCTATATGTGGTGCAGTGGAACAGAAGGGGCAGTTTTATAGGACATACAGGGACAGAAAGACAAGGAGCCCCAACTGGATAGGAGCCCTGTCCTCTGAAGAAGTTACTTGTGAAGATCCAGGAAGTAAATCATTAAATCTGGCAATTGCATTGATGTGCATTTGTAACACAAATGAATGCAGCACAATTCTCTCCATTCCTTCTGGATAGCATGGTGTTGGGAAAGGTGATAAAGAAAATTTCTGCTGTGCTGGTTATGTTTATGATGGATGAAAGCCCCTCTAAAAATGACAACCTCTTGTTCTCTTTCATGACCTTCTGATATATCTTAAGTCTTGATTGCTGATTAAGGTAGCAGCAGAGATAATCAAACTTTTAAAGGCCCTATTTCATAAATCTAATAACAACAGTAAGAGAAGCTGAGGCATATTCTTCTTTATAGTGTATCATTAAAAGAACTGATATAATATTTTCCCCTGTAAAAATAGCTCCCAAAAAGTATCTGGGCTGACTTTTAGGCACCAGTAAGATGACCATTAGGAAGGAAACCTTCCTGCTTCCTTCTCCAGAAAGAAAAGGACACTGCATGAGAGACACTTCTCAAAGTATCCCTCACCACCAGCCCTGTGCTGAGGGATTTGGTGCCCTGCAGCTAAGAATACTTAAAAGTGTCATGTAGAAAAGAGACTCAAGCCAGTCCTGAGTTGCTAAGTTCCTCTAAAGGGATTTTGCCAAAAAAGGAGAGGAATTTATCACCTATTAGAACACAGTTTGGCTGTACTATGCAAGCAATTTAATAAAGTCTTTCTGTATGAGTACTGGCAGTTTTTGAAATGAAAGAAGTGGGGCTGCTTCATGTGCACTGAAAAAATTTTGCTATTGACTTCACTGGAGCCATGTCTCTTCACTAGATCCTTATCCTGAAGGGCTAAAGTGCCCTTAAAAGAGCAACTGCAAATTTATAAATCATAATTGGAGTCCTCAGCTGACATGATAACCAGCACCACTCCTGCTTAGGATCTCACCCTGCAAACCTGTTACCCTCTATCTATAGTACTTACTCAGGAGATTGCTTTGTCCGCAATTATTTTTACTGGAATTTTTGTTTATAATAAAGGGCATCTCATTTCAAATAAGTGTTTAAAGTCAAATTATACTCCTGAGTACATAGTGTTTCAGTGCTTGGGCTTCAAACACTCTGGAACAGGCTGATTTGTTTCATAGCTGCAGTCCTGACTGGAATGTTTTTAAATTGTGTAAACATTCCTACTAGTTTTATGGGTTATTAAAGTGGTTTTTTTTGGTGTTTTTTTTGGGGTTTTTTTTGGTTATGTTTTTTTTTAATGTGGGTACAAATTTAACTTGACAGTGTACTTGCCAAGTCTCCATTAAATAGGGCCAACTTGCTATTGGCAGAGGAGTATCCCTGGAATAGCATTATGATGCCTTGCAATGGAAGACTTTTCATTAACTCTGACTAGAAAAAGAAACCAAATCTAACATATATGTGTGAGTTTTTACTGTGTCTTTATGTCTGTGAGACCCCTGCTGGTGGAAAGGGGAAGAGATGCGAACAAAAGCCCAAAGATAATTTAATGGAGAAAGGAATTTATTTTCAGAGTATGTTGTGTTTGCCAGTCACTGTTACCATGCAGCCACCAAAGGCCCGACTGCTTTGAAATTTCTCACTTACAGGTTGCAGTTTGTTGGTGCTTTCCTCACATCATTGTGTTTTACCTCTCCTCAAGTGTGTCAGTGCTACTTTCAAAGATCAGTATAGAAATCCTCGGCTACAGCATCTGGTTTCAGTTTTCCTTAATTTGGTGTCAGCCAAGATCAAGCTCATACAGTCCAGATGATTAAAAGGGACAGAGTTAAACCTGCTGCATTTTAGGGATTTAAAGCCTTCCTTTTCCTCCTGTAAATTTTGACCTTTTCAAAATGAGCTTCCCCCTCCCCCCAAGAAAGTGGAACATAAAATAGATGTCTACTACTTTTCCAGAGGAGCCAAATTCCATGCATTCTGGCCGCTTTTCACTGACACAAAATTATTCCAAAATAATTTGTCATTATTTACAAAAATGACACTGTATGTTACTGTAACAATAACAGCTAACTTGGCCCTTCAAAACTTACATACTTTCTGAAGAAATTTCAATCTAATAGGCAAAACACTGATCATGATGACCTTGGGAAAATACAACCTCAAGAAAGTAGTGGATGTTTGTGATTATTTTGAAATCTCCTGGCTGGAACAGTTTCCCATTGAGGCAATTTGTGTTGTGTCGCACCCCATGGTGTGGGATGTTCTCTTGCTTGCCCTGTCTGCATCCTGGGTCCTGAAGAGGTAAAGAAGGAACAGGGGCAGCTTTAGTCCTCTCTGCTGAGCAGTTCCCTGGGGAAGGAAAATGTGCTGTGCATAAAAAAAATATATGTAACTGTTGTCTGATTGTCTTCCTGGTGATGGGAATAAGCAGAGTTGGGGTGGGTACCAACCCATACAATGTAGACTTGTTTCCTCTTCCCCGGTAGCGTGACTGAGCCTTGGGAAAGTCACTTAAGTGGGATCATTGCAAAGGCTTGATGAGCTGCTGAACTCTTCCTTGTCTAATTTCCTTTGTCTAGGTTGCCTCAAATTATCACTGAACTTTATTATTTTTATACCCACACACTTCTAAATCCACACAGATGACACTTTTTGTGCTGAAAATGCATTGCACACTTCTCAGACCTTGCAGCTGGTTGAGCACCAATGAAGGAAATAAATTTGGTAACTGAGCTGGGAAAGAAAGGTGCTTGGAGATGCAGTTTCTAATGCTTTCTTGTAGATATTCCCATCAGACCATACAAAGAACTCTTCCTGTCTATATTAAGAAAGAAACAGGAGAATATAAAAATTTTTAAAAGTCTTTTAAAATTAAAACCTTTGGGAGTTTTATTAAATGTACTGTGACAAAAATGTGCAGTTCACTTACAGCTATTGACCTGAGGTTTATACAGTCTTGCCAAGTCCTGGAGTGAATATAGTTTTAATGTTGGAGCATTTTTCAGTGCATTTTTTTAGGCTGAAGCAATCAGAAAATACATACCTAGACTCCAAATATATACTAAAAAGGAAAGGTTTGGATTGCAAGTAATGAATCTGACTTATTTAAAACTTGCAGTTCTCTTAAGAGAAAATTTTCAATCACTCCCTTGAAAATTCAGGAGATTTCAAGGATTGTGTGGGATGATGATGAAGAACAACATCTTGTAAAGTGCACATTTTGATTGACATTCCATAACAGGTAAGTAATTTATGGGTCATTTCGGCCTCACTCATGCTGGATGCTCTGTTTCACAGACTAACATGCTGCATTCTGCTAAAGACACACTGGAGAAGCCTCAGCAGAGCTTTGGTTCCTCATCACGTACGTCCTTTCTCTTATTTGTAAGTGCAGCGCACACCCGCTTGCCCACTCGTTTTCCCCCGTTATTTCTTTTCCTGCGTGTTCCCAAGTGCTCATCTGCCAAGGAAGCCTCCCTGCTCCTCCAGCTGTCACTCGCACCTGCCGTGCGGGCTGTTTTCCCTGCGCTGGTCCCGCGCTGGGACGGGAGCGGCCGTGCCGGGAGAAGGCGGCTGCGGGGGCCCTCTGGCGGCGCCGGGGGCGCAGCGGCAGCGCCCCGCGCCCGGCCCAGCCGCGGCTCGCAGCTCGCGCCTTGCCGGGATCTTGGTGGAGCCGCTCGTGTGCCCGGCTGGAACAGGCTCGGGAAGTCTCACAACTCGTTTCTCAAGTGCAAGAATGTCTGCTGTTCTTTCGTGATCGGCGCAGGTGCTTTTACTGACGCGTTCAGTTTTACAGCGGCACACACGGTTACCTGCAGGAGCAGCTGGTACCTGGTGCTTCCCAGAGGTTTGGGAGAAATAAGATCATAGAAAGAGGGGCAGCACTCTGAAATGCAGGTATCGGTGCTATTGTGTAGACAGAGAAAACATGAAGCAGATGGAAATCAGAATTATTTCAAAGAAATACCAGAGCTATTGCAGTGAACACGACTGCAACTGCAGACAGAGGGAGATATTCCCAAAGCATTCTTCTTATGTCTTTTTATTTATTTTTTTTTCAAGGCAGAAAAAAAAATAAATAAAAGACATAAGAAGAAAGCTGAGCACTCTAGTTCCAATATGTGATTTGTGGAACATTACACAATAGCCTCAAATTAAAACAGAGGATGTATTATTGCATGTAATGAGAGGGGCTGGGAAGGAAAACTATGCTAAGACAGAAAAACATGTCTAGAGTGCTAGGGCTGGAAAAATTCTCCTGAGAGAACATCACAAAAACTGACCTCATGATGGCCTTTAGTAGAATTCAGAGTTGTAAAGATATGTAATTTTTTTTCTAACTCTGAGGCTCTGTGTGGAACTACTGTAATAGAAATGTCACTGTTTTAAAGCAAAATTCGTTAAAAATGTTCCTTAGATGAACATTTAAAATTATTCTTCATGTGTTTCAGTCTTTCAGGTAATTTTGTCTTTATTTGAGGACACACAATTTTCATGTAGATTGTAGGTAGTTCTGCACATTTTGGGCACACCCATTGCAGGTCTTTAACTCTGTCCTGTGTTCACACCACACAGAGGGACACTACACTGATGGCCTAAGCTTGTTCTTTAGGAATGATTTTTTGCCTCTAATAAAACACAATGTCTTCTTTAAAGCACTGAGTTCTATGAATACATCCCCTATTTAGATGCCTTGTAATTTTTCCTACTTCAGAGCTATACCACCAACAGGAGAAAAAATGCATTAGTGCTCATCACCTCTAGTGCTAATTGTATTTGCCGTTATTTGAGAGTAAAGAACATGCAGGTGTGTATTTCTGATATATCCCCAGCAGCACCTTCTCTGAGTAATCAAACTGGAAGCAATGCATTCCCCTTTTTGAAGAAAAATTATTTTTGTCAGCAAGTATATCAGTAGTTTGTCCATCCTAGTTCCTTTATCTGGGATTGTTTCTCTTAGATGTCTTAAAAAATTCCAGTGATTTTAATCTGTTTTAAATTATCCTCACTAGCTTCAAAGACATATGAAATACTGTTCCACTCATAAAGTGGGTTTGGTCACCATGAAGAGGAGAAGAGAAAACAGCAAGGATCAGGTAACTGAACTGGGCACAAAACTGGAGTGAAAAGGTAACTATAGAGACAGGGATTTCCCCTGGTAAAGAGGAAATAAATTACCACCATGACTCAATAAATCTGGGCAAAGGTTCTAGTCTACGATCAATTTCTAAGGTCCCTGTCTATAACAATTTTAATTGACAGGCTGGTGGTTTTCAGCATGAGTTCACTTCCAAATGCAAGAGAAATAGCAGTAACAGGGGTGGTATAAAATACAGATTGATTCATCCAAGTGAGGTAGCTGCACTTAGAAAAAGACTTCATCTCTCTAGGAAAAGCTGTCTCCTGTAGTGTAGCTCCATCAGATGTAGGAACTCTGGCAAGGAGGAATTTGACCATTTAATTACGATGACAAACTAATCTTGCATTAGAGGATCCAATCTACTTCACTTGTGTCTTCTGAACATTGCAGGAGAAATGCTTGGCTGCCATGGGTTCCATAAAAGCCTTGAACTGAGCACAGTTTCTGCTCCCTGTGGAAAGTCCCTGCTTGCAGGCACTGCAGGAATTACAGCTGGGAGGAGCACTGACTGCTATGGAAGGAAGTTGTGAGAAGGTGTCCTGAGGACTCACAACAGGGCTATAAACCTGAGCAGAGACTCTCATGGGAAATGGCAGCTTGAGCAGAAGTGTCTGAAAGAGAGGACTGCCATGTAAAAGGAGGACATGAAGCAGCCTTCTTTTTGCTAACCTGGAGGTGAGGCCTAAGGAAAGACCCAACAGGGTTGTTAAGGCAGGCTAAACAAAAGTGGTGAGAATCCCAGTTTTCTACCAAGTACTACAGCCTTTGTTTTATTGCACCTTACTGCAGACAGGGTGAACCAGTGGATCAGCATTTTGGAAACGAAGTTTTGGCATGCTTGTGCAGATTCCACTTTCTTCCTTAGAGCATTGGCAAAGAGATGAGGTTTGCTGGATCTCTTTCAGTCTCTTGGATCCATTGAAGAGCACTTCTGCCAGGAAATCCAGATAAGTAATGGCACATGTTGCACCCAATGCTAGACCCTTCTGTTGGGTCAAGAGACAAGATGTGTCTGGCACAGCTGGGAGGGAGGGAGGGAGGGATGGAAGGAAGGCTTTGTGTCCAGACTGCTCAGTGTTTGGGCCCTTTTGCCAGCCTGCAGTTAGCTCACATTTGTAACTTCTGTGGTGCACAAATGTCTCTAACACCAAACACTTACTGGACAGGCTTTGCTGCGCACCCAGGGTTGTAGAAGCATTGCAGATCATTGCATTGAGTATTCTGGATACTCAGAAATGCCATCAGAACCCTTCACCACAGCAGTTTCTGGTGACAGAGAACACTGGATTGTTAAGCTTGCCATGTCTCATTCTGACTACAGAAAAACATGCCATGCTCAAGTGAGTGCATGCTGCTGCTGTGGAGAGGCTGTGTGTGCCTAGGTGGAGCCCCAGACCATCACAACTACCTCACTTAATACCTGGGCTGTGTTGGTACACTGAAGGGTGTTGAAATCAATCCCATCAGAATGCAGAGATAAACAAGCAGTAAAAAAAAAAAAAAGTTACAAAACCACACCTATTCTTACCGTGCAATTTTTTTTTCTTTTTTTGGGTAGAACTGGCTCAGTGGCACATCTCTTGAACTGTGCAGAATTGGGTGAGGTTTATATGATCAGATAAAAGGTATCCTTCTCAGTCTTCAAGGCAAAAAAGTCACACAGCTGAGTCACTTGCAGGTGAATGCTGGCGGGAACCAGTCAGGAGCAGTAACTTTTACTACACTCAAAAAACCAAACCAAAACCCAAACAAATCAAGAAGCTAGAAACACTTGGTGTTGCCAGTGCTAGGCTGCAGCTGGAGTCATAGGAAGCAGTGCCACAGCTGTTTGACACACATTTTGACAAGTTCACTTCTCCTGATGTGCCCCTATGGGAGACCTGCAGCAGAGTGGTGGTGCTGTGTCATTTACTGCTGGGGCGCTTGTGTGAGGGAGGGATGGGCACTGTGCAGTCACTGACAAAACAGACTCAGATGCTGACTTTTAAAAACAGGGATTTTCTGGCTTTTTTACCAGTTTGAGTGAAAATTATCAAAAATTTAGTCCTAAAAAAAAAAAAAAAAAAAAAAAGAAAGGTTACTGGCCATTGTACAGGAGTATTTGATGTAGAGGATGCAGCATTTGTATCTACTGCAGTTCACAGACTCGCGCTCACAGAACGGGTCAGGCTGGAAGGGACCACAAAGGGTCATCTGGCCCCAGCTCCAGGCACAGGACGGCACTACCAGGTGTTCAGCAGTGTCTTCTACTGCTTTGAGGAATAATATCTGAATTGTCAGTATCAGCTGCGATGGCAAGGGTTCAGCGCTGTCGTGCAAAATCATTTTTGCCGAAGTTCGCGCTCCAGCGCAGACAGCTCGGCCTTGGAACGCTCACTGTCTGTCTCGATGTTCCTTGTCCAAACGAGGGTGAATCTGGTGAGAAGAGGCAGCTTGCCCATGAGGCCGCGCTCCGCAGCGTCTCTGTGCGGCCCGGGGAGTGCCGGCGGCCCCGCAGAGGGCTGCGGGCCGCGGGCCCGCTCCCGTTTTCCCTGGGGAATCCCGGGTTTCCCCGGGCGGGCCGGGCCGCGCGCTCCGCCCCCTCAGGGCGCCGCGCCCGCGGTGCGCGGGGCGGGCCGGCAGGGGGCAGCAGAGCGCCGCGGGAGCGGGAGCGGCCCCGGCGCCCGCGGGGCTCGGCCCGCGCCGCGCCCGGCGGTGCCGGCCCTGCCGGGCGGCGGCAGCGGGCCCCGGCGCGAAGGGTCGAGCGGCCGCGGCTCCGCTGTTCGGGACCGGCCATCCCTCCCCCTCAGCGAGCCCATCGCCTCCGCGCTCCTCCCGGCGTGTGGCAGCGCCGCGAGGGGCCGGCCGGCGGCCAAAGGCGTCGCTTTGCCGTTGTGAGCGCTTGAGAGCGTCCCGCTGGCGCTGCCCTCCCCGCGGGCCAGCCGTGCGCCGCTGCCCCGGCGTTGTTCGGCGCACGGCCGTCGGCTTGGTACCGTGCCCCGCAATCTGACGTTTTTGTTTCTTGACAACTTCATACATCTTTTTAGCAGGTTTTGATTTGGACAGAGGTTTTCTGCGTATTTACTGTCTCTTCTAAACCAAGTGCAATGTGTAATATTCAGATGCGTTGTGAATAAGCAGAATTTGTTAGCTTGTTAAAATTAAGTGATTCCTAGTAAGCACAGGGTACAATCCTATACTTAGACTTCTGACTCTCATTTATTTTGCAGCGCAACTTCTTGTCTTGGACACACACTTCAGCGCTACAAATTAATCTTTGAGGTGAGACCCCGCGTTGCCGTCGGCAAGGAAAGCTTGCTTTTGTAGTAGTAGTGACTAATTTACACGCCTGCCCCCGCTCTCTTTCTAGCCTTCTATTCATAAGCAATATATCAAGGGTGGACCAATGCCAGCAGAACAGTCTGTCTTCAGGAAAGATACTAGCTTTTTTTTTCACCCTTGCTTGACTCTCTACTTGTGCTGGCACAGAAAGTCTGTCAGTACAACCTCCATCGTTACCTTATTTTTCCTTGTTTCCTTTTCTCCTATTCCAGTTCCCTCCAACCCTTCAACTTCTTCCTGATAAATATCTTGATGCTGAGGAAGGTGCTAACAGGAGTTTGCGAGTGTTTTAATTTAGAATGTATTCTTTCCGAGATTGATTTTGAGGAAGCAAAAGTCCCTTTGTAACTGTCACTTGAATATTTCACGTCTGATACAAAAGCCTTGTCTGCTTTGCTCAGGTTTATTATGAGCTGCTCTGTAGCCACAGAAGTCCCCCGGCTTCTTGCTGAAATTATACCCAGCCATCCCTTTCTGCAAGGCGAGGGAGAAAGGAAGTCCGCAGGAGTTCATGTTAACAATGACTCTAAATGCCCATTTCCCACATATCTTTGCTAGCACAAACAGCAAAAATAGTCCACTTGCACAGAATCTGATTCAGCTTTCTTGCATTCCGCAATAACAGATGGATTGCTAGACTGTTTACTGTTGCTTCCCACAAACTTCCTGTTAGTAAACTCCTGTATTATTTATGAAACAAAAAAATTACAAAGAAGTATCTTAGCTGATTACTGCCTACTGGTGAACCACTGCCAGAGAAACTTTTCATACAAATATGTTTATGGGAGCAAGGATCCCTTTTGATGCAGTTGTTGGGGTATTATTGTTATTTTTACAATTGTTTGTTTCACAATTTCCTGTGACCCTATTGTGCTGTGCTCCTGATCAGGTATTTCCTGCACTCGGACATTTGCAGTTGAGTCGAGGTATCTGTGAATGTGTAAAGGAGCGAGGGGCAAAAAAAAAGACAGCACACATACATGTTACAGAGATCAGCTATGAATAAGAAATATTTAAAGCCGTGTTGCTTTGCAATGACAATGACGAATGAGATTTTGCTAATGTGGTATTAATCTCTGCTGACCTAGCTTAGGAAGCCGAGTGTCTCAGAGCTTTTTGACAGAAAACAGAGAATAGTGCTGTATTGACCACCTTCATGCTACTTCTGACATAAGCAGACAGTAAACGTGAAGAAACTTTATTTTCCTCTGTTGTTGGCTGTTAAACGCCACAAAACAGAGGAGCTGAGAGGAGCACTTTGCACTGCATACCGTAGATTAGACTGATTTCTGACTTTCAGTGTTGTGAGAGAGGAGGCCAGCCTGAAATCTATCTGTACAATTTTATCAACAGAGTTAGTGAATTTTAAAAATTATCTGTAATAAAAAAGAGCAGAATGTAATGCAAAAATATGAAATTTATATATTAACAAAAGTACTTTTAGTGTTTTTAGAAATAACACTTGACCTAAAGTCATTCTGCTTTTTTTAGATTGTTGCTATTATATTTCATTGAGATTCTGTTATATTTATGTATTCTGTATGAATGAATTGGCTACTCCACCTGATACTTATGATTGTAGTCATGCATTATATATACACACAGAAACAGAATGAAATTTTTCCTGATCTGAGACACAGATAATTTTTCCTCAAGATTTTTTATTTGGTTCCCTAAACCAAAACCAAAACTCAAACCAGCACTGTAGAGCGAGCACTTTCTAACGTTAGCCCTGCTACATGGATCATTCATTGCATGAGGTTTAACAAAAAAAAGCTGCTGTGTATTGTAGGAAACTGCAGGATGCTGATTAAATCACTGCATACCTTTATAAGATCTTTACTTGCAAAAAAACTGGTATCAGATGGAAAGGGGCATTTACTGATCCTGGGGCAGAGCTCATTCCTGAGTGTTTGTGTGAGATGGCGTCACGTAACCGATCACTCATTTCAAGTAATAGTAAGAATATGTCTTCTCTGAGCAAACTCTCTTTTCTCTGCCTCCTCAAACACCCTCGCTCAGCTCCTGCTGACAGAAACAGAATTCAATAGTATTAAGGCAGATGATCAGTGGCACTATCTCCTGATGCTTCAATCCACCAACAAGAATCTTGTGACAGATGTTTCTGCACTTTATGCAAATAGGAACTTCATGGATCAGTTTTCTTTTCCTCCATGGAATATATGCAGCTGGAAAATAGAAATCCAGCTCCACGGCACAAAGTAGGGGAAAAAAATTATCATGCCGCTGACCAAACAGGCAGCCGGGAGAAAGCAATCTGTGGATGTGAAATCAAATAATTAAACTGCTGGTTCTCAGAATAATTTCTGGCCTTAATCAAGTCGTGTATGCAATGATACAGGTTTTGTGGGCTCTTTCTGCAACAGCGCTGTGGCTCACAAGTCATTTCTGAAACAGGAAAAAGAGATCTCTCCTGTGTTGTGTATAATGTTTCCTCATAAATCTTCTTTCTTTTACCCTTTCTGATATGCTGTTTCCATTCTCACAGTACTTGTGGATAGCTGTATTAGATGTGATTTGTAAGTGTATTAAAATAGTGGAGTTTGCACACGAAGAAAGGGTTTCAGCCTATTATATGTAATAATTAGGGTATAGACATTTATATAAACTGACTGGGTTTAGGTATGTTCTTTATAATAGCACGGGAAGCTGGACATGTGAGAATGACTGATGAAAAGAAGAAGAATAATTTCCTTCCTGCTGGTTGAAAGGAAAAAATAACCCTTAAACTTAGTGAATTAGAGGAGGTTCTAAGGAAACATAGTTTTATAAATTATTGTGTAATGTATAAAATCATGCGATATGGAAGAGCTGTAGAATGCCACCTATTATAACCCTAGAAAGTAATGAAAGGTGATAATCCTAAATGCAATTATTTTTAAAAAGCTATTTTTATTTCTATTAATAAATAAAATCAATACCATTGTTTTAGACTGATTTGTTTTTCTTCTGATTTTATATATTTCTTTGAAGATTTCTGTGGAATTATTTTTTATCAGCAGACATCAGAATAAATCTCATGAGTTGTTAGACAACATCTGTATCTTATTTTCTCGGTGAGGCTTTTGTTAATTTTGTATATTTTAGGTGTTATAAAATCTCATGTGGGTCACAATTTTTTTTCAATGTTTTCACTTAATACTTAATTCAAAGCTTATATCTGGTATCGTGTGAACATTCAGTCAAGATCTATGATAAATTTTATTTATAAATACACAAAGCCTGGTTTTGTGTCATGGTATTGTCTAGAACCTCGTCTTCATTTCATGACTCATCAAATTCTGGGAAAAGATCTTTATTCAATTCAGATGTACTACATTATTTTCTTCAAAAGCCCCCTTCTGTACTACTTCTAGTTAAATTTACAATAAACATTAGGGATTTTACCTGGATTTATTTTAATTGTATTTCTTAAAAAAAACCAAGCACAAAACCAACACCCAAAAATGTAGTGCCATTTCTAGGAAAAGAGGAAAGGCAGGCTTTACATGTGAAAATGACAATCATGCTACGCTGACTCTAATTCAGATACCAGCAAATACTTGCCAATACGTCTGTATGTACTATATCATGTCTGCTTTTGCAAGTGGCTGTGCAGCTACTAAGTTCTGCAGTTATGGTACAATTTGAGCTGACCTGTGTCTGAAGAGTCAAATACAATTCTAGACTCAAGTATTAATAGAATAAACTTAATTTTATATATTTTTTTATAGGTGCAGCTGCATTTTCGATTTAATTATAGGCTCCCACAGTAGTAATTTTTCTGTGACCTACTCAATCTCAAAAGTCAGAAAATTGCTTCTTTTTTAAAGCTGACAATAGCACGGTATGTTTCCAAAGGAAAAAGACAAATTACAGCAAATCATTACTTTAAGCATATTTAAATAGCCAGGAAGAAATCCTAATTGAAAAGTTTGCTAAAATGTGAAAAAGTTAGTGGTGCTTTTTTTCTTTTTTAGAAAAAGATTATTCTCATGTTTGTAACATTGAAAGCTGCTTATGATATGATGCCTTTCCTTTCTCTGCTCACCCTCTACTTCTCCTTCTTTTCTTTCTGATGAGGTTAGACACATCGTTTTTAGGAAGCATAAATTTTAAGTGGAGAGAAATTAATCTGTAGATGTGTTTAATAATGTAATTTGGCTATTCCTTGTGAAGCTGAGACAAATATAATGGGCATCTTTGCATTTCTTTGCATGGGCTCCAGACTAGTCTGTGAGGCTTTATTATCCAGTAGTAGCATTACTGCCAATAATGGTATTCTAACCACAATTGTTCAGAAAGGAAAAAACAAAAGGTATCATAAAATAGACTTGACAGTCATGAAATGCACCCTGGTCCTTCCAGAAATCTCCTCCCCAATACACCTGTGCTCTTCCTCCATTATCTCTGGTTCTTCTCATGTTTTCTGCTTCTGAACTTTCCCCCAGCAGGGCACTTTCCCCGACAGCCCTCTAGGATTGTGGCAGGGGTTTTGGCAGCTCATCCCCAGGGTATCTGCAGCAGGCCAGCGCCCAGAGAGCAGAGGCAGGACAGCCCCAGGCCCACAGGGGATTTTTAAGGGGTTGGTGAATGCAGACACCATGGGAGGAGGTGGGCCGGCCAGCAGGAACCATTGTTGTCATTCCTTCATGGAAGAAAGGAGAAAATGAAAGCTGGCGCTGCAGTCCCTTCTTCTGCCATGGAATAATTGGAAAAAAAGAGTTGTCTGTTGAGGTAGGTAGCCATGGTAATGTGCCTTCAGCAATTTCCCCAAGGGAGCTCACGGAAGGAGGTGTTGCTCTCCTGTATCTGCTGAAGTGCTTGAGCTCTTCCCCACCCCTGTGTTCTGCGTTTCCTATATTTAAATGACTGAAGCTGTTAAAATTAGGCTCAGACCATGGTCCCGTGACAGAAAGCAGTGGTTAGCATGATTCTTATTACAAAAAACCCCAACCACTGGAGGGAAAATTTGCTGTATTTTTCACTTATTTTCCAGCAGGTCAGGTTTACCAATGTGCCTCTTCCCATGAGACACACAAAATGATCTAGCCCTTAGACCCGGAGCAGTGCAAAAGGACAGTGGAAGGGCTGGTTCCTGTGTGAGAGGCAGCTTGAAGTGAGTACAGGAGCAGCATCGCAGCCTCCATCGGCAGTCGTGCTGGGCTGGTTGTCCCACAGCTGTCCCGAGCTGGGATCTGTCGGTCGCTCTGTTCTCTATCCTGGTGCTACTTCTCTTCTGGCTTGTATGTCAGAGGAGCTGTGTGCAAAACCAATCGGCATCCAAGGATTCTTCTGGCAAGCAGTGTTTTTCATTTAAAGCCAAAATGAAAAAAATGAGGTAAAGTTTGTCATACTTGCCTGATTCTTTTTCTTTCTGTTACTTCTGTTGTCTTCACTTGTGTGAAAAAAGGGGAGTTTAGGTATTAGGGAGGTGGATTTTTCTTGCTTTTTTTGGTCTAATTTTTCAGTCATTTATGAGACTATACTGTTGTGTTTTCTGACCCACCTGATCCCAGACCAGGCTGATGTACAGTCTTATTTTTATGACAGATGGCTGATCACCAGCACAGCTGAGTTAGGGGCCTCAATGAAAGGACCTTGACCCCCCAACCAGCACCTCTTGAGGAATTCTTTGTTGGATGCTTTCAGCTGAGACCTCCCCCAAAGTCGAAGGTGATTTCTATTTGCCAAAGTGGGAAGACAACAGGAGGCAGAATAAAGATGAAAATCCAAGCAGTCAGTTGAACTTGTTCAGACTGATACCAGCCCAAGGTATTCAGGCAGCAGCTAACCCAAGGTTTCCCTAACCTTGGCAGAAGTGCAGGAAATAGTTGCAGGAGGATGAAGTGTTCTTGAACTGTTTCTCCAATGTATCAAGCACAAGCAAGCTATTCTTCAATATTAAGCACGTGCTTCTCTTTTCTTCCCCTTTAAAGAAACTTTTTATTGTAGACTATAAAAGGTGGGGGGCGGGGAAATCAATCAATCTCTGTTTGTGGACCCCTGTGCATCTATGCTATCCAAGGACAAAGATGCAAATCAGGACCTCCCCAGCATAATAGCATTTAGAAGGCAAATTTCTTGCTGAAGTCTTATAGCAAAAGAAATAGCTGTGCTCAAGTGTTATTTTAAACAAAAAAGAAAAAGATTAATTAACCACATTCTTTAAAACATCAGCTTCCCTGGATACATCAGAAACAGCATTCCAGATAAAAGCAGCATGATGTGAAAAGACCTGATCAGCAACATATTGATGTCTGGGCTTGGGGACTAATGTAAGAACTTAAAGACTTGGCTAGAGAATATATCCTGAGAAGCATAAACATTTAAGAGGATGCCAAACCATGAAAGGCTTCTTTTGCACTGAGAATTCAGAAGTCGGCGTGTTGACAAGCAGAGAAGCCAATGCTGCTAGCAAAGCACATAGGGTGATGAATAAACGCAGATTTTGGGAGCCTAGGAGGAGATCTAGAAAGGGGCCAACTGATTTAGCCATGTTTTTAAGTCTCTACACCCAGCATTTAGGTGCTGTCAAGCCTCAGGCCTCCCCCCGCAGCTGCCAGTGATGACGTTTCACGGACTGGGGCAGCCGGCTTTGATTCAGAATGTGTGTTAGTGTTCAGCTCTCAGAGGGGATGGAGAGACTACTGAGAGACTGGCTGCAGCAGGCTGGCTGAGCCATTTGTTGAGGCTATGGGAGAGTCAGGTTTAATTTCCTGCTCAAATGTGCTGCATTTTCTGGCCGTTGGCTCAGCAGTAGGCTCCTGGAGTGCCTCCCTGGAGGCCAGATACACCTCCTCCTGTGTACCAGGGGAGAGCCTGGAGGCTGTGTGGGATCTGAGCTGTTCTCTGGCTGGCACAGCACGTTCGAGGCAGATGTACGCCTCTGTAACTGTGACATCCCACTAGCGTCTCTGGAGCTACTGCAGCAGGAATGCTGGCTTGAAACACTTGAGCCATGAGCAAAGTAAGTGAACAGATATGGCCCGTGCAGTTCTTAAACGTGAGACCTGGCCACACATTATGAATTGGGGGAGTCTCTTTGGGATGCCAGTGTCAAAGTAGTATTCTTCTCTTGTGAGCAAAAAATGCAATTTTCCTCCAGCTGCACTTAAAATTGGATAGTTCAGTAATTAGCTGAGAAATAACAGATTTACATATGAAGCAATATAGCAAAGGAAGGGTAGTTGTTAGGTACTAGTTAATGGTACCAGTCTGACTTTTGATGGATAAGCTAAGTTTAAAAGCTACATTCTAAGGAAAATGGACATATCTGCAAAAAGTATGGGATGTACATATGATGAGGAAAAAAAAAACAAAACAAACCTCTTTACCTAAAAGAGAAACTGGAGAGGGCAGTCCATGGGAAAAAACACTGATGGCTTCCTCTTTTGCATTTAGCATAAGCCTACCATGCAACTGCCCAAGATAAACACTGTCTTTTTCTGGTTTGGAAAACATCTTGAATATCTTTTAAACTTGTTGACTTGCTCCACTTTTGTCAGGCCTTCTTGCATAAGCACATTGCTCCCAACACAATCATCCCTTGAGACGTACTCGTGTTATTATCAGGTCCCTCCTGGGGGCTGAGCACCTGCCCTGGGAAGATGCTGGTAAGTACTTGCAGGCACCTCTTCTTCAGCAAAGAGATCAACGTCTGTGCAGCTGATGGCTCTCATTCTTGTTCGGTTGGCAGGGATGGTGTCACTAAACTTGAGCTCACTTGTCACAATGGAATTTAATTATCTGCTGGAGAGAAGCCCTGACAGCTGTGGCGTAGGTTTTTCAATGTGATGTTGCTGGATCACAAGAAAAATATCAAGGGCTGGTGAGAACAGCCATGTTCTAAAATCATCTCCGCTTGGGTTAGACCACTGCCTACCAAAGAGGTACGTGTGATTACATTGAAGTTATTTATTGACTGTCATGTCAGATCACGGTTAAAGTTTATCTTTACTGCAAGTTGTCCTCAGGAATTCTTTTAGTTCGTCAAAAGTAACTTTTCTTTTCCATGGCATAAGTTGGAAGCACAGTGTCTGTTTACCACATTGCCCCTGGGTTTGCCTCTGGCTTGTGCATCCTGGGGGAGAGGCAGTGGGTCTGCTGCTGGTTCCTCAAACATTGACATCTGTGATGGCCTTCTGTATTGAAACCATTTTCCTAGCAGCAGCATCAGGTAAGACCTCATCATTTTCTTATGGTAATGGTTATCATTGATAAACTAAGGAAATGTGAGCTGAAAAAAAGAGCAAGTGGTTTTTTTGTGTGTGTGTGTGTTTGTTTTGTGGTTTATTTTTTAATGAAACATTGCCTTAGCTCGTATACCATAGTATTAGGATTTTTTGATTTTTAACTTTTTTCTTGTTGGCAAACAAGTACTCATACCAGTAGCTCTCTAAGGTCGCTGACATGCTCTGAGATGCTGAAGGCACTTTTATAATGAATTCTGCTATACTCTTGCACCAGCAAAGGACCTATACTGTGAATAGGAAGGTGGCCTGTCTGGCATTTGGTTGCCCTACTGCCAACCTTGGAGAAATGCCCAGCCACTCAGATGCACACACACCTTTGGGAGTCCTAAAGGTAGACCAGGATTTATCCCCTGACTTACATCCCTGAATCCACCTATCCCCCAGGTTCCAGGAACACTGCCCCTCAACCCCTGAATAAGGAGCCTCTTTTCTGTGGGGAATCTATGAGATCCAAGCTACACCGCACCAGAGGCTACCACGCATGTCTTTTGGGAAGTCCTGGCTGTGTCCCCTGGGCTTCAGGTAAGCTCTCCCTAAATCACAGAATGTTCTGAGTTGGAAGAGACACACAAGGCCAGCTCTTAGGTGAATAGATCCTATGGGATCAAACCCACAACCTTGGCATTATTAGCACCATGTTCTGACCAGCGGACCTGATGTCCTGGGGACCATGGCTCCAGTCCCTTCCTTCCCCTCTCTGGGCTGAAGCAGAAAGCACATTTTCAGTGGTGGAGGGGAGGCCCTCCATCACCTTTACTTAAAAAGTGAATCCTTCTTGGCCCCAAGGATGTTTTTCTGTCTGGAGACTTTGTGTATATTAAAGAACAGATGCTTGTGCACTTTTTAGGCCACTGTTAGATTGAACCATGCATGGTGCAAGCCAGTGCTTCTTGTGCCTGTCATCTGGGAGCTTCCTGGGCTAAGTTTGGAAATTAGACCACACAGCTGTACTTCGTCTGTCCATGCCCCACCCAAATGAGGGAAAAGGCACCTGTGTAAGACCCTGTGCTCCTGCCTCGAGCTGAAAGGGATGACCTGTCTCATGAGAGCTTTGGGAAGGAGTTTCTTCTCAAAAAAATGAGCGTGTTGTAATATATTTACATTATTCACTCTCAGCTCTTGATGACTGCCATTAGGATTAGAAACAATTTGGAAATTCTGGAGTTAAAAGTATGTAAGTTGCATGAAGATAATACTTAATAAACACAGATACATGGTAGGGATATTTTTTTCCATCTTTTTAATATGACTTTTAGACTTACAAGCTTTTATCTTATTTTATGAGGCCATGTGAAATAAATTAAATGTAACACAAGATGCTGTTAAAAAGATTTTATGACATTGAGAACTGTTTCTATATTAGGACCAGATCCTACAAAGGCTTATTGATGTGAGCAGCTTTTCTCCCATAGATAAGCTGTGGAGTCAGCTATGGCTAACCATTTAAACGCTCAGAATCAGGCCCTCATTTTGGATGCACTTCTCATTGTTAAATCAATGTGAAAGTGAAATCTGTCTCCTCTCAAAAGGAAATTGCCAAGACTTTCTACGCTAAGATTTGGGATCTGTAGAAAATGAAGCCTTTTTATTTTTTCTTCCCTCCAATAATCTGTTCAGTGAACAAGCTGTGAAAAATAGTTCTATATTTTTTCCATGTGATGCAGCAGACGGTAAATTTCCATTTAAAAGAATGATCAGAGTAGCTGCTGGCACTGAACTCTGTTGTCTTAGTCAAATCTACTTACAAAGAGTTTACAGCAATACAATAGCTTATTATTTCACTCAACCAGAAATCAGATGAAAAAGGCAAAGGGTAAGCCTGAAGTAGGTTCATGGTCAGAATTCTTTTCTTCCTTAACATCTTGGGGTGTTTTTAATGCAGGAGTTGAGATCAGTAGTTTTATGTATAAGGAGGAGACTACTTCTTTTCACCTCTACTTTTGTATGCTGTGAAATAATCAGACTATACACTTCTATAGTGCCTTTCTTCTGCAGATCTGAAAGCACTTTACAAACATTAATTAAAGTCTCACAACACCCATGTGGAGGTAAAGGAGCATTGTTTGTGTATCTAATGCAAAGGCTTAACCTGATTCTTTAAGTACTCTACCAGGAAAATAATGGAATAGCCAAAGCAAATTAATCTAACTGAATTGCTGGGAGCATTTATATGTGTGTGTGTTTGTGCATATATGTGTGTGTGTCTGTGTGCATGTGTGTGCCTGCATCTCTGTGCTGCTGGAAGCCTCAGACTGCACCTCCTCTGCCCTGCACGTCCTGCCTGTTGTTGTCTCAGAGGACTTGATGTGTGCTGCTGCTTCTCTCTGCATGATGCCTTGGGTCCATCAACAAATGTGTTTTTTCTGGGAAACCTGGGGAAAGCTTGCATTGCCATTGATTTATGCTAAGATTAGTTTTAAAAATTTAAAAGGCAGAAAATGTCTTTTTCTTGATCACCAAATTTGTGAATGAAAATAATAGGTGGGGAGTGAGGACCCAGAAGGGGTTTTTGCTATCTGAGCTGGACCCCTGTGGTGGAGGCTCCAGCACCTCTCTTCTTTGACTGCCCCTTGTTCTCAAGCCTGGTGGCCTTGTCCTTGCTGCTGTTACTTCCAAAGTCTCCCATCCCAGGGAGTTTTTGGTGCAGCACTGCAGAGAGAGAGCTGCGGGGTGGGCTTGTCTCCTGCTGGGGCTGCCAAGTTCCCTCCATGTCTGGAGGCAGGAGAGGGGCATCATCCTACTGCAGCTCAACGTTGGGCTTGGCTTGGCTACCCACAGGAGCAATGTCTATGTTAAAATATGTTAAATTATTTTACGGACTTTATAGAAAGGGTCTTACCCTCCTTGAGAGGGACTTTTAGCATCATTCCTGCAGAGGTGTATTCCCTGTACTTTGCCAGGTAGGTGCACACCCCATGCCCTGGGCAGGTAGAGTTGTGCTGAGTATCTCCACCTGTCCACCTTTGCTGCTTTGATTTCCTGCTGCTGTCTCTCCAGCCCCCGTCAAAGGCCAGAGCAGCCGCAGCCCAGGGTATCTGAGATGGAAGGCTGATTCATCATGGCTCTCTGGTTACACTGGCAGAAATGAAAATGAAGTGAGGGAATTAATCAAAATGAAGGGAAAGCAAGCTGAAGAACCAAGGAACTCTCAATTCTATTTTCAGCTCAGTGCTGTAGTGCACAGGCCTTTGTCCCACTTGTGCAGCCCAGAACGGCTGAAATCTTGCAGCCTGACTTCTCTTAGACAAATCAGATGAAAAAAAAATTTTCTAGTGGTTACAGGATGGCATTATTTTCTTTCTTTGGGTCAAAGCTGTAGGGAAATAGATCCACATGGCTACCATGAGTTTGAAGGGTGGTCAGTTGGCTACTAAAAGCATAAAGAGCCCCACAGCCATGAGCATTTGTCAGCCCTAGTCCCACATGCTGTTACAATCTAAAAATGCTTTTGGGTCACCAGCATTAGATCCTTTTTCTTAATCTCCATCATGTCTTCTTTCTGCTAATTTTACTTTCACTGTCTGACGTAGGCTGTAAGATCTTCAGTGCAAAGAGAGCATCTTTTATCTCTGTGAAGTGTCATGCGAACTTAAGGTAGTATGTAAATATTTAAGAATAATAATATTAGTGATGAAGAGTAGAGTCCTGGAGGAACATGTCTCCTTCCTTGCAGATGCAGAAGATACCATGGTAATTTGGGTACTGTTTCATTTCCCTGGGGAGAATTTCTCTTCTCACTCATTTTCCAGTTGCCTCTGTCATCATCTTGGGTAAGGCTATTGGGGCACGCTACTCTTGACTGGGAATGACCTAATTAGAATTGGGCAAATAACAGCTTTTTCACCTGATACTTTGAAAGAAATTCCTCTAAAATACAAGTTCCCTTTTTTCATATTAGAAAAATGGAAACCTGAGGGGGAAGATTGTCCAGAGGTGCCCAAAAAGGAGACGTGAGCTTTTGTGATGCTGGAGATGGCTGATCTGTGCTCCCTGACAGCAGTGGAGGGGCTTCAGGGTGCTTGAGCTGGGGCAGCATCAGAGGAAACAGGCTGCAGGGAGCTCCAAACTGTCCCCAGCACTCTGCTCATCAACCTTTCTTACTTCATTTCAGTAGCTGAAATAATTTTTTAGGTAGTTTGGCTATAAAACTAGATTTACTTTATAGGAGGGTTTATACTGTACTTTACTTAAATCTTATATTTTCTAATGATTGTAGCCAATAACAATTAATTTAAAATAATTAAGACAAGTATACACATTAAATTGCTAAGCATTACATTTTTCTCATTCATTTATGACTTAATAGACTTCAGTGTATATGTTCAGCCTTTACTAATAGCACAGTTAACAATTCTTTACGACTTTGAGGAGTTCAACAATTTCTGTCTTTACTGGCTACATCCTTTCAGCATAATCAAAGTCTTAATTTTGTTTAAGTTATGCTAAAGCAAAATATGAATCTAAACCACAGGAGGCAAATAGAACATGTCATTGTACAGTTCACTACATTTTATAAAACCATTTTACAACATGAACCATCCACCCGTTCTGTTCAATGGAGTAAATGGGATCTAACCATGCTTTAAGGACTGCGCTCATTTTTAAACTGATTAGTTTCTCTCCTTATTACAAAATGCAGGCATCTATACCAGGTCTAATGTCTAATTTTATATACAATTAAATGGGTAAATCCTGTTGCCTCCAGCATAACAATTTAATCATTGTTATTTACCTTGAGGCTTTTTGGGTAGGATCAGAGACCCATTTCTCCCCTTGCTGTGTGGTGTGGGTCAAGCCTCAGCAGGGAGGAGACCCTTATGGTCCCGGTTGCTGCAGGTAAAATGGGATGGAGATGTACAGAAGGGCCAAGCTCATGACCTGGAGTCGGCAGGAGATCAAGGAAGACTGAGCTTCATGTCTGGTGCTAGTTGGGCAGCAGGAATGGGGTGGGAAGGTGGAGACAGGGACTGGTGTCGGTGGGGTCAATGGAGGGTCGGGGCAGAGCGGTGCTGCAAGCTGTGCCCGCTTCCCTCTGTGCCAGATTTGGGGTGCACGTCCTCAAGACAGGACCCGGTCAAAGGCTGTGTGGATGGGGCAGCAAAGCAGGGTTGGGGTGCTCATGGGGCAGCTCTGGAGATGAGTCTGGTGGGGATGAGCGCTTCAGGGAGTGCTGAGAGGATGCAGCACTACAGTCACAGGCGGGAGCATTCTCCTGCCCAGGGCATCTAAATGGCGATGCACCAGGAGCAGGGAAAGGAAACGGTGCCTCGACCAAAGGTTAATGCTTTAAAAAAGCCCCAGGGCAGGGAGGAGGCAGCCGGGGCTGGCAGCGGCTCAGCAGCCGGGGCCGAAAGTCGGCCGGGAGCCCATTTGCTCATGGCAGCGCCTGGTTAAACCCGCAGCCCGCACATGGCTTTAACCAGGCGCGCTGCAGCGACACGAGCGAGGGGCTGCCTTTGGCATGAGGGCTCTGCTCGGCCCCGCGCCCAGGGGAGGAAGGCTGAGGTTTGCGCTGGCAAACAGGCTCCCCTCTCTATTGCTTGCTCTTTTTTTTCTTTTTTTTTTTTTTTTTTTTTTTTTTTTTTTTTTTTTTCCCTTCTTTTTTTCTTTTTTAAAATCGTGTTTAACACTTGTACAATTTGGTGAAATTACAAGCCCGCGAGGACAGAGGGAGAAGCCAGTCTGTTTAAAAAATAAAAAGAGGACATGATTACTTTGCTGAAGCTGTACTTTCTATTTTCTCTTCCAAAAGAGACAAAGGGAATAAATACTTAGAACCCAGTGGTGACGACAGTGAAGCAATCATGCAGTCGCTGGATACCTTTGTCTCAGGGGGGCATGTAGTAATTTTTACATGTCTGCCACTGGGTGTCAAACCTTTCTTTTCTTCCCCTTTCCATTTTGGATGGCCAAACTGATTATCTAAAATAGAAAATTAGCACACAATGGCTTTACTCTGTGATACCCCTTATGCAACTAATGGGCAAAGCTTGTTAATTGGTTGTAAATGCCAGCAGGTTGCCAAGATAATACTTCAGAAATAAGCGGGTATTCTGATAATTACAGCAATCTTCATCTATAAAAGCTTAAGTAGATGAAGTACTGGCTGGCTTAAAACCAAGATTTATCCCGCTGCACTCGCATTAAAAGAAAAAATAAGATGAAAACAATAATGTAGCAAAACAATTATATAGCAGGAAGCGTTGTAGGTTTTAGAGATTGTGAAAACTCAGAAAGTAAAACAGTGCTGTAATAACCAGTTATGGAAAAATAGGCCATTTACATTTGTGTATAATTAAATAGTAGGCTATGCAATTTCACTTTTTAAAGTAAACTGCCTTTTCCTTTTTTTATAGGGCAACGTAGCCATAATTGCTGCATTAAAGCTTTAATGAAAGAAAAAAGCAGCAGATCAAGATGACATGTAACATCCACATTTGTACTGTGGTGTTCTGCTTGTTTAGTAATGGGAAGCTACTGAGGAGATTAAAATTGCAGAATTCTTCTTAGTTTTTTTCCCCGAAAATTGCTATAGGAAGATCATTCAAAGTCTAAAATACATACAATTTATTTTTCTACCTTCAATCCACAAGGATTTAATGGCTTTCCTAAATCTCAGAGTGTCTGAAGAAATACTTTCTTGCAAAAAGGGAGATATTATTTCAGCTCATCAAAATTATCAAAAGTAAGCAGCTCAAACTTGAAGCGTAGAGGTCTCACCTCATGTTTTAGACTATTACTGCAAATGCTGAACATTATTTTTTGACTCAGGGCTGCTTTTCAGCTTTCCTGTCAGAATGATCAACAGGTTGACATATAATCTTGTTATCTGTCATTTTGAGATTTTCTTTTTTTTTTACATGTTACAAACAAATTGCAAAGTACAGTAAAGCCGTGGCTCAGCTGCGTTAAAGCTCTGGACTATGGGTACAAGTTTTCAAACCAAAGTTTTGTCTGTGATAGTGTGAAAACAAGAGTTGATACTGGGGCAGGAGAAAGCCTTTTTTTTTTTTTTTTTTTTTTTTTTCTAATGACCTTGGGTGCATCTCATAGACTGCTTTTAATCATTGATGCCTCCTACAACTGAGGGCATGTTTTGGCAAATTTTGGCACATTTTGTCAGGAGCGCCTCAGGGACAGAGGAGTGCAGGGCAGTCCTGAGGGGCTGCTTTGCTTGGGCTCTGGGGGAAAAGGCAATGTCAGACTGGGATGTCCTTCCTGCTGCGTGTCTGGGCGTCTGTGTTGTTGGCTTGCAGGTAACAGGGGTCTGCCCCTGGGTAGTGCTGCTCTGCTGGAGCATTGGCCCTTCCCCTCCATGCAGAGGCACAGGGGCTGCAGAGAGCCCTTTCCTGGTGGCTGAATGCATATACCTGGCATGGTCCCGGGTGCAGGGCACTGGCACAAAGGCAGACCACACTAGATTTTTCCAGACGTAGAAAACAGGATGTGACATGTCCTTTGGTGGGGTCAGCCTGGTGGGACACTGGTGGATGTGCTGGAAACAAGGCACACTGTGCCGTGGAAAGATAGATTTGCATGCATGCACTTTCTCACAATAGTCAGCTTATCAAATATTTGATGGAGATGTCTTTCCTCTGTGTGGTCATGAAACATCAACTCGAAATTTATCTCACACGTAATCCATAAAAAAATAAAAATAGCCCAGTGCACCGGTAGGGATAGCTTGCTATCCCGACAAACCCCTTAAATTTTGGCAAATAAAGAAACCCTCTGGGAAAACAAGGTCTGAGAGTACAGGGCTGCCAGGGGAGGGGAGTGTGAGGCCAGCCCCGCCGCCTGCCAGCGCCAGGCCCTGCACATATAATGGACTTTCCTAGTTAGTGCATAATATATGGCACTTGTCCGAAGTGTGGCTGCAGGAACCAGCAGAGGAAGAAATAACTTGATGAGATCCTTTAATGGATCTCTCTCCCTTGTCTTCTAGGAACAAAATAAATAGGAGACTTTTTCAACCGGCGTATATATCCATTTATGCTTTAAAAATTCATGAGCATAGGTTTCATATGATGGTGTAGTTACTATGGTAATTGTTTATTAATCTGGAGGAGCTTGGTAATTACCACAGTACAGTTTATATAACTCAAACTCAGAGTTAAAGTACGGTTATGATTTCTTTACACATTCATCTTTTAGACACTTTTTTCAACTTTTTTTTTTTTTAATTTAACAGAATATGCATTTTCCCCTCTCAGTTCTACTTTTATCCAAGTGCATTTCTGGAAGTGTAGAGAGAGTGCAAAAATGACAGAGAAAATCTTGCTCGGTGTTGGCAGGCCAGGACAGTCAGGAAAAATGTCCAGAGCTAAGTTGCAGGTGGATATTTTTTAATTGAAAAAATGATGTCTTTCTCTTTTCCCTGGAGGATGGTCATTTGTGGGAGGGCAGCAAGGGGCAGAGGAAAGAAGGTGGCAAAGTGGGGATGTTGCCGGAACCCATATGTCCAACCTGCGACCGTCCCCTCCGCTGAGCATGAGGCTGAGGGATGTGGGACTGTGTGAGGATGTGTATGCCTTGTCCTGCAGCTCTCTGGCAGAGGCACACAGAAAGAAAATCACATATACTGGACTAAGGACGAATAGCTGGCTGGCTTTGGAATTTGGGGGATTTTTTGGTGTTGTTTGTGATTTTGCTAATGGAGAATGCAGGAGTGGTGAGGTACACCATGGCCCTTCAGAAACCTCTGTTGCCAGCATCCTATCACTGTAGTGATGCTCTCCTGAAAAGCAAGAAATAGAAGACCATGTGAATGTTTTTCAGTAATTTTTTTCCTTTTATTTAAAAGCTCCTTTCTCCCAGAGAGTGAAAAACTGTGCCCACTGTGAATTTTGTTTCTGTGGTGATTCTAGTTGCGAGACAATTATTGGCCACCAGTTCATTCTGCGATGACCCATAAGCCAGGAGCAGCCCTGTTGGCGGGTGACCCCTCCTCGCCTGTCCCCGCTCTCTCCCGCCGGCTTGCACGGCTGGCGGGCTGGAGAAACTCCCTGGTCGGCCTGGCTTCATTGCCGAGAGATTCACATTATTTATATGGAAAAAGTGCAGGATGCCATCTCCTCGCTCGCTCTGCCTGCATAAATTGCGCGTGTTTATTATTCATCGTAACACAGCACATTCTCTGTTTCTGTGTCACTTGTCACTAATCACTTATGCATCTGATGTGCGGATCCAGAGCAGGTTCTTAAGCATTCTTGGCTTCAAAACATAAGATATGCATGGGTAAGAGTTTATCCCACCCCCAAAATAACAACTTTGATACATTTTCAAAAGGGAAAGTGCATATGTTACAGTACTCAGGAGCAGCAATAACCAAACTAGCTGAGAAGTGACATGGACTTGGGTTATTTTCTTGTTGCTTTCTTTTTTTTTTTTTTTTTTTCTTTTTTGGGTTTTTTTTTCATTTCTCTTTAGTATTTCATGAAAGTGTGTAAAAATCTTAACATTTGAATGCCACACGCTTCGTTCTGTCTGCGAGATAAAGGACATTTCTCTAAAAGAAACATACGCTCCTTGTTCCTTGTTTTGATTCCCCGTACAGCTTGTCACAATGCATTTACATTTTGCCCATACATTTGGATTTGCAACCCGAGCTGTGCTTTTGAGGAAGGGATGCAAAGTCTTTTCTTTGATTTTTGGGTGTCAGCTGGGCACTGACTGTAGTGGGGCAGGCGCGGAGGGCGCAGGCTGCGCACACCCCTTGCAGCTTCCTCTGCGACCCACAGCCCCTGGCCACAGCGGCTCCTTTGTGAGGGGCTGCCGCCTGCTTTGGCCACCAGCTGGGGAAGGGCTCTTTCCTGGAGCTTTTCTCTCTCCCCTGTTGCACCTCTCTCCCTTCCCAACCTGCTTTCCAACCCATAGAAGCCAACAGCCAAACCTCAGTGGACGGTGGCACTGTGTCTACCCCACCTTTTCCCTGCATATTTCTTCCTCCTCTTGTATACTCTGGGACATGCCAGCAATTTCCCTTTCCTTGTCTGGATCTGCTCTAGGGAGCACTGTGGAAATGCTGGCAACCCTAAGAACCCTGTATTTAAGACAATGCCATGTTTTTCCCCTTCTCATGGTGCTGGATGAGCGGCACTAAGAGTGTGAGGCTGCGGATGGAGAGAGACCCCAAACAGCCTCAGCAGGGATAGCATTGGTCCAGAGGCTTCTGGAGTTTGGGTACTAATGTGAATAATGGTCATTCAGCTGGGCAAATACCATCTCTCAGATTGAGAATATGGAAAACCTAATTGCTCTGTAACTCTGCAAACCTGGTGAGCACAGCCAGTGCAGGGTCCACCCACAGGTCTCCTCACGAGCTCCTACATCAGACCCCTGAAAGAGATGATGGCTAAACTTTATCTCCACTGGTCTGTGGCTCACTTGCACCACACCTGGCCTTGTGGGAGGGCAATGTGCAGAACAGCTGCCAGAACAGTAGCCTGGGATGACCTATATTTAATTTAATTTCCTGGAATCATAGAATGGTTTGGGTTGGAAGGGACCTTAAAGATCATCTAGTTCCAACCTCCCTTTCTTTTTTTTGCACCAAGCATTTGGAGAGCAAAAATTATATACTGTGGGAATACTGAAAAAGTCACAAATCTGGTCAAATTGTCTGATTGAATGTTTCCTCCTTCAAGGCTGCTGAAATGAAGACTTCTTACTGACCTCTGCAGCTGGAAGCACAGGGGTTTCATCCAAGGAGAGAGAGAATTGGAATTGTTCCTTGTTCTGCTAATATCTGATGGGAACAATATTACCAATATTACTAACAACTTCCAATTGCAAGTCCTCCTTGAATGTGTAGTGAAGTCAGCCCTATGATAACACCAGAAAGGCAGCTTGAAATTAGGATACAGAAAACTGGTGCCAAAAATATGTCAGTTGGGAAGGTCATTAAGAATTATCCATTTGTGCATGTTCACATGCCAGCAGTACCTTAAGTGATTACCTTAGAGGAATGGATTTGTCTAATGAACATATGAATTAACAATATAAAATTGTGATTGATAAATCAAATAAGAATTTGCAATTTGCCAATGAATCTAACAGGAATGGAGTTTCACTGGATATGAATATGAGAGGAGCTGTTGGTGTTCTTTGCTAAAAATGACTCTCGGTGGTATTTTTCCACTTTATGACACCACAGTTGTAGGTGACTGATCTAAAAACCAGCCTGCCTGTACCTCAGGCAGGGACACGTTGTTCCAAAGATCTTGGCTCATCATTTCCAGTAGTTATTTTTTAAACCTCTCCACCTATACCTTTATTGATCTTTTGGGGTTTTTTTAAGCTCAGCTAAGAAATTAACCTTGGCTGGTGTTGGCAGACAATTGGTGGGGTTTTATGTAATAGTTGGTAGCACCCTGGTTAAGTATTTTACATTTAGGCACTCAGATAAAAGCAGCTGATATTTAACTCTGCTTTTCTGCATGGACATAACTCAGGTGGGACTTCTGATTTTTGTTTCTTAAAGATAGATTACATTAGTATTTTCCTGAGTTGTGAGTTAGATCTCCTTCACAAAGAGTTTTTAAAGTCTAGAAGAGCAAGATATTTAGGTTTAAAAACTATCTGGTACAGCTGGGCATTGTTTTCTTTTCCTTCTAAAGTTCTACCCTTGTAGTGTTTAAGATCCGTGCAATGCACACATTATTTTGTAAAATAAGCCCTTATTGACAGATATACTTCATTTGACATTTACAATAAACTTTTTGTGATTTCTTACTGCATCTTCACCTTTTTGGATTATGCCTTTTTGGGTTTGGGGCATTCTTAGTGAGCACCAGCTACAAAATGCTGTTAAAGCTGCTGCTAGTCTAGCTCTTGTTAAACTGCAGATAATAAGAAAGTACTAAAGGAGTTGTTACATTTCATTACTCTGTGTCATTAATGTCTTCTTATGTGCTAATGAACCAAAGTTAGGTCATAAACGTCTTTGAAATATAAGATTATTGAGGGTTTCTTTGACTTGACAAAAGGGGTAACTTCAGCCTGTTGGGTTTGTAGTGCCCTGAGTACCACTTCTTTTGCAAATTAAAAATTGTCATAGTAAAATCTACTGTTTAGTTGAGGTGGAAATTTCAAAGAATGCCTAATTTCAATTTTGCTACTAAAATGGTTTGTGTAATCATGAAATGGGTAACATCAGTTACCAAAACCCTGCACATCATTTCAGATTTCATTTGGCAGAAATGGTGTTGATCTGGGGCTCTCCAGTGCATTCCTGGCTGTGGAGAGCTCCATGAGGGCATCCAAGGCACACACACACGCATGGTGAGCAGCATCTTTCTTTGTTGGTAACATTACAGGGTGCCCCAGGAGGCTCCTATGTCCAGAGTTGTGAGCCTCCCTTCTGTTTTCTTTTTTCCTATACCTAGCAGCTGTTGATTCGATTTTTTGCACCTTTGTTTTTTGGGGTTTTTTTTTGTTTTTGTTTTTTTTTTTTTTTGTTTTTTTTTTTTTTTGGTCCCAGACCTGTGGCATTTTCTGTGTAATTTATGGCAGGTAATTCTTAGTGAGAAAATGCCCTAAATGTAAAAATAGTAGTAAGAACATGAAGGTAAAAACATTTGCTTGCTGCTATAGCTGGAAAACAGTGCACTAAGAATCGGTGTATACTTAAATGATGTCTTCGTGCCTGTGGACATTATGGGAAACACAGCAGCTAAGCTGCATTGTACAGCAGGCATCCCTGTGTAGGATTCCCGAAGGGAGGGAAGGGGAGAGGGAGCCCGTCAGAACTGCCCCATCACAGCCAGTGCCTTCTCCCTGGAAAGGGCAAGGTTTGGAAAACGCTGTGTGAGCTCAGGAAGCCAGGAGCGTCCTTGTGGCTCGCTGAGTGCTGGAGTGGCGCGGCTCCCTCGCACGAGAAGGGAGCGGGAGGCGGCTGCACGGGGCTGGCTGCAGCCCTGCACCGCACAACGTCCCGGGAAGCTGCGCAGAGAAGCATGACACAAGCCTTGAAACATTTAGGGAGGGGGCATGTTATTTTAATATCCTTTTTTGTGATTAATAGAAAAGGGGTTTGTGGTTAATTCTTTATTATCTCCAACAGCAGTTCTCGCTTCGGCTCCTCTTTCTTTAACTGCCAAGCTAGCATTTTCCTTTTTTATTGCTCCTTTCTTCGAGGTTTGCTTTGGAATAGTGCCAGTTATCATTTCCCATTAGGGCAAATATTGCATCAAACTCATAATTAGGGATTTGAGGGCTTGGGAATATCATTCTCTAACATTTGTCTTTCATTTTCAAAGTCTTTTTCTCTCTCTTTGTACACACACATATGCACACATGCCTGCATATCTGTGGATATACATATGTGTATATATATTTATAGAGAAGAAGAAAGACTATGCTGCATGTGCCTGATTACACGGGTAGGTTTACATATATGCATGTGTCTATTTGCATGTAAAGTTTAAAACTCATCTCCCAGACAAAGGAAAAGGGAAGAGCTTTCTCCTTGTGTGTGATTTCAGAGGACTCAGAAGGTTAATAAAGGAGAAGAATAACAGATTTGTTTGTATGTTTTGGGTTAAATACTTCAGTTTTGCAGAGAAGGAAGGTGTTAAGAACACACACTGTGAGTGTGGAGATGAAGCCACTGCTAGGGAGCTGCTATCAGTCTTACCGACCCTACAAAACTGGGGAACAACACTGCCTAATTTTTCAGTGCACCTTTTATGGTACCTTCCCTATTACCTTTACCTGTACATATATAGCCACTTCATGTCTAGCACATCCCTTGAATAAAGTGGCAAAAAATATTACATTTCTAGAAATGAACTATTCTGCTGCGTGAACATATGCTGCACCACCTATATTGAAGAACGATATAGATACTTGGGGTCTGATTTGGACATCCTGAATCACTAAAGGTGCCCATTTCTCTTGGTTAATTGTGGCCTAAATGTCCCGAGGTAGACAAGAGACTGTGCCGGACATAAGCACTGATTTAGGCTTCTGGCGTCCGGGTTTTGGCTTAATCTCCCTCTTCCCTCGCTTACCTCCCAACACTTAGGCACTTCTGAGATGTTCCAAAATCTTTCCAGCTGCCACCTATTTCTGATGCTGGCTCACAAAACCCAACACCCGCTTTCAGTACCTAATTTTAGGAGGATTTTTGCAGAATATATCTTTTTCCTGGTAAAATTTTGCTTACGCCTGGCCTGGGGGAAGGCATGTTACAGGTGGTTCCCCCCCACCAGGTGCTCTTGTGGGAATGGGGATTGTGGTGACGCCTGGGGTCTGTGGTTCCCTCCTCCACTGCCCTCCTAACCACCCCCCCCCCCCCAAAAAAAAAAGGGTTCCCGAGAGCCAGGAACCATCCAACTTCACACCCGGCAAATCACTTAACCTCTCAGCATGTCGGCTTTCGCAGCTGTTAACACGGGGAATGGTTTTATTTCGCCTCCTCTCGTAAAGAGCATTGCGGCTCTGATCGACCCGAGGCCAAGCATTATTTCCACTTACAGATAAGTTGGATTTGGGCAGCTGGTGAGAGGGAGGCAAGCACATTCATCTGGGTAAAATCCCCTGGCTGGAGAAATAGCCAACGGGGAAGTTTTATAAGGCAGGCACAAAGCAATATCAGCAATATCCAGAGCAAATCTTGTATCGGAGTTGTTTTTTTTTGCTCTGGCCTGGCAGTGGTCGGCTGGGGAACTGGGGGGTCTGGGAGGAGACTGGAGCAGGTGAGCAGCAGAGCGGTGCCGGCCAGCTCAGCTGGGGTGGTGCTGACGCTCACAGCACCCGACATGTTCCTAAATACATATATTTCCAGGCAGCCAATTTGCCTCCAAAAAATTTATTCTTCAAGGCGTGTTCCCATCTGCCAAAAGAAAACATGCCATTTATAAAAAAACCCTGAAAATCTAACACTGACAGGAGTCCATCGTTGAGCTACAGCCCTCTGCTTTTACCTGAGCCTAGTGCCAGAACTGAGTGGGGAGACAACGCTGTCCCCCACATGCTTTAAAAGAGTCAGCTTTTAATTGTTCTTTTCCCTTTATTCACAGTTCACCCTTTCTTTTTTCCAATAAATACCACACTTACTTCATTAAAATTTCTGCAAAAAATGAGCCCAGGCAACGTGACTCAGTCAATGTGCAGATGAAATACAATGTCACCTCTTTACCTGCTGCTAGTACAATGACTGTAAGTTAAAATCACTACAGTAATTTTAGTAATTTATACTGTAATCCAGACTGACAAACTTGACTCTGTGTTTCTAGCTCTGCCCTGCTTCTTCTGCCCTCCCTTCCTGAAAATAAAGTCATAATCTCCCCATGGGAAAGCTTTAAGTTGAGAAAAGGTACAGTAAACTCCCAGTTAT
This sequence comes from Anomalospiza imberbis, assembly GCF_031753505.1. Classification (NCBI taxonomy): domain Eukaryota; kingdom Metazoa; phylum Chordata; class Aves; order Passeriformes; family Viduidae; genus Anomalospiza; species Anomalospiza imberbis. The sequence goes on along the minus strand of NC_089687.1, from coordinate 28,029,994 downwards.
TTTAGAAGTCTTTAAGTGATTAAGGCAAAAGGATGGTTAATTATAATATTCTAAAAACACAGCTGCTAAAAAAAAGTTTCCAGCAGCCACCAACTTATTATTTTGTCATCATCTTAGACATACTTATGACATATGGGAAAAATAAAAGATTAAATCTCCATCCCCAAACTGCACCCACAGCCATGCAGTCCTGGAACAAGCAGCATCTTCTGAAAGAAGGAGGCTCGGCCTGACTCCCTGCCAGTGTGTGCAGGGGCGGCTTCCAGCCCCATGTTCACTTTCACAGCCTTGAAAGCTGAATCTTCTGTGGGGTTTGCAAAACATCAGCTGGGAAAACTGTGGCTAAATCAAGAGCAACCACAGTTTGCCAGGGAACAAATATCCCAGCTTTGGCCATACCAGTCTTCTATGCACTCCCGCTCATGTTTTCATTTCTCACACACCACGGAAATAGAAAAGTCATTGCTGGTATTTCCAGTGGGGCTGAATTATGGAGCCCCATAAACATTTTCACTCTGCCTCAGTAAAGAGCAGCAGCCTTCTCCTCATGCCCACATTGTTGAGGCTACCTCAAAAATAAACCTGCCTACAAGAGGAAACCACAGTAGGTTTCCCAGAGGCGGATGGTGCCTTGGGTGGGGAAAAGATTTTCTATTGCCAGACTCTCCATATGTCGAGGCCAAAGTGAGTAAGGAGCCCTTGGTGTGGTGTGGCACCCGGGAAGTTGGGCAGCAGTGGGCGACTGTTATTGTCGGCAGTGTTATTTATGCTGATGTTCTTTAAAAAAATCATCTACCTCATTTTAAAACTACAGATCAAGCAGGATGGCTTCTAACTTATGATCAAGGTGGAGACTGCTGAGGTAACCAGAGATGCTCAAATGAAAGGTAGATGTTGCTTCAAACACTAACCAGAAGCTGTGGTTGCATGAGTGGCACAGCAGTGTCCGTGGAGGCTTGGTGGGGAGACCAGACTTTCTATGAGTAAGGTCTGACCATCCTCTTATTGCAATCAAGCCGTAAGCATTAACCTTTGTGCTGCAGCAATGTACCAGTTATACATACTGCAATATCATTTCTTTTAGTTATATGGGAGGCAGAGACCATGGCTGTGATGGTGTTTGTACAAAGCTCTGGTAAAAGAAACCATCCACACTGGGAGCACAGCAGAGTGTCCCTCATTTCCTAGTGTAAGCATCAACTATTGTGATGTGGGAGGAAATAAGGCATGCCTGCCCACTAAAGAAAGACTTCCAACTCTTTAAAGAGAAATGTCATTGGAATTTAGAAAAATGCTAGCCCATGTTGGTTCCAAACCTTCCAGATCTGTCTGTGGCACATCTCAGAGTGTTAGCATTGCTTGGCATTGCTGCTCTGGCAGTGCTGTTCTGCATAGGGGCTGATAAGTACAAGCGCTGCAACTGGCTCTCATGACACCCCAAAATCCAGGATCCAGGTGCCTGTGTGTGCCTTTCTCCCAGCTGTTCTTTCCTCCAGTGTCCCGTCACCATGGGCTGAGTGCTCAAAAATAGAGCTGATGGTACTTGTCACTGAGATTTGCAGCTTGAGTTTCAGGAGAAAGGGAAGTTTGTGCACCTGGGAAATCACATCCATCCTGAAGATAAACATGTGCAAATTTTTGAGGTGTGAGTGTAATGGAAACTTATGGGTTCCTGTACATGGGTGTGTACGTACCAGGGGTACCTGGTGCAGCTCGTGCAATGCAGAAAACCTCTCTATAGTCTCCCAGTTACAGGAAACCATTCTCAAAACTCGCTAGAAAATGTCTGCAGGAGGATGTGAAGCACAAACTAGGGTAGCAGCAGGATGAGGAGCAGTAACCCGCCTTCTCTGCCAACATGTTTTTCCCCATACCTGCCGCTCTCCAACCCTTTTTATCCTGTGGAGCAGCTGGGATGTTATGCACATGCACCAGTGTGTACAAACTTGGTGTCACGGCCATGCCACCAGCTGGCCACCTGCATGGAGCTGAAATCCAGCTACATAGAGCACCAGGGGTAATTCCCTGGGGCAGGAAACACTCTCCACTCTCTGATACCACTTGTTTCATGAAAATTATACATCAAAGTGGCTGTAGCAGCAGGGTGGGATGGTGCCTTAGCCCAAAGCCACTCAGGCTAGTGGAGGTAGTGTTCCTCACTTCAGAGCCTCTGGGCCAGGACAGTAACAGAAATAACGCCATCAGAATTTCTCTTGTGGGCTCACAGGGCTGCAAAGCCCACCACCAGCCACCTTCGGGCTCACATCAGCACAGGGAAAGGTGTGCTGGCTTTCTGCTCCTCATGAAAACACCTGTCTGCTCAGGAGGTTTTCCCACCACTTCCCATGAAAGGCTCATCCAAACACCTTTACTGTCATCATAGCTTGTGTTAAGTCAGTATAACACAGACCAGCTAAAGATTATAGTGCTGTTTTTTATAGAGGAGCATTTATTTCTTGTATCAACTCTCAAGGATGTTTTATCTGTTTTATATCCCATTGAATCCTCTGTGAAACTGCACTAGTTTACAATAATTTTATTACTTTATTAATTAAACGTTTTCCAACAAGCTAGCTATGGCATTTCTTATCATCAAGGGTTCCATTAGTTTTTAATGGTGTGAGACAAAATTACCATTTACCCACATGCAATTTAAGAAGCATCATTAACGCAGAGAAAGCACCAGGTGGGATTTCTAATAGTTACTGTTTCTCATTTTTGTTTTTATTTAAAAGAAATAACTGGTTTTGAGGTTTTTGCTGCAAGGTTGCCAAATCCTCACTTTGTTTTTTATGTTCATGATAATTTAAAATAATGTTCTTCTATCTCCTTAGGCTCTTCTCCACACTATTTCCCTTATCAGCACATCGCGTGGTGCGTACGCAGTGTCTCGGTGCAGCCGGGTGAGTGTGTTGTCTGCACAGTAATCACCAAGAACAAAGACTCATCTGCACGGTCAGTGAGCAGGGCTGGGGGGCTGTGTGTGCGCACATGTTCTTGAGACACTGCCTGGCTTTGCAGGGCTGTGGCAGGAGGGAGCTGAGCCCCAAACCACATGCAGCACCCACCTTGTGTGGCTCAGGGCCCGCAGGCGCTGGTCACTGGGTCCCACAGGAGCCATCCCAAACACAGGAGAGTGGGAAGTGCTCCTTGGCCATGCTCATCCATGGCATCAGGGACCAGCACCATGGGGACAGGAAGTGGCAACCGGCCTTTTTAAAGTTCTTGAGAAACTTTGACACAGTTTGATACTTTGATATTGGTGTTCCTTGCCAAAGACAAGGCAAATCCTACGATTGTAGTCAATATTTATCTTAAACGAAATGAGAATAATTAAATGGCACCTTCATTGCTATATTCTATTCGATTATGCTGACTATTAACTAATTGCTGACTCAGTCCATTTACATGGTAATAAATGTCTATGTTTAAGGTCCTCCTTGGTTAATTTTCTAGGTTTAACGATACAGAATTGCTGGTCTTTTTTTTCCCCATGAACTCATTGCTTTTGCTTAATTCTGTGACCTCCTGCTGCCATGCGTGGATGTGGGTGGTGCAAACCTGCCCCTGGCCATGGGTACGCGGTGGGTCCGAGCTGGGGCCTCGCTGGTGAGAAGGAGCGTGAGGGTCCAGATGGTGCACGATCCCATGAACCGCTGAGCGCGAAGCGCGCGGGAGGGTGTTAGGGATATTTAGTGGGATGTGTTTGACAAGGTGTTTCCTTATTTAAAGGGGAGGGGAGGAAAAGGCAGATGGTGTGGCTGTTTCTAATGACATTCCCTGGCTGGGTTTTTTAACAGCAGACATGAGAGGGGCATAAGCACCTGACGCGCCTGTCTGCTTGGATGCTGGGAGGGAAGGGACGCTGACAAAACCGGTCCTACCGCCACCCCATTACCTGTTCTGCTTATTTAATATGCCAGGGCACCTGGTGAGGCTGATGGAAGGGTCTGTCCTGGGCCAAAGTCCCCAGAGTCACTGGTGCAGTGTTTACCATGTCGCTTTGTCACATCACAGCCACACAGCTTGGGGGAAACAGCACTTTCCCAGAACCCCACCACCCCTGTTTTACTTCCCTGCATCCCTCTCCCTCCAGCCTCATCCTGTTTTATTTTCCTGCTCTCTGAGCTCTCTTCTTGCCCAGATGGCTGTGCAGTCACTGCCAGCACTGTGTAGATCTGTCCCACTGCAGGCTGGAGCTGCTGCCTGCCCGGTGACCTCCTGGAAACACCTGGGGCAATGCTCTGGGTGGGAGAAGGGAGGTTGCAAGTGGTGTTTTCCTCTTGGAGGCTTTTAAGCATGCTACAATCAGAAGTGGTGTGATATTTTTGTATGCTTAGGAACTTCTATTAAAATAGAAACAAATGCTGAATTTCCTAAGTGGGCAGATAATTGTTCTATGATGGAGAGCAAACAAATGCACAGGGATGTCCTCTGCTTTAAATGTATACTGCACTGAGCTCCTGGTCAGATAAATTTCTAATTAATTTGCTTGCGCAAGACATGGGAAAAAAGCTCTGATTATATATTAGAGCAAGAAATGTAAAAATATCTTCCTGCATGCTTCCATATTATCTTATTTCTTGCCTGTAAAGGGACTCTGGTGGCCTTCCCGAGGGCGATGCCACTGCAAGCCCCAGTGGGAGTCAGCAAAGAGTCCTGACCCCCTCAGCATGCCAGGGGTGGGACAGCTCCCGCCACCCCCGGCAGCCTGTGGCAGGAGCCCGCGCTCTGGGCCGGCGGCCGGCTGGGCGGGTTTGGAAGCGGTGCCAGGCGGGCAGGCGGGCAGCGCAGAGCTGCGACTGGCACTTTATGCTAATGGCTCAGGCATTATTTATTCCTTTGGAATTCATTACAGTCGCGTTATTTGCGATCGGCTCATTTAGTGTCACGAATGCATCCCTAGGATTTTTTTTATTGTGACCTAATTAATAATGAATGATTCTGTTTTAAAGCGCCGCCGTACGCAGGGTTTCAAGGCAGGCGCAAGAGTCGCAGCGAGCGCCGCTCGGCTGCTCCGTGCGCGGTGACAAACGAGCCCGCAAATGCAGCTCAGCCGCCTGGCCCCCCGGGCAGAGGCCAGGCACGGGCTCTGCAGGCTCCACACAGCTTACCCTGGGGCCAGCAGCCTCGCTCCAGGCCTCCTGGGCAGCTGCACCTCCAGCTTTCTCTCTATTCAGAATACTTTTTTTTTTTTTTTTTTTTTTTTTTTTTGGCGGCAGCAGATCAGAGCCGAGTCTCCTACCAAAACCAAAGTTGAGAACTGACCTTGTCTAAAGCAGGAAGAAACTTCAACTGTATTTTGGGAAAATTCTGTCTCAGTTTTCGTTGACCAGTAATATATTTGGGTATTGTAAAGCTGTACAGGAAGAGAAGATCTTCGCTGACAGAAAATCACTATTTTACTTGAAGTAAATATTTTCTTTGAACATGGTATTAAAAAAAAAAAAAACCCAAACCCAAAACAAACAAACAAGCAAAACCTTAACTTTTTTTACATGAAATTTCCAGCAATACATAAAAAGCAATTCTGTTTGAAAGCACTGAAGTGACATCGCCTTCTCAAAGTTTTTTCCCTCCTCAAGAACCTTGGCAATACCCAAAGAATACAGTCTCTTTTTTCCCAGGGAATTCTCACCCAAGTCTTTTGCCAAGACCTACTTTTATGTGAACCCATGTCATCCATCAGCTCCATTTCACACTGACCCTGAGCCTGGGTAAATGTGGCGCCACAACACAGAAATGTCTTCATCCTTCCCTGCTCAACACCTCCCTGCTAAAAATGGTTCAGTTCAGCAGCAGGGATGTCAGTTCACACTGATGTCTGGGCTAAATTCATTCCTGGAGGAGCAGTGCAGGGAAGTCCCTGTCCCCTGCAAACTCATCTCAGCTGAGCAGGTTGATCTGCACCATATTTTTTTATTTTCACAAAGTCACATCATTTCAAAGCTCCCTGTGGAGCAACAAGCAAACTTCAAAAATATTTGTGAAAGCCTATAAATAGTTATAATGATATAAATAATATTTTTGTGAATGCAAACCTACTCCTCTGTTTCCCACAAGCACAACCTGAGGGGACTGTAAAAGGACAGCATGGCAGCTCTGGGTCCAGACACATGGGAACATTTACTGGGAAGCGACAGCTTCTCCCTTCCCCCCACTCGGGGTACACCCACACACCTTGCAGCATTCCAGGGGCTCATCTCCCCCTGGGGTGGTGGGAGCTGGGCACAGCCATGGTGGTGGCTGCCAGCTTGGTTTGGGTGTTGCAGCAGGAGCTGTGCTGTTCCCAGCACCCTGGCAGGCAGCACCCAGACACACACAGCAGGGAAAAGCCCACCTGTGACTTTAACACAAGTACCGTAGACAACTTCACTTCAGATTTTTAGGGCTAAACCAATGATCTTGTTTCTTTTTGTTACAATGAAGACCTACAATTCAAGTAATCAACCTGAACTTAACAGCAAAAACTGTGTCTAGTTGTGGACTAATTTACAGATATAGCTAAAGTTGTGACATGCTATGAATTTTCCTTTATGTAGCCATTGTTGCCTACATTCTGAGAGAATGATTCTCCTGCACATCCCTCCTGAGAGTTTCAGGTTGGCATAAGACCTTAAATCCTTTATGAACAGCTGCAACACTTGAAGTACTTGCTGACATCAAGTCATAGAATACCTTGCGCTAATACTTCAGGAGCAAATTTCCAAAAAAAAGCCTGTTTTTTAGGAAAGCTAAGAAGGATTGTTAGAAATCTGTTTTTTACTCATGGTGCGACATTTTAAATAGCAAGGAGAAGGGCTCCTCACCCACTCCCTTTGCAAAACCTCCTGATAGTGCCATGTCACTGCCAGGTGGGAAGTCCTCTTGGCAAGCAGGACCTCCTGCCTGTGCTGGTGCATGCTGCTGCAGGGCTGGATTCTTCCCACTTATTGCTATTGGTTATAGGTACTTCCAGAGAAAATTACTGAAGCAAAAGTCCTTTTAGGACTGCAAGTAAAAGCCCTTTGTGTCAGAAAGTGCATAGCGGAAAAAACTCCTTAGTTAGGACATGCCTGTGCAGCTTGCTGTGTTTGGCCATCCGATTCCTCTTCTCAGGTATAATCACTCAGGACAGTCCCACAGCAGCATTTTTATGTAGAAGACATGGGTGCACAGAGATTTTCAAGGAAAGAAAGAAATAACTGGAGGCCTGAGTATTTCCTTCAGTGCATGAGAAAGTGAAGGAAGTTGTTAGGAGCATCACTGTCCCACCAGTGCACACAAGAGCTGTCTGTCCCCACCATGGAGGTGACAAAAAGCTGTGTGACAACATCTCTCTCTCAGAGACATTACAAAACTAAAATGTTTGTAATAAGGTGCCTTCAAAGTCTCAGAAGGAAACCACCAGCCACGGTCACTGTAGAGGCTGCTACCTCTCTGAGAACACAGTGTCAGAAGCTCAGGATCTCCCCTCTGGTGGGGCCACCTGAAGGGCTACACATCACCTGTTCCTTTGGTTTTTCTAAATAAACAGAAATAAACTACTCTGGCTGTTGTGCAAAATCACATAACACACACACTTCCTAGCAGACAAGTCAAGTGATGTCTTCTTTGTTGTGCATATACAGGTACACATATACCTCTCTCCACACCCATTTCATTATTTTATTGGCAAGTACCTGGAGATGGGTGTGTGGGGAGTACATGTGTGTTTTGTTTGCTTGCGTGATCACTGCAGAGAAATCCACATTAAACAGGGAATTGGAAACTGTGTTTCTCTAGCTGAAATCCAGTTTAATTTTAGAGCAAATACTGCTACCAGAAGCGCTGCCAGAGTCTGCATTGCACAACTCCAGACAGCATCTTTCACAAAACAATTATATTTTTTCTAGATGTAGTGAAAGCCTTGAAAAAAGTTTACTTGATGTCTAACCAAGCAATGCTGCATCTTCAGATTTGAAGGAGAGCTCAGAAAGTTAGTTTTTTATTATTCTTCATTTAAGTATTATTTTTTAATTGCAGCGTATTAAACATAAAATCTGGTACAATCTTTAAAAATAAATAGGACCTAACTATAAATGGGCCCTGTTGTGTTTTTATCTTTGACAAGCAAGTAATTGCTTCTCAAATTTATCAGTTTGTTTATGCAAAAACCATTTACCAAGCCTAGCTCAAAAGCATCAATTTCATCATTATCATCTTATTAATTTAGCCAAGCTATAACACAGCTGATTATTCCTGAGTAATATCCTCTGCAGCACATCATGTGTGGCAAAACCATCTGTACAGTACCTATTTAATAAATAAACCCTCGGCTAAATGTCTCTGTTTATTGAGAACTAATGTTTATAGAAAATATAATGGAACTCAATAAATAACTCAGCTTCATCAACCTGCATATGAATCAGTATGAAGAACGCTGACATCATCACCTTTCAAGTACCAGAGAAAGCAAAATTACCCAAAAGAGCTATAGAGTCAATATTAAGGCATTAAAACTGCAATGAAGGCATATTAATGCTTAAAACTTCATTGTTGGCAGTAGAATTGCCACCACGGACATATTTTATAACTCTAAGAATACTTAGGCTTTATGACTGTTTCTTTGTTGAGTGCCTTGCACTTAATGTAGTTTTCCACTTTAAATAAAAAAAAAAACCCTCAAGATCTTAAAAAAAAAAAAAAGGGAAAAAGAAAATTGCTGATTCCAAGCATTCATTTTTAAAATAATGCAAACTGCTGATTCCAATTGTTTGGATGGAGGAAAAGGCAAACTTATTTAACTCTATGCTTCCTGAGCTCCTGGCAGCAGACATGGGGTGTGCCAAGGTGAAAATTGCTCAGCAGCACGGCACAAAGATTACAGAGCAGTCCATGCACAGTCTAAGACATTATTAATAGAATTCCTGGGTTTAAGGGAAAGAAAAATGAATAGAGTTGCGGCAGACATTGGGATACTTATTGATTGCTGGTTGTTCCTACAACAGCAGCTCTCACACGTTTATTTGATTTGGTGCTTTACAACTGCTTCTCTGCCACAAATCAGGCATTTAAAACATATCTCTACACCATCAGCAAATAGTAACAGATTAATTTCTTACAGCTCCTTTCCTGGGGCCCTCTGAGAGCTATTTTTCTTTGTTTATATTTTGCTGTCTTTATTTCTGAGGAATATCACTCCGTGCATGCAATTTAAGCGAGGGCACTGCAAGGCTGCAGGCATGGGTGGACATCCAGTCAGCATCACCTTCTGCAGTCCCTCCAGGTGCCTCCAACAGGTCGCAATTCCACAGGACACAACTGTCTCCTTGATGAATGCAAAGTCCCACGACACCGTGTCAGTAACATGGCGGCTCCAGCTCTTGTGAGAGAGAGATCAAGGACATAGTGCACATTCTTCCGACTTCTCGCAGCATTTCCCTGCTGGCAGGCAGGGCCACCCTTCCCGGGATCCCTTCTGGTAGGAGAGAGTGGATCAGAGGGACCAAGCGTAAAGCACAGAAAACATATTTCATAATCCCCTCATTAGCGCACACGTGATGGGAAACGCTCAAGGGTGTGAATATTTTTAACACTGTATGTGTTTACATTAAAAATGTGATTTACACAAATCATCCTTTGCTACGCTGTATAAATGTGCTACATGGATTAGAACTGGTCCATCATGGCTTCCAGGGAGAGACAGAAAAGAGACACCGAGGTCTGAAAAACCTCCTGCTTTGCTTCCCATGTCCAAAATGGCGTGGGGGAAAAAAAAGAAAAGTGAATGTGCTTCTGAGTTATGAAAAAACTCACATTTTCAATTCTTGGAACATTTTGATCAGATAACTAGAGAAACAAAGCAATAAGAAAAAAATCCCTAATGACAACACATGAAAAAAAATTGAGAGATTTTTCTCCAAAAGAAGATAAACTGGGGGAACCCCCAGCCGTCTCTCTCAGCTTGCAGACTTGCTGTGGCACCCTGAGGTCCAGCTGTCCCCCAGCATGGGGGCTTGGACTTGGGATGAATTCGCCCCTCACACCCTGCAGGCATCAGGAATCAGTGGCACATCTCGCTGTAGCTGCCTTTGTTAACTGTCATTTGGAGAGGGTTTTTGGGGAGCAGTTGTTGGCCCCTCAGCCTGGGGGACTGTTGCTGGGCAGCAGAGACAAATCCCCACACACTGGCCACCTACAGCCCCTAGGTCCACTTTTCTGAAGGACTTCTAAGCTGGCAAAGTGCAGGAGCATCACTGGTCAGATCATCACCAGTCAGAGCATCACCGGTTGGATCACACTGATCTCTGCTAGTGACAAGGCTGACGGAAACAAGCTGGGCACAATCCCACATTAAATCATCACGTCCGAGCATCTCAGGCACTCTGCAAGTGCCTTGAGTTTTTCCCATTCTCCTCAACTTATGTTGCACATATGCAGCTCTTGTTTGCCTTCCTGAATAAAATAGCAGATCCACAGCGCTTCGCCGCCTAATGAAACTGAACATATTTAGAACATATGTGAGCCCGCTCGTCGCGAAAAGAACCATTTGTGGTTAACGAAGAAAGTATTCATGGTTTTGCTGCTAATTGCAGGGCGGTCTGCGTTTTCTTTCTGAGGAAAGAAAAAGGTAGTGCTGCAGTTGGAAGCACACAATAGAAGCATGGCGCCTTTTTATTGCTGAGTTTTGATACCTTTGGATAAGCGAATTGATCCATGGGGCAAGGACAAGGATGGGGGAAAAATATCATTGATAATCCTTATGTGGTTGTACATCAGCTGAAAACCCATATGTTTCTTTTAATTATTACTCACACTGCACATAAAAAAATGGGATATTTTCCTTGCTCAAAGTCGATGGAGGTTTGTCATCTATTATAATCTAGCAGGATCTGCCAGAGCTGGAGACTGGCAGTTCCCAGTGACTCCCAGATAGCAGCACTCCTACCACAGCCTCATGACCAGGGCTCTGCCATGGCTCAGGGGCCAAGAGAGTTCTCCTCTCCCAGCTTCCAAGATGCTATTTCTTGGCCTTTAAGGTTTGCTGGGAACTCAAACTGGTCTTGAGAAATGTCATGAATGCAATATATTAGACAATTTACTGAAAGTATAATGCATTATTATTAATCATCATGTTTCAACCTACTGCTCTGTGGCAGGCACCAAATGTCCACTAATTTTGGAGTATTGTATCAACACAAATTTTTGTAGCCATTATAATTTTTAAAAATTTTAATTAATTGAAGTGTTTTATCTTATCCTACCCTCAAAATTACCCCTGAAACCTCCCTTTGCTTCTAAATAGAATGTTCTTTTTTCTTTCAAAAAGAGAATTAAAATGGTGATTAATAGCTCCTTCAGAAGTATAAACTGCTACATCTTCATATTATGGAATGTGAAGAAAATATTTTGTTGCTATCTTTACCAGATTCAGAAATTCATCATAATCTGTAGCTTGAGAATACATTAGTAAGTGAACAAACTGATACAGAATGATCACAGAACTGGCAAATCCCAAATGAACCCTAAATTAGAAGCGCATAAACCATCAATGCACTTGAAGGGACCAATAAGAGTTTGAGCATGGAGAAATCAGGATCAAAATATGAGATAAATGCTGCAGGGCAGAATATACAATTTCAAAGGCTTATTCATGTGTTATACAGAGAGCTGAGCTGATGTTACACAGTCAGTGCTTATGTATCTGCCTGAGTGGGAGGCTGACAATTTAATTCAGAAAAAGAATTTAGGTTTTCAATGAGTTTGCACGCGTACAGAGAGTTGAAGCATGGAGGAGAAGGTCTTAGTTCCTAATGAACAAGTGTTTCAGAGGGCTAAAGTTTTAACACATGGTTTTGGCTGCTGGCAAGACAGGAGTTACTGTAGAGGGTCATGTGGCACACTGGGACCAAGACCAGCACGATAGCAGCCTTGGGATGCAGGTGATAGCATTTCAGCTGGTTGTGTGAGGCTTCTGCCAGAGCCATTGGATTTATGGTAATGAACGCTTTCCTGAAGGGTGCCTTAACTGACAAAATCCTGGTGGCTGCAGGTGAATAAGCTGCACAGTTCATGGACAGTGAAAGGAGAGGGAGCAACTGAGATACAAAATGCAGACAAGATACTAATTTTTACCTCTAATATTTTATGAAGAGTAAGTTTCCCTTTATAGCTGCCTGGCTGCTCTTAAAGAGTACCCAAAAGGGAAATATTCCTGATTATGTCCTTCTGCCCCACTGCTCTTACAGTCGCACATTGGTCTGCAGACCAAAACCAAACTAATGTGAATGTCTTAAAATAAAGTGCACTCTTCTGGGTGTTCATAAATAGTGATTTATGGTGCATTATCACTGAGACTATGATCACATCATGTAGCAACACCATGGCAAAGTACAGCTAGTGTAGAAAAAAGTTTAGGGCTTGGGCTGGAGTAAAAGCACCAGCAGGACACTGCTGGTGGGAAGACCAGCTGAGGGGAAAACTGGGCTCTCCTTCGGTTTTCAGAGGCACATGGAAAATCAATATGCTTGTGCTTGGTACAATAACCTTACTGCAGCTGAGAAAGAAGGTAAGGAGATCATTGGAGCAAGATAATTGTAACGAAGCAAGACTAACACAGCAGCCTTTGGGCAGCTGAAGGTCCCTGACCATCAGTGTGTCCTGCCAGGCTCTCATCCCCAGCTGTTCCTCACCCTGATCACTGACCAAGGCAGTAGGGAGCGCCGTGCCACCATCACAGCATGCATACCAAAATAGCCTCAGCAAGGCTGTTAAGAAACTAAATTACATCCTTGATGTCTGCTGACTTCCAGAGGGCTGGTTTTGTTTACAGGGTGGGTAAGAGCCAATGGACTCAGCTCAGCAAGAATAGAAACCCTTCCATTATTGTGAGGCCGGACAACAGATGGCAGGAAGGTCACGGGCTGGGTTTGTAACCACAGGGCAGCCAAATGCTGACCTGGTCTTTGGGGACATACAGGCTTGGCCAGCAATTCCCTAATCATCCTGTCACAAGGGGCATTTTGGGTGCACTGCTCTCCACCACCTCACTGATGACACAGTGGCTTGGGGCACCCAGGGTGCAGGTGGCCCACAAGGTTGTCGGCATCCACCCACGCTCCAGCAGGCAAGAGACACTCGCAGGGAGCCTGAGAGGTCAGGAACCGGTTCCTCTGGGCTATTTCAGGTTGGTGATTGCAGGTTGTGGCTTTTACTCCCCTCTGCCGTGTGACTCAAATGTGGTCTGATGGTGAGAGCAGCCAAGGGTGAGGAAGGGCTGTGAGGTTGCTCTGGGGTCAGGCTCATTTGCAGTGGTAAGAGCCACCAATGACGTCACTAGGAAGGTGAATGGTTATCTGCCATCTTGACATCAAACAGAATGGTGCTGCTCAGTGCTGCTTCTGCTGGGGCTGCCTGGACCAACACACCCCATTCACTGCTTTTTCCCTTTCCATAGCCACCTTGCACCTGAGGCTCCTGGTTCACCCAAAGCTTGATTAATTCAGCTGGGTCTTTCAGCCCTTATGTATCTCCTGACCAAGGTGCTTCTAGCTAAAAACAGCAGTAATGATGAGTTCCTGAGGGCAAGACTATCACAATTCCTTCTAGCCAGCCCCCTGACTTGGGCCATTCAGCTGTTCCAGTACCACATTCCACTCTGTCCACCCCAGCATATTTCATGGGGACATTACCACATTTGGGTCAAGGTAAATGGCTAAAATACAGAAAGAGTCTGGTGCCAAGAAGAATGCTTAAAACACCAAGCAAGTAACTATCCTCTCATTCCACACATCCCTTTGACGTGTATGAAGTCACTGTCTCTGCCAGCATGGATGTGGGGATTACTGCCTCTGTGTGATGCTGTCCATCAGCTCTCAGTCCCTGATTCCCCTCCTGCCTGCAGCACCACCATCACCAGGAAAAACAGGGACAATTATTTTGGGGCCACTCCAAAATTATCTTTAATTCTCAGTGCAATGTACCCTTGCTTTTCTCCCTCTCTTTGTTTTCTTTTTATTTATTCTGATAAAGAATTGTGGTTTATTTTCCTTTGCAAGGTCTATTGCAGCTTCAAAAGGAGAAGCTTCTCTTGCCTTTTGCATGATGCTTCATAAAAGACAATAGCTCTTGAACGTGGAGTGAGCCAGAGAGCATTATTTCTGAGGTAACTCAGTAATAATGTACACACCACCCTCCACAAATAAGAAAATAATGTCATTGCCAGGTTAACAGTTGCTTGAGAGATTCAGAAGCCCTGTTCCTGAAAGCAGCTGTTCTCTATTTGATGGAGGAGCACATAGGTCACTGTGGCAAACCAAACTGAATTGCCAGGCTGCAGCTTTGCTGAGGAGCTCCAACAGTGCAGAGGGCTGCCCTCCTGCCTGGCTCCTGCTGGAGCAGAGGGATCTGCCATCAGCTCCCTCTTCCTGGCAGGTATCTGTGACAGGGGTGCACTGCAGCCCAGCCCTGTGGGGTGCCTTACAGCCCAGTGCTGCTGAGCTACAGTAAGGGTGTTACATTCTGACCCACAATTACCCATTTAGATTCTGCCCCATTGGCAAAACCGATTTCCATGGAAAACAATAGGCTCCTCTACTTGCCAAAAGTAGAAATCACTCCTATTGAAAGGCACTTGACAGGAGTGTAAATAGAGATACCTTGAAACAGAAACATTGGAGGAAGGTTAATTTCTGAAATCTGTAACTCAGATGTCAGATCAGATTTGTGAATAGTGAAGAACATAAACAGGTAGATGTGAAGAACATGATTAATGAAAATCAATTAACTATGTAAGAGGGGTTTTTACTATCTGAAAGACAAAACCATGTGAGCAGACCGCTGCCAGGTGCTCTTGCAAGGGCAGCCAGGTAGGAATCAAGGGTGGCTGGGACCAGGTCCCTTTTCCCCTTCCCTTGGGACAGAGGAACTGTAGCAGGTACCACACCAGGGATGCACCAGGCTCATGCCCTGCCCTTGGATTCTGGGAGGGCTGCTGGCTCCCAGAGCATGTGGCTGACACCTGCCTGGGGGTTCTCCCTCCAGCCCCTCTTCTCTAGCACCAGCTACTCACCAACACAGCGAGCCCTTCTCTCCAGCCTCAGCCCCAGTTCACACCAGAGCAGCACAGCTGCAGCCAGAGAGAAAGGAAGTGTCCCTCAATGCAGGAAGGTGGTTAAAAACATAATGTAAGCCTCCAGCCCTGCACAGCCATCTCTTCTCTGCGGCCCCGGGTGCTCTGGAGCGCTGCGGGGCGGCCTCGGGGCTGCTCCCCGTGGCGGGTCCCTGCCGCAGCTCGGGGGCCCTGCGTGGCCAGCGCAGCACGGGCCGCGGGCTGACCCGGCTGGGATGCGGCGCAGCGGGCCACACCACACCCGGATGGGGCAAGAGCTGTGCTGTGCTGCAATTGGCTTTCCCTCATCCTGCAGCTAGAATTAGATTTCTCGGTGTTAATATGTTGAATTAAACACCTACTTCTGGGAGGGGAGGAAAACAGAGGGCTGTATTTTTTTTTTCCTCTGCAAGTAAGCAATTTACTGCATGCTGTAATTTGTCTGCATGCTGTCCCTTTTTTTGGGACACATGTAATTTTGCTTTGATGAATGACACACATTAGTGATAGCCCTCCTTGCCGGCCGGGCAAGTAGGCACTGACAGCCCGCGGGACGCTTACAAAGAAACTTTGTCAGCAACCGCAGGAGCCACGGCCTTTCCAAGGAAAACAAGCCGGGAGAACGGGGGTACTGAGGGACCGTGCTGATGGCAGGTCAACAGTGATGCCCTGCAGATAAGGAAACCCAAAGGGGATCAGCATCCCAGCAAGTCATGATTTTGATGGGATTTACCCCACAGCCCCTATTTTTAAGTCAAAGACGAGGAATGGCAGCAGGGAGATGCTGGGGGAGTGGAGTCTCAGCAGAGGCAGGCTTCTGAAGGGGAGGAGGCGTCAGGGGGCAGAGTGATGCCAGCCAGAGGGGGCCAACCCCCTGGCAGGTGTCACTTTCCCCTGACGTCTGCCCCATAAGGGCTGCCATACGGGCAGCAGATAAAGCACTTGCCATACCCTCCTAATAGGGGCCGGTGTACGCGTGGCAGGAGCCAGAAGCGGCGGTTTGCTCCACAGCCTGCCAGTGAATTCATGACTCCCGTCCAAGCACTGCAGAAGCGACTGGCAGTGGGGGAAAGACCTTATGGCATGCAACAATATTTGGAAAACATTTTTTTTTTAAACCTCAGGGAAGAGAAGACTAAACATCTGAGTTTTCTGTTAATAGGCTCTCTTAAACAATGAGCTTCAGGTCTTCTGACGCAGGTGTGCTGCATGGGATGGCCTTTCCTCACTGAAACTGAGACCAGGGGCTTAGACACTGGAGCAGGAGTCAAAGGCACATAGACCTCAGTGCTGTTGGTAGAGCGGTGCTGCCTCTCTAGTTGTTTAAAATGCTGAGAGGAAAGTGTGTATATACTCTTAAGGGAACTAAAGTATAAATGATGCAGAGGTGCTGCCTGAGCATGGGTTCAGTGCACACCAGGAACTGAGGAGGGATTCCTGCACTCATGGGATGCTTTGCTCCCAAGCTCCCTGCAACCAGAGCGCAATTTTGACCCCCTGACTGAAGGAAATAGGCTCTCCTTAAGTACAACAAGAGACACAAGTATGATCAATTCCTTGCCAAGTGGAGATGATTATCTCTCCATCACTTGTTTTAAGGATGGCTGGCTGTTCTTTCCTGTGCAAGGATGTCCCCTCCCTCCCATGCAGGCTGCTGCCTCCTGAGAGCCTCTCACATCATGGTTATCAGTGCTGCAGTGCACTTAACCTCTCCCAAACCAAGCCAGCCTGGATCAAGATGGGCTCTTCAGCAAGGGCCACTTGTCCCCCAGTTCATGCCACTGCTACCAAGCCACCAGGTAGCATGGGTTAGTGCATTGTGAACTCACCACAGCCTTATTTGGTAAAATGAAATATACTGAATCAAAGATCGCACAGTTCCTTGCTCTGTCACTTAATTTTGCAAAAAATGAGTCTTACAAAGATAGAGGAGAAGAAACATTTTGAAGTCAGAATACAAAGTTGGTTAACAGCTTGTGAGAAAGTTTTGACATCTTGAAAGCAGGACCTGACCCAGTTTGCTGAGAGGTTCCTGCTGCAGGGAGAATCTGCAGGATGGGAGAGTCCTGCTACCAGTACCTTTGTGAAAATCCATCCTCTCACCATGGTCTCCTTCTCTTTGATGTTGGGATAATAATTTTCCAAGCTGATAACTAGGCCTGTGCAATGCCCTGTATGGCATGTGGGCTGCTCCTACAGCCAGAAATGGCCAGCTCAGATCCTGCAAGACCACAGCTGGGCAGGAGGGTGGGCAGCTGCTGCCTCACCAGCAGCCAGGGTGTGAGCAGGACACATATCCCACCCCAAAAACATGCTCTGCCATGTGCAGAACTGTGATAATCTGTGCTGGGTAACGCAGCTGCTAGCGCAGCTGCAGTTAGGCTGCAGATAGAGCATTTTGGGTGCAGAGCAGAGGGGGACTGCAAGAAGCAGGGAGAGCTAGAGACAAAACTCCACTGGACCAGCTGGATGCAGCCACCTGTGTATCACCACACTGGGGATAAGAGGGCACTGCCAGCACTGTGGGATAACAGGGCCCAGGGTCTCCAGAATGATGGGTGGTTTGGGATGATTGAGTCTGCAGAGTTTCTAAAGGCCTCAGGGATCAGACATGTTGTCCCAGAGTGGGGGGCAGTGCAGACATTGCAGGGCTACAGTGCCAGGGCCCACGGGAACAGGAAACCTGGGCAGCGCATAAACAAATCCCATTCAGCTTGAGGGTAAATGCAAGCTGAAAAACATCTGGGGAAAATGAATCCAAAACACATATGTTTTTTCTTTGCCCAAGTGATCGAGAAGACATGTTCATTCCAAATAACGGTGTCCGTGTAGGGATTTGTGCCCTCGCCTGGCTGCTGCAGCCTGGGGATAGGGACCAGCCACCACTGCGGAGGTCACAGGAGAGCCCACGTGGCCTAAAATGACAGAAGTGTTGCTGGGGACACCACAGCAGCAGCTGTGGGGATCAGAGGAGCCCTTGCAGCTGTGAGCTCTTTGGGGCAGAATAGAAATACTGCTGTGATTTCTTAGCAGTGTCCTTGTGGAATCAAGAAACAAGGGGAAGGGGCTCCTCATGCAGGGCCCAGGCAAAAGCATCAGAAGAAGAGAGGGCTGATAATCCAAAGTGTTTACAATCCTAGCGACGACATATAAAACTGTTAGTATTCAACAAATCTGGTTGATATCATTCCTTCCCCCTCAGGCAAGAAGGAAACCAGCTCTTTAAGACAGGACGCCTCTATGCAGCCAAACATAACACCCGTTCCTGTGCAAAGCTTTGCAGGAAAAGATTAAAACATCCTGTTGTTTCCCAAGCCTGCTCCAAACCCCCTCCCTGAACACCCACACTGTGCCCCACCAGTACTGGGCAGTGTGCTCGGAGCTCCTGGTGGGGATCTGGGGATGAGTGGAAGGGAATGCAAGAGACCCCTCAGTCTTCCCATAACCTCAGCTCAGTGAGGGTGGGGTCTGAGTGATCTGTGGGATGCACAGAGCAGCCTGGCACTCCATGAGCTGTCTGGCCTCACAGCACAGAAGCGAAGGTCCATATTTGGTATCAGATACACAGAGTTTCTTCTCTAGTGGGAAGAGTAGATGACAGTAGTGTCAGCCAAAAGCTGTGCTTAGATGTTCCCCAGGTGGCATGGCAGTAGCATGAACATGTCAGTTACCCCAGCACTTTCCCAGGCTCATTATTTCCCAGCCAAGCTCAGCCCATGATTTTGTCCTTCTCTCTTGTTCACACATGGGTGCCTCATCACAGCACTTCTTAGATCCTTCTGCATAAAAATTCTAATTTAAAAATATTTCGAGCTCCACTCCGGAAAATCTGAAAATTTTGCACCATTAAAAATGTGCTGGAACTCAAGAAGTTTATGTTTTTCCCAGCCACTGTGCATAAGACCTGCAGTATGAGATGAGCTGAGGGCAAGAAATTTAATTGGCTGAAATAAAATCAAAGCTGTAGGATAAAATCTGACTAGAAATGTGACCATATCTGGTAAGCTACAAGTGCTTATTTGCTTCAATTTCTTCATATCACCAGTCTCTGAGTAAAACCTGGTGCTTGCTGCACCCAAGGACAGAAGTGCCAGAGGATCATCATGGTGTGGGGGTGGCACTGGGCCAGTGGCACAGAGCTGTGCTCAGGCAATGGGCTGCACTGATGGCATCAGACTGCAGGAAGGACCAATCACAAGGACAGCAGGCAAATCCCACATGTTTCTCTCTACTCTTTGGATTAAAGGGTTGGGATGGAAAGAGAAGACACCAGCTGGTGGGGGGGTGTCATGCTTTGCTGGGCTTATGCCCAGCACTTGGCTCCTCTGTTGGGGCAGCAATGCCCAGCGGGCAAGAGCAGAGGCTGCCTCCTTCTTCCTCACTTTCCCACAGTTTGGCAATGCAGGTTGCCAGAAACATGCCAAGGTGCTTTGTGCCCCCTACCTTCTGCAGCACAGGGGAAAGTAATTTATCTTAGCATTGCCAAGATTTAGATATTTACCGCCAGCTTGTCTGGCTGGTTGCCTCCAAACATGGAGCCAGAGGGATAGCAGCTTGCAGGGCATTGTGGTTGGCTTTTGTGAATGGCAAGAAATGCTTCAAGACAGTGGAAATAAAAGCATTGTGGAAGCACTGGATGAGAAAGCTGGAGAAGCCCCACATTGTTCCTGAGTCCCTAAAACGTCTCCTTGGATAACACAATCGTATTTAAGAACCAGAAATAGAGGGCAAAGATTATTTTGAAGTGTGAAATTAAGAGACTCTTCACCTCCTGTCTGGGGAAAACTTTCAAGGCTTCCAAGGAGAAAGAAAAGGACCCAAGGACCTGAGCCACCTGTGATCTGCAGACACCACCACTCTGCCGATGCTGAAGACCTTGAAGCGAGTAAGTAGGGACTCTCAACACCATCAAGGGACAGGGACGAAGAATCTTTTTACAAAACACTGAAGTGCCATTGATTGCCAAGACAATGCCTGAAAAAGCTTCATGGCAGGTGGGAAATGATCGAGAGGCGCTGAGAGGTCTGCCCCTCCCAGCTCCACGGGACTGGAGAGGGGCCAGGGGCTCCCCTACAGATTTAGCCCTTGGACACATCATCAGGGAGCTGGGGACAAGCAAGAAAATGGAGCACAAACACCAGCCATGCACAGTGTACAACGACAGCTCACTGTCCTTGCAGGAGAGAGGGAAGACAGTGGCTGAGGAATCAATGGGAGAAAGACAGCTTCAAGACTGAAAAAGAGCTCATCAGGTAGACTGGATAGATCACATATTGCTTGTGGACCTGCAGAGTTTAAATCTGTAGAAAAATATCTGGGAGAATCACAATTAATCCTTAGAGCATCTTGAAAGGAGAGAAAAGAGGTATCAGTATGGCAGCTTCAGAAATAAAGGTATGTTCCAAGAGAAAGGAGGAAGCAGGCATCAAAAAGGGATTGATACATTTTTTAAGTTTGAAGGAATTAGCATCCTGAAAGGCCAGCAGATATGTACAGAGGTAATGTTAAGATAATTCAGCTTTTAATGACTAATTTGTTGATGGTGTTTAAATATCCTCCTGGCACTGGTTCTCTATTGTAACTGGTTGTCTCAGAGATGCTTGTGAGTCCCCAGGTCTGCAGACACTGTCCTGATGCCCCCAGCTCATACATAGGCTGGTACACAGATACCCTAAACCAGTGTGCAGGGAGGAGATCCAAGTGTGTGACTGCAGCCAGCCCCTGCTCCCCTGCCTGGGAGCATAAGCTGGGTGAGATTGCATCTCCATGCACTAAAAACTTGCTGTATTTTTTTAAATGACATTCTTCTGAAGTGAATTTACAGAGCAGGATGCAACAGAGACATTCATCTAGACAGACAACCAAAGCTGCTCCTGCCTTTCCCGCCCCTGCAGCCTGACTTCATGTGTGTGGGGTGCCCACACTGAACTCTTCCAAGACTCTGAAGCCAAGAGCTTGCCATCTCTGACCATGATACCTATTATTCCTAGCACTCCCAGGCTTTGGGCTGTCAAAGATGCTCATTTGCCCCTAAATCCATTCCCACTGATCCCAACAGGATCACAGAGCCCCAACAGGCCTTCAGCTAGGCATTGTTCAACAGTGCCTTTGCAACAGCCTCATGAATCCAGCAGCTCATTGCCAAATGCTTTCAGATAGGACTCAGGTATTTAGGGAGATGCTCAAACCCAACCAGTGTTGGGTATCAGCAACTCAGCAGGTACCACTGGATTAACCTTCCCTTACATGAAATTTGGCTCTCATACCACACTCTGCAATGGAAAAACACTGAGGGACACATACATTACCACAAATCATGATGCTGAGCTTGCTGGTATGTGCAGTAAGGCTGAGAGGAAGATAAAGTGAAATAACAGTGATAGAATACAAAAATAAAATGAAAATTAAGATGCTTATTTCTATTGCCCAGTGCATTCTGGGATATTTCTTTTTCTTCATGAAATAAAAATGTCTTGAAATAAAATAAGTGAAACAGCAGATCAGTGCTGTTCTGGCTGTTATAAGACATGGCCTTGCAGCAGGAAGCTGAGCAGGGTTTGGAGCCTCGAGGTGCTGGCTGACAGCCCCTCCTGCTGTGCAGAGCAGTATGCCCCCTGTCTTGACTACTGTGGGCAATTTTGAGCCATCCCACTGCTTGTCCACTCCAGAAGTGTCCACAAGAATGGCCCTGAATCCTGCCTCTATCAGATCCTGGGTTTTCCATGTGCTCACTAAAAAAGATGTGCAGTCCTGGGTCACACAACATCCATATGGATATAGACATGAACTATCGGAGCTGCTACATTTGAACCCTTAGAATCATTGTAAAATTCTCTGAGTCCCCTGTGTGTGTGATTCCAGCTGGGGCGAAACAGCTGAAAAAACAGAAGTCCTGCAATGGAGTGAAAAACAACCCTGGGAAGGTCATCTAGGGTGAGTGCAGAAACCTTTTTATAGGGAGTGAAAAGCATGAGAGGTAAAGCTATGTCTGAGAGGACAATGCCATGAGGTATTAGCCAAAAGCTTGCACTTTTTAGGGCAAATAGAAATATAGCAGAATCTAAAGCCCTGAAGTCAGTGGAAAGAGTCCTCTAATTCCAGTGGTCTATGAACCAGGCACATGTGGATTTGGCTGAAAAAATGTTTCATTTCATAGTGCTGTATAATGGAGTCTCTCACAGTAAGCCCTTGATGGTTTGTGGGAGAATGGCATTTCAGCTTAAGAAAAGAAGCGCAAAGATCACCATCAAGAGTGGCTTTGACAGACACAATTTCTCTAAACTAATTAGACAAAGAAGAAATGTGGGAGAATGACAGCTGCCTCTTAAGATAGTAGGAAACCTGTCTCCTTAAATGTGCTGGGGTTTTTCAATGCAGACCAGGCAGGACTATAATCAGAGCAGCAGCAGCGGGTCAAATTTAGGTTCAGTACAGTATAATTCCATTGCAGGGACCATCCAAGAATACTTTGGCAAGCTCAAATACATTGAAATTGCCTTGGCTAGTGGCTTGCAAAATGGCTCTGGAAACTCAAGATAATTAGAGCATTATGGAGAGGAGAGACAGTAAAATAAAGGGTAGAAGTCAAAAAAAGACAAGCCATTAAAAAAAAAAGAGTTACAAGCATGAAGAAAGTTTCAGAATAGAATAATTGCAGAAGGGCATAGCCAGCAGATTGGAGTCATGTCATTTCTACAGCAGGAAAAGAACATGCACACCAAGGAAAAGGAAGACCAACCTCCCAACTATTTGAGATTAATAAATGAATTTTTAAATGCCAAGAAAGACACAGCTGGAAATTACATAGGATTTCTGAATGGACTTAAGTTAAAAATCACAGAGGAAGCCTGATAGAAGAGAGTAAGTACTTTTGGAAGTAACACTTTGAGTAGATCCTTGCCTGTTTTGGCCTGACAGGTAATAAAAGAATCAGTTATATAAACTGAGAAGCCTTTCATTGAAGCAGCAGCACTTTAGTCAAGTTAGCAACTCTGAGCCCTGTTCAGCAAGGTGCTTGAACTTGTGCCCAAACACATGCATGGCACAGACCATCAACCCCAACAATTACACACTTAGGAGCCCTGTTTAGTACCAAATCCCTTCTTACGTGAAACCTGAGATGACTATACAATGTAAAACAAACAAGCCAACAGGAATTTTGCCAGCAACTACAATGAGATGAGTTCAGCAGGCATCTATTTTACAGAAAGTAGGTGCTGCACTAAAACTGGTGAGTTAACGAGACTTTCCCAGTGCTCCCTATCTCCAGTGCTGTTCATCCTCCTGTAGGAAAGCAAACCACACACCAGCCCTGTACTTGTGCAGAGAGTGTGCTTTCAGCTCTGCCTTTTACATTCTGGTTTTCCAATCCTGATTTCTACTTGCTATTTGTTTTGTGTTTGAATGTCCAATAAAAAGTATTTGCATTAGAGTGTGGGTCTACACAAACACAGTAAGAGATGTTTCTCTCCCACACAAACAGAATTATGCTTCTACATATTACTTACACATGTATACATAATTTATATGTATACTTACTATAAACATGGAGATGTATATATAACCATCCTTGTGCAGTTCTGTTTTTCAGAGAGGAAACTTTTATACCTAATGAGTAATACTATCACCCGTGTTGTCGTGATCAGTTATGAAAGCAGGCAGGATAAAGAGTTCTTGAGCGCCTGAGTCCAGCCCAGCTCTGCAAGGTGACGGTGGCACCTGGGGCTGTGGGAGCAGGCAGTGCTGTCACCACACCCCGTGTGCCCCAGCCCTGAGCAGGGTGGGCTGTCCCTGGGGCCGGTTATCCCTTGATATGAAGCTTGTGCAGCTCCCTGCACAAGCCTGGCAGCCCCTGCTCCCCTCTCACCCGCTATCAGTGCGTTCCCCTCTCTCTGCCTGCACTGGGTAACCAGTTGGGTTTTTTAAGGCTTCTGGGCCTGGTTCTTGGCTGTGTAAACTCACACAGCTGCAGTGGGATGGAGCAGCATTCCCTATATCACAAACAGAAACCTTGGGTCTTGCAGGCTGGTCATGCTCACTGGCTGACACAGCTATTGCAGTGAGGGGTGTCAGCATGTTCCTCCTCATGTCAGCTTTCCCAGTAATTTGCACCACTACCACATTTATTTACTAGTACTAACCTTCACAGTAAAACACCAAAGAGGATTTCCAAAGAAACAGCAAGTCAGGAAAGACAGTGTTCACTCCCAATTGGGACAGGCAGAGCACATTGCTGCAGGTAGGGACCCCTCACAACTCAGGATACGAGAAAACTGCTTGTTTGCAGAAGTTCACTGACTTTTATTTCAAACTTGGCATTACAAAATTTCCTTCACTGTCCTCTAACTCAAGTGGCTTTTGCCACAGGTGGGAGTAGGCTGCAAAACCAGACAAACTGATGGTCCACCCAGCTTAGATTTCTCTTTTCCTCTGGCCTTACTCTGATTTTCTACTCAAAGAGGAGAGCACCAAAGCAAAGAACTTCCCAGAAGACCACAATCTGTGTTCAGTGGCATGACACAGCTAGCATGAACTGTGAAAATCATCACCAAAGAAAGCACTGACCACAGCCACTTTCATTAAATATCCTCTGGATGTAGATGGGAAACTCATGGGCCACAGCCCTGTGCTGGGACACAAATTTGTAAAGGAGCTAAGCCTTCCTGGAGAAGCATGTTTTGGACAGCAGAGGAGTAAAGCTCAAAGATGTTGAGGTGAGGGGTGCAGAGGTTCTGCACAGCCCCCATCAGCCACCCCTGCCCAGCCATTACAAAATGGACATCATGCCACAGCTGCAGTGGCCCCGGCTCAGGCTGTCCTGTGGCTGTTTCTTCTCACAGGCTGTGACAGACACAGGAACACAGGAAAATGTTTCTCGCTTCCAGCCACGACGTGGCTATAGCCCATCCCGAAAGCTTAACATGTTAGCAGGGAGCACGATGAAAATTTCATCAGGCAGCTGTTCCCTGTGGTCCTTGTAGGGATTTGTCCCACTCCTGCAGCCTCCCTCTGCTGTGCTGGCAGGCTTGAGGTCCTGCGACGAATCATTTTAATGTGCAACACGGAAAAAATATTACCTGGAAATGCCTGGACGTGCAACTCCTGATGCAATGAGCATCAGCCCCGCTCTCTTTTCATCCTCATAGATGCGCTTCATTATTAACTTTTCATGTGACAACTGTTTGTGCATTAAGAGTGTTTCACAAAACATAAATATTGGAAGTGAGGACTTCTAACAGCCCGTATTAGCAGGTCCAGCCTTTTAAATGATGGTGACTGAGAAAGTGGAACATAAGTCAGAGAGGTCTGCTCTGACCATCCTACCCTTGTTTTCTGTTCTTCAATTAAACCATTGCTTTTAGCTATTCGTTTTTATCAGTATTATATAAAACTAGGACAGAGTAAATGAAAATTTATAATTTATAAACAATCTGGGGCAAAAAAAAATCACTGAATTATTTATGGCACTTTTGAAATATGTGTTTGTTACTTGTACAAAAATTAGTTGTTAGGTCTTAATCATAGCAGTGCCACAAATATGTTGGAAATTAGGACTTATAAACCTGCTTATTTGGAAAGAAAAAAAAAATCCTGTAATTCTACCTACAATTGAAAAACCCAAACCAAACTGATTCTGAATGGTCTAGTCAAACAAGTGCCAATTATTGAATAATTCTCTGGCCTAAACAGAAAGTTATTGTATATGGAAAGATTTTTTTTTTCCCAGAGAGTGCTTTATACCAGATGCCCTTTTAAATTGTTTTGAATTCTCTGTAGGCAGTAGATAACTAAACCTACAGAATGTAGTAATGGCAAAAAGGAAGCAATCAAGTTGGCCACTTCTAGTTAAGAGTCATGGAAAAGGCATCTGTTCTATATGAATTGCAGACTATAGGAACTTTGACAGGTCATAGACCAGACTTAATTTATTAAACTAAGTTTCTAATATAAACAGTAATTCGTTTCAGGCACTGACACTGAAGGTCTGGATTATGTGAATAAAATATAGAGACCTCCACTGGCCTCCTGAAAAAAAGGTAGTTTTTCTGCACAGGAAGAAAATAACTGAGTGTGCTTTAGCAGCAGGCATCAACACTGAGGCCATGCCCTACATGTACCAAGGCACGGGGTGCAACTCTCTGTGCAACTCTGACCCAGCACAGGCAGTGCTGGCAGCATGTCCAGCTGGCATTCCTGCCTGCCTCCTGTCACAGGGGCACAGAGCATCCTTGAGATCAAGGATGGCAGTTGTCAGATGTCTTAGCAAAACTGCAGTCTGAAGTCTTCAGAGAGAAGTTAATTTGCAAACAAAACAATGGCTAATAGGATGAATGTTGAGAAAAAAAGATTGAATGCCTCGATGCTGCCTGCTGCTTATCCAGAAAGGCTGTTACCCCAGACTATGCCAGGGCATGGGCTTGTTGGGCACCCACACAGACCCAGCCAACCAACCCAGGCAGGACAGGGGACACAATGATGACTGGTGTCTGCAATGTGCATGCACATGTGCGTACCAAAATAACTTCTTGATGGTAGGTCTGCTGATGCAGAACAACAAATAGTGCTATGAAGTACCCAAGCGAAATTAAATAGTTAAACCATGACTTATTGGAGACCTTCACTTTGTTTGCCCCATCTTCATCCAGGTCTAAGAGTAGCATGGACCAGGGGGTCTCAGGCCATGATGTCAGCAAATGTTTATCTTCAAAGACTTCAGTAATTCAGGTGAATGCAGGAGGACAATTTCACTGCTTAAAATTAGGCAGGTACCGAAACAATTTCCTGCATTAAGTTTACATTAATCTCAAATTTCAAGCACTGGCTTTGCTGTAGCTTTGACCAGAAGTTTGGTCATAACTCAGAAATCACACACAACTATTTCCTTATGTCATCAGCCCTCAGCAAAGATCGAGTATGGAAAACCTCAGTTAGGGTTTTTCTGCTGCCAAAAAGGTTATGGATATGAGTAATGAGATGGAAGTGTTTTGCACTGGTGCTGACCAGTCCACTGCTGTTAGTGAGAATAACAGACCAAAGTTTCTGATAACCAGAGTGTGAAAGCAGCTGCCCAGCCTCCTCTCCAAAAGCCAAAGGCAAGCTCCCTGTTGCCCCACACTCCAGCAGGAAGCGAGAAGGGTGGCTTTTGTGTGACGCTTTGCTCAGGCTGAACCCGCTGTGTTGCCAACCCCAGCTAATTGTTTGATTCCCCATCTCATTTGCCTGAGAACGACTGAGAATGTGAGACAGCGCAGGGTCTATAAAATCATTAATTGAATTACTAGTGTGGAATAAGTAGTGCATCAATTTGAATTCACCACCATCCCCCTCCTCTCCTCCCCCGTGTTTTAGAGACCAATCCTACTGTTGATATGTGCACAGCTTCAGAAGGAGGCTCAATAAATAGATGTGCTATTCTAGCTAAACAAATTTATTTTTCCAGCTGTTCTACTGAATTAGTAAATTGTAATGTTGACTTCAGACTATCTTCCCCATAAAATATATGCTGGCCTGTATATTTTACTGACACTTCTTTTGTGACACCTCATTAAGGGCTGATCCAATCTGTATCCCATTCCTTTGGAATTATGCTTTGACCCAAATGAGCTTTGGACCAGAATGCAATACAGATTCAGTACCTATATTATATTTTATTGTTTAATCATTAGCAAGATTTTTGTGTGCTCTCTCCCCTTACATGGTTTTCTAAGAGATTTTAGGACAATAATTGCAGGTACAAGTGGGCTTGGAGTTTTGTGCCAAATGTGCTGTCTGAGCACATGTGGTTTCACTGGCACATATTGAGGACTGCTTGTCTGGGAAGCAATCAGGAATTTTTGTCCAGCCTTGATATAGACAATACTGTTTAGCCTGCCTCTGTGTTCAAATGGACTCAAAGGCTTTTATAAGGTTTGGTTTGCTATTGTTTGGCATCTTCCATTTCATTTACACTAAGGCATAGTAAGCAACAGTGTCACCAGGTCCCAACAGTAGCATAGCAGCATTTTGATTCCAATGTAAATGTAAATTAATTCTAGTCTACAGTTCAAATTTACCATTTTTTGAGCCAACACAGATTTCAGCTGGCAACAACCAGATGAAGCTGAGCCTGGTGGCCTTTGCCCCACAGCTCCACACAGGGCAGCACACAGTCAGGCACTACAGTTTTGGGGCTCTTAGGTGGCTTTGTGGAACAATTCCAGCAAAACCAAGTCCACAGATACCGTCTCCAGCATTTACCAACACTGAGCAGAGCCTGGCAGGTTTGCCATCACAGGTGCAGGACAACCCACCTGTTGTGGAGATCTATTGGCTTTGGCAAGCCATGAGCTTCCTATGAAAAGTGGGTTTGTGAGGTGCTGCTGGGCAGCTCTATTCCAGACAGCAGGAACCAGGACCACTTTTTACAGAATCACAGAATAAGCTGAGTTAGAAGCAACCCTCAAGGATCATCACTCCAACTCCTGGCCCTGCACGGCACCATCCCCAGAAGTCACACCATGTGCATGACAGCATTGTCCAAACTCTTCCTGAACTCTGTCAGACTTGGTGCTGGGACTACTTCCCTGAGGAGCCAGTTCCAGTGCCCAGCCACCCTCTGGCTTTAGAACCTTTATCTAATATCCAACCTAAACTTCCCCTGACAAAACTTCAGGATATTCCCTCGTGTCCTGTCACTGGTCACAAGAGAGAAGAGATCAGTGTCTGCTCCTAGACTGAAGCTGCTGCCATATATGATGCTTGAGAGAAGCAAATGAAGACAAAATTACATGTGGATATTGCTCCTCCCTACCCAAGAGGAAAAAATAATATTTGTTATATGTCAGCAAATACAGGCATTTGTTCCCATCTCTGCTTTTAACTTTGAAAGGTTTGGGCTCTCCCAGCACCACCAAAATAGCCTCTGATAACAGGGAAATCAAGCCCAAACACGATGGTCTAAGCCTCGGAAGAGCGCTGCCGGGCTGAGCGGAGGGCCAGAGGCAGCTGCCCGTGCCCCTCAGCACTGGCCCCGGGAGCAGCGGGCACACAGGGACACATGGCCCCTCAGCCAGCAGTGGAGCAGAGCGGGCACGGATGGCAGCGGGAAGGGGCTCCCGCTGGGCTCCACAGGGGTTGAAGGATGGCCACAGCGGCGAACAAACCCCAAACAAAACCAGCTCCAAACTTAAAAACAAACAAATAAAGAACCAATAACATGCTGTTAATGTCCTGATGTGAGAGGGATCTAATACCATTTCCACATCCATTAGGCAAAGGATTTTGCATGTTCCCTCACAAAGAGTGAGCATTCTCAGCGACTTTCCCTTAAATTAAGATGACAGGTTACGGCTCCAGTGTCGTTAATCTTTTTCTAAAAGCTTAATGTTACTACTTAGTAGTTTACTAATAAATCTGAGAAAATATGTAATGTCATTTTGGTTTAGATATAGATGGATGAGTTTTTAGTATTTGTGAAGTTGTAAAACAGGTACTGTCACGGCCCTTGGTGGAGGAAACAGTACTTGCTGTGGTGGCTGTATTCCTTTCTGCCCTGGGGCCACAGCACATTACACCATTCACATGTTCAAAACTAATTTAATACTCTGTCATATGTACACCACCAGTAACTGGCTTTCAGCTGTCTTTCATGCAAGTTGTATTTAGGATGGTTGTTAATTTTCTTATACTTTCCATTATTTGATCCTAATTTTTATTATTTTAACCTTTTCATATGAAAATATTCTGATCATAATCTTTAGGATTTTATCTTTTTAAGCATAGATCAATGCTACTGTGATACTGCACTTGATTTTGCTGCTGAATTCTCTCTACTTTGTGGATTTACTGGTTTTGATGCCATACAGGTGTATTCAAATCAGTAGCCGGGAAGTGACCTTGCCCCTACAGCGGGACAGGCAGCAGCTGGTGCATCTGCCGTGCATTCCCCATGCCCCAGTGAGAGGCTCACCCTGAGATTCCAGTAGCACTAATCTTCCCATCACTGATAGGTCTGTCTATGCCTACTTGGACAAGGCATCCCTAAGAACCAGGGTCACCAGTAACCCGCAGCACTGGAGGCCACATGCACAACGTCCCATCAGCAGAGCAAGGAGAGAGGGCGAGGGCTGCCTGCTGCATTCAGCCATGATGGGTCTCAGTCTTTGGCCACCAGGGCTGGGAGTAAAATCCTGAGGGAAACTCATATGGTCCTACTTTTGAAGCCAGATGACATTTTTGAAAACCCAGGCTCTCTGGGGTTGGCTTTAGCCATGAGTTTGCCCATCACATTGGGTAAGCCAGGAGTAAACCAGTGAGCAGTGTTAGTGTAAAATCAGTATGAGCAAGAGACAAAACACTTGTGATACACCTGAACCAATCCCACAAGGAAAACGACTTGGCCCATAGCACACACCTTTCCGAAGGCATTTTTGCCCAGTTACTACAGACAGCAAGAGTGTCTTTTAGCTCTCTGCATGGGTGGCACAACCCATTCTGCAGAAACGCAGTGACACTCTGGAGAGAGGAGGCAGCCCCTAAGAGGGAAGGAGCAGAGGAGAAAACCTCCATTTCCATTCTGGTCACCTCCTGCTGTTGCACAGGTACTGACAGCAGCAGTTGCCCTTTGGAGGGGCTGCAGCTGTGCATGGGATAGAGGGAGCAGAAACACAGACAAGGAGCCCCTGCCTGGCTCCCCTGGGGTGGGGACAAGCCCTGAACAGGAACCTGTGTCTACTCTGCCCAAGGCCATGCATGGGCTGGTCCCGTGCTGGAACGGAGTGCCAACTGTCCAGGGAGCCAGGGCCTGCTTCCCATTTATGGGGATTTTTTACAAGAAAAGACCCGGCAGCCCATTTTGTACTTTCTAACACCAGATCCTTAGGTGCTCCTAAGGCCTCCTAGTTATTGCTTCCTGGTCAGTTTTACTTCTCCTTATTAACTTAATAGTTTCTCTTATAAAGCAAAAGGAATTGCAAGCACCCAGAATCCACCACCAAACCTTCTCATTTAAACCAGAACTCACGATTTTATGCCACTGAACCATGCATTTTTTGCTGCACAATAGATGGCAGTAGAGAAAAAAGGCTGAGACTAGACAATTTATAATTTGGAATATGGAGATGATTTTTTTCCCCGTCAAATCATGGTACAGTATTTGTCGCTTTCTTCTCAACAGAGAGCTTTCCTAGAAAAGGCAGTCTGGGGCGGATGAGGCTAGATGAAATAAAAGATTCATGCATGAATAATTAACATATTGGAGGCCTCACTTGAACTTGTTGGCTTACCCAGATGAATGAGTTAACATGTTGGAGATTATTATAAAGAGGGACTATTCTGCTCCAGTAGATCAATTCAGCTGAAAATTACGAAGTATCGACGCACATATAAATATATGTTTAGTACTTAAAAATAATCCTTCCAATAAGTATAGTCATATTGGAGTTCTGCTACGCTGACAGTCGCAGAGACAAGATAAGAAGATTTGGCATGAGTCATTCAGTTTGACTTTTGCACTGAAATGAGATGCAAGCCTGGGAAGTCGCTCTATGTAGGGCAGCCGCCGCGCAGGCGGGCAGCTCCCACCTCCCTGGTTTCGTGGCGCGGGGGAAGAGTGGCAGCAAGTGGAGCAAGAGCACCTCCAACTTCAACACAAAGGCTGCTGGATGAACGCACAGGGCTCGCCTGCTGCTCCTTTCCATCTGCAGGGGCTCACTCGTGTGCTGAGGTGGATGCTCAGCGGGGCATCGCCAGCGGCCACAGGGTCCACACAGGCAGTGGCAGAGAGCAATGCAGTCTGACAGGAGCCCTGCACCGAGCAGAAAGTGCCCCTTAACTCTAAATAACCATGGTTTGACAGTCTTTTTAATTTAACCAGTGCTTTCCATTACTGCCTACTTCTTTGAAGGCTAATTGCTGCAAAAGGAGTCTTCCTTGTAAATTGACATCAAATTTAGGCTTACCATGGGAGGGAGAGAAAATTTAATTACAAACATTAATTCTTACCTCAGCTTTACTCATTTTTAATTGTGTGAAATAATAGTGAAAATCAAACTGGAAAAAAATATAGGGGATTAAATCCGCTGCAAAGAAATTGCTAAATTTCCTGTCCAAAAGTATGCCAAAGATTTTCTTCCTCTCTGTACTTCTCTGTATCTCAGAGCACTGATTAAAATAGTAAAATAAGAAAATAAGATTGGGAAATCAAACCAAATCATCATTTTTCCATGCCTCTGTTAGGTAAAATCTTTCTAATGCAGGCGCACAGAGCTGTGGTGAGGCAGGGAGCTTGTGTCAGGCATGTTGCATGTGGGGTGCCTGGACTGCAAAGGGATGGTAGCCACGGGCTACCAGTGCTGAGCAAGTAGGGGGACTTGGCAAAGCAAACTGAGAGCACAGCACATCCTGTCCTGGTTATGGCTCTCATTGCATTAGCTGTTAGAAATTATTTCAGAGTCAAATTATTTTTCTTTCAGCCAAAGCTCCTCTAACACCACTGCAGCCACCTCTCTGCCACATGGCAGGTCACAGTGGCTGTAACACTCGTGCTGAGCAGAGACAGCACAAGGTCACTCTGGCACTTGGCACTGGGCAGCTGATGGGTCCTTCCTGTGTGGGTTTTTAGTTTTTCAGAGTTAAAGGTGTACCATTCCATGACACTATCCAGAACTGCTGGAAAAATAAAAATAGATTGGAATTATTTTGGAGATGTTTCTGTATATTATCTCTCAGCTGCACAGTGCTGTCAAGTAAAATGTCTTCTTTCTTCAATCAATGCACAAACATAAACCAGATATTACAGGGCACGGAATTTGTGTGTGTGCAAAAACGCCTGACTTCTATGAAGAACTCAGTTTTTTGACAAACTTAAAGTTACCACTAGCAGCAGCTCTGGGCAGAGCAGAGCTTTTCTTCCAGCTCTGACAGTGAACTAGGGCTTACCAGATGCCTGTGGCCAAGCTTGGGCTGCCAAGGGTTGGCAGACCCACAGTGAGAATTGAACGGCACTTTTCCATACAGGGGTCCCCCAGCTGCTCACACGGCATAAGCTGATGCACTTATTTACATGCACCTTCAGGAAATTGATACTTCCCAAACTCTGGGCAGCAGTAGCGGCACAGGGATGTGCTCTTTGTTCCTCTGTGGATGTATTTAGCTAGCTATCCCTGAGGCTGCTCCTCAGGGAGGCATGGGAGGGAGGTGATCCTCCCTAACACCCAAGCACTGTGCTTCAAAGCGTGCTTGCTGATGAAACCTTCCTGCTCTGCAGACAGTTCAGGGATCTGGTAAGAAAACCTTCACCTGCTAGCAATATTTTTCCACTTAGATCTGTTCCTAAAGCTTATTGTCACATCAAATCCCATTATAGAAAATAAGGAAATGTTAAAATTAAGAACTAATGTTCACATGAAAGATTTTTTTTTACTATTTCCTTCAGCAAACCAATGAATGTTTAACAGTTGAAATTGCTTTGAAACAGCAATAAATTATTTCATGCATACATGCCAAATATTAAAACCAGAAGTTTTCTTAATATGAAGTCACTGGTACCAAGATTCATGTTTGTCTTTGTTAATTATCTACTTGTTTATTAGCTTAGTTTTACTGAGGAGCTGCTGATATCCCCAAGTTAAGGATTTTGGAGCTGTTCACAGGATGTAATAATACAACTTTATTGGGTGCTTGTTGAGAAAGCATTTTTAGTTGTTTGCACTTAAGCCATAAAACTGCCATTTTGCTGCCTGAAGCCCCCTGCATGGGTTCCTGCTGGCTTGTGTCTCCCCAGGGCAGCCACGGTGTCCCAGTACTGCAGGCATGGATGCTGAGGGAAGGTGGGATGCTGCCCTGGCACTGCAGCTCAAGCAGATCTCTTCCTTGAGCTAAAAACCAGCCTCAGCCAGGACAAGCCTGCCCCAGGCTCATGCTCCCTGTGACCCAGGAGGGGCTGCTTCAAGTCAGGTTCTGAGTAGGCCAAACCAAAGACACAAACTTTGCTCTTGATTCAATATTTGAAATTTGGGAAGATTTTTAACTATTCATTTTTAATCAGCAGATTGTACATTCTCTACACAGCAAACTGCTCTAGGCTGCAAGGATTTCCTTCGGGAGGGAAAATCAGTGGCACAGACTCTGGGAGTATGTTATTATTGGCTAAAGCATTTTTATCACTATCAGTAAAGAGTTATTCCCCCAAGTATCACCTCCCAGAGCTGGGGCAGTAGAGTTATGTTTAAAGAACAGTTTACAGTTGTACTGACTGCAAGGAAAGTCTTCAGGTACATTTGGGGTAAGAAAACAAATGCCTCCAAATCTTACCAGTTAGCAAGAATTTGTGGTGTCCAACCCAGTGTAATCACTCCGGAGTACTTGATGTGCTCAGTACTTGCAACATCAAACCAAACTGTGTCTCCCCAGCCATTGACCTGCCTGAAGCACCACTGCCTCCAAACAGTCCTGCCCGTGCTGCCCGCTGTGAGTGCCCCACATGGCACCAGCAGAGGCGGCAGCAAGGAGCTGCAGGGCAAAGCCCACCTGGCCCCTATCAAATGTGGGGTGCCTCTGTTTGTGCCTCAGGGGGGCCTGTCCCTATGCCACCTGGCAGCTCCAGCAAGAAGAGGGTACTCATGGCAGAGCAGGCTAATGCTACAGCAAAGGCTGCGGCAGCATTTCCACAGCAAACCCCTGCTTGGGGCAGATTTCAAACATGACCATTAAGCCTTGCTCTGAACCTTACATGTGGCTTTGCACTCAGCCTTTTTCTGTGCAAAAGCTCATTTACTTCAAACTGAAGCCCTCAAAGAAGAATATAATAGCCTTTCCTAAAGGAATGCCAGCATGATGGGTAAGATGGGACAGGTCTCAGCTGTGGTTTGACTCATCCTTAGTCCATGGAGGACAAGAGTACAGCATCAACACTACAGGACCACACCTCCCCAATTTCCAGTGGATGCTGGGAGGGCTCTGGAGACACATCCAACTACACCTTGCTGAGATGCAGTGCCTCAAGGCATTGATGCAATGAGGACACCAGGAGAGAGGCTGGGGAATGCATCCTGGCTGCAGGCAGGCACCTCTAACCTCCTGAACAAAAATGTGCTTTCTACTGACTGTGAATATATTACACTGAACTTAGGGCAAAATAATTACCTTTTGTTGTCCTCTCTCAAATGCAGCAGATTACCCTTCTAGAAATGTTTGTAACAATTTTCCAGTGCATCTTCAGAAAATATCAGCTTTCTTTTTTGAAGTCTGAAATATTTTGAAACTCAACTTTTCCTACTGCTGCTTAAAATCCACATAAGTTTAACACACTGAGAATAGAACAAGTAAAAACATTCTTATAAATAATAGCAAACACATTAAACACACTTGACCTGCTCTGGTGCTTCTCAGAGGCAACACAGGTCATGCACTGCAGCCCCTGTGGGGTGCACACTCCTTCAGCTTGTGACAGTAACCAGCTGCAGGTTACCAGCAGACTTAGAGATGTGCTTTTCCAGAAAGATAATAATTTTTTGGACATGTGTGGCAGATGGGAGTGTTAACTCATAGTGCTAGGAGTTAACCTGATTGTATTATAATGTGATAGCTCCACAGCTAATGCCCATCAGCACTGTGGGCCATTTACTTTATCATAAAATAAAACTAATTGAGTGAAAATAAATTGCTGAGAGATACAGAAGAATTTGAGACCATATACATGAAATACATGCTAGCGCGAGTCTCCTGTGACAGTTATCTTCATTAGGGAGGAAACAATTATTATTAATTCTCTCTTTAAAAATAAATATCCTGAAACTCACAACAAGATCTACTGCACAGACTGCAGATGCTGATATGGCTACACAAGCACTAACATTTCCTTTGAAGGACTTTCAGACTCAGCAAAATGTTACAACAAGGTGGCTGTTGGTGCCCACATCCTGCTGAAGCCTGCCCAGAGCCCTCGGGGTGTGGGGAAGGGTGTGTGGAGGGCCCTGGTGCTGCTGTGGAAGCAGCACAGCGTATCCTCTGATGAGGTGAGCAGCATGCTGCTGGTCTGCAGGCACTTGAGTAGGCTAATGGGCTGCAATATTTCTAATGGAGAATGTTTATTTGAGTGCATGCCTGCATTTGGCAAGTATAACGAATAATGACATGGAGGCTTATTGATAATAGTTATAATTCCATGTAATGACCAACTGAGCAAAATGATACAGTCATCTCTTCTTCATCCTTTATATTCCTGCCCACAAAGATTTCTCAGTTAAGGGCTGTTTATTTCTGCAGCAAGACATAAACCAGATATGAAGAATATAAACCTTCCTATTAGGACTCACTGGTGTTTTTTTCCTTCCAAGTCATTCAATGGCACACAATTTTGGGGATCAGCTTTCTGGCTGTGTGTGAGCTAGGAGTCAAAAATGCAGCTGTGATCATCGTGCCAAGTGAGACGTAACTAGCCTGTCTGGTCCTGGCTGCAGACACCCCCTACACTTCCACTTAAGAGAAGCTTTTATTTATCTTCTTACAAGTCAGTCACAAATTCCCACAAGAGCATTTCTACATGTGTTAGCAATGGCATTTTACAGGTCACCATTACTTAGTTTCCCTGAATAAAAGTAGGGCAAAATGTTTTTTCTTTTCCTTTCTTTTTGAAATCAGTATAGTGGCAGTCCCCCAAGCTGTCCAGTGTCAGCTCCACGCTGAGGAGCAGCTTGTGGGCAACCCTTCCTAGTGCCAGCAGACAGAGGCATCAATGGACACACCAAGAATGCTGCTTCTGACACGGCCACCCCAGCTCCCTGTCAGGTCCTGCCCCGGACCCATTCTACTGCCCCGTCGAGGCTGAGGAAAGCCCACAGGGCTGCTTCAGCAATCCCAGACACCCTCTGGTTCTGGCTTTGACAGAACTGCAATAAAATTCACATCTACTCACAGCAAACCACACTGGCAGCTTCTGCACTTACTGAGCAGTGGCCCACAGGTGCAGATGTAAGGCTTCACTTGCAAAAACACCCTGCCGAGTTCCCCCTAACACTACCTCCCCTGTTTAACTGGCACCAGACACAAATTTGTCACCTCCAGGTGACATCTCCCTCCTGGCCACTGAGAGGCTAGGTAGTAATAAAACTCCTGAAGTGCTGGGTGAGCACGAGAGACCCTTTAAACTCACAGGCATTTTGCTTCATTACTGAAGACTTCATGTGCCTTTTACATGATGAGTTTTGTTCCCAGGTCTCAGACCTCTGTACTACTCAAGGTTAATTGGATAAACTTAATAGAAATAGCCATGTTTGAAAGAATTCCATGC
Source organism: Anomalospiza imberbis (assembly GCF_031753505.1). Lineage (NCBI taxonomy): Eukaryota > Metazoa > Chordata > Aves > Passeriformes > Viduidae > Anomalospiza > Anomalospiza imberbis. Next base: position 27,992,657 of record NC_089687.1, on the reverse strand, counting down.
ATCTGCCTCCCTTTTTATAGGAAGAGGTAACCCTTGAGCACTTGACCAGTGTGCAATGACTCCAGGTAGCAAGAACCTGAAATCAGATTATATCCCCTGCAATTCCATTAGCGCTGCCCAGTGACTGGGTGCAGGTAGTGTTTACGGGGCTGCAGCACGAGGAGAAAGCTTGGCCGCAACACAGTCTTTGGGCACTGCTCTGAACATGCAGGAAGACAGATAAGATGCAAGGGATGTGGTTTAATTAGACCGCAACTTTATTAAGTTAACTCATCTGGGATCTATCCAGCACGATTCTTTCTTTAATCAGTCCCACATGGTGGAGAGTTGCCATTAGCCCTCCTGCTCCCCACAGCTGGTAACCAGTCCTGTGCTGGACTCTGCCACCCAGGGCATGTACAAGGGTTTGGTCTTCCTTTTACAAGCCACCATTGCTACCTTGGATGCCATACCCAGTCCCAGCTCAGCCTGGCAGCAAAGCATCCCACTTGGCTCCCACAAGGACAGCCTATGGCACAGCTCCTGTCCTACCACCAACCCCAGGGTCACAACAGCCCAAAGATGCTCCTAGCACAGAGCAGCGATGTGTAGGGATAAATGACCCCTAAGATGCAAAGGTGAATTAGCATCATGTCCTGGATTTTTTTTCTAAAAATTGTCTCTTTAACCCTGTAGAAAGAGTGCAACAGCCAAGGTCTATTTTAGCAAGGGAGATCTGTTTCCAAGGGAGAAAAGAGCTAGGCTTCTTTCAGCTATTGTCCGTAGCATTGCATAGCAGCCAGTGCTGGCTTTTTTTTTTTTTTCTCCTGATGAAATGCAGACTACCCTCCTGCATTAGAAGATTTTGGTGACTTAATTACTCAGTTGTGTGTGTTTGGGGCAAAGAGAGAGAGAGAGAATCCTGAATACATTACAGACATTACTCTGCACTGTCAAGTCCAGCACTGATCACCAACTGCAGTGAGGGGCTCTTCCCCTGTTCATGAGTGCACCTTGCCACCAACGTGTCTGAGCCCAGCAGTGTCATTCATGCTTTAATGCAGAAATATTGGCTGTGTGTGGGTCACCAGCAGCCAGTTTTTCACCTCTCTAGGTGCTGAGCTTGCCTTTTTCCTGCCCAAAAGTCAGCGCAAAAAATATCCTCTGAGGGCTGTCTCCACATACTGGAAGGACTTCAGTCCCCATCTAGGGTGCCACAACATGGCTAGCAGGCAACAGCACCTGCCTTGAGGTTGCTCACTAGTGTGGTGCTGTGTTTCCACAGTGTAACTTGAACTAATTTAATGTTTGTAGAGTCATGGGTGCTCCTTTTTTCTAGAAAACATCAGGGGTCAGAGGAAAAGGGCATAAACTGTTGCATGACTTTGTTGTTGTATGCTGGTTGCACTGGAAGCAGCAGCAGCAGCACCGTGCCCAGGATCCACCGCAGCACCACATGTGAGGCTGCACTGCTACACAACAGTGGCTGTTCCTCCTGCCACGCGACACTTGGGCTTTGCTTTTCTCCTACACAGCATTATGACTTGTTTTATCTTCCTGATTATTATAAGCCTTTATTTGGCTGCTGCAAACCAAGGTCTTAAACAAGCTCAAGGCTAAATTATGCTGGAAATCCTCTGAGGGAACAGAGGTGATGCCAAGCTGTGGGCTCCTGGGCAGGGCCAAGTCTCTGACTCAGCAGCTGTGTGGCATTGTTTGTTTTAAGCTAAATATGTATGTGTACATGCAGAGGCAGAGCACGTGCATGACAGAGACCCGCAAGAGTCAGTGGCCCTGTACTGAGCACTGATGCTGTGGCTGCTCTTGCTGGAGCAGCCACGATGTGCTGTGCTTTTGGCATTTCGGTGTTTCAAAAAAGCGGAAACTTATTTTTTCTAACATGCCAGAATCTTGCTTTACCCTCTCTCCATCCTATCCTGGGGAGTTGATTCTAAGTCCCTGACAAAGCAGTGGCAGTCATGAGCCTCCAAGAAAGGCTGACCCCAAATCCAGCCTTTGGGAAAGGAGCCATCTGCTAGTGCCCCCATCAGACCTTGCATTTTGAAGGACACTGAACAGATTTGTGTCTGGCAGTGAGCCCCACAGTGACATGCTGTGCTCTTACTCCCCAAATCCTGTGCAGAGTTGGTTTCTCCCAGCTGTTTGTGCTTCTCCCACTGCTGCTAAACCAAGGTATCCAGCTCTGGAGGTCACTTAGCTCTAACCTGTATTTGCTCCATACAAACAACACACCTGTCACATCTCTTAGGTGATACAAGGCTTTCTCCAACAGAAGAATTGCATCAGGCTCTTTTTGCCAATGAGCAAGAGTAACCTCTGGAGAGCCCAGAAATCTTCAAATCTCTGACATACCCAGAACTGAACCTGGCAGAGGAGACCATACCTGTGTTTAACTGTCTATGCTTTCCCACCAAGCCACCAAGAACAATCCCACTGGCACACCCCAGGCATCATACAGCCTCATATTGTAGGTTAATCTCTGAACTCTTAAACCAGATCTAACAAGTTTTTGTTCTTCAGTGGAAAGCAAGTGAGGTGAAGGAGAGCAGGGAGGCAATGGTTGCGCTGCCTGCCTGTGCTAATATTTAAGGTGCTCGAGGAACATCACAGTTCCTTGACTTCAAGCATGTTTCCACTGAAATCTTTCTGGGGGTTTATTTCTTTTCTGCTGCCCTACTGCTAACTCCTTTTTCTTCTCCCAGATGAACTTCCCTGAGCTTTTGCCTTCTATTCTCTTTGGATTCACTGCCCTGTAGAAATCAATACAGCTGATATTCCAGGGATATGAGCTTGCTTTGTATCTACTGCTGTCTCTAAAGAAAACACCACATGGTATCCGCAAAAGCACGCCGTCTCCTTTAATAAATCAGTCCATTCCACATACAGTTAATACTTCCTTGTATTTATATTGCTTGTATATTTTCCTTCTGTGTCTCTCACATACAAGCCTTTCCCTCTTGCTGTAATAGAACGTTTGCCAAGAAGAAAATTAACCTTTCTCACTGAGCAGTTGAAGTTGAACAGCTCTTCCAGACCACACATTCAGCTCAATGCCTGTATGGGTCATTCATTTAAGAGCTGCACTCAATGATCCACATGGGTCCCTTCCAATCAGAATATTCTGTGACTTCTGTGACTTGCACTGAAAGAGGACAGCATGCTGGGGCTGACACAGTGACACACTTCAGCTACAAGGACACTTGGAAGATCAAGCTCTCAATGCATTTGTTTATGACTATTTTCTTTATAATGCACAAATCCATGAGGCAGCTTTCAACTTGAGATGTATGGCTTCCAAAATACAGGGAGAGATGGACAAACACTACATTGGCTTTGGTCAGCATTGATATACACACAACCCAGAGCCAAGACACGCCACATTTCCTTGTCCTTCCTTCTACTTTCCTCTTGCAGCTACTGATGGCATATCAGCATCTTGTCATTATGTAGGGATTTAATCTCAGCTGGCTATTTTATAACCCTTGCTTTGTCCCATCTCTAAAATTAACATCTAGCATTAACATTTTTGAATGTGACTTTAAAGCCTTCAAGTAAATATAAGCAGAGATAGGCCTATGTAAAATAGGTTTCCTTGGCATGATGACAAGCCGCCTGAAATGGCAGGCATGAAGGCTGTCTCTCTTCATGGGGTACGGTGCATGCTTTGGAACTGTTTGATAGTTTTAAAATATTTCTGATGCAATGGGTCATAATGCTTTCCAGATGAGTACATGGAGTGCAAAAGGTAATGGCACAGAAACTTCACTATTTTACCTCTTGTCCCCTTTCTGGCAATATAAGAAGAATCAGCCTCATCTTATCTCTTGTTTACTGGTAATCATGAGTTACTTGCTTCACACCCCCCCCCCCCATTTCACTAAACTGAAAATGTTAAATGTACCACAAACAAAACTTATGAACTTTTTTTATGTGATTAAAATGGTCATAACTATCTGATGTTTCTTGCTGATTGGATCTGCCACTTCCATTTACTAGGAAAATAAATAACACATGTTTGCTGTCTTTCTAAAAGGTTCTATTTATTCTGTGGTCATTTCCCACTTATGATATTTCCAGCTTAATTTCATAAAACAGCTTTTACATGGCTAAAAAAAAGGATCTTATTGTACATTGTCTTCAAAATATTTTGCCTTTAAGCTGTGGGCTTTTATTTGTAGGAACAACCAACCACCCTGTTTGTGAGGTCTGTATTCCTCCAAATTAAAAAGAGAAACAGCTGTATGTCTTATAAATGTCTGCAGAGTTCCAGTGAGATACTGCTGAACTGTTTGCTTCCCTATCTTCCCACAGGACATGCCTCCTAAATCCACTGCATGGGAGAAAAGCATAGGTAAAAGCCAAACAAATGTTCTCCTCTGGGCACATACTTGTAGGCACAAGTCATCCATCCATCTCCAGCAGAGGGTTTACAGCTACTTTTTGGAATTCACAGATATAAATATGAACACAAATAGTTTGATAAAAAGTGATGGACCAACACACAAGTTGATTCCATTTTCTGAGCAAGGGCTGCCTTACCTAATTTGTCAGTCATCAACACAATGCTAATTAGAGCCATCTCTTGGCATTCTATTGAAAGGCATTTTTCTTCAAGCCCCAGCCTGCTGAGTTCAGGGGATTGCTTAATTTCCATCTCTCATTCATTGACTTCTCCAGTTATACAGGTGGCAGAAAGGTTTTTAATTACTAAGTATCAGAGATAAAAGGGGAAAATTTGAGAACAGGAGGGACTTTAAACTTGAGACTCTGGACAAAAAATAAAAGGCAAATTAAGATAGGTTCATGGCTGGTTTTGTTGACAGCAATAACTAATACTTCTGTGCTGATTTTTAGCCTGCCTCACAATCCATGAGTGCTTCAGGTGGGTCACCATTTGCTAGCTGCTTACAAGCACCCACAGGCTTGTCTGGGTCCCAGAGGGCACTCCTGGGGGCTGAGGGCTGGTCCAAGCTCCTGGTGTGGGATGTGAGCTGCATCGCAGCACATCAGCTCTCACACATGCCTACCTTGTGCAGAGTTGACAGTTTTACAAGACGGGCTGTGTTGTGTTCACACATAATGATGAGCAGATTTGAGCCCTAAATCTGGAGAGCTCAACAGCTACCCCCAAGTCAAACAGGAACAGAGACAATGCATAACTGAAATGGCAAGTCATGGGATAATTAAATTATTTGTGACAGTAAACCAAAATAGAAAGAAACAAAAAAATCCTAAAACAAACAAACAAACCAGACAGAGCCATATGCTCCCATGCGCTGCACACCACAAAGAGAGTTATTGCAACACAGCACAGAGACCCCACAGCCCCGGCCAATGGCTGTGCCAAGCGAGAGCCTCCGCAAAGCTCCAGGACAAAGGTGAGGCACAGTTTGGGCACACGCAGCCTGGAGCCACTGGTGAGCCCCTCCATCCCACACATGTGCAGAGATGTGTGAAGGCTTGGGGCTGCAGCCTTGCTGGGGAGGATGCTGGCGCTTGCCTCCTTTAACCAACTCAGAAGATGAAAGGCAAGAAAAAGGCTTGTCTCTGATAGCAGCACAGGGGCCCCGGGTGATACAGGTGAATACTTTCATAACAATCCACCTGCTGGTTGTGCTGGGATGGCTCAACCACCAGTGCTGTGCTATTAATTTGCTCCCCTGGCCCAGAAGAGTGTTGCACTGAGATGTGTGGAGCACAAGGCTCTGCTCTCAGGACCACTGATTCCCATCTCCCCTCCGGCTACCAGCTGTACAGCCATGTCAGCAGGCAGCTGCTGTGTGACTGCCCTGCCCAGCAGCACCACACACCCCAGCTCTGGTCCCCCTCCAGAGAAGGCTGAGGCCTCTGCAGCGTGCTTGTTCCTGAATGATAGGCACCGTTTGGCTTCGAGTGATTAATGCTAGCAGATGGTAAAAGCCCAAAAAGCCAGGAAAAAAGTTCCTAGGATCTGTTCAGTGAAGTAGATTAAAGAGAGCTAAACTGACAAACAAACTCCAAATAAATCAAGTTTCTGCAGATGATCCAAAACCCATCCATGGTTTCTGTGGACGGATCCTTGAGAAGTTTTCAGCAGGCAGCAATCAGCCCCCATTCACAGGCAGGAAGGGACCAGCAGCTGCTTTCGTGTCAGTCCCACTGTGGCCACCTACGACTTGGTATAAGCCTTTAAAAAAGCCTTCAGGGAAGGCATGCACAGGCTATGATGGCGGGTTTTGGGGGTAAAGGGCAGGATGAGGAACGCCAAGGGACATGGGGTGAGGGGCTCTGGTGACCACACTCTCACCAGTGGCACTCGCTGCTGCCAGGTCACAGGGCCAGCTTCGCTCCTGTGTGCATCCATGTGCAGTTTCCTTTTTGAAACTGATAACTTGCAGAGTAGGAATATAGAAATATGGTAATGTTTATAGGCGACAGCAGCCTCCACCTTCGGATGTTAATTATACATTAGAACTGGACAAATTATTCATTGGGAACAGTTTGGGCTCAGGGGAAAGAAAACAGTTTTCTCCTCTAAATACTGCAACTAAAGTCTTTGTCAGAGCACTTAAAATATATAGAGAGGATTTGTGTGCACACACTTTACAGCACAGCTATATTTATGACCAATGTGATCTGCCTGCTAACTCAAGTTCATGTGAGGGTCCAACTTTACTCATATATAAATTGCTTAGAATTATTCAGGTATGTTATTCTTCCAGCGTGCTCCCTGCCATGCTGGATTTGCAGCCCTTGGCTCTAACTTGTGTGCCTGAACCTATCCTCCCAGAAGTAAAATTGTTTGGGAGCTGGGTTCCTATGTGTCAGGAAAGGGTTGCTGAGCTTTCCCACCCAAGACAAGCATTTGTCATAGAATGTCTTCAGACATGTACAAAAACCTCATCAAAAACATTCTGATAATGAGTCAGCAGAGTGTGTCCACATTTAATGTTGGCTCAAGTATCTCAATCACTTTCAGAGGTATTTGTCCCATCACCAGTGGCTAAACCTCAAGCTGCCCAGGAAAGTTGCAGCTACATCAGCCTTTCTGAAGCCACCTCACTCCCTGCTTTGCCCACACAACAGAAAATCTCAGACATTGTGTTCCTATTCTTTGACTGGATTTCCATGAGTGGTGAAATCCCATTTTAACTATCCAGCAGCCCCAGAATTACTTTAGCACATGAAAAATTACTGCTTCCACTAAATTTTGTAGATTTTAGGAAGACAAGGTCCTTATATGTAAATTGCTTGATGTTTTGAGGAAAGAAGAAGGGGAAGAAAACTAACACCAGGAAGGAAATTTGGGAGGAAATTTTGTCATTAATTAAGTTTAAAGGAAAGAAACCCCAATACTAAAATAGAACAGAGTAAGATATTTACAGCTTAATGCTCTTTTAAGTCAGCAGAACAAAGCTCTGGTTTTCCTTATTGACTGTTAACCACAATAACATCAGACTTGCTCAATTTCATCTTTGTTCCTTTAATATTGGGAATTTCTTTTTTATTTTATTGATGAGGAAACATCCAGTTTTCTGGCTGAAGCCTATTATGTAAAGAAAGCATAAAAGGATTCATTACTTTTTAACTACTAGCAGGGAAGCAAACAGAAGAACTGTATTCTTTTCGGTGAGTTCAGCAGCTGGTAGCATTAGCGTTTCAAGAGCCACATTTGTAATATCCCATCTCTGAAACTCTTTGAAAGCACATCTGTGCAGGGTCTGATGCCTACGTCATGCACACATGTACGTGTGGGGGCTGACGTACGTTACAAATGATGCATTTGCCAACACACAAGGGATTGCACCGCATCCTCCTTCCATTAACTGGCAATGTGTCTTAGAGCACAAGTGCTGGGATTCAGTCACCTCATTGGGAATTCAGACTGGTTCTCCATGCACTCTCCTGGCTGCAGTGGGACATGCTTTGGTCACTGTGCTTGTGCCATGATGGCAATCCACTGGGCCCAGCCATGAGAGCCATGCCTGACCTCCCCCTTGGGAAAAGGAAACCAGAAAAAATAGCAGGGATGTTCAAGGAGACCTGCCCTTCCCTTTCTCCGCAAACAGAAATCCTACTCCTAATGCATCTCTCCACAGCATCTCTTTTTTCAGAGGCTAAATATCACAAAGGTTTGACATATAGGGCATTTTAGGGTAGGTTTTGGGGTTTTTTTTTTGAACCCACACAGTAATTAAACCAGTGGGTTAAGCAGCAGATGAGAGAATCTGCCTCGGGGCTGAGGGTTGTGGAGTACCGTTCCCACCAGAGACTAAACACTGCAAACCACTCTACTGGTAATGGATGGGCATTTTAAAGGAGGCAAATGATAAACAGCGAAGCAGCGTAATTGGCGCTGTTTGTTGTGCACTGGCTGATGAAATGCCAGCGAAATGGAGTCGCTTCAAAATGACATGTTTATGTGACATCAAAGAGGCTGAGCTGACTTCATGTTATATCTGTGACAAATGTATATATTGCATTGCTGTTTGCCATTTAGACCTCCTCTGATTACTTCTCATTGTAAAGAGAAACATTTGCGATTCTGCTCACTTGGTAAATCTGTAGAGTGACTTGTTAGCAACACATGCAGGGAAAGTTGTTGAAAAGCCCTTCTGGGCCTACCGTAGTAAATATGTATTCACACACCCGATAACGTGCTGCCGCTTGTTGCCTGAAAGACGAATGCAGACAGAGAGTGCTGCACACAGCAGTGCTTCCACAAGTGCTCCCAACCAACTATTTGCACTTCAGGCACTAAACCCAAGCCACCACCACCTCCTCCTCCCCAGACCTTCTTGCAACCCCACTTCATGTGCTTCTGCCCCTCAGACATGAGGAAAGTTTGCTTTGCTGCCTGGCTGAAATGCTAGGATTAAATTGTCCTGGGGAATGGAAAATAAGCAATTGTACTGGGAAGAGTTCGAAGCAAAAACTGCTTGCCTTTCCCAAACACGTGTCTTGTGCCTTTAGGGAGAAAACAGAAGTCTAAGGAAGTATTCAGCACTGGTATATCCTGGAAGGGCTGGGATTTTTCCCAATCCCAGAAGCCCTCCCTCTGGCAGTGGGGTGGGATGCAGCACATGTCAGCAGAGAAGAGGTTGCAAGCATTGGAGCTGACACAGCTTGGTGGCAAGCTGGGAGGTGGCACAGATGGGGATTCCCAGCCACCCTGATCCTCCAGGTACCACTTGCCACCACATCCCCTGGATACCTGTGGCTGCTGCTTGGATCCCTGGGTATCCCATGGCCTCACAGCTCAGTTGGTCACAGTTGCAGAGTGAAGTGTCCCTGTGCAGGGAGGCCATGGGAAACACAGGGCAGCTGGAAGGAAGCTGGGCAACCTGGGAATCCACGCAAGCCTTTGTGGTAAAGGCCAGCTTTGATGCATTCCACCATTTCTTGTGCTTACTAACAAGCAGGTAACATGTTCAGGCTGAAAGGAGCATGCTGTCATTGAGATGCTTGAGCATGTGCTTCACCAAGAAAGCTAACAGCTCCCACAGAGCAAGGCAGCAGGATGCAGGGGGGAGAAATACATCTCCAACTGCTAATTCCTACCCAGCCAGGTTAATGGCTCCTGCCAGGCTCACGATCCTGGGCAGACACAGACAACTCCTCTTCATCTTTCTCTCCCTCAAAAGACACTGCCCATCAGTCCTGGATAAGGAAAGCCTTGGAAGATGCTGCCCAAAGCACTCCTAGCAGTACTGCAGGCCAGAGTATCACAGGAATGACCAGAAAAAATATCTGGGGGCAAACACGGCGTCATCTGATGATAGCAAGGGAAGAGAGAGAGCACAAGACAGTCACCTGCAATCTTGCTGGCTCAAGAGCAGTTACTGGCCACAGGGTGCTTGTGCCCAAGTGAGTGGAATGAAAGGAAAGGAACAGCAATTGCTTTGTGCTGGGGCCAGCTTGAGAAGCAGCTTTCTTCTGAGGACAAGTGAAAGAGAAGAGACTGGCCACAGAAAATCTGAGATCATTTCATTATTAGCTGAACATCAGCAGATATGGAGCCTTCAAATCAATTTTAAAAAACAAACAAAACCCAGTGACACAGCTAGCAGCCTTGCACCATGTACTGCTTCACGTGCAAACTGTGGGAAAGCAGGTTTTGAGCCCAAGAACAAAGCATCAGCTTGGGAAAGAACAGCACACCCCTCTCTCGAGGGACTCAGAGCAGGCCCACGGGTCCAGCTGTGGTGTCATGGCAGTTCCCTCACCCTCGGCACAGGGAAGGCAGCTAACAGCAGCTGAATGCACCACACGGCTTCCCCCTGCCTCTGTGAGTCCATACATAATTAGAGAAAAGATTTTCAAGCTGCTTTCTATTACTTCTGTTATGTTTTAGCCTTCCTTTCCCCTCTGCCCCTGCCAGCCCCTCTGTTTGCCCGGCAGGCAGCGAGTGGGGCTGGCTGCTGTCACCCTCCTCACCACAGCACCGCTGCTCTCGCAACAGGCGGCGGCTCCGCTGTCCTCCGAGAGGGCACAGGCTGCCAGGACAATGAAGTCCCAGGGCCTGCAGCACTCTCTTCCCACTATCTGGCCAGGTTTCTATGTTTTGTTTTGATCTTGTTGGCTTTTTTTTTTTTTTAAGGCATGTTGATGATTATCATACTAGAGGAATGCACTAAATACGTAGCATAACTGGAGGAAGGAATTATTGCTGGGAGAATATATAACATGTGTGTGCACAGCTCTGTAATGTTATTCCTGTCTCATTGATAAACCTGGGCAGATTTCAGAGGCAGATATATTTGTAAATATTGCAGGGAGCGGATGGTCTTTGAGCTGATATCCAGACAGGGGCTCAGGAAAGCAGCCCACACCCGAGCTTTGGTGTTCCCCACACAGGGCAGCCACAACGTCTTTGGGCCCCAGGAGGGGAGAGGTAGCATCTCCCCCACCAACCCACCACCCAAATAGTCTGTGCAGCCTTGTCTGCACACATTCGTATTTGATAGCACGTTTTCCTGGGGGGCAGTGGGGGGGCTTTTGCCACTAGAGAAAAACTTATATTCCTCAAATTAAAGCAGAGATCTTAATTTACCTCTCTTTATGGACACACCTCCATTGCAGCCAGTAGGACTCAGGAAACCTAATTTGTTCCAGGGAAGAAATGAGAAGCCTGAGACTGGATACTTTCTGCATTCACATGGATAAAGACTGAGGCTTGGTTTATTCTTAAACCAGTGCCATTACAATAGCAGCACACTGCCACTCCCACCTCCTGCACAGATGAAAGAGAACTTGAAGCCCCAGCTATGCTCTGGCTCACCCATCATCATCAGCCTTCCTGCAGGTCATCCCTGGACCACTCCAGGAGTGCTGCTTCCCTTGTCCCCACCAGTGCATGGCAGGCTGTGAACCACTGACTGACACCATCCCTGTTGCAAGTTGCCCTGTCACTGCCAGAGCCTGCAGAGTCCAAACACCAAGGCCCCCATCACTCTGCTGTAGGCCAGACCTTGGTCTTCTTCTTATTAGATACCACTTTTTCTTCTAGCCCATAGCACACACAGCACAAATCTGCAATATTTCCAGTCACAGGCAGCCACCAGAGATGAAGCTCTAGGCCTCTGTACAAAGCTTGCGCAGGGGTAGACACATGTGGGGCCCAGAGCGGATGTGATGGTTGCTGCAGGCCCCCTCTGGCAGAGGAGATGGCTTTGCCCTCGTGTAACATGTGACACCAATGGAGCTGTGATGCTCAGGAGTGCCAGCACTCCCCTCCACAGCTTTGTTCCTGCAGCAGCCTGCACCCAGCCTGTCGGCAGCTCCCAAGGAAACAGCGCACTCCCAAACACACCCCTGCCTCCTTACCTCTGCAGGGCACCTCCAGATTTGGCCTAGCGAGCATGTTTACTGGTGGGTTATAAATAATTGCGCATGTTGACACGCGATTGTTAACATGTCTGTTGCTATTGATTCAATAAGGAGTAAGATGTTTCCCTTCTCCTTGGCGCGGCACTTTGCCTGTTTGTTTCTGGCTGGCGCCGAGTGCCGAGCAGGGGAGTGACTGCCAGCAGCGCTTGGCCATGCCCGCGCCGATATCGGCAATGGGCTTCTCGTTGGATCCTGCAGATTGAGCGGGGACACACTAAAAGCATGTCAGACTACTTGGATCCTCCTGTGAGTTGAGAAGCAAAGCATTTCTCTGAGATTAGGAATATTTTGCTAAACTTTGAGTTCCTTCCTCCCCAAAGCTAGGGCTCAGTGCTTCCCATGGGCACTTCATTTTCTATGTCAGTTCACACCAAAGGCCATAGGTCCTGAAAAAAACCTTTTCCTGCCTGGCATGAAAACAGCTGCCATGTGCTTGTGCCAAAACTGGGACACCACTACCAGCATTATGCCCAGCACCCTCTAGCATGGGACTTGGCCCTTGTCACCCATGAGGGACAGTGACATGGTGTCACCTCACAGCAGGGCACCCTGTGTTGCACTCTTCACCTGAGCTGGGCCAGCACATCCCTCTGCCCATGGCAATGGTGTTGAAACACTTTCAGCCACCAGCAGTAGCACTTTGGGAAGCCTCATCCAGATTCAGGAACGCAGGCTGTTCTCCTCCACCAGGACCCAGTCTAATACCCTTGCTGCCCAGCGGCCGGCGTGCCTCATTTCAGTCCTGCAAGAGCTCTGCAGCTTCCAGGGCACTTGTTGAAGCAAAAAAACACTAACTGTTTGCAATATCAGAGCCTAATAAGAGAACAGGCGTGCTGAAAGCACCATGTGAACCTTCAGCTGGGATGTGGGAGAAGAAATAACCCTGGCATTCAACATGTTAAAATATTTAGATTTTTTCATGGTATGATTTGTTAAGGAGGCAAGATTTATGCAACTATACTATTTACTTTCCAGTCCTTTCTGGTACTGCTATGCTCTGATGGCTGATTTCAGTCAAAATTAATGCCACTGAGGAATCTCAGATGTACCAAATTCCTAGGAGTCTCAAGAAAATATGTAGAGAGACTTGAACTGCTGTCCCCTCTGAAAAATAAGACTGCCATGTAACATTACCCATGCTATTAGATACCCCAAATCCTGCATGGGAAAGCAATGCTATACTCCAGCTACCAAAAAAAGTATCAGGATGAGCACAAGCTAATCAAGCCATGGGAGAGAGCATCAGTGAGAAAACAGGATTCCTAAGTTCTGTTGCTCTTGCAGCATTTTCCCCTCTTAAAAATGGAATAATCAAGAGGCTCTTTCTCCAGCCTTCTGTTCATGCTCTTTTTGGATTGCCTTTCTCTAGCTGCTTACACACAGCACAGGGGTTACTGTCTTTAATACTGCACAGCATCCCTGAGAGCCCAGGGATAAGAAGGCTTTGGCTGCGACTTGGCAACTGCACAGCTGCATGCTCCAAGAGGGGAGAGGAAAGGAGGAAAAATCTGCTGTCCATGTTAGCCTCTAGCCTCAAATTTCTGTTTATGCTGCTTATGAACAGTCAGGTGTGAGCTGAGAGCTCAGCAACGGGCCCTGACACTCTCCCTACGTGTGACAGGCACTCCCAGCACTGAGGGGCAGCTTGGCACAACTCCACACAGGTATTAGCAGTAAGCAAATGGCTTTTGATTAGAGATGAGGAGCAGTCGCTACCCAACAGCAACCGAAGGCCAATGTCAGCAGTGCTTCCAGAAGGCAGGAAAGGAGGCTACACCAGCAGCTCACTGCCTCCCCTTCCCACACAGGCTAAGGGCTCCACAAAGCCATGGCAGAGTTGAGCATCCCACACTTTTAATTTACTGCCCAGATGTGCAGAGAGCTGGATCAGGCTGCTGGAGCTGCACCTCAGCAGCTTCAGGGTTTACTGGGCCAGCTTTTGAATAAACCCATATGCTGGCCCTGCTGGACCCAGACACATCACCCAAGCTCCATTTAGAGCAGGAAGGAGGCGAAGAGCCAGAGGAGCTCCCTGTCTTCCCCAGCAGCAGGTCTCGCTCCATCCTGAAGCTGTGCCATGCTCGGAGCAGGGCAGCAATGGCAATGAGCAGAGGCTGCGGGCACACAGGGCTGTCTGCCAAGTCTAGTAACTACTGTGCCCTCCCTGTTGCTTTCCTTCAGAGAGGGACAAGAAGGGAGTATTATTATTTTGTCTTTGCCCTACACAGGCAGTACAAGGTACAATGAGATACCCTTAAGCTGAGCTTCCACTTTCCTGCCCCAAGGCTGTTTCCTTTAATGCTGTAGATGAGTGGGGTTATCCAGTCACTTTGGCACCTCCCTTAGAGCCATCTGTGTCCTTTCTGTTGTGCCACTCTGAACAATACAAGCACTGCCATTCCTCCTGCGTAGCCTTTCCTCTTCCCCACCAACACAGACTGGCCAGCCAACCGTTCCAGTCAACCACATCAATCCTCCTGCCACTCACAGTCATCTCAAAGGCATTTACTATAGATATAATGCACAAAACACTCTTACATATTCTGATAACATCCCACGCACATTCCCCTGTGAGTTGTAAGCTCTTTGAAAGAGACACACAGATGCTCCCATTGCACAACACACTTGTACCACAGGGCAGGAGTAGCCCTGCATGCTCAAACAGGGCTGGAAGGCCGTGTGCTGCCCTTCTGGGCAAGTTGGGCTGCCAGACTTTCAGGGTACAGCCCAGAGGGGACCAATGCTGGTCAAAGGGGTTGAAACTCCCAACTTCCCTCCAAAGCCTGTCTGAGGCTTTGGAAGGACATAACTGCAGAAGGGTGTAAGACACAGCTAGATCATGCATTTGAGCCAGGGTCAGCAACTACATGTTGCTCCATTTTTAGGGCGTCCTCAGCAAAAGCATGCTTCAGAAAAAGAAAGCAGCCTCAACAATTAATTTTAATTTAGTGGTAACAGCTCCACAGGTGTGGAATAGGGTTTTAAAGAAAAATAAGGTCTGCACCTCTTAACGAAACTTAATGTGTTCAATCCACAGCTCCCCATAGCTATTGAATTCATTGTACACCTATGTTTTATGCATAATGACTTTTCTATCTGGTATCAGACAGTAATCATTCCAGAAGGCAAAAATCTCAAAATAACCACAATATATGCATACAGAATACATTTAAAAGAAAATCTAAATTGACTGTTCAGACCTTCCCTCACTTGCCAGTGGATCTTCTCCAAACAGAAGGCATTCCAAGTCGGCGTAGGAAATGCTAAGATAGCATGCTTTCCATATTGTGTTATCGGAGCGTCTTCCAAAAACTCAAGCTTTCCCATACAACAAAATGTCATGAAGAAGGTTTTACTCCAGTCTGCGTATCACAGGCTGTACATACTGCTTTAGCTACTGTAAGGTTGGCAAGCAAAGCTTGTAATGACTTGAAGTACAGTTTAGGAGCAGAAAAACTTTGCTTCAGAGCCACTTGCTCACACTGTCTGATTTTCATTAGGAGGGGTTTGTATGCCTGTGTTTTTTCCCCCAGGAATAAAGACAGAGATAAATGTCAGAGGGGACTTTTTGGTTTTCAATTCACTGCATGGAGTCTGATTAATTGAGCTGATGTTGTATTCACAATGAAAGGAGGAGGAGTTTCCCAGAACCAGCTAGCCTGGCTGAACTGAGAACTGGGTCAAACCCTGGCAGCAACAACGCACTTCAGAACACAGTGAGCATCTTGGTTTTAAAAACAGATTTTACACCCAAGCACACAGCTTCCCCCTCTCCCTCTTATTAACATCATTTTCTCTCATCTCTGTTTTCACAAGGCCATCAAGAAGCAGTCTCTGCAATGCTTCACTCAGGCACTATCACAGCAAAACCACCACAGCTGGGTTCAAACAGTACAAAAAGCAATAAGTAGTATCAGTACAAGGAAGCTAAGCATAACAACCCACCAGAGCACCACAAAACAACCCACCTGGCCACGAATACATGCTCACACTGTCTTACCTGGCAGAGTCCAAACCACTCAGTGGTCTTCATGGAGCATTTCTACTCCTGCTGCAGCAGTGGCAGGTGGGCAACAGGGAACCTGGGATAGAACCAGGAAGCCTTTGCTGCACATCTCCCTTGCTGGGGCCAGTTGATGCAGCTCAACCCTTCTCACTGCTGCATGTCCTCTGCCAGTCACCCTCAGCTTCCTTCCTCTGAGCTTCAGCTGAAATCAATGCAAAAAAAATAGCTCACTCAGAGGTTAACTTGGAGCACCTGGTGCCCAGGCCCTGTTAGGCACCTCCAAAGTCTAAGTTCAGACATCACAGCTGCCTCTGCTCCCGCCAGCCCAGTGCTGCCCTGCGGTGTTCTGGCAGGAACCAGGCCCCTGCAGTGGCAGGGACTCCCAGTCTGCTCTGTGTGTGTCTGTGCAGATGAAGATCCTTGGGGGCTTGGCTCCTCTGCCACACTGATAACTCTGTGCACATCCGTCAGGGCAGTGAGGGTGCTGATCCTACAATCAGGCCCAGGCGAAAGGAAGAGGAAAGAGTTTCACTAGAAACTCAGTCTTTGGCACACTGATTCAAGTTAAGTTCTGAGTGAAACAAAATATGCTATAAAGACTTTAATAAAAATCCATTTACCCAAATAGAGTCCTCATTTTCCTTTTTTTTTTTTTTTAACTGTCAAAGAATTTGACAAATTTGATCAGATCATATCACTGAGCCGAAAGTGTGAGTTCTGGGAATGAGCTATTTGCATCACTGTAGCTCCCCACTTACAGTTTTGGGCTTGCTACATGCCCCCCTCTCTGCCTACTCTGCTATTACAACCCATCTGATCTCACTTTGGGTGGAAAAACACACTTCTGCAGGCACAGAAATCTTCACAGCAAAAAGGCTGAGTTCTTGTCCACAGCCCAAATGGGACAGGCTGGGGGTCCTGTCTTGCCCCTTCTGGTGCTTCCAGGGCCCCAGCTCAGCCCACACTGCTCAGTGGCAGAGCCCCGGTGTGCCAAGCTCCACACAACACAGATGCCAGCTGCAAGTTGTGCGCCTAAGTGTAAACATGTGTGCAGATACATTTGCTTGCAAAGGTGTGGGCACAAAATTTGGCTGAGCAGCTGTTTGACCCAAGCTCCAATTAGACAGGATGGCATAAGGTAGCTCTTTCTCCTGGAGGCACATGGCAGTGAGTAAATATACGTTTCTCTCTCTCAAAAGTGATGGTCATGTGCAAGGTCCAGCTTGGCTGAGTCACCATGACTACATGTCTGCCACAGGAACAGCAACAGTGGCCCTCTCCACTGCCCTGGCACAGAGAGGTGCTGCCAGCTTCTCATGATTGTCTTTCGTCAGAAGATATCACGTGGAGCTCACACACACATGCTGCTCTCAGGCTCCAGCGCCCACCTCTGCTGGAAAGCAGCCACTCCTCAGAAGAAGCCCCACTCAGCAGTGAATAACAGCTGCTTTTGTGAAGACCAAAGTACTGCTCTCCTTTATTTATTTTCCCTGTGCTCAACAAATGCTGTAATGACAGGAGCAGGACAACCAAAAACTCCCCTTTCCCTCCAAAATGCCACCTTTCCTCAGGACACCACTACAGCCCATGTGTTTTCCCTTCCAAGCAGCAAATCCTGGCAACTTTTCTGAGAGGTTTGAACACCCCAAGTGGTGATGCACAAGCAACCTCCAATACTGAACAGTCCCTAGATAAGCTTTTTTCTAGGAAAAAATGAGGATTTAAAAGGAAGCACTGCAGCAAAACTCCCCAGGCACAGCTGTCACCCACCGTGGCAGCTGCAGCCACGGCTGCTCACATCCCGCTGAAGCAGGAGCCCACAGCTCGAACGTGGCAGCGCTCTGTGTCATCCACCAGTGCCATGGTGTGAAAATGCCCACAGCTTTGTTGATCTGCCTGCCTGCCTTGCCTGTTAGTCAGAGAAGAAGAGTAGAAATAGCCATGGTGTGGCTCTTAACAGTGTCAGTCTGGGGACAACTGGAATGTTCTGAGGCATAAAACTGTGGGTGAGTTTTTCAGGTCATCTTCTACATGTGCTCACCTGTGGACTATCAGCTGTTCAGTGCAAGCCAGTTTCTAGAATAATTCTGATGTAAAACTGAGTATTCTGGAAAAAAGCTTGTGGTTTCAGAAGTGGTGGTAGCACTTGGTTATCAGTTCATTCTTGCTTTGAGCCCTGTTGCCCATGAAGTCAGTGTGCCAGAAAGAGAGTCCTCAGGCCTGGGATGAAAAATGAATGTGTGTCCTTTCAAACCCCTCAGGATGCCCTGAGACATCCATCTCCTCTTACCAGGATTGCTGTGCTCCTGCAGACAGCGTGCTGTTTGTCAGATGTGAGATCTGAGAAGACATCCAAGCAGGAGAGAAAAGCTGCAGCTTCATCTTGAGTCACTTCTGGTGGGAAGAGGGAAGAAGGTGATGGGGAAACAGTTTCAACAGCTGCTCTGAGGTGAAAAGCAGCAGAGTGGAGGAGGAAGAGAATACATAGAAGGAAATACCTTGGTGTCCTTCAGAAGCATGTTTTTCCTTAAGGGACCCAAACCAGAAGGTATTTCCACCAACCAAGTCAGGAGTCTTGCAATACTGCACAGCCTGAAATTAACGCTGCCCTGTGGAGGGTTTGCTTGCTCAGCTCCTCAAAATGACCTTAAAATAATTGTACAAGCCATTAAAATACAGTCACCAAGTTATGGATTTCCATTTTTCCCTTTCACAACTGGCAGGTAGTCTCTATTAGAACAGCTTTTATATTAAAACAGATCAGAAAATCAAAGACAAAAGTAAACTTCTCCAGATGCAGCTCCATTTCCAAACATCATCAACCAAAAAAGCTTTGAAAGGCTCCATAAATTAGGATTGAAATAGATACTGCATTGTGGTAAACCTGAAAGGTGTCATGACAATTTTGATTTTTTTTCCTTTCATCTCTAGTTTTCAAGAAACTGTTTATAACATTACAAATAAAAATGTTTTTTATAAAATCAGTTTCAATGTGAAAAATTGGAATATTCCCATCTACAAGTATGAATGCAGCTGTTTTAGCCTGCTTAGAATACTCTATTTTTATTAAATATTTTCTTTTGATAAAACAGCATTTTTATGATAGAAATTTCCCAACTAGCTTAAAGTGTAAGTCAATACACTGCAGCAAAAAACTCCAAGCTTAAGATTCAAGTTCTCATATTCTGTGCTGGCCGTTGGGAAATAAAGGTTTTGCTCATAGACTGAATTTGTTTGGTATGCACTTGCTGAAATGTAATAAAGAGGAGACCCTGGAAAGTAACCATAGATATTGGCATTCAAGTGAAGCAGATTGAACCTAAGCTTATTTATTTCACAGTGTTTTCTTTACAGAGATTTTTTTAGCTGAGTGGAAACACACAGCCATGGGTTTGTCCAGTTCCCTACTCCTTCCCTGAAAGCATCCTGGGAGCATGCTGGGTTTACCACATTTGATGGGAAGATTTCTCTGGCATGACTGTGGTTACTATATTAGCAGCAAGTTTCTGACATTGCAGCCTCATAATAATCACCTAATCTTTTTATGTCTAAAGACAAAACACTTCCATTGGCTTTCCAAGAGGTAAGTTTTCATAAGAAGAAAGATTTTTTTTTTTCCAGCAATGTGGAAGAGAGCAGGGAGAGTTTCAAAAATGCCAGCATCTGCTGTAGGTCAACTCTGGGGACCTGCACAGGGCAGGGCTGTCCAGAACAGTACAAGTGGGCAGAAGGGCAGGTCTGTGCCTGAACATGGAGTGACTCCTGTCTCCCGGGAGAACACACTGCCCCTCTGCAGCTCAGAATTAACATGCAGCATCTGAAGGCTTTGTACAGTGAAAACGGTACAATTACAATTACACAGGGTGAGAACTGTCATTACTTAACTGTGGGCCTGTGTTGGCTATGGGTATGTGCACAGGACAGTTTATCAGGGCACTGTTCCACAGCAACCTGCATCTCACTGGCACTGTAATGGTTAATGCCTAAAACTTGCCTTGGCTGAGATCCTTCTGCTGTTTGATGGCTCAACTGAAGCTTGATGTTTATGGTGGAAATTGTCTTGATTTCTTTAGATGAGATGAGCATCCATGGAGTTTGAAAATGTGTTTTAATTAAGATTCTGCTAAATTCTACCAGACACCTACTTGGAAAACAAAGCAACTGAATAATTAACTCTGATGAGAGCAGATGCTGCTCTAATGACAACCTGTTACTGCTCAAGTGCATCATCAGTTGTTTTACTGTGTTCTTTTAATATGTCCAGAGATCCTCAGCTAATGAATATATTGGTAGCAATGCATCTAAAATAATTCTTCAATGTGGACTGTAGTAAGAAAAAAAAAATAGCCAACAACCAAAAATCTGAACATGCCGAGTTAAACTGAAATAGTGTTTCTGCTGGTCTGCGTTCTGTGTGCTTGAAAGCAAACACTTCTTTAGTTATCCTTGTGGGATTATTTTAGCCATACATCAAGTGAAGCTTACAAATTGATGAGAATCTAATGATGCATTTATTTACAGATGTGCAGTTCTGTTCCCTGTTATGTTGCTGAGGGGTGAGAAGAGGGAAGGCTTTTTCTCTCCCCTATATAATGTGCGCAGTCGTGCATTTGACAAAGTGACTAGAAAAATACTACCAGCAAGATTTTACCCTGTTATTTCTCGCCCTCAAAGAATAAATCTATATCATCTCCTAAAATATAGACAGAACTCTAAAAAAACCAGAAAATAGAATATTTATACTTAAATAACGCACTTTAATGACACACTGCACTGCCTGTTTTCACAATATCTTGTGGTTTCATCTAAAAGCATGTATTAAAAATGGTGGGTTTCTATTTTGGACCTGTCAACATCAGGAAGTTTTGGTCTCACCGTAAAAGTAATGAGATGAAATGCAATAAAGTGAGCAAAGACATAAAATGGGAGTATCTAGGTCATACTTTTATGTTTCCTTCTCTATTTTTTATAGTATCAGAATTACCTCTTCTACCTTCAAAGGAGCATTGAAGAATAATTGAGGTACTCTGAGATGTTTTTCGGGGCCTATTGGCCCAATACCCACCAGTCTAGCAGAGCTAATGGCATCAGAAAAGTCTCTAATCCCTGGAAAGAAGCTGGGCATTGCTGGGAAATGTGTGCAGGGACATCTCCATAAGCCCCTGGGGAGCAGCACTACTCACCTCAAGCCCAGCTGGATACCCACAGTGCAGCTTTTAATGCCCCAAATTCTGTAAACCCAGCAAGAGTCCAACAAATACTGCCAAGCCCTTGCCCCACTCCCCTCAATCCTCCTCCCTGGGTGACAGGCCTTGCACAACCCCAAAGCCAAGATGCCACAGCCACTGGCAAAGCCTGTCACAAAGGCAGCAGCACTCTGAAGAAGGGAAGAAGCACCTGAAGCACCTGTGAAGAGTCACACTTTTGAGAAAGCTGGTCAACTCATTTCATCCCAGCATCTCACACTGCCTTTTTAACAGTGCTTTACTGCAGTCAAGCTGGTTGCATTCTTACTAGGGAGGGAGAGAAAAAACCCAACAAAACCAATTTAAAAGTTTGGTTTCTTCTGTGACCAACACCTAACTGCAGGATGCAAAGCTTCACAGGTCACCTTTCCTGCATAAAGGATAGTGAAGCCCTCTGAATGTATAGGGCTCACAGCTATGCCTTTTACAGAGACCTCTTTGGGTCTGATTAATTAGTAATTGGGGCAGGAGCTATGCACTTCAGTGACTCTTGGTGCCTTGATTGTAAATTGCAATCTGGTACTAAATCTCAGCAGGTCACATTGCCGTTTTGCTGTGCCCCAGTGACACAACTGATTAAATCTGTGTAAACAGTATCTTAACAGAAATTTTTTGGGCGGGGGCTGTGGATGGCTGCCTTAATTTTGGAGGAGGTACATATTTCCATAGGTTCTGTCTATTCTGAAATATTTTCATCGTCAGTTGTCCCAACACAGCACATTAACGGTTTTGAAAGACGGCCTTTGAAAGACTGCCCACTGTGGGGGCTTTTAAATAGCAAGTCAGCACTCAATTCACAGATGCAAGCCTAGGAGGATAAGCAAACACTATCCTGGGTAGCTTTATAACTAAAGAAAGAACAAAGACAGTACTAGAACACATTTTTTTCTGCATGTTCTCCTGCCTCCTGCCAGGAGGCCCCGCAGGGCGTGGGGCACTACCTCCTCAGCAGGTGTGTGCAGTGCAGGTTGCCTTGTCTGAGTGCTTTTGACCATGAGATGGGAGAAATGCAGAGCTGTCTGCTTTACAGGTTACTGCAGAGCAAGTGAAGGACCTACATGTCCCAGTCCACCTCTGGTCCTCCAGTCAGGGCCCTGGCTGACCCCACCTCTTTACCTGCCCAGCCAGGTTCTCAGGCCTATCCTGTTCCCTTTCCACATGCTAGCAGGTCTGGCTTTCCATGGTGTTGCAGCCCCTGTGTCACTTGTCCCTCCTGAGATGCTCCTCATCTCTGCCCCTGTTGTTGGTGTGCTCCCCACAGACCCTTCCTGCACTGCAGCCTCTGGCTGTGCCTCCCTGAGAAGGTTCACATTGCACTGAACCTCATGAAGTTCATGCCTACCAATATTTTGATGCAAGGAAAGTGAAACAAGTTACTGTAAGACCATTGGAGAAATATTTGACAAGTTGCCTGACTCAGAAGTTTGGTCATTAAACATCTTACATATTCCCCTCCACTTAATTCACAAAACCATCTTAATAAATGTCAGATGCAAACCAATTAAACTGGCAAATCACTGCCTTTCCTCGGCTCCAGCTTCTTCTCCAAGCATCGTAGCTGAGTGCAGGTACCAGGTGCTTCTCAGACCACTACCTTTGCATTGTCCAAGAACAACTGCCTCTGATGAGACAAGAAATCATTTACAATATACTGTAATGCCGAACAGCTGTTTTCATGCTCTCTTTGGGAAGGAAGTATGTTTATCTGCAGCATTGATGAGCTGGAATGCTGTCCATGACCCTTCAGGAATCTCTCTCTGCTGTGTGGAGAAGGAGCCAGCCACTGTTCCCCATAACTTTCCTTGGAGTGGGTATGTGTGTGGTGTGTTTATATTCACTTTCATCACACACAAAAATCCATGGCCTAGACTGAGGATTCACACTTGAATTACCTGCTGGCTATTGTGGTTGTATAGAATCTGACCTGCTTTTAAACAATGTTAACTTTGAACTTAAAATTCAGATGTTCAAATTAGTTCTGCAGAATCCAGCTCTGGCTCCAGGACAGGCAGTTTGGTCCTGGGGTTAAAGGTGGAGTTAAAGAGCTGCTGCACAAACCCACTTTCTTGGATGGCATTCACGGAAGAAAAGGAAAGAAATGTGAAGCCGGGGGGGGGGCAGCACTCTCTGAGGTTCACAGAGATGCTGGCCACAGCAGGTGGCTTTTCTGAATATAGTGTCCAGCTGGTGTCCAGCCTATGCCCCAACCTTGGCCACAGCCCATCCGATTTTGCTAAAAGCAGTAGACCTCGAGTTTAAAGTGAGAAGGAAAATGTTCTAACCACTGGACTTGGAAAAAGGAAACTAGACAGGAGAGAGCATCAAAACCCAATTCAAGTTTGGCATCAGATTTGAGCAGACCTATCCACAACTTATTGCATTATAGACCTCTGGGATCTGGAACTGAGATTAAAAAACCCTGGAAGATCAGAGGAATGTTTTTGGGTGGATTTCCAGCAGTTCATTACTTTTTTCCCCACCAGGACGTTGCTGCAAGAATGCTTTCCCTTGTGCTAATTTGTTACTTCCTCTCCTGATTCCAGAAAACAGCAGTGAAGCACACAGCAATGGAGTTAAAACTACTGAACTTTTATAAGCCTCACATAAATAAATTCTGGTTGGGTAAAAACCTAGTCTGTTCTTATCTTGCCTGAAATTGTTTGCCATGTCTAAAGCTTCAGCACAGTCATGCTGTCTGCAGAGCCGGAGAGCTAGTGACAAACTGGAGGACCAGGTGAACCTGTGCATCACCTGCTGGGCTTGTCATGATGAGAGATGGGCTCACATCAGCCAGTTCAAGTGGGGAACCACACACAGTTCCAGTGAGGGTTGTTTGGAGACAGCATTCAGGGTAGGTCACTGGGGAAATACATGTGATTTGCTTTGCAGAGTTCAGTGCTGGATTTTGGCACAATAAACTGAAGAAGGCTTCAGATCCACAACTGGTGTTAGGACTAAGACTGCTTCTCTTCAGATCACTGCCTCTCTGGGATCCTCTTATGGTCCTACGTCACACAGGCTACCAAGTGAGCTTCAGTCCTTGAGACCAAGATGTTGTGACAGCAGTCCAGTGCAGTGATCCAGCCTTTTTCCTTCCAGAGAGTATAGTACATATGGCCCTGGGATTTAGATGTTAAGCACATTACTTCAATGCTTGTGGAGACTGAGGAGAAATGTCCTGATGCCTTTAAGTAGGGCTCAGGCTGAGGATTTCTTATTGAGATGCATCAGGCAAAGTGCAAGAAATACAAAAGCATCTGCCAGAAGGCAAACAACAGGTCACAGACTGGTCAGCAATATCATTCTATCTCCTGAATGCTACAAGCCAGTGCTTGTCGTCTCTCCAGCCTTTCAGTCAGTTCCTCAGTATGGATTCCTCTTCTCTTTCTCACATTTTTTCAGTGAAGAGAAAGATCCCCAGCTGCTTTCACACGTAGCAGTTTTTATCTGACTAAAATTGAGGCCTTGTTGAAGACATCAGGATTTTGCTACCAACTTCAGTAGTCACGTCTGGAAGTACTGGAGCATATGTTACACTAACTACATGGCAACTATTCACTGTGCATCTCTTAATTGCATACATACAGACAAGATGTTCTACTGCACATGGTCAATTCCAAATGAGCATGAACCCCGCTGATGAAACAACATTTTATCCAGAGCAACTGTAAGTGCTGCTCCTTATCGAGGACTTTATTCTTGCCAAATTTCAAGGTTTTAGCTCTATCAATTCCTGCAGGAGCCCTGTCTGAATAATCGTGGTTGATTGCTCCTGGAGTTGTGTGAACATTCACAACAGCATTTGTCATCTTCTCGTTTAGTGTTTTTCTAAGAAAATAATCTTGCTGTCAACAAAACCCTTTCTTGAATGAAAAGCTGAGTAGCTAAAGTAGCATTCGAAAAAGAATGGGTTTTTGTCATCAATTTGCCAAACTCAGTACTGCTTCAGAACTTAACATCGGAAGGATCAAAATTCATCAGGGGCTCTGAAATGTCTGAATTCTTTTTTAGTCAATGGCAACTATCAGTATTCCATTACAATGATTAACCATGAGGTTCCTTGGTTTTTACTCTTTCTGTTCAAGTTGAGTCCTGTGAAAGACTTTTCATATATTGGTACCTATTACCCAGCTTCTCTTACCTTTAGGTATATGACCATATATTTTCTTTACCCTCTTTTTCCTTATCACCATACCAGGACAAAGCTGGTCTCAAATCCAAGTGTGCATTTTACAGTCAAGAGCTAATGTTGAGCTCTTGAGATTGTGGCGTTGAGATAGGTTTAATTGTGTTTCATGTTCTTTCTGAATAGAGAAAAAGACAAAGAGCTATACTTGGGTTACAGAACAACAGGACAAATACTCAGATTCAGTATGCAATTTTCCTAGTGTGATCTGCTGGACAATTTAGCAGCTGCAGGCTGAGGCAAAGTGTCCCCATGTTCTGAGGAGCAGTTTATTTCAGATGAGCTGAGGTCTGCTAATTCAGATCACTTCTATAGACATTAGTCTTTGTAAGCTGTCTTTAAGAATATTTGTCTATTTCATACAAGATTTCCCTTTTTTGCTTCTATTTCATCTCTAGTGGCTGAGTCCTGAAACACCAGTCTTGCATGTGATATTTCATTGTACATCAATGCAAACAATGCATTTCATTCTTTAGAGAATGGAGGTGTTTTTTCTGGACTTGTGGCATGTTCTGTGGAACATGATTCTTGACAAGGCAGAGCAAGCATTTTTAACTGCAGAACTAATGGTGGGCCACTTCTGTGAGTTAGAATTTACATTAGCAGTCACAAAGATGTGCTGCTAGTTTGTTCCTGGATCACACCTGGCTGGGATAATTCAGCTGTATATTTATTCACTTGGAGCAGAGAGTCACCAGGAGATACTGAGCAGAGCATATTTTTCTTCTTTGGGAAAAGAACTTTTACTATCACATTGTATCAGGTCATTCCAGATTAATAACTCAAGCAAATAGCTTTATACATTTTGTACCATGCAGTTAAAAACACAAGCTATTTAACCTCACTTCTGGAGCAATAAATGGCTACCTGCATTGGTTCCCATTTGCTGTAATACTTTCAGAAGAAACTGTAAATTAATTTCTCTAATTATGAATGCTGAAGAAGAGTTAGATGTCAAGATTTAAATTAAGCATTAATAAGAATAGAGAAGATGACACTGGAATTTATGGAGGGAAGTCTTTTTTATATTCTGGATATTATTTTTTATATTAAGTGAATCTGCAGAGCAAGAATTGGATTGCAGATGTATGTCTCTGCTCACAAAAATCACATTACAGGACCACAGCCATCATCTGGAGCTGGTAAAAGCAGCAGTCCATCATCTGTTTGCCTAACTGATGGGTAACACATATTTACATAGGCTCTCATCTTAGGAAGTTTCATCATCTCTTGCGTAGGAGAATGCTGAAATGATGTTTGCACCATAAATGTTCCAGATTCCACACATGCTTTCAGTCACCCAGCATGGTCTTGCAGGCAAAAATAAATGAATACCACTGTCCTGTAGGGTAAAAGTAAAAGCAAAATCAGTACATATCTCATTGGACATTTCCAGCAAATTCTTGGACCTAAAAAGTCTTGGCCTTCAAATGTTGGTGTAGGATTATTCGTGTGCTCCAAGTGAAATATCTGCTTTAGCATTTTCCTTAGTAGATCTGACTCACCAGGATGCCTAAAAATAGGATTAAGGGTGTGAAATACAGAAGGTAATAGGAGTATTTGCCCACTTCATTTTCTTGAGTCAGAGTTTAACCCCAAAACAGAGTTTAAGCACTAATCACCAACTCAAAATCTACAATCTGAATTTTACGAAGTGGGTATTGTTAGGCTCAGTTAAACTGGAACTACATACTTGTAAGCAATCATAATAAAAAGAGCAAATGCAGCCACGCTTGGAACAGAGGGGTTGTCCGGCCTGATTATGTGCTCTTCTTGTCACGTGAACTGGCAGCACCAACTGACCATGGCATGGGGTTAGCAGGTTTCCAGCCCCAGGAGCCCTCGCTTTGATGGCTTTGAAATTAGCCATCACCAGACCAATTCAACAAATTTTCAAGCCCCTAAACTTTATTTATTATGTATTTTGGTTGAATTCAGTGTGAGTTAGATATACAGATTACAATTTCTCATCTCATTGAGGAGTTAATACAAATTACTGTATTAATGCTTTTTTACTCTTTTATTACATGTTGATATTTTGTAATCATGTGGCTAAGTAAATTATGAAAATTAATATCCTATGCACAAGATCTGTTTGGGTGACAATAACCTAAAATAACCTGTCAGCCAAGAAAGATGGCTGGAGCTAAGTATGGAGTTCTCTGGGTGGACACACACACCACTGTGGGAAGCTTGCATTTATACAGGATCTGTTGGTGATATAGAAAGAGTATTGTGACCTTTGAAAGCTCTCTGCCCAAACTGAGGCCTCCCAGTCACACTCAAGGTCCATGAAAACATGGACCATCTCACTCAGTATCTCAGCAAAAAGAATAACAGGAAGTCTGTCAGTATGAAAGCTCTGGGAATGCTGACTTCAAAGCACAAAGCTTAGCAGGCTGGGGAGCCAAGAGAGTAAAAGCCTGCTTCAAAAACAGCAAACATCAAATAGATTTGGTAAAACCATAGGACAACTTTTCCCTCCTAAACCTCCTAAATTTATTGATTTCAACAAATCAATAAATTCCAGTGTACTCATTTTAGGAAGACAAAAATAGCAGGAAGCGCATTGCTGGCAAGACACTGACAGTAGGTGTTATGAGAAGTTTTCCGGTGGGCTCCACAAGAAATTGTTCGACCTTCAACATTTTATGAAATGGGCAAGTTTCATAATCACACTTTAAATCCTTTAACTGATGTACAATGGAATTGATATATAAAGAGAAACCCCAGAAGGTTGACAGGGAAGGATTATAATTGTGGATTTTGTATCACTCTGACAGTTTGGTTGCCCAAGGACATGAACTTTGTCAATACAGAAAAGTGGAATGACAAATTAACGCTCAGGGAGGGTAATGTCTGCAGTTTTATCCAGGTTCGCTTATACACTCAAATCTCCCTGCAATTTCAGGCCCAGACGCTGAAAGTGATGTGGACAAAGGCTGGGTTTGCAACAAAGACAAGGTTGGACACTAGAAGAGGATAAGCACAGCTTGCACAAGGAAAACTTTCTGAATGAAGTCATTCACTTCTCATTTGTGAATAAAAAACTCTCATACTCCCGGGTCCCCATAAGATTTCTGCAGACACACTTTATTTTATTGCACTTTGAAATCTAAAGGACTCCTCAGGAATGGAAGGTTAAACATGCACGTCTGTATTCACAAAGTTGGAGCCTTATTTGACTAATTTCTCCTAGGCTGATAATCAAATACTTAATAGCTCTGGCCCTTGGAGCAAACATTTTCCCCTACGGACAAACCTTTTTACTGAGCAATAGATCAGAAGTGAACTGGCACTCTGGAGTTCAAGGCAGACCCACTGTAATTAATTCAGTTAAAGCACAGCAATTTGGAGGTAGCAGAAGGATGGCAAATCCCACCCTGTTTCCTAATCTTCCCCAAAGGAACATATTTATTACAAACTCTTAAAATCACCTTTTGATAATGTTGAACAGTCTGTGAGGGGCCCATTAAGGCATACAAGGCAGACCCATTTTAGTCCTTAATACCACTTGAAGATTATCCATTTTAATTGGCCTTACAGAGCTTATCATAATTTTGTAAACTATTAAAAAGGCACTGCACATCTATCTGATGAGAAAACTGGGCTCCTCCAGCCTGCCTTACAGAATTGTTACTCTGTGACTGCCTGATGGTGCATCCAGCTGTGGCAATCCAGATTCTCACCAGGACATAAACTTCCCCATTTCACCAAGAGTAAATTTTGTACTATAGGTATCTGGGTTAGTCTGCTCCACAGGATGAATGCAGAGATCTCATTTTCTACATGGAACACCATCGACCAAAACCAAGGCAGCTAACTCACAACTGCCCATTCTTTTCAGGATACACATTAAGGCATATTAGCTTTCAAGAGCGTGGCTGAAACAGAGCCACATTTCATTTGGTACTTTATAAAAGCTCTCCAATCTAAATTGCTAGAAGAGGAGAAAAGCAAGCCATTCAGTGGCTCTAGGACCAGACAGTGGCTAACACTGGGTAGAGCTCTTCACACCCACTGGTGAAGGCAATGTGAGAATAATATTTTCCACAGGGACTCAAGAGTACAGAGTTTTCCAGTCTCCCCACTCAAGAGTGGGTGAATCAACCTCTGTTTCTGAAAACCCACGAGATGCATCACAGAAGTTGCAGTTACTGTCTGCAGGTCCATGGCAGTGTCTCTTGGTGCATTTCTTTAGGTGCAGCAGCTGCACATATCTCCTAAACACACGCTGCTGCATCAGTAACCCATTCAGATGGGAAAAGGAGAGAAAAAAAATTAGAGCAAAGTGCAGGCCCACCAAGAGTGCAGTGAAAGAAAGGTGGGTGTGCCAGATTGCCTGAGACACCTTGGAATGAGGAGAGCCCCAGATGGCTAATCTCCACTAACTGCTGTCTGAGGGGCATGGGGGACCACAGAGGGAGAGGAAAGAGCTGGGCAGGTTGTTCAGCTTGTCTGACTTCCTGCTGTGATACTGAGCTTATTGAAGAGAAGTCAGCATGGATGGGACCTGTTGACTTGTAAAACTGCAAGTGGATGATCTGTCCCCTCCTCTTTCCCTTTTCTGTTTTCACTAAGTGAGTGGTTATCACATTAGTAGGGCTGAATGCTAAAAGAAAATAAATGTGAGCTGAAGAGAGAAGTGCATGACTGCATGTTTGTCTTTCAAAGTAAGGAAACCCAGGAGAGCAGGCACAACAAACCAGAAAGTGTATAAAGCTTGGAATGAGTGGGATGGCTTGAACAAAATGGGGCACTAATTATCCTGGTTTGAGCCAGATAAGCAGGGCTTCTCACACAGCAGCACCCACACCACATCTAAAGCCTGAACTGCAACAGCAACCTGGGCTTGAGAGCAGAGAGGCATTCAGGCTGAAATCAAGCAGATTAGAATGTGAGGGGAGATTGCCAAGCTAATTTTCATTGGGGATCTGAACCACAATTCAGTCCAGGTGACATTTTACATATTTTCACCATTGTTTTTGTTTAATTTGTGAAAGTAATTACACAGCCAATTGAACAGTGTAAAGCAACTGCTGCAATAGTCACTATTTCAGTGAGGTACAGTGCAGCTCAGCTTTCCCAGTTAGGATATCCAGGCACAGCCCCACAGTATCTGTGCCATTCATCACTAACACTGCCATCTGGCTTACCTGAATCCTCCCCAGCTACAGCTTGTGCTGAACAAACCTCACTTTTCTTTGGGCTCCTTTTTGAAGAAAACAAGGCAATGAAACACCCTGTGCTGCTGGTGATATGGACAATGTTAACTGGCTTTCTCAGCTCTTAACTGAAGCATGATAGGGGACAGCAAAGTGGCAGACGAGGCCAAGTACACTGGGCATCTGGGTGGTCACTTTGATGCAGATAATTGATGGCTAACCCTGCTGAATTATACAGAGTAAACATGTAATATTAGACTCTTACAGGAGTGCTTTGCCCTCATGACACTTCAACTGAACCTCCCTGACTTTTATGGCTGTGGCTGAAATCAAACCTGTTTCTCTTTGGCGTGGTGTGGCACAGGAACCACTCCTACCCCATAAACTGGGGCTGAGCCATCAGGGCCCAGTGTGGCCCAGTGTGCTGCCAGGACTGTGTTGGGACAAACTGGTGATGCAGGTGAGTTGCTGAGGTGGTGTATCAGTGTCAGAAGAGTAGGGGATAACTGTGCACACAAGCACACGGGGACCTGGCGGCAGTGCCGCTCTGTTACCTATGATAAATAGCCTGTGTCACCACCGTAGCTGGTCTCCAGATTGGAGCAGACTTTTGCGAATCAGCAGGGTCAGCATTTGAAAAGCATGTGAATATTGTGCACTTGTAAATATTTGAGCACATCTGTTTAGCTCCCTCTCAAAAACCACTGGGAAAAACTACTTCACATTGTGCCATGCAATGCTGTTACCCTGCTCTAATTGTCAAATCTGTTGAGTGTTTTTCTCATGCACACAAAAATTAAAAATTACTATCCTCATTCATGATTAATTCAGCTGCAGTGCTGCAATGTGTCACACTGCATTTTTTAAAGTATTAAATTCCACCTCATAATCAGAAGAGTTTTAATTAACTTTTTGCTAGTTCATCCTTTTTTCCCCTCCTTCACATAGCCCCAGACAATCTCCAGAGCTGCCTTCCCTACAAACATCTCCTTGGATGATACCAAGAGAGTGACAGAGTACCGAGCTGGCACTGTGAAAATTGTCTGCACTGACCCAAAACTATTTTCCTCTTCCATTCCTCCCTGCTTACAGACCTAAGGCCTGCTGGCTCCCTGTGCACAGCCAGGGCACATGACAGAGATCTAACCCATGGCATTTCTTAGTTTCTTGGAAAGAACATCTGGCTATTACTTCCCTTCAGCCTAATTCTTCAAACAGATATAGGACTGGTCTTTTACATTAGATCTCTAGGGAAGTGAAAGAGAGCACTCCAGAAGAGACATATTCCTGCCTGTATGTAATTTTTCTATAAAAGCATCTGCTGTTTCCTCTGCACCTGGTACAACCCAGGATTGCCCCAAAAGGCTCACACCCCTCTTACATGTTTACAGACAGACTTTCCAGGCAGGGACACGTTCACAGGCAGGAAGAGCCATGTTCCCTCTCTTCCCCAAGCTGGCCTGGATGAGAAAGAAGGAAACAGGTTATTAAACCTCATTAGTTTCAGAATAGAGCAAAAGAAAAAGAAAAGAGTGGAAAGAGAACCATAGGAGACTCCACTCCCTCCCACTTCATTAATCTCTCTGTATCAATATGGATTTTTAGATTCAAGTGAAAGTGATTAAAGAGTCAACAGCCAAGTGGGCTTGAACAGATTTGGACCTTGATACAGGATTTTTCATCATGAACACAAAGAACAGAGAAAAGCAGCAGGAGCTCCTCTCTCTGCCCCTATGGGACCCTGATGGAAAATTGCCTCGGCAACATGGACCACACTGCCTCTAGATGGTTTTTCCTTGCAGGACTGGTGGATTTCCTTAGGTTTTTCTGACCTTGGTAATATTACAAGGGATGCATTTTCACATGGCTGAATTGTTTCTGAACAATTTCTCCAATGTATCAGGCACAAACATGCTATCTGTCAGCACCAGGCATGTCTAATCTCTCCACCTGCTTTCTCTCCCAGCAGTTACATTTGGTATCTGTTGCATGGAAAATCCATTTTTTTTTCTTTTTTTTGTGTTTAGAAGAAAATTCCCACTGCAGGATGAGGGAGCAATCACTCTTCGGAGGAATAGGGGCTAGCTGGGTTAAATTGACTTTGCTTTCCCAAGAAAATTTCTTCCCACCTCCCTGATCTGTATTAACTAGAACCATTATTCCCCTGAAGGGACATCAGATGACCTCTTTTGGGTTCAAGGGCACTCATAGCACACCCCTTCCATCACCCCAGTTGTGGGTAATATCTCTCCTAAGAGCTCGTCTATGTGGTAAACAACCAGCTGTGGTCCCAAGCCTTGGACACACCTGTAAGGCCAAATGCCTCCTCTTTTACAAGGGGTAAGGTCTCACCTTACAAGCAGATGGAGCAAGCAGGCACCTCCAGGCTGACAGGGACTGCCTGGGAGCATGAGCACTTCCCCCAGGGTTTGTGCAGGTGGCTGTGCTGAAGGGAAGAGCTGTGAGCTCAGGGCAGGGCAGGAGTGCCCTCTGGACTTCTCCTGGGCTGGCTGAGCAGAGGAAGGTTTCTATGGAGCACACAGCATGAAGGACTGCTCTGCCTCTCCTCCCTGCCCACACCGAGGCCTCACTCCCTCATTAATCAGCACTGGCAGCTTTCAGGGTGCAACTGGCACCAGTGAGGGCTTGAATCCCTCCTGAGGGGCAATGGGTTGAAGTGAGCTCCGAGAGGGTCCCTCCACCTGCATCAGGATGGCCACACCACAAAATGCTATGCAACAACACTTGTCACAGTGTGCAGGAAATGAGAGACAGAAGGTATGGAGCTTGGCAGAGCTAATTCTGCTTAATAAGGCATGGGACATTCTGGACAAGAAACAAGCAATAGGAAAATGGAAAGCAAACAAAAGATTCAAAAAGACATTTCATTATGGGACTATCTAACAGTGGTTTGCTACATATTTGAAAGCAGGAAGAGGACAGTAGCCATTCACCAGCTTTGATCCAAAGGGACACAATACTCTGCAAGGGCAGAGGTGACATTGATTTGCTGCTCACACACTGACATCTTACAATGTCCACAGCTTTTTTTTTTTTTTTGTCTTTTTAAGGATCACATTGCTGTGGAAGTTTTCTGAGCCTCTGTAAAAAGCTGAAAATCCTGTCAGTACTTGAGAGGATAAAATGTGGTCATGTTTGATATATGAGGCCAGAAGAAACATCTTCTAAGACATTTGCTTTTCAGTAAGAAAACAAGCAAAGGCATTCCTGGCCTGGGACATTTTTGGTGGGATTTCCTTAAAGCTTTTCTCCTAGCCCCTCCTGTCCGCTTCCTTCCAGCTCTGAACACACTTGTGCATCACACAGGTGGCAAACAATCGTTCCCATGCCAGAGCAACATGAACCTCGTCTAGACAGGAGCTGCTCCAAAGATTATGACTTCTTGCAAGCTGCTCTTTGCCTGGCATAGAATCATAGGATCATTAAGGTTGGAAAAGACCTCCAAAATCATCAAGTCCAATCTTTGGCAAAACACCAGCATGCCAGCTAGACCAAGGCACTAAGTGTCCTGGAGTGAAACAAGCTGTACTCGCCAAGACACTTTTATGTCATTATTTTCTATTTGCTGTCTCAACAGTTGTGTGCACACAATAGCTTTACCCCAGCTCTGCAGTGGTCAAACATTACCAGCCATTTGAGAAATAAACTCATGTAATGACTAGGCTGTGGGCTATTAGGGCAATCTTACAGTACCAATCCTTTCTGCCCTAGGGTTTAAGCAGTACAGAGTTCCAAGGGCTAAGACTGTGTTTATCTGCAGATAAAAATACGAAGAGCCAACAATATTGAGTAGGGCTGATACTTAGAGGTGAGCACTGCAAGGGTGAGTAAGGGATTTGGACATTTTACCACTAAAATTAACCAAAGACACATATTTCAGCCCCTTAGGCTGATTTGCAAGAACACCTGTGGGTCTCAAGTGTACAGTGCATGTGTGTGTAATTGTCAGTTCTAGTTTATTTGGAATTGATTCAATCTAAGGTAAACCAGACAGAAACGCAGGCACTCAGGTATATTCTGAATTTGGCAGGATGAAGAACAACACCTACCTATCTGCCTGCAATCATTTGAAAATGCTCATCAAACCTGCATGTTCATGTTTGCAGGTTATTCTCAAACAGAAAATTGTGTTAGCCTTTTTTGCTTGGAACTTAGAAGAAACATGTAAAAGCAGGGACAAATCCAGAGTTTTAAAGGGACATCTCTCTCCAAACAGGGTAATTGTTATTAATTCATCTTCAGCCACCCCTCTTCTGCTAGAAGCTGCCTGCCTCCAGCTCAGCAACCTCGTCTCCCGCCATACACAGCTTTTTTGCCTTCCCACTGCCAAATGCTCATTAGCACTGCCCCAGGGGCACAACAGGACTGTTACCAGCCTCTCCGCTGGTGATTCTCAGTTCTACCAAAAGCGTCAAAGGGGTTCTGTCTCTGGGCCACACACCGTAGCTTTTAAAGAGGTTTGTTTTGTTTACTCAGTACAATTTCTAGGTATCAGGAAGTTCTGTGTATCCCTTGCTTCAGGAGAAAGAGTTGCTTTGGCTACTATTTGACCTCTAATGCATCTCTTTCCATACAAGTGCTTTTTCTTGTAACCAGGACTGTGGAATATACAGAATCAGCGAGGAAATGAAATTCATGCCTGAAACTCCATTACACCTTAACAAACATCCTCAAGGACAAGGAGAGGACATAGAAAGAGACTGTGCTCTGGATAAGCTTATGCAATATGGCCAACCACACAACAGAAAAAGGTTCTTCAAGAGTTTCCTATCATTCAGTATGGTGGGTTATAATGGATATCTCTGGGGAGAAATCCCCAGGCAAAATGAATTTGGTAGACCCTTTGGCTATGTAAAAGGATACAATGGAATCCCCAGAAGTAGCTAGGTAACCCAATGTAAGTTAAATCATAGTTCCTTAGAATATTTTTCAGCTGATTTTTGGTAAGAGAATGTCATCATTAAGATCTGAAAGTTAATAAAACTTGTTTTCTCTGGATCTGGAAAAGGAAATTTGAAATGGTTTTTAGTTTTTTTTTTTTATTATATTTGCTCTTTCTCTTCTGCTGTCTCTGCACCTTTCTGTGGTGGGGTATGGGATAAAGGGTAACAAAGGAGAGGGTGAAGATGAAAAGGAGGAAGTGCATTCAATAGGAAGCGTGTGAAAACAAATAGAAAAGAAAGAAAAGAACAGCAAAAACTGAGATCTTTCAACTGCAATTATTTCCCCTAAATTTCAGTGAAACCATTCAGGAAAACAAAATATTACTCATTTTCTCTCCAGAGGTTTTTGAAATGGTTTCAACATTCTTCCCCAGCCTGATTTTCTCCCGTCTCCAAACCATTGTGATGAGTGGTGCCGGAGGAGCTGCTCTTCCCGAGCAGGAGCTGGGGAACATGCCATCGCACTGTCAGAGCACACATTGCCCAGATTAAGAAATCACCAAGGGTAATCTGAATCCAGCAGGTCTTAGCAGGAATGCACTGGTCACCCAGTCACCTCATCTTTCTGCATCTCACTATCACTTTTGCTAGTATGCGAAGCATTATGTCATTTAGACAACTGGTGACATAAATGTCTGCAGACTGAATGTTCAGAAAGAAAAACTCAAATCCTGAGGAACTCCTTTGTCCAGGTCAGCCCACTGTAATGCATTCACAATACAAGCTTCCCTGTTCACCTTGGCTGGTAGAGATGAGTCTTCTAGTTTAGCCCAGGGGACAGATTCAGGGAGCTGTAAGACCTCCCCAGTACTTTGCCTGTGTCCAGGGCTTGGGCAGGTTCCCTTGCTGTTGGCCAGCGGGCACACACCAGCAAAGAAGGTGCTGGACTTCTAAAACCACAAGGAAGTGCTGGCTGATGGAGCCCTGCAAGCACCAATCTGAACAGCTTGTGAACCATTACTATCTAGAAGTGTCAAGAAAGATTAGAACAAACATGAAGCAAAGATAAAATAAACAGCTATTGTATGGGCAGAAATGGATTTTCAGTTTCCACAGTAAATAAAATAATGTGCTGTCTTAGTCAGTGCCCCTGTGATGATACAGTTTGCAGGATTTTTACTGGCAAGCTGCCATACTTACTTTCATTTATCTGCCTCAAAGCACCATTTCAAAAAGTGCAAAAGCATGTTGTTGATAGAGTAGATTGTTTATAGCTGAATTGAGTATTTCAGAACAACATGCATTGTAATAAAGTGGGGGAGGGTACAAGAAAGCCAGAACAGCTGCAGTTTCTTGAATCCTTTGTCAAAAATCAATGCCAGAAAGCCAAGACGTATTTGTTCTGTCTCAGGAAAGGAAATGCACAGACCCCTCACAGTTCTGCCATGACAAGTGCTAACAAAGTCCCACGGCACCATCAAGGCTTTCCCAGCACCTTGCACCAACAGTGCTGGCACCCCTGGATGGCTGAGAGAGGGACAGGACTGCTTTCCCAGCTCCTGAGTGACCAGTGGAGCCTGAGGAGCCACCACCTCCGAGTACGACCGCACCTCTGCTGCTGCACGTAGACAATGGGGAGCACATGGCACAGTAACTCCTCCAGCAATAGAAAGACCGTGTAGGCATGGGGGGAGAGAGAGTGAGAGAAGGGTATGAAGAATAGTAATGCAAATAAAATCAAGATGTTTCAAGAACAGAGTGCAGTCCTCACCCAGTGGTGAGCAACCTGCTGCTGCAGCAAGGTGGAAAGCTATGGCAGCCCACTGCAAGTAGGAAGTGGTGTCTGAGGCAGAAAGTGGCTTGTCCCAGTTCACCATCTCCTTCACACTGACAGAATCTTCAAAAGGACAGTAAGTCACACAGACTGGCTCTCTGTGTTGAAAAACAGCACGAAAAGCACACGCCTCTGGAGGTTTGCACTGCTAACAAGGGCTGGTTTCCTCAGTACAAACAATAAAAGGCTGATGAGTGAGGACTTCAGCTCTCCCGAGACCAATGCATCTAAACAAACAACAGACTGAAAAATAAAACTAAAATTAAGGTGAAAAGAGAAGATGACTTTATAGAAGGGTAACTGCAGCTGCTACCCAGAGTAGGAAGAAATGGGAAAAATGTGAGGATCTTTTTCTCTAGCCCTGCTGGCCCCAGAAGACATCTCCCATTCCCACCACACTGGGGCACAGCAACATTTCTAGCCAGTATTCCTGCAGCTTATCACAGATAACTGGCAAGGAACTGCCTTCAGCCTGGCAGCCAAAGGGTACTGGACTACAGGTACTGGGAGATGCACAGCCTTTGTTTCCTGCCTCACTCCCAGCTTCCCATGTCCCACAGCTCCATGCCAGTCAGTGCTGTGTGGGGTGGCTCTGCTGCTTGCTCCTGGCACCCTGGTGCCCAGGCTGGCCTGGGAAAATGCTGTGCTGGAGCATGTCCACTGCATGGGTGACTCTCGCTTTGCTATGCCCCCCTTGGCTGGTCTAGCTGGCACCAAAAGCTCTGGGCATGATCCATATAAGCACAGCTCTCTGAGGCACCACAGGCTTTTAGGAGATTTTGAGGTCCTTCATCTCCCTTTGTCAGCAGGAGCTCCTGGAGGCACTCAGCACCCCAAAGGAATGCTTAATCCTTCACTGAATCAAGCCCTATTAGCATATTTCCAGGCATTTACAGATGCCATATTTTCTACATTAATATTTAACCCACCAAGTCTTTCAAAGCCCATCTTTCCAAACCTCAAGTTCCCAGATGCTTTTTAATGCCCTTCTCAATAGTGCAATAAAAGTCTGATATTTTATTACTCCCATGAATTATTATTCTAATTTGGAATTTGCCAGACTTTTTTAAACTTCAAAATCTGTATTGTATTTTCCCACACACACACAAAAATGCTTTGTGTGACATATTTTTGACTAACAAGCTAAAGCCTAATATCTAAATAGACACAATGACTTTTTCAGAAAGGGCACACTATCTCTGTCCCAGTCAGCTAGGT
This sequence comes from Anomalospiza imberbis, assembly GCF_031753505.1. NCBI lineage: Eukaryota > Metazoa > Chordata > Aves > Passeriformes > Viduidae > Anomalospiza > Anomalospiza imberbis. The sequence continues at coordinate 27,954,230 of NC_089687.1, read as the reverse complement.
TATTTTATGACACCCCAAATCATATTTAAAGATTTTCCTAAAACAGAAAGGATAACCTAGAACTGTGCATGAAAGATTGGAAGCAGAAAGAGTTATGTGTTCGCCTGAACTTTGATGTAATGTAAACTTCCAGGATGGTTTATAGGCAACATTTTTTTTTTTTTTTTTTTTAAGAAGTACGCAATTGGTTATCTGGAATGCAGATGCTGGGAAAATTCAGAAGCTCTGGAATGCTTGCAAGCTGTGCACCCTATGTAGCAGACGCCAAAGATAGTGGAGCAAAAGACGCTCAAGATCTCATCCAGCATCTGCTGGAGTCAACAAGGGCCCTTTTACTGACTGAACTGAACTGCAGATGAAGCTTTGAAGGAGTACCTTCTTGTCAATAAAACTGAATCTGGAACACCAGAAATGAGGTGGGTCAAATCAAAGAAAGCAGAGACACTGAAAGGGCAAATGCAAAGCAAAGCATAGCACACTGAGAATTTCTAAACAGGGCAAGACTTGTAATGACATGAGCTGATTGTGTCCTGCTTCTTTTGGAGCAGGTTGCCAAGAAAATCAGGGCTCTGTTTGTATTGAGAATGATCTGTCAATGTGAAGATGGAAACCTCCACTTGTCACTCAGTGAGAAGTGAATGTCTAATACTTATTACTCATAAAAATACCTTCCATTGGAATTTCAGTGGTAAGTTCTGGAAAAGCAAAAGTGAAAATTAGTTGAAACTATTTTCTTTCTTCTTCCAAGAAACCTCTTAAAAATGAAGGGAAAAGTCTTTAGTGGAGTCCATCTATGATGGCTCAGAAGTGGCCACAGCTTAGTGCAGGATACTACATCAGCAACTTGATTGGCAGGGCGGTGAAAAAGATTTATTTTCCTGGGTGGAAGCATGACATCACACTTCCCATAGGTATAGGCTATTTCATCTTGGAATGAATAACATGATTACAGAGAATTTGCAATACTTGAAGACTGTCTAAACACTCAAATCCTGGAGCTTATAAAATAATCTGTTGTTGGACAAATCTAAGCCAGAGATGTGAGAGTGCCTTGGCTGGGCAACCTGGGCATGGGGACTGTCTGAAAGAGTGCTGCACTTTCATATTGTTTTCCAAGGATCCTTTTTCACCATGGGAGAGACCTACCTTGCATTGGACCTTTCAAGGTCTATTTTCAGGTGCACTGAATATTAAACTGCTCTCAGAGAGGACTGATTCCTATAAATGGAATTCCACAAAGTATCTGTGCAGGTGGATGAGAAAGTTCTTCAAAGTAACAGAGGTCCTTTGTTAGTATTAGTATTAGTTCCACTAATACTGCTTACCCTGCTTTTGGCCCTTTCAACAACTCCCTGTGCAAGGCCACTTAAAATTCAGAGTAGAGCTGAGCTTCATAAAATGCAAGAAATGCTCCCTTTCCCATCATACTTCTCTTCTGTTCTCTCATCCCCTTGGTTTCCCCTTGGGCTTTCAGTTGTTATGGAGGATCCTCTTGCAAAATTATTTGTCTGCAAAACTTTAGAAAAGACATAAAAGAAGATTCCAGAGTTAACAGGAGGAATCTGCTTCTTCCTAGAAAGGCTTTGTGGAGTTCAAGTTCCTTTAGGAAGAATACATGACTTTTACATGTTTCTGGTCAGCTTCATACTCCACATAGGACCAGCACTAGTGTTCTGCCTTAAAAGGGAGCAATTTTGCCCCTCTCTGAGCAGTCAGGGATTAGTCCTGGCACAAACGTAAGCCTGGAAGCTAGAGCCAGGTCACTGAAATGACTTTGCTCTGTTGAAGTCAGGATTTGTTTTGGGTACAACACTGAGTAATGAACTAATAGTAAAATACAATACGTACACATACAACTATTATGCTACAGGAACTGGAAAAATTTTACCCAGTTACAATTTATTTTCTGTTTGTCTTTTTTTTTTTTTTTGTTTTCTTTTAAACATCTTTCCTGCAATCACTTGTTGATTTGTTGAAGGCAACCCTAGATACAAAGACAACCCTATTGTTCAAGACAACTCTGTTTTTGCTGAGTATGCACTTCGTGCCTTTAACTCCTCTGACAGCTGGTAAAGTAGACATTTTTTACATCTCATCCAGCTAAGAAGCAGCCACCTCAGACGAGGGAGTTCCAGCTGCCTTTTACATTATTCCTATGGGAGGTTTTTGGAGAACTTCACCTCAAACCCATGATTTTACTTGAGGCTGAGGTAGCTGAGAAGTGCAAATTCCCTTCAGCATTCAGGGCCCCACAGTCAAGCTCTTAATACAATACAGAAAAGACACACGGCTACACTACAGGGTGAAATATAAGCATGCTCAGGGACAGCACTGCCTCAAATTGTCATGTATCTTACAAAGTCTTTCAAAGGTGTCAAGGCAGAATTGTGAAAACCTTGGGGAAAAGTCAAATAGGTTCTCCTAAAGGCCACTGAGAAGGAATGCAGACCTGCTCATGTATTTTTCAGCTCAGGTAACTACGGTGTTCACCCCAGAAGTCCTATCACCAGCGGACTCCTACTGGGACCCTGTCAGCTCTGCTTTCCTGTTTCCCTGTGTGTCTCTTCCACCACCTCCCTGAGCTAATCCAAAAACAGAAACCTGCCTATCTGCAGAGCAGACAAAGCCTTTGTGAGCAAGCTCAGGGGTGATATCCAAGAGTCCACCTTAGCACTCAACAGCATGTGTGTGATCGATGGCCTCTGTGTGGCAATTACCCTTCTGCTCATTTCTCAGGGCTGCAACTTATTAACAGTATTATCTTTTTTTATGAAATATCATCATCACATGCAAACATCAGTGACAGGCATTAATCACAGACAATGCTTTTAATCAACAATTGAACATTAATAACCACAGACCCTGTGAATTAACACACAGTTAGTGAGAGACTTGATCATAATCACTAAAGAGTACTTCTCATAAAGAAAACCCTCTCCTTTTGTTCCTAAAAAGGTCAAAGTCTTCTTTTCTCTATTTCAGAAGGACAAAACCCACACATAGTAGAGCATATCTAGACTGCTTTAAGTGACTTAAATTATTTCCATCCATGTGTAAAAACCATTCCTTTTCAAAGATGTTCACCAAGTTTTTGTATGTGATCTACAGCTCACAGACTCTCTGTTCCTGAAATTATTAGGTTAGCTGCTGAAAGCAGCAATCAAGTTTTACTGTTAATCTTAAAAGCTAATCTTTTTTATTGACTTCCCAGTCAATAAACTTGTAGCTCTGAAACTACTTTCAGGTTTCCTTGAGTAATAAGAGGGCCAGTGTATACCTGTGCATGTATTTGAAGCTGCTAATTTCCTTGCTGAGTAACTTGCACTTAAGGTTGAAACTATAAAACAATTTGCTTTATCAGCTGACAGGGGGTCTTCTGTGAAAATCAGAATGAGGCTTGAGGTGAGACAACTTGGACAGTAAGGTCAGGATGCTCATGTGGTCACAATTTATGGGGGGCTGTTACAGGGAGTGAATCTTCCTCATGAACTGAAAGGATTAGGAGAGAAGGAGAAATTTTGATCCTTTTTTTAAGGAACTCAATAGATTTAGTCCTGTCCCTATTCTTGAATTAAAATCTGAGAGAGTTAAAGAATAGTTACGCATCACACAGATTTATCCTTCCTCAGCTCTAGCCAAAGAAAAGGGAACGAAGGACATGCCAGATGTCTCAGACTACTTCAAGTTGCTGTGAACCATTTTGGCTGTATTCGGCTGTGCACAAGCTCTGTTCCTCTTACGCCAGGAACCAGCAGCGTGGGACTCCCCAGAAGTCCCAGCATCACCTCAGTAAGAAGAGGACACGGTATGGGAGAAGAAAATCAGGTCTGTTCTCAGCTTACATGCTATGTCGAACACTAAAATATAAATAGCTCTCCAAGCAGCAGGGAAAACATGAAGGCTTCCTTGGCTTTGTAATTTGTGGTGGGATTTTCTTGTGCCGAGCAGTAGGCAAGCTCTGACTGAAGCTCTTCCCACTGGTGGGGGGCATTCAGGCTGCCACTCTGGGAGCAGCCCTTCTCTTGGCAGCAGCATTAATGCTCTCTGTCCATCAACAGTTTCATCTCGTCTGCCAGAGTTAAAACCGCTACCATTCATCGATGCTGCTCAAGATTAGCAGAAACCCTGGGTTCAAAAGGTGCAGGAGATGATTTTTCCCTCCCTCATTAAGCATGAAATTTTCTCTCAGACTAGGCCCCTTTCCGACCTCTCTGGACAACAAGCTGCTATCCAACCTTCAATTGCACCAGGAGACCACAAATTTCTGGGCACCCAGCACAGAGCAGAGGGCAATCCACACTCGCTGCCCACACAAGACAGGAGGCACCACAGCTCCCAGCCCCACATTTCTGCTTGGCTTTCAGGTGGGGCTGTTCCCCGCCTGCTCTTAGCGTGTACAGCAAGCTTCATGCTCTTAACATTTCCCAGAAATTCAAAGTGACAGAACCGGAGGTATTGCAATCTGGAACTTTTAACTTTCGTAAACTGGTGAGAATACTGGAATGTGCATGTTCCTTATTTAACTGCTCCACCAGCTTTTCTTATATGCTGCTCGGCACAGCCGTTCAGGATACATATTAGACAACTAACATCTGGACTGAATATCTATTAGGACCATATGCTCTACTCAGCTACAGCATCATGTTGGAGATTGAGAAAATCGAAACCAAATGGAGATATCAGAAACTTTTAAGGGTCAAAAATAAAGTAATCTTGGTTTTCCCAGGCCCAATGAATATGGTATATTGGCTTGCACTCTACGCCTCGTGCGAAAGTCTCATTGCAGAAATAACCTGACTGAATAAAATGAAAAACAACTTGGGTATTGTGGTTGAAAAGAGATCTATCTTGATGATTTTTCCCCTAGTAAAGTTTTCAGTGAGTCAGTGCTGAATGTCTCTGTCTCCTAAATGAGAATGAACAGTAAGAGCCTCAACCTTCTCTTTCCTGTTGATATTTTATGGTGGTGTTTTCCATGTGGGTGTGATGGTTTCCAGTTTCACCTCAATAGGATTCTCCGGGTTTATGGCTGAAAAGGTTATATGTGCCCTAAATGGCCGTGCCTGGGGATGTAGTGCTTACATAAACAGAAGTAGGCTTAAATGCTATAAAAGCCCTTCAAGATAGTTGATGGAGGTTGGTGTGACTCCTTCACTATTGAATAAGGAATTGAGAGCACGGAGCAGCTAAGACATTCTTATACATGAAAGGAAGATGGCAGGAATTCTTGTAACTGGCTTTGAGACCTGATCAGGAAATAATTATAAATCTCCACATTCTCACAAATATCTCAAGTAGGAGAAGACATCTTTATGCTTCTACAACTTTATAGGTAAAGTCCTGGATCACCAGAGGTCAACCATGTTCTTTAGATAACTTAATACCTGCCAAAATTTCTTATGACCATGTCCTGTGACCACCCCCTTGAGTGGGGCAAGGAGCAGAACTTAATACTCTGGCTACTTGGTACTGATACAGCTCCAGATGAAGTTTTGGGGCAGTGCACATCCCAGTGGTGTCTTGGACTCCAGATAAAAGGATTTCACCCAACTTGGCTGGGACATGTAAGGAATCACTGCACTTTCTCAAAGTAATATCCACACTCTACTTTCCAGGTCAAAAGGGAAACCAACACAAAATAATTTCGAAAGAGAAAGCAATTCCATTTTTTGCTATTGTTTTGTTTGTTACAAAAAATAAATGAGTCAAATCTTCTGTATTTGAAAACTTGACATAAAACCACCTAAATGTCCTTTTTTAACAAGTGTTTCATATTTGCTTTATGGTTTTGATGGTTGGATTGACAAAACAAAGGTAGAGAAAGAAGTACATAGGAGGGCTATTTCTGGAGCAGGAGAACTGGAAGAGCTGGATGACTGGAGTGATAGAAATGGGTGGGATTCAACAGCATATGTGTCCAACCACAAGCTGTAAGGAGTCAGAGCAGCATCACTGCTGTGCTCTGGCAGCTCATTGTCAGGGAATGGCAGTGGATGAGAAGTACTGGCTGATCACGGGACAAATGCAAGTAAACACAACTTGGCCTTGAGAAAAAGGCATCTGCTGTGGCAGGTAAAGCAAAGTAATCCCCCCAGAAGTAAGGTAGCAGTAACAGCCCTGTTTGAGGTCAGGAGACTTCACCAGGCAGATTCTTATCACCACACATGTTCAGGAAAGATGAAACAGGTAGAGAGAAAGACTATTAGGATGGCCAGGGAGGCATAGATCACAGGGATCTTGGCTGGTTTAGTACAGAAAAATGAAGCCTCAAGCAGACTATGATAGTGGCTACAGAATCACTGCAGCACAAAAAGGAAAAAGAGGAATAAGTGTCATGGAGGAAAATTCTTTTCAGTAACTGTGTAGGCAAAAGATATCTAACAAGTGGTTAACTAGCCATAAATGAACATTTATGTTTTCTTCAGGGTGTTATATTGAACTATGGTCTCTCAGACAAATTAAAAATGTGAGGCTTGGTAAGTCTTCTAAATCACTGACATCCCAATGAAGTCAACAACAAATTCTTGTCCTCCATCCCTGTGTCTGGCTGCCCGTGGATGCAAGCAGATGTTATTGAACTCCTTAGCTCCAACTCCTTGCCAAAGCCCTTTTCAAAAAAAACCAAAAAACCTCTGAGGTCTAGAGACTTTTCTTTCTTCAGATGAAAGATTAGATTCTGTCAGTTCTGAGTACATATGTGGGCTGATCTGGCCTATGGGCCGTATGTTTGACACCTCTAGTATACTGTGTTATTGTACCCGGGGGAGGTGACGGGGACTTATTTATAGAGACAGTGTCTGTCAGGGGAATTTTTAAGTGTGATTTCTGTGGGTTAAAATAGGAAGAATATGTACTCTCTTAAGTGGACACTCCCTTGCTTTTAGGCATGGTCAGGGTGAGTGCCCTTAATGAACGCTAACGGTTTTCAATGTATTACTTTCTTGTGGGAAGATGCAATATTTTTAGAATCCTCAGCTATATCTTTCAACTTGGAGAAATGACAAGTCCTGGGACTTCTGGGACACTTGAAGCAGATCTAACCTGTCATCTGTGCCGTGAGTAGCTGCAGATGCCACTGCAGTGAGTGCAAACACTGCTTCACTGCGGGGCAGTGCTCAGCACCCATGCAGCACCAAGACCATTGCAGAGCAGGGGCTACTGAGGCTTCAGCCCACTGACCCCCTAGATTGCACCCAGCCAGGCTCTCTCTTGCCTCTTAGCTCCTCTCCATTCCCAGCAGAAGGATATTAAAATACACACGGCACTCTGCACAAGCCCAATGTTTAGGAAGATCACTTCCTCCAAAACGCCTTAATATGAAACAAAAAAACCACCCTGGGTTAAGGAGGAGGAAAACATCTCCTGCTGACTTCATGACAGGGGCCTGGGGGCTTCATCCTGTCTCATGGAATCTGTTCATTCTCTAATGTGAATTACTTGAGAAGGAAAGTTTCCTGATATTAGCATTTCACACATCACCAAGCCACATTGCTGGTGCTTGAGAAATAGCCAACAAAAATAACTTCCTAGCAGGGTTTAGGTACATTAGATTTAAAGCACCCAATGAAGTTTTCAGACTCCTAACACGTCAAACAGAAGAGATCCAACAGTTAGCATACAGCTTAAAATCTTTAATCAAACACATTAGTTCACAGCAAGAGCCAGTAGATAAAACAGATGCAAGATTTCCAGACCAAGTCGTTCTCACACATGGTAACACCATCCTCTCTTAGGGGAAAGCAATGATGGCAAACAATGAAAATGCCCTTATTTTAAAAAATTCCTTAGTATGTCCAAACTGCCATCTCTGTTTAATCTCAAACTTACAAAAACCAACCCCCTTGGTTAGGAGTCTGTTGATACATTAGGTTGGGAAAAAAACCCCAAACCCCAAAAACCTCACAACACTCCCCTGTCCCCAGCCCCACAGTTTCCTGGAGATGCTGCTATGTAAGTTCGTGTGAGGGAATTTGCTCAGGAAGATTGTTTCATATTCTGGTTTCTAATACTGAGTACTGGGACAGCATCCTTAAAGGTAGGGTCCAAACTATGTTAGCTCATTGTCACAGGTCCCTAATGTTCCACTAGCAGCTGGCAACAGACCCCAGACCTCCCACAGCCTCTGCTTGGCAACCGTGAAACAGAACTGACCTGCTTGTACTCAAATTTCCTGGAAGACTCCTTGCATTTAATCAAAAATTTTTTTTTAATTCTCTGGTCTGGATTGGATGTGGTTCATAATCTCAGTGATGAAAAAGCCAATAATTCACCTTACTAGTCAGCCCTACATTTTCTATGATCATTTGTTAAATTAAATTCCAGCTGTTACCAACTATTCATGTGCTGTCTGCTGTGTGTACACATCCACATATGCTGAAACAGTAATGTTCATTAAACAGTTGTGCTATTAGGGTTGCCCATCTAAGAGTCAGCTTACTGTTTCCCAACAAAAATGAAAACTGTGAGTTCCATCCATCCAAAATCAGAAAAATAACAGACTGGTTTCCTACATCCATATACAAGCACAGCACTGTTGGGTGGAGTAAGGCTTCTTTCTCGGGTTTGGTGAAAGTCAGCCCCTTTGACTTTCTCATTAGTCTCCTTTTTTAACTCATGCAGCAGAGGATTTTGAAGCAAGGTAAAGCTGTGGGCTCAGAGGACAGGTCCAGGGCTGCAGCAGCAGGGCTAGAGGTGAGAGCATTGTGTGCCTGTGCTTAGCAGCACTTGCTTCAGCTCCTTTTGAACCTTCTCCGCATGCACAGGCAGAGAAGGCAAGATTTCAGGTTGCTTTAGCTTGCAGACTTTAGAAGTGGGGATATTTGTTCCCAGAAAACAGAGAGTCACTCTGTGGTTAGGGAAAGAAACCCCTTCCCACATCCACCTTGGCTGTCTTATAGCCTCAATTTTGGTTACTTCAAAGTAAGAAAGAGAACTTCTTTGTTTAACTTACTGCTGCCATTTGCAGGCAGGATGATACCGTGAGCTGGTGCAAGCTGGCAGAGCCAAATTAGTGCTGGGGAGGGTCAGTCTGGACATCCTAGCTGAGGACCTGGACCCCAATACCAGGGCTATGGGGCAGCAGCAACCCTCGGTGCCAGTGCATACAAAGTAGTTGCAGAACACATTACCCGGATGATCACGCAGCTCTGAAGGCATCCGATCAGTAACAACTAAACCCAGACCTCCTCCTGAAACTGAAACAATATCAGCTTTGAGCAAACAGTTGTCCTAAATGAAAATTCATCCCCTGCTAAATATAACCAGGTTGCATGACAGCACATATGTGTTGATTTCAGAGAGGTTTCTGAGGCATGAGGGAGATCATAAATAGGCCTTAACATCTAAGAAAATTAGACAGAAAACACAGATTTGCTTTCCGTTACACTTTTGTTTAGAATTCAGCTCAGTATCTGCTCTTCCTTAAATGTCCAGGCACAGAGCTTAAATATTAGCACGGCCTCCTTCAGAGGAAATGGTTCCTTTTATTTCAGTGCCATACACAAGTTAATGGGAAAACATTATTTGCAATGCAAGAGTTTTTATCTTCTGCAAACTGTTAACCTGGCTGGGGTGCTGTAAACTCCTGTGTTTGTTCTGCTCGATGTCAGGCAGCCACCAGCAGTGTCAGGTTAATCATCTTGGGTGCAAACAAACACCCAAACAATGGGAACAGTGAACTACACAAAGCCAAAGTCAGAACTTTCCTAAGCGTGGACCAGGCAGGTGAGACCAGGATAGCTGGGCTGTGCTGGGGCCATACCATCTTCATGCATTGCTGACCTGAGAGCAGAGCTTGCCCACAGGTTGCAGGCTTCATCTCCAGGACTTACATCAAGCAGAAGCAGAGCTGCAGGAAAATTATTATGACAGTGAGACTGAAAGTGGCTTTTTATCTCTCTCCAAATAACAGCGAGTTCATGCTAAGTTGCCTGGGTGCATGCTCTGGTGTCTAAGCACTGAAAGCAGAAACCCTGGGTGCAATATTCTGTGGTTCCAGCGTGAGCTCTGCCAGACGCAGATGGGATGCGCCACCGGCAGGACATGCCCTGAGGAAATGGGAGCAAAGCTGCGAAGGTGCTGGGAACAGAAGGAAGCTGTTGGCAGGTCTCTAGCGATACAGCGACATAAAGCAGTCAGGTCTATGCTCTACGGTGCAGTTCCTTTCCTGTTCCTTTACCCTGCTTGGCACTTGGGCCTTGTGCACACAGCCAGAGGCATTTCCACAGGGAAAGTCCTGAAGTGCTCAGCTCTTGGGGCTGCTGCCAGCTGAGCCCTGGCTGTGAGAAGCCAGTGGTCCCTGGCGAGAGCAGGGATCCACTCCACCCACAGCCTGACCATCATCCAGCAGAGCAAACCTCCAGCCATGGCTGCCCAGGCTGTAGGCTGCATGGCTGTAGGAATACTAACCTACTTCTGTTTAAGTTGTTTGATTTCATTCTGAAAGCAAACAAGAGGATAAGAGTCATTTCAAGAGTAAATGCAGTACATTGATTTTGTATCTGTGAATTACCCTAAATATAATAAATAGTTTGAAAATGGGAAGCTTTATGAAATCTTTGCCATCTACAAATTTGCAAGTTTGCAGAGCAAACACCAATCAAGTAAATAGTGGTATTTAATAAATGTTAATTTAAAATAACATCACTGACCTTATCACTGTATATATCTCTCTTCTCAAAGTTGAAATGCATTTAGCTTAGTGTTGCCAAATATTATTTGTACCAGATAAAACACCCTCTCATCCATTCAGGCTACACATAAAGGCTTATAAAGCTCTCTCACAGTCAGGGTCAAGAAGGAGGGACTGTAACTTTGTCTCTCTTACAGACTGCAGGTCCCATTTAAAATTCTTTTTTCTAAGAATCTCAGAATTTAAGCCATTATTCTCAAGAAAGTTGGTTTGTTTACCAATTATTAAATAAATGAAGTAGAAGACATAACTTTTCCTTTTGATTTTTGGCAACTTGAATTTTTTTATGTAGTGTAAACACAACTAACCTGTCTTTTGTATTTTCCCCAGGATGGAAATTGTCAGCAGTGGTACTCAGGGGCTCCTAAGTGTTACACACCATGCTCAGATGACCCCTCTGGATGCTCTGCACAAGACTTTCCGAATTTTGAGAGCACTGTCTGGAAAGTTTTGGTTTTACATGAGAATATTACAAAACTAGAGGGGTAAGGCTGAAAGCAAGTGCTCTGTTGTCCTGGAGATTTTCCTGTGTGTTTGGCCCCAGCTCTCATATGTCTGGAAGAACTTGCAGGTTCTTCAGGCGCCAGAGATCATGGCCAAAACTCTTGGCACTAGGGGTGTATGATGAGACCAGGGAGGCAGTAAGATTAATAATAATAATAATAATAATAATAATAATAATAATAATAATAATAATTATTATTATTATTATTATTATTAGTAGTAGTAGTAGTAGTAGTAGTAGTAGTATTAGTATTAGTATTAGTATTAGTATTATCCCTCCCTCTGAGGAGGGAGGTGAAAGAAAGGAGGGGGTAGATGTCAGCACAGAAGTCTGAGATGTGCAGGGGAAGGGAATCTGTGGAGCCTGCTAGTGCCATACATCATGTCCTGCATGCTCTATCCCCTGGTTTCCCCTGGACTAAACACAGGAATATTATGATTATGGTGATGGACTACTCAAACTGTGCAAATTTTTTTCCTTTTACATGATGTTCTACAGCTGATGTTTCTGGGTTTTAATATATTAATTATTAATTTCTGGCTAAGTTTCTTGGAGTAACAGGGTGGTTTTGTTCTGTTTTTTTTTTTTTTTTTTTTTTTTTTTTTTTTTAACATACAAATTTATTTCAAAGCATTTACCTCTGTGTATAAACTACTTTTTTCTCCTTTGTTTCCTTCATCAGTTCAAAGTTTTACCTGCCAGATGAGCACAAATACCTGTGCTTACTATTATAATTGCTAAAACCCACAGAAAATGGTGCATCTTAGAGGATGTAGCTGAACTAACAATCTAATTCCATGCAGAAGTATCTTTAGATTATGCACAAATAGAGCAGAAAATTAAACTGTGGTAGGAGGAAAACACTACTATTTGGGAATATGAAATTTCCCTGTCTCTGTCTGACATGGCTGAGCGGATGCCTCAGCATGCCCAAAGGAATCTCTCTGTTAGGGAGACAATGTTTTCTACTCAAAGCTTCTGAATAGTCAGATTTTAAAATTTAATTTAATTTCATTTCTTAAGGAAAAGTCCAAGTCACACAAGGACCCACTAGAAAAAAGCTGAAATTGTTTTAATGGGAAAAGAGTCAGAATCCCACAGATAAATCAGATTGCACAGAAATCATGCTGAATTGAATTGATTCCAGACTTTCCTAGAAATGTCCAGTTACTAATGAGAAAATCTGGCCAGAATCCTCTAGGATACTCAGACTTTAAATTCTTTGTAAATGGGTGAGGGATATTTACTCAATGCATTTCATCCCTTAATCGAGATATAATGCTCTTGGTGAAGAAACATGTCTAAGTCTAAAGGGAGTGGTCTCCATCTCCTTAGGTTTCCACATGAAGAAAGGAAAAAGGAAAAAGAATTTACTCCTCCCCTGGGTCAAAATCTCAGTTTACCCCAAGAAAACATATATGCCTTCCATGCAATGTAATTGCAAGTCAGCTGAGAAACTTGGAATGAAGGAAAGCAGATCCATACACGTAGTCCCTCAGCTTTAAGGGATGCCAACAAATCCATTACTACAATAGTATTTACCACTGAGAGAGTCCCACTTCAGGATTTACAGGCTCAATATAAAGAACTTAGACTGGAAAGGAAAAAAGTTCCCCTCCCATTCACTATTTCCAATGGAAAAGGATTTTTCCCAAGTGAAAAGTAGATTACTGAGAAAATGCAATTGAAATGATTAAAATTGCTGAAGGTTTTCCCCTTAATTTTGTTCCCATCCTTCTCCCCCCAAATTCCCACGATAGTCAATGTCAGAAGATTTCGCTTACTCTTGAATTCCTCCTCCCAAATCATAAATATTTATCACGTGAATGGGGTTCTTACAAGTCTCTCACATTTGTGAAAGAAAGCAGTTTGCTGCAGGATTTGACCTTGAAAATCTTCCCTAGTCTCATTGACAGGAGCCAATGCTATTTTTCCTTTTTAATAGCCTTGGAAACTTGTGCCAGACAGACAGAACAGCCAGACAGACCACACGCAGATTATTAAAAACAGTTAAGGGTGTGTGATTTTGGTATAGGGACATAATGGCCACTACATTATGGGCAAATGGGAGGTGGTAGGGCAGGAGGGGAGTTGTTCATTAATGAACATAAATAATGAAAGGGCATTGGAACATGGTTCATTCAACACTAAAAGCCAACTTCTCCAGTTAGAAAATGGAATCAATCATCTGGAGTAATGGAAGAATTAGAAAACTGTCAATCTTTATGCTCTGGATTCCTAAACAACCATTAGACTTGGATGTCAGGAAAGAAACATTATACTACTGCCTAAAAAGCAAGAGATTGTGTGAACTTTGCTATCTTTTCCACAGAACCTTGTACTGAAATAACTGAAGTACCGATGGTCCCCTCATACCCCCAGATTTCTGCCAGAAACACACATCTTATGCTGGACACTTTAACACTGAAGAAGCAACAAAGCCCAAAGCAGAGAACAGACCAAGAGGCAAAAGGCAATGCTGCTTTAATCAGCTCTGCTGGGAGAAGAAGAGGAAGGCATTTTGTTTTCCTGCATCCCTGCTTCCCTCTTCCATATCTTCTGTTGGATCTGTAAGAGTGCCCAGTCATGGGGCTTGCAGAACCCAGCTCACATCCAGACCTCGAGGCAGGTACAGGAAGGGCAGAACTTGCACTCCCTGGGCACAGTTACCTTGAAATTGCTCCTTTGACTACCACTGTTTTGTTTTTTTAAGTCCCAAAGTCAATACTCAAACTGACGACTTGGAGGGCAGCCAGACAAGTCTTGCTCTTTTTGAGGTGAACAAACAGTTTTTGACAATTTTGATGAGTGTTGGATTATCATCCAGGGGTGAATCTGAATATCATGTTAGATTAATGCTAGCCAGTGCACAGCCCCTGTTTAAAGCTATCAAGGGAGGGGGTTTAGAGAAGCCTTCCTGAGAGGTTATCAGACCAGCAAAGAGCATGCACAGGTACCTCAGGGTATGCATTGATGCTTGTGGCACAGAACAAATCCCAGGGTCCCTAGGACTGCTGCAGAATTAATCAACAAAGAAAAGTGTCCTGAGGGACAGAGGGTCTTCTGGTCCTATAGCCAAGGGAACTGACCTGGTCAGAAAACCCATCACCTGACCCTTCTTTCCCAGTGTCTCCCCTCCTGCCCCTCTATCTTTCCATAAGTGTTTTGATAAAAATAAGGGGGGAAGAAGATGTTTTTATTAGAAATTTTCTTGGTTTTCCAGGGCTGTATGGTGAAACTCAAATATGCTTTTGCCAGGTTTTCTCCTTCACATCAATTCTCTGATACACAATAGAGTCCCATTCTGGTGGCAGGAACTGATTACTCATTGCATCTCTGGCAAAAGAATATTTCAATTGAAAAATGGTTTTTGGAAAACTCACTTGTTTTCCATGGCCTTAAAAAGACCATTGACTGAAAAGGCCTCTCTCCATTTGAAATCCTAGTTTAATGTCAGGAGCTTTGACTGAATTCAGCAGCATCTCAGTATCACTGAAGGAGGGGACAGTTTCTCAAAGATGAATTTGGGGTCCTTATCTCTTTTCATATTTACCTTTCTCAGCCTATCACATCATCTCAATTACATCCAGCCAACTAACCCAAATACAAACTGTTAAATCAGATCAGCAGCTACCTGTGCATTAAAATCTTCTCCTAGGGAGGAAAAAAAAGAAAAGAAAAAAAAGAGAAGAAAGAAGGGGCCTTCAATTTTCAATTTCCTTCAGGATTAAAAAAAAAAAAAAAAAAAAAAAAAAAAGCTTGTATCACAAAGCAAAAGGAATATTTTCCATCAGCACAATGAAATATTTATTAATAGCAGGAACTAAATAATCCAGTACAGACTTGTTCACCAGAGTGCAGATTTTAGCAGGAGTGTCTGAGAACCAAAGCCCATTTAATTGTAATGAATAATAGCACAGATTTCCTATATTTGGGCTCCTATTTTGCAAAAAGTGTTAGCAAGTAAACATGGGTATTCCCAAACTGTGAATATTTAGTTAAATTTTATTCTGATGTTTCTTGTTCTAAATATTACTCTATGAATTATTAAATTTCAACCAATTTTCATAAGGATGAATTTTTTTTGTTTGCAAAAATTCTACTTTCTTCCACCTGAAGCTAAATCCACTACACATGGAGACAACTAGAGGCAATATATTCTTGAAAAGGAACGTAAAATCTGAGCCAAAGTATATATCGGGTGAAAACCAGAAATGCTACTTTCATTTGAGTGTGATACACCCATAATGGCTTTAGCCAAATGAAGATTTTTACCAAATGTCTTACTAGTATTAAAAGTGCATGAGTATAAATTTGTTTAGTAGAGAACATGCTACTGACTGAGCATTTTTACTTTATTTACACCTCATGTCTGACCAGAAATAAGCAAAAAACCCCGTTGCCAAATGCAGAGCATACGGGACAGAGAAAGAGGGGCGTGCAGAGGAGAAATCAAGTGCTCCCTCTCCACACATGGGTCACTGCACTGGGATGGGAAGCCCTTCCCAAACTTCTGCATGGCATCAAGTTGCCCATCAACACTGGGAAGTGAAGGTGAAGCAAGAATCCTTGTGCAGGTGGAAAACTGTACCCTGCACTAAAACACCAACTTCCCCTCATGGCACTTAAAACTCTCCCGCTCTATCTTTCCCTTGAGACTGGACACTGCTGGGGCCAGCTAGTCCTTCCTCATAAGAGCTTCATCTGTGCTTGTCTACTCTGTGGAGATTAGGGGTGGTCATATAGCAGCAGCATAATTAGCAGAGACAGAGAGAGGAGACCTCCAGTAGGTGAATTCTCTGTGGGGAACAGAGGGGATGCTTTTAAACTTAGATAACAAAAGGATCATCTACAGTGAGCATTAAATGATGGTGACAACAGAGGTGAGGTGTAGAAGCACATAGGAATAATAAACATCAACACCATTTCACAAAGGGAGAGTCAGCTACGCACACTCTTGGTCCCAGAACAATTCCTACAATAGTACAGGCACGGTGGAAATACCATTTATTTCTGTAGAATGTTTTTCTAATACTGAGCTTACATAGAGAAGGGAGAAAAAGATAACACGTGTGCCTATAGCTGAGTTTCCCCATGCCTGGGTTACTGCTCAGCCTGTGGGTACATATTGATGCTGCCAAGTGGTCAAGTCTTTGCCACTGTTTGCACAGCAATGTGCATGGCAGGGCTTGCAGTGTTTTGTGATTTATTTTCTTCCAAAAGCATCATTGTTCAATGGATACCAAGTGACGGTGGCAAAGCTCTTTAACCACTCTGCTGCTGGGTTGTGCTGGAAGCAGAAGGCTAGACCAGACTCACAGGCACCTTACAATTGTCCTGTCTATTTTAATGTGCCGTACACAGAGCTGCAAATCAGCCTGACAGCACAGAGAAGCCTCTGATTATACAGCAGCTTCACTTTCTGTCCTTTTTAAGTGCAACATTTTCAATTCTCGCACATGTGCATGCTCATTTGGGAAGCATCTGACTAGTTCTGGCATCAGATTTGGACACCTTAATGTGTGCATCTTCCTCACAGTCTCATAGCACTGAATAACACATGAAATCACATTTGTCTAGAGGTCTGCTCAGTTCAGCCTGGGTGGGTAAAGAGGCAGATATGTATTTACACTGCAGCCACAGGGGTGAGATCCTGACTGCAAGCTGAGTCACAGGTTTCAGTGCAAGCCCTCGGAGAACACGGCACGGCTGATCAAAGGCAATGCTGGACCTTGTCTTGGAGCCTTGTAGAGGTCAGCACGGCTGGGGGCAGCCAGAGCGGCTGCCCTTTGCTAGCACTTCTCACCTGCTGTCTGCACAGCAGTTGTATTTAGAACAATAAATCACAATGCCTGTGTGATGTTTGTTAGTAAATACCAATTTTCAATAGCAAGTGCTAGTGATAAGCACAAATTCATTTGACAAATCGTGTCCTGTCATAGAAAAAAATCCAAAATCTTCCTGCAGAGGAAAACCATCCTTTAATGCTAAAGAGTTTAGGGTTAGGCCTGCATAACCTTCTCTCTCCCTAACAGTGATATAATCTGCAAGAGATTATGGGAGTAAAGTGATAGCTAGGTTATTCCTAGAACACAGAATAGTTTTTGAATGGAAAATCCCCGCATTTTCTTATATAAACAAGTACAAAATGCATTTATAGGATAGGTTTGGGTGTTTTCAGCCTGCAAAAGGGTTTTAAAGTTTTTTTCCTTGCCACATGAACTGCCAACTAAACTGAGAAACAGAAATCCTAAATAAAAGTTTAAAAGCAACCACCAACTGTTTAGAAACAGAAAAAGAAACTCTACTAGGAAATCAGTCCTTTTAAGACAGGGTTCCAGTAAGATGTCAGGGATAGGTCACTTGGTCCTACGATTCCTGTGGAATAACCACATTTTAGGTTTCCAGAGTGAAATATATGAGGTTGGGCAGCCACGAGGGTTAGTATGGGACTCAGATTTTAACACAAAGGGTAATCTGGCCTGGCGCAGTCTGGTCACTGCTGCAGTGCATCTGAAGGTTAGGTTTTATGTTTATTAGCATCATCCAGATGGCGTTTTATGTCCTTAATAACTTTGTCCCTGACTAAGCCATGAACCTACTGTTTGACAAACATTGTAGGAAATACCCATCAGCAGAAAAGCCATTTTGTAACAAGGGGTAGAGCAGGTACATTCAAGACGCCTACAATTTACTTCTGTGTACCTGTCACCTTTTGGTGTGTACACTTGACATAGGGCAGGGCTTTAAGCAGCTGTCCTTAAACTGAGGGGAAGGAGGTCAGTACCCTTGCAGATGCCTGGCAGCCCTGCAGCTCCTCCCAGTGCACTGCTGAGCAGCATGAACACCTCCTTGTCTGCTTACACCCTGGCCCATCAGCAGAGGTATCTCCAACATATTGCCCTGAACACTGGATACCTAGCAAAACATACAGGATTTCCTGTATTTTGGTGAAAATTAGTCCCACTTCTAATTAGAGGGACTTGTGACTCTCTGGGAACAACTATTTTTGTTTCTAATAGTTAAAACAAAAGGAACATGTAGTGTTTATTTTAGCCCATAGGACATCTCAGCAACCCAGGAGTTTCTTTCAGCACCTGAGCTGTACAAGTTTTTCCACTTCCAATATAAACTGAAAAAATGCTTGATTTCTTCCTGGGTGCAAAACACATGGTCAAGATGTTCCTCCCAAATGAGCAGAAGTTGCTGCACTTTTGTGGAGAGCAAAGGCCTGAGTGCAGCTCGCAGGAGGAGCTGGGGTGGGCAGGGCAGCCCACCGAGTGCAGCCCCTGCACAGCTCCCTCTCTGTGCCAGCCTTTGCCCACCCGTGGTGGTTTGTACAGCCCTGGGATTCCACATCCAGCATCCTTGTGCACAAATGCCTCTGTGACATTTCCAACCTGAGCTGTGGCCAGCGAGCGTGTACCAATCAAATGGGTGGGCTAAAAGATAATGAGCATATACAATCCAAGAGGTGCTGCATACCTGCCCTGCTGGTTTACTGAACTAACTGAAGTTAAATTGGTTCAGCCTCACGATTCAGACAAGACCCGAATGAATGTTAGCAGCACTTTTGGTGTTTCATGACACAATTTACTTCAAATTAAAACAACTGGAAAAAACCTTGTGCTCAGGGAAGTATGTATGTATTGCTGTTGAAGCAGACACTGGCAGTAGTGACATCAGCATGTTTTTTTAAGCATACGTTCGTCTTTTGCAGGGATATTTTGAGACCCTAAAAATGTCACTACAGAACTGTCCCAGTTTTTGATTTTGAAAATGTCACCTGTGTCATCATTGGAACTGGGCTGTTATTTCCAGAACTAACCATTTGGGGAACAGTTTACGTGAAACTGAAACCTTAGCACCAGCTCTGCAGTGAAAGAGAGAAGGCAAAAGTGCTGGCACTCACACTGGCGCTGGAGTCATCCAGGAATTGGCTGGCTTACCTCAGGCCAGCCTTTCACTTGCCAGAATTCAGAAACTCACATTTCTTTTCAAATTTGCTATTTTCTTTAGGCATTCATTTTGAACGTGACCAGCTGTTCTCAGAACAGAGATCTGGAGCCATATTCTATATTTTTAGAGCAGGCATCTTTCCTGTTAAACAGAAAGATGAAAAAACTCCAAATTAGATTATGGTTAGGAGGAGCAGAAGAAATTTCACAAGTGCAAAGCTGCTGCTGTTAACCCAAAAGGCTTGCAACAAAGATGCAGAGAGACTTTCCCGATAACTCACAATGGTTTACCTGAAATGGGAGCAAAAAAGAAAAACAAGGCAACCATACAACACACAAATAACTCATTGGAAGCCCCAGCATCTGGTGTCCTGATCTGCTGAAGATACCAAAAGGGTATCAAAAGATACCAAAAGGGATCCTGGTACAGGATTCTGCTCATCCCTTGGGCCTGCATCAATACTGACACAACTGTCTCAGGGGCTAGATCAAGAATCTCACCAAGCTGCAGACTCACTTGGCCAAAAAATCCCAGTTTTGACAGAGTGCATTACTCAGCTGCTCCACAGTGAGCATACTGGTGCTGTCACAGTGGCTGGGATTGGGAAGGCAGTACTGGGATGGACAGTAGGACTGGCACTCTTGGCAACAAGTGACAGCAAATGTGCAGCCTGGGTAAGATTCCCACACATTCCAATAGCACTGGAGACAACAAAGCCTGAGCTCATGGGGCAGGGGGCTGTGAGCTCATAGCCAAGGGCTGCAGGTAGCTGGGCCATACAGCATGACCTCTCCAGGCATGCTCACCTTCTAAAGCTGCTAACAGCCATGTTCATGCCACATCCTTTCCTTCTGTCAAAACTCACAGAACCTTTCTGCTCTAAACAACCACATATATTCCTAAAACCTACTAAACCTACAGGGAAATTAATCATCCCTGAGACCTTTACTGCTTCAACCAATTTGGTTGAGGGCAATGGAAAGTTTCCATTGCCTTTGAGTCTGGTAAAAAACAATATTACCAGATAATCCCATATTCTTTACAAATAATCCAACAGAAGAAATGAAACAGAGAAGAACATAAAAAAGCAACTTCAAGCTAAAGGAAAATGTATTTGAAGACCATCCCTGAGGCACTGTCTCCAAAATGCTTTTGTCTTTAGTGGTCATTTCCCACAAGAGGTCCCCAGCCCCTTTGGAGCAATTTTTAAAGAAATTTGTGGGAAAAGGTCCACATCCTTACCCCCAAATAGTGAAATATTAGCTTATTCCTATAACCCATCTTCAAGATATCATGTATATTTGTTCATGTTGTTCCTAATTCTCACCAAGTTAACCAAAATTTTAAAATGTTACATTTTCATAAAGTCCCATGTTTATCAGGTTATTATTATTTGGCCCATGTTAAGTATTTCCATTTTAGGAAGATTTTGTTTTTTCCACATGGCCATATTTCTGAAACTAATTACTTAAATTTGTCGTAAGGTTAAGTTGGAAAGTTTCACTCATCCTTTCTGTGCTCTCAGGATTTATAAATTCAGATAAAATGTTCTGTGGGAGACTTTACCCCCAGTTAAATTATTAACTGAGGGAATTAATCCCTCCTCAGTGGAGGTAAGACCCTTCCCTGTTCTGCTCCAGAGTGAATTGCAGCATCAGGACAACTCAGAGGAGATGCTTTAAAAGAACCCACCAGCCTTGCTCCCTTCTCACCAGCCCTTGGCCAGCAGCATGAGTGCGCCACTGCCAGCACACAGACAACCTGTTCCACCTCCCACTTGAATCCAAGGGCCCCTGTAAACACAATATGTAAAATCCCTCCCCTTTTTTAACAGGAAATCAAAGAACTCCTTCAAAGGTGCTTTCCTTCAAGAAGGAAGAACCCCAAAACTTCAAGGTTGTATTTCAAGGCTCCTCCAACTCTTGGGTGTAGAAGAACATTTGAGATGGAGATAAAAGAAGGTCTCTCATGCAAGTGGATCCCAATTGTTTCCCTGTGTGATTCAGAAGAGATGGCCACTTGCAACACTGAGGGAGTTTCACTCAACGTGTACTACTCTCAGTCCAAAGGAAAATGGGTTCCAATGAATAATCCTGTGATCAGACAGAATACAGTTACTTTACGTTTGCAATTTTAGAGATGAAAGGGTATGAAACACTCTTGGCTTGTTATTAACAAATGTTTTGTTATCCCTCTTTTTTTTGAATTCAGTCAGTGCCATTTGTAGAAAAGCCATTTGTCCCCAGGAACCATTTATTTTCAGACTACCTCTGCTTCCCAGCAATTTCTGTTTTCAGAGTAATGAAGACCAGTGCGGTTCTCTTCTACGCCATTTCACTACATTTACATTTTCTAAAATAATTGAGCATATCTCTGTAATTTTATACTTTTATTCTAAAACATAGGATGCATACAGTCTTTACTCAGCATGGCGAGTGAATTATGGCTTATTTGGGATTTTAAGTACAAAGATTATAAAAGTGTTGGTTAAAGTGCTGCCAAGTGAACTAAATTTAGTGTTCATGGTATCTGGCTAAATATATGTTTTTTAAGTAATAAGAAGGAGTTGTTATTGAAACTGCAATCATCTTTCACAATAAATACTGTTTTACTTGAAGGCTTCTATACAGTAAAGTTATATCAGTACTTGGGTATGGTGTACTTGTAATTAACACAAATGTAGGGAAAACACACTAATGTTTCTTAAACTACATTTCTTTTGTTTACGGTATGCAAAGGAGAACTTGGTGTGCCACATGCATTGAGGACTGATAAAGGCATGGCTGAGTATTGCACAAAGATGTCTACTCAGAGGTTATCAGCTTGGAAAGGAGCATTGTCATAAGGAAACCAATGCAGGAGCATTATCAACAGTAACCAATGCATTAAAAAAGAGTTAAGGCTCATGAACTGTTAATAAGAAAAGGTTTGGGGGTGGAATGATGATGGTATTGTTTAGACTGGGACTTCCTAGGTATGTTCAAAACCACACACAAATACAGCCCAGGTGAACACTCCTGAGACCTGCAGAACTCATCTAAACTTTTCCAGGATGAAAGATCTGCAAAATTAGCAACTTCAGACACAGGGACCTAGATGGAAAAATAAACTTTATCGTAAGGTCTGAAACCATGGTTTACAAGAATTTAAAGATCAAAGCTTTGTTTCTCTCAGCTGCAACTAAAGGCAATTGAAAAAACAGCATCTTTTTACTTTTAAATATTTATGTATACATTTAAATAATATGCATAAAAATAAAATATATCTATTTAAATATATACTTCTTTCCTAAGCAGATCACAGTGACAAAGTACGTACAGTACACGCAGTATCAGCAATGCAAACGAGAAGTAAAATGGGGCCCATTTATATGGGGGCAAAGACTGAACAGAGCTTGAGATTGAGAGGGGTTAAGCTGTCTTTTTTCTCTCGCATACAAAAAACATTCCAGCTGTGGTTTCCAACACCAGAAGTGGAATTTCACTTTTAGAAAGGATTCTGAAAATGCACTCACTTATTTTACTAAATTCAAGTCACTTATCCTGATGGGATCAATGAGGCATTAGACACATGAATAACTAAAGGTCTGAGAGCCTACATGCCTGTTTACTGTAGCACCTTCTGTGTCATTAGGGTTTACAAAACCCTATCCTGTTCTTGCACAGAAAGGGAATTGGTTTCCTTAAGACATGTCAACACTCTTTCAGGGAGATGCATTGCATGCATGCACACCGTTTAAAAGATTTGAAGGAATGAGTCTTTCTGGTGAAGCCAATCTAAGGTCTCCTGTTTTCATCATCAGGGTACCTCTTCAGACCCCCAAATGCAGCTCCCCAGAGAAGCACATCACAGCTGGCCCCCACAGATGACTGCTGCCCCTTCCCGTGGGCACAGCTGCCTGGGGACTGTGCAGGGACAGCCTTCCTGCTGCGGGGAAGTGGCAGTGTCTGTCCCAAGGCGTCACTGCCTGCCCTGGCTCTGGCAGAGGTGCCACAGGACATGGTGAGGCAGAGACAACCCTGCTGCCCATGCTGGTGCAGGCAGGGAAGGGACAGAGGGAGCAAGGGAGGAACCACAGATTTGTCCTTCATCTCTGACTGCTCCATGGCTGAAGCACATGAAAGTGTCAAACCCAAAAGCATCAGCACAGTGCCTGGCATTTCAGACATACAAGCCTGTGAGAAACTCTCTGATCAGCTGCATCCTGAGCCTTCAGTCCTGGGTGCCTCTCAGCGAGATGGTTTGTGGACACAACATGGGGCACATCTGGCACATCACACCTTGCCTGACCATGGGCGGGCTGATCATGTCTTGGGGCCATGTCCCTGCCCATGCCACATTCCCTCTCATTGCCTGCACCTCCTCCAAAGTGCTGTGGGGCCACATTGCCACCTGACATTGCCTGACACTCACCCAAAGCCAGATGGTCTCTTCTACTCGCCAGGCTCAGGCTGAGCCTCCTTTGGGAGGCTGCCCCAGCTGAGGAGCAGAGCCTGTGGGGACAGCCAGCAGAGCCTCCCTAAAACCCACATGTGAGTGCTGGACAGCTGCTGGTTGCAGTTCAGCATCACAGTCCAGCTGGTCCAGCTGCCTCAGTCAACAAGATTTCTCGCCGGAAAAAGGTGATTTTTAGAACTTGAAACTTTTTCATGTGAAAATGGCAGTTTTGACAAAGGCCTTTCATTCTGTGATAGAGATAATCAAAATGAAAAATCTCATCCTGAATCAAAATGTAAAGAAATTGAAAACTGAAACAGTTACACTTTCTGTTTTGACATTTCCCATTCAAAACTCCTCTGAATCCTTTCCCTGCTGTGTGAAAATGTTCCTTTTCTGATTTTTTTAAAATTTGTTTCACTAGGGAAAAAGAATTTGGAAATGCTGACATTTCCTGCAAGAGATATTTCAAGCTTTATCTAGAGAAGTTGTGCCTACAAGTACACTGAATTCCTTGCACCCCACCCCACAAGTATTTTAGAAGACTTGTTGGAAAATATCAAATTTAAATAATAACATTCCAATATTTAAAGCAAGGTTAATAGGTTATATTTTTCTCTTTGAAGCCAAACACTTTTCTGGGATTTCAAATATTAAAAGGTAACCAGATTTCAAACCAATTTCACAGCAGAAATCCTTCCACAGAAAATGAGAGACCAGCTGATACAACTGGCAAAATTCACACTTTTAATTAAAATGATTAAACACAAGAGACCCCATTGCCTGTTTTATGTATAAAACAACAACAAAGTAGGGATTTATGAAAAAAATATCATATTTCTGTGTGTTTTAAAGGAAAATAGGATAACTGAATTTAAATTGAGGATTTTTTATGTGAGCTGTTGATACTCTTTCCTTCTCCAAACTACTACTACAAATCTGAGACTATCCTACTGTTCAAATTTTATACCATCAAAGGCAATCTGCTGTTAGACATTTCTTCTACAAAATCTATCTATGTATATACACTGGAAGTCTGTCGTACTTTCAACAATATTCCAGCAGTAAATACAGCATGAAATTAGTATTTTCCTCAATGGTCAAAGGTAATCCTTTTGCAAAACAAATCTGCTTTGAAATATTACATATTTGTAGCATGCTCTTTTACAACAAGGGTTACCCAACAATTATGTGTCATATTTTATAATGCAGAACAGCTCTGGAATGAGTAAACAGCGTTCAGGAGGAGACCAAGAGCAATACATATTTTGGTAATATTAAATGTACTTATAGTTTATCTTATAGTCAGGTTCCCTGCAAAAAATAATACCATATTCTGCCTACACATATAGTTCTTAATAAGCTCAGTATAGATGTCTTATTCATTTCCTGGGAAGCAATGCTCTTTACCAAAGTTATTTGTAAATGCAGTTAAATTAACATCTTCAACTGCCTTTACTCCACCATCATGAAAATAACTACATCCAGAATCATTTCACTTTAAAAAAAAAAAAAAGTCATTTTAGTCTAAAGTTTGGCAAAAAAATAAACTGAAATGCTTAAAAATTTACATTTTTGTCACTCCATAAATCAAAACTTACTTTACATATTAGAACAATTTTTGTGAGAATTTTGGATCTGAGCTGATAACCTTTTGCCAAGTTTTAACGAAATGCAAATTGAAACATCTGAGATATTAAACAGACAATCGAGGTTTATGGTTACATCATAAGATTATTGCCCAGTAACACTGCATACTATGGCCCTGAAACACTCACAAGCTTTATGTATGCAAGCAACCCTTGCGAACACAAATATAAGTGCTAATATAACCTCATGGCATCGAGAACACAATGTTGTATCAGCAATTGACATGCAAACTGTTTTGCTAAGGGAACATTCCTCCAAAAGATGTAGGAGGGTGTATGTGTAGAAAAGGGCAGTGAACGATGGCAGAAGCTTAATTATAGAACCACTAATGGCAGCAGGAGAGCATGGCGCTGAAGAGAGCCAGCAGCGTTAGCTCGGAGCAGCCAGAGACTGCTCAGGCCCAGCTCCCCAGCCTGGAATGGGTCTGCTGGAGTCACAGCACATGGAATTTTACCAGATCAGGATCTGACCTGCATCTGTAGTGGCTGTGTACAGGCAAAAAGCCCACTGGCTGACAAAGAATGAAGATTAAGTCCCCGCCCTGCAGGTCACCAAGGAGCATCCTGGCACTAAAGTCTTCTCCTTCAGAAGCCCATGCTGTAGATGCACACCATAATGCAGACCTTATGTAGTGCTGAGGGAAGTGTTAATTAATATATTTAATTGTTAGATACTGCAGCAAGATCAGAACAAGCGGCTTGCTGGACATAAGACATTTATGGGCGTTTCCCAATAACCCCCAGGAAGAGCTAAGCATGCAAATCTTAATGCATTCATGGCTCATGTTAATTCATCCCCGGCCTCTGTGGAAATTACTGAAAGTTTTCTGACAAAGGAGAAAGGGTTAATTTAAACAGAATGTTGTTAATAATGAAGGGTATTCAATAGTCAAACAGTAAGGAAGGTCTCATTTGAAGAGAAAGGATTTGTCTGGTATTCAGAGATACACTAATACCAAACACAGGTCCCTGGAGGGAATGACTGGAATAAGGCCATCAGGTGAGGCTGGCATCAGCTTCATAAACAGGGAGAGATTCCTGCTCCCTTCATGTTCAAAGCAGAGGAGGTAACAGGGGCCCTTGACGGGATCCATAGTACATTTACAGGAGAGATGCCAAGTGCTAAAAAATAGATGCACTACAAACAGTTCACTGTGAGGTTATTAATCAGTGGATGCCCCCAAAGCCTTGCTGTTCAACTCTTCTAACCAAATACATTGAGACTAAATTGTAGGCTAAGCTTTCCTCTGGTAAAATAATGTTCCCACTCAAATTTCACTGTTCTAATTGCAGAAGCTAGAAATAAAAATACTTTCGTTCAAGTAAGTAGCATTCAAAATGCTTTCAGCTGGACTTTGCCTCCCAAAAGAAGCAAAGATGCATGAAGGATGTTCCATATTACCATTTTTATTGGCATTATGGGCCAGGACCCCATAGGTGCTGTCCCACCACAAAACGAAGATGATTATCCCTACTTCAAATCATGATATTTTATTACAACAGTTTACAGTCCTCATTTAATTATCTCAGCATGTACTGCATGGAGTCTGCAGTGGAATCAATTCATTTCTAGCAAGTATTGGTCCAAATTGTGCTTTTACTCCCTGGAGAGGGGGTGGGGGTAAAATATACCGAACAGCTGGGGCCACCCAGTAGTTCAACGAGGCGCTCTGACAGCAGCAATGGCAGATACAAGCAGAAAACATCTTTAAAGAGCCCTCAATTCTTCAGCAAACCCATAATTATATTCTGAACATTTTTCCCATAATAATTTTCATCCAAAAATTTGCCAAAAAAATTCATCGTGAAAGGCGTAGAAATCTACATTTTTGACACTCCATAAATCAAAAGCTTATTTTACATAGCAGAACAAAATTGCTGTATATTTTACCTAACTGTACTGACTTCTAGCATTACCTGCCGTATTACCAGACTTGAGGATTTTTACATACCCTTCCACTGCTCCTCCTCAGACTTTTTTTAACCTTCACCATCCTCTTCATTAAAACATGTAATTTCTCAAAATCTACTCCCTTGAAGCACAACATGGCCCTGGGGCTGAACCAGCTTGGGTTCTGCTGTGATGCTGTAAGGCAACCTGGGATGTCACCTGCCACTTCCCATCCCTCCAGGCTCCCACTGAGCTATTCCCAGGTTAGCAACGCTCCCTGTACACGTTAACGATGCTCCCGTCTCCAGCCAAAGGTGCAGTAGACCTTTTGTGAACACACCCAAAGTGCAAATGGTGCGGATTTGACTTCCAGCACTGCCGCTTTTTCCTCCACTGGGGAGGATTCATTTAGGAGCATTCATTCCCAGAAGAGGGATGAGGAAGCCCTCATTTTGTGTTAGTACATAAAAAAAATGTTTGTTTTTCAGTTTTAACTCTGATTCCTTTTTTTTTTTAAATCAGAATGAGTCACCTTTTTATTTGATAAACAGGATCATATATTCATCTAGTCAAGCCACAACCAAACCAAAATACAAGTAAATCTGAGAATAATAGTGACTTTCATACAAGATCAAGCTGGGTTTGATTCCTGTTATTTATCAAGGGTTTAGAAACCTTGTTTCCCTTCACCAGTCCCCTGAGCCATTAACATTCACATTGCACCACATTCTTGTAAGATTATGGGAATTTTCAGTTTAGAAAATCCAAAACTATCTGTATCTGAGCATATTTAGTTGCATTTTACAGTTCTATTTTAAAATAATACCACTACATCTGATACCCCATAGTTGTCTGTGACAAATGTAATATGCAAACATCTTCCATTGCATAAATGGCATAGGCATGGAAATAACAATACGCAGAATGTCTAACGCCCATTGTCTGGAAAGCAGTCTTAATGTTGCTGAGTTAATGAGTGAAATGAGTATTGTGGTCAAAGTGTCACATAAATAATGGTTTCCATTACACAAAAAACTGTGCCACCACACCCTGGCCATCTCAAAAAGCAAAGCTCTAGAGGTTTCCCACAGACAAATACATAAACCAGCGCTGAATTTCTCCCCTTTCCCCCCTCTTTGAGGCAGCTAGTTTAGTGGCCTTTTCTTTTTGTAACCTATTTTTGTGACAAAATGCAGTTAAAACATTATGTGTTTTTTCTATGAAAAGGAGTAAAATGCAGTCACTGTAAACCAAACTCTTCCCTGGTGTGAAGGTCATCCACCCAAGCTGCTGAGTGGCAACCAAAGCCATTCTCACAGAGATATAAATTTCTCTCCCTCTGTCTACATCTTTTTACCCATACCAAGCAACAATGCTCAAGTCCTCCCTGCGTAGTCCTGAGCTCTGCTGTCACACCAGTGACATAAAAGAGTATGTGTGTGGAGGGACGTGAACACCAACAAATGCTTGGATGCAATTCCATGTAGCCATGGTTGCTGCTGCCAGGGATGTACTAAGGATAGCTTTCAAGCAGGTTTTGGAAAGGAAACAAAGCATACACAACTGAGCTACAAGCTGCAATAACAACAGTCAGAGGAACTGAAAAGGCTAAGCATTTTCCAACTCTGGTCAGTCTAAGCACAAAGCCTTTCTCCAGGCACTGAAGCCAAGGTGGAGAAGGAAAGGGAGAGCTGACCAAACTAACCTGGGAACTCAGCCTTGCATGAAACCAGGCCCCCAAATTACCAAACAATGCTGTTCTCCTTCTACCACAAGCACAGAAGTAGATATTTCTTTCTCCCCAGACTCCTAAAGAAGTGTGAAAATTGCACTAACAGTCTTTGGAAAAAGCTACATGCAATTTGTCATGGGCTTTCTACCTGACATCTGGCAAGACAAACAGTCAGCCACAGTGTTTTACAAAGATACAGAGGATAGCCTACAAAATGGTCAGTAGATTCAGTTGTTTATCTGGGCTTCTGTCAATTTTCTGTCATTTCCTAGTGTTTTTTTGTCATTCAGGATCTGCAAAACAATGTAAAGAGAGTCAGGTATTCTAATGCCACTGAAACCAAAGAGCACGTAGGTCTCCATATGCCTGGAGCACATCAGAAGGTGGAAGGTTTCTCCTGCAGCTACTCATGGCACTTCCAGCCTGACTGGTGGTGGCTGTAGGTAGCTCTACTCTGCTACATTCACAGTGTCCATCTTAAACCGGGGTGAATTTGCACAGAACCTGAGTCACTGCTTGCATTCCATAACAAATACATGCCTTTTGGTTGTGCTGGCACTGGTGACTCCTGGGTTTATGGAAATCTCAAATAAAAATCAAGTAATCCATTCCATCAGAACAGGAAAGTAATTGTAGATGGGCAAAAGCAGTAAACTTCTCCTTAATAGGACACTCCCAATTTTATCATGACATTCCAGAACTACTTTTGGAGCACCTGGAATTAATAACCCTTGTTTAAACTACAGTAGCAGCTCTAGGAGCTTCGGCTGCAAGTCAAGACCCAGGTCAGTTTGCTAGTGTCTGCACCAGGAAATATCACAGCAGCTCATCCTTGCTTCTTTCTGTTTACAATGTAAGTCTTGAGTGAAAGACAGAAACAAGGCCAGAAAGAGCAAGCACAGAAGATGATGAGTGAAGATTGGTGTTGCAGTGCTGAGCTGTTCTATTTCTTTTCATCAACACAAACATCTGGAGCTTTTTAAATGTTATTTTCTTTTTAGCTGTACAGCATACTGATCTGTAGGGTAGGATTCACTTTGTGCACATAGTTAGCTGGAGCAGTGTGATAAAGATTGTTTGAAAAGTCTTAGACATGCAGACTCCATCAAAGCTGGCCTCCTTCTTAAAGTGGAACATAAATGCTGGGTCTTTTTCGAGGTGAATTTACTCAGCACACAAGTTATTTTAAAAGATTGTTCACTGAGAAATAATTTTATGACCCTGATAGTAGACCTGACAGCAGAAACATCAGATTCCCTAAAGAGAAAGATGGACTTCTGTCTTCCCCAATTTAAAGATGAGCTTCTTTAAAAAAAGGCAAAATGTATAATTTTAAGGACACAGCCTATCTACTTAAAAAGAAAATGTAATTTCTAGGTGCCATGTGTGGTATATATTCTCTTGTTCAATACACAATTAAAAAACTCAAGTTTCTAGACAAGCATTCCTAGAAAAGGTTTGAAGAAGGCAAAAGGTATCTCATCAGCAAAATTAAATCCTCTTTGTTTGAAATAGTGTGGTTTCTTTTGCCTCACGTTCAATTTCTGTGGCTGATTTTTGTGAGCAGACTGAAGTATCAGACTCAGCCGTAAGGACTTTAAGATCCATTATGGAACGACAGTACATATCCAGAACTCATTTAAGACGTGACTCACCTATGTCCACCTTGTGACTCTGTTCATGGTGCAACGTATGGTGACATGAGAGAAGTTACACTGTTTAACACCAGCAGGCAAAACTTCAAACCACCATCATATTACTGCTGAAATCCCAGGGAGTGTGTCAGCTGTTAGACTCGAGTGCTATGTAAAAATGCAGCATTTCCTGAGGCAGTGGCAAACCTGTTTGGTTTAAAGGGTAGAGCAGACACCTTGAAAAGATGGGAAGAACTTTGTATTTGCCAAGTCCTGTCCCATGGGTATGATTAGGTGGCACGATGAGTCAGGCTCTGCATACAGGTTATAAAACCATGCTGAGTATGAGTCATTAGCTCTTCACTTTATTTCTGGGCACATTTAATCACTTCTTTTGCCCATGCACCCGCTTCCTGCTTTGCTAGGTTTTGGCAGCACACCTCTGGGCTGAGTTACTTTTAGTATGTCTTGAAATTGTACGGAAATGATTTTCAAGTATTTCAATTAGCCAATACTAAAACAAGTTCAGTGGAGAAGATGCAGGCATGTGTACTACTGCTTTATGCCAATCAAAAATAGATTTAATCTTCCTAATTTCATCCCCCATGACTCTCAGAAAGGTATGGAACTCCATGTTCCACCAAACACAGGCTGTAGAACAGTATCTTCATTTCAGCTGGAGCTGTGAAGCACACCACCAATGCCAAGATAGTATTTTCACTTGGGTTTAAAACATGTAACTTTAACTTATAGCATATTTTTCTGATACGAGGTCTGCTCCACATAATGACTAACATATTATCAGAAACTAATAAACCTATGGAAACATGAAGAAGACAAATCATTCAAGGCTCAGTGTTTCTTCCAAACCAAGAACTGAAGATGGGAAAAGTACCAGACAAGTCAATTGGGTAGCAGGATCCATGCAGCAAAGCAAGAACAATGTTTGCACACAAAGCATAGCGAACCTAGGAACTGCTTACTGTGGAACTTGAAAGTTAAATGGGCTCAGAGAGAGACCAGACAAATTTGTTAACTTGTGAGACTTCTTCATTCATGAAGGCTCTGACCAACTCCATTTTTAGCGGAAGGAACATTAGGAGAGAGGAGATTAAATCCAGCCTATTGCATATCTTCAAATGTGAGTGTTCTGGGTGTTGTGATTTACACTTGAAGGGCCTCTTGGGGTTGGTGGTTTCTCTGACCCTGCATGACAAGTATCAGCCCCCTTCTCCCAGGCACCATTTCCTGCCTGCTTTACTGAAGGCATGTATGGGCCCTGTTCTCAGGAGATATGGAGAGCTGATGCTTTAAACAGCCCCTGCAGCTGGGTTCTCCCCTTCCCAGCCTTCACTCACCCTTGGAATCTTTCGTCTCCCTCATCCCATGTGCTGTGCCACATATGCCAGCTCCCAGCCTCTAGGCATCAGAGAAACGCTTCTGCCTTGCCCTGCCCTTCCACCACTGTGTCCTCAGTCCCAGAGGACTCGGGGACAAGGATAACTTTCAAACAGAGCTTGGTACAAAACAAAATCTGGGCCTGCAGAGGACTGCCTCAATGGGCACTACTCCAGGTAACAGGAGGCTTGGTATGGCAAGCACGAAGATGAAGGTGAGGGATCATGGTGAGGAAGACAGGTTTTCCTCATGGTAACTTTCTGGAGCTCACAGTAGTTGTTGCCTGGGATTTGGGCTTCTCATTCCGACAAACATTCTTACAGTTCAGCACTCTGCTCACCGCATCCTCTTCAGCTAATGCCAGGGTTTCATGGGAGCACACAGCCTGACCTTAAACAAGTTGCACCACATATTTACTTTCTTGTTACAAAGCCAAATCAATAGCTTTTTCTAGACCTCATACCTTTCTGAAGGCCTTTGCATTACTTGAGAAGTACGAGGTACAAATTAAATATTTTGGATTCACATCATAAATTGCTAAAGCTGCTAGTAAAGTCTTTTTCTCTGATCCTAGGATCCAGGTAAAACAGATTGCAGAATACTGTAGTTTGTTTGTGGGCATAGAAGTTAATTTTAATGCCAGTTTTTATATCTAAGATACTGTAAATGAATGTCTTCAACTTATATTGCCCATCGTAAACTTTTTTAACCTGTGAGTCATTTTCAAAATAATAAACGTAACTATTCCATAAAAATATCTCAACACAGAAGAGCCAGAAAAGTGAAGGACATGAACAGATGGCACATCAATCTTCTGCATTTATACAATTTGTTTTTTAATGCAAATAGTGTGGGTTGCCTGCTCTTGCCTTGGATATTGTTCCAAAGACGAGCACATTTTCTTATCTTTCTGGATCAATGTGACATTTGCAGTTATCATAAAGTGGGAGCCCATTTAATGATGTTAATGCTTCCTTAATGTAAAAATAAAATCACCTGCTTTATAAAAGCAAACAGATTAAAAGTCCCAAAGAGACCATTGAAATCTGTGACATTTGCAGTTACTGGTGCCTAGATGGCTTGATTATACACAGGTAAAGAATATCTTAAAAGCATTGTTTATGCTCATTAATCAGAACATTAAATAGAAATGCTGGAGTCTCCCCAGATAGAATCAGTTTTAAAGATGTATTAATGAAAAAATGGAGGCAGCATTTCATGCAGCCTGTTTAGATCATTCAAAAAACCCAAAAAGTGCAAACAATCAAACTTATGGCCTTATGGCAGCCTGGTAAATCTTCAGACCCCAGATGTAATATGTGGTCTGCATTTTTATTTGCACATATTGGAAAGTGACTCTGCCAGCAGTCCCTGATTCATGCCTGTACCGTTCCCTCCACAGTGCCACCAAGCAAGTGGCACATCACTAATATTTCTGTTCTTGCCCCTGGGGAAAATTTGAATCTTTAATTTTTGTGCAGGCTTTTCAGAGGAAGAAAAAACCCAAACAAAACACCATCAACCGAAACAACCTTCTCTTCTGTTCTGAATGATTGCAAAAATATAAATTAAAAATTATTGAAATATGTCACTTAAAACTATTCTGAGTACATTAGAGCCTACAAGTCACAGATTCACAGACACACAAATTTGGCTGGGGCTACATTACATCTATCTAGTTCTAACAGGAAAGAAGTAAGTAAATGGTATGAGCAGCATAATATATTTTTCATCAAAAATATTTAAGAGAAAAATAAGAATTTTTTTTTTTAAGAAAACCAACATTTTTGGATTTGTAATTGTTTTGTGAAAGACAAAATCTGCTGACAGCTTCTGTGGAAACTTAATTTTGAGCAGAAAAACCAAAACCTAAATGACCCCTTTGAGCTCCACCCATGATTCTGCTCAGGTAAAAGGCCACCACTTCTTCAGGGAAAACAAGGAAACTCCACATGCCTTGGGAAGGCAGCAGCAATTGCTCCAACAGCTCCATCAGGCAGGAGACAGCCCTGCAGCCAACTGACCCCCAGCACCGTCTGTGACAAACGAACTCTAAGCATTATTTCTTTTTTAAGAATTTATAGTGGAGAAGGGATGACTCAGGACAGGGTGGAGAAATAATCATAGACTCAGTAACTGGGTAATTCAGGCATTGCCCCGTGCACACTGTCCCCAACCACCTCTCAGTCTTCCTTTCAGACCTGCAGCTTCTTGTAACTGCCCTTCTCCCTCTGCTGCCCAAAACCCAGCCCAAAAGAGCCCAGCTGCAGGGACAAACCACAGATGTGGCCATTGCTTGCCCATAGCACACACAGGGTAGATCCTCACAGCCACTCCCTGAACAGTACCTGCAAAGCAGGTTAGAGGAACCATCGAGGTGATGGGAAGCCAAATTTACCGAACATTTTCACAGATAAACACTCCTTTTTTATTGTTTTAGAGGTGCTGCCCTCAGACACAAACACACAACAGGGGGTCTGTTGTCATCGTGAACAAATCCCCTTTGATACACCCCACTAACTCAAACAGATAATGAAAAAAATGCCTTTTAATTCCCTGTCCTCCTTCTGAATGAGCTGTTAAAAGACCAAGAAAAACTGTTATAGCGATACCATAAAAAGAAGAAAGCCCAAAAAAAAAACAAAGAGCTCTCAGCTCCAGGCGTGTCCGAGGGGCTGGCAGGGAGAGACAGCGCCCACATGGGAAAGTTCTGTCACCCCATCTGAGATATCACTTAGTGGTGGCAGCTCTCCAGAGGCAGAACGGGTCCCACCTGTTTGCAATGTGTTTAGCTATTAATATTTATATAGTAGTTCAAGTGGGTATAAAAAAAAAAAAAGGATGAAATTCATCAAATTTTATGTCATCTCTTGGTGGTGTAAAATAAAAACCGTTGCAGCAGGGGAAGAGGGGAATGGCTTGTTTTCTTGCCTTTCTGCAGAGCGAAATGTCGTTGCTCTCAAAATGTCTCAGTGCAGAGCAGTTGGCAATCACCTCGGTGTGATCCACACCTTGACATCCAGGCTAAATACCACGGCCATGGCCTGGCCCCAGATCACAAGGCTTTGAATAGCACCACATAAATAACACATTTATCAGCTCTGTGGCTTGACTTACAACATCGAAAAAAAAAAGGCAAAAAAGATTCACATTGATGTGGAAATACTTTCCTCAAGCTTCATTTACTGTGCAGGAAAAAAAAAAAGCCCAAAATATTTTATCTTTCATTTTTCTAAGAATTCATGGATTGCTGTGAAAATGAGCTATGTCTAAGAAAAGGCCATCAACCTATGCCAAGGTGAAGAAACATCCAAGGGAATGTTTCTTAACAAGGAAAACATGGGTATTGCAGACAAAATGCTGGTGCTCAGTCCTTTTGGACTTGTTCTGCTTTCTATAAAATACTTCAATATTCATTGGAACAAGAGCGGGGAGAATGACTGACCACCCAGTAATCATTTTGCCATCATCCCTGATACGTATTTGAGGTGAAAGTAAATATTATATGTATTAAGAGGCTACTTTCAGCATGGAAAACATGGAAACATCCACTCTCTGTGCCCCATACCACTGAGCATGGATTCCTTTCCAGGCAAGCAAGACTAAGGATGCTGCTCCAATAATTTAAGTCTTGCACATCTAATATTAATCTGCCTGATGTAATTAAGATTTAAGCCACTGAAGATGGAAAGGTTTAAATAGATAAAAATCTACAATTAATTCATTCCAAAGTGAACACCCGTCTTTTAGAAGTGGCCGAAGTATTCACATTTTCTTTGCATAAATGCGAAGGTTGCCTCTGCCCAAGAGGTGTGTCCTAAACGGGGAGAAGGCAAGGGAGTTAGGGCATCCAAAGTAGATTTTCTGTTCAATCTTGGGAATACCATCAAAATAGTTTGGCCGAGGGAGCTTGGAAAACCCCAGGATGCGTGACAGGGCTGGGACTGCTCTCCTTGCCCTGGGTATTTCTTACACACCCCAGTACAGAATGAGGAGGAGAAGAGTTTCCTTCTCCTTGTCTGCACTCATCTGTAGCGTCCTTTAAGCTGATCTAATTCCCACACCACTCTCACCTACACAGAGAATGTGCACCCAATTAAAGGACCTGGGTAGAAATGCTGAGCTCTGTGGAGATCACAACCTCAGGCAGTGCCTCAGCCCACGCCTGCAGCAGGACTGTGTACAAGCACTGGAGCATTGGAGCTTAGTGCGCGGCAGAAACAGGACCCAAATCAGTCACTGTTACACTTCTCTCTTCCCTCTCACTCACACATGCACAAACCCCAAACCCACACAGCCTCTTTTGCACGATATCACACAGTCCAGAGGGGGAAAATAAGCTGAAGAAACATTAGCAAGAAGGAAATTATAAATCAGAATGACACACAGCAATTGTAAAATGTTTAGATGTAGCCATGCCTGGAAACCTTCTGAAGGCAAGTTAAACTAGCATGTGTTTTGCTCACCTACTTCAAGCAACCAACAAGCTATATGTTTAAAAGTCACCACGAGCCCTTAATCGCGACATTTAACTCAATTGCCTCTAGCATGTACTGCTAGTTTCCATTTAATCTTAATCCAAGCTCTCCAAGAACTTTCATTCCCATCAGCCTAATCAAAGTCTTGTTATTTGCTGTCATAAATTTTCAGCATTAGATTTCATGAAATTTCTATAAAGTTCTGTACACTCTTGTAGTAAATTCATTTTAATGAGCACTTGTCTCTGCCATGCAGACTCATTGTATTGCAGGCATTTTGAAACCTGACTACCTTCCTTTCAGAAATAAAAACAAACACTTTCCTTTGTGTCCAGCTTCTATCCACTTGAGAACCGTGGGAGTCTGAAGTTGTAAAAAAAAAAAATCTATTACACTTTTTCACACACCATTCAACAAAAATTTTACAGAGCAGGCTTTTTAAAAATTTTGCCCTTCTTGAAGCTCTCTTGTTGCTAGAGGGGCTACATGAATTTCTACGTATGTGTAAGTAATGGAGCACCTTGCTCTGGAAGCAGGGAGGATGGGGACATAGAGAAAAGTATGTCTGCCATTGTAGTGCTGAGATACATTAAGACACGAGATACAGGATTAGTCTGCATGGAAATCCACTTGCAAGTTAGCCAGCACAGGGACAGGAGTACTGAAGGAAACCTTTTACCTGCCTTGTCCAGCCACAAGCTCCAAATTCACCAGAATGTTGATTTGTACAAGGAAAAGGAATTTAACTTTCTCATTCCTATCCGTAATAGCATTTTTAGCTGGTAGGTATGTCTGGATAATATGCAGGTAACTGACTCATCTCTTCAGGCTTTTGATTTAACCTAAGAGTATAAAAAACAAGTAGTCACAGAAAGTCTATTTTCTTTTAATACTCCTATCTTTTAATGCCTCCTCAGAATTTAGGGGCCTGTGGAGCACAGCACTATTAGTTGATTTTAATTACACTGACTCTTCTTAACAATTTTGTGTCACTGATAAAAATGATCTCTGGGTAAAGTAGTCTTCAGTAAAAGTTTCCTGTAAAAAATATTGAAGTTTAAAAAAGGCAATCCCATGAAAGCAGATTCCAGTCATTCTGCATTTCAGACACTGTGTGTACAAACTGCAGCCTGCTCAGATGGAGGAAGGGGTTGGCTTGCTCCTCTACAAATGCACCTTGGATGATTTCCTGAGGACAAAGATCTGCAAGAGACCAAGACAGACACCATCACTCCTCCTTCCAATGCTTGGAGCCAAGTGGCATATCTAAAAGGAAAATGCAAGGAAATGTGCATATCTAAAAGGAAAAAGCCCAAGGAAGTCTCCAAACTGTAAGGAAGGCAGCAGGTAGTCTCATTCTTTTCTCCTTCCTGCATACAGTCAAGACTGGGGAAAAATATTTCTCTTTGGCTTTGACCCTAAAGGGGAAAAATATCCCTGATTTTGTTGTCTACATGTTTTAATGAATAGCCTTTCATTTCTTCAGGTTTCAGTTTTTATTTCCCAGTATCCCTTACATTTTGACTTTGAATCAAATCTAGAGAAAGAGGACCCACTTCTGGTAAATGGATGACAAAATTCCTCTCTGGATCTGTCAGGACAACTTGACTGAGAACAAACTGTTGCTACTGGCCAGTCAAGAGCTGAGTGCCACTTTGATTTACCCCAGCTCTAAAGTACAAATCCCCAGGTGAAACAAATGCAGACAAAGATTTCACATGCCCCCTCATTTAGTCTTAGCTTGTTACTTGTCCCTGTCAGAGAGATCAAGGAGACTGACTGCTGTTGGCATGTTTATCAGAGAAAAGGAAAAAGCTTTACCTCCACAGACAGCTCTTATTGCTTCATGAGACATTTTTATACACATGTAAAATAATTCTTCATTAGACAAAAGAGAAAGAAGTCATGGTCAGCATGGTATAGAGAACAGACATAAGGAAAGCTGACTTATGTATGTATGTATGAGACATATTTTTAATGCTTATGCTAATTTTCAGTTAAAATATTCTTCTCCATTCCAAAGAAATAGAATTGGGTAGGAAACAATCTCAGTAAGGAGCATCAGATTAAAATCACTATTACCTTATCCCTACCCACCCTAAATTCAAAGAAGGTCAGGTCTGAATGTAGATTCAATTTATTATTAAAAAAAAAAAAAAAAAAAAAAAAAAACCAAAAAAAACCCCAAACACTCTGAGCTTTTCATATCAGAGAAATTAGAAAAAGAATATATTCAAATAAGACATCATAGACACAAGACTGCAAAAGTGAAACTATAGGTCAAATCAAGGTCCATCTAGGTTGTCACTTCATTTCCCAAAGGAACTAGCAGAGGATGCCAAGCCACATTAGTACCATTTCTGCTTAAAGAATATGAGAATTCTTCAGAGTGAACAAAAATAGGATTTGATCTGTATCACTGCCTAGCCACTGAGGCACCATCAATTCTAACTCACACCAGCAAAATGCCAAATCAGCCTCAAATTTGTTGCAATATTTTCTTTTGCCAAACTAATCATAGTCATAGGGAATCAAGAAATCAGACACATGGAAGGAACTGTTTCTCCATTGCAACGCTCCAACCAGAGCACAGCATGCACATCTGATATTTGGACAGAAAAGTCCAGGTGCTTCTCCAATTGTTATCCATTCTGCTACCTTCCAAAAGCACCCCACCAGCACAGACTGTCTCCTCCCACTTCTCTCAGAGGACACACAGGAGCAGGGCCAAGGGCAGGGAGCAAGATCATGAGTTTGGAAAATCTCTGCTTCTGCCCTCTGCCTCATCAGCTCTCAGAGATAAAGGCACCTGTAACCTCAGTAAGACAGTGATGCTGCCTATTCTAGGCTGACGGATTCACTTCTGCAGCCATGCCAGCAAGCACTTTTCTCCTTGCCGCCTGTGTCTGCTCTGCGGTGCACAAGAGACACCATTAAACAGCCACACATACTACCATTTTAACATGTTTAAATCAATTCCACCTCCATTCAGATAAGTGTTGAAACCCCCGTGTGGCTGGCAATTCCTAGAAGAGGACAGATCTTTTCCAAAAGCTAGGCTGAACTTAAAGTAGATACAAAATAATACTAAAGATTTTCTTTCTCTCTCTCCCTCATCACAGCCCTAAGATTAGCATAAAAATGTGCTATCCTAACTAAGCAGTCTGTTAACTGATAAGCTATCAAAAAATCATCTGTTATTTTTATAGCTCAAAGGCAGATGCCATTCCAAGAACCAGAGTTGATTGAGCAGGATTTTTAGTGCTTCGTAGATTTATCATTGTAAACTTGAGGTATTTTAAAACAGAATGATTCAAGTCTTGAAATATTACCTCCAGAGCAATCAAGCATTAGGATTTTTGCTGGTCTTAAGTTTTATCTGGGATGAAATAATTTAATCTCACATCATAAAGAATTTGAGTAGTTTCTTAATGCGTGCACTAAAAGAAATCTTTTCTGCATTACGGTCCAAACCGATGTAATTACTCAAAAGCGTGGATGTCAAAGCTTCCCAGCTCCTCCTGCAGGGCCCCCTTCTGCACATTCTGTTCATATCCCCCTCCTCTGGAGCATATTTGGTGAGGACCTCAGACAGTCAGTTGCAGTCAGGCTTAGTGTATCAGGTTTAAGGGTTTAATTGGCTTGGCACTGATGTGCTGCCCTGCCAATATCTGTCCGATGATCCTGCTGTGTGCTGTACAGAGCTTTTATTGCAGA
Source organism: Anomalospiza imberbis (assembly GCF_031753505.1). NCBI lineage: Eukaryota > Metazoa > Chordata > Aves > Passeriformes > Viduidae > Anomalospiza > Anomalospiza imberbis. The sequence continues at coordinate 27,914,140 of NC_089687.1, read as the reverse complement.
GCTGAAGCACACAGGCTGCTGCAGGAAAGGCAAGGCACAACCAACACGGGCGGTGCACAAAGTAAATCAAGTAAGCTGAGATTTTCAATAGTAGGGAGGATGGAGCGAGGCCAACGTGCAGCTGATTGGAAGAGAGAGGAAAATGTGGAACAAGGCTAACCTCGCCTTACGTGTGATGTGGCCACTCTATCAGGAAAGTATGTATCACTGTGGAGAAGTGATCAGCTATACCAGAGGATTGGAAAGCTCTAGTGAAGGAGCTTCTCCTTTCATAATGAGAGACAGGTGTCAATGGGAATCAAAAGTCTGCAACCAGTTATTGAGATTAATATTAAACTTTTGTGAGTTCTACAAGCATCAAGGCATGGGCAGACTGGCTTTCCAGGGCAGCTCTTCCACATTTTATACCAGTCAAAACAATTAGACATACCTCCAAGCTGATGTCCTCAGAGAAAGAGGCATGACATTACCCCCAAAAGAGAAATAACAGGAGTGTCAAAACATGCATATCACCCATTTTCAGAGGAACTTGCCTCTGAAATATTTCAGTGCTTACACCAGCACAACCTTCCATAGTTGGCTGGGATGAACTTCCTTTTTCACCAGTTTTACTCACTTCAGAGTTCTCTGCACAAGAAAATAAATCACTGCAGTCTGAAAACAGACCAATTCTTTTTTCTTGAGCGAGAAATGCTCAACCAGCTGAAAGAGACAGCAAAGAGCCACTAAGACACAGCCTGACAGACCAAGAATACTTTGTTTGCCTGTGTTGGTTCCATGCAGCTGACATTTCAAAATGCCTCATAATTGCTCTTATCACCAGTTAATCCCAGCGCAGGGTCTCTGGCACTGATGCTCTGCATAGTGACACAAATGCATGTGGTGAAATACACTGCTGGGCTATTTCTGCAAGTTTCCTGAAGAATTCCTGGTTCCACATGCTCCTGACTCCTCCTGCAGGCAATTGAGCTCCTCATTACACAGCAAATATGCACCTTCCCAAAGCACATTATACTTTACTTCATCACACCCTTCAGGGACAGAAGGCCCAGCAAAAAGACTTAACCAGTACTAATTTATCTCCCTGAGTCTGTGGGGCATCCAAACTGCAGTATCTTCTCTCAGCTGACATGCTGCCCCTGCACACATTATCCCAAGGGGATCCTGCTTTTGGCAGACAGCAGGGAAGCACAGTAGGTGGCTTTTCCGACCGAGTGCTGCACAAAGTGCTGAGGTTTCAGGTGCCCTGCCTCCCTCTCCCCCACACAGTGGGGGCTCTTGTGTACTTCAGGAATATCCATAGCTTTGGAAAAAGGAATAAACACCCTGCTAATCATTTTCACCCAGGAAAAGATGCATTTCAACATGCAGAATTCCTGACTGCCTTTTGTTGCAGGCATAAGCTCACCCTGTCTCACTCCATCCAGAAGTTGTGCTGGTGTGGTCACTACAGAGTTCAGGCCCAGTTTGTGTGTCCAGAAGTGGAACAGGCAGCCCAGACCACAGGGTACCCCAGGACCTGGCAAGCAGGGACACGATGCAGAGCACTCCACTGTAACAGCCCAACTGGCATCAGGATGGCCTAGGGAGTTAACCCAAAGGGGAAGGAGGCTCACACTAATCTCACCAAGCTACCCTCTGGTAAATATTAGAAAAACCCGACTACTTTTTGTGTTTTACAGACCTCATACTATGTAAAAAAACAAAAACCAAACCAAACCAAAACAAAACCCCAAAAAACCCCAACCATCTCCCGCCTCCAAGCTAATAAAAAATATCCACCTGCTTGTCCAAACAGCAAAGACAAAGCTCTCCATGTAGTGGCAACTGTCTCCTGAATGTATGATCCTCTGCTAACCCTCTGCAACTGCTGGGAATGGCTCCAAGGTTCCAGTCTCTTCCAGGAGCATGTCAGATGAATTAGTCTGGGAAATGGCACCACATACTTTGATATGTGCTACCAAAGCTCTGAGTGAGCCACAGCGGCATCCTGGGGGTTCATATGCCCCAAATAAATGAATTTTTAAAACCAAGCACAGCAAAACACTGGAGCAGGTTAAAAGCTGCTGTGTCAAAGCTGAAAAAGCATTAATGGTCTAGGGATAGCTCATATTGTGCATTAATTTAATTGTGCCCCATCAGTTTTTAGCAGCCATTTCCCTAATAGCCCTCGGATTTTGCCAGCTATCTCCCAACAACACAAGCAGAGATGTTTTCCTTGCCCAAAATAGTTAAGTCATCAAACAGCTCTGTACTTACAAGGCCAATCTTTCCTAACCTTTCTGGCTAGACCAACTCCTGTTACATTAACCTCTGACCTCAAGTCTCCTTAATAGCAATATTCCTGGGCACTGTGATTTCCCTCCCACTGTGCTGGCTCAGGGATATATTTACTATCTTGGCTTCAGAATTTATTTTTCAACAGAAGTGGCAGGGACCACCCTATTCTACCCCCTCCTCATGCAGTACAAGTGAAGTAATTCTCAAGATATTATTTTACCCGAACAAATGTGCTTCAGAGTCTCCTTAGCTTTGTATGAAGCCCTGACTTCCTACCAAAATCAAACAGGGACCTGGTCAGATTTGAGATGGATATAAACAAGAAATGGGAGCCCATAATTGGTGATGGAAATCAGATAAGCCCCTTTTAAATAAAACCATTGATAGAGCAATGGGAACTCAAATTACCTTTGATTAAGTCTCTTAAGAAAATAAAGTGAGGGGGAGGGAAAGGAGGGGTCTGACTTAGTAAAATTACCCTAGTGGAGAAAATCACTGGGACAGTATTGGGAAAGAGATGGGTGTAGCTTGTCAAACTTCCAGGCTGGATGCAGCAGGAATAGAGCCAAGGAGAAATTCCTCACCCCCCATAAGCCTTGTCAGTGCTTGTGACAGGGGCTCCCACTGAAAGAGCCATGCTAAGCATTTAATCTCCAATGCCCTTGTTACTTCAGGCTCTGTAGACAGAGACTGTGCAGAGGTTATACACAGAAACTCAGCTGAAATCAGATGGGAACACACAATACCAGTTTTCTGCAAGCTCTTTTAACTACGGGGTTTATCTTGTTGCTTCCACATTTAAGTAAACTAAATTATTTCAAAACTGGACCATGAGGACTGAGGAACTTGTTTGACCTCGGGGTAAATCACCTGGATTTGGTTGCAAGCCTGCCTGGTACACCTCTAAACAGGAGGAAAAAACCCATTTTGTCTGGAGATCCAGCTGACCTCTTCAGTTAATCTGATTTTCTCACCATTTAATTATAGTTAACTGTAGTGCTGAGGGACTTGTAGATACTTTGTCCAATTGGGAATGAAATTAAATTTTTTGATGTATATCAGGCAAGATAAAAAGAATGGTTTCCACAGTGAAGCTGAAATAAGGAAAATGAAGAAACTTCCTTTGTACGAGTATGATTTTTCAGTAGCCCTTTTTCCATTTCTGTGATGTGCTCCCTCTTCCTGCCTCTCCCCAGTCTGAGAGGGCTTTTGATATACTTTAAAAAGCTTCTCCTGATTCCAAAGCTAACCTCAAGCTCAAAATATAAGTATATTCCAGAGGAGGACAAGGGTGGACAAGGCAGGTTTACTACTTGTCTCCCAAGAAGTGAGCTGATGCTGAGCCCTGGTCACAGCCCTGTCTGGGAGCTGCAGCCTGCTCAGGAGAGTCGCCACCGCCTGCATCACACCAGCAAAAGGGGATGGGCTCACTCCTTACAAATCTATTCCCAGAAGGTGTTCCAGAGCTCTGCTAATGCTGAGCCGGTGGGAGCCTGCAGCAGCCATGAGGCAGCCGCCACACATTTCTCCGCTCCCCACTGCACTGGGGAGGGCAGTGAAAAAGGGTTGGTGTTTTACCTGCTGCCACTCAGAACACACCTGACAGCTCCCTCCAGATAGCACCAGACTGAGCTGTGTATGTGAGCCCACGTGTTGTTCCCTGAGGCTTCAGTGGTGCTCCTCCTCACAGGGTGAAGGCAGAGCAGCCCACCCAAGGGAGGCAGCTCCTGCCCAAGGACTGGGAGGCCATTGCAAGGAAGCAGCACTCTTGGGAGAAGGGAAGGGCTGAGCATGAGCACAGAGCAGGAGCAAGGGCCCCTCTGGGCAGTGCTAGGAGCTGTGCTGGGGAGAAACAGGTAGAGAAATACTGGGCTTGGGTTTATTTTCATTTAGGGACACCCAGCACCTTATAGCCATGTGCAGACAGCCAGGCTGTCCCTGGAGATTCCTGGGCACCTGGCCACCCAAGGGAAAGCCACAGCAAGGGGCCCATGGCTGCCCCCTGAACCCAGGCATCACAGGGCACCCGGGTGGCAACGCAGCACGCAGGCACAATTAAGGGGACACACGCTGCGTGAGATGTCAAAAGCTGGTTTTCACACAGTACGCTTGGCTCTGAACACGATCCAAAACCATGTCCTTGATGCAACCGTGCTGAAGTCAAGGTCATCCCCCAGCCTGTCACCAAGGCACCTCACCCCTAAGCACAGGCCCGGCTGTTCCTGCGCTCCCGAGTTCTGGATCAGGCAGCTCAGGACAGGCACAATTACTGCGCTACTGTAAGCAATACCTTCGGCTTAATTACAGACCAAACCCCTATTTGCGGGTCAGTACTCTGTCAGGGTAAATAAGCATTTTCACACAGTATTACATTTCTCTATTCCTTTTGGCTGATAATATTGGATACTGCCCAAGTCTGTCCCTAATGACCACAATAATCGTTCTTATCTGGACTCTAATCAGTGTCATATGCAACCTCATCACGCACATCTCTTTGTAAACATGCAGTGCTTAAACAAGTGTAAGGTCATAAGGAACTCTAATATTTTAAGCAAGTTTGTGAAATACAAACTACTCATTTTTTAAAGAATGCTTAAAGTTAAAACTTCTGATCCTGGAAAATTGAATATTTGGGGGCTATTGGAGTGAAATACAGCCACACACTAAACTGATCTTTATAGTGACGGATGGGTCCCTCTGTGCAGATAAAATCCAGATTTAAAATATTTCTTTTAATTGTTATTGTCTTTGTGCTCAAGGACTGATTGTGGGAAAAATGGCATTCTCTGACCGTAAAAATAAAAAGAAAATACAATAAAGCAGTAATTGGTCAATGATGATTGAACTAACGACTTTACAGTGCCTGTCAAACACATACAATAATTGCTCTTTGGACTCTTTATGAAGGTACACTACTATTTCATAAGACTAATCCAGTATTATAAATTCTTCATTTTATATCAGTCCACCATTATCACATAAGCCCTATCCCTATGACAATTTGCATATATTACTAAACTTTCCTATTTAGACATGATAAAAATGAAAGGTTATCTCCAGCAAAAGCAGATCAGATGCAAGTTGTCACCAACATGGCAATTACTTTTGCCTTTGTTTAAAAATCTGCCCGACAAGGCTTTGGAAGTGTTGGGTGCTATGATCTGCCCCTCCTCCTGTGGCAGGAGGCAGAGAGATCACATCAAGTTCCAAGGACCTGCAGAGGTGAGCAGAGGAGGGAGGGAGAGAGCCCAACCTCCTGCCAGCACAAAAACTGAACTCATCCCTAGCCAGCTTCCCAGTCTGTGGATGTGGGCCCACCAGGCCTCAGCCACCTCAGCTGCTCTGAGTGTGATGTGTAAATCCTCCCCTTTTGCTGAGGCAGCCATGCTCTGGAAGCTGGAAACCTGGAACTGCTCTCACAGCAGCCAAGCACTCCAGAGAGGCGAGGCGCTCCATCTGCCAGCAAGTGGCAGAGCACCTGGAGATAGCCAAGGGCTTCAGGGTCCAAGTTTCCTTGATCCAACTGTGACACGCTGCTGTAGCAGATTACTCAGCTGTCTGACTTCCACTCCAAGGAGGAGCAGAGGTAGCTTTGTGAAACAAATAATGAAGCATTTTCAGGTACCACAACCTGTTGATGTCGTAGTTGTGCCAAAAGGTGCCCACCAAGATCAGGGCTTGCCTGTGCTGCCACTCAGGTCAGTCCCCACTCTTAAACACTGCCAGCATGCTGACATGATGGAGCAGAGAAAGGAGAGCACCAAACCTGTCAGGCTCTGTGCAGAGAGCCAGTGCAGCTGAGGAAAGGCAACTGGCTGCTGAGTTCCCTTTGTTGAAGGATGGGAAACGAGCCCCACTTTTCCCTCAACATCCCATTAAAGGCTTACCGACAGGCCATGAATTCTTGGGGTTGTTAAATGCTCCCATAACATATATTTTACTTTATAATTATCTTTTTCTTAAATATAGTCTTGGAAGCATGTCAGGAGAAGACTGCAATTTAATTTGCAACATTAGGATAAGCTCCTCTGACCCTTCTCTGGAATTGTCAGGGAGCCCTTGCTCCTTGTCTCAGTTCTGCACAGTGGGATGTGCCGAAGGAACTGGTGTCCCAGTCCAGCAAAATCTCACTGTCTCTTTTTCCTGTGTGGTCAATTTTGAGGCTTCACAGTGTCTGTCAAGCATGCTAATAAAGTTCTCAGTGACTGTCCATTAAACACCACTACAAAAGAAGGCATTTGCTCTGCACAGCAATATTTAGTTCTTGCTAGCAAGCAGGGGCCATCTCTGCCCTCCAACTCACCAGCCCTTTTGGCCCCTGATGGCAATGTCTGACAGAGTGACACAGACTGTGATTCTGCAAAAAGCTCTGTGCAGTGCCACAGGATAATATTAGTGTGACCCTTGGCATTCTGGCATTACTGTGAAAACAATGCCAGCTCCCCAGCACAGACTCTGCTATGGTGAGAAGCCACAGCACACAGAAACACCAGGAGGTGGGAGACAAGCAGGCCTTGAATGAGAGGTGTACAGGAACCCAGGCAGGGGTTCCATACAAGGGAGCATACCCTTGTATGCTCCAAATCATGCTCAAAAATTAACAAGAATTATCAGATAGAGATAAAACTGATGTCAGACATATAATGTGCTTCTATGTCAGTGAAATCTCTACAGGACCAAATTGCACCATACACCTTGCATATCCACATAAAAATACATAAGGGAAGAAATTAACACAATTCATTGGGCCATGAGTAAAATATTGAAACAGTATTACTCAATCATTTGCTGTCAACCAGCATTGGCAATGCAGGACTTACAGCCCAAGTTGCAAACACATCTCCAGTGTTCAGAAGGGATGAAGATACAAGCCAAAAAAACCAAGGAAGAACTGGCAGTATAAGGAAGCTGAAATAGGAATTTTCACATCGCAGCAACCACTGCATGCTAGGCGGGAAGGACCTCCCACTGTAGGATACTGCATGGGGCTGTGCTGCCTTGTTTGCCACAGCCTGGGGGTCAGGGAAGTCGAGGTTGTAGGAAGGGAAGATCACATGGTTCCCGAGTGCTCTGGAAGATGGGTGCCCACAACCTGCTTCTGCTTGGCACATGGCACTGCTATTTTGTGCAGTCGTGCTGGCTCGGGGCAGGGGCAGGACAGCTGGCACACACACAGGCTGTATCCCACAGAGCCATGCCAGGAAGATTGAAGTGAGTCTTTATAATTAAGCTTTTATCCACTATATGTTACCTTGAAGAATGCACAAGATCACCAAGTGAAAAATGTCTCAGCCATGGAGCTCTGAAACTGGAGATTTTGGCTTTCCTCTGTATCAGAGACTTGTCTACATACATTATCCAAATGAGATCTGGATACATGTAAAACCCTTAGAGTCAGCCCAGTCTGTAGAAGACAAAGCCTTACAGACTTGAAGCATACCTGAATGACAACATTAGAAATTACAGCTTTGGCTATCAGGTCACAGCACAAAGTTCCTCACACCTGACCTTGACCTGCAGCTTCTCTCAGAGGAGAGAGGTTTGTGAACCTTCAACCTCTGCAAGACCAAAAATAACTGCCCAGTAGGAATTTTGAAATAGTAATTTCATCCCACACTGCCATCAGACAACAATGCTGTTTCAACACAGTGGATGTGGGCTGGGGCAGCACCCAGGAAGGCACTGCAGCCTTTTACCATGCTGTGCCCACCACACAGCCCAGCAGCTCCGGGCAAGGGGATGGTTAGAGGCTGCCCACTGGCATTTTAAATGGTGAACACTTACTGTTACTGATCAAAATTTATATTTGCTCTGTGCAGACAGCAGTCTCAAGCATCAAAGCTTCTGTTTCAACACTGTGCCAAAAGCCATAAAGTTTAAGGCTTGACCAAGCATTGATTCAGCACTAAAGCAGAAGCCTGGACTCTAGAGACTACTGAATAGCTGGATTAAATAAACACTTTAAAGTACCTCTAGCACTGCTAATAACATCTGGGACTAAAGAAATGCATAGATGGACCCCTGTTTGCTGAGTAGAGCTTTTATTTTCATACTTAATAACTATATTCACCATGGCAATTTCTTTTTTCTAAAATAACTATAAAAATAAAAACATTCCGTGAGATCCAGGTGCTAAATACAGGTATTTTAAGACAGAGGTAAAATTATTTTTATTTGATGTTCATTATAGGGTTTAAGGGTCCTGTGAACACTTCCTGTCTCTTTTACAGAGAAGAAAGACAAAAATCAGAGGCAGTGAAAGAGCTGAGACAGAGACCTGAATGTCAGTTACAGCACCATCCATGGTAGCAAGCACAGCTTCCGTGTTCCAAACCCAGACATATTTCCCATGACAAATTCATCTGGGCGTCCTATCAGGCAGATATTAGCTGTGTTGCAGTGCCATAACTGCCCCAGGGCATGTGAGGCACACGGCCTCTGCCTGCTCCTAACCTAAGTACAGCCCGATCACCAATACATCTCCACAAAGAGAAAGACCAGACACTGAGCTGGAAATGCCCTCAACTTCATCCATGGTCTACCTGTACCCTCTGTTTCTCTGAAACCTGCTATCCTAGAGCCATGTGATTCCCTGGAAGTAAAAGTTAGTTAATGAATAGCATTTAAAGCTCTGGAACCAATTCTACTGGGAGTAAAAGTGTAGCAGGGAAGGCAGCACGTATTTTTGCAGACTTACAGTGAGGTTTAAAAAATTTCCTTGAAATCTCATCATTGTACATGTAGGACTGTGCAGATGATAGAGGACCTTGAAGACCCTTGCAAGGTCCCAGTGCTAGGATCAGGGCAATATAGAGACAGCACCCAGGGAAGCTCCCCTGAGAGGGCAGCTTGCATTGGGAGGGGGTGGGCAGCTGTACACTGCACTGCTTGGGATCATCTGGCTGAGTAGCACAGTCCAGTCCATCTGGAAGAAATAACTAATTATACCCCACCTCTATTTAGGTCTAATTTTAACAGCAAATTTCCTAGGATATAAAACATGATCTGTCACCAGTCAGACTCAGTGCTAGCAAATGCCAATGAGCACTTCTTACCCTAACGTGAAATGGTTTTGAACATCTCCATTCAGTGCTTTGGATTTAAAGAAAAAAATCAAATAATATCTTCTTGACTAGGCCATTTTAGAAAGATAGGCATATTTTGAAATATTTCTGGGGAAAGATTTTCCCCCAAATATCTGATTAAGACAAGTTATAGTCTGACTAGAGTGAAAACCAAGTTTGAAGCTAGGCCACAGAGGAGCTCTCATAGCTCCACCACAGAAAAGAAAGATAACAGTCAAACAGCTACCAAAAAAACCTAACAAAGTTTCCTTTTAAAGTTGCTTTACCTAATAAACTAACTGTCTGGATCTTTCTTCTCATAATATTTATTCATTGACAAAAACCATTTGGTGTCCCTTGCTTAGTATTCCCTAGAGATTCCCTGTATTGTCCTGCAAGTGCCAGCTTAGGATGTATATAATTTTTGGTATCTGTGAGAGAGTAATGGGGCTGAGAGCTGACAGCATCTACCTACAATATTTTCACTCCATCACTAATTTTTCCCCCCAATATCTTCATTATGATAAACTGATTTAAATTCTTTCATACTTTCTTTTATCATTGGATTTGACAATTTATAAGGCTTGAACAAGAGATCAGCAAAGAAATTTAATGGAAAGCATGCCAGGGGCAAATACAAGTAAGGTCACAAAGACAGAGTATAGTTAAAAAATGCTGGCTACTCCAGCCCCCATTAGTAAACAACTGGGTTATTACAGCTCAAACATGCTGCAAGTTGGGGAGGTGCTGCACTGAATGCCCTGCAAAGATGAAATTACAGTAATCAAGTCTCGTGGTCAAAAAGTCCAAGGCTACTCCTCGTAGCTCCCTGTGGGATACAAAAGGATCCCACAGCCTACGTAAATGTCACCAAAAAATCCCCAACAAAACGTCAGAAAACACCCAAACCCTTGGATATCACATCAGCACACAGCAAATTTCCAGAGAAAATGAGGAATCAAAAGACTAGTTAAGGTTGCCAAATCAATGAACTACCTCTGTGCTTCCCTTCTCACTAGCACATGGAACTGTGGAAGGAGTAGAACTGTGGTAGAAGTTCTACAATACTCCTACCCTGTGTAGGATTCCCCTGGCTGAAGAGAAATCCGCTCCAACATTTCTTGCAGCTTAAATCTACAGTACCTTTATATATTGCCCACAGTTAAAACCACTGATGTAGAATAGTCTAAAGTCACAATATCTATCATCTGCTTCTAGGTGACCCACCTAGCTTCACATATACTGTGAACATAGGGGCTTGTGTGACTTTCTCCTAGGTGCTGCCTACCAGACCGTTTAATGGCACACATGGTGCCCTGAGGCCCCTTATCCTCTAAGCATCAGGAGCCAGAGCTGGAGTCAGCTACTCATAAGTACAGCCCTTGGTAGTGAGTGCTGCTGGGTGGTTAAAGAAGGCACCTGGCTGCCTTGTATAAAAGCAATGAGAGGCCATTTCCAGGATGAAATCTCTACACTAGGGAATCCCTGGTACCTAGGCAGACTTCAGTTAGCAGAGTAATGTGGTTTTGGTCAAGCAAATAAGGAAAGAAATTTGAAAAGAGAAGGCTTGGGATCAGCCCATAGCAAAAACCCTTTTCCTACATTAAAACTTAAGGATAATTTGGGGCAGAAATATCACAAAGAAGAAATTTACTCCTAGTCTAGGGTATCTCTCCTTTATCTCCCTCAAATGGCATGCAAGACTTCTCCTAATACACCTTTTAAATCTCACAAGCCAGTAAAACCTGAGTATCTCTCTGCTGAGGACTAACAGTAAAAGCATTCATGTTCTCCAAATGTATTTTCCTGTTTCCGCAAAGTTCTGAGATGCTTGTCACAGAGATGTTTCTGCTTGTCACTCATAACAGAAAATCCTGACTGAGAACAACTTCCTTTGTGTCTGCAAGAGCAGTACGGCTGCATGGAGAAATGCATGGATAAAGCTGTGCAAGAAAAGGGAACTACATAGAGAGTGAAGCTAATACTCCATGAAAACTGCTGCAGCTTTGGACCACACAAGGCTAATAAACATGCACAGGAGCCCTGAAAATAACGAAGATCAAAATTAGCCCACTGGGGCATGTGGTTGGCTATGCTGTCTGTTTAAATAAGCTTAAATTTTAAAATCCAGTTAAAGGAAGCACCTTCTCCAATTGTTTAAAAGCATTTATTGAAAAAGAAATTTCATTAATTTCTCAGGCCCTGGAATCTGGAACACAAGCATGCAGCACCTCAAAAAGAAAATTAGGGAGTTTGCTTCTCTGCCCAAGCCTCTCCAACCCCATACCCAAGCTCACAGCAGCCGCATCCCTGTGCAGACACAGATCTGTGCTGAAGTCATGCTTTATATGAGAAGACAGCAAACATCTGAAAGTGTTTTCTGATAAACTTTTTCTCATTTGGCTGTTGTACAGCAACCACATATTTTCATGGCTGAGCTGCACTGTATCTCTCTAACTTGGGTTTTATTACTCTAGAAATATCTGGGTGTTGTATTTATTCAGTGAATCATTTGAGAGCTCTGTTCTTCTGACTGGAAGATTGGTATTATTAAACCAAATTTTCTTTTATGCTACAAAACTGCCCTATAGGTCTGACACATTTGGGGATCTTTAAATTTGTTGAGACCATCTCCCTGCACAAGGATTGAGCACCTCTCTGCTTCAGGGACTTCTGCTCACTCCAGAGGTGCAGTGAGGTCAATGGCACTTCATCCAGTTCCTGACTTCTCCTTTTGCTCATGCCCCTCTCTCCCTTGCCCACAGTCCACCTCAGCAGTGAAAAGCCCCACCAGAGCCTTGCCAGAGCCATGTGCCCCACAGAGCACCTCACTGGTCCCTCATTTCCATTTTCTTTCCCGCTTCAGGTTACACTCCACTGTTTTGAACAACCTAAGGGAAGCTCATTTGCCTGCTCCTTGAGCCAGGGGTACAGCGCAGACAAAGCACCTTTCCCTGTCTGCCCCTGCAGGAGAGCCCAGAATTTAACTTCTGCAGGATTCAAGTGCCCCTGGGGATGATGCTGCCCTACAGCAAGAAGCTTGCCACAGCAGGGGAAAAACTGACTTGAAAGGAGCTAAACCTTTGTGGCAATAGTTTCTGGGTATTATCCTAGTGCCAAAGGCCCTGGGAAGCTCTCAGCTCTCCCTGCACCAGGCTGCAGGCAGCACACGCCTTGTCTCTGATGGTGGGAGATGACAGCAAAAGCAAGGCAAGATGTCTGCACTCGCCTGGCTGTCCCCAGCACCCATCTCCAAAATACTTGAAAATTATTCCGTTTCCATTGGCTTACTGAAACCCTCTAACACAACTTCCCAGAGCAGGGAGGAACAAGTTTCTTTTTAAAATGGAAATGTCACAATGCATCTGACTTGCAAAAACAAAAACCCAACAAAAAAATTACCATCAGATATGTTTGTGCAGCAAGCTCATTCTTCCTTTTCTATAAAGCCACAAAAGATATAAAATATAGAACATCCAAGGACCACATGAAAAGAATGTCTGGATCTGTTAAAACATAAAGAAGGCCCTACCAGCCAAGGGCAAAAGTTTAGCAACAATAAAAGTGTCTTTAGGGTTTTGTTTTTTAAATGCGTAGAGAGAGGAAAAGAGTTTGTGGTCATGTTTTCCAGCTTTATGTATATTTGTCTATCATTTTAATATAAACAGGGTGTATTTATAAAGCCTGAAGAAATGGGAAACAGATTCACTGGTTCCTAAATGCCAAGAAGTCTCTTCAAAGATGATAAGCAATTAAAGAGGAAAGTCAATCAAACTTTTATGACACTTCTGACCAAGGGTTTTATTTTTATTGCACAAAATCCAATGTGACAACAGATACACACAGTAGCTGCACCCACCCGTCCTTCTGTTGTGAGGCGCCTGCCAGCATTCCCAGTAAAATCCCACTTCTGAAAGGAAAACAATGCTTGAATTCACGTACCCTTTGACAGAAGAGTTCTCTAGTGCTTCTGAATATCCTAATACACACAGGAAAGCACATATAGAAATGGATACACATGTCAATTGCCATATGTATCCACAAATACTCTCTTAGAGCAATTCTCCACACAGACCCTAAGGAAACAGGATCTTTTTTTCTACAGCAAATACTCAGGGGAATCCAGAAATCCTTCAGTAGCCCTGAAAATATTAAGCAGAACTGGAATAAAGTAGGAAAACAGACAATGCAGCTGGTGCGTTATTTTGCACCAGCCCCACATATTCAGCTTTCATAGTGGTACAGACAATTTTATATTGACAAGGCAGAACTTCAGTTGTCAGGTTTTGACAGGCCATTTTGGTAGTTTGGCTTTTTCCTGGGAGAGGGGGAAGGGGGAGAGGAATGAAGGTGCTAATTAAAGACATAGTGCATATTATGTGCCCATGGAAAGAGACTCGGAAAGTCTCATTAATGGCTTTTTTGATAAAGGATATCCAAAAATGGTGACTGAAATACAATGCAGTAGGCAGCACGGTGTATTTTACAGAAGAGGGATGCTGCATACTTCAATATGTATGGTTCCTATCTAAAATAAGCAATTATAGACATTTTGAGAAGGATGCCTTTGAACTTATGAGTTACAAGTCATTAAGTGATTGCAACCTATACATCAAGTACCCTGAAAATAAAAAGCAGGACAGAGCACAAGAAAATTGGTAAAAAGCTTTTGAGATGAAAACATCTTCCATTTTATTTACTTTGAAAAGAACCCCAACAAAATCTTGTGATAACAACTGGTACTGACCTGGAGACCAGGGACAGTCCCATTATACCACCTGTAGATGTGGCACAAATACACTCTCCCTGTATTTATCCTTTACTTTGAGCATAGATCTTAGCTGGAAATCAGCTCAAGCCACAGAAACCCAGCTACATACATGTAGCATGTAGAAAGTGGGGGAAAGTTGGGGAAAGGCTGCTTTCAGCTAGAGTATGTCGTTCTATACAAAGGAGAATGTTTCTGTATGACAAGGGGTGATTGTTAAAATATTCGGTTTTGTGGCATTTCTCATCACTGCCACAAACTAGTTCAGAGAAGATCAGAAAACACTTGCTGAAGTGTTGTTACTCAAGTGAGGCTCCAGAGACCTGGCAGCTGGACCATCCCACACTGCAGCTCACCTTCCAGCTGGCTGAGCACCACTTGTCCTGCCTGCTCCCACAGCACACAGGGACCACTACATCTTACTGCCTCCTAGCTTTGCAGAGAAAGCGAGAGCTGAGTTTTCTAACCCTTTTTAAAACAACATTTAAATGGGTCTGTTCTAAAGTACTCAAAATGGCTTGGTTCTCTGTGCAGTTATTTTTTTCTCACCTCCTTCAGCTTGCTAGCTCTTGAGAGTTACCTGCCAGAATGCAAAAATTCTTTGCTTTTTCCTTCACCACTTGGGGTGAGCATTCTTGAGGGACTAAGTATTTACATTTTGTTCAATTTTGGCATAGAAGTTCTGAGCTCCATTTATCCAACAGATGAAATTCATCCTGGTGTAAATCCAGAGTAAATCCCAAGTAACTCTAGCAAATCACTGAAATGACTCCAGAATTATGCAACATGTAGGATTTGACCTTGAAAGTGCAACAGGCTTTCCTTCCAGACAAGCTAAGCCGCAGTCCCTTCTCATCCCATCAGTTAGAGCAGCCACCTGTGCCCTACCCAAACAAACCCTGCAACCCACAGGCAGCAAAGCACAGAGCCTCTGGCACAGTTTGCTAGAGATGAACACAGCAAAAAGGCAACAAACAATTACAGCTGAGGAACACGGGGCAGAGGATATGTTTTGTTGTGCTGGTTTTACAGTAAGCTACAAGTGATTTGTTTGTTGGGGGTTTTTTCATGCAAGCTCACGCATCCTACTGCCCTACAAGGGACACATTCATATACATTTGTGGACTGAAGAGCCCTTGGGAACAGTCAAGTTATTAAATAGCTCATGTCTTATGGAACTGTTCAAGCCAGAGCATTTCTACTCCCTCCCTTGGTGCTAGGTTTGGTTTGGGAAGGCAGACTAAGTTAAATATAATGTGACATGAAAAGTACAGGAGAGTATCAGCAATGAACTGATAAAGCATACTGTCTTTCCTCTTAAACACCAGGAGACTGCTCAACATTAGTCAAGCAGAATTAATAATTCACATTGAGTAATCTGGAAAATTAGATCTCCTTCTGACTATGCCTGCAAGCAGCTTACAATTTAGTTTTATTCATTATTCTTGGAAACATCTATGAATAATTTTTGGTCCACTTGAATTTCTGCGGGAAGCTAATTCAAAAAGGGGACTGAGCACAGCTTTGGCCAATACAGTCCATTTTTTTATTCCTTTTTTTGCATGTAGTGGTCAGCTGACTATACTGTCAATGCTGAAGTATTTGTTTGGCTCCCCAGCAACTGCTCCCTTTTTTCCACTAAGAAGGTGAAACGTGCAACATTTTCATAGTTGGTCTGAAGTACCACAACAATATATAGTTGTTTTCTATGCTTGTTTCAAGTTCCATTTCACTGCAAGAGGAAGGTGGAAGAAAACAGAGGAAAAGTGTTTTATTTTATGCAGCCAAACCTGATATAATCTGGTCTTTCTTGGTGTCCCCCCTCCCAGGAGGGGTTTGCACAGAGCTGATCCCTGTGCTCCCCGCTTCCCAGCTCTGCAGGCTGGAGCAGTCAGCACCAGCTGAAGGGAAGAACAGGAGGGAGCCTGCCAACTCTTTCAGAGCACCAGGATCAGCATCTAAATGAATGGGTCACATGTGAAACTTCATTCTCTCCCTGAAGCCCAGCCTAGAAACAATATTTCTGGCCTGACGTGAGTGACAACATCTCCAGCTTTTGCTCAGTCGTGCTGCTACTGCATTCTTGCCTCTTTTCTCTGGGGACTTGGCTCTCCTTTGCATACCAGAGATGCAGTGGTTTAATGTGGAAAATTGACCATGCTCAAAACCAGACTGAAGGCCCAGGAATTAAAACAAGCAAGAAAAATTAATTACCTTGAGTCTAAACATGACTCAGGTTGGGTTTCTGGCCATAGATTAAGAAATACTGGGGGGGGGGGGGGGGTGGAACTGCAGACTGCACTTTTCTAGAAGATTTTGTGAAAAACTCGACAAGCACATGCTAGAGATGGAGTACATACGGTTGATTCCACATTCTTGCAGATGAGAAGATCTCTCAAGGTCTTTCCTGGCCCTACATTTCCAGGATTTTAAAACCCACCAGCATAAAGGTTCAGGGCAATACAGAGCTTGTGGCAAATTGCATCATCCAACATTCTGATTTCACTAATGAAAACCAGCACAACCAGCACTACTGATGGAATCAGCTGAATTCTGAACTTCCTCGCTTTTCTGGGATTAGCGAACCCATAACAGTTCTTCAGACTTTTTTTTTTTTCTTTGTGGTTAAATTTTTTATATCACGCTTATCATCAGGGAGCTCCTAGAAATAATAGCAAACATGCATGCATGAGGGTCACACAACTGCTAAAATGTTAATGTCATTTATTCTCTCTGGATTCTGCAGTTCTCCTGACCTAAGAAGTTTGTACTTTGGCAAACAACAACGGAGAAAGGTTTCTAGAACTCTACTAATTATTCTAAAATAAGGAAATAGTGTCTTTTTCATTAGCTGCAAAGATACAAAACTCTGGAGACACTAAAAGACAGCCACTGCCAGTCTGGAAATTCAAGTACCAACTAATCTTTTCCCTAAAATATTTGGTATTTCTACTGCTGAGCAGCTTTTGGTTTCATATCATCTGAAGCCCTCAGCTTCCCACCAAGGTAGATTTCTGCTTGCAAGCAATGCCAGACAGCAACAAACTGGAGTTTTCTGTTGGCTATGAGGAGCTGGGCTGACCACACAAGTGAGTTCCCTGAGCACAGACTGCCTGAGCAGCTAAATATATCCCATTGACAATACCTCTTTCCCTCTCCAATCCTTTCCTAGGTGACAGCAATTAACCAGAGGTTCCAAGGAAGTCAGTAAAAGTTTCTCCATCAGAGACCTTCATCTCTCTCAGGGGAGCCATGAAGCAAACTAAGCAACACCCACTGCTCTAAGGACTAGTGAATAGTGAAAGAAGAAGGAGAGGGAGAAAAACAAGGGAAAAATTGTTAAAGTCCCTGACTTCCTAATCTCAGAGCAGCAGAAGACAAGCTGCTCACCACCCACAGTCACATCAAAAGTGCCTCTCAGCTCAGCATCCAAACAGGCAGCCAAGCAGCTGCCAGTGACACCACAGAAGGGGAAGGGAGCACATTGAGGTACTGCATATTGTGGGAGGAAACACTGTCCACCACCTACATATGACACCCTTCAGCTCTTAAAACAAAAATAAACCCCAATGTACAAGCAGCCCATATCCACCTTCCCAGTGCCCGTCATAATTTTACAGATGTCACCTCCTCAGGATCACCACAGTTTTATTAATTTCTTTTATTTTAACATTTATTAAAAATCAGGATCAGAATTAATCTCTTATCTCTAGTGTTCATCTCTAGAATTAATCTCTAATGTTTCTATTAATAAAACTAGACATGAAGTTGGTTAAAAATTCCTGAAGTTTTACTAACAGTCATATACACAGGCACACAAAGTGAATAAATTGAACGTTTGGCAGTATTTGCACTGCCCAGACTGAAATTAGTCTACCCAGGCTACACTTTCAGGCAATGGGGAAAACTGGGATCCACTAGATGGAAGCATGAAGTGCCTAAACCAGAGAAAATGTCCTTTGAGGAAAGTCTCTGCTTTCCTTCACCCTTATAAGAAATGTTTGAAGTCAGTCACTGTGAAACTCCCCAAAATCACACACACACACACATTCTCCCCTCCTCTCCCCCACAAAGGCTTTGTTTGTTATTTCTTACTTCTATCTTTACTAAACAAATGGAAATGTAGGAATCCATTTCTGAAGCCAAACAGTGCAAAAATCATTATTTTCTTCCTATCCACATCCTTCCAGTCCCTTTGCTTTTATTTTTCTGCTGATAAAAGTGAAATTATTTTGGTTTTCTAACAGAAGGAAAAGAGAAAAATTAAACCAAAGCAGAAGCTTGTCACACGATTTTTTTCCAGCAAATCAAAGCTATTTTTTTCAAATAAAAAATGTTTTGGTGAAAAATTACAACTACTTTTCAGTGAAATGGCTTTATGGCTTCCCTTAATCTTACAGAGACACCCACATAGAGGCTGCATTGTTTAACCAGCTGTAGCATCTCCTCTACAGTCCCACTCTGCAGAGCTCCTTGCTGAGCAGTGAAGATATTTATAGCCTGGATTCCCCGAAGGGAAATCTCTAAGGTGCCACTAATTAGTTCTCCTAATGCACTGTTAATATAAAGGGGAAACGCATCTTATCTTGTGAATAACAGCTTTGCTGCTGTTTGCCATCGGAAGCCAGATATCCCATGACTCCAGGAATGAATTCCATGGCCAAAATGTGGATCTTCCCAAGGGGTTTCCCTTCAGCCATCGGAAGTCAGATATCCCATGACTCCAGGAATGAATTCCATGGCCAAAATGTGGATCTTCTCAAGGGGTTTCCCTTCAGCAGGAGGATCCGACTGCCATGTTTCTGGGGAGCAGCAATGACCACATTTGCCTGCATCCCAGAGTGAGAACTCCTTGTTAGTCCTGTGCCCTACATCTGGGTTCTACAAAGAGAAAATCCAAGATTTGGTCTAGAAAGGAGCCCTGCTGCACCAGGGTAGGTACTCAGACAGACTGATGGACAGTTCTCAAGAGAGAGTTGCTGTAAGTCCCACTGCGATTCCCTTTGGCCTGGACACTTTCACAGGTATTGACCCAAGAAATTAATCATTGGAGTGAAATCCTACCTTCATCTCCAATAGCAGATGACTTGGGACAGTCCCCCAGTAGGCAAAAGTACTTCCACTTCCACTGAGAAATAACTAGCAAGCCACAGTCTCAATAAAATGTGTAGAAAACATCATCAAATAATCACAACCTACGTTTTCAGGGACATTTCACTAAGTGGTTACCTGCTGGAGAAACAGTGAACAGATAATAAATAAATTCTTCTGGGCACAGGTAGAGGATGGATTGGAGTCTTACTCATCCATAAAGACAGGAACCTTTGCAAATTTTCCAGTTCCTGCAGGAAACTATTTGAATCCCCAGTATCCCCATTAAAACACCCACCACAAAATCAGCTTTGCCCACCACCTTCTCTCAGCCCCTTTCAGTGGCTACTATCCAGTGGACCCTTGCCCCTGCAGGCACACTGTATCGCACCCTGTAGGAGATGTTATGCCTCCTTGTTGCCAGGAAGGCAGTCATGAATTAGCATTCTGCCATGGCTCAGCTGGCTACCCTGTGTTCATCTTTTTACATCAAGTACAAATTCACGTGGCTGAGCATCTGGACAAGTACATTCACAAGAGTCATGGAATAAGAAGTGAAAATTTCAAAAGAAAGCAAGATACTTTCCAAACTCTTAAGATCTTGCAATGCTATCGCTAAGTGTCATTAAAGATGGGTTTGAAAAGCTTACCTGTGCCTACATCTATCTATGACCTTGTCTGAATTAACTAGCTGTAAACTAACAGCACTGGAAGCCTGACAGAACACTCAAATTACAAAATGACAGGCCCAGTACTGGAAAAGTCTGTCTTCATGAAGGAAAAATATTTCAGAGGAAAAAAAATTGCAATGTCATTTTAAAAAACTGGGATTTTGATGTGTCAGTGCAATGGTTTTCACCTGCCACAGTTTTAGGGTGGGGAGAGGAAGTTACTTACACCACACAGATATAGTGAATTAAAATAATAATGATTTGTGATAAATTCAAGCCACATTCATGTTTGGCAGCTTTCTCATCATGCCAAGAATTTATCCAACGCCCCTTTTATTTATGATGAAACAAAAGTGACATAACACTTTGTCATGAAAGAATGCTGTAAATGATGCTCTTTTAATTATATACACTGTTGTTCTTGAAACAACTCTCCAGTAATTTATGTTTATAGTTCTACACATGCTGCAGAAGTGGATATAAAATGCAGTTGTGGTCAACAACCACGTGATTTCAGTCTGATGCTAACTCAACATTAAGCCTGGAAGAAGAAAGAGGGAACACATACTCCAAGTGCTTTTCCTCATCTTCAATTTTTGCAATGTTATTGAAGCACTGTCCTACCAAAACCCAGATGTTTACAGTCAGTCAGGCTACAAAAAAAGGACAACATCCTGGGAGCAAAGTCTAAACACTGATGTATCTCTCCAGCAGATGAACAACAGCAGAAAATCCTGATTTCTATGGAAATTTTGGGGAATACTTGTACATTATATCATCTTTCCAGTATCTCAGAGTACCATTGGGACTGAGCGATCCCTCTTAGCTACAGAGGGACCTTTATGTTGTCTCAAGAGCCTAAGATGTCAATAACAGCAGCTAGGTCTATCTCTGCTTTCCATCTCCTACTCATTTTTACCAGCTCCTCAAATGTAGTTGAAGCTAACATTCAGAGACTTCTGAAAACTACTATTCTTACACTTCACTGTAGCCAGCATAAACAAGAACACAACCAATGATATGAGAGAATTTTCTGTTATTTGGGGCCCTCAAAAAATACTTGAGTTTGCAGTGCTAATAAGATAGAATTCCACCTCCCCTTTCTCTGGTCATCCTTTCCAATAGAGCCACTGAACTTTATTCACCATGAATGTGTCAAAGCAATGAATTGTCAAGGCCTTCCAGACTGGGAAATAAGGGTATCAAGGATGTGAAAATTTGGGTATGTAAGAGCTTTCCACTGAGCTCAGTCAGTTTATGTAAATGAATCCATCAGAGCAGAGCACAAGAGACAATCAACTGCACAGTGCAGAAGCCAAAAAAGGATCAAGGCTACTGTGAACTGTGTCCATACAGCAACTTCCAGGTAAGATAGTAAAGGAGATACATGGATAGACACAAACAGAAGTTTATGTGTTACTTCAGAGAAAAGTGATGATAGGACCACTGAGAAGTGTTTGTACTTATATAGGCTGAAAAGAACATAAAATGCAAAGATGATCAAAGAAGAAACAAGCTTATCCAAAAATGGACAAATGTGTTCTGCTGTTTATTTTTAGTGGTATTTAATATACAAATATTTTTCACTTTTTGGGTCTTTACCCCCACCTTAATTCTACTTCCCACATTCATAAACTTAATACCTCACTTCTTCCTGAAATTCAAAATCTTGCTGGGTCCAGAAATCTCCAGAGTTACAGGCCAAATGCAGTTCTGGTCACACACATTTAGGTTGAGGATCAGGGATGGATCCTCTGCGTTTCACTAAACAAAGCATGCAGCTCTTGAATGATGAACCTCTATCTTTTTCCTCTGGCTTTCTTTCAACACACAAGTTTGGTCCACTTCTTAAGATTTCTGACATTCAAATAAAATCATCCTTTGAGTTCAGATGATTAGGAGAGCCAAAAGGCATTGTTTTAGTTTTTGCTACATTTAAAACCAGTTTGTTTTCCTTGAACCAGTCTGTCAAAGTCTTTTTGCAGTTCAGGCGTTATGTGAGAAACAGATTTGCCATTAAAATGCACAGTCGTGCCATCTGTATAAAAATGTATAGCACAGTAATGACATAGCCTTGCAAAATCATTAATAAAAAGAAAAAAACAGGAATGACTGACACTACTCAACTCAGGGAGTGGGGGGGGGAGGATAGAGGGGAGAGACATTGACACCTTTGACTGACAAAGGGGGGAAGAGACAGCCCTGTGAAGAGAAACAGATTGATGCTTCTCCCAGATTCTTTGTCTTCTTGACAGAGAATGGGCAGCAGCACAGGCCACCTACTTGCTGCGCTAACGCCTGCGGCATGTTAGGCCAAAAGCTTTGGTGAAGTTAGCTAGGAAAGATTTCCGCTACATTTTCATTTATTTTGGGTATGCTTGCAAGAGCTCGTTATTAAATGCCTGCTCAGAATTCCCATTTCACCAGAGCTGTTCCTCTGCTGACGGGCACTGGTGGGTGACCCACGTTTGGTCCCCCTGCAGCTCTCCCCAGCCAGGCTGTCACCACCTCATGCTGCTCAGGTAGCCTTCCTCTGACAACACACCTGCCTGCAACACCCCTGATTTAGAATCTTTGTACAGTCTAGGTCAAACCCTGAGTCAGCACTGCCCCCCCTGCCCCACTGCTTCCCAACTGGATTGCTACCTGCATACCCCTGCTTCTCTGGTCATACTGCTCACACCAGAGCATTTTTTTTTTAAATGCTGGTGGGCACTCAGCTCTTTACACTCCCAGGCAGAGGCAATGTTATAATGGCAACATACTTCAGGTTCACCCTCACTGAGACTGTACCATGAGCTGAGGGAACCAGCAGCAGCAGTAGCGCAGAGTTTCCCCAGTGGCCTGGCAAAGGAGCACGGGCGGCTGGCAGCCCTCACGTCACACCTATTAGATAGGATTTGGGTTCAGGGTTTACGTGTGTTGGTCCCACCTCATTCTGACAAGCCAGCAGGATACTGTGATTCACAGAGGGAGACGTGCGAGTCTTCCAAAAATATGCCTGGAAGGAAAGAACTGATGAGGGCATCTGAAAAAGATGCACATATGGTTTTTTTGATGGCTAAATAGCAACCAGTTCTTTAGACTTTTCCTCAGGTCACACAGGTGAATGTTTTCCCTAGGCAGAAGCCTTCTAAAAATATCATGAAAAAGATTCATTTTTGGCTATGTTGAGTTTAACAAGTGTCCCTTAAGCTTTGTTTACCCATCATCTTGTCAACGTGGCATATGCATCTCTTTGCTATCAACTACGTGCTCCACCCTTTGCGTCTGGCTGAGTGCTGAGAGCCGACTGCAGCCCACAGCCTCTGAACAGTCCCAGGGCACAGCCCAGGTCTCTTGACAAATCTAGGAACATGTGCTGAAACTGCAAAAGCATCAAAACAATGAAAGCCAGAAGAACATCTTTACAAGGCATTTGCTAGCATTCACCCCAGGGACTTCACTATCATTTGAGAGAAAACATTGTAATTGTGGCAGAATTATAGATTACAGTTTTACTCTGACTTCCTAAAGTTAACCTCTACCATTATAGACCTAAATTTGGAGCAGTCCATTGTGCTACTTGGAGGAAAGCCGCTAGTTCAGCACTAGCAACTTCAGTTGTATAAAAAGAACTTTTTTAATGATGATTCGTGTTTCATAAGCACTGCACTATTTTTAGCAATATGAGAAAGTAAAGCATGCCTCCTTTTAAATCTGGCTTTTACTGCACCCTGTAATTTATGGCGATATAATAAGTAATTTTAAAATAAAGATTTGAGACAACATTTTAGCATTAGTGTTTTTAAGACAAAACAAACATTCAAAATAAAACCTAAACCACAGCAATGAAATCTATCATTAAATGCCTACTTTCTGCTAAATTTGTAGCTATGGCAGCTTAAATCTCAAACATTTGTTGTGACCTCTTGCTAAGTAAAAATAATCATATTATTCATTGTGGTTCAAGACCAATATAGGACATTATTTCATCCTAGCCATAAATATTCATGGAATTATATAGTGAATCTTTAAAAATTGTATTAATTACTCTTTGTTGAGTCCAAGTGACTTCTGGTTTCAGAAAGAAATGTATATCACCTCGTTGTATTTGCTTTATTTGTGAAGACTAGCACTTTTTAGGCTCATTTATGCATAATACATCAGATGTGACCTGTTTAATCAATGCCAAAGTTCTTCTGAATTAGTATCTCTGTGCGAGTTTCAAACACAAAGCCTTTTGACTGTTCATGGAAAAATTCAGACACACTTTTTCTCTTGTTCACTGTGTAAAAGCTGCTACTGTACTGTGGTGCCAAAACTCAAAGTTACACTTCAGTGAATAATACATGCCAAGCACTTCAACCCAGTCCATTATGTCTCTCAGACAGCACTTAGGTCCCACCACACAGAACCTCACATATCTCCATTTATCACATAGTTGTTTTTCTGAGATAAAGAAAGTCCCCTCTGCATGGGAACCAGCCCTAGGTATGGACATCGGCACATGGCAGTTCTCCCTACCAACATACTTAACAAAAGCCACTTCTCTTCCTCCATTTTTATTTTCACCCAGCTCTAATATCACTTAGGACATTGCATGACTTGGTCATTAAGAGAACAATTCTCTTACCTTGACTTTAAGGAATTGAAATGCCATATTGAAAAGTTTTCCAGAAACCACTACGTAAGACTTCCAACTTGCTGCTATGCATTTTAAAGGCCAAGCACCATAGGAGACTGGCTTAACACCAGAGACCTTCTTCAAGCAAAGAAGGGAATTTGTGAATTTTACCAGTTGTTTTCCTCCTGTGATTTCTGAAAAAGGTAACATTTAGAGAAGAACTAGAAGGGATTTTGCCTTAAAATCTCCATATCTTTTGAGCTTCAAACTCAAATATCTAAGCATTGTTCCCTTCATTCTTCAAGTCCGTCATGGACCTGTACTATGAACCTTCCAAGCATAGTACAAATCATGTCCGTAGCCACGCATGAACTACAACTTTAATTTGCATGCACATCTTATTGGGAGAAGGTTATTCATGTTAGAAAAACAAACTACTTCATTTCAAGAAGCCAGAGGCAAATGAGCATGTATTTTGGAGGGCAGCTAGAGTCTGATCTACCAATCAGATCCAAAACTGGCAAGCACACTCAAATTTTAGAAGAGGCCAACAAAACAAAAATGGCTAACTATGCATTGATACAACCAAATTTTCCACAAGCAGAAGATCGCTTTTGGCTCAAAAAAAAAAAAAAATTTAGCCATTTAAATTATTCTCTGAATTCAAGAGCTTTCTGGGGCTCTTGTCAAACCCAGCCTAACAGGCCAGAGCACTTAGACTTAGAAAACTGGATTCAGACTTCTGTGGCTTAAGATCCTCAGTCTGCCTCTCAAGCAGCACATGTGAGCTCTACAGCAGAAAAGGCAAAGATTGACATTCTCTCTGGGTTTACACCCATACCAGCCTGCTGACTTCTGTGTGGCTTGGCAGGTGCAAACAAGAAGAGAGTTTCTCTCTTGCTTTTTTATTTCTTGAGTTTCCAAAGCTTTTTGCTGTTTTAGACCAAGAAAAATATGCACATTTAAAGAAAGAAAAAAACTTTAATAATTTTTGTTCTCTTTTCAGCTGTTATGTAAATTACTCATGTAAATCATAAACTGAAACTTTGAAATTGATAGAATTGAAGATCTATATGGTTAGCATGGCTTTTTGTGCCATACAAAATAAAATTTCTACCAATTCATAATGTTTTGTCCAATCCTTAAACATGTTTTTGCCTTCGATATCACTGGCACTGGGTCTGGGTAGTCTTTTCCTGGTAACAATTTTTCCATAACATAAATACAAATTAATGAGAATTTGTGAGTATGGTATAAAAGAAGAAGTAGAAAAGACAGAGAGAGAAAATCCATGTTAAGGTAAATTCATTCTCAAGAGCCAATGTAAGCTTCAAGTTTGTCCCCACTGAGACTAAGCTTGTGCTCTCTGTCTCTGTGGAAGAGCTGGGTTCAGGGATGAGTAGCTGCAATGAATGATGCTACACACGGCCTGGCATGACTTACAGAGATGACAGTGCCGGAGATTGCCAGCCTGAACAAGCCGCCTCAATGGAGAGAGGAGCATGAGCAGCAGCTTTCCTCAATGAGGTGCCTGCACAAAAGATCACAGATACCAGGCTGAAGTTAATGCAGTGCCAGGGCACCTGTCCTCCCCTTTTCCAGGTGTGTTAGCATTTACGAAACACTTAAGGTTTGGGAGGAAATAGTCAAGATGTCTCTGTTCCTGCTAGGTCTTCCCCACTCCTCTTCTTGAAATTTGTGGAACTCTTCATATTTATACATGTTTTTTTCTTTAACTAAATACAGCCTTTGGTGGAGGGGAACTTTTACAAAAAATGGTAACGAACGTCACTAAACATTCGTTTCATGGAGAAAATAAATGTTTACTTTCATAAATCAAAAATCCTATGATTAAATGATTGTGTGGAAGGCATGGTCACATAAGAACATTGACCTACAGCCAAGGACGATTGCTTCATTATGCTTAAATCATTTATGAAACATGAGGTATGAGGTTTATATGGTTTGGTTAAGACTGGTGTGGATTTTTTAAAGAAATTATTCTTACAAGGCTAATGGATTATAATATATTTTGCCTCAGACTGCATTCCATAACACATATTTTATTCAGAGGATGTTTGATGTATTCAAGGCTCGCTTTCCCCATAAATTGATGGGTTATTTGCTCAGAGCATTGTGAAATTATGGGAGGAGGAGGTACACTAGCCAAGGAATCCTTTTGTGACAATTCAAGAAAATAGACAATCATCAAACCAAAGACTTGCCAGGCATGGAAGTTCACAGGTCATTGGTTCAGAGCCTGCAGTGCACTTTCCTACACAGAATACAATGCAGAACAGGAGCATGCTCAAAACACGGAGTAGTTTGGAGGATAGAAGAGGTCTTTTCTACTTTTTTGCATCACGCTTAACCTAGGAACATAAGCCCTTGAACTAGTATTGTTTGATGGCCACAACATGCTGTACTTGCCTTGGATGAGTAGGGGGACCCAAAGACAGGCCTTGTAATTTCCGCAAAATCCCTCATGCTGTGCTGTTCTCAGGCCTCAGGGCTCTCTACTGTAACAATCAAAGCCGAACCACACTCTACCAGGCTGCCAACCCTTTCACTGCCACAGCACAGATACTGGAAGCCCTTGTGGCGCCTGGTTCTGCCCTAAACTGTAAAGCAGGGTTGACTCCCTGTGAACCCAGAGGCCAGCAGATGACAGAACAATGTCTAGAAGAAGATTCACTGTCAAGCATTCATCCAGACCTGATCTCTACATTCCCAAGTGGATCAGCATGACTGACTCGCTTCCACAAATCAATTTGGTATCTGCCAGACGTGTGCACTCTCTGTGATTGTGCACGTCATTCACTCTGCAGCTGCCAATCACACAGGGTACAGATCATGGTGACCACACAGGGAGGCTCAGGAGCCCATTTCCCAATCCAGCCTCACCTCTGAAGGAGGCCCCTTTCAAGATGTAATCACTTCTCCTCTGGCACACATCACTCCTCCTTCCTTCCAGTGGCCTCTGGCTGCACTCACTCCACTAAGATGGCCAAGGGACTGCATTGACTTGAATTAGACACGCAGGTAAATTCCTGCAGCAGACTCAGCAGACCCAGCTAAATTTGCTGCAAGCTTTTCAACTCTACCTATTTCAGCAGTGCCTTATTTTAGTTTTCAGCTGTCGGCTCATAGGGAGCAGCAGAAGAAAGCACAGGTCGTGTGGTCTCCTGTGAGAGGGATGCAGAAAACATAAGCCTAAGTGAGCAGTAACAGGCACAGACTGCCTACAAAGGGGACTGTGTGATGGCAACAAGGTGCCCAGCAATCAGATTCCTCTCTAGGGGAGGCAAACTTTTTTGGGGGAAGAGAAATACACAGACTTGCAAGCCTGGCCATTCCCAAGGAAAAGCAGAATCCTGCTAAGCCCAAGAAGCGCCCCTTGCAAGCTGTGGGGCACCACCTACTTCTGTACCAGCAGAGCTCCATGTGGATATCAGAGCCGGGAAAAGTACTCCATCCTTGGATAATCTTCTAAAACTGTAAATCCCTTTTCTCCCTCAAAGTCATTTCAGAGCTATTGTGTAATACAGAAGGAGAAAAAAAAAAACCTTTTCTTTTCCTAAAAAGAAGGCTTTCGCACCACCTACAACCCAGGATTAAACTTCAGAGGCAGTTGCACAAAGAAAAGGATTTCTGTAAAGAAATCAATCAATCATTCGTCAAGTGTGGGTTCAGCACCTCTGAAAACCAGGCCGTTTCTCAGGTACATGAAGATAGGAGATCTTTATTTAAACCACCCTCAAACTGTTTCACTCAAGTCTCAGAAAACTGTGACCTAAATGCCTTTAAAGAGCTTAGATTTCAATACTAGCCTCTTTGGGGCTGAAGCCACCACTTCTCAGTATCTCCAGCTCACCTTTCCTTTCAAAAGAAAACCACTGTCCATGGACAAGCCAGACAGCTCTCACTGCATCAACTGTACCAGGGGCTACAGGGCTTGGTGTTACATATACATACATCTTATAGGTTTCATACTGAAAGCTTTCAGAAAGCTAAATACTCAGAAAAAGGGCCTTTGACATACTGCCCTCTGTCCTTCACTTTTGACAACCCCTCCTCCTTTTTTACATACTGTAATCCCATTGTTATAATTGTCTGTAACAAAGTGATCCAAAGTAAGTCTGGTATTTCTAAACTTTTAGGATGCTTCATTGTTTTATAGGCATGGTCAGAGCTCCTGAACAGTCAGACCCCACTTTTATCAATATTTTGTTATTTTTTTATTGTATGTACACAAGGAAAGTAGATGAGACTGATCAATCGACACCTGCAGTACATTGTGAGTAACTGAAGATAACATCACCTTAGCTGGAAATGACTTCAGTCCTTTGCAATAAAGATATTCAAACTCTTAAATGCTTAATGGTACACTGAGGCAAACAGTCCATGGAAATAATTTTATGGTTCAGACCAAAGGATCAAATCAAAGCATTTCACCAATTTCAATACACGTTATGTAGAAGTCTCTGTCACACCAGATGGTCTTAAAGCAGGGAGAGGGCAATAAACCAACTAGTGCTATTGCAGGCACTTCCAGAGTGCAGCTCCAGCTCCCACTTGAGGCAGGGCCAGGCCAGGCGTGAGCAGGGAAGCAGGAGCAAGCTCCCATGAGCAGGGGACAGTGATCCATGGCGCCCTCCCAGGGCGTTGTCCCCTCATTCACCTCAGGGTGCGAAGGAACTGGTGGTGGGCTGCAAAAGCAGCTCTGGAAAACACCTGCAAGTGCCCTTCCAGTGGAAGCACAGCCCTTTCAGGTGGCTTTGCACCTCACTGCTCTCCCAGCAGCAGCCAAACTGTGCATGTGAATCCTGTCTCAAACTTGACACGTGGGAAAGCCGCACCGGCACTGCCCTGCCCAGAGCCTGTTGCTTGACTGGGGCTGCATCCAGGAGAGACAGATGCACGAGCTGCCCCACATCAGACAGGTTTGAGCAGATGGCGATGTGCTCTGCTCCATCCCCGTGCAGAAAAAACATTTTTATTATCAGGCATGGAGTGTTTGGAGTCTCAATATCTGCTGCTCTTTGCTTGGGGCTGCTGACAGCGGTATCACTGGAGGGCCGTGATTTACCACTTTTGTATTTATTTACATTTATGTCTCAAGAAAAGTGGCAATTTGCCAGATTTGAAAGTGCTTAGTCAGATCTGATGGGCAGATTAATTAGTGCAGGTCACAGCACTAGTTGTCTTCCAAAAACATTACCTTTTCTTTTTTTTCTTTTTTGTCAAGGTAAAGCAGAAGGAGGTCAATGCCATCAGCATGTTTTACATTGTGTTAGTTATAGTCTTTGTGGGTTTATTTCATTTCCTCTGAGTAAATGAACTTTGCTTCTATTTCTATCATGACAGTATACTCCAAATAAAATCGTGCAGGCACACACAAAAACTGAAATGTACAAAGACAAAAATCTTTATCTCTCCCTTCCATCCATACTGCTCATAATAACCCTCTTCTCCCTTCCCTTCGTCCCCCTACCATGGTTACTGCCCCTCCAGTATGATCCTCTTGGTATCCTTCCATCTTTGAAAAAACATGGTTTGGACTATGGAGCGTTTTCATTACACACATACACACACACACAAACACACACATTTATACAGACTCTTATTTTTATATATACACATAAATAAATCTACTTATTTATAGAGAGATGGGGGCAGATACTGTAGTTGGCTAAATGTTATAGCAGACTGAGCAATTATAAACTCAGCTGGATTATTCTTAATTTTCACCGCCCTGACCGAAATTTGAATGTGGCCAATTACGTACAGACTGACAAACCAGAGAACATAGAGATTAATTTTTTATGGCTACAGAAGCATTTGCACTCCATAACCTTGGGAATGACACACTGCTGATAATCAGGGACACGCGTTGCTGTCACGCCACCATGGTAAACGCAAAAGGACCTTTTACATCTGTCATGCCACAGAAGGCAGGAGTGGCATATGGAGAGCCAAACCTCCCCAGGACACCACTGGGACCACACTACTTTTTGAACAAATGAGAAAAAAGTATTTTCCCCTTTTTTCCTTTACAAAAAAGAGTTAAGAAAGCAAAGCAGGGCACAACTAGTACAGATCATACACAGTCACAGCACCAGGGCTCAGGCACCTCCCCCATGGAATGTCCTCACCGCTTACCCATGGCATTGCAGAGGACAGGACTTGACCCTTATCATTTCCCTAACACAGAGCACTGCCATAAACAAAACATTCCTTTACAGCTTCTGGGGACTACTAGCAGACATAAGGCCACACAACCAACCAAGATACTGTGAGATGAGTGGATCCAGCAGTTTGCTATGAACATTTTTTTAACTTTATCCATTCAAACTTTTTTTAACTAGGCTTTTTTTTTCCTTTCCTCTGGCACTCAGATTTATCACAGCATTAAGGGGAGAGGGAAACACTCTCCAGCATTGTCCAGTATCCAAAGCCATGTGTCCCCACAGGATTTTTCAGGTAGCTGTGACCCGCATCCTCCTTCACCCACTGCCTTCTAGAAGTTGGCCTGCAGTGAGCAGCCTGGCAGAAGGCTTCTGACTGCCCTGAGCAGGAAGGTTAGCTTACAAGAGAGAAAAACATTTACAAATATGCCCAGTGAAGAAAGAGACTGGGTATGGCCCAAAGCAATACAGTAAAGCTCTTCAGGAAGGATATAAATGGATTGATTTTTTTTTCCTTCCTTTTTTTTCTTTTACATATCCGCACTCTCACACACACATCCTGAGAAAAAGGAAAAAAAACCCTTCCACAAAAAGCGTGACCATAGCTCTAGAGCCAAACCCGTATTCAATAAAACAAGCAGAGAATGTATTTTTACATTTCCCTATTTACTCTGACTCATTTTATTAAGTAAGTTGAAGATGATAATTTTTATGCCCATTTATGACCACATTTCCAATACATGTGGCACCCTGTAAATCCTACCAGTGCTGCACCCCACCCAGGGCTGTGCGCCAGCTTCCCATAGATTCTGT
Source organism: Anomalospiza imberbis (assembly GCF_031753505.1). NCBI lineage: Eukaryota > Metazoa > Chordata > Aves > Passeriformes > Viduidae > Anomalospiza > Anomalospiza imberbis. Next base: position 27,882,659 of record NC_089687.1, on the reverse strand, counting down.
GATGACATTAATGATGCTCAGTACTGCCACTGCAGGCCAGGCTATGCCAATGTTTCCACTCAAACCCTCTTCTGGATGGGTGTTCCAGAGCATGGATTTGAATTTAGCTGGACTTTGCTTCACACGGTGGGACAAATTCACTTTCCTCCATATTGTTAAAAGAAAAAAAACTCCTAAAAAATGTTGCCTGATTTTGATTAAATGAAGATGAAGGAGTTGAGAGGGAGAAGCCCTGCCTTTTGTTTGAACATATATTTGTCTTTAATTATCTCCAAGTATCCCACTGCAGTGGGACAGGTGGTTACAAGATGCTAACTTTTCTCCAGTAACATTCCTCATACATGTTCAGTTTCCCACTGCTAAAGAGGATGGCACAGTTTATTCCAGGGCCACCTCTCCTCTCTTTTGCAACTGTAATTTATAACCACAAAACTTGCACCTGTAATTTTAAACCCACGTTTGAACTGTGGGCAAAAGTCAACTAACCCCTGTCTGTCATTGCCTTTGTGTGCAGCCAAGTCACAGAATAGGCAGCCACATCCTCTCAACGGAGGGAAAAAATATTGCAGTCACAGCTGGCAAGATGTGCCCTGCCCCATACAAAGGAAAGCAAGTTCTCAGCTATTTTCAGTGACAGTGAAGCCTCTTAGTTCTCTGGTTAGGAGGGAAACCTTCCAAGAAGGGATGTAAGGACAGACTGCTGGCTCAAGCTGCTGGAATGCTCCAACAATAGTGAGGAGAGATTTAAGATGCTGCCTTTAATCAAAAGGGAGTGTTTAGGCTGCAGCTCAATGGTGACAATGTGAATGTCAACATTGTTAACAGTTTCACTGCTGATCTGATTAGCAGGAAAACCCAGTTAGTCCAGGGCTGTGGGCAATTTGAGTAGTTTCCCACCCCTTCACACCCACTCCATCACTTGAATCTAACTTAAAAGAACTGCTAACTTTTATATAAGCCAGATATTTCATAGGCTCATTCCTTCCCAGCAGCAGCTGTTATGTATTTATTTTCAAATAATAAAAAAAAATAGCTTAAACAGTCACATCCATATTAAGTTTCTCTGGGCAGGGCCCATCTTTATGTTCTGAGCTTGTACAGCATCTAATTCAATCTGGAAAATAATAATAATAAGTAACAACTGTGTAAAAGATTGCTGTAGCATGAACTGACACAATGGTCTACTTCAGAGAAGCCTAAATACATTTCCAGTCCCAAACACTGGCTTCTTACCACTGCTTGAGAACACCCCTTGTCACTATTACAGATCTGACTCCACAAGGCATATTCTTATGTGAAATTTTATTTGAAGAATGAATAACTCCACTCCTGGCACAATACTGCCAGAGCAGGCTCCAGCCTACCAGAGGATGCTCTTTAGCTTTTCCAGGCCAAGTTGCCCATTATGAAATTCATCTTCCACTAACACATACCTGCACTTATATATAGCAACTCTCTAAATCAGCTGTTGGGGTTATATTGCTATGTTACCCAGGACAAACCTTGCATCTCAAAGAGATCACTGTTCAGAGTTTCAAAAGCTGGGTCTCTGTTTCTCTCACAGCTGCAGGTTGCAGATGTGACGGTGCAGGGCAATTATGCACAAAGGAGAAAATCTCCATCCCACTTCACTGGCACCCCAAGAGCTCAATGTACCCATGGAACTGGTACTGTACCAAACTCAGCTGTCAGGAGAAGCTGGGCTTGCACTTGAGTAATTAATAATTTTTTGTCACACATATAAGATCTGACTAGCATTTTTATTTTGACCACTCTGAAATAAGGTGAGAACAGCCTGTCTGACTGACATCTTGCATAGGACAAACCATTTTCCTGCTTCAAGGTCCATGGTTTTGGTTTTCATTGTTCTATGATAACAATTCCCACTGACTTCAGTGCAAATCATGCATGAAAACAGAATAATTACTCCCCAGAGGCAGTATTTTAAAAGCTACATTTTATCTTGGAGGCAATTCCTTGGTACAAGGAAATCACTGGTGCCTGATCAACAAGTAAAGTGCCTTAAATGCTTCAAGACATTACACATACCTAAGTATGATAAATAAATTGAAAATGAAGAATGAAAGTACATGTCAGTATTTTACAGATAAAAACCTTATATAAGGATCTTACAAACTTCAGTCCAGGAATTATAGTGGAGATTGGCAAATACAGCCACCTATTCTCTACATTGCTATTGCAATAGCTCTTGCTATTCCAACATTTCCACTTGATGCTGGTCACAAACTACCCTGCAACAAACTTAAAATCACATAGCAAAAGGACTGAATCTCCTAACTATAAAAAGTCCTAAGACAGAAAAAGAATTTAAAAAGTTCTCTGTGCAGATACTGGATAAACTCTCTGCTCTACTGAGAGTACAAAAAATGAAAATCTGACTTAGGTCCAGATGCCCTGGACCTAAACCAGCAATCATTTAGTACTCTGAGCACTAGCTGAACACAGAAGCATTTGGTACTGCTTGCAGGAGTACACAGAATCAGCATCTGCAGAGTTAAAATGGCAAATGAATGGAAACCAGGTCACCAAAAACTCTGAGCATACCCTGCTCCAACTCAGAACTGTAAAGCTGTACAGTCCTCATACCAGGCAAGAACCATATGATTAGTAGTTGTGAGATCTCTCAATGATTTTGATCAAAAAGATTTATTAGCTCTGTGTTCATTGGAGTTTTATTGCTTGATCCCCTTGTCCCCTTCATTTTTTTGCCCTGAAGCAACCAGGGCAAAAAAATGATTTGTTTCATTTGCATGCTCCTGTGTCTCAGAAAATGCTTCTGAATTCTACACAGAAAAGACTGCAAGATTTTAAACAGGGGGAAAGAAAGCCCCAAAAGAAGACAACCACCATACCTTCTCAACAACAAATCTAAGGCTAACCTTACAGCTGTACGACTCTCACATGGAGTCTTCCATGTACAATAAGTTTTCTGAAAACCTTAGCAACTGGACAGACTTCTCCTAATAACTATCTCAGAACTGAGAGCTTCATTCCAGACAAAAATGAGTTAAAAAAAGATAACATCAGCTTTGCCAGGCTTCCAGATGGGGCAGCCATCCCCAGTCCATCGCTGTGGAAGATGCCTCGTTTTACCAGTGTGCCTTGGGTCACCGGCTCAGTCACCCCAGTGCACAGCACACTGAGTATCTGAATACTCTTTGCCAGAGTGGGTGTGCCTTCTTAGTAAAGAACAAAGGACACAGTCAAAAAGTTGTGGTTTCTCTAGAGCAGATCTGTCCTTTCTTTTCTATTGTTGATAAGTTGTACTAGCAAGGCTGGCATTGCCTGAGTTGGGAACACCAACCAAAATCTCTGTTCAGAAGCTTCAGGCTATCCCACTTCTTCCCACAATACTTTGCCCTACTCTGTCTTAGGGAAGCAAGTGGCATCTTCCAGGTCCTGGAAGCCACAGGCACCGAAGCATTTCAAGGACAAGAGCTTGGGTAAAATTTTCCCCGAAGGAGCCCTTCATAGAGGTACAATGTCCCTCTGCATTTCTGTCTTGGTGTCCATGCTGGGGTGGAGCAGCAGCTGCTGCAGTCCCAGTACTAGAGCTCCTTTGGGCAACAGATAAGCAGTTTTGGGGGGGCTGTTTTCTGTAACAAATTCATGGCAGGAATTAGGTAACAGTTAACAGTACACAACAGTCATGAGATTTTCTTCATTACAGCCAACACCAACATTTGACAATACAGACAGCGGAAGAGTTTGCTCTGGCCCACTGGTGTCACGCAGAACAAAATGATGAACTGCAATTTAGCAAGGAACAAATCTTTGATGGGTTTTAGCAAACATAGATTCACTTGTACAACTCACAAAATTAATCCTACATCCTAAGAAAATCAGCACATATAGAAGGAACCTCTGTCTTCATAGAAAAAGCAAATTAGTGCAGGAAAGGGCTGAGACTGTGCCAAGAGTTAGGCTTGGAGCCACCACAGACCCTCAAGCACCCATGGCAGCAGGTACCTCCTAGAAAAGAGTGCAGTGGAGACCTGAAATAAGGAAGGAAAACAAGGGCATCTTCTACTGCTGTTAGAAAGTGCGTGTCCATTATCCATATTACACTAATGTGATACAGGATGTGAACTCAGGAAAACCTGCCTACCAAGCAACTCAGACAAACTTACCACACTCCCCATGCATGGGACATTAATTTAATAGGTAATAAACTACAGTAAATTAAATACATAGTTTTCTTATTACCAGGTTTGCACTAAAGCATTACCCTCACCATTACTATCAGCAGTAGGACATCTATCATTATTTAGTAGTAGCATGATCTACCTCAGTAAAAGGCAAACAAAAGCCAAAAGGTACATCTCATTTAATGGGAAGACTTACTGCTGTGGGAGCAATAGGGCACTTGAGGTGCAGAAGTGATTAGGCTGCCAATATGGTACCAGTGGAGATGGTAACAGCACTCGTAGTGCTGCTCCCATTGCCAATGGATGTTGTTTATGGAGTGGAGTTTCCTCCCAGGGAGTTCTGATAAAATAATTTTCCACTGGAAAATGGGATGAGAGTATTTGCTCATTTTAAATACACTGAATAGTCATTAAATGGCATGATTGTTTCTGGTGATCTAGACCAGACTGAAACCAATGTCCTGGAAACAAGCTGATCTGTGCCACTTGACCAACCTCAAGAAATATCAATCCTTCCTTAAAAAGAAACCACAAAATAAAGAGGAATTTAAATAACATAGCAGCGAAAAATGGAAAGCGCAGCAAATCAGACAAATGCATACAGACACCCAGGCTTTTCCAAATAGCTCTACAAATAAAATTGTCTTTTTCCTAGGGTGCATTTGTGATGAGCTAGAGCATCCACTTGCTGTTTTGCCTTGTTTGACTGTGGTGTTCAACCAGACACCCAAATCACCCAAATCTGCCATGGGACTGCAGCGAACTTCCTCCATGACGTGATCTTCCAGAGGACCAGGTAGAAAATATACACAAGCACTCACTGAATCACTCACAGAGGTTCAGTGCATTGTAATGAAGATCAAGGACACCCTCATTACGGCAGCAAAGTGATAGTGAACATCTGTTAATGCTGAAGAAGGTACTTCAAAGAATGAGGACAGCTGGACTTCACATAAAATGCAATCACTAAGTGCCTGTGCGTGAGGCTGCAAGTGGAGCACACAGGCTCCCGATAGTCGGACCAGAAATGGACCCACCCTGCCACGGACAAGGTGACTCCACAGGGAGAATGGCACAAACCCTTCTCACATCAGGCCAACACCCCCTCTCTCCCCAGCTGCTCTGCTCTACCCAGGGAAGCACTCCCTGTGGCATCAGCATCCGCCTGGGCAGTATTTAAATTTTCCCCATTCCCACTTTCTGTGGTGGAAACTTGGTGTCCTCCCCTCCTTCTTCCTCATTCATGAAAAATTGTTCAGCCTGGGGATCAGCTGCATTTCTGTATTTGACACTGTATGTAGCTGGAAACTGAAATTCACACCTTCCTCTGCACCCTTCCAAGTCTGAAAAAAATTTGGATTTTCTTATAGGTTAAAAACTATTTTCACTTCAGCTTAGCACTAATGAAATCATTCATAACTATATTGCTAAATTCTTTTCTTTCAGAAATATAGGGGGAAAAAACCCAAAAACCCTAAGGCAGACCAGACCTCAACATTTACATTTCATGAAAAAATCCAATCTGATTTTGAAGTTTGGCTTTGTTGTCAGTCAGAAAACAAAATATAAAAATAAAAACAATTTCTGTGTCTAACATTGCTGTTGATAATGTTTTCAAAATATTTTGTCTCAAAAGTGGCAAAACAAATACCAAATTTTCAGTGTTTCCTGTAAAATAAATTTAAACTCTATGTGCTTTTATGAGTCAACATTATTGTGAATGAACAGGTAGAGGAAGGGAGTTGTGGGATAAAAGAACAGTACGAGGAATCACAAAAAATATTGGAAACCAGACAAAATTACTCAGAATTAAACAGCCCTATTTAACACTACTTTTTCTAGAAACTTTATATCAAATATTTATTCAAGTGACAATTTCACAGAGAAAGAAAATGGCTTTGTCAAAATCACTTTTTCAAGCTTTGTAAACAATTCTCTTAAAGCCTGTTATTTGAACACAGTCAAAACAAAATTGTTTTGTCAAAAATGGTGGGAGAGAGGGGAAAAAAATCAACATCTTTTCACCTCACAAATATGAACACTTTACAGGCTCTCATGAAATACTTTGAAACTATGGAAAAACATGGGCCACCTTTAGTTTAAACTCTAAAATGTGCTGTTAGCCCATGCTATGCAGCTAATCCCCTGCAGTTAGCTTTGACCCCAGCCAGTCTCCCATACACACCATGGAAGTGTAGCACTGTTCAACCGAGCTGTTCTCGAGCTTCCCTGGGAATGCTCATAGCACATCCCAGCTCTATTGCTGCTACTCATGCTCAAAACAGTGCTGTTTTCTCCAAATCTTCCTCTTTCCTCTTCTTAAATATTCATCCTTAGGGGGACAAATCCAACCCATCCTTACTCTGTGGCAGATGTAATGCTTTCTTATTTAAGCCATTTTTGGTTAAAACGGTAAGATCTTTTGTACACAGCAGTTCTGTACGCATTCAAACTGGAAAAAAAAAAGTTGAAGTGGATGCACAGTGAGAAGGAAAAAGACAAGGAACTACATTTACTGAAAATAAGTAATCGATAAGAAGCACAGAGCACTTGCACTTTTAAAGCAGGATGGAGTCAGATGAAAATAAACTGGCAAAGCTTATTCTGAAAAAGGGCAACCCCCAGCCTGCTTGCTGAGGCTGTCAGTGCTCCCTGGCCTGTGCACTCCAGCACAGCCGGCAGCTCGGGCTGAGCCCTGGGCTTTGCCAGGAGGTTGTGGGGAGCTGCGCTGCCACGCGGGGCCTGCCCGCTCTCCGCGGCACAGCTACAGGGACGTGCTGCAAACTGCGCCACCAAGCCTTTTGTCTGGGTGCTCTCCTTCAGAGCAACTGTGGCTGCCTCCTCATTCCAGCTCAGGAGCTTGAAGTGATTATAACTTCCTCTAGAAACTTAACTCTCTGACTTTCTGATTTTTAACACCCAAATGGAACACAAATTCATATTATAAGAGTAGCAGAGATTAAATAAGGCAGAATTCATTAATGTGCCAAAAATATGTGCCAATGTGTCTCCAACTAGTTAAAAGACAAATACACAGATTGATTTTTTTTTCCTCCCAGTACATCCCACATTGCCTATTTCCTAAAACCTTCTGTCAAATGCATAATCGACTGCTATGCCTTCAAAAATAGCACTTTTTTATAATCATTCATCTAGATATTTGGGAGTAGATGTCACACTGTCTGTCATGCCCATGCAAGACTGGGACACGGAAAGCATGGGCATCTCTGCTGAGAACCTGGGCAGGCACCTTGTGCTACCACCCCTGAGTGGGACAGGGCAGCAGGTGGGATAAGCTGGCTGAGAGGACACGGCAGAAAGGGCAGCCTTGCACCGCAGGCTATGCTGGCTGCAAAGCAGGCATCTGCAGCCTTCGGTTCCCCACTTCTTGGCAGGTGGGGAACCAACTCACACATGTCTTCTCAGGTCTATGCACCTATAAGCAATTCCCCAGAAGCCCTGGAGAGTGGCAGGGCCAATACAAAGGAAAAATATCCCACCCAGAATGACTTCTTTCCCAGAGGAAAAACCAAGCAGAAGCAACTTTTCTTTATAGCTGCCAAAAGAGCATACTAACTTTCCTGCAGAATATTTTAACACACTATTTTGAAAATCCAGTCAGGTTGTCATTACCAGAAAAGGTTTCTCTGAGCTGACGATCAGCACAGTACTATCTATTATGTAGCCAGTAAAAGATTCCCATCTCTAAGAAAAAAAAAAATGGTTTTCAATTTTGCAGAGGGAAAAAAAAACAACCCACACTAGCCTATTTCGTTCACGAGTTCGATAAAAAAGAAATTCCCCCGTGCAAGGGGACCCGCATGACAACGAATCTAGAAAAGTATCTCCCAGTACGGTTTTTACAGTATTTGGCCAAGCTTAATCTTGTCCTCCCTTGGGGTACTACTGCTTCCCAAAACCACCACTGCAGGTCGTCGCTGAGATCGCAGACTCTGCTGATGCCTAAGCTCCGAGGCAATCTCCTACTCATCTCTGTTGCACAGCAGCCCTCCTCTTTCTGATAAGAAGACTTGACTCCAGCTCTTCAGAGCAGAGACATTTCTGGACTGTGCATTTTTATGCAAAACTAGCAGAGCAGTGTTTGATAACGACCTAAAAAGCAGCAGGGCCAGAAATGCAGAGAGATAACCCCAAGTTAGGTGAGAAGAAAACTCCTCTCAGTACAGTAGCTAGCAACTAGCAGTGATTTTTCTCTTGTTGTGCTATAAGAATTTACTGTAGATTTTCTACTGCTACCTTGGGGGAGCTGCTTATTGTATCTCATTTCCATTTTTACATTGAAAATGTGGATTGTAAAATTTACTGCATCATATGTGGCATTTAAACTCACAGCCATTAGACTCTTACAACTCTACTAATGCCACTTTTATAGGTGTTGGCCACAGTCCTAGTTTACCATTTCATAAAAGAAATAGATGCAGCTCCCATAGTGACCAGGATTTGTGATTTAAATAAATGGGGCTTAGGAAATCTCCCAATGAGTTTTCTTCTCAAAAAAGAACAGTTAACAGAAAGTTAACAGAAAGAGATTGTTCCAAAAACGACTGGTAGGAACAATGCTGCTAAACTGCAAATTACAAGGTGGTAGGCAATAGGGAAAAAATGGTTCCCACATGTTTTGAAGCAGCATCAAAGAAACACTTAGTGGAAAACAAAAAAAACCCATAAGTTCTGTTCTGAAGGACAGAAAGAAGAGCTCGGGATTTCTTGAATTTGGCTTACTACCACAGAGAGCAACTCTATAGCACTGTAAGGAGGTTTTGAATGTCTATGTTCAGATATGAGGGCAAAATAATAATGGCTCAGGGTCTGTTGCTCCTTTGGCACAGGCCAGGTCGATTTAAACCCTTTCAGAGCGGTGTCAGGCTGAGCCAGCTGGGACCAATCCACTTGGCTCACCTGCTGTTGAAGACACACCAAAGGGAGGAGACCCACAACATCCTCCCTTTGCTGGAGATGGCTGCAGGGATCACTGAAGGCCAGGCCTTGGGGTGCAAAGCACAACCACCAAAAATGTCTCTTTTGGCAGCATCTTTCTGTAAAAGGGGAGGTGTGAGATGAAGTTCAGAGGCAGCCATGTTATCATGGTCCAGCTGTGTGTTCTGGCTCTCTCGAAGTCCACACCAAGCTTACCCGGCATATCTCTAAATCCTCCTCCCTGAAGCACCAAGGTCCTTTCCATTCCCACAGAACTTCCTCTCTGTGCCCAGTGTCCCAGGTAGTGATGGGGAAAGGGAACCTCTCCCAGCCTACTCATATTTGGAGGCATTTCTGCTCATTTTTCTCTCCTAAAGAGCCTCCCTGCCATCATTTAGGATTGAGTGTCTGGAAAAATGGGCAGGCAGTATTAATGAACCCCAGACTGCAAATCCTTGTGATCTGTAGCAACAGTGAGAGGAAGAGACTTGGTTTCAAAGAGAATTTCTACAATACAAAAAAGTGCATATTCGAATCACCAAGTCAATATTTGATTTTTAAACTGGGATTATGAACCAGAATAACCATTATAGCTTCCATAAAAACATCAAAATAGATAGAAGGACAAGTTATCAGATCCACCAGAGGAGATGAAAATGGCTCACAGGTTAGCTTTACAGGCAGGAAGAGCACAGAGGTACCAAGAGATAATTAAACTTACTTGATCCTTACACAAATGAGCATAGGAAGTAACACTACGAGCATACTCTTGAAAACCACATAGGCATATACTTTTAAGTGATCCCATATGACCGTGCACAGCACTAAACTGCAAAAGCTGTCATCAGAAAAGAGCAGAAGCTAGAGCCACTCTCCTTCCCATGTCAATAAAGGTCTGGCCAATGCTGCTTGCAGCACCAAACCCCTGCTTAAGAGCAATGAAGGAGCCTGCAGGCTCCTGAAAAAGGAACACTGAAAGGAAAAGTGCAAGTGTTTGTGCAGCACTGAAGCCCAAGGCTTCAGATTCAAATGCCACGTACAATCAGGCAGCTGTGGCTGAGCAGGGGCAGGGTGAGCCCAGCACAGCCACCACTTTCCAGGCAGCCAAATGTGGGCAAGCACACTCATTTCCTATTAGGGCTGCACCCACACAAAGCCTATTTATATTTTGCATCCAGGACTGCATTGCAAGCTGGATTTAAAAACCATGGACCTCTTTCCTCCCTCTCCTATGCCTTTTACCAGAGCAGGGCCTACCCAATCCTTTAATTTTTATTATGTTAGGTTGCTTTTGTTCTGCCCCACTCCTCACCCCCCACCCCCCAATTAGAAATAACAATTTAAGCAAAGTTTATTTAAATACAGCCTGTGGCTTATTAAATCCATTTTTCTTTGAAGTGTACAGGTCCCTCTGAAAGGGGAACAGGTTTAATGCCACTGGGAGATGCCTTCTTACCAGGGTAGTAGGGACTGTTGCATTTAATTACTGGGCTGGTCCTTGTAAGTGCTCCAGTGGTGAATGCAGCTGCCCCCAAGAGGCAGCAGCACTTAGAGCTGTAGCTGGTCATGGGAAGGGCTATGGGTGGCTTGTCACCTGCAGCTTGACAGCAAGGAAAGCATCATGCTCCCAGGTTTACTTAAATCCATTTAAAGGTTGCTCTGAGCCTCTTTTTCTTTCTCTGTTCTTTCACCAGAAACAGTGAAAAAGTCTTTTTGGTTTTACTTATCCTTTTGCCCTTCTCTAGTTAATCGGTTTAATGGAAAATACCACCATCTCCCTAAAATAAACACTTGGGATGGTCATATATGCAAATGTGGACTCTGACCAGATCACTTCTGTGGGCTTGCCTGACTTTTCAGTTGAGTATTTAGACCCAGGGATCTGAGGTAGCTCCTTCCCATGGAAAGAGCCCACTAGCTTTGGCAGAAAGATCAGCCTGTTGGGGTTGCATGTCCCTTTCCCTTGCATTCAAGCAATGAGAAAAGAGTTTGTTTCCTTTCCTTCATCTTGCAACAGAGGCCTCCATCCAATCCCTGGCACAACCACTTCCTTCCCAGAAGGGTTTTGGGCAGAAAGAGCACAACCTGGCCACCCTAGCCTGGGTTTGGGCAGTGTGTCATAGGCTTCTCCTGATTGAGTCAGGAGCCTTCTCCTCATGCCAGCTGGAGAGCAGCACCAGAGTGAGAAACACATCTACAGACTGAGCTTCTCTAGATGCCAAACACAGCACAAGCTTTTTGGCTCTCCTCAGAGCTGACCTTGAAGCATTTTACCTTGCCTGCAGGCAAAAATTAAGGATAACACCACACAACTATAGGAAGGAGTGATAAAAATGAATAAGCCATTGTTTCCACCACTGTTACTTTCTCTGGAGTTGCACCAGTGCTAGAACAAAGATGAAAAACTGCCCAAGTTTTAAACAAAAGCCTGAGAAGCAACTGGGGCCAGCAGTCCAGGAGCAGCTGCCAGTGGAGAAAAATGCTTGTCTTGGAACTGAGAGCTGTGACCCTGCAGTTAAGGTGAGTTCATGATGCAACATGAGGCCACTGCTCCTCTGGGCAGTGGGCAGCAGGGAAGGCAGGGCCATCAGAGGTAAGCAGAGATGTGAAGAAGTAGAGACACCCCGTGCTAAGCAGACACTTGAGCTTCAGAGAATGAGGTCCTTCTGCAAATCCCACATTGTCCATTTCTCAGCTGAACTTGGGAATCCACTTTCAACAGCCAGCATGAGTAACTCATCACTCTGTTCAAAGCCCTTCCTTCCTAAGGGTGAGACACACAGCAGAAAGGCAGAGGATCTCTGCCCCAGCAATGGCTACTCCTGGCCTGGCCCACCCATCCCAGCAGAAGGCGGCTTCAGCTGCTGCCCAGCCAGTGCAGGGAGCAGTAACTCTACTTGGGTACACTCTGAAGCAGGTCCTATCAGTTCCTCAATGATTATGTGGCTGCACTTTAATCCAGCTGCAAAGAAAATATTGCATGATAGAGTAAAAAGGGATGTGATTACACTGAAGACTCTAGGACACTGCCAGATTGTTATTTGAAAAGTTAATAAACAGGCTTTTTAGTATCTGCCTTTTCTTTGAAAAGGGGGAGACAGAAAGCAAAAGACCAAAGAATAGGAGGGGTTTTTCACCAAAGTAAACAACAGCAGTGAAGCATTCCAACATTTAGCCTAAAGAAATTCCTGCTCTTCCCTCTCTCCTGCTGTGGACAAAAAATATTTTTATAGGAAATCGTTGACTTTACAAAAAAACTGCAAAAAGACACAAGCATATTGCTACTGAGGTCAGTCCTGGCAGAGACTGTTAGTGTGAAGTTTTAGGTATTCCCAGCCTTCCTTCCTAACCTGTATCTGCTGTGTCTCCAAGTCACTACACTTTGTCCATTGATATCTCTTCACCTATATCACCTTTGTTGAGGATGTTTTTGGAGGATGGAGAGGATGTTTTTGCATCCTCTCAGTCACACCACTGCTGCTACCTCTTTCTTTGCAGACACTGCCCCAGTAGCGTTCTGGCTGAGGAAACACTTTCAACTGCAGAAGCTAAAGCTGTCCCCTGCTGCAAAAGTGATTTGACAGACCTTGACCTTTCTTGTGCTGTCAAAACTAGCATGCTCTGAGTATGGCAACAGTTCTGAGCCCCAGGAGCCAAAGAAACAGAAACAGTTTCTACTTCTGATATGTGATTCTGGGGGGGACTGACTGAACTACCCCTGTATTTTCAGCCACCCTGACAAATTTATTCTGCATGTGTTTCTCTACGTAGTTGGTGCTTTTGTTGGTTTGCTTAGGGTTTGGTTGGATGGATATTTTTTGTTGTCATTGTTTTTGTTGAGGGCTTGTGGGTTTTTTTTGGTTGGGTTTTTGTTTGTTTGTGCTTTTCCTAAAAACCCTAGTGTACTTCTGTTTGGCACAGGAAAACAAGCCCCTACCATGGCTGAATCTCTAGGCACAGAGGAACTGTCAAACACACTCATTCATAAGACCGAGTCCTCCACTAAGTGAGCCATTAGGAGGTCAGCGAAGGTGCTGGAATGTGTGTTTAAGGCAAATGGCTTGGCACGCGAATGCCTCTCACCTCTGTACACCAGGCAGCTCAGAGAATTTCCCTCCAGCAACTCCTGGCAGCACAGGGTGCTCATTAGCCAGGGAAAACAGAGAAGGGCATCCCTTACACAGGGGAGCTTCTCCAGGTGCCATTGCTGGCCCAGGGAGGAGGTAGTGCCTCATCCAGAAGGACAGAAGCTTTCTAAGGAAGCTGAGGATTCCAGGGATAGACTGGGAGGCAGGTGGCCAGGACAAGGTGAGATACAGAAAGTTCTGTCAAGAACAGCTATTGGGAACTTCCCAATGAGCTACAAAACAGGCAGAATTTTTGCTAAACATTTCAGCTAAAAGCTGTTCTAGAAGTGTTCCTGAGAAGAATGAGGAAATTTTTTAATAGTTAAACCAGGCACTCTGAACACAGGAGAAATTAATGGCCCAGTAGTACTGTCAGGCAGATAAGCATAAGTTCTCAGACCTTACCAGCAGTTCATCTTCTTTCCCCTGAGTATAAACAGTCTCTTTGCATTGCATCATATGAATGGAGTCCAGGGTGTACTCTTAGCTGTAAGTAGTTCACTTATCTTTGATAGTTTGTAATAAGGGTCACTAACAGATTCCCTGGGATTTTTTTCTATGCAATTCAATTTACAAGCAGAGCATGTATTTGTGAGTCATCTGAAGCTTGAGCATTACACAGATGTGTTTGCCAAATAGTTTAAGGAAAGAAACTTCAGCCCATGGGATGCCATCTGACAGTGACAACTCTTGCTGTGCAGTGCCTTAGAGCAGTCACATGGCACTGGTGGCTTCTACTGGCACACCCGAATAGTTCCTGCTCTGTCTGGGCTGCAGAGACAGTTGTGGGCCTTTTTTATTTGAAGAGACAAATAAGAATTCACCAATCATAAATGGTGAAATTGTACCAGTGTTATCTATTTGTACGAAGTCCCAAACAGGTTGGAGGATTTCTGCATTTTCAGCTTTTGAGTAGCTGTTCAAAACATTGCAATCCTTACAAAACCCAAAATAGCCTACAAACAAAGCAGAAATGGAATTCTAGCTGTTGGAGTATTTTTTTAAATTCAACCTTAGCTCCTTCAGAAATTCATAATCTTATGGAAAGACAAATTATATGTTTTACCTATATACAGACATGTGTGTGTAGACATGTGCACACTACTGTGAAGTACACCAACCTGAGCAACATGCTGGGGGCCTCGTGTAATGAAATATCCTAGACATTTTAAAAAATTATTGTTGACAATTTCCTAACTCAATAAAAATCAAATCCAGCAGGGGGGAATTCTATACCAGATCTCATTTTAACAGATAAAGAAGAACTGATCACCAAACTAAAAATTAGTGGTAGCTTACATGCAAGTGATTGCAACTTGATTGCATATATATGCAAACAGAATAAAGTCCAAGCTAGTAAGTTATACACATGGCAGTTTAAGAAGACAATTTTACAAAGCTGAAAACAATTATGGACCAAATACTTAGGAAAATGAATTTAAATAGAAAAACATGAATGATAACTGGGAGCTACTTAAGAATGTAGTACTAGATGCCCAAAAGCCACAATCAACAAAAAAGGCCATATTGAGTTAGGAACTCAACCTGGCTCAGGGGAAGTCAGAGCAACCAGAATAAATGAAACACATGCACACACCAAAATAGAAATGTACAAAAAAGTGGTAAGCAACAAATAAAAATTAAAAAAATAGGAACTGTAGAAAAAATGTAAGTACACAAGAGAATATACAAGGATGACAATAGAGAATTCTAGGTGTATTGCAAAAAGACTTATTAAACATCACTATCTGGGAACAGTAGGCAGACCTGTCAAAATTACTCAGGAAATATTTAACTGGCAAATACATATTTAGATTATATACAAAGGGGACAAAAGTCAAGCAGCTGCTAAGGTTAAATTTTTTAGACCAAGTTAATATGAAAAATTCTCAGTCATGAATTTTCAGAGTAAAGGTCAGGGCTTTTTGAAAAACTAAGCTGTTTTTCAGGACCTTTTTGATATTGGGACAGAACCAAGTCAATTAAACAAAACTAATGTCAAGACAATGCTTTGGGAAGAGAAATGGAATGGCCCAAGCAGATACTAACTGACAGAAAAAGAATCATCCCAGGTAGAATAATGGAAGAGCAGATGCAGGATTCAATCAATTAAAATTAAAGGAAGGTAATATAACTAATACTGAGCAACAAAGGTTTATGGAAAACAGAGCTCCTCAAAGTAATTTGACATCTTTTCTCTAAATAAAATTACTGTTGACAATAAATGTAATAGTACTGAGATAATAGATATCTATTTCTATGAAGACAGTGGACTACATGACATTTTGATTAAGATACCAGCACAACACACAAAAAAAGTCAGCTCGGCACATATTAATGCTTTAAGAATGATGAGCTGACAAATCACAATACATGGAAAGGAAGATCTTACTGAGCAGATGTGGCCCTAACAGCTTTCAAACCTATACTCTGCTTTTCAGTGGCCTGGTAGAAAACCTATCATTAGTGATAAAGGACATTGATGATACAAGTGAAAGAGTGGTAAATAAGGGGGAGACTAACCTGGATTGCTTTGTAAATGAGTTGTAATACCAGCAAACAAGTGAGCTGTACTTTCTGGGCATGAGGAGAAGGCTACACCTTTGACTCTAAGAGAGAATTACAGCATCTTGGTGGACAATCATCTGTACAGGCACTCCGTGAGTGAGGATGCAGACAGAAGAATGAACATCCTCCTCTATTCAGAAGCAGGGGCATCACCAGGAAAAGCAGGAACCCTGAGGTACCCACTATTTTGGACCAGCTGTAACTGCTGCTGGATTGCTGTATGCTATTTGGTGTCCTGACTGAAGGTGTTGAAGAACTGAGCAGCTTCGTAGGAGAATTATAAAAAAAACCAAAAATATTTTGAATGTGTGAAATAGAAACAAAGTACTAATTGATGCAGTTAGTTAACAGCAGACAGCATGAATTTAAGCAAGGAACAGTGATGTGACTGTGTTTCTTGACAGTCTACCCCTCAAAGATCAGCTTTAATTCAAACTGGAATTAATCCAGAGCAAATCACAGTAGATCACAGAGAGCATGTCTTCATAGTGAAATAGAGTAGCAAGCATACCAAGAGGTCAATTGGGATTTGATAATTCCCACGAGATTACAGCTGGTGCTTCTACAAAGTATGCCATGCACATTCACACATGTTCAGAGGCTCAAGCCATCGTCCTCTCAAACTACTGGTTTAGGGCTGTCCTTTCTTGTGTGCAGTCTCATGTGAGCACAGGGATGGGCAGTCTCAGCAACATGGACATAAGGGAGATGGATGTGCCCCTTCACAAAAGCTCCTTGTTCTGAAGGGCCAGGAGACAGACCATGAGGAATTGCCTTTTTGTCTGGGGTCCAGCTGGGGATTCCAGCTCTGACTGCATCCCATGTGCACGTAGATTACAATTCTGTTAATAATTCAGGGTTTGCTGTCCTATGCATACCATGCTGAATGAGCCAAACTCAGTTTGGGGGTGCTCCAGGAAATCTGAAGGAGTTGTAGTAGACTTTCACAGCTTACTTCAAAGTTGCCAATACCACAAAATTATTCCTATTAGCTTTGCAGTTAGTTAGACTTTATTTAAAATACTAACTAGTGTCTTCACATTCAAAGTCTGACTTGGCTTTGCTCAACATCATAAACAGAAACATTAATCTCCTGAGCATCGCTGCCTCAGTAGCGTTAACACTGTGTGTGAAGCAACGTTGAAACCAAGTCCTCCCACCTGTCCTAGCTGTAGGTGAGCCATTGGAGAGGGCGGATAACCCGTGTCCTGGACAACTGTCCCCTCTCAGGAAACAGTCTCTAATGTCCAAGGTCATACAAGATACAACTGAGTCTAAGTTGCAAACCCCCATGTTTGCCTGCACAGCTGGGGCATTTGCAAGTATTTAACACCTTACTTTCTGAATAGACAGGAAGTTAGAAGGAAGCAGCAGAAAATAAAGTCCTATTCTCCTGCACCATGAACACAGAATATAGTCTCAGCATGAGTGGCACAGTGACTACAGTCTAGCTGTAACACATACTGCACCTCCTGTGATTTATGTATATATGTATATATTACACATTTTCCAATTACATTTTACTTTGAATAGGCAAACTGTTAGTGCAGTTTGATTTCCTGCAAGTCCAGATGCAAAGAGGAACAGAACTCTGCCTGGGCTGCATTCACCATAAAAACCAGGAAGAAAAGAGAAGGCCATTAGAAAAATTCTCTTGTTTACTCATTCCTTCCCCCCTGGGGATCAGGGGCAGGAGTTTATGCAGACAGTTTTTCCTCTTCTACTAGAAAATTAGATCGTTTTAATTGAATAACCCTTGTTGCATTCAAAGGCAGGTACAAGTCTAGCAATGGCAGTGTTAATACCTAAGTAGGTCAGTCTTCTGTGTGGTCCTTGAGGATTTCATCACAGGACTAGTCCATAGATATTAATGGAAGGAACTCCTCCCCAGTCTCCACACACCACAATGACAATTCAGCTCAGCATGGTAATTAATGCTGCTTCTGAAATGGCTTTGAGTCAAACGATTCTTCCTTTTCTGATGCTCTGAAAACATACTTGTGGGACAAAGTGGCAAAAGCACAGACCTAAGAAGAGCAGAGCACACTCACCCCAAAATATTTATTTGCCTAATGAAATACAGGTATGTTGAGCCCCTGTAGATATATGTGTATGGAGAAGAAAGATGCTCGATGACCTGGCCAGACACAAGCCAGCTGTGACTGGAAGCTGACCAGCCCTCCCAAAAAAGTGTCACAGGGAGCAGGAGTACCCAGGGCACACAGAACAGAGCCGACTCCTACCCAGCCAGCTCCAGCTCAGCGCCAGGGGCAAGTGTGTGCACACCTCAGCACACAGACATTTGTGCCGTTTGCTCAGGAGCATTAAGTGAGCTGCACTTCCAAAATCACATTCCCTCAACCCTCACCTTTTTCCTTGCTCAAACAAGTTACTTGCTGGTACAAATGACAAAGATATCACTACAGGCCATAAGTCACTCTGCAATCAGATTACTTTTCAATGACTTAATGTAAAAGGTAAATCTCTTGAAAAAATGGTATTTCACTTTATATGATCAGTATTTTCACTTTACTGCCCTCATTTTACAACATATTACTACAGACCTACACCAAAGCATTCAAAAACAACATTTGATCCATCTTAATAAAATACTATCTAAATTACATAACTATTTTTTAAATACAGGCACACATTCTTCAGTACCAAACCTTAGCACTGATTCTTCAATTTCCTACTTTCTATGAAATGCATATTCTGGGATAAAACTTTGGCCTAATTCCTATTAAAGAAAACAGTATTTTTACCTGAGTATGAAATAAAATTTTAATATCAATCATTTGAATATTTTCTACTAGGAGAAATTATAAAGTAGAGAACAGCTACTGGGATTATGAAAACCATGACTGAAAGTCCTTAGGAGGAAGAATTGATCCAGAAAAGGTCTTGATCCAAGAAACAGTTTTAATCACTTTACAAAATCTCAGTGACTGAGACACGCTTTATTGACCTGTAACATTGCCACCATCTTGTCAAAATATTTTCAAACTGGATCAAGCTGGAGCGTGCTATTTTACAACGATACCACATATTTCTTTCCTCCAAAGAAATACAGCAAACTGTAGAATATCTCTCAGACAGGCAAATTTTCTGACCTTTTTTTCTTTCAGAATTCCTATCTTAGTGACCCAGGAATAAATGTATTTTTGAAATGTCAAATTTGTTTCCATGGTAACATGAAATGTCACTCCTGGAGATGATATTCAATACAAATGTGAAGAGTTGAAGGCTATTTAACATGTTTTCAGTTGTATCTATTCAGCAGTGGTTGTTATACTTTAAAACCCAATAAAGAAATTAAAATATATTTATCAAAAGTTGATCTCCGGCAAAGTGACTTTTATACCCCACATTATTGCCTGTAACAACACTCACTAAGGAGAAGCCTCTTTAAGTACTTGTCTGCTGGTGGAACATGGAAATATTTTCTATTATGTTGACAGTCACTGCCAAGTCCTGTTCTCTGATTTCCCAAGGAAAAGAAGAGGTTTAATCTACCATTTCTATCCAGATCTTCTCTGTGAATAGACTGTGGGGGGGGGGGGGGGAGATAAATAAAAATAAATAAAAATATTATCAGCGCAGCTGAAAGGGAAAAATGGCTTTTATGAGTCCATAGGAAAATGACTTTTAGTGCAATCCTTTCATACATGCTACACGTATTAGGCATAGAGTGCCTCTATACATGCACTCCAAGACATTAACCAAACTAATCATGGATTAAAAGGTTTCTAGCAGATTTTGCAATTTGCTTCCTCTGCAACACAAAGGTCTCCCCTCAGACTCTAACCTCAGCAAGGAAGGCCAAAGGGACACAAAAGGGTTGCTCATGAAGACAGAACAATTTTGACGCTACCGCACTGGAGAGGTGGCTCCGACACCTCTGGCCTGAGTCTGACTGTGCCTGAGCCCATGCCAAGGACAGCAAGAGAAAGCCTGCAGTGGGAAGGGAGGTCCTGGCACTGCCAGAGGCCTCCTTCCCTGCCCATGGCTGACTACGGAGTAAATGAGCCCCTAGGAAGAAGGAACGCTAGCCCTTCATGCTCAAGGAGGTGCCTCTGCACCACAGCTCTCTGGGGCTGTTCTGAAAGGTAGAAACAAGATAAATTGTTCCCCAAGGTTCATAAATAATATATGAACAATTAAGTCTCTTTTTATGGATGCATCATAAAATATTAATTCTTTTTTATTTTCATAAATTTTACAATTTACAAGTTGTTGTTGTTTAAATTTTATGTTAACAAGGTATCCAAAACTGACAAATTTGGTTTCAGGTAAAAAAAATAATCAACCTCTAAAAAATTGAGAAGGAAAATAGTAGAATTTCCCACTTGCAGTCTCAAATATCATAAGGGTCTTATTGTTACTTCTTAAAAGGGAAGAACCAGTTCTCTCTGCTAAAAAAAGAATTTTCAAATAGCCGTTCAGTTTTATTTCATGAGCATTATTAAAGACTATTTGCATTCATGCCATCCATCCTGATAGGCATTCATGCCAGGTACATGGTGTGCTGTCTGAATAAATCCACTGTGGAACTAATAAAAAAATTAAAACCAACTACAATTGTAAATAAGCAGTAGAGACTACCAGTTTAAAGAGCTAGGTTTTGCTTGCAGTCCTACAAGTTCCTAGCTAGTTGAGGTAGAAACTCTGAAGGGAAAACTTAGGAACAATTAGATTTATTACGTATAGGGCTATGCACAAAGAAGTCTAAATGCTGAACATACACAAATCCCCTATATAGCAGATTTAGAATAACTGGCCCTCCAAGCCACCCACAGGTTGCTGAGCAAAATGGATACAGCATTTCACTTTGGGCTTGTCCTTAATTTTCCCCCACAGGCCAAACTTCTATTCAGGCCATTCTGCAAAGAAGTAAAGGAACTAAACAGGGATAAGAAATTAAGCACATGAAGGCTTTAGAAGTAAGAGGAATATCCTAGAAATGCCACAGGTATAAAGGAATCAGAGGATATTGCTGGAAGATAACCAGGGATATTTCTGTAGGGTTTAGGTAACTGAATTTGTTTGATATGATGTGAGTATTGCAGAGCTACAGTTCATAGACCAGGTTTATGCACACCAGAACACTTGGAGAAATGTCATTCAAAACAGTGGGGAAAAGGGGCACCTGCCAGAGAAAGAAGGCAAAAGAGAGAAGTTATGAAATAGCTGTGTAATACCAGTTGTAGGTGGTCAGTTTGGGTGGACCCTTTATCTGAACACTGATCTTATCATACATGACCATTTAAAATAATTTTATTTTCAAAACCTGGTTATTTTGTTGTTATTCTCTATCTCCAAAATGTTAAAGTTTCACAGATTCTGGGCCACTTTTGCTAGTGAGGAAATGGAGGAAGAAAATCCTGTGCATTAGAGTAAGATAACAGATGCCAGACATCCCAATAGAACATACTCGGGGTCACTTTGACTGTTCCAGCATGAGTTAAAATTAATGTCCCAAGAAATTTTTCTTAGTTAACTTAGTTACATAGTTCCAAATTTTGCCTCTTGGTTCAATTTAGGTAGTTCTGCATTATGGTGTGGATGCAGCAGTGACAACAGCAAGAAATCTCCAAAGGCATTAATGCAATCCCCATCACAGCAGAAATACTGTTTCAGCACCATGCATCTTGATGACTGATTTCCTCTGAGCTTCACTGACCAGTGTCATTATAACAACAAAAATAGACTGTGGAAGTAAGATGAAGCCAGGGGAAACAGTTCATTAAAAAGTAAAAGCATGTTCTGTCATACACATACTTGCACACTGTCAAAGCAGCCAGCTGTCTCAGAACAGACTAATTTTCTAAATATAATAAAAGGGACACATTATATTTTACAGTGATCAAAAGTAACAAAGGTATGACAAAAGCAGTCACTGGTTTCCAGAAATCTGTGTCAACAATGGCAACACAGACCTGTGGAGGATCAGAAAACTCTCATCTACAAGGATTTAGGCGTGCAGTTTTGAGCTTGGGGAGAAATTCATGACACTCTCCTGAAGTCATTGGTGCCACACTGGTACCAGGAGCCAGCCTCCCTGGGCAGTCATCAAAAATCAAGGCAATCTGGCTTCTCTAAGAGAAGCTGGTAGCAGAAAGGAAGCTCTTCACTGTGTGGGTATCTCAGCTGCAGCAGTTAATTTTGACACCAAAGTTACGCCTTACAATGCCTTTACACAAGTTAAGCCCCTCTCCACCTTCTGAGCCAGTCAGTGTGGGTACCTGAAGGGGGTATGGCTTGGATCACATTTGAAGCTTTCCTAAGCCAAGAGACAAAACCCAGAACAAACTCTCTGCTAGTCTAACATAGACTGGGTTTAATAGCCTCGCAGTGATTTCCATGAGCTGCAGATTACACGGCAGCGCACCTGTCGCTGGGAGGTACCTGCACCCTTTTAGAGAATTACCAGGAGAAGCAGCTCAGTTTTATAGACAGCCAGTTTTGCATTGCCAAACTGCAGTGCCATACATCTACTTCATTTAGATTAGTAAGTTTGGTCCCAGTTTATGACTCTCAGCAGAGTCCCTGAGGATCAAACTCACTGGCTGGAGGGAAGGAGTGTTTACTGTGACAGCCTGGTAAAGCTTGCATGGCTGCTGCAAGGGACACATTGCCCAGGGCTCTCAGCCTGGCACCTCTAGCAAGCACTGCAAGGAAGTTACCACCACATGAGGCAAACATCATTTCAGAACTTCCAGAAACCACAAATAGTACTCCTTTATTTACTTACATTTAGAAAACCACCCAGTCAAACTCTTCCCTAACTTGTATCTGTGCAGGCAGACTGCAGTCAGCGTTGCACAGGGTGAAAATCAGGTCAGAGTCTGGCCTAAAGCCTTGCTGGGGAGCGGGTGGCAGGTGACAGCTCTACTGCTCAGAGGCACTTGGCAGATGGGACTAATTCTACCCCCAGTCACACTATCACCTACTTCCTTCTTACAAACCTGTGAGAAGACTTGGGTCTTCTCATTCTCTTTTAGTTTTCTTCCACTTCACGCCTAGCTTATTTATTTTACAAGCTTATTTTAAAGAGGGGTTACTGATGTTCTTGTTTAATTTGCTCTTGTTTTTGTCTCTTGCACAGGCCAGGACCTTAGATAAAAATCAGACTTGAGCCTTAGTGAGTAATATCTTGGTGCACTTTGTGAATAAATAAAAATAAGAGCATTCAATAAATGCCACTCAATTTTGTTAAACTCCTTGCACATGTCAAAATGCCATTTAATCCTTCAGGAAGTGAAGTGACTCCAAAATAAGGATCCCAGTGCAATGAACACACTGCTTTAAAAGAAAAAGAATTAAAATAAAGAGAAATTCCATTAAAAAAAACCCGAGAGGAGAAAACCTCAAGCAAACAAGAAAGCTTAAGCCAACTATAATATGTAGAAACCTAATATCCCCCAAACTGAAAATAACTCCAAAATCCAATAATATAAAAATGCTTTATAAGGTTTTCCTTTTAAGTTGTGGTGGGTTCCAAAAGGTTCTGCAATACAGAACCAATGAAATAACACACAGGCGTGCCTTTGCTTCGTGAGCTTTTGCTCCAAGTGACAGTTTTCACTGTAAGCTTTTGTTTAGAAACAACAGATAATGTGATAAGGCTCTTCCAAAGGAGGTTATGAAAAAGATATTGAGCAATTGCTCTCCAACAATATTAGGACTAGCACAGAAAGAAATTGCTTTGATTCATAGCAAATGTCACTTTGCTTATGATTAGGGAGAAAAAAGATAGAACAGTAGCTTGGTACTTGAACCTCTGTGGGAGGATAGGGGACCTCTTTCTTCGGAGGTTGTTTAACAAAAAGCAACCCTCAAAACTGGGCTAGGGATTCTTGGCATGGACTCGGAGCAGGTGCAATAATATACTTTTCCTTAAATTTGGGCAATTCTTGCAGCTTTTATCTGAGGAACACTAGTGCATTCTGTCTTGGGAAATCTGGTGAAACTTGTTTACCCCAGCTGCAGGCTTTGCAGTCACTTCTGCAGGTATCTGCAGGTCACATGGGAACACCACTTACATGTACACACTGATCCCCAGTTACATAAATGCTTCCCCATTACCACACTGCTATCTCAGTCTCAATTCAATTATTAATTCTGTCATTTCCCAGCTTTGAAGCCCTTTTTTTTCCGACCCTAACACTTCCTTACCAGATTTACGGAGCGTAAATGTCATTTGCAGTCACTTGTAACTTTACGATACATTCTGAATTTAACACCTACTAGATGACTCCCTGCCAAAAGGCAATATTTTTGTATAGAATGTGATCAAAAAAACATTCAGCTATATAAATATATACATCCACAAGGCTTTTTTTAAGCAGCTCTATGTGGAAAGATGGAATTTGGCAAGAAAAGAGTCTTCAAACAAGAAGAACAGCCTCTGCGCGTTTGTGGTAAAAACTGGGTTTGATTTGATCCAGTTCTAAATGTTTTAATATCACACGTCGGGCATGCAGCGTTCACACTGTGCCATTTTGAAGTAATTTTAGGAGTCCTACCAAGCGAGGGCTGCTGCACAGCACATGCCTTAGCTGTGCAGTGAACACACATCTTTTTCCCCATGAGCAATAGTAAAGGCAGAAGTCTTTTTCTCCAGTGCACACTGCAAACTGTGCCGCTGAAAACTTCATGCTCTCAGCAAAGATTTTGGCATGTGTGTCCCAGAATTCAAGGAGAACAGTTGAAGTGGGAGGAGAAACAATCAAAGATGTGAGAAAGACCAAGAGCTGCCTGATGATTATTTTTTAAATTTGGAGGAAGGTTGAGATGTGCCTTTGTCTGAAAGTTTCTCTTCCAGAGGGCACTGTAGTTTCCAATTTACAGCCCAGGAAGATACAGATGTTGGCTATAGAAAAACGTATCTGAAGATCGAGCCCCAGGGCCACCATTTACCCGTATGGGGCAGAAGGAGCTCAAGCACTCCCTACCTCTGTGGGTGGCATGGGCCACACACGAATGGTTCTCCAGGCACAACGGCCTCTGCCTGACACTGCAGCCCCTTCCTTGGCCCTGCAGGAGGAGGTGGACAGCTCTCTGGGAGCACCCCCCCATCAGACCCAGTCCCCCTCCTTTGGGCAGCAGCACCTTCCATTTCCATATAACCTGTAACTCATGGTACCTCTGTGTCCAGTATCAGAGCTCATCAGCCAGCTCTGAGCCTAAACACCACAATGTTTAGCACTCCAAGGATTTATTCCTTGTTTACACTAAGCTTACTTAACTAGAAGGGGTGGGAGTTTTCCTGTTTTTTCAAACACCAAGAACCCCAGGAAAAAACCTTGGAGGATCTGAATGTTTAACTGGAGCTGGCATTTGTGACCATTACACTCAGGATCAGGGCCCTTCCAACAAGAAAGACTAAACAAGAAAAATCCTCTGCATCAACCAGTCACTGCAGAAAAGCTCCCACAGTCCTTCTTTGCACTGCCCCACTAGCTCTGACTGTGCTGCCAAGCAGGGAGCCCACAGAGCCTCTGGTTCACCACATCCTGCTCTCTGCAGTGTGTTCACAGCTGAATCCATGCTGCAAGTCCCAGAGGAATCAATAAGCTCAGGCAAGAGAAGAAACTTCACTGAACTTCCAGGGACTATGGTCTTGGCTTTCAAAGAAATGGTCTCTTTCTCTCTATTTTTTTCTTTCCAGAAGAAATGTTTCCCAACATGTTAAACTTTTCCGTGTTATGTTTTCCCCCTGTAGTTAATGAAATTCTATTGTTTTCTTGTCTACTTAATCATTAAAACAAGACTTGCATGAAATGCAGGAAGCCAAGCAAGCCTACAGAGGCTGCTGCCCAGCATGGCCATACGAGGAGGAGCACGACTGCACCAGGACAGCAACAGTGCTCCCGCCTCCAGCACAACACAGGGTCCCCAGCAAGGAGGGCACCTCTGGACAGGGAGAGCCAGAGCACAGCCAGGGCAGGCCAAGGGGCTGCTCCAGCCCAGGGGCGAGCGTGGGGCTGTCAGCAGTGTCAGACATGGCCATGGGCAAACCCGAGGAAACGTGGACACAAAGGAAAGACCTTCACTATCATAAACTCATCTTCTCCTTCCTGAAAATAGACTGGATGGTAGCAGCCACATTACCTTTTATTCAATTTGTGCTGCATGAGTTTTATTAAGCACCAATTAATAAATCCTGTGGAATTATGGAATTAGTCCTGCTCCTGCAAAAGCCTGAAGTTGGCTGAGCCACACAGCCCATACCCCTTGGACAAGAAGAGGGCCCAGAACAGGCCGAGTGCTGTACACCATGGGACGCACCCTTCTAGAGTTTGGTTTCTACAGAAACAAGATGGAAGATGGGAAAAAAGATGTGTTATTAATCCCTTCTGCAAAAGTAAGCCATGGAAATTTGCTGTCAGTTCAAAGTCAGTCTGTTGCACAGCTGGGAACTGATCTCGTATCTCAAGTGCCAGTCTAGTGCCTAAACCACAAAAGCTCTCTTTCCTGCACTCCTGCGACATGCAAATGCTGTATAATTGTATAGGCATGCTCACCATAAACAACTAGCAGAACTTGGCATCATGTTAATGGGATTTCTATTAGCCAAATATTTCTTTGGTAACCAGGTCAAACAATCACGTTCTCTTTTGTTTCCTGTTATGAAATGAAACTGAAAAAATATGCCACTTAAAAAAATAAAATAAGAAGAAGCCCAACTAGCCCTTTTTTCATAAAGAAAACAATATGCTTAATGCAGAATAAACCACATTTTATGAAAAGAGGTCATCTTTGGGGGGAGGGAGAGAAACAATTGAAAAGAAAAAATGTAGCACAAGAGGGAATTATGAACCTTTTTTTTCTTATGGAAAGTATTTACATGTTTATTTTAAGCCTAACATAAATGTAAATATTTTAAACAAACAAAAACACACCAGGGTAACAATAGAGTATTGTTTTTTTATGTTGAATAAAAACTGCCAGGACAGTGCATGTATATTTTTAAACATGCTGCTTCAAAAAGCAGGATGCAAGGGATGTTGCATCTTTAATTTTTCTGTTAATTATGGATTGAGCATTGTTGTGAGCCTTGTCCTCAAAACCCAGCTCAGAAAATAAGAGCAGATGCTCATACCCAGGTTTGGCTCATGTGGGAATTGAACAGAACATATTGGTTTATAATTAATGTAATTTGTTGGATTATCTTTTGTGAAGGAGCTAAGGTAAACAACCTTGCAGCATTGTAGTGAAATTCTTCTGCGCTCAGAGCCTCTATACTTGATAGAAGATGACAAAAAACCTACCCTTCCTCCTGGACTGTGGGAAGATTTGGAAATGTCTGTCACATTCAAACATATTTTAATTAACTCAGAGGAAAGAATTAGGCTACAGACCCTAAAGCAAATTACAAATAGTGTTTAAAATCAGAGCTAATGATTCCCCAATTGACTATTCTGATTAACAAAATTCTCTTTTCTAGTTTGCTGTAATTTTGTTATGGGACAAGGATGGAGAAAGAACATGCTTTTCTGCCCTGAAAATGTTCTTCAGACCAAATTTACTGATCCAAGAGTCTCCTCCCCATGCCACACAACACTCGAGCAAGCATTGGCACAAAGTGGTAAGTTAAAGAAGGGGAAAAAAAGCATGATTATATAATGTTACACTTAGCGAAAGACTTTTCTCCAAGAACACTCAGTCTTGGTAAGCATTCATGAACAACACTTCCATCTCCAGGGAAAAGAAAAGGAAGGGGAAAAATAATAATAAAAAAACAACTCACCACAATCCCAAGCACTGCGCTCTTTGGGATAAAAATTGCAGAAATATGGGCCAAAAACATGGCTGCGTGTTCCAGGGTGATTGCACCCATCCTGGCTCCTACTATCCCCATCAACCTTAGCTCTTTTTTCTTCATACTCTGCAGGAAAAAAAAAAAAGTATAACAATATAACCTGAAAGCAGCAGCTTAAGGAGTCAGGTCAGGCTTGCTGCTCTCACAGAATTAAATATATGGTTAACTTTTTCATCCTTTGTGCATTTTAGTTTTTCTCCCTTCAAGGCAATCATGAGTTCCCCTTGTGGTACCAGGGGTACCAGCATGGTGTGCTCTCTTTGGCCCTGCTTCCAGGTGCCAAGGGGGGATTGCCATGCTGGAGAACTGGCTAGGACCACAATGGGAAGCTGGCCCAGGGCCACAAAGAGAGATTATTTTGAGCCAAGGCCACATGCTATGCACCCTTTGCCTTAAACAGCTTCCTTCAACAGCAAGCATGTCTTATTTTGGCCTCACATCTTATATAAGCAACAAGACACCTTGGGATCATGTCTTCTGGAAAAAACAATCAAGGAAGAATGGGAAATCAAAGATCTTGCCTCAGGCCTTGCTGCCACCCTCCATAATGGGCCACCAACACAGAGGGGACAGAGACCAATCAGTGAGTCATTTCAGTGCTACCTTGAGACGTCTAGTTTGCAACAGGGCAAGTACTTCAAGCACCCTCAGCCGTCTAAAAATAAAGCATCTCCCTAGGGCTCTGCCAGCATCCCACAGACAGATGCCTTTGTCCACATTTAGGATGCTGGCATCACACAAAAACTTCACCTTATAGAAGCCATAGGCTACATTTCAGCTGACAGACTGACACAGAGACAGAGTTTTAAACAAAAGCAGGAGTACCAAATATTTGGTTTGCTTTTAAAGACAGAAATAAAAGTAGACATTGGATGGATGATGTTCCATTGGTCAGGACCACCAGGAGTTTGTACTGCTAATGTTCATAAACAGAGTCATTCTCTTCCCATGGAAAAAGAAAAATGAAAGAAGTCTTTAAACCCAGGCATTTATTCTGGCATCAGCAAAATTTGGTTTTAGGTTCTGCCAGGACTTGGAAAGGTTCTCCCATCTGAGCTGCAAATTGGTACTGACCATCCCAGAGGTAGCCTGCCACTTTTCCAACTCTTCTCTCCCAGAAAAATAGCACTCCTGAAAGCACATTCACATACCAGGCATGCAACTCTTCATCTGCCAAAGGTTTTGACTCTTAAAATAAGAAGTCAGCTGCTCACAAGTCTGCACATACAGAATATTTTTGGAGAACAGTTTTTCCTGGATATATAGCACTTCTGCAATTTTATGAGATGCAGAAGTAGAGAGCTTGGGACACTCACACACCAACTTTAAAGTCATAAGTGAAGTAGACTTTCAGCTCAGAAATGTACATTGCTAATGAGCTACAGGCACAGCTGATACAGTAATAGTTCCATCCCATATTCACAAGAACAATGCTCACTCATGGGGAATGACAGTCTTATCAGGTTGGTAACTTTATCTCGAATATCATGTTCAAATTTTCATACCCTTATAAATTAAGAAATACTAAAATGAAGTGACCAGATGTTCAAGTCTCCTCTGCAGCACATTCATTACCAGGCACACATTTAAGATGCATGCGAGTCCGCTAGGACTCTTCTCTGAAGAGGCTCACTCCTCTTAGTATCATCTGGTTTTGCTTGCACAATGTCTTCAGCACCTCAGCCCAGAGGAAACTTCTGCCTCCACCATTACCTCACCCCAGGACTTCTAACACACTGTGTTGTTTTCTATGGGCTCAGGAAAGAGAAAACACTGGTCCTTTCAAGCTAGAGTCAAAGGAAGAGAGAGTGGAGGAAGAACATAAAGGAGAGGCTGAGCAAAGTTCTTGCCTCATGCAAAAGAGTTGCTGGTTTATTCACAGTCTCTCTCCCATGTTTTTCACCTCTGCATAGCATCACACTGAAAGCTCCATAAGTTCTTACAACTTCATTTTTCATTTATCACAATATTTTGTTCCATGTTAACCAAGCACCTCATCTCCTTGGGGGCTGCCAGTCCTAGCTGCTGGGCTTTCAGTCTGTGCCTTACCGTGCCAACAGTTACATCCCTGTCTTTTAGCACTGCTGATGGTGTAAACCCATAGCATGATAAGCTGTAGTGCTCCAATAGTAACAGCAGCACATAGATACATATTCCTTTGATAGCTTACTATTGTTTCTGGAAGATATGGAATGTAACTCTATAATGTGATTATAATTATTCAGAAATTTAAGAGTAAACATGTTCGTCCACATAAGTGAGAAATGCTGAGGACCAGCCTATAGAGCATCTTAAATCACTTATTACTCTTTTCCTTTGCTGTTCTAATGCCAACAGGACATTTTCTTCTCAGATTTTGTAAAAGAATAAAAATATAAACTAAACAGGCTGTTCTCTGGCTGAGACCTTGGATTCTTTGGCACCTAATATAACAACAAAAAAATTAATTTCACATCATACTGGCAATAGCTTATATTCAAATTGCATTCTTACTGCTTTGACATTACTGTACATGGATCTTTTTGTTGTACATAAATGCACTACATTTGGGCTTTTTTTAACCAGCTAATATTCCTTCCAATTCAACAGGATATACAAGACTAGCATTTTCCTACTTGTTCACATATCCATGAAAACTGTCCCTCGCTCTAGGTGTAGTTTTGTTGTTGTAAGTAAACAGACATGACACAATCCAGATGGGCAGCCCATTTGGACCAGTCCCTGTGCCCAGTGTTTGTCCAGGGAGCAGATTTTATTGTACAGAAGCCTTAGAGTTAGAGACAGACCTTCAGCTGGAAGCCCATGGCCAACAGGCAATTGACCCATAATAAAAGCCTGCCCCTTCTTGTCTCAGGCACAGCTAAAGGATAGGATATCTCTACAGAAGACCAAAGGAAGGAGCACTTCTGGGGATGGGCTTTACTATGAAATGACAAGTCAGATTCCCTCTGAGGTAAAGAAACCCAGATTGGCTGCTCTGCTTCTTGTCCTACTGTTCACCTATCACCACCACTCACAAGAGACTTGAATGAAACCAGATATTTTCCAGTATTCTCTGTTCCATCCCAGCTGAGGAGTTTCAAGTGTCTATACACCCAGAGAAAGTGTAAGGTAGCAACTCTTCCACACCATTGGCCATTACTCCCTCCCAGCCATTTCCAGAAATACCTTTGCCCCATGCTTATTACCTTCTCTTCAAAAGGAGTTAACATAGATCTGAATCCAGTCTGTAGTGGCCCTCATCTCTCATTTGGTGGCTAAGTCTGTTTGGTTACCTTTGATGCAGAAACTTGAATTGCTGCAAGAATTTGCAATGTCAGAACCCAAAAGGAACTAGACACTTTCTATGTAGCCAATGCAAGATTTTACTGTCTCAGCAGATACCAAAAGCATTAATTGCTCACATTGTTTACTACTGGTTTTTTGTCAGTAT
This sequence comes from Anomalospiza imberbis, assembly GCF_031753505.1. Lineage (NCBI taxonomy): Eukaryota > Metazoa > Chordata > Aves > Passeriformes > Viduidae > Anomalospiza > Anomalospiza imberbis. The sequence continues at coordinate 27,851,597 of NC_089687.1, read as the reverse complement.
TTGAGTGTTGGTTTTGCCTTCTCTCCTGGGAATGGGTAGTCTTCTTATTACAACACTAATAAGATAATTTCATATTTACAAAAAATGTAATTGTGTAACTTTAAGTATAATTTATTTGCTGTCTCCATACATTCCATAATGGGGTTGGAATTTGGGAATGCAAAAAACATTTAAGTGAAAGGGTCAAGTCCTTAAATGGAGGGGAACATAAATATATTTTTTTTTAAACCCTGGTTTCTTTCTTTTCTTTAACCCTTCTATCTTGGCTCTTTCTCCTGTGTTAGTAAATAAGCAGGGGGAGGGGTTGAACCATAGGAACCATTTACTCAGCTGAACTAAAGAGATAAAAGCAACTGGCCAGGCCAAATGGGTTTGTGGTTTTTCACCATAAGAGTGGCCACTTCAGGAGGATACCAAGTTTTTACTGGAAACTTGACATTTGTTGACTGGAATGTTTTTAGTGGTCTTCAAAACTGAAAAATTGCAAGGCAGAAGCTTTGCACCTTGATGTGGTAAATTAGCTAGGAAAATCTAGAGTTGAGCAGCATTAAAAAAAAACCCTAAACATCTCAGTGACCAGAGTCACTGCCGTTTCTCCCCCTCATCAGAAAGTCACACAATTTGGCTGCAGCCGCCCCTTAGCACAAGAGCAATTGTCTCCATTTGGAGAAGCATGTGAGGCTGAAGCCAGGCAAGAGATGCTGTTTGATTTGCAAATGAAATTCTTGAGCAAAGAAGCTTGAAATTTGTGCATGCCACCCCCCAGGAAAAGTAGCCATCTCAAAGCCCTGCCCTCACCCCTGTAGTCTAATTCTGTGGTCTCCTAAACTCTGTGTGCTGGGAGAAAAAAACAACCGCCATTGTCCTCAAGCTTTTTCTAAGATTAGATCTGACCTAGAGGGTACTGAAAGATCACAACCCATCATCATTCCTGTTCTACAGAGAGGAAAAAAATGACATTTGAAAGTCAAAATGTCTACTTTGACAAATAAGCTCCTTTGAATACAGCATCTTCTCCCACTGAGTATCTGCACTACAGGCATATTTAAAGTGGCACCGTGTTGGAGTATCAAAGAATGTTGTCTCTTTAAAATGGTTGTCCTAGGTTGTGTACCCCTTCATAGGAATCTTCTGGACATGGTATATTTCTCCTTCATGAGATTCAGAGTTGGAACAGATGGTGGTTCTCTGTGGTTTAGAGCATAAGGGAAGAGAAGGAAAATCTTACAAATTAGGATGCCTGGGCCATTTGATTTCCTGAAGATTAAAATCACTGCCTTGAACCCAACACAAGCCCACAGCAAAAAATATACCACTTAATAGACAGGCTGTGCTTCGTCTAGTAGCCTGACTTCCTGGGTTAAATTACAGGTCTTGTACAATGCATGAAAATAACCCAGCATCCATGGAAAAAGTCAAGGTGACAGAAGCACGTTTTAGACCTTCAGGAGAATGCAATACAGCCTATCTAGAAGATGCAGGAGGCCTTTGAAGCTTTCAGAGCATCAAATGTACTTATTTTCACAGACAGTTGGGAACTTCAGGAGCAAGCAAAAATCAGAACCAGCATGGCAGGCTGCATATAAGATGAGGTGAAACTGTCTCTATGATCTGCATCACACTGCTCAGGGGTTTTAACATTTAAAAGAAGGGAAACACTGAACACTAACAGAGTTTAAAGGTAAAACCAGATTGATTGAGTAGTTTTGGAACCTCCTTGATTATTTTGTGAGATCATCATATAAAAGAGCTTTTTGCAAGAAACCAAGTAAAAGCAAAAGCCCAGCTTAACACTGGCAGAACCAAAGGAGGACAAGGGGAAGATTTGTTTGCAGATAAAAAGCTACTGAGGAGGCTGAAGAGACTATTCTACAATAGGAGGTAATAGCCATATACAGAGTAGCTGTAATAAACTGACTTCAAAATAGGCTTCATCATGATCTCACTTTGCATATGTATGTCCCAAAGACCAGCTTTATGCATTCTGTCACTCTGCACATAGGAGAAAAACACTTTCAAATTCAAGGAATACATGTTCCTCACTCCTGCTTTCAGAAGGTAGCAGTAGTTCAAATGGGAAGCACCATGTACTCTTAAGCAGCAAATTGCACACAATTATATATTTTCTTAAGGTGCCTTGCATTATTAAAGCCTCTTTAAAGAAAACAAAACTGAACATAGTTTAAGTACATGTCTGCACAATTAAGCTACATATCAGAACAGAAATGGACAATGATTGTGCTCTTTCTCTCATCCCATCTTAACCACTAGATACTCAGGGACAACAGCAAAGCATCTGCAGATGCATTTGTCACCATCTTTCAGCTTTATTTCTACAATGAATTAACAAAACTACAAAAGTCATAGTGCTTACGACACTTATTTACTGAAACATGATTTCTGATAACCTTGTAGGCAAAGCAGTCATAATCAAAATTTGGATGTGAGATCACAAATTAGGGGTTTACTTTAAAAAAGCAGCCAAGATGAGAAGCTACGTGAGATGTTCAGCTAATGTAAGAGAAAGCAGTTCTACCCACTGAACACTGGGCCACAAGTTTTCCTTAAAACAGACCACAAAGAATTACTTAGTACAATCAATTACCCACATCTAGCAGAGGAGATTAATGTTGCTGTTTGATTATAACCCCAAGAGTTTGTTCCTGAAATACAAACTTTGACTGTCAGGGAATACAGAAATATAATAAACTTTTGGCTTTGTTTTAATAGTAAGTTTTCTGAAGGGGAATAATGTGATATGTACTCGCCACACCATAGAGATCCTGGAATATGCCCAAGTCTATTTTAGGGTCTTGCCTCAGGGTACCTCTCTGAGGAAACAGGAAACTTTGGTTTAATACCAAAGCTAAACCTAGACAACAGTTCCCAAAGAATTTTCCTCCCCCTCTTTACCTTTTTTCTGAGTTTTCTCCCCAAACTTCAGATTCCCAGAACATCTTTTGACTTGCAGCACTTTTTTACTCAGGAGGTACCCTCAAGACCCTGAGTATCCTGCTATCACCTCCCCCAGGGACCCTCTGGTCTGGCCATCACATTACCCAGAGCATTTCCCTGCTCTAGACACCCCAGTGCAAAGTCCCTGACAAACATTCAATGTATGATTTCTTCTCAGGTCTTCCCCAGCCTCTGGCGCCTCCACCTGAGCCAGCTTGCAGTGGTTCCAGTCACCTCTCCCATGGCCAGCCACTCTGTGTCATGGGTATAAAAGTTAGTCCACGACCCCTGTTTAAAGGCTTCCAGTAGCCACAGGAAGGGTAAGCAGCTGCCCTGAGGAGCACATGTTGTTTTGGTGCTCCCTACCACAGAATAAATATGAATCTAAATGTGCTAAGGGCTGGGCCCAGTAAAGGCAAGACCTTTGAAGTGCTTTTTCCAGTTTCTGAGTCACCATGCTGTATTCCTCTTCCTCAGGCAACAGGGAGAAAGGCCTAGGCCCCAGATTAAGTGTCTGGGAGATAGGTGACTGCTGGAGCTCAATATTTCCACATGTGTGAGTTGAGCTTGATGCATCAGTTCTTCACAGGCACCACAAGCCCAGGACTATCAGCATAGAGCCTTGGGTCTGCACAGGACTAGAGCACAACATAAGTTTAAAATAATACAGGCTCTCTTGTCCATTCCTGCCTCATCACGAGCATTCAAATTGAATAGCTTGAAGTCTTAGAGTCATGAGACTAAACCAGCCAACAAAAGCCATTGCGTATGAGACTGACTTGAGCCATGCCAGGGAAATAGGTCACTGAAGTCCCAGGGGACAACCTTTGAATGCAGCAGACTCAAGCCAATTTATGTGGAGAATCACCAAACAACTTCCCCACCCCACCTACCCTAAAAAAAAAAAATAAAGTTTCTTAAATATACACCAGCTACCTATAGATGGCCTTGCTCCACAGGACCAATTACTGCTCATAACGGACAGATGCAATAACATGAGAGGATTCTCCTAGAACCAGACTTTCCCTGGGTTCAGTGGCAAGCACTAGTGCTCCTAGTAGTCAGTTCATATGTAATTGCTTGGTTAGTCATGTAGATTATTAACTATCAGATGTTACAACCTTCTGGAGCATGTATATAATTTTCATATGTCCCCCCACCATGTGCACCTACAGAACATTTGAGCTTTCTTTAAACAAATCTGCAGCTGTAACCGGGGGGAAAAAAGTATGAATTATTGAAAGTTTAGAAAAAACGTTAATTGCTTCCAACCAAGGTCCAAAAGATTTAGTTAAAGACTCCTTAGAGTGTATATAGCAGATTCAAGAATACTGGCTATTCTCCAATGGTTTGTATCTGCTAAGCTTAAAAATTCATGTAAGTCTTTAAAATTAATAACCATGCATAACCATGTGTATCCTCTAGAACCATAGCAATTACAATAAAAGTGCTTTAATTTGATATCAAGTTATTTTCCTCACAATGTGACACTAAATACCAAAACATTTAATAATTATCCCACTACTCTAATGTATTAACAACATTTCCAAATATTTACACTAGAAGATAAGGTGGTTTTCAGTTCTCACTTCACTTACAAACATAAATTGTTTGAGAGGTTCTTGAAACAGGTCACATCCTAAGATTTCTCTGGCAGCTGTTTCTCTTTCAGACTAAAATAAGGAGAGACAACAAAAACAAAGTCTTCTCTAAGCCCTGGCAATGCAACAGGAAAACATCATCCTCTTTAGAAACCAGGTCCCCAGTCCTGAAGCTTTGCACAGATGCTGAACTTTGAATTCAATTGGCTTACTCACGTGCATCAAATCAAGCATAAACTTCAGTCCCTACAGCTTCAAACCTAACCTATCCAGCAATTAAAATCCAAGATATTAGCTATACATTTCTTCATCTAGTTTTACATGTACCAGTTCATCAAAAATGCCATACATGCATGACAGCGCTTTAAGATTTCAAGCACAGAGCTAGAGTGGAACGAGGACTTGCACCAAAATGTTGTTGCTGCAACATCCAAACCTAAACAATGACAGTGGCTGAAATCCTGCAGATTCTGTTCCTGACTGGAGGAAAGGTGCTCCCTGTAAAGTTCCCCCGAAAGTGAGTAGGTGCAGTTCCCTCCCCATCCTTCATCTGAGGCTAAGGGAGAAAACTTGGCACACTGTGATTTTAACTAATTTTTATGGACGTTGGTCAGTGATCCCCTGACAGGTGTCACTATACAGACACTTTCTTCCTGAAATCTCTGTCCTCCCATTCATCAGATGGGATTTCAACTCCTAATCTCAGACCCCATTCTTTGTCTGAGCAGCCAAGGTCAGCCTATGACAAAATGCCGTTAATTTTCATGCTAGACCACTGGCTCAGCAATCTCCCACAGTGCTGCTCTGATTCCTCATAGGACTGTTGCAAGTCTGTGTGGATACAGGAGCACACACCTGCCAGACAGATCAAGGCCGGATCCTTCTGCTTTGCCAGTGTTCTGCAACAACAGGGCTGTTGGTGTTCTCCAAAAACACCCTTTGGGAGAGGCACAGAGGTGTTGCCCCACCATGAATAAAAGCAGCATATGTTGCCTCCTTTCAGACAAATCGGGGACACTAGAGAAAACAACAAAACTTTTGCCTCCTTGATTATTCCCACGCCTCTCTCAGAAGAGAGACCCCTTCATGCACCAGCAGCTCCCTGCATTTCCAAAGAAATTGCCTAAGAAATCAAAAAGAAAGGAGAGGTCTCTTTCTGACAGTGACATCTGTCTTGGGTTTCAAGTCTAGCAGCAATCCTCAAAAGTCTGTTTCAAGAACCATAAAGACATCTGAAGCTTGTGCTTCCTAGATTTCAGGAAAGGTAATACAACAGTTCTTTTGGTTCTCTGTGTGCTGTTTTCACATTGGTGGCTGAGAGCACTCCCAGAAAGACAGAAAGCCCAGAGGTACCCCCAAATCCACAGTACACACAAGAGATCGTGGTGCCTTTTGACCACATGAGCTTTTATAGAGGAAACAAACAAGGAACTACAAAGTAATTGAACCAGCAAGACAGTGAGACTGCTATAAACATCTGGGTGGCCTCATGCATTGCAAAAGACATTTTTGTACCAAAACTTTGCTGCCAATAAATAATTAGTGTGTTTTTACATCACATTACTACTGCACATTGCTGCAGCACTTAAGAATCCTCGGTCCTTGCAGGAGCTAGGCAAACTCCAAGTGAAGAGGCCACAAAGTTTACACCATTCTCTATAGCAGTGGAGAGCACAGCAGCCATGGTCTGCAAAGTAGCACTATAAAGGGCTTCTCACTCTTGAGGCCTGAGTGCAGTTACAAGGCCAAATTCTGCTCCCAGCAAACTTACTGCAGCATGGGACAGTTGTAAGAGCTGAACAGAGCCACTTCTAGTGAGGTTCTGCTGGCTGGCAGAGTGCAGGCTCATGCACCATCATCTCTCCACTAGTCACCATGGCCATCACTACTGCAATGTTCATATCTTCTCTTCATGATACGGCATCAGCACAGACCTGCTTCCCTGGGACTCAGCAGTGCTTACATAACTGTTCTGTGATTGTCCCAACCTGGAATAAGGCTCCTGCTTGATCCTAACTTTCTAAGGTGGTACACAGTCAAT